>NC_135751.1:28892500-31292500 GCF_041903045.1 Epinephelus lanceolatus
CAGTGAGGCATGTTCTCTCTGCATCACATGCATTTTGTTTGGCGTGCGATCTTCGCTATTTTGTCTGTTAAAAGACATGTGTGTGCGATTCATTTATAACTGTCCCTCTCCCTGTTACTAAGACCTTTTGTCTTTTTTTGTCCTGATCCCAGTGTTACTCTGCCCTCCCTCCCACTCTCTGTCTCTCTCCCTTTCACTGTGGAAGAGGTCTGAAGTTGCAGTCACCAGAGCAATTAGAGACTTCATGTTCCTCCTCACTGTCAAGAAGAGGCAAGGATACACACATACACACATGACACACACACGCGTGCACACACACCACCCGTCCTCTGCCGTCCTCTGTGCTGACAGGCACTGGGCAAAAGTTCACTCTGCCACTGTGCTAACTATCTCCCTTTCTCCTCTCTCTCTCTCCCTCTCTCCCTCCTTCACTCTGTCTCCTTCTCACACTCTGCCTTTTCAAGGAAAGTGCTAACTAGCAATCTCTCACTTCTTCCTCTTCTCCCTCCGCCCGCCTCTCCAAGGGCTATCATTCATCTCTTTCGTCTCCATCTTTTCTCTTTCTCTTTTATCTGTCTTTCACAGAGAACTTACAAGCTTGTCCTTCACTGTGTTTTGCTTTTGTGCCTCTCACCAACTCTCCATCCTTCCCTATCTGCACAATAATTACCCCTTCTCATCCACCAGCTCCATCTTTCTCACTCATCCATTTTTTCCCTCTTTCTTTTATCTTTCCCTGCTCATCTCATGCTCATTTCCTCCGTTTTCAGTGTGTCACATGTGTTCGCAGTAAATGTGCACGCATCTGCCCTGGCTGACTCTGATATCTTGTGATACGGAGAACATGTGAAGTGTTGAAAATACACAGAGTGCATCCACAAATCTCCTGAAAACTTAACATCTCCAATGTGTGTATTTCTTGCTGCCGCTTTTCTTTAATCTAATGAACAGCAAGGAGCATCGCCTCGAAAGGGAAGAATACGGAGATAAATTCACAATAAGCTGCTTTATCATGTCATATTAGATCGACACAATGGGGCTTCCCAAAAAAAAGAAAGGAAAATCTCCCTGACTTGCATAACCATCTTAGACTTTTCTTTAACTATTAGGCAGTCTTGAAATGATGCCACATTCTAATATCGGAGTGCCTTGAAGAAATGAAAATTCCTCCATCTGTCAGCCCTGTGAAACTCGCTTTGATCTCTCCCAGGTGAACACCAGCTCGGCCGTAAGTCCCCTACTCTCTCTTCATCAGAGGAAACGAGGGACCTTGAATGGCAATCTCATATCATAACCATTGTGGTCTCGTGGGCAGTTGCATGTCATTCATTTTCTGTGAAGTGCGGTGAGGGCGCCATCACACATGACAGCTGGGGGAAGGTGAATCACGCGCTACTTTATGCAAACCGCATGCTGGAGTTTTGAGCGCACTGATGCAGTGAATGTCCATCACCCACTGAGGCTCCAGTGAGAGAAACTCTCTTCACAGTCCTGACCATTTGAAAGGTGCAGCGAGGTTTCCATGAAATGATACGGGTGTGTGTGTATGGGACTCATCTGAGCTTGGCATAATTGTGAGCCGTGAATTGGTGACGCTTGTGCCTCAAATAGCCAACACACAAAGACAAAGAGTCTTCTCAAAGGCACTAAAAGGGCATGTGATCTGCAGGTCTCCTTGATATTCTAATGAGTCTTCTTGGTCTGCTAATGCGCTCATAAGTAATCATTACCAAAGGGTAGACCTCAAAGCCCGCACAGCCAGTGGGAAAATGGTTCATGCTGAAACATACTGGCGATCAATCAAAAAGCAGAATATTCATAAACATCCCTTAGTGACTCACTTTTTCCTCACATTTCCTACAAACCTACAAAATTGGAATGGAAGTGTTGCCAGGGTTCATAGTAGATAATAGATGTTTCTTCTTCTTCTTTACAAAGTGTGATGTTCTTTGACACAACCTCACTTCTTTCTTCTACAGCAGTGGTTCTCAAACTTTATATGCCGCATACCACCTTAGAAAATATAAGCTCTCCAGGTACCACTACTATGACCAACGTTACAATACAGCAGTGTAGGCTGACCACAGACAGTTCATGACAGAGGCGGGTTTATTCCTAATCACAGGATTATCTGTGAGGGTTATCGGTGACCCCTGTCAGCCTCAGCCACACTGTATAAAGAGGTAGCACTAACTGGCACTTCAACTCTTCCATACAACTCTCATACACTACAAGGGGCCGGCCCCTCATCAGGTTACTGATGCTACTTAAGTAGCCACTATCATGTGTATCATGCAATTGTCGTCCACTTCAGTTTCAACAGTGCTGCTTAATATATTCTCCTTCCAATACATGCTTCTCTTCCTAATAGTTTACATTTGGAGTCTCGATTGCAGTGTTTTTAGATCATTCATTGTACCCGCGCTAACTTTATTGTCATCACAGTTGAGCTTTTAACTAACGCCCAGGCCACACTGCCTGTGTGTGCAGCATGTGATGGCAACCTTGCTGAACTACTGCAGCTCTCACACATGCTGTGTTCACACAGACAGTGTTGCTACTGCAGTGCAGCCTGCTACTAAGAGTACTGTTTGTACACAATTAAAAGCTAGTTCTCCACCTATTTATGGAGCTGTACAAGCCACTGCATTGTCAACAACACGGTCCTGCAAAGGTTTCACAATAAAGAGCCCTTTGTTAACAAATGAAGGCATTCTGTCCACAGATATGTTGTCTGAAACTTTTTTTTTGACAGTTAAAGACATTGCAACTGTAGTGACAGGTGGTACAATGTCAATGTGATTATCAAAACACCATTTCCACAGTCTTTGCTGAAAACTGTGTGAGTCAAGCAGAAAAAAATAGGCAAGAGTCCTATACTTTAGATGTTCTACAGATGAGCAAGCAGCCAAGCAGCCAAGCAGCCTGAGCAGTGCTGCTTACGTAAGCAGTGTGGCTGCTCTAACCTGTTACACATTGGTGCAGAAAAAAAACAAGAGGTTCCGCAACGCATATGTACTGTTTGCACAGGTAGTGTGGCCTGGGTGTAAGGGACATATGTATGCTACGTTCGTGAGCATAGCTATGTAGCAGGCTGACAGCGTATAGAAACAAAAATATTAAAGGCAAGGCAAAATTTATTTTCAAATTACATTTCAGGAATCTCACAGTTTGAAAAGGTTGTATTTTAATGAATATTTTTTTCTTAATGTATTGTCAGAAGCTAAGATATCTTGCTAACAATAGCAGCACCTGACTCTTTAAATTTCCTTAGTTTTACACAGGCAGGTGGTCACTAAGCTCATGTACAACTTAACTCATGGTGCAATATGTCACAACAGTAACCATAACCCATTACAACTATTGTGAAATGCACAAGCATCACTGCGTAACAGGCAACATGTGAGTGATTTATAACACATTCAAACACAGTTTTCTTCAGCTTAAGGCCTTAAACATATTGTCTCATGGCATGCTGGGAAACTCCCCCATTCAGCCGCCAACACATCACAATATATTTCCGTGATTCCTCCACATACCACTAGAGGGAGCTTCCATACCACCAGTAATATACGTACTACACATTGACCGCGTAATGGAAATGGACGACAAGGACAGCTCCTCAAAAGTGAAGCCAAAACATCTCGATTGCCCCCTAGTGGCTGGCTGCAGTATCGCTCATGAACCCTGTCTCTTCTATGTTAGCAGATGGGACATGGGCCGAACTAAAAACAAAAGACTGGTTTTAATTAGTTGTTTGATACTCTAAAAGGGGGTGTGACATCATGATTGACAGCTGTGTGTGTCAATCAAGTGTGCACAGGACTTGTCGGATGGCAGGAATTTGATACTGCGGAGATCACTATTGTGCGGACTGGCTCCAAATGATGTCACCAACACAAGATGGCTTCATTTTGTACAGCAGAAGGGAGTGGAGATGCATTGTCCATCTTTATATACAGTCATTGAATCATAGCACAGTTTGCAAAAGCTAATGATGCACTTTCAAAAGAACCATAACTTGCTCAAATGTTATCATTCATGAGCTACAGGCTTTGTTTTGAATATCTCATTTTAGAGTCAATCTCCCTCTATGTGCAAATAAATACATATGATTATACACAGTAATACTTACTAAGGTCCAACATGTTAATGCATGCAACTAGAGTTTGCTATCTGTTGTTTTTATAGCATTAGCCACGGGCAAAACATGGCAGAATGTATTCTGTAAAGACAAAATTTATTCTAAAAAGTAAGGACAGACTGTGAGCTGTCACATTTGATTTATTAGTAATTCTGTCTGGTGGCAGTTTAGCTTCCTAGTGTAACAAGACAAGAATATTTGGAGTAGAATAATTATTGCTTTGCTTATCTCTAGCTGTCTTTACAGCTGCCTCTGGTAATAACCATAGGATTCATATTCAAACTAATAAAATGTAAGCTTTTGTTGCTTTTGTTCTAATCCTCCTATTTCAAGGACGGTGCCACGGAGAGTGGGCCCTCTGCTCTGAAGGAGCAACAACAGCAAAATACAAGTCACAGTGCCTATTACATATTTTACTGCCAGTCGTGAACTATCTTTTACCCGAGACTAAGCAGTGGCCTGTCACCAATTTATTCCATATTGCAATTAGAAAGATGTGGCATTATTCTAACAAGAAACAAAGGGGGAAAAAAACCTTTAGATTCACTTTCCAGAGTGTTTACTTTGTTAAGAGTATTATATTCAGGGCTATTCATGTTCATCACCTGTACACGCGCACACACACACACACACACACACACACACACACACACACACGCACAGACCTCTCCTCAATCACCACCTGGTCTGTTCCTAACTTGACCAGGCAGCCAGTCAGTCATCATTGCTTCATTTCAGGGTCACTTTTTGTGCCCACTGTAACTTTCTTCAATCATTTATCCACATTTTTTGAAGAAAACTGTATTTGCAAATTTCAAATCTGTTCAGGAGAGTTTTTGGGAGGTCGGGAGCAAAGAAGAGACTCACTGCAGTGCAGAATGACTCATACAATTTATATAGCACTTTGTGGATAATAGATGAGAAATAGCAAACTACAAAGCACTCACTTGGATAAAATGTACCCTGCAGTTAGTGGTGATGGAGCCATTAAATGACTTATTAAATTCTCTCAAGAGTCGCAGTTTGTGTAAAGCAATAATTCTGAGTTGAGCTGACATAAAAAGGAAGACATGATTCTTTTATGAGTTAAAAAATAAGGCGGCAAGAATGTGATGATGACAGGCGGAAAACAAAAGAGAGGAGGAGCAAAAAAAACATAACTTGTGCCTGTGTGAGAGCGCAAGCTTATATTTTCGAGTATGTGCATTTGCTTTTCTGTTTGTGCACCTCTGACATTTATCTGCGCGGTACATCCAAAAGCAATCTGCCCCGCTGTTACTGAGTTCAGACAAATAGGAGCTGCTGTCTAAAGTACTGCAGCAATATACAGTACAGCATATATAGCATACAGGTGGATAATGTCAGCCTGCCATTCTCTTCTAGGAATGTGACATTGAACTAACACATAACCCAATTATGGCTGCAATTCAAGAACAGCGTCGACATAATCCATAATCCGGTGGATCGCGATAACGTTCACACACACACTGAAGCACATTTGTACACATGGGTTGATCCATGCACACAGGATGTGGACATGCAGTATATGTATATAAATAATCTAACACCCTGATTCACTGCAACATAAGCAGCATAAAAATTACAAAAGAGCTTAAGCTTATGGTTAAGACCAAAATTGAAAGATGTATGTACATACACACCAACACATTCCCTAAATATCATACCTAGCAAATCCAAATGGACAAAGTGCTGCACTGGGTTAAGGCTATGTGTAGATAGTTGTAAGAAAAATCAGGTGCTCCTCAAGGGTGGGGCGAGGAGTCACTTAAAGATGAAAAAACAACAAGTCCATAGTAAAGGCAGCCAGTCCAAAAATGCATTTGAAGCACTCTGACCGCAGTTAAAACTCCTTTATTAATACAAGGATAACCACTAGAGTCTAAACTAGTCTTCATCAGGGTGTAAAATGCACTGGAAACAGGTGTGCAATGTAAGAGCTCATGTGAGGGTCATGTAACACAGGTCACATGATATACTGGTGTAGCCCTACTAGACAAAAAAAAACACACTGACAGAAATGAACATATACTTTAAATAATTAACATACTTAGTAACAAGAAAATGTTCAATGCCAAATAAATAGAAAGGAAACAACAGTGAAATAAAATAAGAATTGCTATATATTGTGACAAATATGCACATAAAGGGCGGCGCGGTGTTGAAGTGGTGTGGAGTTTGCATGTTCTCTCCGTGTCAGCGTGGGTTTTCTCTGAGTACTCCAGCTTCCCCCCACAGTCCAAAGACATGCAGGTTAACTGGTGACTCTAAATTGTCCGTAGGTGTGAATGTGAGTGTGAATGGTTGTCTGTCTCTATGTGTCAGCCCTGTGATAGTCTGGTGACCTGTCCAGAGTGTACCCTGCCACTTGCCCAATGTCAGCTGGGATAGGCTCCAGCAGTGCACCACCATGCTGTCACCCCCAGAAATTCATATTTAAAAAACATGTCATCAGTGATATTGTACACGCATGGGTTCAACCTCACTAACACTAGTTGAAAAACATTACAACAACAATACTGAAAGGAAGGTTTAATGTAAGAGAAACCATAAATAAATGGACACAAAGCGTATCTAAGCCACAGAAAGAGTGGTTTCCAATTTACTCCTTCCATGGTGGGCTATGTGCAGAGCCGCAGATGGTTCTGAGACTGCTCACAAACACACTGCAGTCAGTGAAGAAGCCACTGCGGAGTGGTTTGTGGTAAATCCACGTGACATCATATCAGTTATGCAAAGATTCCTCTGAGGAAAGCTGGTTAGGCATATTTCCCTCTACAGTAGTTGTCCGATCTACCCTCGAAAGATTTCCAGAGCACATGAGCTTCATTCAGAGATTCTCAGACAGTTATTGCATGTGTTCTGTTAAAGTCTGGTTTCCTTTAGAGAACAAGGAAATGAGTTGAACATAATGTAGCATTAGTCATCCTGTTTTAGTACTCCTCTTTGCCTTTTAATACCTGTGAACTTAAAGCTGCCATAGTATAAAAAGCACATGTTCAGTGCAACCTAACTATAATGGAAGAGTAATGCACGTGAAAGAGGTCACACAGAGTGTGTATGCAGGGTTGGCTTGGTACTACAGTAGTCATTAGAGTCACTTTAAGCCCTTCATCACTTCTCCACTGTTTCCCAGTCATCTCCTCTTCCTCTCTCAGACAGTACAGGCACTAATGGAGTTTGGACTAGACCTGAGGGAGACGAGCGAGGGAGGAGGGGAAGAGAAGAAGCAGGGGGGGAAGAAGAAGTGCAAAAGAGTGATGAGAGACCGGGGTTCGTTAGAATCAGTATCAGTATTCACTTTAGCTATGGGATTTATTTTTGAAGCATAGTATTCTAATAAGTTTTATTTATCCTAAACAGAGGTTTGTCTCATTAATGTTTACACCTCTTTTATGAAGGAGACAGTCCCCGGGGTAAAAGGACAACAGTTCATACTTGAATCAGAGGCTCATTAAAATAACTGGAACACTCACATTACTGCACAAGATGAAAGCATAAATGGGAGTTTGGGAAGAGACAACATCTCAAGGAAGGGGGGGGGGGGGGGGGGGGTGATGCATAAGTAGAAAAGAGTGATTGCGTTTGTGAGTGAGAACAAAATAGAAAGCAAAAAAAGGAGAAATGACAGAAATCAGACAGGAGAACAAGCAGGAGATAAAAGAAGAACACAGAGTGTCGCTCAGAATTAAAGAAAGACTTTTGATGTTCTCTAATAAAACATATGTCAAAACAAGTGGAATAACTATTCAGCGTCTACATACACACGCATCCATCGAGTGGCACACCTCACAGCGAGTGTCACCGCAAAAGAAAAGACATAAATCTACAGTGCAGCCCCACAGCAACTTTTCCAAGTGGAGCCACAGGAAACAGGCCGTAAAGTTAAGAGAAAGAATAAGAAAACCGCAGAAAGAAAGAGCGAGAAGATGAGAGAGAGTAGGTGATGTGTCCCAGGTGTGCTTTCTATCCTCAGCAGTAGTTAAGAGCAAAGCACGGCAACGCCTCAGCCATCCGTCACCATGGAGATAACAAGCTGTCAGGGCCAGATAGGATCATGGGCCACAGAGGCCGGTCACTCTGCGTGAACACCACAGGAGCCAATCAGAGGAGAAGAAGAAGAGAGGGTGAGATAATGTGAAGAGAAGGAGAGTTACCGGCATCGAGCTCTTCAGGACGGGAAAAAGGAGAAGGAGAGAAGACAAAGAGGGGGAAACAAAAAGGACAGGATTGACAGAAGAAGAGGACACATGAGAATGCTAATTTAAAAGAAGGGAAAGAGAGACAGAGAGGAAGGAGCTGGAAAATATGGAGAAGTGCATGCAATTGCAATGATGTTTGGACGGGGGGAGAGAAAAAGGACGGCGCCCAGAGCCACGCATCAGTCAATGCGTCTAAACAACTCATATACACATGCCAGCACATTTCCTCTCTGAAATGCCGTTTACTGCCAGTAATTACCCAGCCTTTCCACTTTGAAAATACAGCTTAAAAATGCCCCTATATACAATGTGTGCACTTTGCAATTATAACTAGGAGTCTGGGATAAGCAGTGCAGAAAAAGTGCAACAGTGGAAGAAAATAAAACACAATATTCAACAGACGGTAATAATTTCAGAAGGAGAGATTAGTGCTCTTAAATATGTATTTATTAGGGGAAATTTTCTGCATGCCACAAGGGACATCACATAAAACTCCACAGAAGACACTGTACCTTAAAACCAGTCTGTACATGGCACTTACAGTAAGTAGATAGATATATTCTCTGTGTTTCTAGGATGGGTAACTGTTGACAGGTGAGGTTTTACTGAATGCAGCCGATTGCGCTATTTGAGATATAATGGAGTATGAGTGACCTGACGTGTTCTCATCTTGATCTGTGGAGAAAAAGAATTGATGAGAGGCAATCTTCGCCACTTAACTACGACCCCATGCAACCGACCATCTGCCACCTGCGCGCAGAATTATAGTCTTTTCTTTCCATTTAAAAGATTGACCAGGTGAGAGGCAAGCTACGACCCCTTATAGGTCTCACCTGTGAGATATGCTGCAGTGGAAAGGGGGAGATGCTGATGAAGTGAGCAGCTAAAGAGGAACGAGTTAACACAGATTCTTTAAAGGGTAAAGAAAATAGAAACAGAGGTGGCGTAAGGGCTGCTGACACTGCCGAGACAGACCTGGACATGGTACAGATCCTTTACTTTAGTAAAAGTAGCAACACGACATGGCAGACATGCTCTGCTATTTCTGTCCTGAACTGAACATTAGCATCTAAATGTTCTTAAAAAAAGTACTCATTGAGCAGAACAGCCCATTTCAGAGTAATAAATATTGTAGTGTTGATGCATTAATGTATAAGCATCCCTTTAAAGTTGCAGCTGGTAGAAGTGGGGCTACTTTTAACTACTTGATAGAACGCCAAGTAGTTTAACTGATAATAATACTCATCATAATGTATTGATTACATATTGCATTAACCCTATGGGCCTTAGGTGTTTTTGGGGTATTTTAACTGCCTTTACTTTTAAGCTCATATCACAGTCATTATAAAGGCTGCATACACATGCTATATCTTGTTTTTTTCAGGACAATGTGGGCTATCCAGATTTGCCATGTCCTTCTATGTGCCTGTATTTTATATTAATTTTTATATCAATGAAAAAAACAAATCCGTGTTACTAAATTCTTACATTTTTACATGTATCTCACCATAGCAAGTTGGAAAATGACATATTCTGCCATATATGAAGAGGGGAGACTCTCTGGAATCTGGCAATATGAGAACCATGATGCTGGGACATTCTGTCACTTCACAGTTGTCCAAAACATGTGGTTTGTGCCAGGCGGACATGATTGCCAGTATTTTTTCATTATTGCAAGAAATTCCATTGAGTCATTCACAAGTCAAAAATGTGTTTTATCTGAAAGAAACATGCAATATTTACATCTAAGATCATAGAAAAATAGTCAGCCAGGTGCAATGATGTCCTTCAAGATAATATTTGCCACTTTGTTTGCAGTAAAAAAGTTTGTTGTTGTTTCTCAGTTTCAGTTATATATTGGGGGGACATTTTGGGCATTGGGGGGACACATGTCCCCCTCAATGTATATGGTGACTACGGCCCTGTCAGGTATGCATAATTAGGTCTCACTTGTCTGGGTGCGCCCTATGACCTTGTCATACAAAGTTTGATGGAGTGTCAACTGGACAATATGGAGATATTTGCATCTTGAAAGCCGGACTACAAATGTGGATAGACAGGGAGAAACACACGCAAGCCTAAGACGTGGTAAGATATGATATTCCTCACTATATGAAGTGACTGATAACAGGATCTGTATAATGGGTTGTAAAGAAATTCGTCAGGTTTTTATTTTGTAGACAATTGATCTGTATTTATAGCGTGATGGGATGACAGTACAATGATGTGTGTGGTATCACATGAAAGCTCTGCTCCTACACTTTCATGTGATATGCGTGGCATTTCTGTGTGATGCTGCATTCGCGAGTAATCCATCCAAGAGTAATGTGTGTGCAAAGCTGTATGAAAGCTCTGTTATACATAATTTTAGTGTAAATTTATCTTTTTTTTTTCGCTGTGAAAACATTGGATTACGGACAAGTGAATTTGGACGCACTATGCGTCGTTCGGGCCCATAGGGTTAATGACCTGTAAGTAGCAACTAAATCTGTCAAATAAATGTAGTGCAGTCAAAAGTACATTATTATTAGATCAGATTAGATTAGAGGTAAAGACCCTCTTACTGTTAGTAAACTGTGTGACTTTTTTTAGTGGGTGGGGCTTAGCTGGAGGCAAAACAATTGGCTTATTTTAGACAGTGGAGGAAGATGATGCAAGTGGTGCATTCAGAAATACTCATTCCGAGTATCGGAGTACACTCTGGCACAAACTGGACCGTTCGTAAGTTCGGAGCTCTGTCTGAATGTACCGTTCAGTTATCCGGAGTGCCGCACTCTCAGAGCAGAGCATCAGACTGAATTTACAAATGCACCATGTCACGTCACTCACTCTCTGGGACCGTGAGTGTTACTTGAATAAGTAAACCAATGGGACCAGACTGGCCGACCTGTATGCTCTCACTCAGTGGATGGATGATGTCACAGGAAGCTTTGTGGTTGATTACTATGCCAATCTTACTGAACGGTTTCCTCCAGTTTGTTTTGCTATCGAAGCTAACGTTAGCTAATGTGCTAAAAAGTTAGCTTTACAGAGAAATCCAATATACCTCCCCAATTTCTGATTATGTGGACGATGATAATCCTTAATACACATAACATTATTCATCCCTACAACAGGAAATACTTTTTTCCCTAACCTGATATGATGTGTGTGCTGTTTCATGCGAGCATTTTGATGATCTCCTCCGCCCAGTCCTTTTGTCTTGTCACATTTAACCATAGTTAAAGTTTTGAGCCATGACTCCTTCTATTCTGGCTCCTAATAACACAACAAGACGACATTTTAAGACTCCTATGTTGCCTACAGCCCTGTGGTGGAGTGTTGTGTTTTGCCTCCAGCTCATAAACTGAAGTCATTGTGATAATGGACCTTAAAGGGTCTATAAAGTTGTATAAAACTGAATCACCCAAGTATAGTTCAAATACCTAAAAATTATACCTGAGTAAATGTATTCAGTTATTTTCCATTGGTTTCAGTTTGTGTATGCAAATGGTTGTATACATGCACCAGAATAAAGCAGTAAAGAAATCTGTGCTTGTAATATTCTATAATGAATCCATCCAAGGTGAGTGGGACTGCACTGAGACTCGCATCTTATCTGTTATCAGTCTTGACAGGAGTGAAGTAACAGGTGCTGCAGTATTTCTCTACAGCAAGCCAGTATCAAGCGAAGCAGAGCAGAGCTTCTGTCTAAACTGAGAGAAATAGAATTAATATATATATACACAGGTAGAAAATGGGGATATAAGCCTGCAGGGCAGATTTAACACATGATACAGATATATATATACACAATATCTACAGATATCTGAATATTACAAAGGCTGAGTGAGGGGGCAAAGTGGAGAGGAAAAACAGGAATAAACAAAGACAGATTGGCAATTAACTGAACTTTGTTGTTTAACAGGACAGATATGGAATCTAATAAACCTCAGATCAGATATCAAAAGACTGTGACAAATGGGAATGAGGTGAGATAAACGGGGACAAATTATGTTTTTCCTTATTTTCTGTTGTTACATCTGGTGTTCATATTGAATGTGGCTTAATAATGGAGTGAACATATGTAAAGTAATCCCAGTGAGCCAAATCCTCAGGCTTCAGACTGTTCTTCTACTTTCGAGACAAGCTGATGTCACCTCGTGACAGATTTTTTTATAAGGTCATCTGCTCCAGGCACACATCACATACACTGCTACATGTAGCTACATGCTAATGTCAGGTGTTGTTAATTTATCCCCAGTTTTGGATCATATTCCTGCTGGAACATGTCTAGTTGTAAAGGTTTTGTTTTAGAAGCTTTTAATGGGGATTTTTCACGGTAGAAAGTGCAGCTATACTTTGTTACAGCCGCTCCCCTGATGGTGCAGAGACGCTGAGATACAAAAAACCCAGAACCGAGGGGTGGGCGGATCGATACCAAAATATCTATGCTACACATGCTGCATTTTTGTTTTAAAGATCGATTCTAGCATCAACAGGATCAACACCAAAAAAGGGATCAGTTTCTCACTTTTATATTGTACACATTTGTATTTCATGAGGAAAACTGTCTGTGCAAATGTTGTTCTATTGTCCTGAAAACATCTAGTGCATGCACTTGTTGCCTCTCCACTGCTGTGTGCACTCATCTAAAGAGAAGAAATTTCCAGGTATATAGTATCCTTGTGAAATTAATATCTTAGTTCAATTGGGTCTTCAAAACTAGCTAATGTTTTTTCAACTGCAATTGCTCATTTTTAGCTTGTGCTCTAGCAGACTGATTATTCACCCCATAAACCATGACACACTGCTCTCCCCTATATGAAAGTGCATGAGCTGCTTTTAATATTAATAAAGTAGGTTTTGAAAAAGATTTTGATATCGGTGATTCTGGCCCTGTATTACTTTGCATCTGCTCAATATTTTGAGGTATCGCCCACCCTACTGAAAGCACTGACCAATCAGAGCTGACTGGGATATTTCTGGAGGAAGTCTTAAAGAGACAGACGCTAAAATGGAGCATCTCAAACAGAGGGTGAACGTAGCTGCTCCAGCACAGACACTACAAGAGAAAAAAAATGTCTTTTAAACATTAAAGCGTGTAAACATGTTCTAGTAGAGGACCGAGATGCATGTTTGAATCTGAAATTGAGCATGATCGGTCCTCTTTAAGAGTTTGAAAACAATTAGAGAGACAGATCAGGGCTCATCTATGTTGCATGGTATGTATAGAGTGTGAGTGTGCACTCTGCAGAGCAAGAACAATAGGGAGAGGGAGAAGAAGTGTGTGGGGTGCAATATAGAGAGGTGCTCCAGGTGCTCTGCTGCAGGCAAGCGTGGGAGAGCATCACTGTGGTGTGTGTGTGTGTGTGTGTGAGTGTGTGTGTGTGTGTCACACTGAAGGCCTCTTACAGCTACTGTGCGGTGAACAGAACTATTGATCTGCATAGAGATGGTGAAACAACCACTTATTGCCCCCCTACACACACACACACACACACACACACATCTAGACTTCAGATACACCACACTGAGCACAAGCAAAACACTATTTGATGAAGGTGAAATGAGGCTCATCTTGTCATCACCACAGTGTGGCGGCATGCTGTTTTATCACCAAAGTCTTCTAAACAGAAGTGCGCTGTGCTCATATTTGGTCAGTGCATAAAGAATCCGATGTATCTATATATACACAGTACTGTCTGCTTTAGTGCGATCAATACACACACACAAATCATTGTACCAGTGCACCACACATCAAACACCAAACTCTTACACCAGTTTAAGTCCCCCACACATACATCTTGCCAGTCCTACACAAGTAAAGACACAAAGCCTGTGAATATAATGCCATCCTACACACACACACACACACACACACACACACACACACACACACACACTTCAGCAAGCTTCAAAACTGTCTAAACTAACACAGTCACAATAGGCAGAAGTAACACCTCACTGCCCAGCGTGGTGACTGAAGCGTGTGTGCGCTTGTGTGTTTTCTTGGCTCTCCAGCTGATTCCACGAGAGGAAAATCACCTCAGCTCACGGCAATAACAACCGTCCCTCAAACCATCACACACACACTCAATTTTATTCACCTTCCTCACACTCACTTTATATTTTTCTCACACACTCTCTTTCTCTCTCCCACACACACACACACATAAACACACAGGTGTGTCTCTCTGCGTCTTCACATTCTTACAGTTCCAGCCACCGCGGGTGTCCAGCGACCAGCGAGCTGCAATGGAAGGTGATGCAAAATGAGATTTGGAGTGTGTGTGTGCGTGCAGTCTGTGTTTATGCTCCGTCGTGTTTTTACCCTGTGGCGTGGGGCCAACTGAGAGCAGCAGAGCTCAGCCATTAGCAAGCAGTGTAAAATCCTCTGAAACCTCTTTCCCCTCCAAACATCAAAGATGGAGTCTGAAAGGCAAACAGAAAGTCTCGCTGTCCAGTTTTGTCTGTCAGCGTGCCTACACTCTCCCTCTGTCTCCCTGATTTTCTGGCCACCCATTTGTTTGTCTGTGATACAGACATATTAGTATGGTGTTCGTCCATCCTCGCAGGCTTCCTGTAAATGCAGGGGTTGAATATAAAGTCAAGCTCCTAATTTACAAGGCGTTTCATGGGCTTTTGCATCAGTGCTTCGCTAATTTCCTGTCAGAATAATCTGTCCTTGTGTCTGTTTGCAGGCTTCTGCTCAAAATGGATTAAACTAACACACCCTTTTCCCTGACCTCCATCATTCATTGCTTCTTTTATGTTTTATATTTCACTGCAGTCTCACTTGCTCTGGTATTTGGTGGTTTAAAGTTTGAGTTATTCATTTAATAACAAACATCCAAACGGTACTGCTACATCCTCTGCATGTAGCCCCTGTCGCTGGAGTTAGTTGCATAGCGGCATCTTGTTCCAGTAGCCCTCTAATCAGGTTGCCCTGGTTCCCCAACACCTGACACAGACCTTTTGGACCCGGGCAACGTCCGGTATGACTCTTGTTTTTGTGGTTTCACTCATCCTGAGAAAGGCTAGCACTATTACGGACCCTGCCTCAGGACCAGACTGGATATGCACTACCTCCCTTGAACGGGATTCCAACCCCACCCCTAACCACTGCAGTCCTGTGCGACTTCCAGATCCACACTGACAAACTGGTGATGGCCAACCAACCGGACATTGTGTAGATCGACAAACAACAGAAGAAGGCAGCGGTGACAGATGTAGCAGTCCCAAGCAGCAGAAACATCAGGAAGACAGAACACAACAAGCTTGAAAAATACCACGGGCTGAAGGAGGAGCTAGAAAAGATGTGTGGAGTAAAGGCAACAGTGGTGCCAGTGATAATCGGAGCACTCCCAGGTCTCTGGTCAAGGACCCATATAATCAAACTAATGAGTAGGTGTGGGACATTATACGCATTTTATGTCATCACTGCTGCAGCCAATATAATTGTGATTCAGAATAATATCTTGATAATAATATATGATTAAAACTCATAAAATGGCACCAAAACATACTGGAATCACTTTAACTTACATTTTGTTAAGAAACAAACATCTAATTGCATCACAGATAGGAAACACATGGCTTTTTTAACGACTAACAAACAATCAAACAATCCTAGAAATTTGAAATCTAAAATAAAATTTGATATGGCATTGTATCTTCAGATCTAAAATATGCCAATGTTTGCACTTAACAGAATCTGCCATTGCAAAAACCGGTCATGTCCCGTTGTGTCACCCCTGCGGTCTTAGAGCAGATTTCAACAGTGCTATTTAGACAATTAAAGATATATTTCATGGCGGTTATGTTCTCAAACCAAAATAAACACACCCACACCTCCACATAATCCTGCAGGAAGATGCAGCATTACCAGACATTGTGTGAATACAGCTGAAGCCACCCTGTCCACTTTTCCTGCTCTGTGTGTGTGTGTGTGTGTGTGTCTGTGAGTGTGTGTCTCAACCTCACCCTCAATCAAACAGACACACAGACCTGCAGCTCGCATCCACAGTGCAGAGGAGAGGGACAGAGACAGCGCTTTAACCTGGTCACTACGTTTTTATAGAGTCCTGACCTCATGCTGCTTTTGGCTGGTGGCTACGCACCGCTACCTAAAGGTTGACACCCGGAGACGTCCCGAACACACCAAAATAAGATGATTACAAGGCAATACAGGCAGAGGGCAGGTTCTCTGCAGGAACGGACACCGCCACACACTGCTAGTGATGATTGAGGAAGAACATCCCTCTTAGCATGCCTTTAAGATATTGTGCTTTTTAGGTTGGTGTCTATGCAGCCTGTTTTAGCAGTCTCTTTTATTATATTTGCCCAGCAGTCTCTTTGATTGCTCTTGAAAACAATATTCACAATTATCCCAATGATGGAAATGCACCATGACTGACTCATTGTGAGTGTTTTTTTATTGCCATCCCATCCCAAGTAAAATTAGCTTGCATGCTTCCCTCGAATTAAGGCGTTCATCAGCTTTGCTGTCATACACTATAGTATCTGTACTGTGTATGTATACTGGCAAATCTTTATCCTACGAAAAGTTTCCTTACTAACAACATGTGCGCAGAGTTTTGAAAGAATGCTTGCAATATGTTTTCTGGTAGAAACAGATGTACTGGTGTGATCAACAAATGTCTGGGTGGATGATGTTGGAAAGTTCTACGATCACATTAATGCCTTAAATGTTTTGCACAAGTAACAAAACCTGCTCCATATATATTAATTAGGGGGCGATATAGCCCTAAAATAATATCACAATATTTCAGGGTATTTTTGTGATAACAATATACTTGAGGATATGACAAATTAGTGAAACAATAATTACTAATTTACAAAATTAGAACTGCAATACAATAAGTGATAGTTTGCCTTCAAATATTCAGTAAAAACAAAAATGATCTCTCATTTCTTTAGTTTGTAAACAACAGCAGTAACTCAGAGTGAGATTTAGATTCTGTATACAATATTAATAGTTCAACACAATAAAATCTACCACAAATTACACATTTAAACAGCTCCAAATACCATGCTATTTCTCCTCTAATCATCACGCTGTAACCTCTGACAGGCTGTTATGATACCAGAACCATTGCACATTCACATATGTGTAGTTTTTTGTTGAGCCGCAAGCGTCACGTAGGTGTAGAGGCCATACACATGCCGCGTTTTGAGGAGAAGTTGGTCATTTTAGTGCAGGGCTGCCAGAGCTTTACATTTGTCCCATTGATGATAGGCCCACACACTTAAAAACAACACCTGGAAGAAGATCAGCTCTGCACTCAGGATTTCAGGTATTGGTATTGTGCTTGGTGAAAAAGAAGCGTGCAGTGCCCGATCCCACGTTTTCCAGGCAGTTAAAGACATGTGTACAGCCCCTTACATTACCAAAGTTTAATCACATGATGACACCGAAAGGAAAGGGGAGACTGTGCTGCTGCCAGAGGAGCCACTGAGTGAGTTCCCTCTGAGCAGTAACTCGCTAAAAGAGTCTGAGAAGTCCGGGGCTGTTCATAAAACATTCAGGACGCACAGTTTATTCCACACTACTGAAGCTGCTCCTCTTTTTGGAACCACCGCAGAGTCGCTAATAATTTCGCTTTCAGCCATGCTTGTTGTTGCCGTGGGTAACAGCATGACGTCAAAACTTCAACAAGCCGAAATATCGCGAGTATCACCACATGAATTTTTCATATGATATTAAAAATTATACAGGTATTATCTTAAACAAGATGATATGGCACAACCCAAATATTCATTATATATATTTTGCTAGTTGTTGTGTAGTGGTCATTTTGCATTTGGATGCCTGGCCTGAGGAGACAAACAAAAGAGAAACCAGATCACTGCCCACACCAACACTGACGTACAAAGTGTTGAACCTGTTAGTATGACTCAGGTTACAAACATTTAAAGTCATTAATATCTTTTAACACAGCACTTCACAGCAGTGAGTGAATATGTGCAGAAAAGGCTTGAGAACCCAGTTACCCCTGAAGGCTCTGCTGTTCCTAACACATGACAATGATAAGCCAAGCGTTCATAGAGGTCTGAACTGACCGACTGACCAAGCAAACGTCTTACTGACATTACAATCCTTGGAGCCCTGCACTCTGACGAGTGGGAGTTAACAGGTCTGTAGTCATATTGCACTTAGATGTGCACTCACACACAGACACACACACACACTCCTGCAGCAGTGCAGCAGCCAGCCCGCTGTGGTCTTGTCTGTCCCTCATGTGAAAAGAGTGAAAGGATCATCGCTAGTCTCACCGCCTGTCAGTGCAGTCAGCAAACAGACAATTGCTTGTTCTGTCACACACACAAATACAAACGCACACATTCCATTGTTCAAGCGGCGCAACGCTGATCACTGCAGTTGTACTTGTATGAGGTTGTCAAACACACTTACTTTGAGGAGATTCTGGGGATGTCTGCTGTACGTTGTGGTAGCAAATCCACAAGATAAAGGAGTGACAGTGGATGGGAGGAGGGTCAGAGTCAAGACGGATGAAATGTATCAAAAGAAGGCAAAACAATGACAGACGATATCACAAAGGAAAGAAACTATGACTCTGCAGAAGTGGATGACGACTAGGCAAAAAAAAAATGCTAAAAAAAGAGAGTATGGAGAGGAGGGGAGCACCATTGTTAGATGAGGAGATGAAAAGATGCTGCATGAAAGGTTTACCAATGAATAGACGAGTTTAAGAATGAGGCAAGTGCTGATGTTTTAAAAAAAATACCATAAGGACAAGTTCATCTTTAAAACTGAACTGAGAGTTGATGTGCAGAAAAGTGAATATTTAGGGTTAGAGACAGATGAAGGTTAAGTGTTAAAGCAAAGGTTACTGAGGTTAAAGGGGCCAGATCCCCCTCTGTGTGAAAGGATATGGGCTGGAGACCATACGGATGCACCAGTTGCGAGGACAGGTAGTCTGCTTGAGGCAGAAGAAGACCACAGGCGCCAGCTCCGGGAAGGGCACCACCAGAGTGCTCAGGTCACTGCCGATGCTGACGTCATCACCCGGACCCACTTCCTCAATGATGTCATCAGCCTGTGCCAAGCCGTATTCCTCACTCTGCCCTGGCCCTGCTGAGGAAATGCTCCCCAGCGGCACAGGACACTCCTCGCTCGTCATGGCAACCCAGCCAAGATCTGGAAGATAATGCGAGATGACACTTGGATGAGAGGAATGGAATGATTGTCACATAGTTTGACACACTGCAGATCTCCAGGAGACTTTAGAAAACACAAACAAATGACTTGCTTTGATTCAACTGCAACAAATACACAGCAATTAAACGGGTTTATTTCATCAGTGTTTGATTGGACAAGCTTTTGGCTATACGCAAACCACTAAATCACCTCCACGTCATAACATCACCTCACAACTCACAGATATTTAATACTTGTTGTTTTCCAGCCCCAAAGGCCCATTAGTCTCTCGCTGTCTCCTCGCCCCACGAAAGCAATGCTCTTATCGTAAACTCACTTGTCTGCATAACAGAATGCATTGCTTACTGATAACAATCACCTCTCGCAATCAAACACACACAGAGGGGTACGACAGCGGAGAGTAAATCAATGTCAACAGTCATTGCACATTCATTGACGATTCATTTAGCCCCATCACAGTGTTGTGGGAGAGGAAATGGCTTTCCATCTCTTACCACTTAGCTCATGAATGGATTCACTTTTATCTGTAAATACAACACCCATAACCACACATACAAAAATGTGTGTGTGTTTTTGTGTGGTCCCATGTGCAATTTCCCACATACGTGTGTATTCAAAGTCCCCCTCCAGACTCGAAATACTGTTATGATTCATATTTTGATTAGCATGGCTTCCCACATAAAAAGTTAAAACTCTGAAATAGGGCCTGAGGCGGATCGACTCTTTCTCCTGTATTGTGGAATTCTGGATCTGGCCTCCACCCCACACACCACCGCTGCTGGCACAAGGTTTAACTGTCTGCTTTCTCCAGTGCTGGCACAGTGCTACTAGCATTTGGTAGTCTGGTGAAAGAGCGGTCGTACTGTGGCCGTGAAAATTACAATAACATCTGCTGAGACGGGGTTTTTGGTAGACAGAGGAGGGAAGCTCCAGAGTCCAGTTTACGTCCAAACACTGCACACCTTTCCATGTTTGCTGTCAAAACTTTGTCTTTCACAATAACCATTTTTGTGGTACGATATATATTCCAAGCAAAAAATAGCAAGCATTGTCATTTGAGACCATTTTATGCCACTGATATAATAATATATCAGCATAATAATGCCAGTGCACCTTTCAAAGAGCAATGAGATTTTGAAACTCTGGATTTTAACAGATGTGGGGGAAACTGCATTCTCCAACTCTGCACCTTGGACATGGAACAATCTTCAAAAATGATCTCAAATTAGAATATTCATCGATGAATTGAAGGGCATCATAAAGAATGTGGTGACAGAAACATGTGGTTGTTCTTCTTGAGAGGCCACTATGTTTGAATAGTTGTTGTTTTGTTGTGGATTTTCATATCATATGTTTTATTTGTTGCATTTTAAATGTGTTTTGACTGGCTGCTACCTCGGCCTGTGCTGTGTCTCAAATCACGTACTTCTGTACTTACACTCAATATTTTTGTGCGTTCACACGGAGAAGTATGGAAAAATGCAGTACACTATGAGTACCTGGATGGTGCACTCAAAACGGTCAAGAAATTGAGTGTGGAACTATGGACACTTCTCGCCCTCAATGGTCGCCATCTTGGCTACATAGCGGAAGGGGAGGGACCACTTTTCAAACTGGCAAAGGCGGCCAAGGACTGTGCGACCGTGAACGTCGCTGCATTATACAAATGTAAGTTATACATGTGTTTTTTGCACTAAGCACCACTATACTGTTGTCAGACATAAGCCAGCAGTATGTTTGTTGGGTTAATTTAGCAATCTGTAATTATTTGGTACCCCTAACAATAACGCGAATGCTAATGCTAGTTTGCTAACTAGCTAACAGCTGCGGTCGTCATTTCTGGTGAGTGCACAACGGCCGTGTTTGGTTTGACACAACACTACCCTGCCAAAATTCGTGCACTACGCCAATAAGTACATAGTGCACGTAGTATACTACATGGAAGTGTACTTACGGAAGTATGTGATTTGAGACGCAGCAATAGTCTCTCTTGTGAAAGATATTTTCAATATCAATGGGACTTCCTCGTTAAATAAAAGTTAAATAAATAAATAATTAAAAATATTTAGATCATTTTTAAAAAATGAATGAACATCTGTTAATAATATATACAAAAAAAGTATAAAACTGCAGAACCTTTACAGGAGAAGCCCATGCTTACATTGTGTTAGACGAAATTTTGCCAACAAAAAACAAACCAAGGGACGCCAGTAATTGATAGACAAGCTTAGCAAAGCTAAGTGTGCTGTAGTTGGCTCTCAGGGATGGACGGCCTTGAAGCCAGGTGGTTCACCAGAGGATTTATTGAGCGATATGAAGTTGTTGGACGGTAAAACTACAAGCAACGGACATTTTTGCTAGTTGCCAGGGGTTGGCAAGCTAACAACTATCAGGACTGTGTCGCTTCACTCCAAAACTGCAGCTGCAGGGTACAGGTAGGCTACACTGTGTTCTTTTTGAAGTGTCGTGTTATTTTTCTTTGGACTTCCACAAGTAGGCGGGGCTTAAGTATTATAATAGTCGGTAAAACCCTGCTGTTAACTCTAGCATCATGTTGGCTAAACTGTTGGTGACAATCTTAGGTAAACAATCATGCATGTAAACACAACAGGCAAAATGATGAAGGCCATGTCTAGAGCTGCCCCCAATAGTCGACCAAACATTAGTCGACTACAAACGTCATTAGTCGGCAAGGTTCATCGGTCGCTTTGTCACAGAAAAAACAAACAAGCAAACAAACAAACAAAACGTGAAACTCTATTAGGAGCTGCACCTTGTCAAAACCTATATGACTGGACCATGTGGGAAGTGGCCACACTCAGCAGTCAGACAGGAGTCAGGTTAATTTCCAGGGCTGGTACCTGTGGTTATTCCACAGGCTAGTTAATAACATGTCGGGCAGGAAATCCAAAGTGTGGGATCATTTTGAGAAGGTGAAGGACGAACCCAAGGTGATATGTAAACTCATCTTCATTGGTCGACTGCAAACATGACGTATCATCTGAAACATGGAAGTAGCTACATGCCCATTAGCCCACAGCGTCATTAACAGGCGGCTCGCTCAGTGTGTGACATGCACTTGTAGATAAAATATAGGCCTATATTAATGAAGGTTCATTAGTACGGTTTTGTATTTCTCTGACAGCAATTGGCTTGTGTTAGTGACGTACTTAATCCAGCTTGTACGGGTTACACTTAAATCTCAGATTTTAGGGAAGTGCACAGACATCGCAACCCCTCAGTAATGGAATGTAAAAACATCTCTCTGGTGACAAACTCTGCACAGATACAAGTCAGTACAGTCAAGGTCAGTACACTGAGAAAAACACATTTTTGAAAATTAGAAAACACAATGCAACATATTTGTCTTTCAGTACGTCAGCAAATGTCACAAACAAAAAATAAAACAACACAAAAAAGCCAAATCCTGTGGAGTTTCAGTCTCGCTTTAGAAAAGTAGCGGTGCCATGATTATTGCTGGCAAGGAAGTCCACATGTTGTGTTTGTGATTCAATGATGAACAGCGGAATTACATTTGAAGAAAAAAAAAAAAAGCAAAATAAGACAGAATGACAGAAACTTTGTTCTTTTGGCTCATCAAACCGGTGAGCCAGCGAGCAAGTCAACCACTAGCAGCCGGAGCCTAAGTGAATGCATAATAACATATTGGACTTTTGCTTTTAACTGGCAGCCAAGAGAGGACGCCAGCAAGAGGCAAAGAGCCAAGCAAAGGCTGGACATGTGCACGACCGGACATATGCACAGCCTTGCACACATACCCACACACACGCACGTACACACACACACACACACACACACACACACACACACACACTCTAATATAAGTAACATGAGGTGAATGTTTCAGACAGCTGCATGATTATTTGCAAGATGTGTGATCACGTGTAAACGTCCATCTTTAGTATCACTGATGTAATTGCATATGTGTCTGTGCTACAAACACATGCGTGCGTAGGTGTCGTTTCCTTTATGTGCCCGAGTAAATGTGTTTGCTTGCACTAAATCCTACAGTAAAGGATTAGGTGCTAGTGGGAGAGCGCACTTTGTTTTTATAGGGTAATGATATTAAAGGCTATTCATTACAAGCTAAGAAAATAGGACAGTGGTGATTTAGTAGCTGGTATCTCTCACAGCTCCGGAGCTAATCCTCTGACGAGATGTTAAAGGCAGGTGGAGATATCTAAGAACATTAGAAAAGGGGAAAGTCACCCACCACACACAGCGATACACTGACATCGTCTTATCTCTGCCTAATAATAATCTACCTGTGTGTTCATTTATTATCCCTGTACATACAAATGCATAATTTTGTCTTTCCAAAACCGGCCCTTTGAATTAGCTTCACCATGGCAACAGCTGCTTCCTGTGGAGGCAGGAAGTTTATTCTTACTCTGCTGCATTTTATTTCCCATGACAAAGCTTCTTAGAGAGTCCCCGCAGCTATTATGGGCGACTACAATTAAGCAGGAGACAGCTTTGCAGAAATGGTTGGAAGGAGTGTGTTATGTGGATTCGGTGTAACACTACCTGTCTGGCTGTGTGTGTAGTGAAGACAGTGGAAAAAATGGCATTGTTATGAAATCTGTTTGCATGTTAGAATTTTTTTCATTTAACTTCTCTGCACCGTCATATCGCTGCTCCTTTACTCAGACTTCACAATATCCCTGCACGCTGGGAAAGCTTTGTCTACATGTGTTCCTTTGTGATGATGACTGATGAATGCATGTGTGTGACACAGACTAACTGAGCGAGACTATGCACAAGCCCCCCCCCCCCCCCACTGCACTGTTAGCACCGACACACAAACACATTCACACTTTCCTCTACATACACACTCTCACACATTAACACCCTTAATTGGGGTAGCGGATATACAGTCACCCATTTAGCTGCACTATGAGCTAAAGGCTGTGATGAGCC
Organism: Epinephelus lanceolatus; assembly: GCF_041903045.1. Taxonomy (NCBI): domain Eukaryota; kingdom Metazoa; phylum Chordata; class Actinopteri; order Perciformes; family Serranidae; genus Epinephelus; species Epinephelus lanceolatus. The sequence continues at coordinate 28,916,991 of NC_135751.1, forward strand.
ACTGGAAAAACTTGCTTTCCCCCTCCCACACACACTCACTGCGACAGTCTGAGACAGACACAGGAAGAGGCTGGGTGGAAAACAACAGCGAAAAAACATACTGTGGATCCATAAGGGGTTTCGGCAACACAGTCTTCATTTCAATCATTTGGTGCTGCCAGTTTGAATACAAAAAAAGCAGTAAGGAGCAGTGTTTTCAGTCCTCGCTGGCTGTTTACACTGAGATCAAAAATCTGATGTATGATACCCAAGGGAAACAAATAATGACTAAAATTCTCAGTGAGTCATTGTATGAGCTCAAAAGTGAAGGCTCAAGAAAAAGAATTGGATGCTTAGAACAAGAAATTATGTTAGTTTCCAGTATCCTCAAATCTGTTATTGCTGCCTTTGAGCTATGCATGCTCAGCATTATAAATAACACTTGTATTGTACTTTCAAAGAGGAATGTTCAGTGTGTTGGTGCTTAAAGCTAAAGTCAGTCCTCGCTGCAAGAATGAGAAGCATTTGTGAAATCTTGCTGACCAGGTGAAATCAACATGATCATAACTATGAACAGTATTATCACTGAACTGATGGACTTGTGCAGGAGGCTATTGTTTTAACTGAGGCACAATTAACTATGGCTAAATTCCATTTCGTTGCTTCAGTTCAGGCTCCTAATATTGTGCATGCAGGGTTTTTCCGGCAGAAATATGAGGTAGCTGCTTCCATTGAATTTCATCCTGCCTCCAGCTCTTGACAAAACTCTGATGGGTGTCATAATACAGTGGAGCAGGGATGAGTCCCAAAACGTGGAAATGAGTTGACATTTTAGCACTCCTGGTTCCCTTGTTTCAAAGTCAGTGGGTTTTTTGAATGGGTTTTGGTTAGATGACTAGAATAAGGTCTGGGGTTAACACAAGCTTTAGAGACGTTAATGTTTTGTTTTACAACATAAAATCCTGTAGATTTTGAAGCCTTTATGTGCATGTCTTAAACAGACAGTTGCTAACAAGTGGCTTAATGAGACAGGGCATCATCACACCAAACAGCTTCACAGGCTCTTGGCGGTGGCGCAGTTGAGGTCGTGCAACTGTGGTGTAGTTAGTTTATAGCCTAACGGTAGCAAAAATCACAAAAATGGTGTTCATTTGTGAAGACTATTGCTAAAGAAAATCATTAACTTGTTTGCCACAGAGCTTATTTTCTGCTATAATCCAAAATTTAACAGAAAAATTCCACTGGCTTTTTGCTGAGGAATCCAGGGCAACTTCAGCACTGGCCAGCAAAAACAAAAAACATCTTCCCTGCAGCATTCCATGGATGACACTGTTTTCTAAGAAGTGTTTCACTTGGCAGATTCCTGTCATTTGCAGCTGCAATTGTGGCATTACGCCGACATGGCGGCACTATCATAATCAGCAGAGTGCACCGGAGAAGGCACTGCCAAAACTGCCAAAAAGGAAGAAAACAGCTGTTTTGGACCAGAGGGAGGTGGAGCCAACCTGGTGCATCATAGTGTTTCTGCTGGTAATGTTTTTACCACCACAACAACACCAACAACAACAAATATCACTAAAGAAAACAAAACTCCTTTTTCTGGCTGCTCGATGATATTTTCATGTAGTCATTGCAAGTTTGTACAAGCCGTTAAAAACAGCAGTCAGACTCTGCATTTGTGAACACTGCGCCATGCAACTCTTAATGTGCATCTGTATGTTGTTTTATACTGAGATTACAATATTTACACTGGTGAAATGTATGAAAATAAATTTTCTGTAACTGCTTATCCTGTTGGGGGTCGCCGGGGGGCTGGAGCCTATCCCAACCGACATTGACATTGGGTGAGAGGTGGGGTACACCCTGGACAGGTCACTAGACTATCACAGGGCTGACACATAGAGACAGACAACCATTCACACTCACATTCACACCTACAGGCAAGTTAGAGTCACCAATTAACCTGCATGTCTTTAAACTGTGGGAGGAAACTGGAGTACCTGGAGAAAACCCTCAATGACACGGTGAGAACATGCAAACTCCACACAGAAACGCTCCCCAACCCTGGGTTTAAATGAGGAACCACTGCACCACCGTGACTGCCACATATACTGATAAGTTCAAATAATTTGAAATAGAAAGTAAAATACTCAAAATTAATTATATAACAATGGGATGTCTTATAAACATGTCTTGTAAAAGTGTGTGTGCGGGGATTACTTAAAAAAACAATTATTTTATGAATTCTTTTTAAAATGCTTCAGAAACAGAAGGCAATCGACATTTGGGTTAATATTTTGATAGCAGAACAAAATTGTTTCACAGGATAATCAGTGTATCAGTATTTGTGGTCACGTTCTCAGTCTCAAACATAACCAGGTCATGTGATCTGCTGCTTCAGCACACAAACAAATGTTAACCAGGGCCACAGAAAACTGCAGATGAACATTTAATATCCAGGAATTCACAATATAGACACAACAGACTATACATGTAACACATTTGGAATTGTAATTTTTTGAATTAAATCATATTGAAACTCCTCAACTTTCCTTGACATGCCATGTGCACAAGTTAAAGATGGTACACCCTCTGCCTCATTCTGAGCCAGGAAAAATCTGGGCAAACTGGCTCACATCGTCATGGCTTACCATAGACGGGCTTCCCATTTACAAACAAGCAAGGATGCATGTGCAACAGGCGAGTGGAAAACCAATTGCCCCATGTCATGGTAGCTTATATATGGACATTTTCAGTACTGAGTAATACAGCAATTTGCCGGAAACCACCGCACATGGGTAAATTTGTATGGGCGCTGGTTCTTTCCAGAGCTTTTCTTTTAAACCAAACATTGCTCTTTGATAGATCGGCTACCTGCTGGCTCTTACTAGCTAACATGACATGCTATTAGCAAATTAGCTAATTAGCTATTAGTGACAGGCACAAAATGTCATGTAAATCCATTTTTTCTTCCCCTTGAACTTGCATTGCTGATTATGCTACTATTAAAGCCAGTTGTGTTGCTTCAGAAGGCTGCTGAGCTCTGCTGCAAAAAGAATGGATATCATGTTTGACATATTGTAGCCCATAATCTCCTGTTCCTAAAGGGAAACGTTATTAAAAAGTGCCTCTGTAATATTGCATTATAAGTTTCAAAAGTTATAAAGATTGGTGCAGAGAGTTGCGGGACAAGATGAGATGATTTTTCTTTTTCTTCTGCAGAAATACCTCTGGGTTGGAAATGCGCATGATGTGTACTGTATGCATGTGTGTCAGGTGAGTTGAGACAATGCTGAGCCCAGCACAGCACTCACAGACAGCCAGGGATCTGACTGTCACACCAACTTAACACAGCACCCGCTCCTAATGTCTCTTAAATTCTTCCTCTCACTGTGTCAAAACACAGCGGAGGAAGCACAATATTATCACTTGAGAACACACACGGTCGTGTGTGACTGGGCTGGAAAATGAGCAAGAACATTGAGCATATGAGGAAACATGGGGCAGATCCCTGATGATTGGTACTGTCCCAGATGAGTGTGCGAGTCTCAGAACAAACATAATGCATCATTGGACCGCTCAGACACAGACAATGGCTAATGCTATTAGAATCACTTCAGGGCAGGAATCCCTTGAGGACACAACTTAGGCTACACACCCCATGCACAAACACTACACACACACTCCCTGTCTCGTCAGCTGTATCAGGCAATGCTTCATCCAGTGACCCAAGACAAACTAGTTTTGACACCCATTGCTGAGTGATCAAAACAACACATTACTCTGTTACTCAGACTATCAATATATTCAATGAGAGAGTGTAATGTATTTATAAGCCAGACACTGACAGGGGAGCCACCGCTGAATAAGACGGCTGGCTTTTTGACAGCACTATAAAATAGCCTTCTAAAATGTGATGAATGTGACTCCTGCATAATGGAGAAGAACATAATTCCCACTCGGCAACTTTACCTTGCCAAGTAAACCTTAATATGTCTAGTCTAGTGCCACAGTAATATTTAAATATGTCAACCTAAATGGACTTCTGAGCATGATGAAGGAGCTTTATTGCACGTTCGAAATGGGTTTGGATAAACTTTACAGGACAGTTCAAAATAATCACTTTCCTTGCTGCTGAAGCTCATTGTTTATCGTCAATTCTGCGTCATTGTTTTCTTTATAGTCGTGCCACTTCCTACATTACACCAGCCTGGCTTTATGTCTCCACAGCACCACAAAATAAGAACCCATGTGCTTTACTTAGAATAACCCTTAAGAGATCAAATGAGGGGGAAGAAAACAGTAAATCAGTATAACTGTCTGGCTTAGCCGTCGTCACTGGAGCAGGGCACCTAGAATATTTCTCCTAAGGAAGTAAACGAGGCAGAGAACATGCTGCATCAACACTATCTGTGACAGGCTGTCACAGGGCAGCACGCACGGGCTTCACTCATTTAAAAGCTTCATGGTATGTCGGATCTTAGTTACAATCAGAGTGTGGCAGGCAGCCACGCCAGCACAGACATCACAGCTTAGTGTCAATTTGCTGGTGAATTTGAGCAACAACATGAGATGGTAATTATTAGAAGACGGGGCTGTAAGTATTCGTACTAAACAGTCGCTGCAGGGGGGTCACGGTCTGCTGCACCCAGTTGCACGCAGAATTCATGGAATAGCGTTCAATGCACCTAATGTGGAACCAAAGTTTAAAGGCGCAAGTTCTGCCTGGAAACTTTTAGCCATACACCATTAGCAACATATGAGGTTAGCGCAACAACTGGCTTTGCATATCTTCCTGAGACTCTGTTGGGTTAACATACCCTTATACTTTATTCTACTTAACTTAGACCTGTTGTCCTTGTCTGTGGACACTCTTTGTCCCATCTAGTGGTAGCAAGACAACAATACACTAATCCATGTAAAAACAAGATGGCAGCCACACTATGCTGAGTACAAATGAAATGACAGACCTGGAAGACCTGCCTGAGGGTTAAAGGTCAGCTACAGCAGCAATAGAGAAAGTTGTGTCTAAGACAAGGACATTGTGTTAGCATTTCTCCGCTGTTTTAGGACATGTTAATGGGAACACATCCAACATGCTAATGCACATCCAATGGCATCTCCCAGCTGTGCCGATCACTGGGATGGTAAATGTTTGGGTGCTTTTAATGTTTGTGAAATATAGCCAAGGTGGAACTTACTGAAACACTCCTGTGCAACTTACCCAAAATTAGTTACAACTTGTAGTTCTCAAAAGTAATTTAATTATCACTGCATATAAAGGTAATTAGTTATGAGGGAAAGTAACTTCTGCATTACTTTTAACCCTTAGATGCATAAGTGGGGTCAAAAATGACCCCAGGGGTTGTTTTTCTTCAATATCTATGGAATTAAAAGTTTATATCATTTCATATTCCAGGTATTCCTCATAAAACATGTTTTTGAGATAAGGCCATTTGCATTTAAAAATTTTTTTTATACATTTTAAGAAATTGTTGTTTTTGTATCACTACCCCACTCTTCCATAAGCATTTCCTATGGAATATCAAGGGTTAGACCTAGGAATCTTTGATTCTTATCAACTGTGACTGTCAGGTATTCATTTACCATCACACTTACACATCTAATGCCAGCAGTCTCACCACCCAGGAGGATTTTTATACAGCAACATACATCTAAGTATTATATTCTTGGAATACATATGACGTTATAAAATATGAACTTATTTTCCACATCCATGACTTTTGTGTCATAAAGTATAGTATTATTGTCATCAAATCAGCCTACTTTGTAGTTAGCTAACACTAGCTAACTAAGCTAGCTAGTGTTAGCTAACTACAATGCAGGTACTAGTTAGCTAACTACTATGTAACGTTAGTACTGTAATGTTAGCTAGCTAACATTACTGCATTTGTTGTGTAGAGATAGGCAGCCTTACTATATTTATAGCTTCCTTGTAATAAAATCTAACCATAATTGTGTGCGTGCGTGCATGTGTGCTCACGCGTTAGATAGCCTATTATGCTATTATTGATTATTCAGTGATGTCATTAGTAAGTGTGTGTGTGTGTGTGTGTGTGTGTGGTTCACATTACTGCATTTGTTGTGTAGAGATAAGCAGCCTTACTATGATATTTATAGCTTCCTTGTAATAAAATCTGACCCGTTAGGTAGCCTATTATACTATTATTGATTATTCAATGATGTCATTAGTTGTTAAAATGTTAATAAAAAGTGATAAATGAACATGTCAAACATGAAATCATTCTTTTGTTGACCAAAATATAATACAAATCATCATCTTTAACCAAAACGAAAGAAATTGCTTATCAAGTTTATCACATAAAACGCATTGATTCTAATTGGGGTCATTTTTGACCCCACTTATGGAAGAGTGTAGGTATTGGTAGGTCATGCATCTAAGGGTTAAACATCTGCATCAATTCTCTTGATAAGGCACACATAACTATATTATTTTTGTGTTGCTGTGGCATTGTGTGGGACAAGACAACTCTCAGTTTTTACCTATGATTGTATCATTATCACTGTGATAGAAAGGAAGTAGTGAAACAACACAATATATATGTTTTGATAGGCCTATAAATTGTAGCCTCAACAGGGCTTCAAATTAAGCAACACAAATCAGTTTTTACTCTTTTGGCACGGTTTCTCAGATATTTCACAGTAATTCCTTATCATGACAGGCCTAATGGAATAAAAAAGTACCAAATGTTACACTAGAGGTTCATCCTTTGACCTTAACAGTAAATCAAATCCTGCAACTCACCACTATAGGCCTAATTTGTCCTTGATCTCAAGGAGGGAAAATGATTTCCATATTTTAAGGCGAGCAAGCTCAGCTGCTTGAACTGTTGGGCAGTATGTGCTGTGACAGTCTAATGCTGAAGGATCAACTTTAATTGAATGATTGATTGATTCACACCATTTATTACGCCACCATAAGGTCGGGTGACCCGTGATGTGGCAGTTGACTGGCGGCGTAACACAAAATAACACAAAACATGAAACACTATATGCAATAGTCCACCTTCCACCTTCCTTTCCCTAACCTGTGTCTGTCTTTCTGTCTCTCTCTCTTTCAAACACACACAAGACATGTTGTTTTTCAGTTTCATAGCCTGTTGTTACCAGCTGTCTTTTTGTAAAGTGTTTGTCAGGTGTTCATACAGTGTAGTGTTTGTGCCTTATTTTTATATTTTCAAAATAGTCTAGTGGGCAAAATGTTACCTCAGTCCCCAGCAGGTGGATTCTGTCTGTCTTCGACACTTACACTACTGTCTGTTTAAAAATACATGAAAAGAAACGTATCCTTTGGGGGTTTTTTCCTCTGTACCAAACACCCTGAACCGTGACTTTTGTGTACCATTACACCCCTATTAGAAGATAAATTAAACAGAGACAAACTGAAGACATAAGTATGTTAATTCCAAACGTTTTAGGGAAATTCCCAAATCCACTGTATTTGTTTGAAAACTACAGTAAGACTTACATGAGTGACGCTGAGCCCTTCAAAATCCTCTTATAAATCATGCTGTTCTTCATTGGCTTACGGTGGTATAAAGAAGAAGGCAACTTCTGGCAGAAGTCACTCTGAACTGAACAGTGCTACTACACCTTTTCCTCATGTAACAAGATGTAATAAATAATCTAGGCCAGGGGTCAGCAACATTTATGGTCAAAAGAGCCATTTTTGACCAATAACAATATTTAAAAAAATCTGCTTGGAGCCACAAAACATATTTGAGCTGTATAATGAAGATAACACACCCTATATAGTCTTAATTAGCCCATCAACATTACTAATAGGTCTAAATCAACATCCATTAATGTGTGTTTGGCTCCTCTGCAGTGGGCTATTTATGATTATTTGGTACTTTAACTTTGCAGCATTGGCAGTGAAAGCAAATGAATCTGTCCACACACTATTAAATTTTGTAATTTGCCTCCAAGACTTTGCTTTACTTTTTTTATTCAGACTCTATAGCTAGTTAGGGAAACTCAAGACTAGTCATTGCTATCGAGGTTCGGCAAAATTTAGAGGAAAAGGTACCAGGCTGTAGACAATGAGCATAGCATTAGTTCAGGCAGGACATGATGTCAAGCTCAGCTCACATCCCAGCTACGTCAGCTGATCTCAAACAGTCCAGTCAACTGATGGAGTAGCTGACTGATGGAAGGGAGTCAGCTGATGGATCACATGATTCCTTTCTATGCAACCAACTGGCATATCTCATTAAGAATGCCCTATTTAAACTGCTCTGGCCTGCCTACTGTTGCTACTTCCTCTGCAAGCTGCTTTGCAACCTGCCTCCACCCCAGCTCCTCCTTTTCATGTTGTGTCTGACTTATCAATGTCACTTTGTCACTGATGCTGCTCTGTTCTGTTCCCGGGGGGTCTTTGCTGCTGCTCCTCCTGCCTTAGGCTTTCCATGTATGCGCATGGAAGGGCAGGGAGGTTTGCTCTCTCCACTTTAGGCTTTCTGCGTAGATCTAGGAAAGATAGAGGCCCCAGAACAGAGCCATACCACCAAATATAATACTGCAAATAGAAATAAAGTTTTCTTGACTAAAGTGTTCCTGACAGAAGTACATTTTAGTTGACGAAACGTTAAAACATTTTTATTCAAAGTATAGGCTACACATTTTTACCCCTGGAGAATGGGATAGTTTCTTCAAGCCTACAATGATGGTAAATGACAATTAAAATGTAAATAAATAACTGTTATGTATTTCTATGTGATTTTTTGTCAAAGCCACATGGAGCCACTGGAGTGAGGCAAAAGAGCTGCAAGTGGCTCCGGAGGCACAGGTTGCCTATCCCTGATCTAGGCCAACAACAAGTAGTCTTGATCCTACCCTACCGAACCTTTGCTCCAAAAAGTACGCGGAAGATTTGATGAACATATTTTTCTTCTTTATTGATCGGTGTCTGTAAAGTCCTTTGAAACTTGCTTGTGATAATGAACTTCATAATTAAACTGAGCTTTGACTCAGAACAATAATGGTTTAAAAACTGCACCACCAATACCAAAGTACTGTATGCCATATTTTTCACCTGTTAAATCCAATGTTCTGTGCTCGTGTCAAAGTTAGTAGTTTAAAATTCTGTCCTAAAAATTGGTTAAAATATCCACATCCACTGCAGGGAGATGGGCTGTTAACCTGCAGCAGCAGCAGCCACACACTCAAAGGTATTTCTGTTGGTGGGTGACATATGGGTGTCAGACCCATCTCCTGCTTCCAGCGGTATTATGACTCTACTGACTCAGCAGAATAGCCGGAATGGCCTACACATTTGTTATGGATCACAGACCGGTGGAGTGGGCAGATTTACCCCTGACAGCCATTTGCTCTGTGAAAATAACACTACATTGCACCACGCTGAAATCACAGGTTGTCTCATTTCTGAATTTCACAAAAGCAATTATAATGTTGCAATATACACTGTAGTTAAAATGAGTAATGTATCTGTATCATTATCACTCAGCTGTTGCAGTTTAAAGATGCGTTAGGTAACATTTTTATACTGACACTGTATCAAATGACTCCTGACTGGGTGTTGGTCCTCTGCACTGTCACCACTGAGGCTCAACACCCAACTCTATGCAGCTATCTGAGCTCATAACCGACATACCCTAAATGATTCCACTTCATATAAAATTGTCTGCAGCTACAGAGGTTAATACAAGCAAACATAAGTAGTAGTGTAAGTAGTAGTGAACTGAAGCCAGACTGGTAGAAAAAAAGTCAGATATTTAGCAAGAGAAAAGAATTATTAATCCTGGGAACTCTTGATAGAGTTAACAAGGTCACACAAGGTTGACTTATTTTAAAGTTCTTAATGAAAACGACTGCTCCCCTTTGCTGCGTATGTTGTCAAATATAGAGTTTTTGGCAATTAATTTCTTGATCTGAGGAACGGATAAAAGATTTGCTTTGATTCTTCTTTAATCTCGCATCTTCCTTATGGAATTTTAAATTTCCAGTTTCCATTTGAGTTTCTTAATCTGTCTTGATTTCTACCCATCCTCTCCCTCCACTTTATCTCATCGTCTTATCCCCTCTGCTTCCCCTTTCCATTTCTCTCTGCAGCTGTTCTGCCCCTCTACAGTACGCGTTTCTCAGTTTAAAAAAAATTCTCTCTCAGTCACACTGTCTCTCCCTTTCTATGATGAAGAGGATACTGAGCTCTGTGTCAGAAATCATCTTTAAAGACTGCCTGCCAGTCGATTACACTGGAGCAGTGGCCCCATCCGCCTAATCTGTTTTAACAGTATTAGCTTTTGCCAAGCAGCCAAGACTATCCTCACGCATGCACAGTCTGAGCGGGTATCAAGCCCATCTTTGTGTCTTCAGGTCAGCACGGGTGCCCTGTTCTGTGACATCTTACTACTGATGCTAATTCAATACTTCGCTCTATGAGGGGGCTCACAGCTATTAGCATTTGCATCATGCTAACAGCATTTACAGTTTGGTTTCTGCTTGAGTTCAAAAGTATTAATATGAATTTATTGGGCGGCAAGAAGACAGACAGGCGGGGAAATGAGCTGCAGAGAAGCAAGTGGAGGCTAGGACCTACAAATTGGATCACAGCTCACTGCACAGAGAGTGCGGAGGCTAGACGTTGACTAAGGACCACAAACATAGCTCTACTAGGGAGTGGACTTCATAATAGTATAGTACTTTATTATACAAGCTATATAATGACACTGAAACCTGACATCCCTTTTCATCTCCACATTTGTCTGTTTGTTTTCCCAAAATAATGTCATTTTACTTTAATGTTGAAATTCTGTTTTAGTGTAGCTTTCGTTCAATTTGGGGGGAAAGTATATTCATGAAGCTCATTGGGCATCTCGAGTCAGCACGCTCCAGGAAGGCGGGTTCTTAAAATGATGTCACCATGTAAATGCTAAATGGACCTGCACTTGTATAGTGTCTTTCTAGTCTTCCGACCACTCAAAGCGCTTTTTTCACTAAGAGTCACATTCACCCATTCACACACACATTCATACACTAACCATACAAGGTGCCACCTGCTACTCAGCGAACTGGAGGAGGCGGGAATCGAACAACTGATCTTCCAATTGGTGGACAAACCACTCTACCTCCTGAGTCACAGCTGCCCACTGCCCAATAGTTTTGCCTTTCTCCTACTGTAGACTATAGCAGCTTTAGTCTGTTGGCTAACTTCTCCACTCATGCTAGCGCTGGCATTGTCAGCTACCAACTGTATCAATGACAGAACTGTGTTTTGAATTGTTTTGAGCCACACAAGTTAAGCCCCTTTCCCACTGGACAAAAAAGCTCACTAACAGCCACTAACATCTGGCTTTAGTGGGAAAGGGTTACAATCAGCATTCATCCCAGGACAAATTACTTTGCAGTAGTCACCAGTATTTATCAGGTGACTGATTGGCAATGATGGAAATATGACACCCAGGTAGATGCACTAATTTTGCCCCTTTTTCGGCATGATGCAATGATGTGCTGCCACAAATTCTGTCCCGTGTCCATCCAAGTAATGCTCAGACATCCAAAATGGTCAGTATGAGTTTGTGAGAGACTGATTAAGAACAGATTTTTCGCTAGCCTCCATGCTGCATTCTACTGTTTACTAACCCATTTCAGGTGTTTTTGTGATGTCGAACATAACACTAAAAAAATAGTCTAACGTCTATTTTACTGTCTTTTCCCGCATTTAAAAAATCTGCATATACATGTTAATTTTGGTGGAAAAAAAAAAGTATGAGTGGCTCAGGCCCACATTTCAAAGTATTGCAATCAAGCTAAAAATCAGAACGCAATGTCACAATGACATGTTTTTTTCTGTCTGAATATTCTGTTAAACATGATTCATGATGGGTGTGGGGGACCGCAGAGGACAGGAGGCAAAATTGACACTGTGGGTGAGCCACAAGAAAACCTCAACTGCTGTCACAGGCTGGTTATCACCACATTTATTACCATCTCTGATGTGTTGGTGTGTGTGTGTGTTGGTGTGTGTGTGTTCATGTGTCAGCGAAAGTGATGCCGGGAGGAGGGGGGGCTTGTGATTCCATGCTTTGTGGAAGTTTGTGTGCACACACTCCTGTGTGTTATTGACTGATTTATAACAGGCTCCCCCAGCTTCCCAACACAAATCCATATTGGCGAGGAGGGGGAGGTCCAATAATGCTGCCAATGATTTACTATTAGAGCTCTTGCTGTCATTCTTTCACCCTGATAAATGACATGCATTTCCCTCAGGCTGCCCCGAGTGTGAGGCAGAGGGAGCTCATACTTGTAGGCGTGCCAAATAAAACAAACGGTCAATCTTATTGGCTGACATGCGAGTGCTTCTACTGCAGCCTGTCAGCTTTGCCGAGCGTGTGTGTATATGTGTGTTTTCGGCTCCAAACCAGATCAAGCAGTTGTCTGCTCTTTGCTGACTACACTGACAGTGGCAGGGGGACTGTGGACGATCAATTCACATTAGGGACAGGCTGCTGCACGGCTGCAGGTGTGCGTATAATGTTGGCAGTTTGTTTGAGTGCATGTGTGTTTGGTGTATGCCTGTGTGTGAGTGTGTGTGTGTGTGTGTGTGTGTGTGCGTGTGCACAAGATCCTGCCTTCCATCAGATTTTGTGCTTTTACTACAATGTTCTCTACCTCTCTTCTTCTCTGCTTTACACCCTCACACCCTCACACACACACACACACACACACACACACACACACTAGGTACCTAGTAAGTAACAGTAATGAGGACAGTGGGTGCCATCATTGTCACAGGTGTTCCTTAATTGGCTAGAAGCACTATTATCTTCCTAATTTAAATGGCGAGAGAGGCTTTGTGACTGCATTCAAGAGGCTTTGTGATTTAGTTTAAGTGTGAAGCCTTCAGCCTCCCTCGCTTTAAAGGAATACTTCAGCTCCCAAATGATCATCTGTGTATGAATTACTTACCCTGTGTTACTATCACTTTCTCGGGGGAAATAATGTGTTTCTCACGTGCCGCCACCATGAACGAAGAATCCAAAAACATTCCGAAAATTGATGAACTGAAGTAATAGGGGTCATATTTAATAGCAGCAAAAACATATAAAAGCAATCATTTACTTTCCACTTTCACAATTCCTGCAGTATAATCCAAGTCTCATTTATCCAGTCGTATGATCAGTGCTTCCCAATCACAAGCATTTTTGCTGTTCTTTAAAACACGGATGCATGGATAAGCAGTGCACCTACACTTTATGCAAAGTCTTTTAAATAGTAATGTTTTAGGGAATATGCATGTTTGGTAAATACTGAGCAAAAACATGAGACTTGGATTTTACTGCACAAGATGTGTGAGAGTTTGTTTTGACACAGTTTTGCTGTTGTTAAACGTGGACCCCTATGACTTTCATTCATCAATAATTTTCCTGGTTTTGGATTCTTCATTCACCATGGAGGCATGCCACAACAACAGTTTTCTTCCTAAATTCAACAAAATATGGGGTGAGTAACTAATATAAAACGTATCATTTGTGGAGTGAAGTATTCCTTTAAGTCTGACTCACTTTGCGAACCATGTACCCGTCTGATTTTTGCAGCATCACTGTCTGCAAAGGGCTGCACATCTATTCAGCTCCATTCTGTTGCATTTTGTTGGATTCTATTTAAAGTTAGCTAAAAGCGTCATTGCCTTAAGATCAAAGGAATGAAGTCAATTCTGTTTAACGTGGGCTTTACAAGGGAATACAAGAAGGGGAGGAGAGGAACAGAGAGTAGAGGGAAGAGGAAGTGATGGAGGAGGAGGAGAAGTAACGACAGATCCATTCCTCTTTTTCCTCCTCTGCGGGGCAAAAAAGCGTCGAGTTGAACATCTGTCAGCACTCCTTATCTCTTCTCCCCCTGTCTCTTCACCGTCTCTTCCTCTCCTTTCAGAAATCTCTTTCCTGTTGCTTTCATGCCCTGACAGGAAGCTGCCATCCGAAGTTTGAAAACTCGGGGAGAAATGGCGTGAGGTGTCGTGCGTGTGTGCAGACATGTGTTCGTGCAGAACTTTGTGCCTGTGTGCGAGAGCGCGCATGATACAAAGAGAACGCAGTGAGAAGAGAGGGAGAGCAGACAAAAGCCTTGATATCAAGTCAGAGGAGGCAAGCCTGAGAAATGAGAGCTGCCTTGACATCGCACGTATGTGCGTGCATGTCCATGAGCATGCACGTGAGGTCTAATTATGCGTGTTTTCTGCCATACCATTAATTCATACAGTGTGTTTGTGTTTGTGTTTGTGTATGTTTATGCATGCGTGCTTGAGTTTGTGTCTGAGTGAGTGCTCTCTACGCACAGCATATCTGATTAGTGAGAGCTCCAGTCCAATCTGAGGCAAGAGGAGGAGACAGCTGGGATAAAAACAAGAAAAGCAGAGAGAGGGAAAAGCATAAAGGCCAACTGTTTTATCACCAGAGGTTTGAAAGGCATCATAGAACAGTGGCTGTCAATCAGGGGTCCTTGAAGGAGTTCCAGGGGGTCCCCAGGAAAATGGGAAATAGTCATAGTTTACCTCACTACAGAAGTGAGCCCAATGTGAGCACCCAAAGAAAGCCCCTTTTACACTGCCTGTTCAAGGTGGGAATTTTGCACCATAATTCCACCTTGCTGTTCTTTGTAAAAGGTGAAATTGCAGAGTAGGGGGACAGAGCTTTCTCGCCTGTATGCCAGCAGTGGCGGTAGGAACAGCAACGAATCAACATCTTTTTAAAAGAAATAGGCCCGTCCATGGTGCCATCCTGCCGGCTGAAAGGGACAATGGACAGGACAGAAAAGCAGCTGAAAATGTCTACAAATTTGAAAAGGTTGAAAATGAGCTCCTTATCCTCCAAGCACAGCACAAGATCAGCTGCAGTACGACAGAGACAGCGAATGATTGTTATTGCTTAAAAAGCACCATCAATGTGTATGTTATATGTCACACTAGAGGCTGAAACTGTTGTGTTACATGATAAATGGACCACACATGCATAGTCTTCTCACTTTATGTACTTTTACACTATGTCACATTCATCCACTCACACACATTCATACACACTGGTGGCCAAGACTACCATACATGGTGCCACCTGTTACTCAGTAAGCATTCACTCGCACTCAAACACTAATGGAACAGCCATCGGAAGCAGGTTGAGGTTCAGTATTTTGCCTGAGGATACTTCCACATGTGGACTAGAGGAGCTGGTGATTGAACCGCTGATCTTCCGAATGGTGAACAACCCACTCTACCTCTGAGCCACACCTGCCAGACAACCCCCCCCCCCCCCCCCCCCCCCCCACGACTTTAGCTCTTTGTTTACATTCCTCACTTCCATTTCTCTTGTCATGTGCTGAGTTGAACTGCCAATCAGAGTAATTTCATTTACGGACGGGCTCCACTGTGCTTACACAGATTTAACATGCTATCTATCACCAACGAGGGCCAACGGTGTGAGACAGACCACATCCATGAGGGTAGCAGATGCACAACAATGGCCCAACTTTGACTGACAGACAACTGTCAGCTTGGTTTGTCGGGGCCCTTACACATCATGTCTCTTTTACCTCCAGGATACCAGCTTGCTGTCTAAAATCACACACTGGGGTGGCATGATGCTGTCGTTATTTGGTTCTGTGTAAAAATGCAAAGGCGGTGTATAAAGGGACTTCTTAGTGGCCTATTGCGTGATCTCTAGTCATCAGCATAGGTGTAGATTTTTGGGGATATGTCCCCTTCAATATTCACATGCATTTGTACCCCCCAAAAATAACGCAAAACTGGTAATAGTACTTTTATTTTGATAAACTGCTAGACCATGGCACATGTATGCAACAATGTCTCAGGTAAAGTAAGCGGCAGCAGTATGCAACCTTAAAGGGAAATTTCGCTTTATTTCAACCTGTCTCCTATCGTCCTAAATTTGTTTCAAGTGACTAGTGACATAAAAATAATAGTTAGCATGTTAGCCGTTAGCCTAGATACAGCCGGGGCGCATAGTAGCGTCAGACCTGTTAAAACGTAAGTGAAAGGGCACACTTCAAGTGCAAAGTTAGTCCACTAAACAAGCTTTTTTTCCACAAAGACCGCCTCATATTGTTAGGATAAATGTCAGAGAACATATAGAAAAAAAATGTGGGAAAAAAGCTTGTTTAGTGGACTAACTTTGCACTTGAAGGTTGCCCGTTCACTTATGTTTTAACAGGTCTGACGCTACTATGCGCCCCGGCTGTATCTAGGCTAACGGCTAACATGCTAACTATTATTTTTATGTCACTAGTCACTTGAAACAAATTTAGGACGATAGGAGACAGGTTGAAATAAACCAAAATTTCCCTTTAAAAGCAAGGTTTGCTATAAAACAGAAGTGGAAGCAACTATGCACAGTTGAAGCAGAAGTACTGTTACATTCCCACCATAAATTCATGCACAAAATGCATAAATTGTTGCATAAAGTTTCACCAGAATACAGAAAGAGAAGTGTTTGATGCTCAAAACTTCTTGGGGAATATCCCCAGACACTCCGCTTAATATGTGTCCCTCCCAAATGTTGATAGAAACCCCTCGCCCTTGGTCATAAGAAGGACTATTCTGATCATAGGTTTCACTTTCCTCCATGGTTATCACCTCAACTGTGGTTGACAGCTGTAGAACTCTGGTCTTATATAACAACCAAAACCTAAGTAAAATCTTATCATTGGGGTCCGTGACCTAATGTGCATCAATCTGGGGGTCCTTGACATTAAAAAGGTTGAGAAATTCTGTCATAGAACACATTAAGCAAGAGATGGAGGGAAGGGTGAAGAGAGCAGATGGAAAAACGGGGGGTGGAAAAATAGACTGAACCAGAAAAAATAAGAGTGGACTGTGAGAGGTTGGAGGCGGGGAGCCATGAGCAAAATGCATGGGGTAAAGAAATGTGGATGAAAGGAGAAGAAAATAAGTTTGAGGGTTGAAAAAACTTGGGGGAGAGGCGACTGAGGCGAGCGAGACAGAAACAGAGGAAGACAACACAGCAGGAGAAAAGGCTGTGAGCAAGGGCGACAAACAGAAGGTGAAAGGAGACGAGAGAGCTGAAGAAGAGGAGGAGGAAGGAGAAAAAAACAGACGGACAAAAAAGGAAAATTCAAAAAAATTGGGGTGTTTCAGGACAGTTGTGGCTTCTCCTCATGCAAAAAGACAGACAGCAAACTCTGTTCACACACACAGAAACATACACAACATACTACTTTAAAGGGAATTTGTGATAATATATGGATAAGTAGTGCTGATGCACACACATACGCACACACACACATTCTTTCAAACAAACACCAAAGCCTGAATCCTTATGCGTCCACTTCTCTCCTCGTTTCCCTCTTCACACCTCTTCTCAAAACCTTAGAGCTTGAAGGAAGCCAAGCAGCTTCCTAATTACCTCATTTGCATAAACATGCACATTGTGCAAGAGAGAGAGAGAAGGAGGTGGGTTGTGGAAAGTGGAGGAGAAGGAGGAGGAGGAGGAGGGGAGGGGGTTACAGTTTCACCTGGA
The DNA here is from genome assembly GCF_041903045.1 of Epinephelus lanceolatus. Lineage (NCBI taxonomy): Eukaryota > Metazoa > Chordata > Actinopteri > Perciformes > Serranidae > Epinephelus > Epinephelus lanceolatus. Next base: position 28,934,516 of record NC_135751.1, read on the forward strand.
GAAAAGAGGAGGGTGTAGAGATGTAATTTTGGAAATAGAAAAGACATTGCAACAAAAATACAATGCTCGCTGACAGTGAGAAAACCGTCAAAACTTGTCTTGCCTCTCTGCTCTGATGATATTCTGCTCTTTCACCCCTCTTTTTGCCCTCTCTCCATCCTCCTCTTCTTCCCTTTTTAGCTGCGTGCTATTCATTCGACGCTCCCCGCCTCCCTCCCCCTCTCTCTCTCTCCTCCTCTTGTTTTTGCTCCTTTTGCCATACTGTAGGTAGCTTAATGCCAACAGCCATTACTCTCTCCCTCTCCCACGTCGTGTCCCTCGCTCTCCTCCTCCAGTTTCAGCGCTGTCTTTGCCATCATTTTCCCTCCCATCTCTCACATTCCTCCCTTCACTACTCCTCTCATTCTCGCCCTCTCTTTCTCTTCCTCTCCTCCTTCTCTCACAGAGTGCTGTGTCAGGTCTTTTCACCCTCAGCAGTGTGAAATGAGATTTGAATATGGCTCTTGGAGCATTTGCGGCCCGCCTGAAACCCCCCCAACCCCCATCTCCATCCACACACACACATACATATAGAAACTCACACACACAAAGAGAAGGCTACTCATAAAGATATAGGATTGTGATGCTACTTGGGTGCATACTCACATGTCACATATCAAGGGAGAGGAAGAAGGAAGGAAGGGAAGAAGCTGGAGGAGATGGGAGAGGAGAGGAGAGGAGAGGAGAGGAGAGCGGGCGGCCGTAGAGCCATGAATATAAAGAAGGGATCAGCAAGAGAGAAAAACTGTGAAATTGATGAAAAATGAAACACAGATAGGGGATCAAGCGGAGAAAGAATGGACAGAATGGAGAGACTTTCATTAAAATGCGCTAACCTTCCTGTCCGCCCGTTTCTTTGCATTTTGAGTGGAAGCCCTCCAATGAGAGCGCGGGAGAGGGCGGAATGGAGAAGAGAGCTGAACGGAGCCGAGCATGAAATGGCCATGAAGTGTCAAGTGCTGGCCTCCTCTCCAGAGAGAAACAAGGGAGAGATAAGAAGGTCCCAGTATGTGTTTTGTGTGTGTGTGTGTGTGTGTGTGTGTGTGTGTGTGTGTGTGTGTGTGAGTCCACATTTAAGCTTCTGTTATGGTATATTTTCTAAAAGAAAAAAAAGATAACACCTTAAACCTAAGCTGACAGAAAGCGAAACACATGCTGCTGTGGTAGTTTTCCAGATGACATGTCACATTCTGAGTGTTTCATTTCTCAGAGCTGCTCTCCACCCAGGTAGAACTTTGTAAATACTAAATCATGAATATGTAAGAAAAGCATCCTATTGCATATCAGATATAAATTTTTCATCCCCTCTGACACTGCATTGCAAACGCATATATTAAAAATGCAGAGAGATTAACTAAGGCGTGTAAATAAATGAAGGATTTCTTCTGGCGCTGGTCGAGTTAACAAGCTTCACTTTCTGTAAGACTCCAAAAGTCTTGGACTTTTGTGTGCAGTTCTGTTGTTATTCTGTTTATTGGGGCAAAGCAACAATGCATTAACAGTGATGTTTGGGAGTTTTTCAATGTAGTTAGTCCCTGGGACCCACAGGTGGTCATTTGAGCGGGTCCAAGGGAAAGTGAGTGGGTCCCCAATACAATTTGTTTAACGACAAATTGTAGTGTTAAACTTGTGTTGGATGAACCTGGAAATGCAGATGCCCCGCCCCTAGCAAATTCGAAATTGCACTGCACGGGTATCTGGCCCCAATGAGCAGAGCCCATTGAATCACAAATTGGACCAATCAGATCAGTCTATCTGACAGAGGCGGGCTCTGGGCGGGCGTAACATGATGAGGAAAGCGCTGCGTCATAGGAGTCGAAAAGTAAACAGCCAAGATGGCAGCTGCCGAGGGACCATGTCCATTCAATTTAGCTTTGGAAGAAACGCTAAGCCAACTACACTTATCTTTTTCCTTGAGAGAGGAACAGAAGACTGCCCTAGAAGCCTTCGCTTCCAGGAAGGACGTTTTTGACGTTTTGGCGACGGGATACGGCAAAAGCATAATATATCAGTTAGCCCCACTGTTTGGCAAACAAATGGGGCTAACTGCAATGAATACGTCACCTTGTCTTTTGCTCTGATTGGCTATCATGCGTGCAGCACATTGGTGTGGTGGTTAGCACTGTCGCCTCACAGCAAGAGGGTTCCCGGTTTGATGCCAGGCGTGGGAGCCCTTCTGTGCAGAGTTTGCATGTTCTCCCCATGTCAGTGTGGGTTCTCTCCGGGTACTCCGGCTTGCTCCCACAGTCCAAAGACATGCAGGTTAATTGGTGACTCTAAATTGTCCGTAGGTGTGAATGTGAGTGTGAATGGTTGTCTGTCTCTATGTGTCAGCCCTGTGATAGTCTGGTGACCTGTCCAGGGTGTACCCTGCCTCTCACCCAATGTCAGCTGGAATAGGCTCCAGCCCCCCCGGGGATAAGGACAAACTTAAAAATTTTGCCTGGGAGCGACCCTGCCTGTGACATGAAACTGTCTCAATCAACCTCACCTTGGTAGCAGTTTGGCTCTTCCTCACCCAGTTTTAAGCCTCCTACCCAGCTGTTTCTGTTTCAGTTAATGACTGTGTTTCAAAAGGGCCATGTTGGCAAAGGGCACTGTTGCCAACTCCTCAGTAAGAAAAGTAGCTATTGGCTGTCCTAAAAGTCGCTAGAACTCGCTAAATGACGTCATCGCCTAATTTGCATAATTGTCCATATGCATGTAATTGTAATGGCTGCTGTAGGAGAGAGGAATAACATCGTGGGAGAGACAAAAACTGAGTAAAAAAACACCCTGAATATGTTTAGAACTACAAATGAACCTTTTTTCAGTGATTTATATTAGACAAAGAAAATTTTACATTTACATCCCGCCCTGACTGTAAACCAGGTCGGGATCAGAGCGATAGATCAGCCAGCGGCGGTTCCGCGCATGTGCGATTCACTTGCAGTCTGGACGTGGAGGGGTTAACATCTCCTGCTCTGACTGCTGCTGGGAGGGAGGACTGGGCCGTCTGTGAGTGCTTTGGGGCGAGAGAGGAGCTCACGGCAGCATCCGCTGCCCGTTGAGAAGACTAAGAATGATACATGCTCTTACAACAGAGTCTCCAGAAGTCTTCAATAACATTAGAAAAAGTCGCTAGATTTGTCGCTAGTCGCTTTTTTGAAAAAGAGTCGCTAGAGGGGTCTGAAAAGTCGCTAAATATAGCGACAAAGTCGCTAAGTTGGCAACACTGGCAAAGGGTGGTCACACCAAATATTGATTTGATTTAGATTTTCACTCACTTTGCATTTTGTAAATTGATAAAAAATAAACAATCAAACTAATCAGTCAAACCAAAAGCATTCTTACTTAACTGCAGTTCTTTACACTTGCCTAAAACTTTTGCACGGTACTGTTTATTGGAAAATGTATCTAAAAATGAAAACAAATAAAATCCCAAATCTGTAAACTTTATTGACAAAACCATTGACTGTATCCTTACATACAGTGAAAAAATTATACAAATGTCACATCTTGAGTTGAACATACAAAGCACCAAAATCATTCACCCGGTGTCAAGTAAATCGAATATGACTGTGATATTATGTGAATCTAATCCTTAAAATTGTAAATAAGCTACTGTATAAATCTAATAATCCAACATTTTGAAAAATAAATTCTCTTTTTTTCCTGAGAAGAGTTTTTACGTTGTCTGCATTGGGACTATGAGCAAAATGGGATCTTGTCATGTGTGAGAAATATAACAGGCCTACATACAGTAAGAATGTGACAGCTGCCTGTGAAAGTATTTTTTCAACATGGTGTGACTCCTAGACACTGAAGCATCATCCAGACATCATCAACATGAGTCAATACAGTAGCACTGTAGTATCGATCAGTAGCACAATCACATTAACACAATGTAGCAACATCAGGGAAAAAAAACAAACAACTGGGTGTTGGGACAGAGGAGATAAAAACACAGTGCAACTCAGCGCACAAGAAGAGAATCGGAAGTGAGTCCCACGGACGCCCACACATCATCAGGTCATCGTAGACATAAGAGAATACATCATCTATTGTCACCGCAGATGTTGGGACGTAGGATTACAGGACTGTTTGTTATAATATCCTGTGTATTTGTGAATTCTGCTAGAGCAGTTCACCAAACATTCTTATACTCCTCCTCAGACAAACATAATACCTAACTTTCCGTGTGTGTGTGTGTGTGTGTGTGTGTGTGTGTGTGTGTGATTTCCTGCCATTTCCCAGAACTTGTTTCACCATCCCAATGTTTGCCAGGTCACTTTGCTCTCACCATCACAATGTTTGCCAGGTCACTTTGCTCTCACCATCACAATGTTTGCCAGGTCAATCTGCTCTTAGACTTCACTACAGAGTGAGACCATTCAGGATTATTCAATTTTGGTAAACATGTGTTACTTCTAACTTTATCTAAACTGTCAGACATCTCTTGGCCTTTGCTACCACACTACATATTGTTAAAATATAAGGTTATTGTCTACAGGCAGTCCCCGGGGGCCTCGGTGCTGCCCCGCCAACAGCGCCACCTGGCCACTGTGGTACACTGTGCTTCAGAGAGCCGAGGATGATGGTGTCTGTGCAGAGCACTGGAACAAAAACACTGACACATCACCAACAGTATGACAATATCCAAAACACAAGTTTCACTCCCAGTGGTTTCTGGGACATGAGAAATATTTTCAAAAAAAAGTAAAGTCACGCAGCACCACTGTGTCTTTGATTTCAACACGGATTTGTAATGCAGCATCATCAGGAAATAATCATGCGTCCACTGGATGCATCGATAGTGAGCTTACTGCATCCTTTCAGATTTGAATGCATCAGTGCATTAATACCCTAAGCATTTATCTGAGTATAGTGAGTATATCTGCATGCAGTCTGGCAAGAACAGGAATAATGGGACATTGCAGAAATAACCAGGTGGTGGCCTTTGACCTGAATGCCCTGCAGAGGGGGAGGAGTGATGGAGTAATGGAGGAAGATTCAGAGGCAGTGTGAAAAAGAGGAGAGGAGAAAAAGACAAAGCAGCTGGCAATGTAACAGGGAGAAGGAAACTTCTGGCTATTGTCCATTGCGTCTCCTCTCCCTCTATGCTTCTGTTATGTTTTGCTCCCTTGCTGTGGCCAGAGTAATGGCTTCAGTTGCTCTGAGCGTTGTCAGCAGCTTAGCAGAGGGAAATGCTGGTGACACACACATACATGGTCAGCGTGTGCAAACATGCACATGATGTTACTGTGAACACACATCAACAAAACACTACAGTGCCTTGAAATGTATTTTTGATAGAAAAAAAAACATGAAACTGAATCTGTTTAAGGAGTGCATTAGATTTAAGATAATACTGTGTTAATTTTTAATTGCATCAATCACATGTGGCTGCATATCTCTCTGGGCACAAGTCCTGCCTTTGGGAGCTTCACTGCTACAACAGCACGTGTCTTGACAAGTCCAAGAATTTAAGTTATATATTCATCTCATTAATCAAAAACAGAACAGAAACAAGTTTAGTTGCCTTTTTGATGTGTCTGCTTGCCACTGCACACTACTGCTATTAAATGATTCCTTGCCAAATGTTTGTGTACACTACTGCTGCAACAGGTTTTATGCCACATAATGTGTGAAAGATAAAAACATGCAGGTCAGTACAGTACAGTACAAAGTGTTTTTCACACGAAGAAGAATAGGAGTCAATGGCCATAGTGCTTAATGTCATTCTTTTATGAAAACTTGCAAATTCATGTAGGGCTGCCCCCGATAGTTGACCAAACGTTAGCCGACCAGAAAGGTCATTAGTCGGCAAGATTTCATTGGTCGCTTAGATGCAGGAAAAAAAAAAAAAGCTGACAAATGTGAAACTCTATTAGGAGCTGCACCTTGTCAAAATAAATCAAAATCTGCATGACTGGACCATGTGGGAATTTAATTTGAAAGGACAGGCACAGGAAGTGGCCACGCTCAGCAGTCAGACAGGAGTCACGTTACAAACCAATCACAGCCGACAGATATCTTTCCCTTCTTCTGTAAATATTCAGTCTGATAAATACGGAGAAGTTGATGATGTTAGTGCAGGGCTACCCAGGGCTAGCTTTACATCTGTCCCACAGACGACAGGCCTACACACTTATAAACAGCGCCTGGAAGAAAATCAGCTCTGCACTCAGGATTTCAGGTAATCAGGCTATATGATGCTTGTTTAGGTTGCTTAGCAACCTCAGACACAACCTGCTGCCGTGCTCTTAAAAGCCCCCAATTTCCAGGGCTGGTACCTGAGGTTATTCCACAGGCTAGTTAATAACATGTTGGGCAGGAAATCCAAAGTGTGGGATCATTTTGAGAAGGTGAAGGACGAACCCAAGGTGATATGTAAACTCATCTTCACTGGTCGACTACAAGCATGACGTATCATCTGAAACATGGAAGTAGCTACATGCCCATTAGCCCACAGCGTCATTAACAGGTGGCTCGCTCAGTGTGTGACGTGCACTTGTAGATAAAATATAGGCCTATATTAATGAAGGTTCATTAGTACGGTTTTGTATTTCTCTGTAATGTAGCACAGTGTTAACAATGTTACTGATGCTATTCTTTCTCACACCTTCAACTCAAACCATTGTGTTGCCCCGCCCAAAATATATCATTTGATGATTACATTCTTATCGTAGATATGCGGGCGACTAGTCAGCTAATGGCCCTAAATGACGACTATTGGTTGACTCGGAAAATTCTTAGTCAGGGGCAGCCCTAAAGTCATCTCAACTCAGTCTCCAGTTGTGTACCTGACACATGAAATCAGTAGTTCAGTAGTAATTCTGAATGAATTTTGCTTTTGCTTATCTCAACAGCAGTGATATTTTCATAAAATTCAAATTTGTGATTAATCATTAATCATCATTAATCACCGGCAGCATTTGACAGCACTAAAAAAGTACAAAGTCTAAATGTTCAGCATGAATAATCTCTCATTAGTGAATCACAAAACAAAAAGTACCGACAAGATGACTGCGCAGCCAACATGTAAAGCTCTTTATCAGATCTGGCGTTTCTGTGAAAAGGACACACACAGTCAACTTTTTCATGTTACTGTTAAATATTTAACTGTCTCCCTCACTCCACGGTTCCTCCTTCTCTGTCGCTCACAAGACTCAAGATAAAGGGACTCTGGAAGTGTGGCTTTTTTTCAACAGCAATGTTCCTGCACCAGTCTAATCCAACTACACACAGAGCAAGCAAATGGTTTGAAATTACATTTATTTTACTTCCACATGTAGGAAGTATTGAGCAGCTGAATTATCAAGAAATGCTTTACTTATTTGCATGTTTTGGATTGAAAGTCTGCGCCTTTGGCAAAACACTAAAATCTTTCCTCTACCGAAATGCTGCCTTTGCCTCTGGATTAATATTCTGGTTTTGCTTGGCTGGTCTTTAATTTGAGTTGACGTGATGTGGTTGTCTACCCTTAGTGATGAGGTCATATTGGTGTTAATGCGGTACGCAGGTGGGATGGAGAAGTGGGAGAGTCCTGTCAGCAACAAATTGACTTTAATACTCCCACCTGGACCCCAAATCCTCACTTAAACCCTCTTATTCACATGAAGTGGATTATTTACATTTGCTCTCCTGAATGATTACTGTACATGTCTCTCTTGGTTTTGTTCCCCTCTCTCTCGGCTCCTTGCAGTATCTACCCCTCACCTTATTTGACTTCATCTCTCTCTTGTATCATCTTCTCTCATTGAAGCTCTGATTCATCTTCCCCTGCCAAATGTTGCTTTTCAATTAAACATCTAGAGAACAGTATGTTTCCTGGAACCAGCTCTCAGCAGGTGTCCATCCCGGCTCCTTTCTTTAAAACGTACAGTCCCTGTCGTTTTCAGAATATTGTCCAATCAATCACGATTCTTACCTTCAATAATCAGTGATTTATAAAGTAATAATCTTTACAGTGTCTCGGCGGTGTCTTGTTAAAAGTGATTTCGGCCGTGACTCACAAACCAAAGTGCTCCTTTACGAGTGTCGCTTAATTTCTATCCAAGACAGGTAATGAAGAAGTCAGAAGGCCAGAAACTCATTTCGCAGACCTTCCATGATGATCTATTGAGTGGTCGTCCATCACTGCAAGACTGCTGAACAAGTACACATAACACTGACTAAATTCATTTCTAACCTGATTTTAAAATGTCCCACACTGTGGAGGCAGTTGTGAGAATGTTAGTGGATTAGCCATCAATGCGTAGACTGCTAGCTAGCCCTGAACAGACTATGTGTGCGTTTTAGTTTGATATAGATGCAATAAATAATAAATAACAAAACCAACCCCTTAAAAGTTTTTTTTTTGGTCAATCAGTATGCAGTGTACTTAAGGGGACATTTTGGTCCCCAGAAGCAGGTGCAGAGTCAGCGCTCCATGCTTTCATGCTGCTCTACGGCGTACATAATTGACGTTAGGTCATGGAACTTCAATGTCCAGATACGACGTGAAAGGTACCCTGGGTGTGCTGGTTGTTGACGTTCTGGAATGCCATGTCAAGTTCTGCCTGTTACTTGCATTGTCTTCTTTCAAAATACACTTCCATTTTCACAGGAAATTTACCATTTACATGCTGTCTATTTCAAAATAAATGCACTACGTCAGTACAACAACAGAGATTGACATTTATTTTTCTCCAACAACAACTGCATGTGGTTGGGTTTTGGAAAAAAAAGGGTTTGGCTTTATAATCTTATGGGACGTGAACACCGCTATCCTGGGTGAAAGTCGGTGTTTGTTGGATCCATCCACCTTCCTTGCCGCCCACCCTACTTGGATTTTTGCCACCTTAACCTTCTTTCCTGTCCTGCCACATTTCCCCCGACGCAGCCAAGCGCCCTTAAACTATACGTATCATGCCGACGTTGAAGGATGGCTCTTTTCATCAGTGTCTGATGCTGCAAGTCACTGCCCGAGCGCTGGATTTTGACGACTTCAGAGCAAGAACGGTTGCCCTAAACGTGCTGCAGATCTCTGTACATAAGTCTGGCAATTCAGCAAAGTGTTGACATGAAAAAAAGGAAGAAATAGTCGAATATTCATAATTAACAGCCAAATCTGATTCGACTGACAGAATTCTGATTCGGGTACAGCTCAGGTGTCCATATATAATGATGTGACTCCAAAAGGAAAATGTGTCTTTACACATACAGTAAAGTCAACATGACGGCTAGCAACAGCTAACTCTGCACCCTAAAGGGCTGGCCAGACCAAGAACAATAACAAACATTAACAATGAATATAATGTTTTTAAAATTTATCTGAGTCAAGTGGATAGTGGAGTCCATACCACAACTGTAATGACAACGTCAATTGCGAATGAGACCACTGGGATCACGTCTCACTACGAAAGAAACACTCACTGCCACTCTAATGTCAATATCATTTTCAAGAATTTGGCAGTACATCCAACTGGTCTAGTGAGCCATTCCAGGACATCAACATTCGGCTTCTTTGTCTGCAGTATCATCTGAGACCAGCTATTGACATGAGTGCCCCTGAGACATTTTCTGCAAACAGTCTTTGGTTGTGCAAACCAACTGTTGCATCATCTGTCTGGGCGGCTGGTCTCAGACAATCTTGTAGGTGACGATGTTGGATGTGGAGGTCCTGGGCTGGCACAGTTACAGGTGGTCTGCAGTTGTGAGGCTGGTTGGATGTACTACCAAATTCACGGCATTGGACTAATGAGAGCTCTGTTCAGCATGCCAATGGCATGATCCCTCAAAACTTGCAACATCTGTGGCCTTACTGCCACTTAGAATCCATGCAAATTTACTGGGCATCTCAGTTCGCATGACAGATGACACTGCAGCGAGAGTCATCATTGAGGTAAAAAAAAGAATAAAAAAACAACACACTCCCGTTCAATAAAACGGTATTCATACAGACTGGGAAAAGGATACTGGGATGCAATCAGGCTCACCCTCAGAATCAGTCTTGGTTTTTGTTTTTTAACAGAGATGAGGACACGATTATAAATAGCTACGCTATCTGGTAGGCTACCCATACGCAGCGCATGCTTGGCGCCACTGTTTACAGAATGTTAGCGTTCATCATTGTGGATGCTCACACTTATCGTTATCATTATAGTTATAGTTCTTGGTAAGGACAGCCCATTAGACACTTTACTGCTTGAGTGCCTGAATAAAGGTCTAAATAAAGGAATGGTGTCACTTCTCACGTAGTCAACCTGCCTCAGGCGTTTGTCTATGCCTGAATATAATTAGCCTTCTGTTCAGGTTCGCCACACAGCTTTGATAATGCAGAACAAAACATCTCTGTCTCTTCCCGCAGACAAAAGTTACATTACCTTGCTAATTAGCTAAAGCAGATAAATCAGCTAAAAAATGCTAATCCTAGTAAATCCACCGTGTTGTTTTCTCTTTCAGCTTTTTTGCAGAGGTAGGGAGCAGGAAGCTGGAGCCTTCCAGGAGAAGAGTGAAGGTCAAACTGAGGTGGGGGAGAGACAGAGAGGGGGAGAAAAACACAGAGAAGCTGAACAGAGATGGAGATGAGGGATTCCAGGGACTCACGAGAGAGAAGGATCAAAGGCAGTGTGGCGTATCATGGAGTGAGAGAATACTCTATAAGAGACAGAAGGAGAGTGTGAAAGCTCCAACAGATGACGGATGGCACACAGCTTGAACGACCAGAAAGTGATGTTCGAGGCATCAAAAACAGATACAACTATGAGGCCTGTTTGATAAGGTTTATGTCACTGACACTCGGGCTGTGAACAGAGACTGTCATGGTGCCGATTGTGAGCCCAGTGTTATCCTCAGCTGCAGGCTGACAATTTAAACAAATTTGATGTAGTCTCAGTTAATAAGCGCAACATCATGAATCCTGCTGAATTATTTTGGCTCTGATGGAGTCCAATGAAAACAGGCTAATCCATAAAATAAAACTGAGAAAGAAGGCTAGGTTATCCCTCCAGGAAAATATAATTTTAATATTTACACTTTGATTTTTGCTCAAAGCACTGAATCACATTTTCACATTGTGGATGCAGTCGATACAGAATTTGTGTGTTTTGTGTGCTTAGCAATCTCCTAAGATGGAGCCATGAATAAATGAACATGGGGACAAAAATAATGGTATGTTGCATTCCTCAGTTGTTAGTCATTCAGTAGCTCCATTGTTTATTTACAACGCGTTGCGAGAAACACAACAGCAAAAATCCTTTTTGTATTTAGAGCAATTTATAGTATTATTATTTATTATGTGTCACATGTGAATTTCACCTGTTTCCCCCCAACTACTTATGATGCCGTCTAACTTTTACTAAGCCACAAGCCTTGATGTAAGTGACGCTGTTTCATGCTCAGGTGCTCATTTAGATGAATCATCCTTGTCCCACTTGCTGTGTGTGTGCGCGTTACATAACTTCAGAAACAGAAAGGCTGCTGTGGATGTTCAAATAGAAGGACTCAAAGTGAGATTCACAGAGTGTTTCTGCAGTGTCGATGAGCCGAACATTTTGGGGCCCACACAATTATTCCAGCTCATCGCGGTCCAATTGACCAAACGATAGCACTGTGGAAGAGACAGAGGTGCAGACCATCATAAAACAGAAAAGTCTGGCGGTAATGAACTATGTCTCACTGCAACAAACAGAGGAAGTGGAGGAAGAGATGAGAAAGAAAGCAATTAAAACTGTGGCTGGTGTGATAACGTTATGGTATTCATTTCAATCATAGCAGGATTTTCTTTGATATATTAAATTAAAGCAATTAAGTTAAGGAGTCCTAGGAGCTTAACACTCTTGAGTATCTGACGAGGAAAATGAAACAAATCTTTAAAATATGCACATTCAAATTATAAGTAAATAACTCAGAAAATTTACATTAATGATTTCACTTTCCTGATTTGGACTTTCATATATTATACACTGAACAAAAATATCAACACTTGCTTTTGCTCAAATTTTTCAAGAGCTGAAGTATAACATCTAATAATTACAAGGCTTAGTTCTCTCATATTCTGTCCACAAATTTGTTTAAATCCGTGTTAATGAGCACTCTGCCAATGTAATCCATAATCCACAGGTGTGGCATATCAAAAAGCTGTTTAAACAGCAGCATTACTACACAGGTGTGCCTTGGACTGTGGTCACAATAAAAGACCATCCTAAAATGTGCAGTTTTATCACACAACACAATGTCACAAATATCGGGGGAGAATGCCACTGGCATGTTGACTGAAGGAATGTCCACCAGAGCTGTTGCTGATGAACTGAATGTGCATTTCACTACCATAAGCCATCTCCTATGTCATTTTCAAGAATTTGGCAGTACATACAACCAGTCTAGTGAGCCATCCCAGGACATCAACATTTGGCTTCTTTATCTGCAATATCGTCTGAGACCAGCTGCCGAGACTTTTTCTGCAAAAATTCTTTGGTAGTGAGAACCAACTGTTGCATTAGCTGTCTGGGTGTTTGGTCTCAGACAATCTTGCAGGTGACAATGCTGGATGTGGAGGTCCTGGGTTGGTGTGCTTAAACATGGTCTGCAGTTGTGAGGCTGGTTGGATGTACTGCCAAATTCACGGAGAGGACATTGGAGATGTATTATTGTAGTGAAGTGAACATTCAGTTCACTAACAACAGCTCTGTTCGACAGGTTTGCAGTCAGCATGCCAATGGCACGATCCCTCAACACCTGCAACATCTGTGGAATTGTGTTGTGAGATAAAACTGCACATTATAAACTGGGTTTTTACTGTAACCAGCCCAAGGCACACCTGTGTAATATGACACAACTGTCAGGTAGATGGATTATAGGATGCCTTCAGACCTAGAGTTCGCTTGCTTTAGTCCAAATCAGGGACTCATTTTGTCGCAAAGTTGTATAATTGCCTAGAGTTGGTTTGTGTTCTCACGGCAGCATTTACAAGCGGACCAAATAAAATACATTGCGTGAGAAAGCTGCTCTTGATTGGTCAGAATTTCCATGTGGGAAAAATCCAGGAAGTAAACCAAACGTTGAAGAAGAGTACACTTGCAAGATAAATGTAACACTTTCTAATGTCACAATGGAGGGACAACTACGCAGGTTGATTTTAGCGCTGCTCATCGTGGACTATATTGCTGTCATTGTTCATTTTAGTCAAACCATACAGTTTGAAAACAAGGCGCGGCTCCAACTAGAAAACAATGTTTTGATGCACTGGATGTGCTGAATGTGCATATTAAGGCAGTACAGGAGGAGGTGCACATTAATAATCCTCCAGGACTGCAACATGCTCATGTTTAACCCAAACAATGTGTCATGTGACTGCAGTTGGTTCGGATCGAGGTCGGAACACATTCTCACCACAAATGAACCGCACCAGAGTTAATTTGTAACCAGACCGAGACCACCTCTTCAAGAAGGTCGCAGTCCAGTTGTTTTGGTGCACACCTGAGTGCGATTGCTGTGTTCACACCTGCCCAAATGAACTGCACTGAGGGGGCAAACAAACTTGAGTCTGACTGAACTGAACCAAACAGGGCAGGTGTGAAAGCACCCATAGATTATGTTGGCAAAGTGCTACATATCAGAGATTTAAACAAATTTTTGAACAAAATTTGAGAGCCTTTTGTATTCACAGAAAAAGTATGAGATGTTTCACTTCAACACATGTAAAATGGGAAAAAAACAAGTGTTGCATTCATATTTTTGTTCAGTGTATGTTTAACTCGCCGTTTGTTGCAGATCCTCTTAATAGTATGACACTTTCTTTTTTTACCACACGTTTCACTCATATGTTGAATTTGCCAATTTTACCAAGGTGTTATATTGTTGTTTATTTTTCCTCATATCGTATTTGTTCCTGAAGGTGAAACTTTTCTCCTTTTTTTTCCCTAAAAGGATAAGATTTTTCCACAGGGATGATTTAGATCTAAACTTGTCAGAGGAAGCAGAGAACCGAGAGAGGCAGACTGAGTGACAGGAACAAAGAAAACCAGACAGCCAACTAGAAAGGAGAGTTTATAGAAATCAAGAAAGAGACAAAGAGAAGAAAAGTTAGAAGATTGGGAGAATAATTGAAAGGAGAAAAGGTAGAGAGAAAGGCGGAGATACTGTGACAGCGGGCAGAGAGGCCGTTCTACACTGTCAGGCATGGGCTCCCTCAGGAGTGGTTAAATGCATTAGGCCTGTCCACTGGGAAGCAGTGAAGTGATTAGCTGTACTTCAGCTTCAAGACGGAAGCTAGTCAAGATTCAGCACACATCCCTCAGACACACACAAACACACATGTGGATGTGCTGATGAGATTAGCTAATAAGCTGATAAGACAGCACTTGACACTGACAATTAGGACTTTGTGTACAGAAACACACACACACTGAATATAGTATTTAATACAGTATTATATGCAATTGTGGAATGTATCTAAGTACATTTACTTCAGCATGTCCATTTTCTGCTACTTTATACTTCTACTCTACTACATTTCAGAGGGAAATATGTGAAGTATGTCATAATACAAAATATAATCAACAAGTAAATTCTGATGTAGATTAGGCTACCCAACAGTACATAAAGTAACTGAAATAAGCCCCACCTTTAACAGTGATGAACACAGTTACTAAACACAAATTAGAATACAGGTGGCACGGTGATGCAGTGGTTAGCATTGTCGCCTCACAGCAAGAGGGTGGCTGGTTCGAACCCCGGGGTGAGGGAGTCCTTCTGTAAGGAGTTTGCATGTTCTCCCCATGTCAGCGTGGGTTTACGCTGGGTGCTCCAGCTTCCTCCCACAATCAAAAGACATGCAGGTTAAGGGCCTGTACACGTGCCACGTCTTTCACCGCCTGGGAAACGTGAGGTTGGGCACTGGACGCTACTTTAGTGCCTTTTTCGTGCCAGCTTTCAAGAGCGCGGCGCAGAAGTCACCCTGAAAAATCTGCGCTTACTTACTTACTAGTACTTTAATTTTTGGTACTTTAAGTATATTTTGATGCTATTACTTTTGCACTTTTACTTATATAACATTTTGAATGCAGGACGTCTACTTGTAGCAGAGTATTTCTACACCGTGATAATGATACTTAAAGGGATAGTTCACATCTTTTGAAGCTGGGGTGTATGAAGTACTTATCCATAGTCAGTGCATTACATACAGTAGATGGTGGTCAGTTTGGAGAAGCAGGCAGGATTACTGACAGGGAAGCTAAGTAATGTCATGCTGTGGAGGGGGCAGCAGCAAAACATATTTTAGCCGTCTAAAAAGAGTCCATAACAATTTAAATGTACCCTATATTTAGAATAGTTTCACTGCTTAACCTTGCTGTCAGACAGCATTTTCCAATAGGGAACTGATACTGCTATATCGCTCTTGTCAAAGCCAGATTCCATTGAGAAAAACAGTAATTTAACATCACTGAAGACAGGCGCTGCTGGTCTACTGCTCCCTCTATAGATTAGATGTTTGTGTTATGCAACTTTGGTGTTTGAAAGGGTTAGGTCAGGTTCACCAAAGTCACAAAATTACATAAATACCAGCTCAGTGGCCTAGTGGTAGAGTGTCTGCCTTGAGAGTGGGAGGTCGTGGGTTCGATCCCTAGCCAGGTCATACCAAAGACTATAAAAATGGGACCCACTGCCTCCCTGCTTGGCACTCAGCATCATCGTTGGAGTTGGGGGGTTAGATCACCACATGATTCCCGAGCGTGGCACCGCTGCTGCTCACCGCTCCCTCAGGGGATGGGTCAAATGCGGAGAACAAATTTCACACACTCAGGTGTGTGGCAATCAGTGGAACTTTACCTTTTAAATGAGGCAACAGTAGAACAGCAACTCCTGTGTTTAGCAAGCTAAAATTACTCTTTAGATAGAGAACTGCTGCTTCTCCAAACTGGGGACGTGCCAACTGCCATCTACTGTAGGTAACACACTGCCTCTGGATAAGCACCTCTAACAACCCTACTTAATAAAAATAAAAACTATGCCTTTAAGTGAAAGATCCGAGCACTTCTTCGACCAGTGATTAGTCTATATGACAAACATGTACAGTAGTTATGGGGGAAAATGGAGACTCCATCAATGGCCTTCAGGCATGCAATGCATTTGTTTGCAAGGTATTCTACTGACCAGTTAGTTTTATTCATCACATTAAGGGGCTGAGGGTCAAACATGTTCTGTGCCCAAACACCCTAAACCTTGGACAATGCAAACTAGCTTCTTCATCCAACCAAACAAGTAAAATAAGTAAGTAAAAACTCTTGAAGACAGCTGAAACAGTATGCAGATATATGCGCCTGGCTGTGAAAGATCAATAGAAATATGAATATTGACAGCACAGAGTTGCCGCAGAGTGATAAAGTAAACACTGGAGGAAAGGAATTCAGAGCTATATGTCATTTACTATTAATCATCTGAATATTGTCTCATAAAGCACTCATGACCCATCGCAGTCTGGGGCACGTGGGCGTGTGCTCAGCGTGCCCTGTAAGTAATCCATGGATAGCCTGTAGGCAAACAGCATCCAAAATTCAATTACCCCAGACTTGGCAGAGAAAACTGTTGAGCAATGACCTTACATAAATGTCAAACTAAATGTATGCAGTTTAATTTTACATAATATTGAAAACTCCCAGAAGACCAAATTCATCATGGAGCCTATTTGTCAAAGAGCCCATGGTAGTGGACTGCGTGTGCTCGTTGTACATGTAATGGGGTGAGATCTCATGCCCGTCCTTTGACATACTGTATTTCCTCTGGCCTTGCATGTCAGTGACTGCTACAGTATGTACTACCTGATACAGAAGAAATGACCTGCTGTTGTGAGGAGTTGTGACTTTCATGATTATTTGCATCCTGCTGCAGCCACTCCAAGAAGAAAATATCCCAAGATGTCTATTTTCATGCTATAAAAAAAGAAAATAGTCCATATTTTAAAACATGTTAACTCCTCATGCAGAAGGTTCTGGTGAGTTTTGACACGTCAGTATGTGGCCAGCAGTGTGTTACTGGTGTTACACAATGTTCAGGCATACATGTACTTGCCCACCGCCCACACCTTCATTTTGCTTTTTCTAAAGATAGAATTAAAACCCATTTATGTTATTTTCATGTATCAGCACCTACGTTCAAAGAAAAACTCTAATTTGTGTCTTATCAATACATAAAAATACTTATCAATGCTTAGTCGGACATCTGGGTTAGGGTTCCTCCCTATCACCCCCCTCCAGGTTTCTCCATCGTCACCTACGTGAGCGTTGAAGCCCCCAGAAGAACCAGCAGAGTCCCCAGCCAGCACCCCTTCCAGGAAACGGCCCACAAACTCCAAGATGACCAGGTACTCCGAACTGCCATTCGGTGCATACGCACAAACAGCAGTCAGAGACCTCCTCTCAGTGACTCGAGGCAATCCTCTCACTCACCAAAGAGATCTCCAACACAGTGGCGCTTAGCTGGAGACTCGTAAGTAATCCCACACTTCTCACCCTGGGTATCTCCAGAAAAGGAAAGAAACCAGCCCCTCTCCGGGAGTTTGGTTCCAGAACCGGAGCTGTGCATAGAGGTGAGCCCAACTATATCTAGTTGGTACTGCTCCACCTCCCACACCAGCTCTGGCTCCTTTGCCACCAGAGAGGTGATGTTCCATGTCCCGAAAGCCAGTCTGCAACGCCAGGGATCAGCATGCCCAGGGCTCCGCCCCTTCCTGCTGCCCGGCACACGATGCACCTGACCCTGATTCCAGTCCCTGTGGATGGTGGGTCCACTAGGTGGTGGCTCCACAATCTTTTTCAGGCTGAGCCCCCATTGCCCAAGGCCTGGCCACCAGACGCTCACTGGCAAGCTCCCCCTCAGGTCTGGCATCTGGGGGGGGGGGGCAGTGTCCCCATACCGGGCAAGGAACTCAGTGTCCAAATTTGCTGATCATCAAGGTCGTGACGTCTTTTACTGCCACAGTCCATATTTGTATGTATATATAAGTGTACCATGAGAAATATCTTAATAAATTAATCAAAAGGCAACACAGAGATGAATTTTTTCGACACAAGACCGATTAAAACTGCAGTCAAGTCTGAGACGAGACCAAGACCTTTAAAAAGTGGTCTCGAGTACCACACAACTACTACAATTATAAACTTAAGTGTCTGCTCCGTACAGCATTAGCACAGACTTGCAGCACAGAGTCTGCCAGAAGCCAAATTTATGGATCCGCGCTACTGAAGCAACTACAACCCAAATGTTGAGGAGACAAAGAGGATGACAGAGGAAGAAGCGGTCATCCTTGGGCGGTGAGTGCACCCTGTGAGAGAAGAGGGAGACAAAGAGGAGGAGAGAGCTGCTTCCAAGCCTGAGCTGCAGCCCAAAAGAGAAAAACTTCAGCAAGTTTGTTATAAAGAAAAGCAGGCCCTGCCACGAGCGAACCAACTGTTTCTGTTCTGTTTTGCTCAGAATGACGGGAAGACATAAAGATGTAACACCAAAGATCAAAGTAAGTGCTCTACAGTTATTGAGCATCATCTACGAATAGATTTTATTGTCAAATGTCCAGAGTCGTGGGTACCAGCGGTGTTGTCGTGAGATTATTGACCGGCGGGAAAATTTCACCACCATGGCATCCCTACCAGCAGCAACTATCAACTCCAGTCAACCATCAGCCAACTCATGCTAGATCACTCAATGAGCTCCTTCTTCAGAAGTAGACTGGACCAAATAGTCAGCTTTAACACAAACACACACGACAGGATTTACGTATAGATATGTCAAAGAAATTCTCAAAATGCACACACTCACACACATAATCCAGCGTGACTGTGAAATCATCCACAAAGACCAGAGCTGAAATACCCTTTGAAGTATCCCAAAGGCACACATTAGGCCCCTATATGTCACGCTGCTCTTTGACATATAAAACATCACGGTGGCAGCAACACATGCAAAGAAAGACGGATACATATAGACACATACCCAACACAGTGCATTTATAAGTCTTAGGTTTCTTCCAGCCTTGAACACTTGGTTATAATGTGTCCCAGATTGCAGAGGGTGAAGGAGACAAGCACATCACACAAACATCATCACCAAGCACCACAATGAAAAGCCGACGCAATTATCAAAGGAATGATTCACCTGCTGATCTTCAAAGGTCTCCCCTCATTTCAATCCATCTCTCATTTCTCTCCGCATCTCAACCTCTCAATCCGTCTGTCATTTGTGATGTCTCTCTCTTTTTCGCCATCTCACTATCTATCCCATCTTTTTCTTCCTCCTTTGTCTTTGGCTTGCCACTCTCACTGTGATAGCTTTTTGCGCCTTGGTAGGTTTGCTTTTCAATAAGCAGCAGACTGATGATATTAATAATGTTGCCAGTGATTGCTTATTCAGAAGAGAGATGGGGATAATGATTCAATTGATATCACTTTTCTCTGTCCTTCTCTTTCTCAGTAGTGTTTAGTTATAGCAGAAGGGTGCAGTAGGCTTATTTTCTTCACCTTACTTCACCTATAAGTCTGCTTTTGATGCAGTATCATCCTCTAAAAGACTTTCCCAAAACTCTCTTGTGGACTTTTCTGAACAGTTTGAATGTCAACATGTCGAATACTGACTAACTGGCTCAGTTTTTGAAATGCAGATGCACCACGTTAAGCATGCATTGATGTTTTGTTTCCTAAACTATGATTTTTTTAATTAGAGGATTCTGTGACAAGACAAGCCACTCATATATGAGTTGGAAAATTATCTTCAGGGTTCTTTAAAACTGATCAGTATTTCATAAAGGCTTTTATAATCAATATTTTTACAACACCAATGGATCACATAACTACAGTCATGATGACAAACCATATAATATTAACAACTGATTGTAGGCCAGAACCTCAGGCAGTCATTGGATGGGTGAGATGCAGTGACAGTAGGGCTGGCACGATTAGTCGACTAATCAATGACTAATCGACTATCAAAATAATCGGTGACTATTTCAGTAGTCGACTAATCGGTTTGAGTCATTTTTCATAGAAAAGTACTAGAAAAGTACCCCAAAATACTCTTATTGCAGCTTTTTACGTTCAAATATTGGCAGCTTTACACACTCTCCCGTGACAGTGAACTAAAACCCTTTGGTGTGAGTATGAAACAAGACATTAGATGACATAATTTTGGGGTTTGGGAGAGACAGACCGACATTTTTCAACATTTTTCGATAAAATGATTAGTCGACTAATCGAAGAAATAATCGACAGGTTAGTCGACAATGAAAATAATCATTAGCTGCAGCCCTAAGTGACAGGCACTGTAAGAGACGGGCCCTGACACACAATGGCAACGGTCAGCCATCGGTCAATGTCAGGCCATTGGTGAGCGTCTGTCGCCATAGCTTGTGCTTTGTGTCCCACACTGTTGGCCCCAGTCGGCTGTTTTTCAGTCAATTCATCATGTTGAATTAGCGTCGGACCTGGCAAAGCCTGCCAGTGAATGAAATCGCTCTGATTGGCAGCTCAGCTCAGTGCATGAGAGGAGAAACAAAAGTGAGGAAAGTAAACAATTAAAGTCAAGAGGGTGTGAGACTGAAATAAACTTTTTATAATAGGTTCGATTATTTATTTTAGCCATTGTGCTTTTCAGTAGAAAAATGGCTAGTGAATGTTTGTGTTACTGTTCGCTACTGCACAGTAAATATTGTTTCTTCACTATCAGGTTGTGTTGTTAATGTGCTAACTGGCTAACTAGAATCTTGAATCTGTCCTGTGGATCTTCCTTTTTCCCTATTTGAATGACAAATAAAGACTACTGCTGCCTTCTGGTATGGAAAGCAGTGTTGAACATGTTACTCTAAAAATGTAATATAACACTCATTACTTGTTGCTCTCTTCAAATATAATAATAGTACTTTACTTATTACTCCCTGCCAACAGTAATTCCTTAAACTACTCGTTATATTATTTTTTTCGTAACACCCCATAACATCTGTAATTGCATATCTCCCCAAAATTTAGACATGTGACTGTGTGTAAATGTCAAGGTAATCGCCAGTAAATGTAGCTAAGGCCAAATCACTTGAAATTTTTTTTCTTCAGTTGCCTGTGACTGGTATTTTCCCAAGGCTCTGCCTGAAAGACGGAGAATCACTTGTGGAGCCACACTTTATCCACCACATATCCAGCCACAAATGTCATTAGTTCTCTGTAGCCTGCAGGTGACCATGATTAAACTCCAGTTTTGGTTATTTAGCCTTCACGTTGTTGTACTGTTGGTCGTAGTTGGTGTTTCAGAGCAGAGGTGTGAGGATGTGTTATGTGCAGCTAAGGTAAGTGTTTCCATCTTCCCAATTAGCTTGCTGCTTTGTGACGTGCCTGCACAGTGCCACTATTATGAAAGGAAGTCCGCTGAAGTGATTGTTGTATTTCAAGTCAGTAGTGACGTGATAACAAATGTAACATTGTAACAAGTTGTTTGGTTTTGGAGTAAGTGTAATATTATTGCTGAAATTTAGTTGTTTACTCGTTACTGGTTTTGCAGCAGAGCTACAATGGCCAGATAAGGCCTTAACAAAGCTATAAATCACTCCATACCACAATAGTGTACTTCAGGTTGGACTCATTTTTACCTCTCTGTATTCCTGCTTTAAGATGTTTGTGTGTGTCTTCACTCTCTTCCGAATCTTTTTTCCTCTCCTTCTGAAGTTTTCTTCTCTCCTCCTGTCACTTCCTCCCCCCTACCTCCATCCCTCTGCAGTTCTACCTAACAAGCGCCGCAGACTAAAAGGCAGAGCGAGAGAGAACTTACCATTCACAAAACACCCAGTTTTCTGTGAAGCTAACGGGGCTAAAAATACTAATGCTTCTCTGCTCCATCTCATTACTCAGTTAGTCTCCAGATGCAACCACACACACGCAGGTTGGGCGTCAGACTGAAGAAGATGTCGACAGAATAAGTAACAGGGCTTATTTCTTCTTCTGTTTTTTTTAAAGGATTGCGTCTATTGTCATTCAGTTATATATCAGAGTTTGGATTAAAGCAGAAGCTTGATGTGACGACTGCACATGAGAATGACCTTTGTCTTTTGAAGAGTACGGCCCATGTCGAAACACATTAAAGCCTCTTCATCACCATATGCACCCACACACGTTCCTCTGTATGTCAAAGGCCACTCCAGTTGAGCCTCATTGTTGTGTGAGAGCCCTGAATGATGCAGGGTGCATTCAGCATAATGTGATGTTGCTTGTGTTGTCCTGACTTGATAAATGAGTCATGTCAGATCAGGAGACTTGGCAGCATGATCAGCTGTTTGTTTGTGTTTGTGCGTGTGAGAGTAACTCCAGTGTTCCTTTAGCCTGAAACTTTTTTTTTTTTTTTCAAAAGACAAAACACTGATTTGTAATGAAACATCTTATGAGTGTCAGCCACCACTGCCTAGTATAGAATAGTGCCTGTAGGGACATATGACTTATGCAAGTAAGTTTGTGTACATGTATTTGCATGCAAGCCAGGGCTTGCATGTGTGTTTAAGTTAACCTTCTCATCCTGCAAATTAATTTGTACAAGTCCTTATTCTGTTTGAAAGGTCGAGTGTGAAGGATTTAGATGGATCTATTGGCAGAAATGGAATATAACATAATAAGGTTTGTTTTTATTTAGTGTACAAAATTAGCCATTCATATCTACATAGGAAGCGGGTCCATGTTCCACTGCCATGTTTCTTGATTAGCCCCGAATGGACAAATCAAACACTGGCTCTAGATAGGGCGATTCACATTTTTGCATCAACCACCGTAGTTAGCAGCGCCTTTAGAGATGGAGTGTCGGAAGAAGAAAGTTAAACTGCTTTATTCTGTGTTTCTATCAGTTTAAATCACTGGGTCTGTTTGTTTTGGAGAGGAAGAGACCTCTGTGGATAATTCGGCTTATGGTAAAAACCTCTTTAACGTCTGGATCTTAAGTTATCAGAGAAAAAAGGTGAGCACAGATTAGCAGGTGCTGGGCTAGCGGCCTGTCTCCAACATGTCAAACAGTCAGAGAAAGACTGATTTGTAACATGAAAGTACGAGATATGTAATCCCACCAGCATGTTCTGGGTCTGCCCTGGGGCCTCTTACCAATTGGACGGATCCAGAACACCTCTAACGGTCTGATCAGATGCCCAAACCACCTCAACTGACCTCTTTCAACACAAAGGAGCAGCGGCTCTACTCCGAGCTCCCTCCAGATGCGCGAGCTCCTTACCCTATCTCTAAGGCTGAGCCCAGCCACCCCATGGAGGAAGCTCATGTCTAATGCTTGTATCCATGAACTTGTTCTTTCTTTCACTACCTAAAGCGTATGACCAAAAGGTGAGGGTTGGGACGTAGATGGACAGGTAAATCGAAAGCTTTGCCTTCCGGCTCAGATCCCTCTTCACCACAGCGGTCCAGTGCAGCGCCCTAATCACTGCAGAAACTGCTTCAAACTACTGATCCATCTCACACTCCATTCTACACTCATTCATGAACAAGACCCCAAGATACTTGAACTCCCTTGCTTGAGACTGCTCTATTCAGTGTTTTTATTTAATCACCAGGGGTCTCATTTATAAAACAGTGCATAGGATCCATACTAAAAAACTAAGTACGGACAAAAGACAAAAAAGGCATGCACCAAAAAAATATTCAACAATTTCTACAATTAGGCTTCTACCTCACCATCTGCACTGACAATTTCCCGTCTCCAAAATGTTGCTAAGCATCAGTCAAAGTTTCTCCCATCAATCACAACTTTTCCATGGAAAGTGGCACATACCTCTTTCAGGCCTTGTTTTGTGCATACGCAATGTTTATAAATGAGACCCTCAGTCTCTTTGTTTGGAGAGGCAAAGACCTCTCTGGATAATTCGGCCTCCTGAATAAAGAACACTGAAGGAATTCTAAACAGGATAAGTTTTAACTGGTTTCAATCTGCAATCCTCACCACCAGATGCCACTAAATCCCTCTAAATCACACCCTGGACCTCTAACTCGAGCAAAATGTTTTTTGAAAACTTTAAATTAATCAACATTAAAAAAAAAACATCTTGATTTCCTTTTAATCCATTTTGCTGCTGCCCATTATGGAGTCCTTTTTGAAATGAAAAATAAAAAAAGGAAAAAAGAGAATGCTGCCTGCCATCACCATCAATCGACAAAGGATCAGGACATTCAGCAGACTGCAGGGGGGTAGAACCAAAAAAATCCATTGCCCCCACAATATCTGTACATTCAAGTACCTTCACATATAGAGATATCCCTGGTGTGTTTATATGTCATGTGAGTGTGTGTATGTGTGTGTGTGTGTGTGTGTGTGTGTGTGTGTGTGTCTGTGTGAGTGTGTGTGTAGGCAGCAGTGAGAGTGCCCCAGGATGCTAGCTGCCTCTCCAGGGATGCGAAGTGTCGTCAAAAATAGAGAGCTTTCATGGTCTAGTTCACTGCTTGTGTCTGCATCCACAACAGATTAAACTGCTTTCCTTAATTGCTTGCTCCAGTTCTTAATAATAAGAATAATAATATATTACACGGCACCATCTCTATTATTGGGGCACCGCATTGGAACCTGTTACGCTGCACTTAATGAGCACCTTGTCTCTCATTATACCGTCTCAGAAGACCAGTCTGCCTATCTATGTGTCCATCTATCCATCCATCTGTGCTCAATTGCGTTGTATTTTTCGAGGTGGTCCTGCCCTTTCTTCCGTCAGTGTGTGTGTATGTGTTTATATGTGTAAGCGAGTGACAGATGGTCTCTGGTCATTGTCCCAGTGGAGTATCCACATTACAGATGCTGCCGCCAAGCAAGGTGTCAGCATCAGTTCTTTCCCTCTCCCTGGTCTTCTCAAGATATCACATACTTTATATAATAATCATTGTCCCCAATGACCTTCCTTACAGGCTCGCTTCCCTTTTTTGTTATATTTGGCCAAGGTAGGAGGTATTCAGGGTGGAGGAAGACACATAATAACTGGGGGTGCATGGGTTCTTCCCCAAGAATATTTGAGTGTCAACTACTTCCGACTGTGCCAGAGGCATAGCACCAAATGTTGGGCCCTCTGGAACCCTGATTTCCCTTTCTTGGGAAAAGACATGACAGTGTATGCTGGGGCTCCAGCAGCATAAGCAATCACTTGCTCTGTTCTAACTGCTTTTAAGCCCCATTTTCCCCAAACACTTTCAGTATGGTACCTTTGGAACCGAAAGCAACCCTTCAGATATGGTACCCAGACCCTAGGACCACTTAGCGTTTCCACCGCAAACAGTACTCTTAAATGTGGGCGGGGTTATTGTCACTCACTGGTCCGTCCAGCACTTATTTCCTCCTTTATCAGGCTGCAGTGAGAGTCTCTCTCCATGGGACATCTAAAAGTAGCAGGTTTGTGCATGTAGTCCTTCTCAGGCAAGCTCAGGGGTTTGGTGTTGCTGTAGCCCACAGGAACAATGCTCCGCAATGCTTTTTTTTTCTGCAAGTGAGGATTGGGATATATGCAATTCACAAAATCCAGTCGAAATTAATAAATATTTTTAAACGCTTGAAGATCCACTCATTACTAAAAGTGTATGTCATATAAGAGAGACAATAAAAAGTAAAGTAATGGTCAAAGTTGTCTCAGTGTAATTGAAGGTGTGCTGATGGATTCACATCGTCAACTCATGGATTGAGTAACGTTACAAGTTTTTTTTTTTAATCAGACTCCACCTGCTGTGAGAGGCGGCAAAACATCCTTTTATTTTATAGTTACAGTTTACTAATATATGTAAAACTCTCCACAGTATCAACAGTGGTTACATGAGCCTCAAAACCAGCCACAGCTCAGCCCTGAGCAGAGTGACCGTATATTGACCAATCAACAGACTGAGGTGTTCACAGCTCCACCTTTTAGTACCAGATCTGTGTGCTACCTTCCCCAACAAAGGGGGGACGAAAAATGGGAATGGTATGGAATGGTTCTATTGGTACCATCCACAACTTTTCACTGTGGACATGGAAAAAAAGCGTACTGAACAGTACCATACTGTAATGCTCGGTGGAAACGGGGCTTCAGACACAAACCCTAGTGCACAGGTGGATTAGTCCCTTCAACGCCTTTAAGTTGTGAGAGGAGTTTCACAGAGCTTCAACTACTTTTCTTTACAAAGTTCAGTCTTTCAACTAGATTATTCAGCCAATTTTGAAGCAGTTATGGCACTATTTACTTAGAAATAAAAAACTGCAAACAAATCCAATTTTTCCATTCTGGTGTTTTCAATGGCCCCCCTCCCACTGGGGCCCTGGGTAATCAGTCCCACTATGACGCTCCTCTGCATTCTGGTGAAATTGTATGCACCAATTTGTGCCTTCTCTGTATGGAGAAACATTTATCTTAGTATTATTTGTGTGAACAGCTTGACAATCTGTGTGTTAATGTGTAATATGTAAATACGAAACAACTTCCACAAACACAAAAAAACCCTGTAAACTTAAGAAAACTATTTTGCAAATATAAAATGGATCTGCAAATACCCAGACCAATTCCACAAATAAGAAATTTGTCTCAAATAAATGAAAATTGTTTGCAAATATCTATTTTTTTAACTTTCAAACAGATATTTGAGAATCCAGTTTGTATTTGTGAATCTCAATTCCATGCTTGATATGCATTTTATGCACACAGAGTTGTTTTGTTTTATTTGTGGAGCTTACACTTTTATTTTTATTTGTGGAAGTTGTTTTATCTCTACAGATTAGACATTAACACACAGATTTGTTTTTCTGTTTCAGTCCTGCATCGTTGCATCTTTTTATTTCTATTTTATGGCAGACTGAACCATTGCTTTTAAGGCTGCGTACTGCCATAACCTACTTTACCAGAGGCATTGTTGCGTCTATCAATTGCATTTTAGGAGTTTGTCGAAATAAATAAAAGTTTTTGGCTACTTTTATCTCATTTTTGGCTGGGAAAAATACACACTGAGGGGCATGTGTCCCTTTTGTTCCCTGTTACTCAGGATGAACAGCTTTCCCTTGGACCTTCTGTTCTATAGACAGTAGATTTAAAGCAAGTAAATCCTTTTAAATGTTGTTCTTACCTTACACATGAAAGAAAAGAGGACGTCAGTATAAAAAAGCCTTAAAACTTAAAGGAATAGTGTGACATTTTGGCTTGTTTACTTTCTCCCTGAGAAGGTTGATACCACTCTTATGTCTGTACAGTAAATATGAAGCTGTAGCCAGCAGATGTTTAGCTTAGCTTAGCTTAGCATAAAGACTGCAAACAGTAGGAAACAGCCAACCCGTCTGTATCTTAAGGTAACAAAATCCACTGACCCGCACCACTAAAGGTCTTGAACACAGTGTATCCTGTTTGTTTAATCTGTTCAGAAACCTAAGTGTAAACTAATCCCTCGACTGGGACCAGTAACTTCCAAGGGTCTCCACTGGTTGCCTGGCAACTGGTCCCAGGCAAGAAATGGTCTGGCACATGACCCACTGTAAAATGGCTAATTGTCGTTTGTACACTTTTTTTTTTTAAGGCTTGAACAAATGAGATATAACGTGTTAATTAGTTAGCTGAAGAAGTGCTGGTAAGATGGATTTAGTTAATTTTGGAGAACGCCACGCAGGCTGTTTCTCCCCTGTTTTCCTGTGTTTGTGCTAAGCTACTGTGAGCTAACCTGCTGATTCATATTTACAGTAGAGACATGAGAGTGGTATCAATGTTATCATCTTAGACTTTTAGAAGGAAAGCACGCCTATTTTCAAACTTTCCAACTATTCTTTTGAGCTGCTGAAGTCTAAAGGACAAAGGGGCATTTTAATGACCTGTAGGAGTGAGTTTAAGCCTAAGCAAGGTCCACTTAAAGTCCATGACTTTAAGTTTTGCTGCCATGATATCTTAATCCATCACACTCCATGTATCGAGCACAAACAGATGATCAACTACTGTAATTTCCTAAAAAAATGCCTCTCTGGGTTCAGGTGCACCAGAGCTTTTAACCCTGAAGAAAGCCCAGGGCTGAGATGTCAGTGTCAATCAGTGTCATGCAATTCAGAGAACAGCATGTGGATTTTGATATGCTCATCTTTTTTCCTCCCCCTACGTGTCTTCCCACATACCTCGGGGTGTTCACCCGCATGCAGGCGTTTCGACACGCTCACCTCCGCGCAGCCCACCCATCCATGAACGCTTAATATGCGTCTCAACTCTGCTGTGCAACAGGAGTGCATCCCTAGGACTCTCGCTTTTCGTCTTTCCCTCCATCTCGTCCTGGCAGAACTGGGGCCCAGATAATAGAATTCATAAAACAAAGAAGGGATTGATTGGTAAATGAGGCGTGTGAGGGGGGCCAGCGTAGAAATTAATTATTAGAGCAGCACAGTCCCAGCTTGCGATCAACAAGCTTGGACCTGTGGCGCCTTCGGAGTGTGTGTGTGTGTGTGTGTGTGTGTGTGTGTGTTTCCAATTAAATGCAGTGAAATTGAGAGGCTTGGCCTGTAGGAATCTAATTACCAGAATCCTTGGGGGGAAAAAGGACAGAGTGCCTTCAATGTGTCAGCCCATCTTGCACGGAGTGTGTGTGTGTGTGTGTAGATGTGTGTGTGTGAGAGACAGCACAGCAAGAGAAGGAGAGGATCTATGTTTACGTATTTATGCAGGTGTGAGTGTGTATGAATACATTAAAATATTTCTGCATCAATGAATGTGTATCTTTTTAGTGTTGCATTTAGTGTAGCTGTGTGTCTGTATTCTAGTGGACACAAATGTGTCTATTGGCGTGTCTCCATCCATGTGTGCCTGTATCACTGCATTATTCACCTTACGCCTGTGTGTATGTTTGTGGATTCCCTACTTATGCCCATGCGTCTGCGTTCAGTAGCTTTATGAGTGGCCTGGGGTAATGAATCAGGACGATGGGGAGGTGCCCAGAAGAACCATGGCGTCATCACCATCAACAACTACAATAGCTCTATATGTCTGTCAGCCCCCGCTCTTGTCCTTAGAATACACGACTGGCATTAGGGAGAGAGATCAGACAGGTAGAGAGGGAGAAGAGAGTGATAGATGCTGTGTAATGTCATATTATGCCTTTACCTGATGCTGGAGAATGATGCTATTTACTGGAGGAGAAAGATATAGACAGTTTTAAAGGATGTGTCTCAACAAACAATTGACTTCAGGTTCTCTATGGCATTACCAGTGGAGACTGGCCCTGCACTTAAAAGTGCTCTCAGACATTTAATACATAAAATTTGAAATGCAACTGTGTGCTACAGCCTACTCCATATTTGAAAAGATCCTTTATACATTGAGCATTAATTTGATGTTTAAAACAAGACTGAGAGCCATTCAAACAAGTCTATGAGATCAGTAGGATTCCACCTCTGGGGACCATGAATGTCTGAAGCAAATTTCATGGCAGTCCATGCAAACAGCGCTGAGATATTTAAGTCTGGACCAAAGCGCTGACAGACCGACAGTACCATCCCTACAGCTATACTGTGCTACTGCTACTATGACAAAAAATGTTCAAGTTATCTTTACAGTCCCTGCTGAGAAGTTGATTGGTTGCAATCTGCCATCCCTCCAGGACCTGTACGCCTCAAGACGTGGCAAAGGGCAAGAAAGGTTGTGGCCGACTCCTCCCACCCCTCCCACAAAATCTTTAAAACACACCCCTCCAGCAGGAAGCTGCCAAAACCTCACACCACAAAAACAGTTTCTTTCTATCTGCAGCTGACCTCATCAGCAAGACCCCTGACCCACACTGACACAGTATAGTACACACATTCCCACCCCCACGCCCTCGACACTATACCTTGCACTGCATCTTCAAGCACATATTTGGATCTATATCTCTGTACATTGCATATTCTTTTATTCTTAATACTGTGAGACTCTGCACATCAGCCAAAATATATCTTTGCAACTTCCTGCCTGTTGCCCCTTTATTTATTTTTTTAACATTCTATATTTATGCTTCTTATCTATGCATCAAAACACCAAGGCAAATTCCTTGTGCTGGATTTGAAAACAGAATACAGATTCAGATTGTGATTGCTTGCCAAAATGTATGGTATGTATCCTTGAGTTCAAAGAAACACATTGAAAGCATTTCCTTCCTCATGAAACATTTGCAAAGTAGAACATTTGAAATCCTGCTTTGTTTACATCCATGTCTTCTTGCTTGTAGTCTTCTTCTTTCCGGCCTTTCTCTACACATTGCTGGATTTCTAGCGACATCACCACCACCTGTTGATGGGTGGACTAGAAGAAACTACTGGAAGAGTTGTGCATTACATCATCCACAGGCACCCTTAATCCACAGGTAAATGAAAAGCCTTAGCACTGTTAGATGGGAAAAACTTCATAGGTTACGTTTGACAGGTTATCGCCGATAATGAGAAATTAATTTGAGGCATGAAGGGTATTTTTCAGACCCATTATTGAGCAAAATCTTCAGTATGTACTAAATTATCGCCACCTTAACGTGGTGGAGGGGTTTGCATGTCCCTGTGAACCTGGGAGCTGTGTTGTCCAGGGCTAGTAGCCCCTGGTAGGGTCTCCCAAGGCAAAGTGGTCCCAGGGAAGGGACCAGACTAAGTGACTCATTAAGACCTCGATGACTTGGCAAATTCGGACGTTGAGTACCTTGCCTGGTATGGGGTCATTGGGGCCCTACTCTGAAGCCAGACCTGGTGAGCTCCTCTCACCAGTCAGTGGCCATGGGGCCTGGTCAGGCTCAGTCCGAACAATATGGAGCTGCCACGCACCCTCAGGACAGGAATCAGGGTCGGGTGCATTGTGTGCCGGGCAGCTGGCAGGGGCAGGACCCCGGGCGTGCTGATCCCTGGCATCAACCCAGAACACGCTGGAGGGATTACATATCTCGTATGGCCTGGGAACGCCTTGCAGTCCCCCAGGAAGAGCTGGAAAGTGTTGCTGGGGAGAGGGACATCTGGGTTGCTTTGCTTGGCCTGCTGCCCCCCGACCCGGCCCCGGATAAGTGGATGAAAATGGATAGATGGACTAAATTATCTGATGTGGTATACTATGCAATAAAAGTTCACACAAAAAATGATATAGTTTAATCCACAATTGAACCTTCGCTGACCACTGCCACTTTGTTGTTAGCTGCAGATGGTCCATCATGCTGTTTGAGTTTAAACTGACTCAGCAGGGAAAACAGTTAAAAAATACAAAGATAGAAGCTAAGGCCTACAGATGACAGTGTACAAGTGAACTACCACATCACCTGGCAATCAAGACAAAAGACAGTGACATTAAGGAACACTGGTAGTTCTTATTCACTGTGTAGCATGAGTATACATCATGAGTATACAACAGCTTATCTCCAGTAGCCTAGCTAGCATAGCATATTAGTGCATTCAATGTATATCTCTTTTTGGGATGGCTGAGGCTCAGGAGGTAGAGCAGTACATCCCCCTTATCGGAGGTTCGATCCCCAGCTCCTACAGCCTGCATGTCGAGTATCCTTGGGCAAGATGAACCCCAAATTGCTCCTGCTGGCTGTCCCATTGGTGTGTGAGTGAGTGTGAATGTTTAACTGATAATGAAATGTATTATTTAACCGAGTAGCAGGTGGCACCCTGTATGACAGCCTCAGCCATCAGTGTATGACTTGGTGAAGTAGTGTAAAAGCACTGTGAGCAGTCGGAGGACTACAAAGGCTCCATATAAGTGCAAGTCCATTTACCATTTCCTTCCAATCTCTCCGGTAACGAGTGTCATTATTACACGTGCCCCAGGCACATCGTTAAACCATGACATGACATGAAAATGTAGCAAACCTGAAATGATTGCATGAGACTCTATAGAGCAGAGACGTATAGATAATATGACTGGCTAGACTGCGTTTGAGGGCTGAAGAATTATGAGATAGAAAACTCTACAGAAGTCAACTGTGAAAGTATGAAGAATATGAAAGAAAGTTCAACCGAGATTGGACACAATTTCCATAATTTCTTCCCATTTAATATAATAATATATAATATTCTTTTGCACCACACGCATGAATATGAAAATACCGTGGGTAATTTCAGGAATAAAGAGACTGATATCCTCTCGTTCTTGGCGGGATAAATTCCTGTAGTCCTGAGCTAATTATTACCAATCACCAGACCAAATCATCTTTCTCTGTCTCTCTCTGTCTCTGCAGCTCTCTGTCTCTCTCGTCCGTGGCCACACACACACACACACACACACACACACACACACAAGAAAGAAATCTATGTGGATATTTCATCACTTAACATATTACAATGATTCGGTACGTCCTGACTCTGCACTGTCACTTATCTAATGCAACATCACATCCTTTTTTCTATGGCCTCAAAATGTCAACACACACACAAACACACACGCACGCACGTCCACTCAGCCTTCCAGGCCTCTCCTTTCTGAACTCCATCAACATCATCTCCAGCTGATGTTATGTGTCATGTAGCATGACCACAGCAATTACTCATATTCCATAACTCCTACTTCACATCATTATGATCCTCCACTAATGTATTGCAACATGCCAGTGACACTTAGGATGAAGGAGCAGGTTTCAAATGTCACGAGCGGGATGACGTCGTCTCCAGACGAACTGGCTGCGTGTGCGATTTGACAACCTGTTAATCACCAAAGAGTCGCACCGTGATTTGTGGCTCGGGGCATCTGTCTTGATACACGCAGAGGAGTGAAGAACTGGAAACTGAAATACAGTCGATATACAAAACAAGCACCTAGTGGACATTTAGATTGATAGAATGGGAGGCATGACTCTAAAACACTAAAATCAGTCACTGCTATTGAGCGGTGTGTGTCTGTGCGTCTGTTTCTGCGACGAGTCCACGATCAATCAAATTTATCAACAAATAGACAGAGTGAGGGCTGACATTTAAAGCCCTGCAGCTCTTAGTTGTGCGTGTATGTGTATGTGTGAGTGTGTTTGTTTGTTTGTGTGTTTGTGTGTGTGTGTGTGTGTGTGCAGAAAGAGCCCACAATGTACAGGTTTTCACAGGAGAAAGAGAGAAACTGTCCACATGACATATAAAACATGCCTCTCATGTCGCCAAATCATGTTTAAGTCCCTCAGACTGGTTCATGTCGACAAAGAAGCAGTTAGAGGAACAAGAGGAGATGGCTTTGATTGGATTTATTCCATAATTATGGTCGTGATTATTACAATTATGATGATGGCAGTAATGCTGCTGGAGAATGTGATGACAGAAGGGACTGAGACGATGATGTTTATGTGCGGTGATGATGAGGACGCCGCTGATGAGAATGTCCGATATGATCATGCTATTATTTTTAATCATGGCGACCTTCAGTGCATTAAAAGTGATTATGTAAAAGGAGGACAGCAATATATGGCTCTCCCCTCTTCTTACATGTGACTTAATCAATGCAATAGGAGGGGACGGACAGGTGGCAGGAGAAAAGAGTTGTGTGAGTGGAAAGTGAGAGTGAAAGAGAGGAGGAGGGGGAACTGTGGAGTGAATGAGTACAATGGGCTTCCAGCCAAAAGCAAGTTTGCTTTGTACTCCCCTCCTCTTAGATGTCTTTCTCATCTGCGGACACACACAGACAGACAGACACACACACACACACACACACACACAGACACACACACACCCTCTGGCAACAGTCAATGTTAATACCCTTAATTTACAAGCAACTGACAGAGAACTAGGGATATAGAGAGAATGGAGGAAGTGTGTATCTGTGTGTGTGAAGTCTGTCCACATCTATACAACACGACTGATCATAAAGAATGACCAGATGTGGTCGTACAGCAGCCTCGTGCTTATTTCAGTGCAAAGATGCTGCTGTTGATAGAAGATCAATCTCATGTCTGATCAGAAATGATGCATTGATCAGAAATTATGCAGTTCAATGAACTACTATTGAGCTGTGAATGGAAAATAAGTGGAATAACTGATGTGTTGACAGCAACAGATTCTGGTTTCTTGTAGCTTTGCGCTATTGATTCTTTAGCCTGCATGTAAGGCCGGAGATACAGGGAAGAGGGTTGAGACATTTTAGTATCAACATGAAATAACCTTCCTTTACTCACAGACTGCTAGAACAACAATGAACATAATATGATAACTGAAGAGCTACAGGTGTCTGCTAACCATGTACCAAGGTTTTTAGAGCCTAAGACAAATGTAAAAGGCGCAATTTTGTAAAATGTACAAGGAGTGCATTATACCAAAGTTTTGCTCCCCCTGGATGGTTAGAACAGTGGGTAGACAAGAGTCTACATCAAAAACACATTTGTTCACATCGATATATTGATTCAGTGATCAACAATCCAGTATCATCGATGCAATGTGAAAACATCGATCTATATCGTCATCTTCAGGATCTGCTCTTATTTTGAAAGTCTGTGTCACTGGCAGATGGCAAGCAGCCCACAGTCCGGTCCAGAGTACGAGCTTAAACTGATTCAATTTTATTCTAACAGGCAGAACCAGCATTTGTCATTACTGTATACTAGTCCGGACCAGAGTTTGGTTTGATATCAAACCAGGTAGAACATTTTAAATCAGACCATCCCAACTGGAGGGCACGCCAGAGAACTCAGACCATATAGAACTTATGACTTTGCATGATATAAGTAATAAACATAGGTTTCTATGTTGTTGAGTATGTTTCTCTCATTCTGTGAACACTGACCCTTCAACGCATCACATTAATTTTTGAGGATATGCACGACCAACCATCAAAATGGACACAGAGTACATGAAGCAACCATCATGTGAACGCAGAGTTAAAAATCAGTAGGGCTGCCTCTGACAAAGAATTTTCCTAGTTGACCAATAGTCGTCATTTAGGGCCATTAGTCGACTAGTCGCCCACATGTTTACAATATTAATTGAATTATTGAATGATATATTTTGGGCGGGGCAACACAATGGTTTGAGTTGAAGGTGTGAGAAAGAATAGTATCAGTAACATTGTTAACACTGTGCTACATTACAGAGAAATACAAAACCGTACTAATGAGCCTTCATTAATATAGGCCTATATTTTATTTACAAGTGCACGTCACACACTGAGCGAGCCGCCTGTTAATGACGCTGTGGGCTAATGGGCATGTAGCTACTTCCATGTTTCAGATGATACGTCATGTTTGTAGTCGACCAAT
Source organism: Epinephelus lanceolatus (assembly GCF_041903045.1). NCBI lineage: Eukaryota > Metazoa > Chordata > Actinopteri > Perciformes > Serranidae > Epinephelus > Epinephelus lanceolatus. Next base: position 28,969,678 of record NC_135751.1, read on the forward strand.
GAAGATTAGTTTACGTATCACCTTGGGTTCATCCTTCACCTTCTCAAAATGATCCCACACTTTGGATTTCCTGCTTTGATTTATTTTGACAAGGCGCAACGCTCATGTTCATTTGTTTTTTCTGTGACTAAGCAACCAATGAAATCTGCTAACTAATGACCTTTCTGGTCGACTAATGTTTGGTCGACTATTAGGAGGCAGCCCACAAAGTGAGTTTATCTACTACCTTGAAAGAATAAGAGATAGAATCAGATAAAGCAAAGAGCTGTTTTCCAGAGATAACAAGTATCGTCCAGTCAAATGTGTCCCTGACTCCAGTCAAATGTGTCCCTGGGTCTCTGAACTGCTTAGTCAAAGCTGCTGCTGCTGCTGCTGCTGCTGCTGCTGCTTTAATAGACTCTACAAACTGTTTGGTGTGAGTCCTGGTGCCTGTGTTCTTTTTCTCTTAGGTCAATTTCACTGATTTAATTGGTTTGAGGCACTGCAGTGAGCCAAAGCTGTTTGTTGTTGTTGGATATTACAGTTATAAATAAATAGAATATTCAGAGGTTCTTTGATAATTGAATCTCCAAATGTGAGTTACGTGTAGAGAGCTTATGATGTTGAATGCAGGTGTGTGTCTGTTTGCAGAGGTTTGAAGTGTTACTGCCCTTTAAGTCATTTGCTGCCCTGTGAAAAATTATTGTAATTTGCGGTAATTTTTGCTGTCAATCACGTTGCATGAATAATATTTTCAAGTAACAGATGAGTCATCTCTAAAGTCTTCTCTAAGTAATGATTGATAATAATTTCCAAGAAGAATTTAAAAGCTACAATATTCTATTACATTACGTAACCCTTCGCAAGTGCCAAATAATCCATTAATCATGCAATCAACTGTGCAGAACATCACAAGACAATAACGTTAAGGAAGTGCCACTCTGACTCCAAAAAGGTCACAAATCTTCATGGCAGGGGCGCCGTTTGTTCACATCACTGAGCAGTGAGCAGAGCGGGTTGTGGTGTCCGTCAAAATGGCTTAGTGACGGTAGAGCGGGCCTGAGATGGCCTTCCTTACTGGTGTCAGCCCTGACAGGTGACAAAACAGCTGCGGAAGAGGCACGTCAAGGGACCACATGCGTGTCTGTGCGTGTAAGAGAGCGCTAGAAAGAATAGGTAAGTGTGAGTGCACCTGTGTGTGCGTTGGAGTGTGTGTGTGGGTGTGTCTGTGAGACAGACAGTTCAGTGATAAGAGACACAGACTTGGAATCAAAACACAAATATCAGGTGATAAACAGTTGTCGACAACAAGGGTCTGTTTTCCGGGTCAGTACACACACTTACACTAATGCATGCACAATGATATAACAAATCAATGGCGTCTAAAATACAGAGCAGGTTGTTTAATGCCAGTGAGGTGAGATGTACCAGATTATAGGGGGTTTGGAAACATCTAAAAATGGTGAGGTAAGTCTGAAATTGTGTGTCAGGGTTAGTGTAGCTGATCATTAATGTGGTGAGCAGGTGTGAGGTTGGATGTTTCTGGGACAACGGAGCACACTTGGGTGCCTTCTGGGGGTGTTGTGGTCCATATTCAAGCAAACACCATTTAAGGGATAGCATACGCTCTCTAATACACATTCACTTCCTCTCAGACCCAAGTTTTTAAAGAGACACTCACTAAATTCCTCAACTGCAAGCTTCTGTGTAGTGTTAAAGGGGAACACCACCTAAAGTAAGAATGCCAATGTCATTTCCATGGTCTACGAAAGTTCAGTTACTGTATGTGAACATTAGGTTTTCTTTTCAAAACCAGAGACCATAGACGTAAGTCTCAAACCTATGATGTCATAGTGTGGAGTAAAAGAACGTTAGATTGATTTTGTGGCCCCACAGAAAGTTTCCTTTTCTTTTAAACCCAAATTTGCTTTATTCTGTTGTAGTGTTCTCAGTTCTGAAACAGAAAATGTACGCTTATACATTCCCCTAGGTGCTCTCTGTGTCATCTAGAACACTGGTTCCCAACTGGTGGGTCGCGGTCCAAAAGTGGGTCCCTGGTCTATTCTGAATGGGCCGTAAGTGACTCGCGGACATGTCAAGTTTGTAAAAAACATACAGGTGAATGTGGCACATTTAAAGTGCAGTTTCGTGTTAGTAACTAACGGGCTTGAAACAGCAAACTAGCTCGACAACATCGCCAAACACAGGTATGACGCTGACTATATTCAACTGGGTGGACCTTAAACTAATAGCCCCTTTTACACTGCCAGATTTTCTGCGAATGTTGAGCTGTTTTGCAGGCAAGCTGCGAGCGTTTAGACACACAGAGCCGGATTGGCGAGTTGATCCGAGGTGCCCAAATTTCCGCCTCGTAGGGTAGTCATATTGGCGGAACCTTTTTGGTTTAAAAAGAACGAGGTGCCCTTCCGCAACGGGATGGGCTGTTGATGACTTGTGGGAGGAGCTGTTGATGACACCGCACGTGCGACCCACTGGCGGTGGATAAACAGGAAACAGCTGATAACAGGAATTAGCGAGCAGCTAGTAGCAAGAGGGAAACGCAAACCTGACAGACATTGTAAAGATGAGCAACTGGGGAGACAAAGAATTGCGCGCCCTCCTTGTCCTCGCAAACGAAGAGGCCATTAATCATTAAATGACGGTGACGGTGAAGAACGGGCCAACTTATGAGAGAATTGCCGAAGGACTGACTAGCCATGGCTTCCCTCGGAGTACGTCACTGTTTACGTCACACGCTGAGCCACACGTTTTGTTACTTGCTCACGCCCCCCATTGCCCCGAAAAAGGCGCATTCTGTATGCTGCACTCCCCGATTTTGTTTTTATACTGCCAATGCTGAAAAAAGACTGATTGGGCTTTCGTGCAAATTTGCACAGTTCCTGTTTAAAAAGAGCTAATGACTAATTTCTTGCCTCAAATCTTTTCAGAAACATATTTTAGTGTACTGTTTTGCTGTAGAATGAGAAAGTTTGTGATCTGGCAGCCATGTTGGAAATAGCCGACTGAAGTACCGAGCACAGCCCACCAGTCGGACAAACATTCTCTTCTCATAGCTAAACAGTTTCTGGATACATTTAAGGTGAGTAATAGGCAATGCGGTAAAAGAGAGAGAGGCAGACGTGTGACTGAAATATTACAACTTCAAATCCCTTCACTTTACAATATATAGAAAAGACCACTAAAGCTTTATGTTGACATTTTCAGAGTAGTCAAAACACGACAATGTTATTATGGAAAGATTTCAATATTCTGTTATCTGCTGGCACAGCATTATAAGATGTTGTGAAAAAAAAAATCTCAAAACAACTTTACCCTTCATTCTCTAATCCAACAACAGCACATTTTATATACAGAGTGAACTGCAGCTTAACCAGCAGCTATCACCTGTCACGAATCCAGAAGACTGCGCACTAATCCCTGACATAACAAACACATCATTCTAAATACATACCCACCTTGTTACCATAAATCCACACCCTCACATGCTGTGCGGCATACAATCATCTATAATTGGGGATGTTGTGTGATGGGGCGACTGCTGCTTGTCAACAAAGATTAGTCGCAGACGTGTGTGTGTGTGTGTGTGTGTGTGTGTGTGGGTTTATATTCTTGCACCTGAGCACACTGAGTGGAAGCACCTGGATTTAATGTGATACTGTAAGGACACACCATATGCACACACTCACATGAATGGAAGTCTGACTATACATAAACAAGTGATACAAAACACACACGCGTACGTTCTGTTCTCTTCTGGCTCCAGGTGTAAAATCATGGCTGCAAATATGTGTACACACAGACATGATCTGATATTATGTCACCGCTATGTTGCCTGCTTATCGTTTCTCTTGGAAGAAGAAAAGATGTCACAGACTTTTACTTTAGTGTATTTAGATATTCCCAGTCCAGCACCAACCAGCTTTTAGAGGAAATGCACTTCAGATTCTGAGAGCAGGGGGTTAATTCTGTCATAAAACCTTTGTGAACAGCGGCTCTCACTTTTTGTCCAGCAGGTGTGACAGCAGCCACTATCAGTCATGCTCTACTGTGAAAACCAGAGTGAAGTAATCGTCATATGGAGTATACGGCAAATATTTATTGTTTGGGGCGCCCCATGTATAGAGGTGATGCCTCGCTGCAGTGGTCGCGAGTTCGACTCCGGCTTGCAACCCTTTGCTGCATGTCGTCCCCCCACTCTCTCTGTCTCCCCATTTCACACTGTCCTGTATATTAAAAGGCAAAAAGCCCAAAAAATAGTCTTTAAAAAAAAGAAATTAATAAATATTTATTGTTTGCTTCAGGCTGGCAGTCTGAAAATAAAAAACAGTCAGTGCAGGTCCACCAAGGAACCTTGAAGTCCCGGTGAAGCCAACGCCGCTGCTGTCAGAGTGGATAAAGAAAAGGGCAGCTGCTGCTCTTTTATAAGGGCAGGCCAATTAGGGTTGAGTTGGAGCATCCTGATTGGCTGAGCACATACATGCTTCAGACAAATATGTAATCTGCAGTTAATTAAAATTCATTGCCCAGGTTTAATACCTTATACCAGTTAAATCATTCCTCGCATGTAAGTCTACAACACCATGGGCTTTTTTGTGATGCAGTGTCAGTGTGGCATTGATTCAGTTTTTTGTTGATAGGTCTGTCTATAATTTCTTATTTGTAATCAGTTGTCTTGTTATGCTCATTTTCAGGGTTATGCTTGAATTTGGAATTTCTAGAGCATGTTTAAATACTTAATGTTACTCATACTGTTGGTGCTGAAACATTTGTATTCACCCTCTGTCAGGGCGTCATTTAAGGGCCTGTCTCTTAAAGCCCCCGTCCAGAAAAAGCCCAGTCTGTTCTGACTGGTCCAGGTCCTCTGCATCTCATTGCGTCATTGCAGCTGAGGACTGACTGTGACAGAGAATAACGGCGCTTTCTCACATTAGAAATCACCTAAAAAAGCTTCTAAGCACTAACAGATATGTTCCAGCAACTATATAATCCGATATCTCAAAGAAATTAACAATATCAGCAATCAATATTATATGTTTTTCTAAATTTCGCTTGTAGCTACATGTAGCAGTGTACTTGCAGCCGTGGAATGACTGTGTATAGTGGCCCTTTCTCATTTTATAAATCAGCACTCAAAGTTTCTAAACAAAACAGGACACATTCCAGCAGAGGAAATGACTGTAACGGAGAATAGCAGCACCTTCTGCCAGGAAGGAAAACCAGGAAGAAATTGAAACTGGCAATCAAGATCATATGTTTCCCTGATGTTAGCATGTGGCTACATGTAGCAGTGTACTTGCAGTCATGGAGTGACTATGTGTAGCAGCACTTTCTTTTCTTAAAGTTAACAACAGGAGCTTCTAACAGAACCAGACGTTTTCAAGCAGAAATGTGATCGAATCGATCAGCAACCAAGATTACATATTTCCCTGACATTAGCATGTAGCTACATGTAGCAGTGTACTTGCAGCCATGGAATGACTGCATATAGCAGCACTTTCTCATGTTAAAAATTAACAATAAAAGCTTCTAAACAGAAGCAGGCATGTTCCAGCAGATATATAATTCCGAATTCAGAGAAAATAACATCAGCAACAAAGATTAGATGTTTCTCTGACGTTAACATGTAGCTACATGTAGCAGTGTAGTTGCAGCCAGGGAATACTGTAACAAAGAACAGAAGCACCTTCAATAAAAGCTTCTAATCACAACCGGATCTGTTCCAACAGGAATATCATCCGAAACCAGGAAGAAATTAAATTTGGCAACCAAGATTACATGTTTCCCTGATGTTAGCATGTTACATGTAGCAGTGTATGCTCAGCCATGGAATGATGGTGTTAAAAATTAGCAATAAAAGCTTTTTAACAGACTCAAGAAAGTCTGTTTAGTTCCAGCAGAAATATGACCCCAATTCAGAGAAAATAAAAACATCAGCAACCAAGATCAACCGGTCATTAGCATGTAGCTACATGTAGCTACATGTAGCATTGTAGGCTACATAATGTCAACACTTGCAGTAGCGTGCTTGGAGCAGATGACCATATAAAGAAATCCATCACATTCTGACGTTACCTTGTAGTCAAAGTGGAAGTGGAGCATTCAGGTATGGTGCCTGAGGGTGTTTTCCTCACAGAGATTTCTTTTACCTACAGTCACCTTATTAATTGAAACTGTGGCCACATTTTATATCTGACACTGTAACATCATGACAGAAAATAAAGAAAAGCATGGTGGGTCCCCTTTAAGTGTTTGTCCATTCCTCTCGACGAGTGTCAACCTACAAACATCTTTTGGCACACATCACAACTTTCCTGCCTCACGAAATTGTTACGTAGTTTTTAATGGCTGAAGAGTTTATGTATTTTATTCATTAGGACAGTCTGATGTGTGACTGTGTTAACGTAACCAGCTGTGTTTGTAATTGTGATCTGGTAAAACCAGTGAAAAATACTCCCCCTTCCTGAGGTGTTTATTTTGTTGACCCCTGTATCTTTTTCTTTGATCTCCAATTTTTACGCTTCTTTGCATGCAATCTGTCGTGTACAGATGCACAAACAACCCCCTGTCGTCTCTGTCTCACACAGACACACACACACATATACACACACACACCTTTGGTCAGAATCACGTTCAGCATGAAACAATAGCAGAGCCTGTGGGTGAGTGTACATGAGTCAACAGCCCTGACTGCCAGTGGCATTCACAGTGACTCACATTTTCAGGAAATGAGAGAGAAACACACACACACACATAGAAAGAGAGAAGGGGTAGTTGTGAAGTCAAGACCACCTGATTTATAATACTCACACTTCAAGCAGGTCGGAGAAAAGCCTCCCAGCAGTGTTTCAAACTATTACTTGTGTTTACTTTTTCAGGACAGAAGCGGAGAAATTCTGAGCATATCAATGAAGTGAAGGACAAACTGAAAACTCTTGAAGAAGCTTATGTCAAACAGCTAAGACGCAGATGTTTTATCTACTCAGATTCCTCTTTGTCATTTTGCTTTCAACCATGTATGCCTCTCTTTTTTTCCCTGTCTTACTCTCTCTGCTGGTGTTTGTCCCTCCACCCATCACATTTCCTCTCTCTTTGTTCTCCGTCACAGAATATCGACAGTCGCAGCTACCAAACCTCGTCTCTACTCTGTCTCCCTCCCTCCCTCCCTCCGTCTGTTGCGCTCTCTTTCCCTCTGGCCTTCACAGGAGGCTCTCAAGGCACAGTATGTGGCTGCCCTCGCCACACAGTTGTCAAGCATAAACCGATCGTTTCACCTAACTGAATAATACTGGCATTCACCGTAGACCTGCTGCCATCCCGCTCGCTGTCCTCTCCCTCCGGCCCTTTGTCATTTTCATCCCTTTCTCTCCGTCTTCCCAAACATCTGTCTTGATCTTTACACCTATCCGCCTCATCTCTTCGTTTCTCTTTTGCCCCCGCTTTCACTTCATATCCTCTCTTTTTCCTGTCTTCTGTCATCATCTCATTGTCATCTCTTTCTCTCTTTTTTACTGACTCTCTCATCTGCTTTTCGCTCCATCTCATTTTCTATACAAGCTGCAGCCTTTCCTCTCTATTTGTGCCACCCCCCGTTACTTTCAGGTCATTGTGAGCCGCCGCTACAAAAGAACTATAAATGCCCTCTCTCTGCCCCCTATGGTGAACCACAATACTGGGTCTCGCACAGGCCAGACCTGACGTCCGATTGTGCGTGTGTGCTCTTATGTGTGAGTACACATGTATGTGAGTGTTTGTGGAGTTACAAAACCACGAGTGCACCTTGACCCCGGTCTATAAAAGACAAGTCACCATCATGTCACCTCTTCCTGTTCGTTCTGGAGGATTTTTGCATCGCTCCCTGCAGTGTTTGCTCTTTTAACGGCAGCACGGAATATGTTAAGTTACTGTCTGTGTGCCAGCGATCCTGACCCTACAATAGTTGGCAAGAAAGACTCAAGGACACAAGCGACAGAACATCCTATCCTGTGTAAGTCAGTGAGTGTAGATGGCGCTCAAATTTCCTGAATAAGATATTTGATCATCACTGGGGTCACTGATAGCAATGATGTTGTGTTCCTAATAGTTTTGATCCATTACAGGAGATTAAAAACTATTTTTATGTTCATACTGAAGCGGTGAGTCATTTCCAGAGTTGACTTCTAGCAACACTTGAAATAAGGACAGAAATGCTCCGTGCAGCCCCGACACTTCACAGTCTGTTGATAAAAGCATCAATCAACTCAAGACATTTGCTCATGCCAGAGGTTAGACACCACCGCCAGGAGCTCACATCAATAGAGGGGAAGGTAGGGGGAGGGACATGAATGATCAGGCTTATTGATGCTTTGTGCAAAAGGATCAGAGTTCACTTAAAACAACAGCCAGCTGCCTCTCATTGTGCAGCTTCAGGGCGTTTCATTTTTGTTAGGGGCCTTAAGAGCGACCTCATCATTAGCAGGGATTCTGCTATCAGCAGCACGGACACAAAAGGACTCATTTTGGGGGTCTATTTCTCTACAACTGGGAGTAACACAGGGGCAATGTGTGTGTGTGTGTGTGAGAGTGTGTGAGTGTGTGAGTGCAATCCAATTATATTGTGTTGTAGACTTTAAGATGGCAGTTTTATGCGGAGTCACTTACGACGGGTGCAGCAGGAGGGTGAAAAAAAATTACAAGCAACAGCACAAGAGTCAAAATCAGTCAGCCCAGACGATAAATACACGATCACAAACGTCCCTTAATCCTTAAATGGCTGTGTCTGGATCTGAATGGAGAAAAAAAAATGCTGTGAAAGCATCATCCAGCACTTGGATCTACATCACATAGTTTTTTTTTTTTTTCTCAGTCTACGTCAGCTGCAAGGCACACTAATGAGGTTTATATGGCAGCAAATGTCTCCATCAACGAGGAGAGGAGAGGAGAGGAGAGGAGAGGAGAGGAGAGAGGGGGTGGTCACTCCAGTGAGATCATGGTCTGTCTGATCAGATGTTTGCACCACCGTCTCAACTGGGCACGTTTTCTTTGAAAGTATCAGAAAACAGAAAAGATGAAAAGATGTGCAGCAGCGTTCTGTTAGTGATGATTCTTGGCTGCATCAGGTAGAGCAATTAATTTGTCCATGAGACATAATCCAGGAGGCCCTCACCAACTTTGTGTACATTGGATCAGTACATGTGACACCATGCTGTGGCACCATGAACAGCGTCTTATCAGCAAAACTGTCATTTCTGATAGTTTGCAAACTAAAGCAGGAAATGAAATGTGTTCTTATGAGGTATAATATAACTGAATGAATCATAATCTTGGTTATGAGGAGCCCATTTCATATTGCAGACTGTGAAACGCTGTAGTCTGATTGCAGTCACACACTGAAAATGTTTGCACCAAATTTTGTTTCAGTTCTAAAAATAAATAATGTTGCAGAACTGTGATGGATATCCATCACAGCATCCAGCATTCCCGTTGTATTTTTTAGGATTAGTGCTACACAGGGTGCCTTATTTTCAGAGCAAGTAGTTTTAAAAGAACAGTTTAAGCTCTTTGCAGAAATCTGCAGGTAAAAAACGACCCAAAAAAAAAAAAGATCACTTGTCGGATTAGTGAGGCTACAGGTCTAATAAACAAGCAACACCTCTGCCTCTGTGTGCGCTCCCTGCCAGCTTCTCTTCAAATAAGATTAAAAGATGATCTGATAAAGACTTTGGAGTGAAAACAGGCCAAACTTACCTTGACTGACATTAAAAAAGGTGTGTCCAGGATTTACTGAGCAAAACAGCCGAGGTTTCGCCTTCGCTGAGACACCTGGCCGGTGCACACCATGGAGAATCAGTATCCACTTGCCATTTATGGAATCGGCACACACGGAGGCATTTCGGCGAGAAAAAGCGAGGACGTCGTTGCGATGCTGCGGCGCAAAGCCCCCCGGTTCCCCGATGGAAAATTGGATTGTGCGTTGCAGCCTTGGCGACTCTGTGTGGTGCGCACTGGTCCTCCACTGGACTCACATTTCCAGAAAGCCAAGAAGGGAAAAAAAATCAAACGGCAATTCTTATAGATAAGTTTGATTCTGGGGCTCCTAAACGAGCATCTGGAGCCAGGAAATGTCAAAGATAATCAATATTTTCGAGTTCCACTTATGCGCTAAGGAATTTGGGAACACTTTTTTTAACCGCGGTCACGTTGACTGAGCACGCTGCAAAAAATCCCACGAAGCAGGAGAAAAATATTTGTCCGATTTGGCATCTTTTACCAACGTGCCTTCTTTTTTTTCCATTCCCCCCCTCCAAAAAACTGGCACGGAGAAGATTTCACATCTTCTCAGAACATTCCGACACCGATTTCAGAGCTTAACTTGGTATTCCCAGACGTTGTATCCAAAAGGCGTGCCTGTTTTCAAACCCAGTTGCAACAGTTAATCACCTGCAGGCTAAAATAATACATTTTCTGCCACAGTATGGGCTTCACTTCATCGTGCGCCCGGTGCTCCTCCCGGTGGAATAAGCGACGGAGGGGCGCCTCTTGTCAAGCGAGCCTCTTCATACAGCCAAAATATCCCACGAAGGTTCATCCAAGGATCGCTTCTGGCAAATATATGGGTGCAAAATAAGCGTCCAAAAGATGTCCCTCACTTAAAACGATCAGATACTCAGAAAAAGTGGATCTTCTCTAATAATTCCCACGCTCCATGGGCTTATTCATTTATCTCCGGCGCGTCAAAACCTCGGCTTGTGGTTGGATTCTCAGCGAAGAGTTCTGAGTGAGTGTGTGTGTGTGTGTGTGTGTGTGTATGTGTGTGAGAGGAGAGGAGAGAGAGGAGAGAGACATTTAGGGAAACGGGCAACAATAAGCTCGTGAATAAAGAGTAACACACCGCTGATTGGGGGGCACGCTCCTCATTATGTGGCCAACACTGATTTATTTAGTCCCGTCCGGAGAGTGCCAGTGTAACGGCACTAAATCACTCCCTAAATTGAATTGAATTGAATTCAATTCAATTGAGTGTTACACTACATAGACAGGGGGAGGAGGAGTGTGCGTGCGCGCGCGTGTTCGTGGCTTGCGGGGATGGCAGTCTGTGGGAAAATGGTGTATGGCGGATTTAATATTTGATGAGGCATGCTTATACCCTTATAACCAGTTCACACCAGCATTGTGATTTGAGACACAGGGGTAACGTAGCATACAATAAGTGCGCGAACACACACGCGCACGCGCGCGCACACACGGACAACCTAGACACGCACACAGCGGTGGATAATCTGGTTGAGCGTTCCGTGTCTTCATGAGATCGGACAAGCGAGCGCGGCATCGCAGCGTGAACGCGAAAGACTCACGCATGGACAACTTCGATTCAAACACCGCGGGGCGGGGGGGGGGGGGGGGGGGGGGGGGGGGGGTGCGTGTATGTGTGTGTGTGTCTGTGTGTGTTGGGGGGTGCACTGGGCGAAGTGCACTGCGGATCATATTGGTAAGTGCGTGGCTTTGATACATGACAGAGACATAGACAGACAGAGACGCATGAGGCGCTTCATGTGGATGGAAACTGGGAAGGAAGGAAATCCTGTTTGGAAGTGGGGGCATGACCGCACACACACACACACACACACACACACACACTGTAGACTGCAAACTCTTTCAGCACCATGGACAGGTAAGAAGCAGCAGGCCCTCTGTGACGCTGTCCAAGGTGCTGAAAACTCCCTCTGCTCCCACTAACACTCCCACTGATGTGGGTCATTACTCTCCTGTCCCTCCATCTATCTGACTTAACCTCCTCCACAGAGGGGTCACAGCAGTTGGTCAACTTTCACCAACTCTTGAGATACTTCCCGTTGTTTTTTTTTTTTGTGCCATTTTACCAAAAATCTAATATTTTTATTTAAGGAGTGCAGTTAGTCACAGTGTGCTCAGTGCCCCCTCTGACAGCCTGAACAAAAGGGCAGGGTTCAGCGAGGGGTCAATTTGTGTAGTGTGTCACAGTAGACGACAATCGATGCCAGTCTGGGACGCCTCACGACATCCCAACCGAAAGACAAGCTTGTTTGAGCTTCTTTTTGTCGTTCACGACTTCAGCAGCCGTCACTTTGACCAACAGAAAATCTGCTGCCATGGACAACCACTAGAGGGTGGCCAACATGTCTCCGGCAATCGCCAAATGAGCTATTAGCTAGCTCCAACTCGACTAGGTCGTGGCCAAGGACAACACTACCAAACCAGTGGAGACCAGTGGAGAGGGTGGGCAACAGTGTTAGCTCTGTTAGCACTGTTAGCAGTGCCAGTATGACTAATGATGATAATAATAATAATAATACATTTTATTTATAATGCCCTTTTCATCAAAAGATCTCAAAGTGCTACAAGTTAAAAACAAAGATAAATAAATTTAAAAAAAAGGAATGGAAGAGAATAAAAACAAGATGAGCAATTATTTAAAAGGATTTAAACACAGACATCTAAGGGGGACCAAAAGCTTTGCTAAAAAGAAATGTTTTAAGACCTTTTTTAAAACAGACAGTGGATTGTGGTGCCCTCAAGGTGTCAGGGAGGGCATTCCACAGACGTGGGGCAGCAGCACAGAAGGCCCTATCTCCCATGGTCCTGAGTCTGGTTCTGGGTATTTGGAGGAGGTTTGAATGAGTGGAGCGGAGGGAGCGTGTTGTGTTTTGTGGGTTGAGAAGTTCTTGATGCAAATGTAGTAAACAATGCTGAAGGAGATTTGTGGCTTAAATAAAGCCGCTTACTCACCGGGCCTATCTTGGGGTTGGGGACCTAAAGGTGGCCATCATGTGTCCGGTAATCGCCAAATGAGCAGCACCTAGCTAGCTACTAGGGGTGTGAATCACCAGAGGATCCACGATACAATATTATCACGATAGTTCAGTCACAATACAGTATCATTGCAATTTTAAACATGTTGCGATATGCTGTGTATTGCAATAATATATACTGCCATACATTGTGATTTATTGCCTTTTTTTTCCAACTGTAAATTTTGTCCCCAGAGGAAAACTTTGTCAACATGTTTTATTTAAGAAGAAAGTTTTCAGTCTGATTATCTCACCTCAGCCATTTTTTTTTTTTTTTGCAGTGGCAAAATGTATATGGTCGACTGAAAAAGCACTTGATTACAGTATTCTAGTAGGCTAACCAAAGTTTAATTTGTATTTGTAATATTAATAATTTATATATCAAAGTAAATCAATACTTGGCACGGTGTGACGATACAAAAACAACACAAAAACAACCCGACCAGGATGGTGCCCAGTGCAGAGCGGCCAAGGACAACACAAGCAAACCAGTGGAGACTGTAGGGTGGGCAGTGGCCACTATGCATGTTAACGTGGCTAGCCGGCCGTCTGTCAGCGAAACCAACACAAAATAAATACCGTAAAACATCAATTAAAAGCGTTGTCCCGATTAAACACCAAGTCCCTTCTAGTAGTAGTAGCCCTGTGTGGCGACACATTTTGACAAATAAACGCCTGTCTCAAATAGAGGCCTGGTCTGGTTGCCAAGCAGTTAATTATTTCACAGAAGTTCGTCAGACATATCAATAATAGCCTGTGCTATTATTTGAAGTTTTACGGTAATAGGCAAGACATTTACAATACAAAGTATTGAGAGTTCACCACCTCCAAATGGTTAGGACGTTGAAATGCAGTGTAAGCTCACAGAGTAAATGGAGCACCAGACTTAAAGGAACAGCCTCTTGCATTTCACATCACTTAGCACTTTTTTTCTTAAAAATGTACAGGCTAGTTATCGACAAATGGGTGTCAGACTATTGAAAGCAAAACTAAGTGAAACTGACATTCATACATTCATCAAATGCAGCAGAAATTTACATATATGTACATCATTTTTTTAACAAAGGGCTGCAGCAGCTGGTTATATATTTCCCTAACTCTAGTCTGGAGTAACAAGCAAAGTGCTCTACATGATGAAAAATGCCTTTTACTGTTTGTCGGTCATTAGAAATAACGCTGAACCACGCAACATAAAGAGTGAGGTCGCAGAGATTTCAGATCAATTAAACATGAATACATTCCTTCACATGCCAGGTCGGTCACACTGAAAGCAGCCAGCTTTGAAGATTTACGGGTTGGTTTTAGACGCTCCCTACATGTATTGACAGCAAAATACTTATTATGGCACTTTCATACCCCGCACAAGGGAAAGGCTGGAGGCATGAAAATTGTATGTTTTGCCATTGTGAGGTTATGACTAATTCAAGGCGCCATGTGCAAAAATACCCCCACTTGCCAGCTTGAGGTAAAGTGCGTTATTCATAAGTTGTGAATAATTGAGGTTTAGGGAGCACAGTTGGAACTGAGGGGGGATATTTGCTGACTGTGTGCTTTGTCTGGGTTGGCACTTACGTGAAAATACAATGCTTGGGTCAGGCAATTAGCAGGCAGAACAAAGAAACAAAGCTAGGTGCTCTTTGTGCTTTAATGATCAAGACGCTTCCAAACTAGTCTTGTTTTTATACTTTGGATGTTATTAACAGTGGATATGTCACTGACTTGGTGTTACTGCTGCTAAAATTTACGGAGCCTTGTTTTGTTAGTAAGAGACGCTCTGGCATTGCAGAGCTCATTAGGTTGTGTTAGACACCAAACAGTGTGGGAATGTGTGGAAACAATGTGCAAAGGAGAACTTTAACATTTTGTTGTATTCCATAACATCATGACACACCTTGTCAGCAAGTGTCACATCATGTCTCGTCACCTGCATCACGACAAAGCAAAGCAATAAGACGGTAACAGGAAGGAAATAACACAACAGTGCAATATCACTATGTACAGTGTGATGCTGCATGCTTTTTACTACAACCTGCACCTGTAAAAATCAAGTGCTTTTTATATTAATAGCAGCAGTGAGTAACATTGTTTATCCACAGCCTGCTTGTTTAAGCCACAAATGCGGCACCAAGTTTGACGCAAAATGAAAACATTACTCACCAAAGGACAAAATACTCCCACTACTGACACTTCCTGAGAGACAGAGCTGAACTTCTCTGGCTTTGCTTTTAACATCTAAATGCACCCACCAGAGTGTACTCTAATTATAACTGAGGAAGGTAACAGCCATCATGTACAGCTCCTAATGCCTGGGTCACACTACACAACATTTTAATCTGTTCCTACAGTCACTATGTCACATTAGGTGATTGTGGAGTCATAAAATCGTGCCGTGACTTGGCCGACAGACATGACACACTACACGATGGTACTCACCAATTATCCCTGGTCGTCCTTCACAACATGTGTGATGTCATCAGGTTATTTTTGTCCTATTTTTAATACTATTATTTCAGTCACTACAGCTGTTCATGTCCCAGCTGAAATGTTGTTGTAGTGACATAAAAGCACCACCAGATGGCAGGAGCTACATTTGCAGTACTGCATGCAAACTGCAAGTCTCTGAATCCTCCACAACAACTTCCTGCAAATGTTTCAAAATAAAAGCCTGTTTAGAAAATGAAAGCATTCTCTCAACTGAAATTATAATGGGCTTTTAATTTTAAACAGATACAGAAAGTGCTGAGTTTGAAATGACAGCACAATGCATTAAATTTAACAGGGCAAATGGGAGCGGGTTTCATGTGAAGCTGCTTAATCCTTTATATCCTCCATTATGGAGAAATAACATCATTTGCTAGCCTTATGCTAACCAGGTTGCTAAAGTGCCTCTGCTGTTTCACAACATCATTTTTCCCTTTTTACTCCGTGTGGTAACGTCTCTAGAGGAAATATCTAAAAGGCTGGGGTGTTGTTGCCGCACGGTTGTCCACAACAGCAGATCGCTCTGTGTTCCTATTGGTCAAAGTGGCGGCTTTGACAGGAGAGGTCATGAACAACAAAAAGAAAATCAAACATGCTAGACTTTCTGTCAGGACGTCATGAGGCATCCCGGATGTGGCGTCGGTTGTCATCTATCACACGAGATAAAAACGATGGACTATTGTGTACGACACTCATTCACGATCTGAGCCGACACCGTACGACGCTGCATCGAGCCATAAGCCATGTAGCATGAACCCAGCATTAGGTTTAATGTTAAGTATCTCAGACTTAAACACCTCCCTGACTCACGGCTGTCATTATAGAAAGCTGTGCCTTTACCCTCCAGCACAGCCCTTCTACAGTGCAGGTGGTTTGCTTTGTGGTGAGATGTATTTTCCAGGACAAACCAAACATGCCTAGAAAGCCATGTGAACTTTGTTTAAATCACTCAGTTTGGATGACCACGTTGATAGAAGCCAGTTTCCGCAGAGATGCCAGTTGTACACAGCCTCCGGGGCTGCTGGGAAGAGATAGGCTACATCCCAAGGTATGTGTATGTGTTAGTGGCCGTGCCTGTGTGGGGAAACTATGTGCTCTCCCTCTCTGGGTAGAGATAAGGGGGACTCCTGGAGGTACAGCACCTGAAGCATGGAGGGATCTGGAGGAAGGTGATTAGTGCCAAAGGCTCAAACTACACACTCACTATCTAAAACTGGTGAAAACAACTGTCACCATGCAGGTAGACACGCGAGAATGCATACACACTTGTGCTTGTGCAGCTTGTTGGTGTGTGAAACAGACATATGCACATGCAAAGGCAGTCATGCACATACACACAGAGACACACACCTCCAGGAATTCAATTAAACACTTCAGACGTGTTTAACTGATAGCATGTAAGCTACATCCATCTCTATGATTCCATGTGACGTGAAACATTTGTCTTTTATGTCTTTATGTAAAGCACTCTGCAGTTTTTTTTTCCCTCGCTGCACACACAATCTTTCTCTTCCTTTCACACACACACACACACACACACACACACACACACACACGTCTGAAACCTGAACTGTGGCCCCCTCTGTTATTATGAAACATTCAGAGTCCCAGTTGACTGGACATGTGTTCACCTCTGAGTGGATAAGCCCTTGACTGTCTGTGTGTGTGTGTGTGTGTGTGTGTGTGTGTGTGTGTTTCCCATCAGTCATGTCTAGGCCACGCTGAAGCATCCTAACAGAACGGGTCATGTTACTCTTTCAATGCCACTGGAGAGAGTGGCTGGCAGAGAGGAAAGAAGCGTAAGATGAAGAGAGAAAGGAGTGCAGTTGATGACAGGAAAAGTACAAAGTTAAGGGTGCACAAAGGGGAGAGGAGAGGAGGAGAGATTAAAGATGAATGGAGGATTGGGGGGAGCACAAAAGGGAAGAAGGAAGAAGAACCAAGAGGAGAGATAAGCAAGTTTAGAAAAGTGACAATAAAGTCAAAGAAAACTCATTTTAACAAAGTCATAAAGTCATTCCATTATCTTAAAATGTTCACATTTAACAGGCCCTGGTTGTCAAATCTAAACACCGCCACAACAAAAGTGATTCACACAACAACTCTGCTTCCATTAAACCCCGACTGTGACGTTTTGCCACACAGCGGACTGATGG
The DNA here is from genome assembly GCF_041903045.1 of Epinephelus lanceolatus. Classification (NCBI taxonomy): domain Eukaryota; kingdom Metazoa; phylum Chordata; class Actinopteri; order Perciformes; family Serranidae; genus Epinephelus; species Epinephelus lanceolatus. The sequence goes on from NC_135751.1 coordinate 28,987,118, forward strand.
ATTGTTTGTTTAGCTGTGTGCTGTTAGTTCTGTGATTTGGCAGCCAGCGCTTTTGTTTCAAACAAATATCATACAAACTAAACAATATTTCTAATTGCATCAGTTTAACTGTTTCCTATCAGGTTTCAGCTGCTGTGAATATGACGTGATAATCAGTTAAAGTGCTACAGGGACTTGTAAAAATCTGCAAGAATATTTATTATATCATTTGTATGTGTCACACAATGTTACGTGGTTTATATCTTTGTCAATACTTGTCTCTATTGAACAACATTTTGAATTAATATACATGCTATACTGTTCATTGTTCAATGAAAGTCAGTGACATAAAGCTACAAACTGATGCCCGACACTTGCAGCTGATGGGCACGACGTGTTACAAATCAAAGTTGAGCTGGCCTCGACTTTTTTCAGGGCTCCCATGACGCAGTGAAGCATCAACCAACTGACCTTTTGCTAAGCCCCGCCCCTTTGTGATGGTCCAACAAGCTGTCGCAGTAAGCATGGAGCCCACACTGTAACTAACTGCACTCCCTGAAGAAATATTATCATATTTTTGGACAAATGAAAGAGTGATTCCAGAGAGAAGCAGACAGAGGGGTCTACAGTCTGTGTTTGAAGGATATATCCAGGATGTCAAACTGACTCAGCAGCAACAACAAGTTAAAAAGACAAAGATAGTTAGAAGCTAAAGCCGAACTATAGGCTACAGATCACAGTGTAAAAGTGAACCACCACATCACTGCTGATCGCCACACAAGACAATGAATATAAAGGGAAACTTTGCTGATATTGAACCAGCTGTGTGGCATCGCAGTGTGTGCAGATGAACAATCTTTAGCCACTGCCAGAACCTGGACCTCCGCCGCCGGATGGGCAGGGACCTCCAGGAGAAGTCAAACAACGTTCATCTGCACACACTGCAATGACACAAGCTGGTTCAATATCAGCAAAGTTTCCCTGCTTCCCTTCACTGGTTCCTGTACAGCAGGGTCGGCCTTTGTTTCACTGTTATAATCATTAAAAGCAAAAGCAGCATGTGTATACATTCAGTAGGCTATATCTTCAGTAGCTAGCTAGCTAACCCTACACTTTTCAGGGTTTGATTTTGGTTTTGGAACAGGGAAGAAACGTATATCTTTTTCCAACCTCTCCAGGTAACGAGTATCATTAATACACGACGTGCCCCAGGCACAACATTTAGCTCCAAATCCACAAAACCAGCCTGAAAATGAAGGAAATCTGAAACAACAGAGTTGATGGAGCATAGAGCTGTGTCTGGGGGCGGGACTTGGCAAAGGGTAAATTGTATGTTTTGTTTTTAGCTTTGGTACTCTGTTAGCTGACACTGTGCTAGCTTTATGTGCATTGCAGTGCACACAGAGACGTATTGGGACGTGAAATGTGATGTTAAAATAGGGCTCAGATACTGATCAAAAGCAGAGTTGTTGTTGTTTTTTTTACCTAAGCATGTGAGCAACGCTTCAACTGGGCCTCGTGTACAATGTAGCCGGTCACCCAATTGCACTGTTGCTCGCAACAGCATTTGCAAGACTTGATCAAGCACCACCCCGAGCACACAGCAGACGTGTCGCACTGCAGCCCATTAACAGATGACCACACAAAGTTATTACTAGTGTTACTGGAAGATCTGTACCTCTTCCACCTCTGTGTTAGCTTAAAATCATGTGTGGAGAGTCCCTAATTAAGCTTGATTTCTCGCCTGAAGAACCGATCTCCAGAGTTATGACTTGCCAGGCAATATCCTTTTGGCCTTTGTCTTTATAATGACGGGATTGTGTGCAATGAGTCTTTCGTCGTCCAGTCTGTGTCACACACGAGACAGCGTCCATGTTGAGGAGAGGAGTCGAGCTGCCATAGGAGCAGAGAAGAAGAGCTGCTACGGGAGCTGATATGTACAAGCAGAGAGCGGGTGGGGGGTAAATGTATTTAATTCCAGGGATGGCGAGGCTGGAAATAGGAAAGTGGCGTAAAGTACTATGGGGTGGCGTGTCCTGGGTGGGTTCCAGATGCAACACTTATACTAGGGTAGAACATTCTGGGTGGTTTCTTGTTGGAACCCTTAGAAGGTGGAGAGGATCTGGACAGAGCTGGGTGGGACTCTCACACCCTAGAGGGGTTCTCTCTAGAACCTCACATAAGGAGTCCTGGGTTTAACCTTTCACAGATGGATTTAGGGTATAACCCAGTTCTAGGTAGACCCCTCTGAAGGGGTTCCAGTTGGGACCTTTATAAAAAGGTTCTACCAGGAACCAAAAAGGGTTCTCCTATGCCTACGGACAAGTCAAAGAACTCTATATGGTTCTAGTGAGCACTGTTGTTTCTAAGAGTGTAGACAGGCAATAAAAATAAAAACTGAAGACATTCTCTGAACTTATTTGTACTCACAAAAACACAGACGAACAGAGAACAGAGAACCCTCTCGCCTGCTGTCCTCGGCCACACTCATCACTAATGGAAAAATCCATGTACCTGACGTTGAGACATCAGCTGAAGAACTTAAACCAATTTACCTTGATTTCAAGTCTATTTACAGTATCTCCCTTCCCCTCGTGCACGGGCATGTACACACACGCACACACACAGCCATGCACATGACCATCGTGCACGTCGGTCTTCGACTGCAGTCTCATTTCACAGTCTGCTCTTTACCTACCCAGAACCCCCCTGGAGGGATTTAGTAAATAGAAAGCTAGTTTGTACTTTCCATTAGAGCCTAATTCTATTACGCAGCCGGCTCTTATCGATCCAAACATTCAGAGAGACATGCAAGAAAAGTAGCAAGTGGAGCACAGCGGAGGCCACTGTGGTTTGAGGATGGAGGCGGGAAAAAGTGGGAGAGAGAGGGGGTGCATTTGGTAGAGGGATGGAAAAAACGAAATAAAGGGATGAAGATGGGGGAGATAGAAATAACAAAGGCAGGAGAGAGCTCTATCTGCTCCCACCTGTAAAACATGAACCAGTGTCACCCAGATTGATAGCCACGGCATCTCACAAACACACTATCATTTTATCCTGTGTGTTCCCGAGCAAGACTGCGCACGTGTGAGTGTTCTGATGCCCCGACGTTACACATACACACTCACTGTGTGGGTGTATGGAGCTCTATGGCACACTGATCTAAACTGACAGCAGGCATATCATTTGAGCAGAGCAGAGACCGGCCACATACACATGCACAAGCACACACACATGCATGTGTATGTGTATGCGTGCACTGATAGGATGGTGACCACAGCACAGCCAGTGTGGGAGCAAGAGCCAGACAAGATATGAAAACCCATATCTGAATGAGAAACCTGGGGAATGTGTGTCATACGGTATAGAGATTGGATTTGTTTGTGTGTGTGTGAGATGTTTAACCCAAGCAGTTCTTGACCAGAGATGTGGTCACACCTGACTCACCCTGCCTGAGGGATGAATGTGAGTAAACCTGAAGAAAAAAGAGAGAGATTATAAGGGACATTTCTTCAGAGACGTTAGTAGATGGAGGGTGAGGGGAGAGAGAAAGGTGACGGCGTGAAGCAACAGAGCGGATAAAGGAAGAGATGAGTTCGGAGAGGGGTGTGAAGGAGTCAAGGTGACGGGAGGGCGTGGAGGAGACATACAATCAGGGGAGCACAAAAATATGACACAGAAAATTCATCACTGCCACCTGGATTTAAAATAAGTATCAGGTTTGTATGTTTATTCTGTCAGAAATAAAACGCAAAGACAGCTCCTGACCAAATATAGGCTCAGTGACCACAAACGACTGAAAGAGGAGGATATAAAAAAGCACATGGCGACCAGAGAGAGGACTGAACATGTGATCTGAGTATGAAGAATACACTGATTCGTTTAGATTATCATGCTTTAAACTAGGAACCAAGAATGTCAACTGTTAAGGCCAAAACACACCAGCGGCGTCATATGACGCGAGTCAAGTGCCGCCCCCAACACACACAAAAAGCGTTGTGCTGCGGGGTGTCAACTGGATTGCTATTGCACACTCCAGTCCGCGGGAGCTGGGAAGTACAAAATAGCGCTTTTTCAAGGGCGGCGACGCTGGAAAAATAGGACAATAGTGTAAAGTGCCATGGTGGGGCACGCCGACGCGCATCGAGCCGCTGCCGGTGTGGGTTTGTAAATAGAAAATAATGGGGGCGGCTGTTTTGATGCGCATCACGTCCTTACATTAACCTTCCAATGTGATCAATCTACCATTTATTTATCTTTTTATTTCACAGTTATTAGTATCTAGTTCCTAAAATGTTCAGGCAGAGGGTACTTGCTGTAGCTCTGGCTGAGGGTGAGAGGCTGTCAGCAAATAGTTTGTGTGGGTACATGAGACCCTAAAAAAGAGGGTGGATCATGGGGAGCACCACCTGTTGGTCCAGGAGCTTCACGTCAATGATGGTTGTTTCCAGGCATATGCTGCTGTCTATCGTCGGGCCGTTCTGGGTATCGAGCGACTGCTACGACCAGTTTCTCCTCCATCGTTTACCAACTGTAAACTTGTTGTCATGACCACCACAGAAAGCCCGCCTCTCAAATCATCTGATTGGACAATGGGAAAAAGGAGATGACGTCGGGCATTTTTCTACCCTGAGTGGAAATTTTTTCAACTCGAGGAGTTCAGAGTGCTCCGGCAAAAACGTAAGGTGCCTGGGGCGCAGAAACGCGAGGTGTGTCGCAACGCAAAAACAGTGAGCAAAAAGCTTCATTCTCATTAAAAACACTTACAAAAAGCCACCTCAAGCTGCTAAAACGCTTTGAGGAGCATCAACCGGAATTCTACTGCGCACTCCACTCTGCTAGGTGGGGGTAATGTGACTAGCTGGTTGCCAACCGCCGATTAGAACAAAAGACGAGGAAGAAGATGCAGGAAGAGAAAGAAAACATACAATGCAGGACGACCACGACAACCAGACAACGACGGTACCAATGTGAGTTGCTTATTATAGTTGTCTATATGTTATTAACGACTAATAATTAAATAATGACTAACAAACAATAGATGGCGCCAAAGTTCTTTTTCTCTGTTCTTCAACAGAGCTGCTACTACGGGAGCTGGGAAGTACAAAATAGGCTTTTCTCTGAAAAAGAAGCGCTTTTTCAAGGGTGGTGACACTGGAAAATAGGACAATAGCGAGAAGTGCTGCAGCGCATCACGTCGACAAACCGCTGGTGTGGGTTTGTAAATAAAGAAAAATGGGGGCGTCTGTTTTGACGCGCGTCATACAGTGCCGGTGTGTTTTGGCCTTTAGTCTGCTACTCTCCAGTTCACTGTACTGAGCACCAACCAGGTCTAGTGGGCTACTCATTCTTAAAAATTACCCGGTTAGTTAGAGGTTTATGGGTGTCAGGCTATCAAAAGCAAATTAACCGAAACTGACGTCCCTAAGTAAAACCTCAATTTCCTAAAGAAAAGTCTCACCACAGGAGACTGTCACACACATGCATGCATACACTTAACCCATTTAATCCTACCAGTAACAATAGTGACCGCAAAAAAATCTCTCAGATATAAGGCTCTAAAAATGTTACCAAATGATGTATCAATGCATTTCCAGCAAGAGCTGAAATAATAAAGGGTCTCAATAATATGTGCAGTGTCACATGTTTGGTGTAAATTGTCACATGACCAGAGCTCTTTACTTCCTGGTGATAGAGCATTCTAGTGGCAATGCTCTGCCTGTGACAGAGTTTAAATGTTTTATATATAAGTATTTTGATGACTGCATAGGAGATTATGTTAATTTGGTCAATAAATGGTAGATACAACACATTATCCCACAGTAACCAACCATGAAACACACATTTTTCACCTATTTTTCCATGAAAAATTTTAAAGGGTTATCAAAGACAGATGATTTGGATAGTTTCACATCTGGGAAAAATTTAGGATTAAACAGGTTAAACACCCAAATGCCTTTGAATGTAGCTCACTGTAATACAAGAGGATGGAAGAGACTTTAAATGAAAGCAACTGGGAGACAATAAGGAAGACATGTGCATGCAAGCTGCCAGACAAAGCAAGCTAACACTGGACTAAACAGACAGATGGGGAAGAGGATGTCAGAGAACATTCAGTTTGAAACTCTCTCGCTGTGTTTGCAGTCGACAACAAGCAAACTAACGAGGGTGCGATCTGGATTAACACCACCGCGCAGCTTAGGGTTCCTTATGCTTTATTTTATCACTGACGCACACCCACAATCACAATGTGTTTCTTTGTCAGCTCCGTCAGTGTAGTTTTGTCATTTTGAACAATGTTTGGTTTGACAGCTCTGCTCTCACAACGTCTCAAGACAACAACAAAAAGTTTATGAGGCATCTTCTTTTATCCCTGAACTGTTAGAATGAGGAGAACCTGGACGAGGAGTATATTGTTTGTCCTTACAGACGCATCTCAAATATGAATCATCCAACTCCCACAATTTTAGCCCACAGTTTATTTAATGCTAAGGGTACATCAAAATTCCCCAGAATATTTGGTGACTGTGAGTACTAGCCTTAAATAAGCACTTAGGAAATGTAATTTTCTGTTCAGCATCAATAGTTGCCTGATGGACCATATAATAGATCAGTAGTTTAATTCACTGGAATCAAGAGGTGGTCACATAGAAAATATTGCAGCATCGTGACTGTGCTGTCCAGGTTTATGGGGACATTAAATGCAAATTCTCTTTTAGGGCGGACTTGGCATTTATATTACCAAGACATGGCCCGTGTGACTCATTACATGCTTAGCAGAGGTAAATTTATGGTCCCATTGGATTGCACATGAATGTAGATCAATGCATTGTAATGGAAGCTTGACTTACAAAACCATTATTTCTGTTCTGCGGTCTCTGGCCCAAATTCAATTTAGAATTTAGGGATTTAGCGGACGCATTTCTCCAAAGTGACTTTGTAAAATGAATGAATGCGCCTCAGGCATAAACAGGGGACACTGGCTGATAACTCTAAGTGCTGTGAGAAACTGGTACACTTACAGAGAAGAGTTAATCATCAGTGGTGAGATACGCCTGCAGTGATTTGGCTGAGCGGCCAAGTCAGAGCTTCTTGCACACACAGCCTGAGGGTGAGGAGCAAGAGCAAACATTCACCTTCACCTACAATGTCAGGCGAGAATGAAACTTTAGAATTCAACATCAGGTCTTACGGATTGGTTTTCAGACACTGATATTAAAGGTCAATCTCAGTTTATCCTGCAGCATTACAGCTGTGGCCTTGATGTTTGTGTGCTTTAGATTGCGATTTACTGTAAAAGTCTCTGAAATCACACCGGCCAGAACGTCAGTCCACGTGTGTTAGCGTTACTATGGTGATGAGCTTTTCCAGCCCAGGAGACAACTCAAGTAAATAAGGTGAGTGACTTTGGCGCAACATGTGTGAGGTGCATTACAAATCTGGTTGGAGATTATAGGGGATTGATTCTGCATCATAGGAGTATAGTCTCTCTCTCTCTCTCTCAGTCTGTCACACAATGTTGCCTGGTCTGATGAGTCTGGATTTCTGCTTCGACATTCAGATGGTAGGGTCAGAATTTGGTGTAAATAATGTGAAAGCATGGATCCATCCTGCCTTGTATCAACGGTTCAGGCTGGTGGTGGTGGTGTAATGGTGTGGGGGATATTTTCTTGGCACACTTTGGGCCCCTTAGTACCAACTGAGCATGGTTTAAACACCACAGCCTACCTGAGTATTCTTGCTGACCGTGTCCATCCCTTTATGACCACAGTGTACCATCTTCTGATGGCTACTTCCAGCAGGATAACGCACCATGTCACAAAGCTCAAATCAACATGACAATGAGTTCACTGTACTCCAATAGTCTCCACAGTCACCAGATCTCAATCCAATAGAGCACCTTTGGGATGTGGTGGAACGGGAGATTCACATCACGGATGTGTTGCCGACAAATCTGCAGCAACTGTGTGATGTCATCATGTCAATATGGACCAAAGTCTCTGAGGAATGTTTCCAGCACCTTGTTGAATCTATGACACAAAGCCAAAAGGGGGTTCAACCCAGTACTTGCACGGTGTACCTAATAAAGTAGCTACTGAATGTATATTTTTAGGAATGCAGGCAGAGATTGCATTTTTTTTTTTTTACTAAAATGAGATACATATATCATGCTGTCTCTGCTTCACCTATTTCACTCAGCTGCTTCTGCAGGCAGTAACAGCCGCTTTGATACCATTAGCTTTCAAATATAACCCAGATATGTGCAGTGCGGCTGGGGAGTGATACTAGATGTTTGAAAGGGCTTGCTCTGTGTAAAAGGTCACCTGTGCTGCTGTGCATACACGTCTACACACACACACACACACACACACACACACACACACGCACACGCACTGTCACTCCAGGGCAGGTCAATGACAGCATACTCTCCAAGCTGTCAGAGCTGTTCTGTGGTTTGCCCGGGACAAAACGGAAAGTTCCCTCGGGTTTTCACCTCTGCGGATCGACTGGTACATTGCATTCCTCAAAAATACAGTAGCCAATCAGATACAAACAAGCTTTTCTTTTTCTTTTCTGGATGTTCACATTTGCACAAAACCAAAGGAGCATCATTTTAAGGTAAAACGCAGCAGCAATCCAGTGCTGGATCCCAGTGAAGCCCTTTAATGTCACCAAATAGAGATAAGTGTACAATGGCACTTTCTCCGTCTGACAGATATTTATAGATAGACATTTTATATGGTACTTGTCTGAGAATCAAGCTGTGTGTCCGGGTCACAGCTCAGCTCAGGTTTTATCAGCAACAGTGCACAAGCAAAGAATATCAGTGTCAGTCATACCAGTTTGAATATCAAGTTGCAGGTGGAGAACTACAAAATTGCTGAACAGAAAATGCTTTATCACACACTAATATTCATACACAGGACATATTCTAATCATGATAGCAAGCACATAACATCTGCAGCTTGTGCATACAAATGATCAGCTTTAAATAAACAGCCAGTTCTCTCAACCAGAGTAAAGGACAAAACTCAGAAAATCAAACCACAGTGTCCAACAATAAACACAGAGCTTTGGACAGCAGGGTGAATGCACTGTTAATTAAACACCCTGCCACTTTCTCAGCAGCAAACACAAAGATGTAACATCAAAGACAACATCAAGTCGACAGCAGCCGCAGCTCACAGACTCACACATTAAAGTGTAAAGACAGAAACACACACAACGCCATGACCACTGGATATGCAGCTCTGCACAGTGAGTTAGTTATTAAGAAGCTGTTTTACTCATCTGGATGAACGTCATTCTGTGGATATGGAGCACCATCATCATCATCATCATCATCATCATCATCTGCTCCAGGTTCAACTTTGGCTCATTGCTTCTTGCACCATAGTGTAACCAGTCCACTCAGCCTCTCTGCGTCCCTCAAACATTTTGAGCTGAGTGAGATTTTTGTCACACACAGCAGAAGGTCCTCAAACACCTCACAGCAGGTAAAAGCTCCTCAGTGAACGCAGCAGACGTCACCTGAATCCACCACCACGAGCTTTGAAGCATTTAATAGCCTGTTTTAACCAATCCCAGCATGCATCTTCATGGGTGTGTTTGATTTGGGTCACCTAGCCTGCTGGCCGGGTGGAGCAAATGTCAGTGATCAACCTAGATGCGACCTTTTTTTTTTTTTTTTTTTTAAAAAAAAAAGCTAATCATGATGTCATCCTTAATTTAAATGCATTGCTGTGCTTTATGGTCCCGTTCATTAGTTGATAACTTCGACACACCCCCTGACACCTGGCCAGTGAATGTGTGCTGCGTTCAGGTGCTTTAGAATACATAATCAGCCAAATACATGATATTACTTTAACAACAACTACACACACACACACACACACTGCAACAATGACCTCCTCCTCATCATTCCTCATTGGGTCACTCTGACATTGCTCAAGGGTTTTGGCAGACAGTATGTAAAGGTTGGAATCTGATACTTGAGTGTGTACTGTGATTGATTCGACCACCGCATGTTTCCTTATTAGGAAACAATGTCCCAGCTGAAGACAGTAAGTAGGAGATCAAATTGGCATATAAGAGACACAGGCGGAGACTGGTCGAGTCTTCTTCTCATCTATTCATCTAACTCTATGGTTTGAACCTGCAAGTATATGTACTTTGTTCCAACTATTGTAATATCATTGAATACATAATAAATATACTATTGAACCGTATTGATTGGTCTGTCATCATTATTTGCCACCACAGTGTGCATGAGTGTTTAAGGGGAACTAAACCCATTTATTCTTATGGTCCAAAAAACAGTCCAGAAAATATGAATAAACTAATAAACATGAGCAAATCTCTCTCAAATCCAAAAACTAGAGTGCTAAAACTCAAATTTGTGATGGTGGTGGATCATGGTCCAAAAGTGGGTCGCAGGTCCATTCTTTATGGACCGCAAGTGACAAGCAAATATGTCAAGGTTGTCAAAAAACACACTTTATTTTCAAGTGCAGCAAATTTCCGGCACAGAGCTTTTATTTTGGAGTGCTGTTTTATGTTGTAGAGTGAGTGAATACTGGACAGCTGCTTGGTGACATGGCCAGCCACAAGTGTGACACTGAATTAAACTGTGTGGACCTTGACCCAGTGAAATCTGGACCAGTTGGGGACCACTGTTATAGAAGACACTGTGAGCACCCAGGGGAACGTTCTGAGTATGAAGGTACATTTCCTATTTCAGAACTGAGAACAGTACAATGGAATGAAGCTCATTTGGGTATGAAAAAGGAAACAAATTCTGTGGGTCCACAAAATCAGGTGACCATGTATTGTCTATGGAGCAGCTCAGACCCAATGACATCACAAAGGTGAGACTTTTTTCTTTTGTTTATGGTTTGGAGAGAGTAGCCCACGTTAACAAATACTGATTGGACTTTCCAAGGCCATGGAAATAACATACTGGAAATTTCAATCTAGGTGGCGTTCCCCTTTAAATTGTAATGTAGAAACACCATTGACGCCACAGAGAAATATGTTGTATTTTATTGTTCAGAGCATTTAAACAACAGTGTGGATCTTTATATTACAGCTTGATTTTGTCCAAGACTTTCATTTAATTTTATTTATTGGGCTACTAAAATATTGCTTTATTTGACTAATGCTAATAGATTACTTTTCTAACTAATGTAAGTCACTCTACATGGACAGCAACTAACCATGACAACATAATACCATATTACAGATGACATGAGAGCAAAAAAAATGACAGGCAACATGTGAATTAAGAAAAAGTTTATTACCATCAACTGAACATTTACTTTTGTCTGCCATGTGTCTGTATGTAGCCACCCTGTTTGCCTGACACAGAAATGAGAAAATGCAAATGGCCCTATCTAAAGCCATGTTTGGTTTGTCCGTTCTGGGCTACTGTAGAAACATGGCGGTGCAACATGGTGGGCTACATGGACAAGGACGTGCTTCCAATGTAGATATAAATGGCTCACTCATTTGCAGATGATTACACACTGAAACAAAAAATACTTCCATTTCTGCCAAAATGTCCCCCTGAGTCCTGCACACTGGACCTTTAATTAATGATGAGTCAACTCTTTGCATCGGTATTATAACAGATGGAAAGATGTCCTTGACAGACTGCACAAGCTTTCAACTGATTTGTAGAGAATGACAAAACTGATTTAGATAATCCAAAAAATGTCTGTGTTTGTTCTGTTTCTCTGGTGTCTGCATTTAAAATCTTTGTTTGTTGTATAATATAATCATCAACCACACTCCTTATTCTAATCTCCATAAACCAACATCTCTGCAGACAAGTGTCTGAGGATGTTTCGTGTCCTTATCATACACATCTTACCCTCAGTTGCCTTCCCTCCACACACAGGGAACTCACATTTATTTGTCTTTTGTTGTTTTTTATTGTTTTTTTGCTGCTTGCCTCTCTGTGTGGGACTTGATTTTCACCGCTCTTCGGGGACAGCTCTTACAAGCCCACCCGTGTTTCTGTCTTCTTCTGCACAGCTGCTGTGTTTTCTTTCTTTGTTTTCATTTGAAGCTTTCTGTACAAATAAATAATCTCCAATCTTTATCTAAACTCCCGAAGGTAACACCAACACGTTGCTGTAACCCAACAGGTTCTCTTGAGTTTATGTATTATCATGTTGCCGAGATGAAGAAAAAACCAGAGCCTGAGGTGAGGCAGGCACGCAGAACATGAAGCCAGGACCGCAGTCAGCTCAGGGCGGGCCCACGCACATCTCAATGTGTGGCTGATAGCTTCTGGTGCAGAATTCTGGAGTCATGCTGGCGCTAAATATAGACAAAGGTTTTATGTAAGCTGAGGTGAATCATTCCATTCCACAACATTTCAGTGCATTTATTCACACACTGAATAAGTGACATGGCACAGATGAAGGAAACACGGGATCTGTTAAACATCCGCAGTGCTCATCGCATGAGATAGATTCAGAGTGCTGACAGTATGGCATATGCCTGCTGTCTGCCTGCTGAAATCACACACATTTATACGAATCAGTTTGTGTGTGTGTTTTCCTCCAGGGCCTACTATAAACAAGGTGATTTGAATGTGTTAATCAAAGCCCTAACATGATTGATTGGATGCGTGTGGAAGGGCTGGAGGGTTGTCCTTCACACACAGTGTCTAAACAGCATACACTTACCTGTCTCTTGACATATACTGGCCAATCAGGTTCACACACACACACACACACACATACACGCACACACACACACACAGAGACCTTCTTATTTGTTATCAGTATGCGTAACATTGAACAAAAGGAGTCAGGGGTAGAGGTGAGTCTCGCTCAAATTATCTAAGTGGATGCAGAACAAACACAAACACACCGGTACACTAACAACACAGCCCCGGGTATCGATCTCAGCTGCCACAAAATAATGAAGAGGGGAAGTGTTAAAATGAGTTATTTCCAATTAAGAGTGCGGGAAGAGGGATGGGTTACAGCTGAGGGATGACTGAGAGAGACGAGGACGAGAGAGAAAAGGGAAAGATGTGGGTAAAAAGGGAGATTCAAAGAGAGAGAAGAAGGTGAAAAGAACATGAGCGAGATGGAAAGAGATGTGGGGATGGAAATAGAAGAGATGGACTGAACTGTGGTCATCACGGCAACTGAATCTCCCCCTCCAGAGAGCACCTTTGACACCGCCAGGTAGCTTCAGAGCACTGATTACCTCATACTTACACTCCTTCACACAAACACGCACTTGTACGCTCGGCATCAAAGCCGCAGACACTCTCACGTTGTGCTGCCATTAATGAGTCCTGACAAACGAGAGAAAGGAAAGGTCATCCCGCATGATACCATCAGTCTTTGTCTTGAAGGATCAGAGCAGTGGGAACCTGTTCTCACACACAAACTCTGTTCTTCACCTCCTCTTCGCTATCCATCACTCCCAAAATCAGCCTCGCGCACATTGCCTTCTGTTACATCAGATTAGATTATAATAATACTCACGAGTCTCTCAAACACACACACACACACACACACACACACACACACACACACACATATGAAAATGGTGTCTGGTTAAAACCTCTGCAGAGATTTATGCCTTGTTCAGATTTTCCATTCCATCACCGTGACATCACATCCACGTTGAACGCATTATGCTGGTCAGCAGGAGATCAATAGAGCTGTCAGATTATAGGATTTTTCTCTTGAGATATCACTTCACTATCTTCTTCACGGCTGTGTGTCGAACCATCTTCTGCACAATTACAGGAAGTCTTTAGGTTCTCCTAATTGTTGTACATCTATATCATTTCACGACTGTCAAGAAATGGATGAAATATGTTTAATCAATACAGAATCATACGTTCTGACACAATGGTGGAAAAAAAGGTCAGACAGTTTCTGCACACACAAACAGTTCCACAGGCTGGATTTCACAGAGAACACTGACATAGGTTCAAGAGTCACTTAGATGTTGTAACCAGTGTGTGCTCTGGAACATTTTCCCCACAGTCCTTAAAGTAATTGCATTACTTTAGCAATGGTGACATCTACTGGCTGAAATTGTTAACTGATTTTTATTTATTTTTTGACTTGAGGTACATGAGCAAAAACTATTTACAGAACAAGAAAGGGGACTAAAATTAAGCCCTGCTGATTCATCAAGGTTTTTCAAGCCAAACTGTGTTGAAATTAGGTTCGTCGCATGAGGATTCATGTCTTGTTCACTGAGAACACCTGCTGGTCAAATGAATTCATAGCAGAGAAATAAGAGCTCAACTTTAGTTGTTGCAGTTAGGTAGGATGTAAGGTAATATAGTAAATAGTGGTACATGTTTCACTACAGTGATCTTAAAGGGACAGTTCACCCCAAAATCAAAAATACATATTTCTACTGTTACCCGTAGTGCTGTTTATCAATCTAGATTGTTTCGGTGTGAGCTGTTGAGTGTTGGAGATACCGGCCACAGAGATGTCTGCCTTCTCTCGAATATAATGGAACTAGATGGCACTCAGCTTGTGGTGCTCAAAGAATCAAAAACATACATTTGAAAAATTCAACAGCAATGTCTCCTTGCAGAAATTACGACCTAGTTACTCAAGATAATCCACAGACCTTGTTGTGAGCAGTTTCATGTAGGAACTGTTTTCTGTCTACGGAGCTACGCTTACAATGTCACCACGCAGACAGGCATGTGCATCTACTGCTAGCTCACCTAGCGCCACAAAGCTAGCTAACATTACAGTTCAGCTGAGGAGGATGCTATTAATGTTTACATCTTGCACTATCACAAGTGTCTCGTCCATGAGTCAATGCATGCTTCCTTCTGCGCAGTGACACACTCAGCAGGTGTAGTTCGGTAGAAGAAAAAATAGTTCCTACATGAAACTGCTCACAACAAAGTCTGTGGATTATCTTGAGTAACTGCATCATGATTTCTGGAAAGAGACATTGCTGTTGAGTCTTTCAATGTATTTTTTGGCACTTTAAGCACCACAAACCGAGTGCCATCTAGTTCCATTATATTTGAGAGAAGGCAGACATCTCTACAGCCGATATCTCCAATACTTGGCAACTCACACCAAAACAATCTACATCAATAGATAGCACTAAAGGTATGAGAAAAAAAATACGTATTTTTGATTCTGTGGTGAACTGTCCCTTTAAATTATAGAGCACCAATGTCTGTGTTGCACAAATAGAGTGTCTTTGCTGAGCAGAGAAGAGGCTTTTTGATAGATAACATGCTTGTTTAACAAGTGTAATAAGTCACCAAAGACCATGTTTATCAAGGACTTGCTTTAATACTGTAAAGGCAAGCATTGTATTCAGTCATACATCTGGAATGTCTGGGAGGGAAAACATGAGAGCATGCAGCATTTCAAGGCACCTTAAAGAACAATGGATCACATTTTATCTGGTACTTTTCACCTAAACGCTGCAAACTGCAGAGCAAATAACAGTCAGATAACACAGGCTTTGGACTACTTCATGTTTGGTTTGCTTGTCAGTCGGCAGGTCTGTCAAGTGTGCAGGGAGGACGTGCAGCTATAATATACTGTATGTGTTTCTTTGGGTAAATCTGACTTGCATTTGCTTATCTTCTTTATCCATGTTGTGTCAACTACATTCTTGCATAACAGTAAACATGTAAGGCACTACTGATACGTGGTATTCAGGAACCTAAAAGCTGGGGCTATATGCAATCTGATGCTAGACAAAGTGAAAAAGAAAAACTGAATTTGCCGGAAGGGTGGAGGTTTATTTGATCTCAAGGCTTATGATGCGAACTTCCCCATCAAAGCTGATGTGGGAATACTTCTCAGCACCCATGCGGTTGGGGAAGGTGATCGTAGAGCCATCTGACAAAGTCACCAGGAACTCTGAAGGGGTGAATTCAATGACGATCTAGACGGTAGAAAGAATAAAGAATTCAAAGATGCAGCTCTTACAGATCTCTGTAGTGACATCAATTGGTGCTGAGATGATTGTTATCAAAGGTACAGTGACACACATTTTCCAACAGAGGTCACTAACAGACAGAATGAGGCATGGGACATACCTGCAGACACACACACAACCTCTCACCTTGAACTCCTCTCCCTGGTGGAAAGGAAAGACTGTCTCACGCTGCTCCTCACACCAGTTGCCTCCCTGGTAAGAGTTGCAGACCACCGTATTCTCATCTCCGTGGGCGTTAAAACGAGGGTTGATATGCATAGTAATCTCCTGCTCATTGGGCCCAATGTTCACCGCAAAACTGCGACACAAAGAAACAAAAAGATATCATTACTTTTTAATGTAGGTGCTTACATTTGAAACGGGCGAGAGGACACAAAGTGCACAAACTATTGAGACAACCACAGCGGTTGTGTGGTTGCTCTTTTCACCTGGTAACCATCAGCTTCATCACCCCCACATTACTGAGGGGAAGTTAATAGGTGGTCACTGACTGTAACTGATTACAGATTCCACCTCCATCTCTGTGTTTATAAAGAGTGGCTGACGTGATGAGCTCAGTCATGGTGTTCCACATGGGGAAAATGAATGAGTGCAGAAAGTAGTAGAGGAGTAGTGCAGATTTTGGGGGGATTTTCGCCTCAACATTTAGAGTGTGTGTTTGTCGTTGCTTGATTTTGATGAAATTAAACTTACAGCATTTATTTATGCAGAAAATGCAAAAAATGATGCATCAAAACTTCACCAGAATGCAGGAAATTAAAAGTTGGACGCTGCAAGAACTTTGTGGGGGAGGACGCCCAAATCCCCAGTTTCAATTGTGCCCCCCAAATGTTGAAACCAAGCAAATGCTCTTACAGACCACCATGTTTTATTAGCCTCAGCCACCCTCTCTTACTTCTCTGATTACTACTTACTTTGTAGCGTCAGGCTTGGGGACTCCAACTATGGTCATTTTCTGTCCGACCTTGAAGGACATATTCTTGACGATCATACCCTGTAAAGAGAAAGAGGGGTGGGATGGTGATACAGTGCATTATTGTGTGGATGTGTGGAAACAGCATGGGATTTTACTAGATCTAACTATTATTGCAGCTCCAGGCAAAAAACAGCACCAGCAGCAGCCTCAGTGAACTCCCCAATCCTCACTTTATCCTTTGAAATTACCCAACATGTGTTTTCAATTACACTCCCATCGGCCAACTGGTCAGAGATTCCAGCGCTTTCCTGTCTCACCGTTGCCACGACCCTTTTTTCTCTGCGCAGATTTTGGCAGAGGCTAAAAATGTTGTAAAATGATGAGGGACGAATGTTCAACTGAGTAATATTTTCCTAAGTGCAATGCTGGATGTCAAGTACACGGTGGAGAAAGAAAAAAAAAAAGGCTGAGCGCGGCAGAAATCCTCAGCTCGGTTGCTACTGTACATGTGGCAGGGGAATACTGAGCTGTGCCACGATTAGGAAATTATACTTGAGCAATCTATTATAGGGTTGTGAAACACAGATCACCGCTGTTTTAACATCCTGTCACTTTGTCAAATGATGTGTCTGGGGAACTGCGACTGTCACCAAGGCAACGAGTACAAATATAGCAGCCCTGTGAGGGTTTACATTTTTTCACCATATAGTTAAACATGTGAAGAAGTAGAGGGTTATGAGACACTGAAAAAACTCGGTTCTAAGACGTCTAAAATACGAGATACAAGCATGTGACAAGGGAACAGGAAATGATTTGACACAAATACAGCTTTCTGTGATTTGTCTTTCTGTAAGTGTTTTATCATTTGCACCTACCTTTGAGGAAAATATGACAAACAACACCTGGGATTTTTACTTGCCTTTCAGAGGTTGATTTTAGCTAACGTTTCAGGGGACAGTAGCAAAAATTTTAATGACCTGTGAGTTTTATGCACTGCAGCTGTTGGAGAGAGTCCTCGCTAATCTCAATGTTAGATACAGTCAGTGGCAGTGTAGTGAGGGAAAAGTGGGTCTCAAGGGGGGCCCTCGAGAAGCCTGGTAATTTCTAAGTAATCAGTGCCATAACCAAATTAAAATTGGCGGAATAAATCAGCTGAAAAAGTGAACTTTGTATTAAAAAAATAATGGAAGTTCTCTGAGGCCCCTCTCACCCCTTAAAATGGTTTAGTCCACTCCTGCACTATAGGATTCGTCTCTAAACACAGCTAAAGCAGAGTGAGTGACTGCTTATGCTGCTGGAGCACCAGTGTAAACTGTCATGTCATGTTTTTGCCATCAAGAAAGGGAAGTTGCAGTTCCAAATTGGCTTTGTGAAAAAAAAAAAAATTTCAAAAGGTGCGTGAGAGAGACACAGATCAACGGAGGAAGGGCGGGGGGGCCCGCAGAGACTGCTAATGTATAGGGCCCAGAATGCGATGCTACGGCCCGGTGGTACAGTGGTTGGCATTGTCGCATCACAGCAAGAGGGTCGCTAATTCGAAGCCCGGGATGGAGGGTTTGAAGCCCAGGGTGGGAGAGCCCTTCTGTGTGGAGTTCTCCCCGTGTCAGCTTCAGTTTTCTCCGGGTACTCCAGCTTCCTCCCACAGTCCAAAGACATGCAGGTTAACTGGTGACTCTAAATTGGCTGTAGGTGTCAATGTGAGTGTGAATGGTTGTCTGTCTCTATGTGTCAGCCCTGTGATAGTCTGGTGACCTGTCCAGAGTGTACCCTGCCTCTCGCCCAATAGGCCCATTTCCACCGCAGGAACTTCGGGGTAATTTTACGGGGCCGGGGCCGTTGGTGCGTGTCTCCACTGCAGGAACCACCCCCGAAGGACAGAGTTCCGGAACTTTTACGGGGGCTAAACAAGTCCCTGCCTCGGAGTAGGTACTCAAAACGGCCCCGAAAGACTCCTGGCTGGGGCTTGGGGATTACTTGGTGCTGACTGGATATACTCAAGGAGGGATGTGACGTCAACAGAAAGCAACAAAATAGCCGGCATTTTTAAAACTCAGCAGACGAGGGTTAGCTCGTTCATATAGCTTTCACCGCCATGTAAAAAAACCTCACAAAATGGCCTGTGAAAAAATTATTCTTTCCAGCGGATATCTTAGTTACAACATGATTGAGCTAGCAAAGCAGTTTTGTGTTGCTATGTGTGGTATTTATTCAGTTTTGGGAAATCACGATGTCTAGAAAGCATCAGCTGACAGGGACAGCTAACAGCAGCAGCAAAGCTAACATCAGGACGTCATCTGTTAAAAGCCTCCCATTGTCGGATATGACATGAAACTACTCCAGTTAGCTCAATCATGTTGTAACTAACATATCCGCTGGAAAGATATCCGCTGTTAGCCGATAGCTAACAGCCGTTAGCTGTTAGCTATCGGCTAACAGCTAACGGCGTCCCTACGTCGCCCCGGTCAAAATGGTCGCACAACGATTACCTCACATCCAGAAGCAGCCCGTAACTCTACAGGAACCTTCCTTGTACTTCGCTCAGTGGAGACATGGCGGTTGAGAGGGCCGAACGAGAGGACGTTCCTGTAGTAGTTCCTGCTCCCCAAATAGTTCCAGGAACTTCTTCACTGGAAACGGGCCTAGTGTCAGCTGGGATAGGCTCCAGCCCCTCGCGACCCCCAACAGAATAATCAGTTACAGAAAATGAATGAATTAAAAAAAAAGAGTGCAAGCGAAACATGGATCAAGGGAGGAAGGGCGGGGGACCCACAGAAACTGCTTATTCATATGGCCCAGAATTTGCTGCTACGGCCCTGGACAGTCAACAAGAGGGCAAACTTCCGCACCAAAAATAACTAAAGGCAGTTTATTTAGCTGATAAAGTTCAGGGTCAGAATGATTAACATGGCCAGGCAGCACACTTGCACAGGAAGTGAAGTGGAATTGTTTCCCAGTGACTTTAAGTAATATTGTTCATCTGAACACCTCTATAAATAGTCCTCAGGCAGATATGGTGCCATGTTGGTGACGGTTAGTTGATTATGGCAGAACATGAGAAGATACATCTGGAGTAAAACCCACCCAAGAAAAATTGTATTTGAATCATCAACCAGACAAGAAAGGCATGCTAAAGGGATAGAATGACAAGGGTACGAAATTCTTTCCATGTTAGAGTCCAACTGTAAATTGCCCGGATAACACATGGCACTGGGGCTTGAGCTGTGCGGGGCTGGGCTGAGGGCGAAGCTGGCAGTCACCCTGCATCTCTCCCATACACTGCTGTCTAAAGGAATCTGCCTACTGTACTGTGGAAGGGATGCCACTTCACCACACCTCTCACTGACTGAGGGACAGAATCTGGCATCCAGCTAACTACAAATACTTAAAGGTATGAGTTATTTAATCTAAAATAAATGTCACCTTGCTGGAATATCTGAGTGATATCAATACAAAATTGAGCGTTTACAGTGTTAGAGACATTCCCTGATAGAATTACATGTGCCACTGCTGACTTCTTCACTCCAAGAGGAAAACTTGGGACTTACAGCAGAGCCAGCATCTATCCCAGCCTCCACATGATGCCTTTATTTCATTTTAGCTTTAAATGTGATTTAAACCCGCTGCCCCGACCTGGCTGTGTCCTTTCTGAACATGTGTTACCCCTGTAGCCAACAAAAAGCCAGAATGATACAGGGCCTTTATTGTAATCTACTCAGTTTATGAGTCCAAAGAGACCAGAATGCATTTCTGCCAGCGTTTGGCTCTGGATATCGAGACTGAGAATGAATGAAATAGACAAATGTTATCAAGCATTTCTGTTCCAGTGTAATACAATTACTGCTGGAAGAATGTAATAACCTAAGCAGCTGAGTAATCTTTTGTGC
This sequence comes from Epinephelus lanceolatus, assembly GCF_041903045.1. NCBI lineage: Eukaryota > Metazoa > Chordata > Actinopteri > Perciformes > Serranidae > Epinephelus > Epinephelus lanceolatus. The sequence continues at coordinate 29,007,869 of NC_135751.1, forward strand.
ATTTGCAGCTCTTGAAAAAAACGTGTATTAGGTGACTGATGAGCATGTACGTGTGCTCTGTGGTGAATACTTTGACCATAAAAGGCAATCTAGGAAGGCAAGACCTCTTAAAAGCAAAATACAGTTGAACTTAAAAGCTGGTTTAGGTAAAGCAGAGCTCAGCTGTTCAGGTTCATCAGCATGGCAGAGTGAGCTGACACTCAACCAGCTGTTAGTGCCACTGTTAAATATATGACCTGACACTGCTCGTCCATCTGAGGCACAAAATACAGACAGTAAAAGCAACACAAGCACAATATTGTTGTAAAAAAACGCACTTACTTTCATCATCTTTGCAGATGTAGTCAGTCAGGTCCAGCTGAGGAGAAGTGAGAATGCTGCAGGGCCTCGCCTCACTGCACCCTGCCAGATATATGCAGTGTGGGAGGGTCCTGCAGCCTGAGTGACACTGTAAGCAGCGAATGCAATCAGGCCACCAGACAGCAGCGACCAATGAAGTCAAAGTGTTGTTACAGACTGTAAATAACTAATTTAGTGCTTAACAAGTGTTTGCAGACCTTAGTGAAGTGAGGATAATTAGTGATTTGTTGACATGAGGCTGTTACATTGTAACCTGTTGCTGTGGAGTCTGTCTGCGAGAGGGGACACAGGCCAGAGGGCCGGACAGAAATAGCAATGTTTTTGTTGCCAGGGAGACAACTAAATATTTGGCACAGCCAATAGCCTTAATGCGCACTTACTGTATATAGCTTATAGTAGGATCAAGTGGCAGCATTTGAGAGCAGACTGTCTGCCTCAGTTAGGGGAGAAAGAGGCCAAAGTGAAATGTTGAAACTGAGTCAAATCCTCAAAATGATCTGAATGTCTGACTCCCAGCCAGCAACAGGAACTTCCATCTGCTGACATACAGCTGACAGCTGCTGTGACTCAATGAGGGGATGAGCCACACACTTACTGTGTAACACACCCTTATGTAATTTAGATTAGAATCACGAGGAGCAACTGTCAAGGATATGTGTTCTTTCTTTTCTACACTATTTTCCAATTTGTGTGGTGGGACTTGATAGAGATCTGATTGGGTTAGATCTCTCTTGGGATGTGTGCAATAAAATCTGTCTTGCAATCATTCTTTGTTAATAATAGCCTTTATATGTTAATGGTGCCTGCGTGCAAATGTTTGCATACGTGGCTCGTTTTTTGAAAATAACTGAAACCATTCACTTTTGAGTAAAAAAAAAAAACAACCCATAATATCCTCCTGAGACCTCAGCCTCTGTTTGGTATGTCTCCTAGCTATGTGGGATCAGTAGGACTTGATAAGTATAAAAAACTGAACAGTGTCTTTAAACAAGACAAAAGATGTCCTCATATGGGGACAATGGGTTTATCTTAATAGTCACAAATGTGTGAGTAAGTTTAACACTGATAATCTGAACATAAAAAATTTAATTAAAAATATTGTAACAAATCTAAAAATCTTGTGATTCGTTCATTTAGAAACTCTGCATGAATTTTCCTTGACCCATACTCCAAGTCCCAACATCCTCAAACGAGATGATTATAAAAGCTTGTTACTGTTGCTAAAATTGGTCAAATTTGTTGGCATATCAAACTACAAACATTATTAATCATAAATACACGTTTCAGCCATAAAGTGTGATCAGGTTTTAGACCTATTCCACTGTTGTGTCCGGATTGGCTGCAGACTAGTCTGGGCCGACTCTCACTTTAAGATTGGAGAAAAAAACGCCCCGGCAGCTTGTATTTCTTTCAACCAATCACAATCGTTCTGGGCGGTGCCACAGCAACGGTGCGCTTGCAAAAATATCGGCGGGGGGAAACAGGTTTTGGTTTAACACGCCCACAAAAATATCGCCTACAGGACACGAACCATGGCAGAAAAATGGCTACATCCCCGCAAGATCAAACACCGCAAAAGTTAGTAAAGGACGTTTGTCGATTATGACAACCGGAAGTGGTAGGGCGGGACTTCAGCGGGTGGCTCGTTCTGCCCAATGAGAGGCTGATCTATGCAGCGAACTTCCGCCCACTCAGACTAGCTGCAGACTGACTTGGCAGAGATGGCCGCCATCTTGTTTTTACATGGATTAATGTATTGTGCTCTTACTACCACTAGATGGCACAAAAAAAGTGTCCGCGAATGAGGACAACAGGTCTAAGTTAAGTAGAAAGAAGTATAAGGTACAGCAAACGCAGAATGCAATGTCCTCATGTGAGGACACGGGGTCTCAGGAGGATATGCTCACTGTAGATGTTTGACTGGAGCTAAAAGGAAAACCTGGGGTGGTTTGACAGAGAAAATGCCATCTGCAAGTCTACATACTGGCAGCATAAAATATGTTTGCATACCTACAGTATGTTTAGTCCTCAAGGTGTGGTTCTTGTGGGTGGATCTTAGATGGGGATCTTACAGCGTTATGAAGGGTAAGGTTTGGGGGACACAAGCACTATCTTGTTAAACTTAACAAGCTAGGACAGGGGTGTCACACTCATTTTAGTTCATGGGCCACATACAGCCCAGTTTGATCTCGGTTGGGCCGGACTAGTAAAACCACTGCATAATAACCTATAAATAATTTTTTCCCCTTTTGTTAGTTAGTACATTCTGAAAACATTAATCCATTGAAGAAGCAAATGATGAACAGCCCACAATATCCTAAGAAAATATGTGTGAATCTAAGAGTATGTCTCAGTTTTTCCACTTCACACTACTACTCACTTTCATTGCATGTGCATTTTTTTCAGAATGTTTCACTCCCACTGAAGTGGAAGCTGTTGAAGAAGCAGGATAAGTCATCCCCTGACTTTCAACCTATTTACAAATCTGAAGTTTTGTCAGTGCTTAAGCAACAGGGCCCCACCCATATTGTTTAAAGACAGAGGGCTGATTCAGATTCTGTTGTACTGATGCTGCTGGTTGACAATACATTGCACAATGTTCAATATCTTTAAATACAGTAAGTAAGTAAGCCTCTGAGGCAGCATTTTAAATTAAGTATCCACTCACTGTTTAACTTGCTCCTGAAACCTGACACCTCTTAACCTTCACAAGTGCATCAATATCAGGTGTGCAAAGTCATCTCATGGGCCCGGATTGGACCCTTTGATGGGCCAGTTCTGGCCCCTGGGTTGTATGTTTGACACTCCTGATCTAGGGCATCCAGCCTCCAACCATGTTGGTATAGTTTTCAGGAAGGGGCATTAATAACGCTGCAAAGTTAGACTCAATTTTTGTGAGGTAACAACTGGCATGGCTGTTTTCAAAGGGCTCTGTTGAACTCTCAGCTCAAGATACCTGCATGATAATGGGTTCTACAATTACCCATGAGTCTCCCCTAAACTTGAGAAGGCTTGCCCCCAATAAATGTTTGTTCCCTTACAATCAATGTGCTCCTTCAAATTATAGCTGCGTATTTGTCTTTTTAATGAAAAGGACAACCAGCCTATTTGAAGAACGATGAATCGCCAAACATACACAGATACAAAACACATTAAAATCTGATAATTAGTCATGGCTTTTGTGGCCCCCATCTGGCCATGCCTATGTAAAAATTTGGGGGCACCACTGTTGGTCACCACAAGGATTTGCTACTTGTTGAAAAAAAAAGTATCTCTCTCTTCCTCTCTCTCTCACACACACTCACACCCAAAGATAACATAATGTATGTGGCTGCAGTTGCCTTTGGTTGACCTGTGTGCCTGCTGATTACCAACATCACATCTGCTGAGACAAGCACACATTCACAATCACACTCCAGTTTGCAAGTGTACATCTGTGAAATTTCATTCGGCTGTTCTCGCTGAATGTTCGCTCACAAACACTGTGTGGTTTGTTCTCATGTCCAACAACCGGCATTTATAAACAAACCAAGGAACTGGCAGTGTCCGAGCCAAAGCTTTAACTACATTTACCTCCTCCGCAACAGACAGGTACATTCCTCATCATATCATTCACCACATAATGGCTCAATTGAATGGTTGATGTCTTTAGGTACATGATGTTTCTGGGAAGCTATGTTTATATGAGTTGTTCACCAGGAGATGTGGTTGTTGCATCAGAAGTTCGGTGCAGCACAGTGATCTTATGTTCCCTCTTACCCCAAGAGCCAGTCTTAAGACAGTCAGCAGATCTAATCACACAGAGATCTTTCACATAAACAGAGGAGGAACATTACCCCCCCAAACACACACACACACACACACACTTCACATCTTCTTTGGTGGTGGTAAAGGCAGAGCCAACAGTTGACCTAAGTGTATTTAGAAACACGAGTGTTCACTGCCCTCCGGTGGTCACAGTGAGGAGCTGCAACACCACAAGACTTGAGGCTGTCAGATGGCTGGTATTTTGCAACTTTACTTTTAACAGCATTTTCAGTCCTCAGGCTAATGGGAGGACACCAAAAATCTTGAGTGGAATCTTGAACTGGATGTAGAATAAAGCGCACCAATGTTTTTAATATTCTTTTGGGTCTCCCACATATGAAATGGATTCTTGTATATAAATATTTTTCTGCAAAAGTTGTAAGAGAAGAGAAGAATAAATTAATCGATCAATTAATTAATCAATTAAATAATAAAAAATACAGATTGATATTATTAAAACAGATAGCTACTGCTTATAGGCTATATTAAAAAGACATGTTTTGGGTCGTCGTTTTAAAACTGTCCACTGAGCCATATTGTCTGATATTCAAAGGCAGGTAGTTCCATGTTTTTGGGGCGTAGTAGCTAAAGGAAGCATCCCCAAAGGTTTTTGTAGTGACATTAAGGACAGTTTGAGCAGCTGTGGAGGATCTCAGGGTTCGTGGAGGGACATATGGTGACAGGGAGTCTGTTATATAGGAGGGGGCCATGCCATTAAAAGCCTTATAAACCAATAGAAGGATTTTAAAATCAATTCTAGAAGATAGTGATTAAATTAAAATTTTGAATGCAGGACTTTTATTAGGTTATTTCCACACTTCTTCCTCCTCTGCAACTGGCCAATGAACAATGCCCAGTCTGGAGCCGTGCTGCTACTGCGGTAAAAACACATAACATGAGCACTTTCATTCACATTTCAGTCAGATACCTGAAGAGCCTGCTCCACCAGCCTCCATCCCCCGATCTGCCCTTTTTAAAGTGTACTACATGTCTAACCTGCAGGGTGTTTGTTGTTTATTGTCAGAGAAATGCTCTCACTACTTACAAGCAAGTCCAGACCTTCGTAAACAACAGGCAGCTGTTATGACACGATGGCTTTTGACAGCTTCACTGTTTTATTGTCATTTAATATGATCCCATAGAGCACTTGTGTAGTGCTGCTGTCTGTTGAGGATATCCTCCATATCTCTCAGATGAAATAAAGGATCACTGTGTTTTTGTGCGTCAGCAGAGAGGGCCTGTGGGCAACAGTTTAAAACTTTTAATTTGAATTCTTTCTGTCTCTATGGCAAACAAAACTTCTTAAGACTATTGAGTTTGTACTATCGAATATTTCACATATGTTGTACTCACTGAACAGAGCTGGGTCCTTCGTGTAAATATTTGGCTGAAAAGTGGAATTTTCAGACAACCCCTTCTCACTTACTTAGCACTGGGAATAACTAGAAGAAGAAAAAAAATCAACACTCTAAACATTAGTTAGTGGTGTTGGGGGTAACTTGTTGGGTTAGATGGGTGATTTACAACCTGTCTAGCTGATCACAACCAGTACAGGTCAAATAGAACGTGTTCCCCTAGTTTTGGACACCATAAGGTCCCAGACAGGAGAGGCAATAATCAACACGTGTGCATTGTTTTTCCCTCACACAAAATAGCTCAACCTGTAGAGCAATGTTAGTGAAGAAGGATGATGAAACGACACTGACTGAGAAGCAAACCATTTGGGAATTCCCACTCTGTCATTGGCACTGTTTTTTTCACCTATTGTGGAGAACTGGTTTAACTTCTCTTCACTACTCATGAGATTAGATTATGGTTTCTTTTCATACTAGTGTCACAGTTAAAAATCCTGGTAGCGTGACAACACCAGAAGGAAGTACTATACTAGGATTATGTTAAAATACAACCAACAGCATTGTTGATGCCACTTAACCTACAACTGTTGTGAGGGCTTTTTATGCTGCTTTTACCACACGTTACAAATCAAGCACAAAATTTTAATTGGTTTTGGCAGTATGACCTTTAAATGGTACAAATGTATCCTCCTATTGTGGAGGTGTGGTTTAAGTTTTGCGAACCACTCATGGTATTAGAGTATGGCTACAATGAAGGAAACTACTTTACATGTGACCTTTATATTTTACTGTATGATAAATGGTACAGAGGTGTCCTTGGAAAACCTGGTTATGACGGTGGTATTACTATAAAAGCATGCTATAATGGTGCAGCAGTAGTTCAGTTGGTTAGGGAACTGAAGAGTTGCTGGTCCAAGTCCCCGGACCAAATATGGAGCGTGGACTGGTAGGTGGAGAGGTGCCAGTTTGCCTCCTGAGCACTGCCGAGACGCCCTTGAGCAAGGTACTAAACCCCCAACTGCCCGGGGCACCTGTCCAAAGCAGCTTTCTCACTCTGACATCTCTCTACTTAATGCATGCTTAGGTTCTGTTTGTGCATGTATGTGTATTTCGGGCCTGTGTGTACATGGCAACAGAGTGAAAAACATTGAATTTCCCCTCGGGGATTAGTAAAGTATGTCTTCTTCTTCTAAAACTGCATTTAGTCCAGTCAGTCTGACTCAAAAATGAGCCCCAACCTTGGAGAAATTGCAATAGTAATGTTTCATAGTTTGCATTGGTTCTGATACCCTCCTGCATTGTGTATTAAAGTTATACCTTCATGGATCAAAGTCAAAAGCAAAGTTTTAACATTTTACAGTTACATGGTCTTAGTGAAATCATGTTAATATTGGAGGGTCTATGTACACCTATCCAACACATTTGTCTTTTTTAATAAAACACATTTTAAGAGGATATTCTGATGTATTATACCTATATTTCGGGTACTACTACCCATTTTTTTGCCAAATATCCCACTGACAGTTTGTGCCATACTGCTCCTATGGGTGTATCTGCACCTAAACTGGGTATAAATTATTCCATATATATATTTCCTATCTATAACGTCATCATTCCTTGTAAGTTTGAGAGTGATGTAGGGGACTGTAGTGCAGCGGAGATGAAAGGTTGGACTGACATGGAGATACAAAGTGTGTGCGAGCTGACTGGTTTTATGAGCATCTTTACTCTTATTGTCATTGTCTTATTATTTTTTTCAGTCACTTAAAACAAATAATTTAAATTTACATAAATTGCCAAAGCAATATGAAATACTGTTCCTCGTGATGATGTACCAGAAAAAGACATCCTGCATGTCTTACATGGGATGGGATAGGAACCACATATGGTGCAATAGTGGAACTTGTATTTGTAATGCTCGAAAACATTATGGGAAATTGGATGGTTGGTATCTGATGGTAATATGTGAAGGAACATCCTTGAAAACTACTGTTTAGGCATAAATTATATGAAAATATCATGTTCAGAAGCAGAGATATGCACTTCTTTGTGTGATGCTAAGTTTACCTTGATCCACTAAATATCTAATGGTATAGTTTTAATACAATTTGGATGTCCCAATAGATTTCAAAAAACCTTGAATGACTACTACTGCAATTTTCCCTGTGCACATTGCACCATAAGCCACAGATTGACTGCTCTGTTTGGAAATAAATTGATGGCGCTACTGAGGCTTATCATGGCTCGGTATCATTGTGCTAAAAGGCAAACAGTGATGTTACATCAAGTAAATCAAAGTAGCTGCACAACACAACTTATCAGGGGTGGACACTAACTGAGGAAATTGATGGGATCCAAAGGTGAAAAAGGAGCTGCCTCTCTGATGCAACCCTGTGTAATCTGTTTATGTCTGTATTATGTGTAATTTGACCCTTCCAAACACAAGACTGATTGCTGTAACTCATGCCGGTTTACATCATTGTTAATTTTTAGTCTTTTGACAGGTCTTAATGATAATTTGGGTAAATCAAACCAGGTGTGCAGCCTGTTGTCACTGATTCTAATAAAAAAAACATTACAAGTTTTAGATATAAACTTATGTTAAACTATTTTAAGGCCAGGGGAGTGATTATTTCACATGCAAATATGTGTTTCAGGTACAGGGAAATGTATTTAGGCATAAAATATGATAACCAACTTTACCAAAACAGCATCACTCTTATTCTTTTCTAATTTATTACCATGATCATTACATCAACAACAACAGGAGTATTACACAGTGCTTTCACCATTGCACAGACACCATCCCTGCTGCTGTGTGAGGGCCTGTCTCACCTTTTAATCATATGAACAGCCCCCTCTCTGGTATTGGTCCTCTGTCAACATATTCATATTGACTCAGTGCTATTGGTGAGCTGGAGGTAAAAAGGCAGGTACACCAGCTTAGCCACGCCTTCCTTATTAATATTAATAAAGTGGTGGCAATTTTATTTTTAAATGAATGAATGAATGCAAGCTGAGTGCATATAAATAAGCAGCACCTTCATGTGATGTTAACCAAAGTGAGGTGAAGCAGTTGAACTTATATTGTCTGTGTTGTAGCTGACGGAGGTGAGTGTGTAACGTTAGGGCTTGTGGTGCACAGGCGAGCGTGTATGCGTGTTTGGTCGCCAGCCGTCTTCACAACAATTGGGGCAGCTTGAAATTTATTTACTTTAAGGCTGGCATAGACATGGCATCAATAGCAGCCTCGCATGAGCCAGGTATAACCCCGGGCTCCATACCGCTGGCTGATGCTTTAGTCCCCGCTAGCATCTTCGCTCCGGACCGGGGAGGATGCGGGGACGATGCCGGGGACGAGTGCTTCGATGACGGGGACATGGTCAACGGCGAGCCCGAGGACCGCGGGGTTGACTTCACCAACAAGGTAGGCCTCTGTGATAATGGCGCTGCTAAGCTAACGCTAGCTGGGAATGAATGAATGAAACTAACGTGTGTACTGCGTGTATTATAACGATGTTATGACCAAACATTGCCTGCTGCGCCATTTTGTAACTACTGAGTAAGTTACCCTTCGTACCGGACTGACTTTGCGGACGTTGAATAAAATAGCTAGCTGTTGCTAATGCTAATGCTGATGCTCGAGCGCGTCGCTAACATTATTTGCTTATCAGCCAGTGCACATTGCACCATATGCTACCGTAACATGTCTCTGGCTAACCATATCTGGTGATACTGGGAGTGTGCAGCTTTCCACTATTGGACACTGGTGTTGTGTGAAGCAGGACAGAGCAACATGGAAGACTGTTGTCAAAGAAACCACAACATTGACATGGCATGGTGCGTTAACCCCAACACAAGCACTCACAGGCTGATGAAATGCAGAGCAAATGGTCATGAGTAAGACATGCCTTACAGCTATAGAAAAGAAAGGAGGATCAGGCTGCAGAGCTATTTTGAATTATTAAAGCCAGCTATTAGATATGCAGAGCTGCCAAATTAGTTTTACAGTGACATAAACTCTGTGGTTTGTGTCTGGAGGGGTCAAATTACACAGTACAATGGTACAGTATTATTCCCATTGACAGGTTGCATATGATTGCATCAGGGAGGCAGTCCTTATCACCTGTGGCTCCTGTCAGTATCATCTGTTTGTGTCCACCCCATGAAACTTTGATTTACTTATGCAGATACTGTTTTTGCAACATCACAATTTTGACTGATTTAGGCTGTATATCGTCTTACATATTGGATATTGTATCTTCATATGGCATAAATGTTATTTTCCCCTTGTTTTACAGTCTGAATTACAGTAAAGTGATATACATTTATCAACTTTACACACGTTTCATTTGTTTTAACACTTGCCCTAACCCACTTAGTTGTTACATCCATATTATTGATGATTATTGAAGAATCTCGTTGTGTTAATATTTTATGAAAGAAGAAATAGTCATCCTTACAACTTCTTGCATCAGAGAGAGTATTTTGTCACAAATATTACGTTTGATTTTGTCTCCAAGTCCTAGCACCAATTAAGTACTTTTGAGGAGATTTAAAAATATCAAGATATATATTGTGTATCAAGATAGAGCCTAAAAATAGAGATATATATTGTGTATCGAGATAGAGCCTAAAAATATCGTGATATAAATGTCAGGACATATCGCCCGGTCCTGAATATTTATGACACAATCATAACCAGGTTTTCCATGGACATTTCTGTACAATTTATGTTAAAAGTGAAATAGAAGTTAACACATGCACCATTCTCATGTAAATAGTTGTCTTAATTGCAGCCATAATAAAATGTCATGAGTAGGGATGCACAGTAATATTGGCAAGACATTGGTATCTGCAAATATTGGCTTTCAAATGAGCTCTCACAATGGGCCAACGTGCTTTTTCTTATTTTGCACAATGAACTAATAGTGCATACATTGAAAAGCATTGTATTTCATGTCTCCATCTGCTGGTGGGCCATCACGAGAAGAGCATGCATGTGTTATATGATGTTTATTCCACTACAGAAGAGAGTTGATAATCACTAAAATTAGATGGGGAATAAAGTTGACATGTCTATATATGCATTGGTTATTGGCTTAATGAGTTATATATGTAGGCATTGGCGAAAAATTCAGTATAGTGCATCCTAAGTTAGAAGTTGTTAACAAAACCTAAACCACACTTCCACAATAGAAGGGTATATTTGTCCAGTTTTAAGCCATACTGCCAAAATCAGTTTGCATTAAATATTAAGACAGAAACAGTATGCACCATTTGAGGATGACACACTTGCCATTTTGTTATGCCTGCATAATGACAGTTAAGTTCTTGAAATTTGTCCCATTTAAATGTCATACAGCCAGAAGCAATTTAAAACATGTTTTAGCAAAGTGGACTACAATATGTAATGTAAAGCTCTGCAGCTTTTATGATTAAAATTAAAACTGGTCTTAAAGAAAACAAAACAAAACAAATATATGCCTTGTACCCAGTCTCGCTCCAAGGCAGCTGATCCCACTATCTCAACATAAGAATGTATGTGCATAGCAAGAGTCACTTCCTACAAATATTTGGGCATGTGATTCGAAAAGCTGACTTTTAATGTGCATTTTGAAAATCTATTAAAAAGCTTACAGCCAAAACTGAGCTTTTTTTTTTCATTTAAAGAAATGCTTTCCATAAAAGGCCAGAAAGAAATTTGTACAATGCTCATTTCTGTCTGTCTGTATTCGACCATTGGGATGGGATTTACATACATTAAGCCTCATCCCTACTTAAAAATTGGACTTTCTTATCATGCCGCATTATGTTTTGTTACAAACATAGGCTCATGTGCTTTCTCTCTGTATCAGAGGAGGAAAATGCACACGTTGCAGTTTATTGCAAAGGCATTACTAGGTTAACTACCTCCTTATATCTCCGGGCTTTTATGCTTCCATACCAGCAACTGTGGCACTTGTTCTGAACAACGGATTCTTTTAAATGTCCTCAGGCTGCCCTCGGAGCTTTGTAAAACAGCTTGCGCAAAAACTGCCATTAAGGAAACACGTCACTGCTTTAAACAACCTTTAATCTAAGTGGAATGTGTGTATGGATGTGACCAGTGTGGCCTGTCTACCACTGTTCTTTTTCCATCCTGTCTTGACCAGGATCTCCTGGAAATAAAATAATGCATGGTGACAACAGTATAAAATGCAGTTGTACTGAATTAAGTGGTGTGAGCAGTGCTGTTGGTTATATTTTACTTAGTCAGTCAATAGCGCTGCATTCACATGTAACCTTGAGGTCTTTCATGGGAAGACCAGCAGCTGTGACTGTGTTTGAAGAGCAGCTTTCAAACTTCCCTCTAGGTTTGCTTTCAACTGTGGCTTACATTTTGAATATGAGAGTCATCTGAGCTGAGGGAAAAATGGACCAAAGTGATGCTTACTTTGAAGTCCAGTCGCTGTCTCTTACGAAAGCAACCACACCTTGGGCAGTCACTACCCAACTTTTGAACAGTTAATGACTGTCACTGATTACAATTATTAAAAGAATTGGCTTTGGTTCTAAATTTATTGTAGAAAAACATCCAGCCAGGGTTAGAACTCCAACAAAAAACAAATTTCTGTTATGTCTTTCTTGCATGCAAACCCAATAGCTGGCACTTGTTAGCCCAAACGGAGAGCAGTATGACTCGTTACTTCGCCAGTTACGGGACAGGATGGAAGAGGGGTGCGGAGAGACCATCTACGTGGTTGGGATGGGCTCAGGTGAGAAAAACACATGCACTTTTTCACACTATTTTTCAGACTGTGTCAAAGCAGTTTATTAAACCTGGACAAACTGTAAGGTGATTGTTGTTGTGTTCTTACCTCTTGTTCTTCTCCCTCCTCCGTCTCTCTGTCGTAGATGGTGGTGACTGGGGTCTGGATGAGAAGGACATGGAGGCCTCAGTAGCCACGGTGCGCTCCATGTGTGAGCAAGTGGATGCTGACCTTATTACGCTCCGGGAGCGCAATGAGGCTGCTGGTTTGGTACGCGACTATCTGATCCGCAGACGTGTGGGTGAGCTGGACTTCCTGGAGGTCAGGTGAGTGGTCAGAGATCAGGATAAAAAGAGATCATTGTTACAATACAGTAATAGATCCCACTCACAGTACCTGCGGCTATGATGATAGATCCTTCCTTTTTCATTACATTGGTTCCATTTTCTTCAATGAGTCAAAGTTATACTTACGTTTTACAGTTTTATTAATATCTTGGTGCTTGTCTGTCCCTCAGGGTTGCAGTTGTGGGTAACGTGGATGCCGGTAAGAGCACTCTGCTGGGAGTGTTAACACACGGAGAACTGGACAATGGCAGGGGCTTTGCCCGCCAGAAGCTCTTCAGACACAAACACGAGATGGAGAGTGGGAGGACCAGCAGCGTGGGCAACGATATCCTGGGGTTCGACCAGGAGGGACAGGTGAGAAGAGGTGGCAGAGCAGAGAGGCTTCTGAAAGACAGGGTTCCTTTGAAAGTTCATGAATTTAAAGCTGGATTTATACTTGTGTGTCAGCTCTATACAGAGCCTACGCCGTAACCTACTCAAGTGGCCTATGTGTGTGAGCATTTTTACTTTTGTGGTGGTGTGGCTGTCACTCTGCAGTTACACCTCCAAAACAATAGTCGGTGTCAGGAAGTGCTGTGAAGTTTAGTTGATTCAAAACACACCTAAAACACACATTAAACATGGCTTAATAAAGACAGCTTCAAACACAAGTACACAAATCAGCTTCACTATAACTCACAGCATTCACAAACAAACATTTGTCTTTATCAGGACACATTTTCCCCACAAATATAAAATGCCAAAGTTTTAGCACGAGCCTATGGCATTTTACATTGTATAAATTAGCCTTGCGATTGAGACTTAAAATGCTATTCTGTGGAGGCTTTACTGCCTTCACAATTTATTGTTTCTATTCTGTGAAATTAAAGTAAATAAAAGCTGCATTTCCACTGAGGGAAATGGTTTCAGCTTTCAAAATAGACAAGAGGTCTGTGTCTCTGCGAAGTGTAGTTACATTTCTGGAGAGATGCACATCAGGCTATGGCGTTGATTCGACACAAAAATATAAGTCCTTGAATTCAATGTTAAGAAGTGTTGTAAGAATAGAATTAATACAGTTTATCTGATTGAATTTTGTGCCACACAATGAGGTTCTCAAATGCATTGACATTCTAAATGAAATATTGACAGTAACTAGGGAAGCGAAGCAGGTTAATCCATACAAGAGATGAAAGAGCAAAGGTCACAGGAATGCAGCGAATGGCATCTAAAACAAAGAGAAGTAATTGTAGGGTGATCCAATTACACCAGCATGTAGTAGCACCATAAATACATTTAGAGCTTTGGGAAGCAACAGCTTACTTACTGAGCTTATTATGAAGCGGCACATAGAGGTGGAGACAGATTGGATCATGCAGACATAATGCCATTTCCGACCATCTTTCCATAGGTGGTGAACAAACCAGACAGTCATGGAGGAAGCCTGGACTGGACCAAAATCTGTGAGAAGTCCTCCAAGGTCATTACCTTCATAGACCTGGCTGGACATGAGAAATACCTCAAGACCACTGTGTTTGGGATGACTGGACACCTGCCTGACTTCTGCATGCTCATGGTGAGAATGGGGGGTGTTAGGGAAGAAACATGCCTGTATTGTATGTATTGTTTTTGTCTATGTCTATTCACTAGTATATCTGTACACATGCAGTGAAACATTTCAACACTGAATTTCTGTCTCTGCCTCTCCAGGTGGGCAGTAATGCTGGTATCGTAGGGATGACCAAAGAGCACCTGGGCCTGGCCTTAGCCTTGAATGTGCCTGTGTTTGTAGTGGTAACCAAGATAGACATGTGTCCAGCCAACATCCTGCAAGGTCAGTCCTCTAGAGTCCCTTTTATAAACCTTTCTACTATATTTCTCTCTTACATGTATAAACATGATATGACAGTAGAGCTAAGTTAGTATGTGTAAAGGCTTCCTCTGTCAATATGTTAAGTTCTGACTGGACCTGCTAACAAAACCTGACATTAATAATTAATGTCAGGTTTTGTTAGCAGGTCCAGTACGTAATGTCCAGGATCTGGCTTTATGCTATAATTCTTGTGGTCTTGCTTTGCTCATAACAGAGACATTAAAGCTGCTCCAGAGGTTACTGAAGTCCCCTGGCTGTAGGAAGATCCCTGTCCTGGTACAGAACAAGGACGACGTCATAGTCACGGCTTCAAACTTCAGTTCGGAGAGGTATGAAGTCCGTTCCAGTCAGATTCAGAATAAAGAAGCATTTACACCAAATACACACAACCTGTAAGGTCATCTTCCCTTGCCTTTGATCTGTTTGGCATTTCCACAATAGACAGTACTCTTAAATGCAGGCGGGGTTTTTACTACTCCGTCTAGCACTCACTGTATTTCCTCTTAGCATTAGTGAAGCAAGAGTGACTGTTCTCTATTGATCAATCAACGGATTGCAGGGTTTCTTGCTCCACCTTTTAGTATTGTATCAGTGTGTTTAGTACAATGGCAACACAGAAATAGCTGTTCTAATGTGTAACGAACTGAACCGAACTGGACTGCTGGGTGAAAATGAGGCTTAAGAGTAAAACGTTTCCTTGGTAACCTTTGTGTGTTTGTTGTCTCCCTTCAGGATGTGTCCCATCTTTCAGATCTCCAATGTGACTGGAGAGAACATGGACCTGCTCAAGATGTTTCTCAACCTGCTCTCCTCCAGGACCTCCTATAGAGACGACCAGCCCGCTGAGTTCCAGATAGACGACACCTACTCTGTACCGGTACTCTGACAAGTGACAAACTCTAAGTCAGGAACAACAGATGCAAACCTCACACATCATACAGAACAGCACAAGTGCTATCTAAAGCACTGGTTGTTTTTTTGTTTATGTCTCAGGGAGTTGGAACAGTCGTATCAGGGACTACTTTACGTGGACTCATACGTCTGAATGATACGATGCTGCTGGGGCCGGACCCCTTGGGCAGCTTCATCCCCATCGCTGTCAAATCAATCCATCGCAAAAGAATGCCCGTGAAGGAGGTTAGAGGTGGCCAGACTGCATCATTTGCTCTCAAAAAGGTAGGAGGGGAAAAATCTCCCACAGCAGCATCGAAAAGTTTAGGACTGGGACTTTTGTCAGTGATGAATTAATTAACCGTTTGCTCAAACTGTATGATTAATTCCCTCGTTTCCTCCATTTTTCTTATCACGCTCTACTGATCTAATACATCTAATCTCAAGAAATGATCAATGATAGTACAAAGAAGCAGGAAGTCTGACTGATGAAGGTCTAGTTACCGAAACCTGGCAATAAATGTTTTGTTGGCAAGTTAAACAGTATGCAAGACTTTGTCTGTGAATTGAGTACGACTTTGTTGAAACGTTTCTTTGTTCCTCTGCCTGTGTCTTTGTATAGATCAAGCGCTCGTCCATAAGGAAAGGCATGGTGATGGTTTCTCCAAGGTTGTGCCCACAGGCCACTTGGGAGTTTGAGGCTGAGATCCTGGTTCTGCATCATCCCACTACGATATCCCCCAGATACCAGGCCATGGGTGGGTGACAGTGACACAGAAAAGTGTCAGGGAGTTCAAACAACAATTAATGTTCTGTGGGTTTTTGCAGTAGCTTTACGTTATTGACTGAGCGCCTTGAAGATTTGTGGGCAACTTTCCAAATACCATTTAATATTTCTTAAGTGTCGTTTGGTTTAAATGATTAGATGTCACTCAGAAAACATTTCGTTGACTCACCGTTGCCTCTGCAGTACGCATAAACCCATTTTTCCCTCATCTCTTTTTTCATTTCCTCTCTCCATTCACCCATCAGTCCACTGTGGCAGCATAAGACAGACAGCCACCATCTTGTCTATGAACAGAGACTGCTTACGGACAGGGGACAAGGCTTCAGTCCACTTCCGCTTCATCAAAACCCCCGAGTACCTGCACTGTGACCAGAGGCTGGTGTTCAGGGAGGGACGCACCAAGGCTGTGGGCACCATCACTAAGGTAACACAGCCTTGTGGAAGATCAAGGTGTCAATTTACTCTTGGAAATGACTAACATAAGTGATGAGGGCAAAGTACTGTCCAACAGACGTAAAGATATGTATCATTTTTATTTGGCCAGCATCTACTTCTATTAAATGGAGTAACTTCCAGGACAATATCTGTAAAGCTGATGAGTAAGAATAGAAATTGGCGTATAAGATCAAAAAGTTTCTAGACTTACTTATACTTGTGGGAAAGAATTTAAATTAAGGGCACAATTTGGTAATTACTTTACCTACTCCCTTGTGAAACATATCAGGCTGATATCTGTAGAATTTGCTGCTGTAATGAGCTTTTAAATCTTGAGTAGGTGATTTTTTTGTAATCTTATCAAATATTGACTCCCATTCTTTTCAGCTGTTGCAATCCACCAACAATTTGCCGTCAAACTCGAAACCTCCACAAATCAAAATGCAGTCCACAAAGAAGGCACCGCTGCGAAAAGAGGACGGCACAACAGCAGCCGGCGATGACGCAGCAACGATAGCACAGACAGCGGGCCCGAACGCGACACAACCGGTGAGACCCAGAAAGATGTTATTTTATAAAATGCTATATGGTGTGGTAAAGACTGTCTTTAGATTTCGTGATTCTGTCCCGTCACTAGCTGTGTTCACATGAACATATTTACTTGTGCATTTTGAAGTATTGCATTAGAATGGAAATGGCAAAATTTACACTCGCTTGGTGGTTTTTGCCTCGAAAAAGAGTTATTGGGATAAATGGGTTATGGAAACGCCTTTGTTGAATAAGTTCCGATGTACAAAACATTTAATGCAGAACTGATGAGCTGTTTCTACTGCGTCCTCCTGTGCGTTAGAATTGTAGCCAAAGTTTATAATAAGCTGCACCTATACTTACAGAGATGGTAAAACAAAAACACAGACACTCCATAGTCTGAACCAGTGTGAACCACGACAGTAGTATAACCTAAATTTAAGAATAAATATCTTACAGAATCATTAATAACCATACTGGTACTAGCTGACATGAAAGAACAAGAACAAGGCAGCTTGTTTTGTTTACAGTTGTCAACAGTTACTTCTTCTACTGTTTAGTGGCGACGGCCATGTGTAAAATGTAGCCTCTACTGCCAACTATGCTTTGTGAAGCCTGGTTTATTTGCTCCAAAGCAGCTGATGGAAATGCATCTAAAGCCCTGTTTCCACCGAGCTGTGAGGTACAGTTCAGTACGCATTTTCTCCGTTTCCACTGTGAAGCGTTGTGGATGGTACCAATGGAACCGTTCCGTACTGTCCCCAGTTTTGGTCCCCCCTCTGTTGGGGTACCTAGCACACAGACCTGGTACTAAAAGGTCTGATAGGTCAACAGCAGACTGTCACTCTGCTCAGGGCAAAACTTAACTCACCGGGCAGACTGCTGGCAACTTTTAAGGTGGATCGTTAACGTGTAATGTTACTCAATGTACGAGTTGATGACGTGAATTCATCAACACACCTTATATTTCAACAACTTTGGGGCTTAATTTGCATTTCTTTTTTGTCGAATTTCAAAAGTTCACATAAAATTCACTTGATGCTTTAATGGAAACACAGTTACTGTGTGCTTACCCTAATGTTGCTGCTCTTTTCTAACTTGTTAACTGCTCTGTCGTCCTCCCTTTTGTTTCTTCTCTTGCCATATCTTACCTACCACTCACTACATCCTGCTTTGATTTTGTCTCACTTCATTCTATACTTTTGTCATGCCACATCACTCCTTCACACTCTTTCTCCCCCCATTGCTTGCGTGGCT
The DNA here is from genome assembly GCF_041903045.1 of Epinephelus lanceolatus. NCBI lineage: Eukaryota > Metazoa > Chordata > Actinopteri > Perciformes > Serranidae > Epinephelus > Epinephelus lanceolatus. The sequence goes on from NC_135751.1 coordinate 29,026,240, forward strand.
GGCCTCCTAAAGGGAGAGGGAGAGGAAGACCCTCAGATAAAGGAGGGCAACAAAGAGAACAAGGTAAAATGGGTAAATAAAAAAAATAAACACAAACCCGAAAAGGAGATTGTGCTTTACTAAGCGAGACGGTTGAGTTCATAGCCTGGCGATCTTGATAAATTTTAAGTAAATAATATTTTCTGGTCATGGAGGTGCCTTATCAAGTGTTTTTGTTATCTCCCCCTCGCAGCCAAAGTCTGGGGGAGGTGGAAGGAGAAGGGGTGGCCAGAGGCACAAAGGAAAAGGCCAGAACAGCAGCACCAACTCCACAGCAGCTCCCTCCTCAGCAGGAATAGGAGGCTGCTGAACTGCCCCTCTTGTCCCTTGTGAACCTCCCTCTCTGCTATCACTCCACCAAGTGTCTTCATTCCATTAACCATGAAGGATACAGACGTTCGGAGCAAGACACTCTCCTCAGTCTTATTACTCTTTGCCTTTCTACACCAGGTCCTATAGTTATTATTTTTAAAGGGAACACAAAGGGGTATGCCTGAACCTAAAGGCGTACACCCTTCATGCATTTTAACGTCAGCTGCCTTTACTGTCTTGAATGGTTTGGGTGATGGAGAGCAGTGTGGTTTTTGAGGTTGGCCTCACTCAGGAGGATGATTTATTTAATTTTATCCATATTTTATGTCTGTATAATACACAGTTCAGTCCTCTGGCTGGATGTCAGTGGCAGGGAGGGAGGCTTAAACTGAAAACAAGGGTCCATTACCAATACGAGCAGCTATACGTGAAACTCCCCCTCCCCATGCATTCCCTGTGTATTTGCAATGAAAAACAGTTCATGTACTATTTATACTGCATATGTAAATTAGCTGTTAGTTGTGCTCTGATTGGACTGATGCCATTGTACAAAAATGTATGCAAATCATAAATGAATGTAGCAGAAGGCACATAGTGATTTCAAATTCTACATATGGAAAATATAAGCTGTTGCATTTCTTTTTTATAATTGTCAGTTATTTATTTGGCATACATGCAGAAGGTTCACTCTTGGATGTCTTTTAACCTACTCTCACCTGCACTCTTAGACTCAGTAGTATCTATCATGCTTCCACCGTCAGTCAGCCATGTTACAAACCTTATACAAATAGTGGTAGTACAAACAAATACAGCACATCATCTCGTCACTCCAATAGTTGCTCATGATTATAAAGACATGCAGTACTTGCAGTGCTACTTGTAACTCTAGTACCCCATGCGTTATGGCCTGTCGCTGTTAACATGTTGTGACATTTTGAACACACTTTGCCGCTGAAAAACTGACCATAAATAAACAGGCTTTACTGAACTTTTCAACAGTGTCTCTTTGTCTATGTGTGCATTTTTCTGAAATTATATATTAAACATCTTAAAGGAATACTTCACTGGCATAATGACCATTTGTATATCAGTTTCCATGAGTTACCTTTGGATTGAACGGGACTGTGTTTAACAGCAAAACTATATAAAAACATCCATTTACAAACTCACACAACTCGTGCAGTATAATCCAAGTCTCATTCATCCAGTCATACGCTCAAAGGTTCCCAAACACGTGTTTTCATCAGAAGATTATGATTTAAAACACATCAGTACAGACAGTCTCATGCACAGCCAAGTAGCGTGCTCAGGTATGCTCAGGGCATGCAACTCGTATGTGGGAGTGTTTCAAATTGTGAGGTTTTAGCAGAAATGTATGTCTTTGGGAAGTACTGAGCATATGACTGGATAGATGAGATTTTGATAACACTGCACGAGGTGTACCAGGGTTTGTAAATGAATGTTTTGATATAGTTTTTTCTGTTGTTAAACTTGGTCCCCAATGACTTAGATTCACAAAGAATGCTTTACTTTTTTTGGATTCTCTGTTCAAGGTGGAGGCATGTGTTCACTTCACAAATTGAAATGAACAAGCAAATGTAACTGATACACAAATGGTCATTTTACAGGTGAAATACTTGTAAAAATTATTAAAAAAAAATACTATTCATACTAAATACTATACTATGTATTTGTTAGGAGTGAAGAAAATATCTTAAAATAATTTAACAAGAGAGTGGATGGTTTGTATTTTGTTTAGTGTTCTTTTTCTCCAATATACTGTAACTCATTTAAGCTTAAAGAGTGTTGTTGAGTAGTCTTTGTCTCATCAGTGTCACATTACAGATGCAAAGCAGCAACTATTAACCAGATTGTCTTTGAGTAGACAGCAGAATATACTTGTGTATTTCAATTGTGATTTTTTACAATCATTACAAAGTGATTTACACAGACTACACCAGCTACCATCATGTAAGACCAAGTTGATTGTGTTTCCTGCACACGGGGAAGTTACGGTTAACAATGGAAGTCCAAAAAGATTCTCAGCTGAAATTACAGGACAGTTTGAAGTGTAACACCTGCAAGATCTGTTTAGCTTGGCAGTCATATCCTATACAATGAAATATTTGCCATCAGAAAAGTATATTTTGTGATGCGCAGGAAAATATTTCACAACTTAAATTAGCATATTAACCTTCAAGTCCTCAATGACAGTCTACCATTATCAAGAATGGTCAACAGTTTGAATAAATCAACAGACAAAGCTGTGTTTTCTCATGTATTTGCAGCTTAAAGTCAGAACTAAAGGTCAGTTTGGAAATCAGTTACAGGTCAGAATATGTTGAATCGTTTTAACTCTCCAGGGCACATTTAGTCACAAGCAAAGTGTTTACTTTATATACAAAAACATTACAAATATGTAACATTTATTTACTATAGATTTTTGTAACACAAAAAGTATTTATCTGCGTCATTTACATTATGTCATACAAGTGCAGACTGTTTACTACCAGTGTTTAGGTAGCACACAAAGCCATGGTCTTGTATCACAATTTGAAAAGGCTTTACTCGGCATGTGCAACATCAGTGTTTAATGAAATATCTTGTGGAGTTCATGATATTGAGGTAAGTAGCATTCCTCTCAAAAAATAATTTGTAACTTTACAGCTCCGTTTTCAGGAATGTTCTGTTTTGGTCTTGATATTTGGGAATATACAGGGTAGTGTGGCGTTTAGGACCGTGTTAAACGCCCAGTGTTTGTCGTGGTGATGACCTGTTGCTGTGTTTTACACACACACACACACACAAACACACACACACAGTCGGTGTGAAAGAAACGGACTGTACGTCTCACTACTGCCAGAGCAGTAAGTACTGAAGAAATAATCACTGTTAGGACACACTGAGTGCTCCAGTCCCATGGGTACAGACGACTGTACAGCAGCATATATATATATATATATATATATATATATATATATATATATATATATATATATATATATATATATAGTGCAGCCTCCTACACTGGGGCTGAGTTAAAATAAAGTATGCACCTTAATGCACACATGCCTCAGCACATACAAACTCGTCAACCTTAGTCCAATGCTGAACGGTGACGTGACAGATGGAGTCTGTGAAGTAGTCACTTACTGTAGCAGACAACAGTGTCTAATTTATAACTGACAGTCTGTAAGAAACAGGTAGAGACATCAAATATACACAGACACGTGGGACAGGGAGGGATTCAGCCGTGTTGTGCTTGGGTCTATCCATCAATGTCCCAGCTGAAGAGGTGATGTTTCACCAACATATCCTGCACTCCCTCTTTCAGCGGCCTCTGCTCCTTTTCCTGGAAGAGAAAGGAAATGTTAAAAGCTTTTACCTGAATACAAAGTAAACACTACACCAGAGAGGGCAGTTTAATTATATTAGACATGTGACCAAACAGCAATTGGCAGCTTTCAAGAGTGCACTTTGAGTGCTGCTAACAACGTGACTGAAGTCTGGCCAGAGGGGATTTACAGATCGAGCTGATACATGGAGATTAATAACTGTAACAGCAGAGACTCTAAGGCAGTGAGAAGTACTGGAGGGACATAAGCAACATGAAGCGATCATTAGAAATGTAACTTCACTTTTTCAAAAGCTCAAATAAAAAAAAAGGTACATTAGGGTAAGGACGGGAACTACAGAGTGAGTTGATTTGTGTGGTAGGGTAGCAGTCTCACACCAGCAGGTAAGTAAACTTGTCCCTAATGGCTACACTAAAGCATGTACACTCTCAGATGTGACATGTTACCTAGAGGTCCCAACTAAAGAGGTGATGCTGAACCAGCACATCCATAACTTCTGCTTTCAGAATTGCAGATTTCTGAAACAGCATAAAGTCATACAGTTTTTCTCCCCTGAATACTAACATGTTGTCTTTGAATAGTAAGACTTGCTTACTACTGCTCTATATGAGGAGGCTGTGGTTTATCTCCTTGACTCACCTCTTTCTTGTCAGGTAGCTCACAGTCTTGGGAGAGGCTGAAGGCAAACTTTGATAGGACCCTGAGGAGACGACAAACATACAACAGTCATTATTTGTTTGATTAGTCAGATTATCTGTCTATATTGATTCACAGGGTTAATATTGCCAGCCAACATCAGGAAGTCAGCATCAAGGCAGCAGCTTATTCAATTTAGTCTTTCTTTGGTCAAAGTTTCCACAGTTCTTTTTTTTTTTTTTTTTAGATCTTTTGTTTTGGAGTGGCTTTGTCCCTTTAATGGCAAGACAGTTTGAAACATGAAACAGGTAGAGAGAGCTATGGACTGGATTCGAACTCAAAGTCACTGCAGCAAGGACAGTGCCTTTGTATGTGGGGTGCCTGCTCTAACTACTGAGCTACAGGGCACCCAAAGTTCCCACAGTTAACCACTTTCAATGTGCTGTCTGAGATTTTAATGTTCTCTAAATGTAAGATAAAGTCAAAACTGGCTGCAGTTTTTCAGTGTTTCATACCTGAGCTCACACTTGATCTGTACCCATCCAGGACTGCGAAGGAATGACCATGGATGATACCATTTCTCTACAGCAGCCATGCTGGAACACAACACCTCCAACCACAGGTGCAGCACCTGCTCACTGGAGGGGCAGACACACATTAAGAATCAAACTGCCTGAGGGTGTGTGTGTAAAATCATAATGAGCACATATTTAAGCCTTTGCTGTTTGATAACATGTTCAGAGTAACTGTGACAATTCATTTTCTGCTTGTGTATGTGTGTGTGTGTGTGTGTGTATCACTCTTGAAAACTCACTTTAGTCCGACGCAGACAAGAGATCTAAACTTGACATCCATCTGTGCATGTGCTGTGTCGTGGCTCATATTGACTGACTGCACCGCCTAGGAAGAGCAGACAGAGGGCGCTCACACACTTCCTACTAACATTCATTCCTGCAGGCTGATTTTAAAGACATGACTAGGCCTCACCACACAACACTACTTTCAAGAATTATTATGGTTTCTTATTGTTGAAAGCTAGAACAAACTTCTCATGTCCAAACTATAATCTAAAATGTTTTACTTAAGTCCTCTGAGTAAATGCTTACTCACTCTGTACAGCAGCTCCTCTGGCGTTAGAACTTTCCCATCTTCATCTAACCTGGTAAATATCAGAGAGGGAGGACTTGTTACCTTAAAATGCTGCAGGCGTATACCTTAAAAGTGGATCCTCACTTCACTGCCAAAACACATTTCAGTTCTTACTGAGTAAATATCTCATTTGTTTCAGATCCCAAGTTTGTTTGTGTTTTAAACCAGGCGTGTTTCAAAGCCTCATCACACTTTCTTGCTGATGAAAGTGTCTGGATGATCCAGTCCTCAAAAACACTTCCATGTGAATATAATCCCTCAAAGCCATATTAAAGGATCACATGAGCAGACATTTTAACAAACAAATGAAAACATAAGGACAGTTTTACCTGTAAGTTTTACACAGTACCAGTCTGGAATAGACGGAGTTAAAGTCCCTCTCTACTTCTCTACTGGCTGCCTGAGAGAAAACAAGAAGACAAAGAATGATAAAAGCTATGGTGAATGTGATACAATGGCTTCGTGCAATGAGGTGCCATTCAAAGAAAAACTCTCCTACCTCTTCTATGAATAACCAAGGATGACAAGGCCCTCCCAGTATAGATGGTTTCTTGAGACCGTGCTGAAAGATGGCCTTTAGGGCCGGACACAGCGTGCCCCTGGCCAGGTCTGTGACTGCCTCTGTCACTGAGTCATCACCTGCTAATGAGTACTGGGGACAGACACACAAACAAAAAACATTGGTAAGGATACCATTAATTAATATCCAAGATACTGAAAGGGGAAGAAAACAAACATATAAACTGACAAATGTCACATGAATTAAATATTTAAAGGTTCATCTGCTGTAAAATCAAAGTCAGCACAGACACTTAATCCTAATTATGATGATATTATACTGCTTCCATACCTCTTTGCTTCTCTCATCTAGGATCTCCACAAACTTTGCTGGAAACCATCCTGTTACAAAGAGCCGCAGAGAATGTATGTTAAATGAGCTGTCAGACAGATTATAGCATAATCAATTATTCAGAGGGCAACAGTGGGTGTTGATGAGACAAGGGACACACCTCTAAGGCCGTTGAGCTCTCCGACCCAACAGTGTTCATCTTTCTGTGAGATGATCTGAAAGAGAAAAAGAAAAATACAGCTGTTAGATTCAGAGGTAAGGGGGTATGTAAAGAGTAAGTACAGTGTGGGTACATGGTTGGAAACAAGAAGCCGAGTGTTGTCTGTGCACTTCTGTGCAAGTCATGACTCACAGTGATGATGTCATTCTTCCTGAAGCCTAATTCATCATCATCATGTCGCTCAAAGTCCAGCAAAGCCTTCGCCCGCCTCCGTCGGTTGCGAGACACCACAAGAAAGTTTTCATGATCTCGCTGGTGGCTCTCCATGGAGTAGTCAGGAGTCAGGTCCTAGAGACAAGATGGGAGGGGACAGAGTGAATGAAAAGCAATGAGGAATCTATACTGAATGCTACATTATGATGGTATTACAATATTAAATTCTGACACGCCAGGAAATTAAAGGAGGTTGATTCATAATCCACAACAGGGCATAAATGACACTTTACCTGTGCTGCAGTGTGTGAACTCACAGTGCTGGAGTGATGTGGGTCCAGACAGTGAAAGTGCTCTGCAGTGCGGGCGATGGCCTCCCGCAAGGCTGCCACCAGCTCTGTCTGCTTAATGTTCTTGGATTTCAGGGCCTCTGCCTCATCCTCCCCAAACAGCAGGGAGCTCAGGGTGGACTTCCTGCGCAGGGATTGTCTCCTCACCACCTGAACACATTCAAACACATGATAAATTATTATTATTTTTTACATTTCTAAAGTAAAAACATATATATGTAATATAGTAGTATGTTATATTTCAGCACACTGACTTTGAAAAAGCTACAACGACTGACCTTGTTGAGATTGGTGTTGAGTGTTGTGTTGTTTCCATTGTTGAGCTGCGCCTGTTCATTTAGGATGTAGGCTAGGTGCTTGTGCCGGTGGGCTTCCAGTGTTTCCTGGGATAGCGTCCCTGCTAGCCTCATAGCCTCCCCGAGAACTGCAGGCCCATCTCTCAGCTGACTTGGCAAGTCCGATAGAGTATTAAAAATAGACGCAGAGTTCTCTGATGATACGAGCTCCTCCTCCTGGGGTCGGGGAGTAAATTTCACAAGGATTAATACAGTTTTTGTCAATAGGAGGAGTAGGCGGTGAATAGTTGGCATGGCATGGTTTCTGGCTGTAGTAGTGTGTAATTGTTGGCATAGTCGCTGTAACATGACCTTTGGATAAACAGAAACTATTATCATCATCTTCTAACGTAGAAAACACATGGAGTGACTACACTAATAAAATAACTGAATAGTGAATATACCTTGATCTTGAGCATGCCCAGTGTGACCTGGAAGAGCACCAATGAGCCCTGGTAGAAGAGCAGGTCCCAGATCCTGAGGAGCAGACGGATGTCCACCACACTGGCAAATGATGTCAGGAACCAATGCAGTGTGATCAGCGACAACTCTGGATGTAGAACAGGGAGGGGATTACATGCTGTATGCTACATACAGGTTATAAATACTTTCACATTAACTGTATCAGAGGATGATTTGTCACCAACAACATTTGCTAGTTTCATCGAACAGTTCTATTTGTTTGTTTATAAACTGCACAACAGAAGGTTGAAATGTATTAACTGAAAGCCCGTTTCCTCTCTGATGCCACGCACCACACTCGCACCATCTTTCCTAATAACACCCATCCTTACCTATGTCATGCTCCTGCAGAAGACGGTCGAGGGCTGGCAGGTACTGAACAATGAGCTGGCGGAGAACCCTCTGGTCAGTTTGGACGCCCAGCAGAGTGGAGGAGAAGTAGGATGGAGGAAGGAGGTCTTCAATCAGGGCACACATCATCCACATCACATCCTCTTCCTCGAGAAAGAGCAGCAGACAGGAAACCACCTGGAGGGATCAAGGCAGGTGTGAGGGCAGTCAAACAGGAAGCAGTGAAGATGGAAAAGGTGAGAAGAAAGACAAAGCAAAACACAAGGATGTGTATGGATGTACATGTATTCAGCTGGCTGGTGTGATGTAGTTGTTTGTGGCAACATGAGGTACTGTATGTGCGTGTTCTCACCATGCCAGTGCCCTGACAGTACCCAATGTCTGGGTAGAGCCAGGCCAGGCCTCTCAGTACACGTCTTAGCCTCGGCACTCCAACGCTGGTCAGACTGCTGAAACATGCATTGGTTGGCATGGTCCGTAACAAGTCCTTCTCTATCTGAGGGACAAAGGATGATCGCATCATGATTACAAAACATAGTAGCAGAAAAAAAGGCAATAAAGACCTCACAATCACTTCTGTTAATGCCTTGTTAAATTATTCAGAAATGTACCAGTGACACGATTAACAAAGGTATTATGTGAAAGGTTATTCTCTCAGTTTGTAACCACAAACACAAACAACTGAAAGAAGGGCCACCAGGGGTCCGTTTCACAAAGCAGGTTCAACAAACTCCGAGTCTAATCCTGAACTCTGAGTTGATCTACTCTGAGATAGGAAACTCTGAGTTTCTGGTTCCAGAACAGCTGATTTGAATCAGTTTAATCAACTCGGAGTAGTTTCACCTGGAGTTAAGCACGTGCACCACAACTATAAAAAGCCAGCATCAATAGAGCCCCGATTCGATGAGTCACCATGGCAACAGGGAAGAGGAGGGCTGCATTTTTCACCCCACTAGAATTAGAAATCTTAATGCGCTCATATGTAGTCCTTTGCAATCACAATAATATTACAGGGGAAAACTGCTTGAATGGTAGCCTATTAATTTATTTCATTTAGGTGCAATCCCGCGGGGGAGAAGCGCACTTGGCAGCAGCTTAGGATGAAATATAAAAACATTGTTCAAACATGTAAGACCTCGGCATAATCTCATGGGGGTACCTCATTTTGATCACGCTATACATTGTAAAGTAAATATTAAGTGGCTGTTTGACTGTGCAGTTGTTTTATCCCCAACATAATGCTGTTTTCACACACATAAATGTCTTCTCATCTATATCATGTTCTGTTAAATAGGCTAATTAAGCCTATTTAAACTAACACAGACTTCTACTCAGCCAACAGAAAGAAGGCAGATGCCCGTAAAATGAGCACACTTTTCTGACCTCCCTGCATACAGTTGCCTTACTCAAGTGCTCAGCATCTCCGACATTGTACAAAAAACTTCCATTCGCAAAGAAACGCAGCGCAACACACAATATCTGCTGGGATGTGAGAGCATGACTACGATTAGTAATGTTGCAAATGTAAGGACGGATTAGGTTGTGTATGTAGATGATGGACTGTGACGTGAAACGGTACCGCTCAAAAAGATAATTGTCTGGAAATGCTAAAACATCTATGCGCGGTCTGATAACATCTCCCGACGAATATTTAATTCTCTGCGCAGTAATGCTGCACCTTCACCCACGGGATCGTTATCAAAAGGACATGCCATGTTAGTGAAAAAAGTCGCCACCTACTGTGCCTAATGGACTTCTAATACTGACTCTGATTTTTTAAAATGATTTTTTTAAAAGACAGACGGCAGAACTAGGCTACGCCAAAACTCACCTGCTGACTGAATGAATGAGGAAATCAAATGGAGTGTGTGGCTCTGAAAGAGGGCGGAGACAGAGAGAAACTCGAGGTTCGTTGAGAAAAACCTGGTCCCGACCAGGTTAGGTTCATAGAGTCTGTTACTACGGTAACTGACCGAGAGCTTAAGTTACCTCTCTCTCTGAAACAGGCTAGAGTTACACCTCTTTCTCTGGTTTGAGTTACCTCCCTTTTTGAAACGGAAAACTCAGAGTTTCCCTCATTTCAGGGTTAACAGACTCTGAGTTTTCACTAAACCTGCTTTGTGAAACGGACCCCTGAAGCAAAAAAAAGTATGATAGAGAAAACTGTTGTGTACACAGCCACAGTAAAGTGAAATTCATTTCTGGTGCATAGTGTTTTAGAGAACATTAAATATGCATTCAAAACTTTCTCTATCTCCAAACATTTCAGGAACCATAATTGAATTGTGTGTGTAAACTATGAAAAAGGTCTAAGGAATAAAAAGTACACCAAGGTGAAAGGGAAATTCCCCTGGGTAGATAATGAGAAATGCATTTTAGTTCCCTATTTTCTCGGAATTAAATGTGTGAAAGCACAGAATGTCATTCAGACAAGAATTTATGTTTATTAGGAATTGATATTTGTTTGAAAGAAGAAGCAGAGAAAAAGGAGCTGTGACTGACTAATTCATGTCTAAATTAGTCAGTCTGACTAATTTTGCGTTTGGTTTAATGTGTTTGTCTGTTTGTGGTTATAGTGTGTGTGACTGTATGTGTGTGGACCCCAGGCAGAATAGAGAAAGCTTATGCTGGTGCTAATGGAGATCGGAATAAAGAAAGAAGGAAAAAGAAATGTGCGAACCTGTTATCTAAGATTGAATCTCTAGGGTATTTTTATTTCAATTAACTGGGTCTTAAAATCATCCTCGACTTTATAGTATTAACTGTATAACACCATGGTAGCACCTGATCCATCAACTTCCTCATCTGTCTATTTGTATCTTAGTGAGGGACAAAAATAACTATAAAGTTGCACCACTATCACCTTCATGTGACAGCACAACTGGCTGCCAAAACAAACACAACTTACACCTAAATTCTTACTAGACCTGACTGTGCAGTCAACTGCAGGATAGATGTGAATGCAGCATGGTAAAAGCTGACTGTTTCATCTTCCCTGAACTGTGGCACCACGTGTATACCCCTCTATAGGTCTACAGCAGATTAATAGCTGCTTCATTCATGTATTTTGGGGCTGTGCAACATTTAATGAATCAAAATGCACAGATGTATAATACATACATATGCCAGGAGAGATTCTTTGATTCCATTTAATAGCTGTTTCTAATTATTAATTGATTAATCAACCAATTATGGATGCATGTTCTCAAGAAGTACAATGCTTGGTTGGAATTCTGCTGTGGGACTGTGTTTGGTTATGTGTACAGTGGTGTTGGATTTTTACCTGTTTAGCTGTGCTGGTGTCGTCATTGGAGCTGTTCTTAATGATTTCTCTGTAAGTGATCTCCGAGGTCCTCTTCTTCTGCAGAGCTCCAGCCAGACGCATCCATAGCTAACAAACAAAATAAGTGCTGTTCTGTGACTTTGTAGATAACAAAAAAATGTAAATATCAAATGCAAGCGTAGCCACAAATTTAACTTTTATTTTTTAACTTATTTATTTATAAAAAGAAACTGACTAGCTATCATGGGCAGTATTTCAGCCCTATGTGTACCACTCCTACTCAATGACACAAAATGTTCCCTCATGCTGAGCGGGTCTGCTTACCTGTGGCCTCATGCTGTGAGGTATGCCACCGAGCACCAGGGAACGCAGGCGCTCAGAGCGTGGGAGGACGGGATCAATGAGCTCCCAGGTCAAATCGCCCACCGTGTGGTTGTGGGTGAACTCCAGGTGGGCTTGCCAGCGCAATCGCTGCTGGGGGTCTTCACGCTGGGGTGAGCCTTCGGAGCCCAGCCAGGACGTGGGCTTCCCATCGTCTGAGTGAGAAGAGAGTCAAGATGTCAAGATACGTGGTTCGTGTTCTTTGTTTTCAAAATATTAACCTAAGTAAACCCCAGTTTCACCTCTTGAGGGGAGGTGTTATAAAATGTAATGGAATCATGCATGACAGTGACGTGGTAGGAAAGGGGAAGGAGGGGAGTGTGGGGAAATGTGTCTGGATAAGAGACAAGTGGTTAAATAACAAAGCCAAAAATAGAACTCCCTTAATGGGAGACACACTGTACTCCAGCTGATTGTTTATTATGTGCATGATTACTAATAGGCAAAAACAACAACCAACATGAATACATCAACAACCAGCTGAATGGGGAGAATATACTGCTGCCAGACAATATTTAAGATAATTTAAGGACAGGAAACAGCCTTCTGAACCACTACGCTAGAACAGACCTTTAATAATGTACAAAACATTGTGGTACAAAAGTGGCACAAAATATTTTCCCAGCCTAAAGCAAGAAAAATAAAGTCATAACTCTAAGATCACATGCCCTTAGTCTGTGTGCATAATGCAGCTGCTGTCCAAAGATATGGAGATTTTCATTTATGCTTCATAACTGGGATGAAGGAACTTTACCAGTGTGGAAAAAATAGAGTGAAGCAAGAAGAAGTGGGCATGTTTGCATGTGTCATTGTGAGTGAACACATTACCTTCAATGTCCACTCTGAAGCCAAACTCGTCATATTGGAGTTCAGGCTGTTCTGAGGGCTCCTTCTGCAGAGACAACATGCATGTCATTAGCAGAGGAAAGGAGACTGTGACAGGCCCTGCCGATGATGGCCACAGCAGCTTTTCATAGCGTCTTAAACACCAGTTAACACAACACATCAGGTGTCAGTGTCACATGGAGCTCTTGAGGCATTCTGGTCTCTTATATTCTGTCACGCAATTCAGATGAGTCATCGTAGCTTGTTATTTTATTTTCTCCCCTCGTTCCAGAATAGTCGCTGTCTTCAGTCTCTATTTAATGTCACAGATTCTTAGGGTTTGCACATAAACACCACATGAAGTCATATCTTACCTGATGGTACTTGGCCAAAATGTCCTGAGGCCACATGCTTGGAGTGAGAGCAGAGAACGGCCCACCAGGGGCTGGTGTGTAAGTACCTAAAACAGAGACGGATACAGAAATCAGAAAAACTGGTCCTTAAACAGAAAATATGATGCGTGGAGTTTCGAAAATAACCAAGACGGTTAAACCCACAAATGAGGTATCAAGATGTATCCAAAGTAAAGAGTAATGAGTAATGCCATGTAATTTCAGCACTCCAACGTCAGCGTGTATTTGTGGACATGAATACGTTTCTCTGATAACCAGAAACAAATGTATAAAGATCCCCTTAAATTGAGAGCCTTTTGCATAAAATGCATACAAGTCTTTTACCTGACATTTTGTTGGTATTAGAGTGAAAGGCTTCTACACGCAAACACCACAGTCACTCTGGAGGAAGGAGGTCAGCAGATAGCACCCACTCTGTAAAAAGGACAAACAGAGGAAGAGAAAAGGTTGGTGGTTCAATCCCGTCATTGATTTCAACTTATAACAGTTTATATTCTCTAAACCTGCCCTTGTGCTGTACACATCATTACCATTTTTCAAAAATTATGCAAGTACCTCCACAATAGTCCAAGCTCAAGTCCAATTATTCCATAACACAGCAGTATTTCCTCTTCAAGCATTACTAATGGGAGAGATTCAGAGGCTCGACACAATTATCGCAAGTGAGAGAGAGAAGGGAGGACATTCTTGTGTCTCTTGTCATGGCCATATGACTGCTGCACTAACCAGAGGCTAATTGCTTTATTTAACTTTGTGTGTTGCTGCTCTGTTTTTAAACAGTTAAAAGGTCCAGAGGCTAAATTAACAGACATTCTGTGAGAATTCAGCTTTTTCTCTTTGAGGATGTTATCCTACTTTTACTTGGGAAGGTCTTATGCATCACATATGTGGTAGTTTTCTTAGATAACTACTCAGCCCAACTGTGGAGCAGCTCTGAAAATGGCTGTAAACGTACAAGGGCTCTGACAACTTTGCATGCTGTTCTACTGGCTAGTTTATTAATAGATGATCATGAAAATAGGTAGGTAGTTATTTTAATTTGCTAGGCTCTGTATTGGATAGCCTGCTTCTATTGTGTGTATGTTTTTATTGTGTCACATCTACTTTAAAAACTAGTTTTCTTGTAGACAAAGCTGATGGAAAAGTGTCTCTTAGTATTCCAATGACTCATTTGGAAAACTAATTAGAACTGCAATTACATAATAGGGCTGCAACTAACGATTATTTTCATTGTCGACTAATCTCTCGATTATTTCTTCGATAAGTCGACTAATCATTTTATTGAAAAATGAGTTAAAATGTTGAAAAATGTCTGTCTGTCTCGCCCAAACCCCAAAATTATGTCATCTAATGGCTTGTTTTGTACTCACGCCAAAGGGTTTTAGTTCACCGTCATGGGAGAGTGTGTAAAGCTGCTGCCAATATTTGAACGTAAGAAGCTGCAATAAGAGTATTTTGGGGTACTTTAATAGTATTTTTCTATGAAAAATGACTCAAACTGATTAGTCAACTACTAAAATAGTCACTGATTATTTAATAGTCGATTAGTCATCGATTAGTCGACTAATCGTTGCAGCTCTATTACATAAATAATGAAGCGAACAAACAGGAAGTAGGAAATATAACCGTTTACAGCACTGCCGAGCCAATCACCATATCTCTTCTGATGGTGACATCACAGCTCTGGCTATTGTTCAGCCATCCAGAGCGCTCGCAACTTTTGTTCCAGTTATGTCACCTTTAAAAAAACGAGTATCTCAGGTGCATCAGTCAGCCAATGCTTGGAGAATATCTGAAACGGATGACTAAAAATAAAACACACCGGCGACAGCAGATTTGTACTCTTCATCTTTTTTCTTCTGTGTGCAAAAGTTCAGCAGATATGCCACGACAGAGTTTTTCAACATAATAATACAAGTGAAAAACTAGAGTGTCACTGGATTTTCTTTTTGTTCAATTTCTGCTCAGCCTATTGGTCTACAGGCTATTATACACTCCAATCACCATTTCATGCTGCATATAACACATTAAAACTGGAGGTCCAAGCCAAATAATCTGATATACCCACAACAAATATGCTGCTGTCCAAATATGTTTTGAGCACACAGAACAATCACAAATCCCCTGATTATTGGATAGTCACTTCCAATTATTTGCACAAAACTCAGATTCTGAGTCAATAAAGCAGTAAAGTAAGGGAAGAGGAATTTGGATGCTTCTAAGGTCATGACATCTTGCTATCAGGCTCATATGAAGTATCCTAAGAGGAGACACCATTTGGAACATGAGCACCGATACACCACACACAATAATACACAGGCAGACACAACAGCCCAACAACCGTAACCTGCAAAAGAGGCTCACCAGCATGCAAACACCCTGCCAAAATGATTTATTCCAGCAGCAGGCTTGCAGCATCTGAAGAGGGATTTAGGACTTAAGAGAGATGAGAAATCAATTTGAGGTTTGGAGGATGGCCAAGTACTTTCAGGCTAGCTCTGTGTGTAGCTCAGGGGAGTACTGGGATTTTGGAGCGACTCCCTTACAAGAACACAAACAGTTTAATCACCTGCCAAGAAAACCAACACGACTGAGCCCCTTCTGCAAACTGTTGCACATATTGACGAACCTAACTGCAAATTTCTGCTGCAGAAGGAAGCAAAAGTTTGACCAGACACGATTGGTTAATAACATGAATATAATCAGCAACTATTTTGATGGTCAATTGTTTAAATATTTAAAAAAAAAAAAAAAAAGGCTACAAACGCTGGTTTCAGTGTGTCAAATGTGGGGATGTGCTACTTGTCTTTGTCTTTCATGATAGTATACTGTTAGTCTGACAAAAACATATAAATTGAAGATGATAAGGGTATTTCTTTTCTTTTCTAAAGTTTTCTGACATTATAAAGACCAAGTGATTTCTAGAAAAAATTTAATTTTGAATCCTTATTTTCAGAGTTAAACTAAGATACGATCCTTACTGCAAACGTGTACAACTAGGTCGTTTACAATGTAATAGTAAGTAGCTAGCTGTAGGCATTAGCTGTTACTGTGGTTGAGGTTAACCTGGAGTAAACAGAATCGCCCATTAACAACTTAATGTCAAGAATAGAGGCCAACCAATATAAATTGCAGCCACTGGGCTACCACAGTCACTTCATATTGGCTATATTTAGGAATTCATTCATTTTGGAGCGTATCCCAGCTGACATTGAGTGAGAGGTGGGGTCACCAGACTATCACAGGGCTGACACATAGAGACAAACAACCATTCACACTCACATTCACACCTACGGACAATTTAGAGTCCCCAACCTAACCTGCATGTCTCTGGACTGTGGGAGGAAGCTGGAGTACCCAGAGAAAACCCATGCTGACACAGGGAGAACATGCAAACTCTGCAAGGAGGGGCTCCCCCACCCCGGGGTTCGAACCCCGCACCTTAGGTGCGAACCAAGAATGCCCTTGCTGTGAAACGACAATGCTAACCACTGCATCATCATGCTAGCTATATAAAGGCCTATATAGGAAATTGCAGCACATTCCTACTTGTTGTGTTTTTATAATTACATATTTTTTATTATATTTACCATGTTAAATTCTACTAATGTTCAACTGTAAAGTTAACTGTCTTAGTGCATCCTTAGTCACTTTTTTTTGTAAGAAATTTTGAGGGGTCCTTAGCAAAACTGTTTCTGTAAAATAAAATATTAGATTATGTATTATTATCCTCACTATCAAAGTTCAATATTAGTTTTACCTCAAAAATCCACTTATCAGTTGGGGTGTTGTCAAAAAGAATAAATGGATATACTGTAAATCAAAATGTGTAAATTTTTCAACACCAATATCAAGATCTTTTTATATGATAATGAGATATATATAGTATATTGCAATAGTAAACTTTGTAGAAAGTCAATTGAGAACATGTTTATGGATTAACAAAATGACCAGACAGGACTGTCTGTACATTATCACATTGACTCAAAAATCCAATATTGCTATAAAGCAGGCCTAATTGTTGATTTACAACACTTCACAATTGCCAACACAATCAGAAATACTGCAGAGACAGCAACCTGGATTTGGACTAACATGTTACAAATTTATATGATCTTACAATATACATCATCCAACCTTATACTGATTATAAAACTACTTGAAACACCCATGAAAAAAAAACTAAAATCACTTTTGGCTGCGTCTATATAATGGGATGTTTCTCTTTCTTACTCTGACACAAGATCTTTTCCATTGTTTAGGTGCGGCTGTGCTCACCTGTGTTTGCACAAACCGGTCAACTCCCTGCCGCAGGTAAAGCAAAGAGTAACATCCTGCTGCGCAGACACAGCATGTGTGTGTGCATGTGTACACACAGCAAGACCCTTCCTTTTACATCAGTAGAGTAAGTTCTCAACTCTACTTTGATAATTGAGTTTGTGTTGCCATGTTAGGCCCACCAACACCACCCCCCTTCCTTCCCAAACACCTCCTTCAGTTGTTCTCACAGTAGCCACAACAATGGTGACTCATATTCCCCTCTCGTGAAGACGCCCACCTACACGGCCATGTATGTCAGAGAATTACAGGACCGGCTCGTGCCTTGCCAAGTTCGCTTTGGCTGAATTATGATAGACAGTTCTTTGTACTCTTTGGCAGACTGTGTCTTTCCGTCTGTCTCTCTTTCACACACACATACACAGCCACACGTCACATCTATCAATTCACACTCTCGGTTACACACAGAGGCATGTGGCACCGTGGTGAACAGGAATGTGGCTTCTACAAGAGCAGGGGAATAAGAAGATATTGTAAAACCCCTAAATCAATGCTTTCCAGGAAGTTAAGGGAACAATATTGCAGGGGGAAGTACTTAAAACAACGTACAGCTCTTCATAATTTTAGTTTATTCCAGCTGACGACCCTGCAGCTGACCCAGAAGGCACTAAAGGAGGTGTGGCAGGCAAAAAGCCTAGCAGGTACAACATCACCTGTATTCCTAATCAATGCCAAGCTGTCTAATTCACAGAACCACAGCTTTATTTGTAACTAAAGGTGGGGGGGGGGGGGGGGGGGGGGGGAATTGATACAGCATAGTATCATGATATTTTTTAAGTGGCAATATTGTGTCAGTGCATGGACAACAAGTATTGATTTTTTTACTTAAAGAAATGATTAATATTGCAAATAAAAATTAAACTTTTGAAAGCCTATGAGAATTATAAAATGGATTGCTTTTTTGATCCACTAGATATACTTTGCTGCAGTAAAAATGACTTAAGTGAGATGAACAGACTGAAAACCTAACCTTGTTGGATAATACAGATGTTGACAAAGATTTCCTTGCAGCTGTGGTAAATCACAATATATTTTATCACAACACTAAGCATGCCACAATATGTTTAAAATTACAATAATATAGTGTGGCTTAAGCATCATGATAATATCGTGTCATTGGGCCTTTGGTGATTCCCACCCCTATTTGTAACAAGCCAAAGGACAGTAGATTACAGAAAGCAACAAGTGACTCATCTGGATTTGTGGTTACACACACACCACATAGTAATGCATGTTAAGGTGTACCACAAACATGTTTTTAATGTGCACCATCTGTATGCTGAAAAGCTCCTGTTGTGCACGTTTCTCATTAGACCAGTGGAGGGTGTGGACAGGTCTACAGGGTATGACCCACCTCTTTTTCTGGCCGTTTACAGTGTCCCAACCTATCAGCAGAAAAGCAACTGGAATTTTTTGGAGAGTATGTCCACTTCCTCCTCTGTAGCCTACCCATTTACCTTAGTGCACCCACTTCATCACCTATCACTACATCACTGCATTAGACCCAAAGCAAAATATCACATGAGCTGCTATGAAAAGTATACTGCGTACTTGTATGCAAGTGTGTGTGTGCATTACGTCAGAATAATAAATCACAACGTGATTTTCTGTATGAAGCTAGCTGAATTGTGGTTACGTCAAACCCCAGCTGACGTCAAATGCAGTCAAAAGACTGTAAAATGAGCAATACTTTCAATGAAACCTTCCAAAGGCAACACATTTGGCCGACTATATTCTCTTTAACTTCTAAACTACACCAAACGTGCACTATAAAAATAAGCTATGCCTATAAATTGATAAAACTCACCCGTCTCAGAGACCTTAATGATTCCACTGTGAGTTGTCAGCTGTTAACGTTAGCCAAACACGCTACCTCTCGCTTTAAGCTAACAGTTACACACAATGGTGGCCAACAGCCTGCTAGCATAACTTACCGTGACATTATTCTACCGAAAGCACAAGGTTACGTGTTGTGTCGGACGTGTCTTCTATCGTTGGAAAGAGTCAAACGCCATATGCTATGCCATCTTTCGTCTCGTATTTATGATTTCCCCTGCGTTATGCACCTGCTAGCGACGTGTAGCTCCGTGGTATCCCTACACCCTTTAAAAGGGCTTTCCTGACCATCCTGAGAAATAGTTCCACATCCCGGAACTACACGTCTCGCTGAAAGATATCCTTCCGCGGAGGACTGGATGACGTAGGCACACGACGTTTGCTTGTTCCATTCATTCATTAGTTTCCTCGTCCTTTTTGCTCATTCACTCCTGCAGGAAAATGAAACTCTCGCGATTTAAATAGTGCTAATGATGATGTCAGATGAAATTAGGAACACTTTATTGCGATCACAACACATTTTTATGGAAATCTGGCTCCATCTTGCTGGTTGTTGGGTGTGTTTGCTGTTTTGAATGACACGTTTAACCCCTTAAATCATGTTTTTTTTGTAAAGGACGTGTCCCTAATGAACTGACAATAAGATGAAACAGCTGTTAACCATTAAATCTGTGTTTTTTTAATGATCTTAAACATTTCCTGGAAAGATTTCCACTTGAAATGTATTATTATTACATAGGCCTATTATTTCTAAAACAATAAGATCATGAAAGTGGCATACTTTCTTTTCTTATCCTTGATTTTGAGCATTAGTAGACCATCCATACAAATTCAATTACCCTATTAAATTACTAAAAAAAAAAAGAGGAAAATATGTTGTTTTTAAAAAAATTATTTACAAAAGTGGAAAAAGGTGCTATTTAATCTTTAGTCAAGACATGAAGATCAGTTGTATCTCCTTTAATTAGTTTGAGACAAACCTCAAATTTCCTCTGAAATGGTTCCACTGATGGTTAAAACATAATGCTTTTACACAATTACTCCACAAGATGTCTCTGGTGCAATAAGTGCACAAGCCTTTTCACATTGGCATACTCATGGCTCAACTACTGAAAGTAAGACCTCACAGCACACAGTATGTTTCTTATCACAGCACCCACAAGCCTCAATCTTCCACCTCCACACAACCACCAACCCTCTCACCCACAAACACACCTAAGATAAGATATTTTAATTGAGGTCTGGTGTGCTCCTGCAGTCCAGACTGACCTTAGGGGACAGTGCCCTGTGTTATCTCACATTAGTTAGCAGAAGTCAGGCTAAATGGGCATTAGAACCATGTGATCAGCTATTCTTTAAAGTATGAGATGATTCATGCGTGACAGGAGCCGGCACTTTGATGCTGGGGCTGCAAATTTTGCACAGTGAGAGAGTGCATTTTAATTTCTTCTGAAAAAATTAGATAGTGTGTCTTTGTGCGTGTGTGTGTGCACGAAAACACATGTTGCAGAGCTCCTGACTGAGGAGTCAATAATCCTTTAGAATGCAAATCACTTAGTGTGTTGCTCTGTTTAAACCTATTACACCTTATCCTTCAGTTCCTGCAGTCTTCTTCACCTTCTTCTTGCTCCTTTGCCACTGACTCACAGACATATGGTGAAAAGTTAGTATGTCCTTTGTTGAAAATCTCTTTCGCCTCACATACCCTTCCCTCAGTCTCTCTCCTCCTCTGCCCTGTGACACATCAGCATGATGCTCCTCTGTTCACTCTAACCCTCTTGCATTGCTTGCATGCTCAGTTTGCTGCACCATGCCAGAGTGAGTCACATCATTAAAAATGCTGCAGCCTAAAGCCGACCTTGCCCACAGCTTGCCAGCCAAATAGCCCCACTAGTGCATTCGCCCTACATCTCACTGTGATGTGGGTGTGGTTCAGTCCCTTTTCTGGCACCTCTTTCCCCCTCTGCTCCACCTCCTCTAGTGCTCATCTGTCTGGCTGTCTTCGTCAGTTTTGATAGAATGATGGGCACTGTCAAGCAAGCCCTGGATCTTACACTGCAGTTGCTATGACGTCAGACAGAGGCAGAGGGAGGAGGAGGGAGATGCCAGGGGAGGAATGAGGAGACAGACAGAGATCGAGAAACAAAGAGGGAGGGAGGGGAGAGGAATAAAGCTGCGATAAGGGTGAGCAAAAAAATATAGGAGAATGAGCAAGAGACTCAACGCAGGTGTGTGTGTGTGTGTGTGTGTGTGTGTGTGTGTGTGTGTTTGTGTGTGTGTGTGTGTGTGTGTGTGAGTGTGGCTGAAGCACAAGAAAATTAAGGGCAAGCGTAAGGTGAGGAATAAAGAGAAAGCAGTGGAAAACAGAGTGGAAAAGTAGAGGGAGAGGGAGGAGAGAAGACGTGGGCTGAAAGAAGCATTTTTCTGCTATATTGTTCGTATGAGGCAAGAGAAACCTCAGGCTCACAGTCTTGGTGTGTATGTGGGTGGTTTTTTTAGTCAGCTCAAAAGCTCGCAAGCACACAGATACGAGCACACATGCACAAGTGCTATTGACATGTTCATTGGATCAGATGAAAGGGATTATTGATCCAGATGAATCAGCAGCTTGCCATCAGATAGATGAGAGACAGAACGAAAGACAGAGAGAGGACCACTTGTTCACATTGAGCCAATTTGCTGCAGTGCTGCAGTGTTCCATCAGGACAGGAGATAGCGCTGTTGCATCACACCAGTCAGTTTACAATTAACCCTCTATGTGGGCCATATTTGAGTAGATTATATTATAAATGTAAATGTGTGCCCACATGTGCGCATGCATGCAGGCGTGCACTGATGGGTACTAAAACAGGCCTGTGTGCCCACATGTATCAGTGCTGTTCATGCGTATTAGTTTATGCATGCATATTTATCTGTACTATGTCATATGTACGTGCTATGTTTTCCCAGCATGCATAATAAAATCACAATGAGGTGCAAATCGAGTGAGCCCTCCTTCTAATACTTCCATGGGCCCAATTTGAGCTAAATTGAAATCATTGAGCCGCACATGATTAAGTCTGCACGTCTCCAGTGTCATACAGAGACGCACAGGGCCACCCTTTAAGCAACACGGAGCACACAGGTTTATGTAACCTGCATGATGTGGACTCTGCCGTTGGGATCATTTATGCATATAAGGCCAGGGTAGGCTAAGCCAGGCTGGGTCTCTCGGGCTGGATCACGGGGCTTTCACGCAGCTGTCCCCCCCCAGTCTCAGAGGATCTCTCCTGTGATGAGGAGGATTGAAGGTAAAGGGCAAGGGCTCTGAGGCTACGCATCGCAATGGCAAGTGATTTCTCTTGGGTGCTGTGATGGGAGTGGCTGCTCTTTTTTATTTATGATTCTGTGTTAAATCTATAGTGTGTGGGGCCGAGAGAGAAAAAGGAGGGCAAACATGTTTACCTGTGTTACCAGTTTGACAAAATGGGGCAAAGTCAAAGATATTTGAATACCATGTTTCCTGTAACTTACTTCTGGGTCGTGGCAAGGGCAAGGAGGAAAAGAGAAGGATAAAAAGAATCTCAAGAGTCTCAAGAGTATCATGACATCTTTAATGCACTTGTATACAAATCCTACATTCTCTCCGTCTGAGCTTGTTTTATCATTTTCTGAGGTCAAGTCATTTGGGAAATGATGCACTGAGCATCTAAACAAACACACACACTCCGGAGGTTGATGTAAAGGAGGTGAGTGTGATGATGATGGCGAAGGTCAAGAGGGACCAATGTAGTGAATGCTGGAATGAAGGAGAGGGGAGCAGGGGAGCATGGATTTACAATGTGAGGTATAAAATGCGGAGCCAAAGAGGAAGAGATCGTAATCATAAAGCCACAGCAGAATTTGTAGATGCTATTTTCTCTGGAGCATATAAAAGAGCTGCATTAATGCATCACTGTAATAAAACGTTTGTATTTCTACTTTAACAAAGTGTTACAAGAAACCACAAACACTGGGCTGTTGCTACACCAGGAAGTCTGCGTTTTGCAGTGTAACAACAGAACTACAGTGTGGTTTCTATTATCGCAATCACTCGTTTAGCAATTTGTAAAACTTCAAAGTTTTGTAACCAGTGTTTACAACTACAACAGACACTGCCACCAACCCTCAGATATTGTTCTAGTAATATGTTGTTTGCACAGCAATTATGCCACTTCATTCTATCCATCTGCTGCGGCCATTTGTTGGGTGGGAGGCCAGTCATTATTTGTCTTAGTGATAGACACAGATGGATGGATGTTATGGCTTCATAAATCCCTCTAACCTCGGCCCTCCCCTCTTGTATTTATGACCATGGATGTAATGTTTGTTAACCCTAGGACCCCTTGCTCAGTGTGTTATAGTGTCTGTGTGTGTGACCTGCTCAGATTATCTCAGACAGCCATGTCTAAAAATAGTGTGGATCACAATCCATCATAAACTAGCAGATTAGTGTTTCATTCTATGTCAGACTGCAGTGAGAGCTAAGAATGTGTATATAGATATTAGAAAACCTTAAACTATTAATATATTTTCACTCAATTCAATTCAGTTCAGTAGAACTTTATTTATACCGAAGGAAATTCTTGCGCCAGAGAATGCTCCAAATTACAGTAACACTAGCACCCACAATTTTAACAATTCACAACCAGAACAACCAGTGGGTCCCCCGAGTCACTCACTGGGCCCAGTTTTATAACAACAGACCCTCTCACACATAGTTGTCATGACAGGACACAGTTATTTAAAACCATTTTCTTGTGTATGCATGGGTTTTGATGCTATAGTTGCCACTAGAGAGTAGCAACTATAGCATCAGTGGATCCCAGTGGGTCTTGCCACACACTGCCACCCTTTGGCCAGGTGTTGTAAGTGCAACACAAATCTCTAAAAACCAAGATGGCCGATGGAACGCAAGAAATGTTGTGCAGCTCAGGAATTTATCACCAATCCTACTATAATAGGAGACCCTTGCAGGTAAATACAATTTGTAAACATCAAGTAACATTTAAGAAGAAATCCAGTTGTTAAATTTTTCGAGTACTTATTTTATGTTGGGAGGAAATTACAATTAATCATCTGTCCTCTAAACTGGACATCATGCAGCACTGGCTATATTTTAACTACAATTAATACCATTATTGCAACAAAGTACCTCATCTGCAGTGACTTTATAGGCCCTAATAAATTAATTTATGTTATCAGACTGCAACTTGCAATGTGTTTGTGACAAAAATAATATTTTGATAAGATGTTTGTAATTTTGTAAAAATTGTCATTGAAAAAAAATATATAGTTTAATGGAGGAGGTGTGTGTGTGTGTGGGGGGGGGGGGGGGGTGAGGAGTCAAGAGGAAGGAGCTGAATGAGGGAGGGGGAGGTGCAGAAAGAGAGAGAGAGAGGCTGAGGAGTCAGAGGCAAGGTTCAGCGCTTTTGCTCAGGCATTGAACAGTATTGAATTTTATCAGAATAAATACAAAATATACACTCTAGTTTAACAGCATTGAAAACACATTTTTATAGTTTCACATAATACCTTTTTTTTTATTAGTTTATATTTCTTTTGTTGAAAACTTAAATGCATGCTGTCCACCCAAATGCACATGTGAAAAAAATGAAAAATGAAATTCAAATTTTTGTTTCTCATGCCTAAAGAGGAATAAAAATCCTGACCGAAGTAGTCATAATTCATGCATGAAAATATCATGCGAAATATACAAATATACAAGATAGAGGTGTTCTCAAGGAGCAAAAGCATAAACCAGTGCCTAATCGAGTAACAACAGGAGTATGGTAAGTACAAGAGGTACTAAAAATAAACTAAAATGGTCGAAAAACAGAACAAAACTGCGCCCGATAATGTTATATTGGATATAATATAACAATGAGAAGTAGTATTGCACATGATTGAATGATATGCACTACACAAGTGATCATGATATTGAAGAATAATATTGCACATGATGTTGAAAAGTACTAATGTACATCATGTGGAGTAACAGTGCACCTCCTGTATTCATATGTTGTGGCTCAGCTTGTCTGCTGCTCTCTGGATATTCAATTTCGATGCATTCATGCTGCTCATTTATGTAGTGTTGAAATGAGAATGCAGTAAGAGCTCATGTCTGAGTATTAAGAGTGTTATAGGCTGAGCTGGGTTTGTAGCATACCTCCCTGCAAGCTGCAGTTGTTTTGGGGTGGGGACGCCTCCCTTCCCTTAATGTAAACCATGATTCTAGCAGAGGATAATATTGTACATTGGCTTCAGGGATTTGTGTTGCACACAGCCCACAATTATTACCCTGTGATATTGGCATCCTGGGAAACTTTTGTCTTATAGGATAGGTCATCAAATTTCCATTTTCTCCGCAGACTTCATATTCAGCTAAGCATTAAATACAGTGGGTTTATGTGACAGCGTGCTTTACTATTTTTCATTTCACAAACTGCTGAGCTCCTGCTCTGCTGTTTACACTGCTGCCACACTCAGCCACACTTAATAAGAAAAGAAGATTTTAGTAAAAAAAACAAAAACAAAAAAAAAGGTCCTCTGGTTATGCTAAAGTTACTAATTTTCTGATGTGTAGCAGCATGTCTTAGGTTTAGATTTATCCACCTCAGTTCACTGGATGGTGTATTATGGATGGAGGTGTGCAGCATGGCAAAGGCCACACAGAGGCTGTTATTATCACTCCAAGTTCAACCTAATCTTTGTGCTGAGGTTGGTGTATGCATGTTGAATACTAACACCAGGTTTGGACCTGGTGACACTGTTTCTTTGTCTTTTCTGCTCTTTTCTTTTCCATAATTCAGAAACAATGCAAAATAATTCATTGTTTAGATTTTATAAAGCTATTTTAAACATGATTTTTTGGGGGCATATTTTGTCTTTATTTATACAACAGCTGGAGATAGACAGCAAAGTAGGGAGGGAATGGGACAGCCCCCTCTAAAGTAGCGGAAAAAGACATGTATGCTAATTACATCATTTACTGAGACACATTGAAAGGGCCCCTCTGTAGGTTGTCTTTATCTCCCCCATTAGTCTCTGTTAAAGAAAGGAAAAAAGGAAGCAAGAGTAACAGACTCAGGGGACAGCAAAGGTCTCTGGGAAAAAAATAAGGGTGGAATAGAGAGCATGACTTATGTCTCCACATCTCTGTGAGTGTGTACATGTGTGTGTGTGCACATCTATGTGGTTTATATTTGTCACTAAGTGCTGGCTAAGAGGATAAAAGAGCAGTGTGCCCTTGATCCATATGCTGACTTATATCCCAGTTATAATAATAATGAGTACACATGGGCTCCTCTGCCTTGACAATACACTCACTTTGCAAAGAGAGCTCGATACAAAGCGCTAATGGGTAAAAAGCAGGACGATCATGAAAATGCAAAAGAAAGACTATCAGTCAATTAAGTGGTTATATGTTAAACTGCTAAATGCATATCTTTGTGTGAGTGTGTTTGTGTGTGTGTGTGTGTGTGTGTGTGTGGTAATGCAGTTGTAAACAACAGATGGTCTTTTGTCACAGTGTTCTTGCTGCTGATGTCTCAGCGAAAACAATTTACATTCAGGTTTTTGGTTCATGTCAGTTCTGAATATTATGTACTGTAAATAAGAGTATACTTATATAATACACTGTTATATATAGAGACCCTTTCTCTGTACGTATACCTACCATACACACAAACACCTCTCCCGCTGTTTCTTTTTTTTAATCTACATTTTCTCATTTTTTTATTTGTTGCCGAGCCTTTTTTCTCTTTATCACACTCTGCCAGGGATAATCACTGTGTCAGTCTGCCTAATCTACCTGATCCCCTCTGAGATGGCTCTGAATGATGTCTGATGTTGCCAATTGTTGCGTCAAACAAAATAATATTTATTGACTTGAGACGAGTAAGAACCTGATTAAATCATTCATGCATAAAAACCAAAACAGTTACGTGTTTGCCAGGATATGCGCAAACTCTGTCTATTGATTGATTTACGTATATGCAATATTGTGGGGTGATTGGAGGGAGCATTGAACTGACAGGCATGAATATCTGTCTCTTTCTCATTTATGGTCCTAAAGGTCAGCAGTCTTCCTTAAGCATCTGCATGTTCAGTGTACACACCACTAATGCTTGTGCTTGATAGATTAATTTGCAATACAACATCCATCCATTTTCATCCGCTTATCCATTGCTGCGTCGTGGGGGCAGCAGGCCAAGCAAAGCACCCCAGACGTCCCTCTCCCCAGCAACTTTCCAGCTCCTCCTGGGGGACCCTGAGGCGTTCCCAGGCCAGATAATCCCTCCAGCGTGTTCTGGGTCTGCCCCAGGGCCTCCTACCAGTGGGATGTGCCAGGCACACCTCTAACTGGGGGCGCCCGGGAGGCATCCCGATCAAATGCCTGAACCACCTCAACTGACGCCTTTCAACATGAAGGAGTAGCGGCTCTACTCCGAGCTCCCTCCAAGATGCCGAAGCTCCTTACCCTATCTCTAAGGCTGAGCGATCTTATTCTTTTGGTCACTACCCGTAGCTCATGACCACAGGTGAGGGTTGGGATGTAGATGGACCAGTAAATTGAAAGCTTTGCCTTCCGGCTCAGCTCCTTCTTCACCACAACGTTTCGGCACAGTACCTGCATCGCTGCAGAAGCCGCAACAAACCAATCGCAGCCACCCCTCTGAGGAAACTCATTTTGGTAGCTTGTATCCACGATCTCATTCTTTCAGTCACTACCCAGAGCTCAGGAACGTAGGTGAGGGTTGGGACATAGATGGACCAGTAAATCGAAACCTTTGCCTTCTGGCTCAGCTCCCTCTTCACCACGATGGTCCCGGCATAGCACCCGCATCACTGCAGAAGCCGCACCAAATCGCCGATCCATCTCACGCTCCATTCTACTCTCACTCATGAACAAGACCCCGAGATACTTGAACTCCCTCGCTTGGGGCAGTAACTCTCTCCCAACCCAGAGAAGGCAATCCACCGGTTTCTGGCAGAGGACCATGGCGTCAGATGTGGAGGCCATAAAATATTCTTTCTAATATTTTTTCATGAATGTATTTAAACTGTGAACTAATTCAGACACTAATGGGAACAACACATGCAAAACTGAATATATTTTTTAAGCAAGTTCTCACAAGGACAATAATATCCCAATTCACTGACATCATCACCCACCCAATTCACCTCATCCTCTTACTGCAACTAATCATCTAATTAATAGACAATGATAGATGATTGGAAAATAAATGCTCATACTTTTAGTAGTAGTTACTGTAGTGTCTGTGATAGAGATCTTTTGGCCTGCGAGTGCAGATAAAAATCAGGAGCAGGAGGAGCACTCAGTGATGGTAATCACTGATAATAGGAATGAATGGGGTCCCTGTAGCCCTGATACACATTGGCTGATAGAGACAGTGCTGTTTACTTTCTGTCAACACTGGCTGCTGATAAATGCTGTTGGGTCCTTGTGTGTGTGTGTGTGTATGAGTGTGTTTGCGTGTATTATATTTCAAAGAATGAAAGAAAGAGTTTGTGTAGCAGAGAGGAAATGGAGGTATTTTAGAGTGTGTGCCAGGAGATGAAGACAATATAAGCGTGTGTCTTCCTGTATACAGTTATGTCTGTGTATAAGAGGTCATGGTCATGCGTATGTGTTAGTGGGAGTGGGAGTATACAGGAACAAGGATCATGACCCGCAGTAAAAAGGGTACTTCTTATCTTGCTCCTGTAAGAGACCAAGCAAACAGCCTTCAACAGTCCAAGCACTACAAAGCACAGACAGCAGCTCATAGATCACAGGCATGTATTATGGAAACACTAACAGCATAAAGAAACAATACTACATCATCAAAAAGAAACAAAGAGACTCTAAAATTGTGCTACATAAGATTTGGTTGAAACGCTGGGTGCAATTTGGAGGCAACTACAACCTGAAATGTTACCGCTGAGACTTCATTAAAACCTGTTTTGCGTCAACAGAGCCCGGTGGGTACGAGCTAATGCCTCCAAGTTTTCAATAACTCCATCAGTAGTTAAAGAAACACAACCATGCACGAAAACAGATAAACACACAGATTTAAACTCATGGATTTCGGGGCACACAGAAATATTCACTGACAGGTTACCACAAATATGTGCAAACATATGTATGCTTGAGGGCACGCTCATGAATATGTGCATAGCTGCACATGTGGCCTTCCAAATATCCCTCAGCACACATGCACACACTTCCTGAATCACAGAGTAAAGTCATAACATCTATTTCTTTGTGTCTTTTTAACTGGATCACAGATGAAGTGTTAATGAATTAATTACTCTCCAAATTAATGGCAAGTGGAAAAACAATCGTGCAAATTGAGATTTCTGCTGAAATAGCCGTTTCATTTCCTGAGTCATCACTTTGTTTTGGCACATTTGGCAGTGTTGTAGCTTCCAATCTTGTTGGATATGTCTGTAACAGCTGGGCTCATCAGAATCTTGGGATTCAGATTTGCCAATTTTTCTTGGTAGATTTGCTCAATTGGTCAAAGTGAGCTGGGGCGATCTGTGAGCAGCTACGTTCAATTCCCATGCAAATCACAGGAAGACGAGGAGGCAGGAGAAGAGGAAGAAGAGGGTTGAGATCAAGCAGAAGGACACAAATATAAAATAATACTCATTCATCATGTATTCATGATGTTATGCAATGACTGAAGCGACCAAGCGTAACATGAAAACAGACCTTTTCAAGCCCCATTTTAGTGGCATTGGCTCAATTCTGCGGTAGGCTACAACATCTTCCTCATTCTTCAGGTTCTTACAAAACCATCCTTCCTCTTTAGAATCTGTTGGTGTGTGTGTGTCCATTTGTATTTGTGCATGTGTGGGAAAGAGACATGGCAATGAGCTTTGAGCAAATGGTTTATTTATTGCTGTGAAATGGCCCTACAAGCTCTGCAACTCTCCATCAGTGTCTCTCTGAGTGGTTGCAAATTATATAATATCAACACAAAGTCCCGACACTGCAGACAAGCCCTGATTTTAAAGGTAAATATAGTGTTACAGTATGCGTCTTCAAATTAATACATGTGTCAGTGTGTGTACATTTGTTTATGTGATGATGATGATGATGTAATGCCATAATTTGTATACCCTGGGAGCCAAGGTCTTAAGTGTCCACTCAGTGAAAATGACTGGTATGTTACCATATGTAACCCTAGTTCTATTAGTACAGACAGAGCCCTCTACTGGACTCTATGGGTACAAGTCCAGTAGAGGGCATCTGCACACTTAAATTTATATAAACGTACAGTAGCTTGCCAATCAAGACATGCCTTCCTGAACACATATGGATCCCGCCGTATATTAAAATCAAATCACACAATCAAAATAACTATTAATCCATTAGGAACTTCATCTGTGTAGAAACATCAGTGCATACACAACACATACTATTGGAAAAATGACAAAACGTAATTTGACATACAGTGCAGAGTGCAGCCTTAAACATTTTAAAGGATAACTTAGGTATTTTTCAACCTGGGCCCTATTTCCCCATGTGTATGTGTGCGTATGATTCAACTCGTTCTAAAATTGGTTCAGTATTGAGGGAGGCGGATGCAACCGGGAGCCGTGAGACGAGCTAAACGGTAACGGGGGCAAATGCGTCCCGTATAAGTCTGCACATTAAAAGTTCTTTATTTTTTGCCACTGACCGGTTCAGATCGCCAGTGCTATCTCTGTAAATAGCATACTAAGCGTTTCCCTTACCTCTGGGCTGTGTGACGTCATCTCGTGAGAGCTTTGTTCCACTCTGTCTGTAGCTCTCTCTACTCGTGGGGCAGCCGTTTTCTTGAGGAAGAGGTGTATTTCAGGGTTTGGATGTCTTCTCTTCTTCTTTTCTTTTCTTCAAAAATACTGAAGTTATCCTTTAAGATGTCCGCCTAAAAAAAATGCTTCAGAATGTCCATAAATAAATAATAAACATGGGTCAAGCACCCAAGCTAGCTCCAGCATTAATGAGTCTGACATAAGGCAGCACATGATGCTGTCGACCATTTTACACCCTCCTCAGCGAGTACCATAGGAGCAACAGGGCCCCTAGTTAGAGAACTCCACCTATGCTAATAGAACTAGGGTTACAATATTGTAACCTTTGTTCTTTCTCACACAGGCTCCGCCCTCTACTGGACTCTATGGATACAGTGGGTGAAGCCAGAGGAATGAACGCCTTGTTGCGATATATCAACGACCCATCAACAACTGATTCTGACTAGCTAAAGGTTGGTCCCCCTAGCCCGCTAACTTCTTTATTACCTAGGTTGCCACTATGAAGAATTAGGAGGTCCCAGCAGACCCAGGTAGTATGCAGCCAAACTGGGTGGAGCCATGGTCTAATCTTGCAGGGGTCGAGAGACAAGCAATACATACCTTGCAAACCACATTCCCCGAGTTATTACGGAGCACAGGAAGATGTCCAGAGGGGAGTCAGGTGCAACACAGCTGAACAGTGGGCAGATCACAGGGTGTGTTTCAAATCACATACTTTCTCTGTTTACTTTTCGCAGGCACTGCAGCTGCCCTCAAAAAGTAGGTTCTGTTGCATGCAGCATGCACACAATCAGGACATACTACTTTCTCATAACATTATGCCCCCAACTCTGAACCTCTTGCTTTTATATCTGTTACCTTGGAGATAAACAAACACCACTTACCAGTTTCGCCAGAGACGGAGATCAACCTGGAGATCTGCTGTTGTTACTTAGCAATGATTGTAGACTCTAACATATTGTATTAGCAACAATTAAATTACATCTGCAGTTCTATGTCTGTTTGTAATATTGCTGATTATTTTGTTCATGTACACTATTATTACTGTTCAACTGGTTATCATTTATTTGAATGCGCTGTCATCTATCATTTTTGCTGTCAATCAGCTGTCAAACAGTGGCAATGAGCTGTCAAGTTTGGGGCTCAGTTGATGTGAAGTATCGTCTACTGTGCAGAGGATTGTGGGTCAGAATAGCCAGAGAAGCATGCTTACCTGCATACTGCAAAATTGGACCGGATGGAGTAGTACATCCTGGTATTTTTGGCATACTGTATTTGACATACTATATATTGGGACATACTTAATATTTATCTGGCATACTATATTGTATGGTTGTGTCACTCAGGAGAACAGGATGACTGATAGTGTTATGTGTTGCCTTATATGCTGTGGGTTCCTCATGTATTCAGGTAGGCATGTCCTGATTGTGCTCCTGATTGGAGGAGAGTATTACCCATAGAATCCCATAGAGGGCGGAGCCTGTGTGAGACTATTTATCTTGTCTGCATTGTTTCACTGAGGTCTCTTGTCAAGACTTTCAATTGTGTTACACCTGTAATCACCCCTATCAGTGATGCCACGGTGTTCTGACATGCCATAGTATACACCTAGATATCACCGCGGCAAAGTCTGAAGTCGAGACACTGTTTTCAGCTGGAGTTAAATTCCATTTCTAGATTAATACTTTTCTCCCTCAGCCACCTCGAATTAAGAAGAGTGACACATCTCCGCTTCATGAGCTGAGATTTTCTCTCCATTCAGAAAGCAGATTTGCACAAGCTCTACATGCTAACTAATGAATGCTGAAGGGTTTTATTTATTCATTCTCCAGATGCGACCTGCCTCTCAGGAATATGATTAAGTGCATATTGCTGTGCACATGTCGTTAGTCCTGTCATGTGTACAATTGAGTACATACTGGTCATCAGCTGGTCATCAGCTTGAGAAAACAGTGTGTAAAGTCACTTTTATTTTAAAATCTTTCACAGCGTCAAAGTTTGCGATGAGCTTTATGAGCATAGGGTTTATTTTACTTTATTTTTCATTGCTTACTCAGTTGGTGAACTCTCGGCACTGAAGTGCGCAGCACATCAAATCACTGAGGCTGGCTCAAATAGCTTTCCATAACCTGCATCACATTGGGGTGGATATGATTAGTTTACCAACTCAAGAGCTTACAGTGGTTGCTAGTGCTCATGTAGTGAATGTAATCATTGCACTGCATTTTCTCTTGAGATGGTCACCTCTGCATTTGCCTGTATTTTCAATTTAAAGCTTGGCAGGGTGCTGAGATGATTTAAGAACACATTTTAAAGTGTATAGTGTAAAGTGTGGAAATGTTTTTGTCACACTGCCACTGGAATATGGATAAAAATACACTCCTTTTATCTGGTGGAATGTGGATAATCTGACAATTAACAAAATGTAATGTCAATAAATGCAAGAAGCCAAGTTGAAAATAAGGTTTAATGTCTTGACTTCCTAGCTGGTGAAACATTAGGCCATAGCTCTGCTTTTCGAGCAGTGCTTTTTCACAGCAGTATGTGCTACCTGGGTTTGATGAAATATTTAAGGCACTCCTTTCACCTCATTCAGCCTTGGCGCTTCAGCACAGGAAATCAAATATTGAAAGTCTGTGTTTTAATAAATAAGTTTAGCATGCTGCACACACATGTTACACACGGAAACATGAGCGCAGCCATGCATGCAAAACCTCAACACAAAAATGCACACTCACTCTCTTACACACACACACACTGAATAAAAGACGATGAAAAATGCTTTTGAGATAGCCTACACATTTTTCTTTGTGAGCAGATAGAATGTCCCTTGGCCAATTCTATGACTGTGAAGAATTTGATCAACAAGCGGTCAACTTAAAGTCTTACATGGACCTGATTACATTTGTGGCTCAGCATGTCGCCTTGTTATCCCTTTCCCTCCTAAGCACTGTATAAACATGGAGCCTACAGGGATTAGAACATCAGGGGGATACAACCCCTCTTCTTCTTCTTCCTTTTGATACGTGCTGACATGCGTATGTGTGCGTCTACACTGCATGTGTAAGCGTGTGTGAAAAGATAGGGAAAACATTGTGTATGTATCATATGCAGTCGCAGCACTGGGATGACACATGCACTCTTGGCACTGATGTACATTAAAAGCACATGTGGCATGACTGCAGCTGACTGCTCCTGGACACTGGACAGTAAAGATGGGACACATATTCAGTTTAGCAGTTAAGTATATATACTGTGATACGATTACTGCAGACAGTTGAAGTCTAAACTGTTCTGCTTCCCAGCAGTTCAGCCTTTTGTCTGGAGCAATTTCAGAGCTGTTGGACACTTGAATAACTTGTCCTCTACATGAACCTCACTGAAAATCTTCCGACTTTGTTTAAAGGCGCTGTTAAAGACTGCTGTTAAAGGGAGTTTTTGTGAGATTTATGCATATTTCAGTGCATTTCCCCCTCATATTTACCCTTGTACACAATATTTGTGTTGCCAGATATATGTTCATATGCATTAGGGACTGTTCATCATTTATGAGGGGGGAGGGAAGTGGTGCAAAATGGGGGAGGCATGTCAAATAGATTTTAAGCACTGAAGAGGGACTTTAAATGTTTGTATTTTATATATATTTTAAAGACCCACTGGACCCCAAACCCAGCCTGCAGCTTCGTTCAGCATGTTTTCTTTAAAAATCACCAGTCAAGCCAAGTTGCTTTTATTATTTTGGCTGGCTGCTGCTGCCACTGTTGTGTAGGCTATTTGGGAGAGTGTTCGTTATATGCATGTGTTGCTAATCAGGGATGGGTGCCGAAACCTGGTATTAAAAGAGCCCCCGGGCTAAATGATCAAAAAGCTGTGACGTTATCGGTTCTTTCACACATTTTGGCTTAATTCATCATCATCCTGCAGCCTCTCACCTGCGCTCTGTGCTGGGGCTGACCTCCTCCACATACACACATACACACACAAACACACACAGATGGAGTCGTCGGTGAACAATAGAGAGGCCGCAGGGGAAACGCAGTGAAGATAACTAGAAAATTACTCAAGTTGACGGCAACTAAACATGTCACTGTAAAAGCAATTAAACTTTAGCGAGTAAGAAGCCAAAAATGAATCAATACATGTGTTCTGCAAACATGAACATGTACGCTTGTAGACAATGATATTCAATATGCTGTGTACGCAGTCTGTCATCCACGGTGCACACTACGCACGCTAGTTCAGCTAATAGCGAATTGTTACTTATAAGCTCAAATGACAGCTGTCTGTATGTAGACTAACTTAGTCTGACACTTATTGTAAAATTGGGCAGATACTTTTAAACTTAGCTGCTGGCTGAGACAAACAGCCCCTCCTCTCTCTACCAGCGCTAATGTTACCTGCACACAGTGAATCACATCAGCAGAGAGGGAGCAGGACAGAGGACAGGAGGAATGACTTATAATTACTAATAAATACTAAACTTCACTCAGTATTGTCATGTTGTTGTAAATTACTGTTGCTGCTCTGGAAACAACAATTTGTTTTACTTAAAATATTCAATAATCCTGTTCTTAATGATACCCATCCCTACTAATAAGCAGTTTGCTCTTTGTAATGTGTGTATGAGTGTTTGTCTGTGTGTGTGTGTGTGATGTGTAGGCTTATTAAATTTGGTTGCTTTTGTTTGGTAGGACAGGTGGAATTAGTTGTTTGTTTTGGTGATAACTCTTGTTTCCTCCATGCTGTTTGCTAGCTGCATTGGCTCCTATTCCTACATTTGGTGTGAACATTAAAATAATATAGTGGAAGGGAGGGTCATACATTTTCTCCAGTCACTCAGGGAGGCTCCAGGAAAAATATTTCTAATAAAAAAAAAAATAAAATTAATTAATTAAAAAAATGAAGTCACACCCCTGCCGACTCCCTCATCTGATAAGTAAAGAACATTAATTCATTCATTAGCCGTAACCACTTACTCATCCTCTTAAGGGTCGTAGGGGTGGAGCCTAGCCTAGCTGACGTTGCCAGACTGTAACAGGGCTAACACACAGAGACAGACAACCATTCACACTTGCATTCACACCTACAATTTAGAGTCACCATATAACCTAACCTGCATGTGTTTGGACTGTGGGAGGAAGCTGGAGTACCTGGAGAAAACTCACACTGAGACAGAATTTGTAAACTCCACAAAGAAGGGCCTCAGCCGGCCGGCGGATTTAAACCTGGGGCCCCCTTGCTGTGAGGCGACGGTGCCACTGCAACACTGTCCCTCATTAAATATAGTCCTGCTCTCTGGTGTATACTTTTGGGGTTATTTTTATACTGTATGCAAATTTTTGGCTTTATGCAACTTGTAAAACTACTAATTGAGTGTTTGTAATCACAGGGAGATGTGGATGTGAGGCTGCTTCAGTAACATTTCCCTCATCTCCAAAAATCTCTTACATGTAGCTTATCTATTTCTTTGCTCTCCTACTCATCTGTTTTTTTCCTTCTCTCCTTTCTTCTCCCCGAGATGCCAGATATGCACACACACAAATTATTCCCTCCTAAAATCGCCCGCTGCATGTCATTCCTCTGTCACAACCCCTGCTGTTTCTTTGTCGTTAGTCGTAGCATGCGTGTCCGATGCGATGCAGTGATGCAACCTGCCTCAGTGACATTATCTATTGTGTCAGTTTATGTACTCTGTTGTGTTTACCTGTTGCATTGTGGGTCACCAATTAATAAAACATTTATATCTATGCAGTGCAGCTCTGTGTGTCTCTGTGTGTGTATTGATCAATATTTCAGGAAGTTAATAGCATAGATGCCGCAGCTCTCTCTGACACCAAGATCCCCTGTAACTCATCCAATGTGTTTTCTTCCCACCTCTTCCTCACAATTCCCTCCGTCCTCACCGATGCAAGTAGTGTCTTTCATACGCTCTCAGATTCAAGTGTCACTCCGTCTGCCTCTCCTCCCTCTCCCAGTCATTCGTCCGTGCCTGCTGCCCTCCATCCCTTTCTCTTTCTGTCTCTCCAGTCATCCGTGCCTTTCTCCCTCATTTTTCTCAATCTCTGCTCATCCCTCCATTCACCTCTTCCCCCCTGCTCACCATCCCCGTCTGCCCACTTTCTGTCCTCGTTTTCTCCACCTGATAACAAGCAGGGTAGTGCAATGCTACGCTTGGCTGGCTCCCCTCCCTGCTGCACACGGAAAATGTGAATGATGTACAGAGAGAACCAGGAGGCACGCGCACACACACAATGCCTGTGGACACACAGGTAGGTGAGACACACATGGCCATGCATATCCTCCAACCAAGCACACACACACACACACACACACATATATATATATATATATATACTGTATAGAAAAGTGTGATTTATCTATTTTCACCATGAGTCATCACCCTGGTGAGAGGCTAGTACCCGCTATGAAGTAATGAAATTTAAGGCTGTCTTTCACCAGCTAGCTTCACTTTCAATTGGAGTGCTGAAGCAGCAAGACATGGATATGAATAATGCCATAATTCATGCCCAGAACATTAATTTTTCTGGCTTGCCAGCTCTAGAGCCCTGTGAAATGTTTTGCATAGATCAAGCCTGCTCCGTTGCCCTTGTGGTTCCCTAATAAAGTTATGTGAAAATATGTATTCTTTATAAAGATGCAAGAGGAGTTTACAGTGATTTGATGTGCGGTAGAAGCAAAAGGATTTCTTAAATCTGTTTCATGCTCATTATTTTTCTGGAGTGCAACATTGGGGGAAAAGAATAATTCACATAACATTTTCTCAACTTGAGAGAATGAGTCAGAAACAATACATGAGCCAGACTTTGAACAAATAAAACATCTGAGCAGAGGTAGGATGACAAATAATAGTGTTTTTTTATTCTCCTATAAAAAATGAATTGGCACTCATAATACAAATGACATGGATGATTTATTAAGATATCTCCCAGTCTGCTCTCTGGTAACTCATCATAGTCTACTACACAGAGTCCTCGAATCAGAGTTATGCAGGAATGGGGCGCCTCAGTGGCTCACCTGGCAGAGCGTGCGCCCCTAGGCGGTAGTTCTTAGCAATGGCATGGGTTCGATTCCAACCTGTGGCTTTTTGCTGCATCATCCACTTTCTCTCCCCTCCTTCATGTGCATCTCTACTCTCTAATAAAGGCAGAAATTAATACATGTTAAAATGAAGAACAGCACATCTAGAAATAGTCATACACACACTGCTTTGTCTGGAGCTGTACCCACTGAACATCTGACACAACCTTCCCCACGTCAGCTCCCGTTGGGTGTGTATGTCCCTGCATGACTGGTGGAGGCTGAACAGCCGCCATTGGAGCCAAGCTCTACAGATAACTGAGCATAGCATTAGTTCAGGCAGGACACAGTGTCAAGCTCAGCTTACATGCCAGCTATGTCAGCTGATCTCAAACAGCCAATCAACTGATGGAGCAGCTGATTGATGGAAGGGAGTCAGCTGATAGATCACATGATTCCTTTCTATGCAACCAATTGGTGAATCTCATTCAGGGCGCCCTGTTTAAACTGCTCTGGCCTGCCTACTGTTGCTGCTTCCTCTGCAAGCCGCTTTGCAACCCGCCCCCACCCCAGCTCCTCCTTTTCATGCTGTGTCTGACTTATCAATGTCTATTTCTATGCTGCTCTGTTCTGTTTCTGGGGGGTCTTTGCTGCTGCTCTCCCTGCCTTAGGCTTTCCATGTAGGCGCATGGAAGGGCAGGGAGGTGAACTCTCTGCCTCTGGCTTTCCTTGTTTGCACATGGAAGGGCAGGGGTGTGTGCTTGCTCTGCCTCTGGCTTTCCTTGTTTGCACGTGGAAGGGCAGAGATGTGCTCTCTTTGCCTTAAGGCTTTCCATGTAAGAGCGTGGAAGGGCGGAGATAGGCTTTCCACACAGGCATGCAGAAGGGTGGAGAGGTGTGCACTCTCTCCGCCTTAGGCTTTCTGCGTAGGCCCGAGGAAGGGCAGGGAGGCCCCAGAACAGAGCCATACCACCAAATATAATACTGCAAATGGAAATAAAGTTTTTTTTGACTAAAGTGTTCCTGAGTGAAATGACAGTTTGTAAACATTTTATCAGCACTGATTACCAGAAGGAGAATTTTGTCATTGTGGTGGTACCCGTTTTGAAATTTTAACAAATAATATTCACTTCAGTTTCAATCAGTGCCTTATTTATACTTTCTCCTTGTAACAGTGGTGGAACCTGTTCTGTAACACGTAGTAGTTAATAATGTTTAAATAAATTTAGAGCTTGTGTCATACAGACACGGTGGTTCCTTACACAAACTGATAAGGTGATCCCAAGGAAAACAGTAATACAGGACTGTCAGCGTCCACAGCTCTACCAGCCTGTCAGTGCCTAGGAACAGTCAAAGGGGAAACACAAACACTCAATCATCGGTCACTCGGACCAGTGGTATAACTTCATCACTTACTTAGTCAGTCATGGACAGACTTTTCCATTTGTAGGGCTGACCTCGCCTCTGCGGTCCAGCCAAAAGAAAAAAAAGAGGAACTAAGTTTCAGGAGCTATTAAGGATTCATTAATTATCTTGTTGTTCCTCACTTGGTCTCTGGTAACTACTCACATTTCTGTGTACTGTATTGTCAAGTGCTTATGAGTCATGACCAGGACTCCCAGGAAGAAGAGATATTGTATCTCGATGGGTCCTCCCTGGCCAAATAAAGGACACATTAAAAAGAAAAGTGTTACCACTTAATCAACCAAGTTGAAGTTATATAGTACATTGTGAAACTCTTAAAAAGATCAGATGCTGGAGGTGCAGTAAGCACAAAATCACAGCAGGTCTCTGGCAGTTTTTATAGTGCATTGTGCAATTCCTTGCAAAGCTCAACTTGAATAGCATGAACAATAATAATGAATAACAGCCAATATATAATGCTATGCTGGTGGACAAAACAAGTCATGGTGCCACAAAAACAGATTGCTGGCCAGCAGGGGCAGCTAAAGCTGAATATTAGTTGGCAAGATAGCCTCTCTTGACAGCCTCACCTGTCTGAAAATATCTGAAACGTAACCCTAATCCAGGTTTGTGCAAATGGTGCAGATGGTATTTTCTAATTCAAGCTACCAACACATGTTTTGGATCCTCTCATCATATTTTTCAAAATTCAAGCTCACAGATAAGCCAAAAACATTGTTAGGTGAGACCTGACTTGCAGAAAATAAAAAAAAGTATTGCCAGTTCTTGTCAGTAAAATACAGCCTGGGAGTAGATTGTGGCTCCCACAGTAAAGGGAAATTTGTGACTGGTGACATGAAAGGTAAAAACAAAAAAACAAAAAAACAAAAAAAAAAAGAGAAAGAGAACAAACAATAGGCTGATTAGCAACAGGAGTCCTGCAACCTCAGTGCATCACAGCACCAACTAAAGAGAATGAATTCTCAATGGTCCCAACACAGCACTCATGCCGTTACCTTGAAGTTTACATGCCCGGAAAGAAGAGAATAATAGGCAGTGCAGATGACTAATTAAAAACATATTAATCATAAGTCTGGCTTAATTTCTGACTAATTATTCTGCCGCCTTCAAAAAGAATCACGGTGATGAAAACCAGAGGAGCAAAACATAGTCAGAATATGGCATTTGACAAATGTGACCTCATTAAGGAGATTAAACAGCACGATATTGTTATTTTATGGCCGCATGTAAACAGTTTCATATTTCTTTGGGCATCAGGTTTGGGATTGCATTCAAAAAAACCTTGCTGTGATAGAAAATATTTGCCCAAACACTGGCTGACCATTCTGATATTATTATAGTGAGTGAATGATAATTGGTAGATGCCTTTGGCAGGATGGCGGTGTGAAGAGGGCAGGCTTTCAGCTGCCCAGACAGTTCATGGCCACATGACACCAAACATCCGCTTTGCTTAAGTGTCACTGAGCTCACTCTGACCTTTGACCTCCCTATGGAAGTGGAGTGATGAAGAAATTCTCCCTACAGGGATCTAACCAATGTCACTGGGAAGCAAACAAACAAAAACACAAGACTAGATCTGGTCAGTGCAAAACCACTCTTATGAAAGTGTGGTTTGGTCTGCATTCTTAAATTTATTCTTAACATGAAGGTCTGACTGCATGTTAATTGTGTATTCTTTTCACAACAAGGTTAGAGACATGAGAGGACGTGATGGACAGAGAG
Source organism: Epinephelus lanceolatus (assembly GCF_041903045.1). Classification (NCBI taxonomy): domain Eukaryota; kingdom Metazoa; phylum Chordata; class Actinopteri; order Perciformes; family Serranidae; genus Epinephelus; species Epinephelus lanceolatus. The sequence goes on from NC_135751.1 coordinate 29,067,543, forward strand.
ACATGACCATGACCTCAAGCAGAGAGTGAAAGCTCCAGCATGAGAAAGAGAGGTGCAAAAGCAACAGTGCATGTTTTAGTGACTCGTCAGGAGATGGAGACTAAAAGCAAAGCAAGAAGAATTTATGTAAGTGTGCAAAAAAGGAGCAGGCAGAGGAGGGAGGGAGCAAAGAAGAACAAAGAGAAGAGAATGAGGGAGCAGCAGTAATAAGAGGATGAGGAGAGAAGAGGAGGAGACTCCTCTGGGGTGTAATTAAGGCTCTGAATCCTGTTCGCCATTGACCGCTGGAACTTAAGAGAGATGAGGTGAGAGATGTGCAAGTGGAGATGCAATGAGTGGGCATGGAGCACAGGGGAGGGGGAGTCCCTTAGCGAAAGACAAAGTAAAAAAAAAAAAGGTAAACAAAGAGAAAAGGCAGCATGTGAGAGAGGAGGATGACAGTGGAATAAAGGGACTGCTAACTACAGTGGAAAAAAGCAACATGGGAATGTGTTTAAAAGATCACAGATAGAGTACAAAGAATAGAGGCAGTGTGAGAATTTAATAAAAACTGAAAGAGGGACTTTGAAGACCTTTACATGAGGACGGGCCACAAACATACTAGAATATGAATGCAGGCTGGGGACTGTAGAGAATGCCTATGCACAGGCTCCACAATTTGTGCCACGCCCCTGGTTGTTACCGTAACATGTTTTTACTTTGAGTTAATGATGGAAAAACACATTTAATAGCCCTTATGTTTTGAGTATGCAGGCCACACATAGAACACCACAAGTGATCCTGTCAACCATGACAATCCCACTGTGGACATGTCAGTGTCTTTCATTTGATTAGAAATCCTGCTTGTTGGCCCTAAAACAGAAGGAGAAGTGCTGCTTAAGCCTAGTTCACATTACACGATTTTCACCGCGATTTTGATGTCGCAGCACATCTTGAAAGCCACCTTGGGTCGGAGGTGAGTCGGCAGATAGTCTGCCACGACAAGTCCTCGTGTGAACAGGATTTCGAGCAAATTGCCCCCTCGTCTGTGACTGGGACTGGATATCTGGCATGCTAGAAAAGTGTGACACGACTGACAAAGAGCATCAGCCAATGAGAGGCGGGATACATCCCACGTCAGCATGCAGGAGGACGGAGAAATGTGAGGAGGACAAGCTGCAGGGTTGCCAGGTCCGCTTATTAGCTGCGACTTTAGGCTCACTTACAAATATTGGTAGTCAGGTTGCGCTGTTTTTTGGGCTTGTTTCTAAAGTGGAGTTGCTTATTTGGGCTTGCTCTCTAAACGTCACCTTTCTGTATATCAGTTGCTTCTTTTGGGCTTGTTTCCATAGCCCTGGTTGCTTGTTTCTCTCCCAAGATCTGGCAACACTGACAAGCCGGCAAGCAACAACAACAATTGCGGCGTTCCACAGGATCACGGGGAGCGTGTTGTATTTGGACCCAGGCCCTGGAGGCAGATCTGATTCAACACTGGGAAGAATATCCATGCCTTTACGATGTGTCGTCTCCAAGTTGGGTGACATCACCGTGTTATCTGGGGCTCTGTCGGTGAGGGCTCAGTGGAGAAATCTTGTGGTGTGTACAGGTGGTGAGACTCCCGATGACTAGCCCGCTCACCAGACCTTTCTCAAGAAAAGAAAGGTCTGGCTGGGCCAACTCTCACTTTAAGATTGGAGAAAAAAAACGCCTCGGCTGCTTGCATTTCTTTCAACCAATCACAATCGTTCTGGGCGGTGCCACAGCAACGGTGCGCTTGCAAAAATATTGCCGGGGGGAAACAGGTTTTGGTGTAACACGCCCACAAAAATATCGCCTACAGGACGCGAACCATGGCAGAAAAATGGCTACATCCCCGCAAGATCAAACACCGCAAAAGTTAGTAAAGGACGTGTTGAAAACGGTTGAAAACTGCTACACAACCAGAGGTGGTAGGGCGGGACTTCAACGGGTGGCTCGTTCCGCCCAATGAGAGGCTGATCTATGCAACGAACTTCCGCCCACTCAGACTACCCAATGACAGAAACACACATCACCAGGTATGAACACTCAAAAGATTACGATAGTCTCCGTGACGCAAAATCAGGTTGAAAATCGTGTTTTGTGAACAAGGCTTTAGTAGTCTGGGAAATTTAACTTCCTGGATTAAATCTGAGGTAACAAGTCTTGCTGTGACCCTTGATTCAGATCTCAGCTTTAAGTCCCGCATTAGCAAGGTGACCAAAGAAACCTACGAAACAACACTAAGGTACGACCATTTCTAAATGAAAAAGATACCAAGAAATTGATAATAGAATTGATTTTAAGCTCCTCCTCCTTGTTTACAAAGCCTTACATGTTAACAATTTGCCTCCAAGAGCACTGCGATCATCTGCTGCTGGTTTATTGGAGGTTCCCAGCAACAGCCAGAAGAAGATCGGGGATGCAGCCTTTGTCAATTAAACCCAAAAGCTATGGAACACACTACCTGTAGATATCAGGGAGGCTAGCTCACTGAATATTTTTAAAAGAAAGCTAAAAATGTATCTGTTCACTTTAGCCTTTAACTAGCTCTGACTTTCCTGATACAGGTCTGAAACTCTTAAACTTCACGCTGCTGCAACTCTTTTAAAATCTTACTTGATGTTATGCTTATTATTAGAGAGAGAAGCTCGACTTCTAGCGAACCAACATTTGTCTTGGTCCAGGACAGCCCTTGTAGAACGAGTGAGAGAGACAGACATTGGAGTGTCTTTGCTCGTGGCACTGAGCTGTCATGCGGCTCTGTGACAGCTGTAATCTCTGCCATTCTGCCTTATTATCATCACTCTTTCATTCTCTACATCCTCTGCCATGCCCTGGCGATTAATTCCATTTGATATTAACACAGCTTTATTAAACATTGCCATTAGAAATTGTAAAGATGATTCTGCTGAGAGAGATCAGTATACATGAAGGTCAAGAGGAGGACACTTTGCTGAGAGGTAGAAGGTTTAAGACAGAAGCACCAGCCGCTGGTAATGTGCTCAGACAAATATTTGGCTCCTGCATTTTTAAGTTTTTGATTAGTAAGTCTTTCATATAGTAGTGAAAAAGTAAAGGCTTTGTACTTTGTTCTCAGCTTTACTACAGTCTTTTTTTTAGGAATGAGTTGCTTTCATCTAACCACAGGGATTAAGAGAGTGGTTTTTGATCTATTTTTTAAACAGGGTATAACACAGGTTGAGGAAAGCTACACACAACACTTAAATCATTTGAGTTATCAGTGAATAATCTGGAAAATAGGTCGAATTAAAATACATCAGTGATCTGTCTTGATGTACAAGTCTTTGATATGGCATTAACTCAGCTGTTTCAAGAACAGAAACCACTTCAATATTCAGATGTGTGGCTTTGTATGGAAGCAAAGTTCTGTCAGTGTGATGAAAAAAAGATCCTGGTAGTTATTAGAATAATGACTTGAAACCTTCTCAAAATAATACAATTAAACGCTGTGTACACTTGCAACATCATCTACGTGACACTGCTGCCCCGAGACAGTCATCAGTGGGGACCGGCAGGGCAGCAAGGTGACGCCACATCTGTCAGGTGCAGCTCCCGCAGGACCTCTGACTGCAGGTTGAAGACAGCAGCAAAGCTGTCCACGGCAGGCTGTGTGTCAGATATAGAGGCATCAATATTGAATTGAGACTGTTTTATAACTGGTTAAAAACTCCTTGTAGTCATAATGACGTATGCATGGACGCTTCCAGTTGCCTCTCTGTCAGCTCCACTAAAAGTGTGCTAAATTTAGGCTGTTATGTCTATTTTGGAAGTGCTGGTGGTGCTTTTTGTGGTTGGCTTGGACTGTGGTGGCACATAGCTGTGAGTCACTCATGGGTATGAGGATATTAACCTACCGGAGTCAGATCTCGTCTGTCAACTACTAACTAGCTAGCTGCTAATTAGCCAGGCTGAGGTTTTCAAATATAAACATCAGTAAACACCGAGGAAAATATGGAGAAGAATGGGCATCAGCTGAACTACCATCCTGCTATAGTCATTGTACAGATGCTGGAAAACTGGATGACCTCCATGCTGCATCAGTTTCCAACAGGATATCAGGGCCTGTAAGATCCTTTGACTTACCAAAAGTCAGCTAAATCCTGGACAGCACCATTCAACCAGGTGACTCTTTTCCCACATGCCAATTCGACAGAGCAGAGGACTCTGGTGAGAGAAGGAGAGGAGGATTATGCTTTATGGTGAATAAGGGTGCTTTCACACCTGCCTTGTTTAGTTCGGTTCAATCTAACTCAATTTCATTTGCCCCCTAAGTGCGGTTCGTTTGGGCAGGTGTGAACACAGCAATCGCATTCGGGTGTGCACTAAAACAACCCAACTGAGACCTTCTTGAAGAGGTGGTCTCGGCCCCGTTACAAACGATCTCTGATGTGGGTCTGAAGGCACCCTAAGCGCTGATGATGGTGACTTTGGAGTGCTGTTCCAATCCTGCTGCAAATCGCTGGAAGAACAATTCGCCATGCGGAAGTGGCTGCAGAGCAGAGTCGCTGCGGGAGGAGCAACCATGCAGCCATCTTGTTGCAGTCAAGATTTGTGGATAGTTAAATACTTCCACATCTAGAGACCATGGATTACCAGGACCATCCGGAAACATGGACGACTGTAAAGCAGCAGCCAACAATGTAAGAAGATGGAAAAAAGGACGATAAAGGATTGATTGATTGATTGAACAGCAGTCCACTTCTCTGTTTTGGTACAGTTAGTGTTCACAATTGCGTGGACATGACTCGTACTTGAGACCATCTTTTGAAGTGGACTCAGGCACGGATAGGCATATCAGGGTGAGAGTGTGGTACACAGTGCTCACACTAATCAAAAGAACTGGGCTTTGGGGCCAAGTGTACTCTGATCCGAGCTCAAGTCCCTGATATGAAACCTGCCTTAGTCATTATTTTGATAAAGTTTCTCACTGTTTCCAGATACTAAGTCATTATTTTGAGATAGTTTCTCATTATAACGTCAAACAGGATCTTTGTTTTGTATCACAATGGTGAAAATGGGATTCCATAAATTCTCACTTCATTAACGCTATGTTGAAATTTATCACATTAAGCCCAGCTTTGCCCAGATCACTGTCGCTGTTTGGTGCAAGCGCACAAACATGGAAACAAAGTAAAGCTAATTATTTTATTTTAAAAGCTTCCTTTAATTTAAAATGTTTTGGTTCATGAAGCTTCCAGAGATTTCTCCCGCCAGTATCTCGCTTGTGACGGAAACCAGCCAGGAAACTTTCCTACCAGCTGGTTTCAGACTTACTGTAAGTCAATATGTAAAAATTCAGTGTGTGAGGCGGGGGATGATCTGCATAGCACAACGTAACAGATTTACAAAATGCCATGCCTTTGAATCTGGCATGCCTTTGAAAGAACTTCTCTTGGGATTTGCTGGCTCCCACAGGACAGAGAAGGAAAAGCCTAGAGAACATCTAACACACCAAACTGATCCTATTACAGTTGACATGTGTGACACACAACTGACAGGGTTGTCCCAGCAAACACTGTTAATTGTTTCATCTGACATTAGGCCACAGAGGGACGTACATTAAGATACAGATTCATGATGAAAACCTCTATTAACTCAATATTCCGACTTTTATTCGCCGCCATCAAAGACACCTGATATTATGTCTGATTTTGGAGCGCTTTTCACTCAAACCCCTGAGACCATAACTGAGGATGACAATTCAGCTCCAATTCAGCAAGATGAATTGAAGCATGAAGACGATTTGAAAAAGTCACCATAATTGACGCTGACAGTCGTAGGATGACTGTGCGTTGGGTGCTGTTTCCTTTCCGAAAGGAGATTTGGTGCTGCGAGCGGTTGGCTGCACGGGCCTCGCCGTTGATGCCGAGCTCCCTCGGGTGCGGTGGTGAGTCAGGTTCCCTGTCGCAATGCATTCGCTACAACACAGACATGCTCTGGGGAGTCCATGACTGATCCTTCTGGCCTGCAGTGAGCTGTTTGTGTGCATGTGTATGTGTGTGTGTGACAGAGAGATAGTGTACACATGGCGTGTGTCCTGCAAACTACAAACTACAAGAAAAGACTTTAGAGCCCCGCTGATGTCAAATACCTTGACCCAGTGGGCACATGGCAGACACTCATCCACTGTAGTATAATGTGTGACTTTGGACAAACAGTATGACTGTGACGGCATGCTTTTGCTTGCATTTTGTAGAGCTGCAATTATGTTAAATGCCCATCATCTGTGCAAATATTGTACTATAACGTGTAATTTCCTGCCTTTGATTTAATAACACGATGCACATGATGGTGTGTGCAGGTTCTCTGTGTTTTTGTGTGTGCACACTCTGTTTTGGCTCATATGCGTAAAGGAGGAGCCATATCAATGACAAAGATTGACGAAGCACACTGTCCTCTGATTGCCAAGGACATCACACAGTAGGTGATGGATGCAGCTTTGAATCTGAAGTAGATCACTTGTCTTGTTATACACATAAAAGATTAAAAGGGAATGCACTGGAATCATCGCTATAAATGCTGCAATTGTAAAGTGGCAGGGGAAGAATACAGGTCAGATTGCCAAATTAATTGTTAACAATTATCTATCAATAGTGGTGTTTTCAGTTTTTGGGAAACTTAAGCCAACAATACCTCAGAAGTTTAAATATATATGTAGAGACAGTGGTGAGCGCCTGAAGACTGAAGTGAAATTAACAGCTTAAAAGGGATTTATTTAGGGATTTATGGGTTAAGAGCAGGTCCCCATAAATATACCACACAACAAGGCAGTATGTTATTCTTGACACACACACGCACACACACACACACACTAATTTTTGGTATGACACGTTGTAATATCCATATGACATGATATATGATATCTGGGTCTGTCCTCACCGCACGCTTCGCACATCATCAGTCTTCATACATCTCCCAGCATTTTTCTGCCCTCTACTGTACCGAGCCATAGAGGTTAAATTAAAACACTCCACACATAGCAGCCCTCCTCCTGCCTCCGCACCTCTTCTCTCACTCATGGCTCTCTTCATTTAAAGCCCTCAGCCCTTTATTCCCCATACAGTGCTGGCTGACTGACAACCAATGTTTGTTTTCTGAAAAATGATTTTGCTGCTGCATATTGCACAGTAGTCATTCCCTATATGTTTAAGAAGTGAAATGATAAAAGCAATAACTATATCTATCTATATGTATAAAATTCCCCTCTCACCCTTCCCCCGATGGGGGATGGTGGTGATGTGTCTTCCTCAAGCGTTGGTCCTCTGCCAGAGGCCTCGGGGTCTGAGGGTTCTGCGCAGTATCTTAGCTGTTCCTAGGCCTGTAATCTTCTGGACAGAGACCTCAGATGTTGTATCTGGAATCTGCTGGAGTCACTCTCTCAGTTTGGGGGTCACAGCCCAGAGTGCTCCGATTACCACTGGCACCACTGTTACCTTTACTCCGCACATCTTTTCCAGCTCCTCTTTCAGCCTTTGTTATTTTTCGAGCGCCTTGTGTTCCTTCTCCCTTCTTACATCCTGCTGTCTCTGCTCATATCTGCAACCTCATTCTTTCGGCCATTACCCAGAGCTCATGACCATAGGTGAGGGTCGGGACATAGATGTACCAGTAAATCGAAAGCATTGCCTTCCAGCTCAGCTCTCTCCTCTTCACAATGGTCCGGCACATTGCCCACATCACTGCAGACACCATGCCAAATCGCCGAACCATCTCACGTTCCATTCTACCCTCACTCATGAACAAGACCCCAAGATACTTGTACTCCCTCGCTTGGGGAAGTAACTCACTCCCAACCCGGAGGGGGCAACCCACCATTTTTTCACCGTAGAGAACCATGGCCCCAGATTTGGAGGTGCTGACTCTCATCCCGACCGCTTCATACTCAGCTGCGAACCACCCCAGTGCATACTGGAGATCATGGTGTGATGAGGCCAACAGAACCACATCATCTGCAAAACACACATGTATTTCTGAGGTCACCAAACCTTGTACTGGCTGCGCCTTGAGATCCTGTTCCTGAATATCCAAACAAAATCGGAGACAAGGTACAACCCATTCATTTTATTTGTTATTAATTATATATTGATATTTGATATTCTGTCAGCTAATATTAACTATTTAAAAGAAGGTTAAAAAATCATTTTCTCAGTCTGGTTTGTCAGAGCGGTCTCTTGTATTCTCACTGTGTGTAGGGATGAGCTGAAGTACTCACATCAGTACTCTGCATTGATCCACTTAATGAAGTACTGTGGTAGACTGGCTTTGAAAAATGGCAATCAGTGCATCTTTAAGTGACTCTCTGATGGGAGTTAATTAATTCTGCAAGACAGAAGTACATCGCTGGATTGTAGATGCAGTTGTTGGAGTTATTCTTCAGTCTCAGCATTGTTACAGCCTTGAAAGTAGCAGGTAATAGAACTTCATTACTCTATATCCTGCTATTATTTTAAAAATATTTTTGTCCTGCAGTCTTTCCATTTCTGACACTCGGATGAGTGATGTGCTCTGCATGAGTTTAAATGAGTCTGAATGTTGTTTTCATGCTTGCCATCACTGACTGCGAGATTGCATACAGCTTACAAAATGCAGCTTCCTACTGTCACTTTACTTGGAAAATGGGTCTTTATATGCCACTCTTACATCCTTATATTCCTTCCATTCCAGCTTGTACCTGTCATACTGGTGACAGTTTGGGTCCCAGGAGCCTGTTGTCAGCTCCTCCTGTCATATGTAATATAACACCACCAACAAGCATCTGGTCTGGTCCACCAGTCAGAAATACTGCACTCTATTAATTTGAGAATCAATCCTGACTTTGCTGGCATCTTATACCTTCAAGATGGTGAAAATGTGAAGTATTCCCGTGCCACTGCTTGATCTTTGAAAAACTTATAAATCGTGACCTGCCTTCTTGGCTTCTCTCCAGCCGACTCTATCCGACCCTCAGGCCCTTTTAAACTTCCAGACCTGGTGGTTGACTTCCATGTGTGAAAATTAGGAGTTGCATCAGTGAGTAGCAATGCAGTGACTGAGTCGCTGTTTTAGTCCATTACATTTGCCCTGAATTAATTAAGGAGCTCATTCATTCATTCATTCATTTGGAGCATTAATATAGCAGTAAGCAACTGTTTGATATGTAAAGATATAGTGGAGTGATGGCGTGCTGAGACTGAAGTCAAGCTGCTTCTCTATGTGTTGTGCTCCAAACTTCTCTGCTCTGTGTTGTGGTAGGTGGTCTGGCTGCATCTGCATGTTAATGCATGTGAGTCCCATGAATGTTTCCCACTGGTGAGCTAACTGCAACTTCTCTGCACTACACTCATTCAGTGGTTACCACTGACATCGGGACGGTGTCATAGTAGAAGTATAGTCCACCCTCCTGTTTAGGTTCTTAGGTTTAGGCAACAAAAGTAAGTGGTTAGGTTTAGTAAAAACATCATTGTTTGACTAAAAATAATTAAGTTTATTACTGACATAATTGGTTAATCTTTCCATCAAACAACCTGACTGTTTTTGGCCACAGCAGGGAGGTGTTTTCAGCAAAAAATCTCACCCACTCTACACTTCCTGCTCAGCACCACAGCAGACAGTCACTGTTAGCGTCTAACTGGTGAACACAGTGGAGCATTTAGCAGCTAAAGAGTCAGATATTTCCTTTTGGAGTTGGTAGAGACCAAAAACAAAGTTAAAAGATAGTGAACACGATTCACATTTGCTGGCTGAGCAGAAACATGAGTCTATATCAGTGATAATATTGGTCCATAACTGCTGGATCAGCACATCAGCATATAAAGTGCCTTTTAACCCGTCAAAAATAAAGTTATATTAACGGAGCTAAGTACAAGTCAACCTACCACAAGTCCTTCCCACAGCAGACTGTACACCCGTAAAGTCTGCAGGGGCTCGTCGGTGTGGCGTTCAAGTGCTCACAGATATATATAGAGTTTGAAATGCATAAATCATAATAAAAAGCAACAAAATAAAACAGTGAGTAACTTGATATTGTGCATGCAGGTAAATAATCATCAATTAAATGCAGCTAGTAATGGCAAGTGCAATCACTAACACATTAACACATTAACTAACTTTGCCACTTAAATTCTTTCCTTTCTGTTGAAGGATTCTCACCCAAATAGAAATTACCTAGTTTAAAGGGATTTTCACTCGTCACGGGTATGCTCCTGTATATTCATGACCATGGGGAGAGAATAAGACAACGTTCTCATATAATCCCTCCATGCTCTCCAACCTCTGCCCTCTTCTTATGACTATAGAGAAACCAGTCAAGTGGTAAATTGTCTCTCAAGAAATACTCATCTTAAGATAAGTGAAGGAGCGAAGGGGTGAGGGAGATAAGAGGAAGGAAGAAATTACACAGAGGAGTTAACATTCAACAGTTAGGTAACCTTCATGTCCCTTTCATGTCTCCTCTATCCCTGCAAATCCCAGCTTACATTTCTTATTCCTTTTCTTGATATTGTATCCCCCCTTCTTTAAACCAGCTTATTGATCGAAGCAGATACACCAATAACGGGAGAACTAAGTGGGAAAAAAGGACAGTTTTTGGTAGACTATCATTAGCCATGATGATATTTTTCTTATGTCTTGTTGTGAGTAAAGCTGTATTTATTTCATTGCATTAATTGGGATCCAGCTGAAGCAGTAGCTATTCTTCTTTGGTCCATAGCAAACACAATATTCTATTTAAATGATCAATTTTGGGGGGGGGTATGTACGTAATTACAATAAAAACATCTCACTGATTTAGAACCTGTATAGCTTGTCCATGTCAGCACTTTTTGTGGACTGCGTGTTGCTCTGCCAGTGAGGATTGTGTCATCTCTCACCTCCCTGTGAATGCGTGGTAAAAATTACCTCAGGTTATAGCAGTCCTGTGTGAATTAAAATCCACAGTGATTTAATGAGTGAATGGAGCATTTCTCTTCTTCTCTCTTTGACTTGTTGACCTAATTTCTGTCCTGCTTCGACATTAAAAAGACAGTTCACGCCAAACCAAAAATATGTTTTTTCCCCATGACCTGTAGTGCCATTTATCGATCCAGATTGTTTCAGTGTGAGTTGCCGAGTGTTGGAGATATTGATCTTCTTCTGCCTTCTCTTCAGTATAAAGGAACTAGATGACACTTAACTGAACTACACCCACCAACTGCAGCACCACGTAGAAAATTAGCAACTCATGGATGCTCGTGACAGTGCAAGATGTAAACAGCTGAGCTGTAACATTAGCTAGCTCAGTGGCGCTAAGTGAGCTAGCATTTGATGCATGATTCCTTCTGCATGGTGGGTGTAGGTCGGCAAAAAGAAAACAGTTCCTACATGAAAACAAAAGCAGGTCATTATTTCCAGAAAGCGATACTGCTGTTGAGTTTTTCAGATATTTTTTTTGGAGCCTTGAGCACCTCAAGCCAAGTGCCATTTAGTTCCATTATATATGAGCAAAGGCGGATGTCTCTAAGGTCGATATCTCCAACACTGAGAAACTCACACCAAAACCAAGCAGATTGACCAGTAGCACTACAGGTAAGAGGAATGTACTTTTGATTTAGGGGTTACTGGCCCTTTAAGTGGCGGCATGGTGGTATGGTGGTTAGCACTGTCGCCTCACACCAAGAGGGTTCCTGGTTCGATCCTGGGTGTGGGAGCCCTTTTGTGCGGAGTTTGCATGTTCTCCCCGTGTTAGCGTGGGTTTTCTCCAGGTACTCCAGCTTCCTCCCACAGTCCAAAGACATGCAGGTTAATTAGTGACTCTAAACTGCCCATAGGTGTGAACGTGAGCATGAATGGTTGTCTGTCTGTATGTGTCAGCCCTGTGATAGTCTGGTGACCTGTCCAGGGTGTACCCTGCCTCTCGCCCAATGTCAGCTGGGATAGGCTCCAGCCCCTCCGCGACCCTCAAGAGGATAAGAGGTTAGAAAATGGATGGATGGCCCTTTAAGTGGGCATATAAAACGGTACATGTGACATCATACAAATGTGTTCACCTTTTAGAAAATCTATATGCAATGTCTTACATACATGACACTTGTAAACATGTAGCACATTATAAACATATCCACAATAAGTAGCGCTACAACAACCTTCTTTGGTGCAGAGACTACATCTGGGGTCAATGCCTGTTAATAGGTTCAAATCCCACAATGCCCTGAAAAATGATCCCAATTTGATGACATTTACTAACTTATGAAACTATTGCCTTGAGCTAACTACCTTAAAACCTTAATTAAATGCCCAGTCTTTTTTACTAGCCCGGTGTAGCTACACATTTTGACAAATAAAGGCCTGTCTCAATTAGAGGCCTGGTCTGGTTGCCAAGCAGTTCATTTATAGATCTTTGGATGTATAAAACCAGATTGTTGACTACCTACTTGAGCTAACGTTAGCTGTTAGCTGTTTAGATTTGCACATACAAATATAAGTGTTTAAACTTTTGTCAATATGGAGATGCTACACATCGGTAGCTTGGCTCATTTCATTTTACTGAAACCATGAGCACCAGGAAAGACCCTAAGTCATTCCGATTTACTGGCATGACGAAAAAACAAGTGGTGACTACCTTCCTCTGAAGCTGTCATGAAGTCAGAATATGTGCCCATTCCTTGATAGCTCCGTAAGTTATACTGTATAATATTCTTTTACTTTGTACGGGTCCACCTAACGAAAGAATCAGAAGTGTTCTTTTATAAAAAATTAATCCATGTCATGAATATTGTTTTACAGGATAAAGTGGTAATGTGTAGGTATGCCAGGTGCCGTTATCCTCGGGTGCCAGGAAACACACATAACACATAACTGATATCTTATTTGAAGCCTTATTTTTATACAGGTAATATTCATACTAGTTAAAATAAACAATTTGATCTTATTTCTCGTCTTTGCTGAGCGACAGATTTGCATAAGGGGACTTAAAGGCCTGTCCCATAAAGACGCCTGCCACAAATATTCAAATAATAGCCTGGGCTACTAATAGAAGTTTTATGGTACTCTTGTCAGCTGGGAGCATTGGTGTGCATGTACAGTAAATACAGTTTACTATAATAGGTATATATTGCCATATACAGTAGGTGATTACCACAGAAAATCAATAACAGCAAAATATGCTGAGTCTTTGCAAACTTTGATTTGTGCATTGTTAGTTTTTTCAGGTGATGACTGTGTGTGTGTGTGTGTGTGTGTGTGACTTTACTCTTGCTTTTGTCTGCTATTGATCCAAAATGAATTACAAACACTTCTCACTCCCACCTACACCTCTGCTTAATTGTTTCTAGAGCCCAATTCAAACACAAATCACTAGATGTGAAAGAGATTCAATATAAAACATAATCTCTGCTCCAAGCGTAACAATATGGACGACTGTGTTTGGATGACTGGCACTGCTCTACACATACTGAGCTTCCTTCTACACTGTTTTTGTGTTTTCTGTGACTACTTATAATTTGTGTCTCTCCAAAGTCATCCACAGTTTTTCATCTGCGCTGTGCGAAACCCATCGACAGCGGGAGAGCCGTATATTTCTGTGTGGATGCATGTGTGTGTGTGTGGATGCAAACCCACGGGCGCACACGTGCTTCCATCTAATTACAGTGCAAGGGAGTTGAAACCTTTACAATGCCCGTTCAACAGTGTAAATTATCATAATCATGTTTTTCTGAGTAGTCTGACTTTTTTCTCCCCCCCACTCTGCCCTCTCTTTCATCCTCTTGCTCGCTCTCCTTCCCTCTCTTCCTCTATTGGTGTTTTTGCAGCAGTGAGGTAATTACAGTCTGCACACACACATGCACACACAAGTGCACGCACACACTGGAGGCCTCGCATGGAGAAATAGAGCACATTAAATATTTATGCAGGCACTCTGAGAGGTTATTCCTCCCTGAAATTTTAATGTTTCTTTCCTGGTAGAACCTCGAGAACATTATATACATATATACATACAGCCTCAGGCCAGAATGGGGTGAAAGGTGCTTTGAGAACGTGAGAGTTTCTGTCATCTAATCTGCCACAGAGCAAGTACATCACCATAACCATAGCTGGCACTGAAGTCATCTTTGCAAAACAAGTTGAAACACTGCCATAGAGGGTCCCACAGTCAAACTGGACAAGTGTAAAGCCCCCTAATTGCAAAGTCTATGTGCAACGTCAAGCAGTGCCTATTAACTTGCCGTTCTAAGGGTTCCAAATGTCCTGAAACTGAAAATTTAAATAGTTTTTGTTTAGTTTTTAAGTAGAAGAGTTATTACATTTTTTGAAACCCCAGGATGTAATTTATGAAACCTGTTCCCCACGGTGTTTGGTTGTTCTTATTGAGCATCTCAATGAAATATTAAGAAAATGTAATAAGAAAATCTAACACTTAAATAAAATAAATAAATGTGATGTTAAAGCCAGTCACTGCAAAACTGAATGAATAACTTCCATTTAATTTAATAAATGTGTAGGAATGTAACTTTACCTTGGCTGGCTCTTTTTTGATTAATCTTTTCTATTCATAAAAAAAAATCTGCATTTAAAAGTAAACTCGAATATACGAATTAGTCATGCTGTGTTACCCTGAATTCATGAAGGAAATTTGTTTCTTCTTTTTTTGTTTTTCTCGCATGCCTCCATGGAAATTGATTGACAATTAAGAAGCCTGTTTAAGAACAGCAAAGCTATATCAAAACATCGGTTCATAAACTCTTGCAGAACTTATGCAGTATAAGCCAAGTCTCAAGTTTCCTGGCAAAAGTGCATATGTTAGGGAAGTACTGAGTATACGTCTGGATTAATAAGACTTTCATACTGCTTGAGTGGTGTGAGAATTTGCAAACTGATGTTTTGATATAGTTTTGCTGTTCTTAAACGTGGCTCCCAGTTAATCAGTAAATAAATATGTTTGACATTTCCTCTGGAGGCATGCTGGAAAATAAAATTTTTCTTACAAATTCAAGGTAACACGACATGACTTATTGATTTAGAAAAGGTCATTTTGTGGGTAAGGCATTTATTTAAAAATGCAGGAAAAGGATTAAATGAATACTTCACCCCCCAAATTATTATTTGTACATCAATTACTTGCCCAGTGTTATGTTGAATTTGGAAAGAAAACTGTTTTTCTCGCATGCCTCTATGGTGAATGAAGAGTCCATAAACAGGGTCATAGGGAACTGCCTTTACCAACAGCAAAATCATATCAGAACATCCATTTACAAACTCTCACACAACTTGTGCAGTATAATCCAAATCTCATTTGTCCAGTGGTATGTGCAATACATCCCAAACAGGTAGCCCTTTCCAGCAGGGAAGTGAAATAAGGGCCCTGATAGTCCAAGTCAACAGTTGGCCATCGGTCAATGTTGGGCCGTTGGTGATCATCTGTCACCTGAGTTTCGTTGGCACTAGTTAGCACTTTTTGGCTGTTCTGATTCAGTATGTTGACTCGGCATCAGAGATGGTGGAGTCCATCAGTGGATGAAACCACTCTGATTGTCAGCTCAGCTCAGTGCAGGAGAAGAGAGGAAAGTAAACAAATGGTCAAAGTCAAGAGGCAGTGAGGTCAAAACAAGCTTGTGTTAGTGAGATTTGTTTAGTTGTAATTGTGTTATTGTTTGCTAGCGCATGGTAAATTTGCTTTGTTCTTTCAACATGGGGTTGTGTGGCAAACTGGTGTCTTAAATAGAACCTGTTGGTCTTTCAGTTTCCCTTTTTGAATGATGAATACAGACTACCACCGTCTGCTCACATGAAGAGCTATTTCCCCTCATGCAGGCGCATAACGTAAGTGCTAGTTGGCTGTTGGCTGTGGTCTTTGTGGTGTGTTCAGGTGCAGATTTTTGGCAGAGACTGGGTGACATGAGGCAACAGTTGGCCTTAAAATGCAAATGTATCCATGCTATCTTCAAAACCAGACTCTATCGACAAAAACAGTAATTTAACCTTACTGAACATGGGAGCTGCTGGTCTACACCTTCCTCAACCGGTTTGTTTGCATTATCGTGCCACTCTGGTGATTTAAAAGGTTACTTTGAATTCAGCAAAGTCACACTATAACACAAACAACTGCTCGTGGCAGTGGCACACCAGCAGCTCCTGTGTTCAGTGAGGTAAAATTACTGTTTTTGTCGATGGAGTCTGGCTTTGAAGAGAGCAGAGATAAGTTTCTCTGTTAGTTCAGTTTCCTGTCAGAAAGAGCTGTCTGTTTGGAAAGTAGTGGATAAATGAGATTCGGATTATACTGTGCCAGTTTGTAAACAGATGTTTTGATATAGTTTTACTGTTGTTAAAATGACCTTATGTATCAGTCATTTGCTCAGTCCACACTTCCAAAATATATCCATTTTTGCCTAAATAAATAGAAATGTTTTAATGAAAATGCATTTGTTTTGGAGGTACTGAGCATACAACTGGAAAATAATCCAATCCCCCTTTACTTCAATCCATCAAGAAGTTTCTCAGTTGTTCTTGTCACCAGTTCTTGATGTATAAATGGTTATTTGCGGCTGAAGTATTTATTTAAGTTGACATGAAAATTTAAACTGCCGTTTGTGTTATTTTTTTATGATTCTGAAATTGCATGGCAGAAAAAAAGCCTACTTTTTATTAAACACCTTCATGTCCCACTAAGAGGACAAGGTCTGCGGCCACGGCTGCCTGTCAGCTGGGGTCCATGGCGTGATGAGCTCCAAGTGGAGCATGACAGGCCTGGCGGTGCGCTGATGGTGCACAGCCTTCTGGGAAGGTCAGTTCTCCAGGCAGGGGGAGAGAGGTAAAGGTTAGTCATGATGCAACAGGGAACGGTAGCGTTAGGACACAGAGGTTTAACAAGCCAGTGTGATGTGGATGTAGCGGACTGCATAACACAAAGAATCCTGGACAGTTATCAACAAAAACGTAAAGAAATGACGCCTGAAGTAACTATTAATGAATGAATGAATAAATGAATATTTGAACTCTCAATTAATGACAATATGGCAGATCATTTAAAATTTCCTGCTACTGAATGTTTTAGGTCCAAGTTACTTGTCAGATCTCCTGACCCAGTCCAAACCTCAGCAGGTTGACTTGAGACAATGCTGACAATCTTTTCAAATGTACTTGTTTGTTTTATTGTTTTTTTTCCCTGTGTGCTTTTCATTGTTTGTTTTATTGTGTCCTTATTGGTTTTACTCTGGGCTTTTGCTTGCTTGCTTTTATTGTTTTTATTGGTTTCTTGTGCTGTTACCCGTGTAATCTGTAAAGTGGTTTGGGTTGCCTTTGGGTATGAAATGTATTATATAAAAATTAATTTGCTTTTCATTGCTGCTGGATGTACAGTAAGATTATTCTTAGATATCTGTAAATCTGCACAATGACTTTCTTTTTGAAACGTTTGATTATGTTTAATGTTGACTTTTGATATTGACTTGATCTGATTGAAATTGGATTTGTTACGATGTTATGATTGTTACATTGTCATTCTTAACATAAGTTTGGACTCGAGTCATATGACTTGGTCTCAAGCCAGACTCGAGTCACAAATTTGATGACTTAAAGCAGCTGCACGGAACTTTCCGTTTTCATTGATTATAACGCCCCAAGTGGTATGACACCCACAGCCTGGTATCGTAAAATTCCGACTGCAGCCTTCGGCTTCATTCGTAAAATCTCGACCGCGACTGGCAATTACTGCATGCATTTGTTTTGGAGAGCGAGAGGAAAATCATAAATGCCCTGGTGTAGCTCTGAATTTCTTATAAACTGAGGACAACTGTATATTTGTGTTCATGGTCACAGTCACAGATAATTTTGTGGCGTTTGTTGTAACGTTACTAGACAAAAGCGGTTCACATCAGCTAACGTTACATTTAGCTTGCTTATAACTTCCATGTCGTCATATATTGAAGTGAAACAACGTCTAACAAGTTTCTGTATATTCTCTAAATAAAAACAAAAATTACATACCTGTTGATTAGGAAAAGGGCCAACTCAGGATCAGTTTTAAAACCTTTCAAATCTCTCTGCTCTCTCCACTTGGTGAATGCCCGACCGAGGTTTACACACGTTTGGGCTCGAGCCCTATCACTATCCCGTTTAGCCTTCTTCTGTTCTTCTGTTCTTTTTCTTTTAGATGATGCTCCTTCTATATCCGCCATGACATCGAAAATACAACCAAGTCCTTATAGACACATCGGGTAAAACTGTTATGTGTTCAGCAATGCCCGCTGCGTACCGCTTACTTGAAGAACACTCTCTGTAAACAAGGCTCTTCTTCTTCTCTCAATTTATTGGCGGATCACAAACAACTTCCAGGTGCATACCACCACCTACTGTACAAGAGTGTGCAATGTGTCTGAAATCATTCACTGCTCCCTACTACATGTCATTTAGCCTGTTTCTTAAATCCTACTCGTAAACACGGCTCCTTCTTCTTCTGTGGTTTAATGGCTGCGGGCCGCTGCGGGCGTGCAGACTTACTTCCGCCTCCAGGTGCCGTATTCTGGCTTGCTGACTTCCGCTGTGTCCGACCCGACTGAGGCTACGCTAAATAGCCATATAGAGAAAGGCTTTTTTTGTCGCTGTTGGGTTGAAATAAATATGCGGATCTTCAAGAGGAGTTGATACGAACTAGGGACAGTTTTATAAATGGTAAAAAGTTCTGCACAGCTGCTTTAAGATTTGACTGGACAAAATCAAGGAAAACTTGTGACTCAACTTGAACTTTACTGGCAATGACTTGTGACTTTATTTGAACTTGAGCTTTTTGGCTTGAAAATACTTGACACCGTCCTTGAAGCACAAAGATTATAAAGTGTGTTATGTAAAAAGTGTACCACAAATCAATTAATTTCCTGCCATTTCCTTAGGTGTTATTTCCCTATAACACTAACACTATTCAATCCCAAATTGACCTTTAATTAACCATTCAGACAGCATCCAATTAAGTTGCGAACCATGAAGAACTAAGTGACTGAGTGCCGATTGGAAAAACTAATAGGAAAGATAATTTTGTTTGTATATAAAAAATCGGTGATAGTCAACAAACAACAAATTGCAATATGCAAAATGTGTGGGTTGAAAATTAATGATGGAGATGCAACATCTTCCAACAAAGTGGTTTTGACAAATTTTTCAAAAGCATTTGTGAATTTTTTGTAAATTTAAGTTATTATTACTTTGTTTTTTAAGTTGCATTACATTTGGTGAAGAGTGCAATATGACTTGTTTACGACTCGAAACCCAACATTTAGGCCTTGGGACTTGTCTGTCTTGTCTTTAGACTTGAGAGCAAAGACTTGAGTCTTAGGGACCTGCACAATGATGACTTGGTCACACCTCTGCTGCTTACCAATAATAATTAGACTACAATTATGATTTCTGTATCTTCTCAAGTTAAGGAGTGAATTTCACAAATATGACAAATGTTTTTTCCCCCATTAATTCAGATAAATATAACACGGGTAGACCGTAGCTAGCTATCAGGTAAGTTTACTTATTTTGGAGTTTGTGCACCACCTTAATTTAATGGCTGTAATAGGTGTTATTTCAGGTTTGTATGTCTTTGCGCTGGCAATGGCTATAGCCAGAGCCATGTTTTTGGGTTGTCCATTCATCCATCCATCTGTCTGTGAATATGATATCTCAAGAATGCCTTGAGGTAATTTCAATCAATCAATCAAACTTTATTTATATAGCGCCTTTCATACATCAATAATGCAACCCCAAAGCCCTTTTCATCAGCTTCACCAGAAAAGTCCACTTTGAGTCCAGGATGAACTGATTAGATTTTGGTGGGCAAAGGTCAAGGTCACTGTGACCTTGTCTGTCTCATTCTTGTGAATGTGTTTTCTCGCCAACACCTTGAGGGATTTCTCTAAATTTGGCACAAATGTCCACTTGGACTCAAAGATGAACTGATTAGATTTTGGTTGTCAAAGGTCAAGGTAGGTGTGACCTTTCAGCCATCTCATTCACATGAACGCAATATCTTACAAACATCTTGAAGGAATGTCTATCCGTGTTTTCACAGCCATGGGTATAAACTGTAAGAGAAACTTGACTGGTGTGTGGAGGTATCCAGTCATTTTAGTTCAACAATTTTGCAACAGCTGCAGCATTTGTGTGTGTGTGTGTGTGTGTGTGTGTGTGTGTGTGTGTGTGTGTGTGTGTGTGTGAATGAATTTAATCTAGTGATGTGCTATATATTATCATCTATGTAGACTGGGTTTGGGAAAATTCCAGCAGTGTGGATGGAGCCAAAAACTGACGGAGAGGAAAATTTTTGTTCCCAGATTCATCTGTATTAATGTAGACATGGCATGTTAGCGGCACGGCTCAGTCAAGCGGTACAATATGTGATTGTGATTATGGCACGCACACACACGCACACCAATACCAGGAGAGACAATAAATTGGCTGTACAGAATAAAATTATCCATCCATACACACAATTTCCACACGAGCAACAAAGACCTTTAAAAACCCGCAATTCTTAACATGTCATAAAATTAATCTTTCGGCACAGCCACCATATACTGCAGCTGTATGGATCCTTGGCCTGTTACATGTATTTGTATTCCATAGCAGCGTAAAAATGACTAAAGTAGCTTAGAGAATTGAAATCAACAGTCCACAGCCAATTTCTCCCTGCACACGTCCATTATCAGACTCAGTGATGCTGGAGGGGTTCAAGTCCCAATTTGTGTCCTGTAGCGATATTCGATAAACTGTGGGTATCTCACGCATCCATATACATGAAGTTATGCTGACACACAAACAAAGTGGCTATAAACTTCCCAAAAATGAAAACATACGTACTTCATATGCTAAGCCTACACATGCACATATGCAAATAAACACGCACGCACTGCACGGACTTAAACAGGAAAAAATAAACAAATACACACACAACCACACACACTTAAACACACACAAGCAACGATCAGCCCTTAGCCGGAGGAAGTTTCCCAGAATGATTACCCATGTGGGATTAATGGTATCAGATAGAAAACACCAAATGAGCTCAGAGGATGTGGCAGCACTGGTCCTGTTGTGAGTATATTAGTTTACTTGACTGCACGTATAAAAAATGCATGAAAGAAAATGATGAAAAAAAAAATAAAAAAGGAAAATCCAATAAAGGCAAAATCATAAAAGTTAAGTGCAGCGTGTGAAAGGGAAGGAAAAACTCTCAAATATTTGGGAACTGATTTTAATGCAAATCATCATTCGAATTAACATACAAAAACCTTTTTCTCTGAGCGTTTCTGTTAAAACATACTGAGCAGCCCTGAGCAGACCAGCTCAAAAAGAGTCTTTAAAAAGAGATTTGAAAGCACAATTACACGTGTAATACAGTACTTACGTGAATTTGCATGAAGGGATATTTTGTGATATTTGGATTTTTACGAAACTGGACTTACTTTAGAATAAAAATTGCTTTAGTATTTAATTTATTTAAAACCTATTTGAGATGTTACTGATGTCGAGGATTTTTGTTGTTATTGCTTGGCAGTGAAATCACTGGTGTGTTTCAGTGAGTGTGTAATTATAGCAGAAAGAAACTTTACTGTAAGAGAAGAAATGACAATGTTTTTATCTTCATCTCTGCAGGTTGACGGCAGGAAGAGAGCAGATGCTCTATGTTTGGAGGTGTGATTGCATCATCTTCTTGTCATTGCTTATGTGTGCGTCTTGACTTGTTTGAACAAGAACATGATCAAAAATAATAAAGGTGACATACTAAAATATGTCTGATCATGACCTGACAAAGCATGTATAAAAGTGTTACTGTATGCATTTATTCATTTTCATTGTCCTGTTAGGGGTCATGGGGGGGAGCTGGAGACCATCCCAGCTGACATAGGACGAGAGGCAGGATACTGTACACCCTGGACAGGTTGTTGCAAATCCTATAATAACCATGCAGTGTTTGAAGAATTCAGTTCAGCAGCATGATTTTTTTGACACATTTCATAAATGTCCCAGCTGGCACCAGACGTCAATAGGATGCTAGAAAGACTTTGGACTCTTACGTCAGACTGACATTACGTTTTGGTTGGAAAATAACATTAACAATATTTAAAATGTTTAACACTGTTAGAATTTCATGCTGTGTGGGCATTAACATTATGATATTTTACAAAGATTGGGTTTTGTTCTCCCTTACGACTGAATGTCTTTATTTTATGTCAAGATGATGTTAACATGAGACATTGGGAAGATGCTGAGTTTTGGTAGCCTGGAAATCCAGACCCAAATCTAGAAAGATTTAGGGTCTGGCCATGGGTAATGAAAATGGCCCAACTCGAGGGGCGGCACCAAGCATGCATTTGTAAATATCACTGCACGCAATTGGATAACACTACGACAATGAGAACAATACACCAGGTGACGTGTCAGCGGAGCTAACTGGTAGATTAGACTCTTGCTGTATCCGGTCGGCAAAACAGCAAAAACGTCCTTCTTGCAAAGTAAAGACTCGAGCGCCATCTTCTGTTCCTCTTTTAGAGAAAAAGCCAAGTCTAACTCGTTCATTGTAGCGGCCAAAGCCGTTTCAAACAACTGGTGTTCATCCGTAGCCACCTTGCAATGTTTACTGACTGATTCCGGATTTCGTCGTCGCAGTGCTGTCGTCATCTGTTTAGCTCGCCTCTGGCCCCCCTATATCAGATACACCGATGTGATTGGTGCAGCTCGGTTTCATGGGCATAGGTAATGAGCATCATTACTGATTGCCAGAGTGACTCGCTGAGCAAATTCAAATTGTGCTCTCGCGAGAACTCTGGATTTCCAGGGTAGAGTTTTGGTTAGTTTACAACACAACTTTAAACCAACAACATATCAGAATCATCTGTCGTCAGTATTCTTTGTCAGATTGACATTAGCATTAAACATGCTGACATTGCATTTTGGTCACCCATCGTCAGCACCTAAATTCAACCAAATCTCAACTTCTATGAATGTTGGTAGCTAGTGCAGTTTATCAGGCCTTTCTTATTGCAATGACAAAAAGATGGTGAGATGATAGTGAAGAAAAAGACTCTGCTGATACAGGCTTTGGATCAAAACGACTTTATTAGCAAGCCAGTATCAGATCAAGCTTTGGCAGTAGCCCGAGAGAGATTCAGCCAATAATTGAAACTCCCCGCCGTTGTCCACGCATACTCTGCGTTTTATAGCCTGCGAGACATCCTCATTCATATTCATAATATTAGCTCATTTCTGATATCATAATGAGATCCTCCTAACCAAAAGTGGTCATTCCTTTCTCCAGTTTCAGGAGGTTCTTTGTCCGTGCAAAACAGACTAATGTATACATTCCTTTAGTTTCTCCGCGTAGCTTTCTGGACGTAAATTCTACATGCATAAACACAACATGACAGTGGCGCCTTACTGCTTCTCGGCAAGCCACCCATGAATCTATACATCACGAGGCACGAACCCCTCGAGATGTTCCTTCGAGAAGCAACGCAGTTAGCCTTAACACATGTGCCATGCAGTTACCATATATGTAGTATGTATCCTGTGGATGACCCCTTGTATCTTGACAGACTCATGGATTCCTGTGGCGCTGTAGGCACCTGAAGCAGTTCTCCAGTACTCCAGGTGGCTCAGAAGACAGAGCTGACACACAAAGTCAGCAGTCAGTGGACTCAAAACACTAAATAATTTCATGAGGTTATTAATACACCCACAGCCTGACCTACATGTAACCAAAAATTCAAATAAAAGTCACCCGCCAGGTGCCTATGGATACCTGACCCAATGTGGGACTCTGATCTACCCAGGCAAACACATTTGGCTTCATGCGCCCAGGTTTTGAGCTACCTGTCCATGAGGTCTCTGCCAATACTGACCTATGGTAACCCTTTACTGTATAGTAAGGTGATTGTCCAGGACTGTTTGCACTAGATATTGTTGTGCATTGGTGACCTATATTAAGCCTTTACTGTGAACTAAAAAAAACAAGGGCAGCATGGGGGTACAGTGGTTAGCACTGTCACCTCACAGCAAGAGGGTTCCCAGGTGGGAGAGCCCTTCTGTGCAGAGTTTGCAAGTTCACATGACATGCAGGTTAGCTTAACCGGTGTCTCTAAATTGCCCATAGGTGTGAATGCTTGTCTGACTCTGTGTGTCAGCCCCGTAATAGTCTGGCGCCCTGTCCAGGGTGTACGCCCCCTCTGGCCCAGTGTTAGCTGGGATAGGCTCCAGCTTTGTTTTTGCTTTTTGTGTTTTGTTTGTTGTAGCTTATTTTCATGTGTCAATGTATATATAATTTTTTATTTTGTTACATTTATGTGTGAACCCTAGGAAGAGTAGTGGCTGGGATCCTATTAAAGATACTCTCCAAATCACAAAGCTTCTGTCAACAGATGTTTCTCTTACCCTGTTTTGGGTAGAAAGCTGATCCAATTAAATGTGTTGTGTACGTTTATCCCAGTGAGTCAATAAATCTAACACAGCATAGCAAGTGTGGCAGCTTAGACCCATAAGTATCACTGCTTGGCAGGAAATAAAATCTGCAAAAGATTTAGTAGTGACACAAAAACCACTACAAATGAAACTAACATTCAGGTGCCACTGATTGTAAGCCAAGGTTACTTTCACACACATTGTATTACTGCTTGTAGCTCCCTGGTGGCAAAGAGACTAATGCCCACATCATTACATCCTGCTCGTGGCTGAAATTACTTTTAATGTGTATTATATTATTACGGCATGACAATTTGCCCAAGGGTTTGACATGAAAAGCACTCCAGTGAACAGATATCCGCAGAACACTGGCTGTGATGTGAGTAGTTAGGCTTCTCGGGGCATCAAAGAGGTTGTCATGTGGAGTGGTGCTGGTGGATATGTTAAGCAATGTAGTATTGATCTAAAGTTTTCTTAGTCCTCAGAGGCAGTATTGAGATTCCATTACTCGTTAAGGATCTCACAGGTACAATTATGTGCTTGCATAACAACAGCTGCTACTGGCTAAACATAAACAAGGTTTCAAGCAAAGCTCCTGGGTATGTGAATGCCTTTTGGTGATTATTCCGGGCCTGGTCTTCATAAGCCCGGATTGTTTAGAGGCTGCGCCGAGGTCTGACATCGCTATGCTTGAGTTAACAGCTCCGAGTTCCTGATATATGTTTGCGTATGTGTTTTTTTATGTGCTTGGTGATATTCTGTGGCTACAATAAAGTGACTGTGTTGGCAGTGACGGAGTGTGACTGCAGTTATTTGGCCTCCAGATCTGATGGATCACTGCAGAACAATAATGTCACTGAAGCCGGGGGTGAACTGGTCTCCAACCACATACACACAAACACCCACACGCGGCGTGCTGAATCATACTGTAGCCCCCTTCTCTTTCGTTCATCCCTTTTGTGATCCTCATCTCTCACATCCACCGGGGAGTTCACCAAATGTTATTTCAGAAAAGTAGGAAGCCGAGGAGTTCAGAAGGGTTGATGCTTTTATTCTCTCAGAACGTAACTGCAGGCACAGAAAGGCTTGTCATATAAAAAGTGCCTTATTAAATACTTTTTCTTGCCACCAGAGCCAGCTGCAAAGAACTGGAATGCACATAGACTTGCTGAAGCTCCTAGAAAATAATGCCTGGACATTATGCACCATATTACTGTTCTACTGTTCCCTCTACTGACCACATGGGACCTTTTGCTGTTTCATACCAGTGTTGGCAGACCAGCCTTACTGTAGCACAAGACAAGAGCTGCCAGCTGCTGTCAGTCAAACACAGATGCCGACACTGTTCTCCAGCCGACTGATAAAAAAGACAGCCATTGTTCTTTTAGAGAAAAAAAGTCTAAATTTGATTTAGTTGGACGTTAAGATTCGGCAAAGATTGTGATTAGTGTAAATAAACTATGGTGAGGGTTGGACAGGTAAAGCCAGGGTGATGGAAAGATCATGGCTGATGTTAATCAACCAGCTGTCATACATTAAGGGTCTGTGATGGACATAAACTACGATGTCCTGCATGAACGTTAGATACTTTGTATGCTTTACTTTCTGACTCCTACATACTCAGCATACAAAGAATACTGGGCTAGGTACACCCACTACTGGTTCACACTTGACACACCCAGTTGGGGAATTCTGCTACTGTGGATGGTCAGCCTGTGCCAGGGGCTGAGCCAGATGTGGTAAACATTCAGGACTCAGCCCAAACCTAGGAGGTGTCCCCCGAGGGAGATTTTGTTTTCATTTACAGCTGCTATATGCACTATATTTTTAAGCCATTTAAGATAATACAATGCTTAAAAATGTTTACATCATTTGGGCAAAATATGACAGTTGCCAATAAAAAAAATAATAATCCTGTAGAATTTACATCTTATTTTGGTATCTAAATGTTCTCCAACTTTCTTTATCATTCTAAACCCTGACAACATGTTGAGGGTGAATAATTTTTGCTTTTCCCATGTACAAGAGGCAAAAATTGTCTAATGTTACTATTTTTAAGTCACATAATAGAGGTAGATGTGATGTCTCAAGTGTTTTGCCCCCGATCTGAGGCATTTAATACTGAGTATCTGCCAATACAGAGTCCTGATCTGAGACTTTTTTTACTAGACGATACAGCTGCACAGTGCACACTTCAAATACCTTAAAATTATTATAATCAAACTGCTGACAATTTAATAGGTCTACAATTAAGACAATAATGCCTGCATTCAAGCTGTTCCTTAATTTATTATCATTTTATTATTTATATTTTTAATAAAATAAAGTATAAAATAACAAACCCTCTCAGCCTTTGCATGAGTTACTTAAATGGACTGTATTCTGTTGAGTGCTGGATTACCTTAAAGTCGCTTATTCTTATGCACAACAGTGTGCACATGGAGCTTTTGTTGCACTTGCGGTGGCGTCGTGGGTGTCCACTGAGACACCATGCACCACAGATGACAAACAAGCAAAACCTAAGATACTCTCACTGTCAAAAATCAGTTCAGGTAGGAACCCAAATACAGAGCAGCAGGAGGCAGAGTGAGGGTTAAACAAAAAGCAAGCTTTAATGCTGATTAAAAACTGGCAGGCAACAAAACACTCCAAGTCCAAGAGAAGGGGGAGATAAAACTGAACTGAAACAAACCAGGAAAGCACGATGAACACAGGGAAGAACTCCAAAGAAATCCAAAATGAGACACAAGAGACCAGAGAGAACAACACCATGAACACATGGATGAACATAGACAAACTTAAGGAACAAAGGGTAACACACACGTATATACACGCAGAAAACTAATCACAAGAACAAGACACAGCTGGAGTAGGAGGACATAGGCAAAAGGAGGGAAGTGGAGATTGGATAACAAGAAGGGTGTGGAGGGGAACACTAGGATGAAGCAAACAAGGCTAATACAGAACAGGTGTGAAGGGAAGACTCTGGGAACAGGGAATGAGACCGGTGTGACAGAAAACAGACGGGAAAACACTCAAAGACAGGAAGTGAAACCAGACACAACACAGAAGGAGAGAATCTACAAAATAAAACAAGGCAGAGCACAAACAGAAAACCCCAAAACGAAGTCCACAAGATAATATAATATTAAAAAAACAGGATCATGACCCTCACACACTGAGCTGAAATGAAACAAGTGCACATAAATTATATAAATGAACAGACTCACACTGCATTTTGCTGTTGTTTATGTTGTGTGCTGTTTTGCTGCATAGGGGGAAACAAAGGATCGGATCCCAAACAATTAAAAAATGCCTTGATAATAGGAAGGGTAGAATTTTAGCAAATCCATCTGCTACATTTAAATCCATGCCGTAATAATCTGGGCTGCTCTAACTGCAAATCAAGCATCCCCAACAGCGCCGCATAAATGCAATCTTCAATACTCTGAATTGAAGATTAGGCTTACAGATTTATCTAAGGAGTAGCATACATTCAGGGCATTTAAGAGAACTTTTGGGGCCAGAGCCCCAGAGGCCACCCCCGGCTCTGCCCCTGGCTTGTGCCTGATCACCAACATTAATGCTCATATAAGTCAGAATAACAATTACAGCAGATGAGTTAGTCTTTTTATATAGCTTTCACCTGTCAAATTATTTGGAAAATGGCAAGCGAACAATAAAAAGCAGAAAAAATAATTATGTAACACTGACAGTAATTAACAGGACTGAGTGTTGAAAGAGAGGTTTTGGTGATATCAAAAGAAATTCTAATAAAGTCATACTGCCAAATGAATTATGACTACCAGTGCCATTACTGATGCTAATACCAGTGCAGTCGTTCACAACTTGAAAGGCAGCCGCTGTAAGGGGAATCTGACACAGAGAGATGTGCAGGCACACATGCATACATAGTAGGTGAACTTCCTCTTTCCTTACTACATTGTATCTACGCCATCTTATCTGTGATGCTGCCCTGCATAAACACAGACAGGAACACACGTGCATACACACCAGGACACACACACGCATTACTTTTGCATAATCAATGGGAAAATACGTCTAAAAACACATTCAACATTCATTACATGCCATTTATATTTAAGCACAATGAATAAAACATCTGGCAGAATCCTGAATGCTCACTCTGCATTAAAAATGCAGAGGACCTTTCCAACAGGTTTTTAATGAGCGTGATTGGTTGGAGGAGCCATGTGAATGAGCGTCGCTCATTTGTGTGATGTTGTTAGGACACCTCAGCTCTATTTCATGACATATTTGTATTCAAGCACCGCCGCCGCCGCTGCCGCACAGTTAATACCATTGTTGCACCGTTGTCAGCAGCAGCGGGACTCTTCTGTGATTATCAGAGGTAATTACAATAAAAATACATGGCAATTATCTTTAAGATGGTGTAGAGCTGTATAATTGAAGCTGCTATTCTTGCTTATTATAATTAGTAAGAATGAAGTGACACAGCTGTATGGAGCAATAATTGTTGCCTGTGTGTTGGGAAATTCAGTTTCACTGTTCTAGGTATCTGCAATTGTACATTTCTTATTCAATTTATTTTAAAACTGTGCCTGACTTGCATCCTAAGTAGTTGACAGATCTGCTGTTATGGTAGAAAAGTAACACTTAGAATTCTTACCTGGAGACATTCACACATTAGAGGGAAAAACAGGTTGATGGTTATCTATTTAGATGTGTGAGAACATGTAATTGCTTACGCTGAAAAACACCAGAATAAAGCATTAACTTAGAGTACATTAGATAATGGTTCACTGAGCTGACAACAAAGAAACTGTAACGTTAGGTCATATAAGAGAGCAGTTGAGCAAGGTCAAGTCCCAGTCAGCCACTGTCGACTGGTGAGACTGAAACATGACTAAGAGTCTATAGCCATACTGTACCAGCGGCTCTGTGAGGATGTGCAGAGTTAAAAAGGTACTGACTTTATATGGCCAGCTCATTTTTGGGTTTGTTCCGTGTACAGTCTCTCAACTTCTTGTTGCCTGCTGGCTGTAATGGCGCCCTCCCTCCCTATATTCGACATACCTTTCTTAAATTTGGGAACACATCCACATTTTTGAGGGGGTCATCAGTGTTAAAAGAGCCATTTGCAACTAATGAAGCTCAGTGTAAGGGAGACAGGAAGACTTTCTTTATGCTGTATCCACTCACAATTCTCTCTCTATCTCCCACCGCTTCCACCAATCAGCTGACTATGGGTGTTCCCTCTCCTGGTTAGCCAATCAAACTTGGCCATGGGTTGGCCGGTTTGGTGGTTTAAGTGATGACTAACCTACAGAAACATTGTACAATTTTTCATTCTCCATCTTCTCTTCCCGTTCCTGTCTCTCTCAAACACAGCACGCAGCTTTATCATCTCCTGCTGCTGGCTCCATCGTCTGTCTGTTAAAACTAACACTTAAAATCTCTCTGGTCATAAGAAAGCATATTTCTGTTCACACTGAATCCGTCCAACAAACCAGCTGTGTCACTCAAGATCATACTTAAGTGTAACCACTTGGGTGGGTGATGGGTGAATACTTGCTGTTTTCCTACGTTTGTACTTTATACACTGAAAACACACGACTGTTATATTTACTGGAAATGACAACAGAGCCAACAGAAGGCAGGTTGTTATTAGCAATAGTCATCATTGATATATTTTTTTATTTACACACACAAAACTGGATAAAATCCACTTGGTAAAAAATTAAAAATTAGAAATGTGTCAGGGGAGATCATGAAGCCACAGGCTAATCCAAACAAACCTACCCTCAATTTAGGGAGAAAAACAGACAATGCCAAAAATAGTGAGGAAAGTAAACAAGAGAACTAAACTATCATTAAACAGAAAAATACAACAAAAGATAAATTTCAACAAGAAGCACACTGAACAGTCAGTGACAAAAACAGTCAATAATAACCAAGAAATACATAAAACACTGCAGAGAAAATGTGTGTATGTACAAGTCAAGTAATAATTAAACATCATGAATTAAATGGAATGATTATATGACATGATTATATATGTTTAATGAATATGAATATGTTATGTTTGCGGGTTGGGCGGGGCAGATTGGCTCTCATAATGGGGCAGATTGGTGCATCACTAGGGTACAGACTCCAACACAACACAATTCAGTCTGGCAATTCAGACGATGCAGCTGCTGGTGAAGTCAGTTCATATGAATAACTGTAGGAGTTTTATGAACAAAGCAGTACAGATTCCAATGGAAAAAAATCTCATATTTTTATGCAAATTGGGCTAGCTGGGTCTGAATAAACAAGTCCCAACAAAGGCCCAATGAATATGTGAGATATCTGTGAGATAAACCAGAAGGAATGAACATAAATAACAACAAAAAACAGCTTTATCTTTTTGTGACTGTGAACTGAACGAAATTCCAATTATGAACAATGAACAAGAACTGTGCTATCTGTGTAAACTGAACTTTGAGCAGCTCTTGTGAAGTGTTAACAGTAGCGGTCATGTTGTCACATCAGAGATGCCAAAATGTTTCTTTTGCACAGTTACATTCTGTATTAACGTGATAACAATTAGCTTAACAATCTTTCTTTGTGTCGCAGACAAAACGCCTCATTAGTGACAACAGTCCAGAGAGTGCAGAGAAACAGTGTAGCTAAAACCAAATAAGTCCACTGTGTTTTGGATTAAGAGATATTGTATTACCGCCCCTATGCACTCCTGGGCTTCAGTACAACACTGTGCAACTGGATCCTGGATTTCCTTTCTGAAAGACCCCAGTCTGTATGGGTGGGGAAGAACACCTCCTCGGTCATCACCCTGAGCACCGGCTCCCCTCAGGGCTGCGTCCTGAGTCCGCTGCTCTTCACCTTGATGACACATGACTGTGTCGCCAGGTCCACTACCAACAATCACATCATCAAATACGCAGATGACACAACAGTAGTGGGCCTCATCCGCAACCACAACGATCAGGCATACAGCGAGGAGGTGGAGCAGCTGGTGAGCTGGTGCAGCAGGAACAACCTTCTCCTAAATGTGGACAAAACCAAGGAGATCGTCGTCGACTTCAGGAAAAATAAGCCCAGTTACCCCGGAGGTGGTGAAAAGCACCAAGTTCCTGGGAGTGCATATAACGGATACCTTAACCTGGACAACAAACACAGCAGAGAAAATTATTGGGACTTCTCTTCCTTCCATCATGGATATTGGTCATAAACGCTGTCTGACAAGAGGAAAGGGCATAGGCGTCATTTAGGTATGGCGGGTACCTAATAGCCGCTGGGGGTTTGACCCCATTTTGCGTAGCTATTAAACACCGGTCCGATTAAACGCCTGGGCAATTATTTCCTCATTCATTGCCTCATGGCTGTCCCTCCTTGAGGGACTGTTTGCGCTTTTACGCATAGGTCACTGGTGAACTGGTGCACATGACTCGTGCTACGGATGGATGGACGGACAGACAGCCACGTATCTAAAACAGGTAATACATCTGGCTACATCTTTCCCACATCAAATATCCGTGATCACCTACACCCGCGTGCGTAAAAGCGCACACAATTCCGTGTCCTCTCACCACGGATGCTGTGATTTGTTGGCCCGGTACTCATTGTAGCCCATGCTTATAAGACCCAATAATAATAATAATAATAATAATAATAAGTTACTGTGGACCTATATGCCATGCCTTTTAACAAAATTACCAGAGGAGTTCGCTGAAAAACAGGTAATGTCAGCCTGAATTACTCACGTGCGTCCCCGGTGAAAATCGCTGACATACATGTGGGAATACAGCTTCTACAGGCTCGCCATAGCTTACTGTCAGGACTCAGGGACCAGAATTCGGGATGGCGGACCGTCGGGATGGCGATATTTCGGTGTGGTGGCCTGTAACTGTTGGTTAAATAGCCCGTTCGGTTGGTATTTGGATAACTGGGGCTTTACTGGTATAATGCAATAGCACCACCCAGCGGTGAAACCCATGTACATGAAAAAAAATATACCTCTAAATGTTTAGAGATTTTTGTACACGAAATCACCCTTACATTATACAGTATTTTTGCACTAAAAACATACTGGACAGGAACTGTAACCAAATAACGGCCTGGTGCAGGTCAGTGCAAAAAAAGCAAATAGCCCCTGGTTCTTTTAAACACCTGGGGTCAAAATCGATTTTGTGAAATAAACGCCCGGGCTTCTATTTGGAAAAATACGGTATCTATGTGTTGTAAAAGCATTTTGCTCTGCTGCTGTAGACAGCCTGTCTAAATGATGTCTTGAAGCCTGTCTGATTGTATGTGGGTTTTTTTCTTCATGTCGGCATGTTATGCTTGTATTTTCGGTCTCTGGAGACATTCCACTAAATTCGCCTATACAATATTGTACCAAATTGGCCTTTGTTTTACTGTGTTTCATACACCGGACCCGTTGGTTATCTTCTAGAAATGGGCTTGTAATTAATTTATTTTCTTTATTTTCTGTGAAGTTAAACACATGACTAATGATAATTAAACGTCCACTCGCTGTCCGTGGTGCTGAAATATGCGCCGAAATAGGCCCGATGTTTTCACTGCTCTCACCAAGTCGTGCATTACATGCAGACATGAGGTATTATGAATGTGAGAAACAGCTTCATGTCCTTTGAAACAGTTTTCAATAGCATAGTATGTACTTCTGACAGGTCAAAGACCAAAGTGAAGTTTTATATAAGTTCATATTTTTGAAACTCCATCATCAGTAGCTCTGTGACGTCATGTCATATTGCCATACCTTAGCTTTTGCTGAAACGACGCCCCTGGGAAAGGGCATCACCAGAGACCCCACACACCCACACCATGGACTGTTCTCACTGCTGAACTCTGGTAGGAGGTACCACAGTATGAAGAGCAGAACAACTAGGTTCTGCAACAGCTTCATTCCCCAGGCCATAAGACTGTTGAACTCCCAATAAACCGCTGCTAGAACTACTGTTTTTACTCTACATTGCCACTTTTTAACCTAATTTTATATTTTACATATATTTTTGGATTTCTTTTTAACTATATGCACATGAAGCCCTTTTACTGATCATGTTGATATTTTTGCTATTAGTCAATGCAACGAAATGTCGTTCAGTGTGCACTGTGTCTATGTGTACGTGAATGACAATAAAGTATTCTATTCTATTCCACACATACTGAGTGGAGACACTCAGACTACTTTTGATATAAACACATAATGAAACATAAATGTAAACACATTCTGACTGATCACCATATAACAATACGATTACCGGCTGACCCCTGCGAGAGCACTGATCTAATAAGCTCTGCTAGTAAACAGCAATCTGTCATTTTTCTCCAGCTCTGTCAATATATCACGTCCTATGATCCATCATAAAACTGCTGAGATATTTGCTGAAATAGGTGATACCAAGCAGATGGTTGTGCCGACCTGCTGTGGTAGATGTTGAGATATTTCAAAGCATAAAAACAGGATGAAAACAGACAAACCGACTGAAGGCATGGATTCCCCATTAGCTGCACTTTGCTCAATGACCGAATGCACACGAGGAGACCATGCAAGGAGTGATGAACTAAAGAGAGATAAGAAAGGATTATGGGATGGGAGGTTTAGGGAAAAAAAAGTAAAAGAGTGTGGAAAGGAGGGATGAAGAGACATTCAAATGAGCGTTAATAGTTTTATAACTGCACAGGGTGATTCCTGACATGCTTTTAATGCTGGAGTTAGGATGACACATAATATTCAGTGTAATTACATGGTGCCATGGAAGGCTTTTAAATCCTTACCAGCAGTAGCTGCCAGTGCTGCACTTGTTTGTTAGACAGAAAGTACATCAGAGCTAGATACTGTTAATCTACACTCCCAAAGGAGCAGCAAGGTTCGTGCAGTTGTGTGTGGTTGCATTGTTTCAACAATGTTATTTCAAGCTTTTCTTTCCTCCCATAAAAATATTATCACTGTTGAATTTCATAGATGTTGTATATGGAGTGTCTGATTGCACATGGATGAGAATAGTCACACTGCACCTACTGACTAGTTACATCCATCAATTTGACACATTATTACGGATCTTATTGCATTGGCTAGCTCATCATGTTGATGCGTCAAGGTCGGAGGCAGTTAGGGCAAAGAGGTACAATTTACTTGTAGCTAATCTTGGATATTCTTATTGATTAAACTGGTAAACTTACAACAGACAAATAACACAAAGTCTATGTAGGGAAGACAGTTGGATATCTCAAAAACAAAGGTTCTGATATTTGGCTACAGGTGTGCTTTAAGGACACATCAAGAGCTGTGCATCTCTTTACATGGTGTAGCTACTGAGCAGGTTAAAAAGGCAGAATTGTTGGGGGTCACACTTGAGGGAACACTTTCATGGTCAGCTCACATTAATAACACGGTTGCTAAAATGAGTAGAGGCATTTAAGTTATCAGAATGTTTGCTTATTTTTTAACAGAGATGACAGTTAAACAAGTAGTACAGTCTTAAGTCTCATCACACCTAGACTATTGTCCAGCAATCTGGTCTAGCGCCTCGAAACAAGACTGTAATACAATCCAGCTTGTTCAAAACAAAGCTGCCCGTCTTGTCCTTCACTGCTCTATGAGGAACACTCTGGAGGGGACGCTGTGGGTCAGAGGTAGAGCGGGTCGTCCACCAATCGAAAGATCAGCGGTTGGATCCCCGGCTCCTCCAGTCTGCATGTCAAAGCAAGATACTGAACCCCAAATTCTGGCTGTTCTATCGGTGTGTGAGTGTGTTAAAACTGAGTAGCAGGTGGCACCTTGTATGGTAGCCTCAGCCACCAGTGTATAAATGTGTGTGTGAATGGGTGAATGTGACTTGTAGTGTAAAAAGGCTCTTTGAGTGGTCGGGTGACTAGAAAGGCGCTATACAAATGCAGGTCCATTTACCATTACCATGCCAGCGAGGGTGGAGGACAGACTGGCCTACAGCCTGATCCAGTATGTGCCTGAAGAAAACTTGCACACCTAGTCACAGATAACACACGCTGTTGATAGACACCACCATGAAACCAGACGGGCACGGTTTCACTCTGAAGTCGTCGTCGTCAGAAAGCAACGAAAAAGGTGTCCTTTTAATCATGTTAGCATGATACGTGGCTGATTGCCGGTATAGTTTAACGGTGTCCGGGGGTGTCAGGGGGAAGTTCGTGTGGTGCAGGTGGGAGGGGTGGTGGATGGGTCCAACAAACGTCAACTTTCACTCAAGTAAATAGTGTTCACGTCCCGAACGATTTTAAAGCCAAACTCTGTTCTTTTTCACTAAACCTAACCATGTGCTTGTGTTGCCTAAACCCAACCATGTGTGTTTGTTGTTGGAGGAAAAAAAAAAAAACGTCAATTTGTGTTGTACTGACATAGTGCGTTGATTTTGTAGAGACTGTATGTCATTTCCTGTGAAAATGGAAGTGTATCTTGCAAAAAGAGAAGTTGACACAGTGTCCCAGAACGTCAACAACCAAGCACCCAGGGTACCTTGCACATCGTATGTGGACGTGGAAAGTCCGTGACCAAAACATCAATATGTGACAAGGTCGGAGTGAGAATGTGTTGACCAGACATGCCTGCATTGGAAGCTTTACGCCACCCATACCAAAGACCAGTGCATTAAAGACAAGTGCAATGTACAGAGCCATGTCAATTTGGGATTAACTACCACTATACTTATCCGGGTTACCAGTAGGATTACTTTTAAAAAGAAACTAAGAACAGCAAATATCAAAAAAAGGAATCTGTTTTACCAGCATATGATGTAATGTTTGTCGAGGTTATGTGTATTTGTGGCGCTCACTTGGGTGATGCCTCAGTGTATAACCATGTTTTGTGCAGTCACATATCGTTCATGCAGTTACATATAATTCTATAAACCTAGGTTATGGGCTCTACTGGTTTGCCTTTGTGATCTACTGATAACATTGTAAACTGCTGTATCTTGTTTGAGTTTTATTAAAATTTGTCAATGTTTTCAATTGTCTATGATGTCATCATTTAATATTTTGTTTAATATCTTGTTTTTGCATTCAGTGTGGACCCCAGGAAGAGTAGTCCTTACTGCGGTAACGGGTAATGGGATCCTGAATAAAGAATAAAGAACAAAGATGTTTGGGATGAACGGGTGAAGCACAGGACTTTCAAGCAGGATGTATAAAGCTTCTGAATGCACATTATGTACATAAACTTCAGCAGAATAGCTGAATAGACGTGTTTGTGTTAATGTCATATTTCAAGACCTAGGAACATGTACACGCAGGTGTAAATAGTCTCACTGGTTATTCACATCACGGGTGCAAATAGTATTGTTAGTTATGGACACTTCAGTGCGTGCCTCTGCCATGATGCTATACACCCGGGTGTAAATAGCCACATTGGCATTTCCTCCGCGGCTGCAAATAACATTGTTGGCTATGGGAACCTGCATGCTAATAGCATCTGCCCTATATATTTCTGCCACTGTCTGATGCTTTTGTCTGCTTCTTGTATAGGAAACAAAAGCACAAGCAGAAGCTGAGTATGCTCCAGCAGCTGATTGCTGGCATTGACCATATCCACGGGAAATGGACAAGGAGTGTATCCCAAAGGTGATGGCTATATCCTCCCTGACTGCTCTGTGTAAACACAGACTAGTGGGGCTCTCTCGGATATTTTTTAAGATGCTCATTTTTAATTCTCCACTGTGTTTTTTCACTCTCATTGTGACTGAGGAACATGGTGCAGTTTAGTCTGCCAGAACAAAGATGACTTGATCAGTGAATGCAGCCATTGATCTCAGATCATTAAAGGGTTGGAGATATTTTTAGCACCACTCTCCCACACAACCTTTGTGTTCCTTGAAGCCATTATCGTCAGTCTCTTTGTAACATACGAAGCACATGGACATTCAGTTCTTGCCACATAAAATGTCATATTCATACAGGAAGTATTTATGTACATAATCCTACAGGCATTTTATTTGGTGGGAATTGAATGTGGTGATGTTGATGTGGTAATATTCATGTCGATATATCCTCAAGTTGCTGCAGAAGTTACCAACATTTATAGGCACATCTAGGTTAAGGTCTAGTTGGGGTTAACCTTTGACCTCCTTGTTCTCAGGGGTTTTCCAAAATAGCTTGGTGGAAACTTTCTCCTCTTCTATTTAAATATTCTTCTGCTTTTTCACCATGATGGATGTGTGAGCAACAGAAAATGTGTTTTACTCTGAATCTTCACTGAGAGTTCAGGCAGTACTGTGAGAGCAACTCTCATCAGTCCAGGGTTGCTGACATAGCCAGTAAGCCTGGCAGCAAAGACCCTGCTCATGTTCCTCTCCCAGCTGTCACCACAGAGACTTTGCTGCTAACTCTAAAAGGTAGTTCAAGGCAGGGAAAACTTCCCACACAACTGGAAGAATTCTCACCGCCATCCATCACGAGAACCCTTCTAAAACAAAGAGACAGTGACTAAGTACCTTGATAAACCTCTAATGCAGAGTGTTTACATTTTAGGATTCCAGGAAGTTCTTTTTGTTCTTGTTAACAAAGCAAACACGACTTCATTTGAAGGCACGACAAGCTTCTAACTGGTACTTAATTCACAGGTTGGTTGCATCATTTTTAATTGCACTCGAGAATTATTTTCCGTTTGAGGCCATGCACCAACACACGCCACCATTTTGCAAACATTAAAGCAGCAAACACAAAGCAATACACCGGTTTCCTTTGAGAGAAGTCTTTGCTGCGAATTACACAACCAATTTCACTTTGGCGTTCTTTGAAAAAATAAATAAACTAAAGGAAGTAGCTGTTACTCCTCTGCATTTAAAGGGTCACCTCTTACTTTGAAGCATTGAGAGCAAAATTTGAATGTCGCAAACTTGCAGCTTTTCTTACTCTTTCTTTCCAAACCTCCATCTCCCTAACCTTTGGAAGAACCTAAGACTCAGAATACTGATAGGCTCCTGGAAAAAGAGCCATGGATATAGTTAATTATTAATATGTCTTTTTTGGAGAGATGTTTTTTTTTTCACTTTGGCTTTTTTTTGCCTATTTACTTCATTCCTCGTTTACACGTAAAATGCATAAAACTTTCAAAGGCACTAGGATGGTACTTACAGATGGTTTTGAGCTGGGAGAACAGGTTTTAGCTCTTAGGGTAGTCATAGTTGTAAGCAGTCGTCTTACAATGTTGTCTCTTCCATTATAAGGCACCTTTAATCCAAACATCATTCACACTGAGATTCATATGACCCAAATAACCTGCTTCACTTAACTCTAATTCTGGACTGTATAGTTTATGAGCACAGTTATTATTCTGCACACAGTACTGATTTGCTATTGTTGTATGAATGCCATTCAAAGATGATTCATATTATTAAAAAGAAATGATTTAGCTGTTTTGTAGAGTGAGATACTGAAAGCTGTCTTTAATTTAAACCTTCTCTTGTTTCCCCCTCTAAGAAACAAAAGTCAGTCTTGGACTGTCAGACTTGTGGACTCCCTGCAGCTTCTGAGTTTCAGAGCAGATAACTTTGCTTCAGCTGTTTGACGTAATTTTCTGATCAATTTTGGCTTTTTGAAAATCCATAGGACACATGCGGCTCCTAGTTGACTCTTTTATTTCAGGGAAGACTGACATAAAAGTGCTTGAGCTTTTTTTTTGTGTGACTATTGACCTTCAAACTTCACACGAGCTCCTGACGCCAAGTCTCTTATATTGTGTTTCTTGCGTCTTTTCCTTGCATCTCAGTCCCTCCCATGAAGAGACGCAAGTAAAGGAAAATGGGGAAATGAGACGTCATTTCCTCTGAAGCGTCACGTGAAACGTCTGTTTCTGGTAACAGCTGGATCAGCTGTCAGTCGGCTTGAACAGCTGTAGGGACTTTCTGTGGAGTTTGTGTGTGCACACATGTGCACTGTGCTCGCACTAATCAGGGCACAAAGTTCTCATTGCCAGAGCAACAGTGGGCTATTTTCTCTCTGTTAAACAAACACCTGCTCGTGAATAACCTGCGTTCTGTATTCATGATATGTATGAATGCCTTTATATTACTTATTCACTATTTTCATCTGTATTTATTGATATTCTGATTGTGAATTTATTATTTAATAACCCAGAGTATGATTGCGGTGTCTTTTGAACACTGAAAAATATTTATTAGGCTAAATGATTCAGGGAAAATTGAAATTATGCAACTCATCAACCCAACACTCGAATAATCAGCCTCACATGTGACTGAATTAAAATAATGATAAATAATATAAAAAGTGTTTCTTCCTGGCAGACACACGCACACACACTCTCTCTGACTGTAACTGCCACCGTAATAAATGTTAATGAGGTAAATAACAGATTGTGAAAAGAAAAACCTTGCTAATAAATGACAAAAGTTGTCTCTTGTTGTTCAGACCTACAATTTACACAGCTTGGGAGTGATAGACTTGAGTTTAATCTCTTCTCTGTCTTCACTTCAGTATGATGTTTGTATCAGATCAGTTCGATCAGCTGCAGCATCCAATCAATCCAATACAGGGGTGTTTTGGCCAATAACAGACCCTGTGAGGATTGCTCTTGTGTATCATCACTCCTCAGAGATGCCTCCTCACTCCTCTGAGCACAAATAAGAGCTTTGGGACGGCATTAAAGATGGTGCACCAGAACAACTTTCAGTTCAAGCAATGATCAAGGAGCAAGGAAGTGACATGTAAGAGACCTGGGGTGTGCCCTATCTGGTACCTGGTACAGAGACTAGGCCTACCCTTTAATACCTGACAAAGCCAATTCTTAAACTCTCCTGTCTCTAAACATGTAAGCATCAACAGCACCCAAAAAAGCAGTCACATCAGCAAAACACAAACAAAGCAATGGCACAAGCAAGAGCCAGTGTTGCACAGTTAGGATTGCACTGCCACAAGCTTTACCATCAGTCTGCTCGGTTCCATCTGTACGGGACTGAACCTTTGCATCTGGGTATCACTCTTGTAGGATCAAAGTCATAAAATCAACCTTAGTGCTCATTAAAACGCTGCCAAAGAAAACAGTGCACTAATCATTTTGCCTACCTGCATGAGAGGGACAGTCCATCCAACAAGGTGCGTGCAGCAACAGTCAAGGAGCTCTCTATTGAGACCAGTGCTCTTTATCACTTCCTGATCACCTGTCAGTCATGTGACTCTGTCATGTGACTACGTGTAAGCACCATTTACCTAAGTTTCCACACATAATTACAAAAATTCTTACAAATTTACAGATGTTTAGGTGAAAGTTTGATTGAAGATTGGTGTGAAAGTTGTCCTAAAGTGACATCTTGAGTAATTTGGTCGTAAATGAACTTGTTTTGTCTCCTATCAGGAGTTGAATTGGAATTGGTAAGGTTGGAGGGTTGGGTATGGTAGGGGTGGTTTCCATAGACCACACTGTCCACAACTTTTATATCGACTATTTATTCAGTAGGAAGTAGTTGAAAATGAACACTGAAGAGATTGTGCTCTGTAGATGTGGATTGTCCAGCGTAACAATGGCACTGTCTCTGAAGAGATGTTGCTGTTGATTGCTGTGATCTTTTTTTTATTACTGTACCACAGATATTACCAGAGAGAAGCAAGAACCTTTTTTCAGTCTAATTCAGTTATGTTTATTTATTTATTGGTAATATGTGTTAAGTGACCCTTTAGAGAGGTGAAGAAAAGTTCACCTCCATGAAGCACTGTGAAGTCTCAAAAGACAGTAATACTGTAGAAAAGCTTATAATACACTGACAGTGGCAGACTATGTTTTCTTTCCCCTTGCTGTTGAATTTATGGTTCACTTAACACTGAAATTTCCCTCCATTTGTAAAAGTAGACATATCTTTGTAACTATAATAACTGGAGGGCTTAGCACAATAAATTGTGGTTTCACTATTAGGCCTGCTGTGTGTTGCCTTATTCTTTAGGTACTCAGTGATTAGATGTGTTTTGTAGTTGCAGTAATGCCACTACTGCAAATATTACTGCATTTAAGCAACGAAACTGAAAAGTCCCCGTAATAATCCACTCGCCAAGCCAGAAAATTAACAGAATTATCAGCTTGTGGCTACATGCCTCCACGAACCAGTCAAGTTGCTGTTACAATTTACATCCATGTCTGTTCAGACTCATATGTATGAGTCATGCCATGGCAGTTAACAATGCTTCAAATATGGATGTTGCTGCAAAGAAGCTACATATTAAAAAAAAAAAAAAAAAAAAAAAAACATGGATGCTTTTCACTTATCTTCAACTTGGCCACACAGGACATCAGTACAATCACCACAATTTAGAGGTGGGCACCCAAGACTTGTGTCACTAATTCAGTGTCTGACCAAATGTCTCCCCTTCTGTCACTGAAATATGATGTTGAATAATGTCCAGAAAAGTGTTTTTGCAGAACATTATATTGCCACAGTGAAGGTGACCTTTGACCTTTTGGATATAAAATGTCATCACTTTATCATCTTATCTTACTATATAATGACGAAAACTCTGTCTGTGGGTGGGTGTGTCTGTTCCATGTTTTCCTCCTCACTGACTTGGTCAATCCATATGAAATTTGGCACAGTGGTAGAGGGTCATGGGAGGATGCGAATGAAGCAATATTACATCAGTTGGCCAAAGGGGGGCGCTATAGCAACCGATTGAAATTGCAAACTTTGAATGGGCATATCTCATGCCCCGTATGTCGTAGAGACATGAAACTTTGCACAGAGATGCCTCTCCTCATGAGGAACAAATTTGCCCCAAGAACCCATCACTTCCGGTTCTATAGATTTTCTGCCATTTTGAATTTTTTGAAAAACACTTAAAATCGATCTCTTCCTAGGAAGTTTGACCGATCTGCATGAAACTCGGTGAACATAATCTAGGGACCAATATCTAAAGTTCCCTCTTGGCAAAAGTTGGAAAACTTACTAAAACTGAGCTTCTATAAGGCAATGAATATTGCGGAGGGCGTGGCTCATCACATAAAGGTGTATAACATCTCAAGGGTTTCACTGATCACCACGCAACTTTGTAGGCATATGACCACACATAATCTGAGGGGACCCCTCCATTATTGACCCCATCAAACAAAATGGGGGCACTACAGAGCTAATTTGTTATCTTGGCCTAACTGCCATATGGATTTTTACTAAACTTGGTAGATATGTAGAACAGGACGCCTCAAGGTGACTGGAGAAATTTAACTCTAATTGGCAACTGGGTGGCGCTATAACAACAGAAAAATGCTTAAAAATGGCTAAAATGCGACCGATCGCTGTGGCTCCCCCTGTGGCCCAATGTTGTTGTTTTTTCTTCTAATTTCTGGTATGACTAAGTCATGGTATGGTATGCTGTACATAATCACGGAAACTGTCAGTGTGTCATTCTGTCAGTCAGTCATTCTGTCTGTCCCACATTTTTCTACTCACTGATGTGGTCAATCTATGTGAAACTGCACATAGGCATTGAGGATTGGCATAGGTAGAAGGTGACAAAGCTATCAATGGGTACGGACTAGTTTTATTATATTAGACATTTGTCATAATTAAAATATTACCTCTTGAGTTATGGCCCAAAACATTTTTGATTAGGTCAAAATGACTTTTGACCACCAAAATCTAATAAGTTCATTGCTGAGTCCAAGTCAATGTTTGTGCCAATTTTGGGGAAATTCCCCTGAGGCCTCCTGGAGATATCACATATATGAGAATGAGAGCAACGAGGTCACAGTGGACGTTTGTGCCAAATTTGAGGAAATTTCCTCAAGAACACATTGAGATATCACATTCACAAAAATGAGAGCAACAAGGTCATAGTGGCCTTGACATTTGACCTATCACTACTAAAATCCAATTTATTTATCTTGAAATCCAAGTGGACATTTGTGCCAAATTTGAAGCAATTCCTTCAAGGGGTTCTTGAGATAACGATTTCACAAGCATGGGAACAGATGGACAGACGGACTACATGAAAACATAAAGCCCCCAGCCACGGCTGTTGCAAACACAGTGGCATAAAAATTGCGATGCTCAAGAGGAGAGGATTCTTGTACCAACAGCTTTGATGGAGCGTGTCCATTTTGTTCCCAATAATTTCACTGTATTAACTTAGAATCTGTGTGCACCCGCTGTTTACTGTGCAGAAAAGGATGCAGATTAATAAAACTACCTGAGATCGCGATTAGAAGATTTAAATAATTAATGAAGTTACCTCTGCTGTGCCACCTGCCGCTGTGCCACCTGCTGCTGTGCGGGGGCCACAGCTATTAACCAAAGTCAAAGAAAAGGAGCCAGAATTCCACATTTGTTTGTTCAGCGTGAGACAGTGTCAGACCATTTTTATATACCGGAAAGTAGCTGTACATTGCTGTGCATACACTACAGCTAAGTTAAATTACATATCCCCAATAAACTTAACGAAGAACTAACTTAAATAATTTGAACTTCATTGAGATTCAAGTCTCACTTCCTGTAACCCGACAACACTCAATATGTGCTGAGGAAAGCTCAGCGGGTTTAAAAAGTCCAATTAAAACAGACAGTTTCAAATAAAGATGAATATCAGAGGCGTCAAGATAGTTTTATCACACTCTGACACATATGCTCACATCTTCATTCTGTATGTACAGTACTGACACACACAGTCAGTTCCTGCATCGATGGTGTTACAGTCATTTTCTCCCAGAAGTGTGTGTGTGTGCGTGAGAAAGGTCAAAGGGAGATTATAGTAAGTCTCACATTCTCTGGTCAATAAAAGTTGTAGAGTTCCCACAGAATTTTAGAGGTCAGCTCTGTTCTCCTTTTGATCGTGTCCTCTTTCATGTCTGTTTTTCCCTTTGTATCTGTCGCTTTATACATGTGCAAAAAACAAACACACACGCAATATAGTAACACAATAAGAGATATGGGCATGAAAGGGCACACACAAATAGCAGACAGGATTAACTGTTAGTATGAAATGCAGAATGGATAGTCAAGGGTTAATCCATCCTCCTAAGCCTCCAGCGATAAAGAGCTTAACACGGATGGTTCGGAGTTATGGATATTTAGAAATGTGGGATATTTCTATAGCTGCTGAGTTGGGCTTACACAACTCTCAGCAGGGAGGTTGAGGCAACAATGAAAAGAAGAGGAGGCTGGTGGGGAGGAAGAACAGGGTCAGGGAGAGGAGGGGGAAGTGAGTGAGTGATAAAATACAGGAGGAAAGGGATGATGAGAAAGAGCAAGGCTGACAGACACAGAGAGG
The DNA here is from genome assembly GCF_041903045.1 of Epinephelus lanceolatus. Lineage (NCBI taxonomy): Eukaryota > Metazoa > Chordata > Actinopteri > Perciformes > Serranidae > Epinephelus > Epinephelus lanceolatus. Next base: position 29,112,195 of record NC_135751.1, read on the forward strand.
GAACTTGTTTAATTTAGAATGGACAAAACAAAACAATAGAGGAGAGAGTGGCAGAGAGAGGAGATGATGAGAAAAGAGAAAAGATGATGAATGATGTCACACAGCCAAAAATAGAAAGAGACAGATAGCCAGCATGGCATATTTGACAGCCTTCTGGTGCGAGGCTCCTGGGTCTACAGACAGTGTTGTACTTTGTGCAGTGAGATTTATTTTATCAGACTATTTGTATGACCAAAAAACACCTCCGTTTGCTCTATATAGGCACTTTTTTGTTTTTAGTTGCACACTAAATATTTCACATAAAATGGATGGAAATCTTGGATGGCAACCCAGCTGTCATGGTGGTACATACATTTTTAATGATTTCACCTCCGTCATATTACAGAAGTGGGGCAGACAGCCTTCCACTCGCTCAAACGCTCCTTGTTGAGACAGACAGGCTCAAGAGATGCAAGAACTTTTTTACAGATTCACTGACCTTGTCCTCTAAAGAACAGTTTGAATGTGCTGAAACATAAATGGGCACTTACAGAATATTATATATATATGCTGTTTTTATCAAAGACTGTATAAAGGAAGTGAACATAGCCTCTGGGTCAATGCCAGTGCGGAAGTGTCTTAAACCTGCATTATGATTGCATGGGTGCAGATCTGATGATCTGATTTTTTTTTAATTGCATGCGTGCAAATCATGCCTACAGAGCGCTTGAGATTGCCAGCATATTTCATGATTTCATAGAGGCTCATCACCATCACCAAGTCATTCAAAAAGCACTACACAGAGACTACTGGTGACTGACTACTACTCATATGCTTACCTTTACTGTTTATTTCTTTTAAACAGCCAATAGTACATGGAGCCAGCCATCACCCTTTTCACTGCTTCTCTGTCAGTTAATGCTACTTCTTGTTTCAGGGTCCCAGGCATGTTATGTTCACTCACGTTCTCATCTCTCGCCTCTCACAGATTCCCAGTTCTCCTCATCATCTTCCCTTTCTCTCAGTATATAGGACTACTGTATACATTTGATCAATTTTAATCATTTAGACTATTTAGAATTGGGGGGGGACAATTTGTGTTTTTCAGAAATTGGGGGGGGGGGGGGGGGGGGGGGGGGGCATGTCCCCCCTGTCCCCCGGGATCTGCACCCATGTCTGATTGTATATTTATACTGTATATGTATGTTACATGAAGAAAATGACCCCACTTCTCACTTGATTTATTACTTCAGTAAACATTTTCTTAACAAGTTTATCATCTCAATCATTGGTTTCAAGTCTTCTTCAATACAGCATGATGTTCATTTTGTAGGATATGGTCCCATTAACGCTGCCTGAGATCCGCTGGCTCAGCTTTGCTTATGGTCCCAAGGTCCCGTCTTATCACAAAAGGTGACCGGGCCTTCGCTGTCCGTGCTCCGCAGCTGTGGAACTCCCTGCCCGGCAATCTCAGGCAGGCAAGCTCAGTGGATTCTTTTAAATCTCTTCTAATGACTCACTTTTATCGATTGGCCTTCTCTTAATCCTGTTTTATTATTGCTGTACTGTATGTTTACTTTGTTGGGGATGGGTGTTTTTAAGTTAATTTTTTAAGGCCAATTTTATTTCTCTTGGTGGTTTTTTATGCTGGCAAATGTATTGTATGTGATATGTTTTATCTCTGTTGTACAACACCTTGTAACTCGTTTTTGAAAGGTGCTATATAAATAAAGTTATTATTTACAGTTAAATAGGGTATGCTTTTAAGCCTCCTATAGACTGTGCAATTTCAGCAATCTTATACGTTTAGTGCAAGCTACACTGATCTAATTAACTTGGGTACGATAGTGATGACAGCGCCTACTGAATTGCAGGCTACCAGGTACGATGCAGTCACTTCCCATACTGAGTGTGCAAGAATGCTGTACAGGTTATTACTTCTCCAACTGTGAGGCACAACATAGAGGGTCACATTATCAAATAACCCAAAGTTTTGTGGGCATTGTATACTGCGGTGTATACTTGCTCACCTTCCATGCTTCGTCCTTCTTTACCCGATCACGTAAAGCACTGGAGGACACATCATACAGGCAAGGCTTCTGCTGCCCAACTCAACAAGGTTTTCCACTGTGTGGGAATCCTATACATTTCTTTTAGCGCATTTTGCCTCCGTGGCGAGCTGCTATCCATCTGTTTGTTTGGGTTTAGCAGCAGTGCCTCATTTCATGCTGCATTTCTGTTGGTTGCTTTGTAGACGTACAGTACAGGCCAAAAGTTTGGACACACCTTCTCATTCAATGCGTTTTCTTTATTTTCATGACTATTTACATTGTAGATTCTCACTGAAGGCATCAAAACTATGAATGAACACATGTGGAGTTATGTACTTAACAAAAAAAGGTGAAATAACTGAAAACATGTTTTATATTCTAGTTTCTTCAAAATAGCCACCCTTTGCTCTGATTACTGCTTTGCACACTCTTGGCATTCTCTCCATGAGCTTCAAGAGGTAGTCACCTGAAATGGTTTCCACTTCACAGGTGTGCCTTATCAGGGTTAATTAGTGGAATTTCTTGCTTTATCAATGGGGTTGGGACCATCAGTTGTGTTGTGCAGAAGTCAGGTTAATACACAGCCGACAGCCCTATTGGACAACTGTTAAAATTCATATTATGGCAAGAACCAATCAGCTAACTAAAGAAAAACAAGTGGCCATCATTACTTTAAGAAATGAAGGTCAGTCAGTCCGGAAAATTGCAAAAACTTTAAATGTGTCCCCAAGTGGAGTCGCAAAAACCATCAAGCGCTACAACGAAACTGGCACACATGAGGACCGACCCAGGAAAGGAAGACCAAGAGTCACCTCTGCTTCTGAGGATAAGTTCATCCGAGTCACCAGCCTCAGAAATGGCAAGTTAACAGCAGCTCAGATCAGAGACCAGATGAATGCCACACAGAGTTCTAGCAGCAGACCCATCTCTAGAACAACTGTTAAGAGGAGACTGCGCGAATCAGGCCTTCATGGTCAAATAGCTGCTAGGAAACCACTGCTAAGGAGAGGCAACAAGCTGAAGAGATTTGTTTGGGCCAAGAAACACAAGGAATGGACATTAGACCAGTGGAAATCTGTGCTTTGGTCTGATGAGTCCAAATTTGAGATCTTTGGTTCCAACCGTCGTGTCTTTGTGAGACGCAGAAAAGGTGAACGGATGGATTCCACATGCCTGGTTCCCACTGTGAAGCATGGAGGAGGAGGTGTGATGGTGTGGGGGTGTTTTGCTGGTGACACTGTTGGGGATTTATTCAAAATTGAAGGCACACTGAACCAGCATGGCTACCACAGCATCCTGCAGCGACATGCCATCCCATCTGGTTTGCGTTTAGTTGGACGATCATTTATTTTTCAACAGGACAATGACCCCAAACACACCTCCAGGCTGTGTAAGGGCTATTTGACCAAGAAGGAGAGTGATGGAGTGCTGCGGCAGATGACCTGGCCTCCACAGTCACCGGACCTGAACCCAATCGAGACGGTTTGGGGTGAGCTGGACCCCAGAGTGAAGGCAAAGGGGCCAACAAGTGCTAAACACCTCTGGGAACTCCTTCAAGACTGTTGGAAAACCATTTCAGGTGACTACCTCTTGAAGCTCATGGAGAGAATGCCAAGAGTGTGCAAAGCAGTAATCAGAGCAAAGGGTGGCTATTTTGAAGAAACTAGAATATAAAACATGTTTTCAGTTATTTCACCTTTTTTTGTTAAGTACATAACTCCACATGTGTTCATTCATAGTTTTGATGCCTTCAGTGAGAATCTACAATGTAAATAGTCATGAAAATAAAGAAAACGCATTGAATGAGAAGGTGTGTCCAAACTTTTGGCCTGTACTGTAGGTCTGTCAGAATTTTATCTGAGGTTGTCTTTGATTGCAAGACTGTGACAATAGCCATCCCTGCAAATTAGGACCACCGTTTTAGAGCCATGACCAAAGATAGTGCCACATTTCTTTTACGATGGTCATGTCTGGGACAACCCAAAATCGCACAGTGTATACTAGGCTTTAAGGCGTGACTTCCTCCTGACTGACAAGTTGCTACCAACGGCAGTGTCCTCAGATTTTCAGTCACATCAGTCACACCCAAGGAAGTTGGCCAGGTTTTGAAGCCAATTTTTGTAGTGGCCAAACAGTGGAAAACATTTGCCATATGATGCCCGTTGACCCAAAAAGACTTTCCCAGAGACTTACATGGCAAATGAGACCTATGTAAATAAGTGATAATTTTAAGTTAAGATAAATTTTTAATTTTTTTTTACATCAAAACCCCCATGCAATGATTTGTTTAACTATGAGAATTTGATTGGTTTGATGACATTTGGAAAGTCTAGAAGAACTGCATGATTGAATCATTTTTTCCTATTCAAGTACACAGAGTGCTAAACAGGAGGTAGCTGGCTCGGTCGGCATGGGCCGCACATTGCATTGATGCAGTGCTGGTCATCCCGGTAATTTTATATGCTGAACGTTTTTTGGCTTCATGTGCCACTGAGCAGCTTTCAAAGAAATGGACAGGGCCCCGCGGCCATGTTGTATCCAGTTCTCTTTATACATGTATGAGTCAGATCTACAGCTTGCTCCTTTACAGCTCCACCCTCTTGTCCAAATACGGTCACTTTTGCCGCCAAAAAACCCAAGATAGCGATGGCCAAAATGCCAACCTTAAGGCTTCGGATCAGTAGTCCACAAACCAATGGGTGACATCATGGTGGCTTTACACATGGTTTTTATGAAGTCATATTTAATACTGTATTATAAAGATAAAGTTACAGTACTTTTTTGTTTGGAGCAGCTCTTATGGGAAAGTGTAAGGTACATTTTCCACACCATAATTCATTTGGATATGCACTCTTGAAAGTGTTCCTTCATTAGCATCTAGCTCATTGGCTGGGTTAACCAGATTTCTCATTGAAAACTACATTGAGCAGAGTACAGAGCAGAATCAGCAGGAGGACTTATCTCAACTGATCACATCCACTGAATCACAGTTGGGCTCCCCTATTAAAGTCTTAATGGACTGTAGAGGAATAGCAGTGTGATTGAACCTCCAATCATAGAACTAAAGTTACAACAGTATAGTAGTTATTTTTCACAATGGTTTCCCTTTAGATGGGGCAAAGTCAAATGACTACACTTCCCCTCACGACACACAGACATGAATAACACTTTAACCCTGGGTAACAGGTTCCCAGAGTGGGAGCCACCATTCTCTGCTCTCCATCCTGTGTAGTGGAGTTTGCTGTAACTGATGCCACAGTCTGTAACATGCTGGATAGACTGTCAGGCACATCAGAACGGGTCAGCACTGAATCATGCACAAATCCCACCAGTCCCTTTTTGCTAACAGAAGGTGGAGGCAGCATGGTGAACAGACTCTAAGATAACATGGATTTTAGGCTGTCACGCAATATGTCTGATAATTTGTGAAGAGCGGCAAGATTTGTGATGTTTCCTTCCAAAGGGTTTAGTGAGCCTGTGCTGAGAATTTCTGCAGGTGGGTGCCAGAAGAAAAAGAGAAAACAGTTATGCAGAGTTGTTTGATGTCATCATTACTTTGTAATGTTGTGCTCATCTGGTTTTAGGTTTGGCTAACTATGGGAATGGATGGTTAACTGCTAATATGAGCCAAGAGTATGGTGGAACATTAACTCTACCAATCCTAATCTTGGGCGGCACGGTGGTGTGGTGGTTAGCACTGTCACACTCTCACAGCAAGAGGGTTGCCAGTTCGATCCCGGGCGTGGGAGCCCTTCTGTGCGGAGTTTGCATGTGTGTACACTTTAATTCGCTATGTGGTTTCGAATATCCTTGTTTCCACCAAAACTCTCAATTTTGTGTGTTACTGTTTACTTCCTTTGTACATTAATTTTACAACCACATTGCATAACACTGTGAGTGAATCCCAAACGATTCCTCTGTTGTCAAAACATGTCCAACCAGCAGTTTGAATGCTACCAGCAAAGCCCAGAGCCCCGGCCCTCTCTGCCTTCAGGTTCAGAAATCTCCCCGTTTGTTCTCTGTCATCCTACTCATTAAATTTGTATGTTCAGCAAAGCGTTTGTTCACACTAGACTTAAACATTTGAGTCTCTACGGAACCGTGACTGAGGTGGACGTATTTGTCATTTTCATGAGTCATCAAGTTTCAATTTTTTTCCTCCTCTTCGAGTACCCATCTGTGCCTGTGTACCAGAGCCCTCAAAACACTGAGAGGTTTTAATGGAGTGTACAAGTGGCCAGTGGTGTGTGTGTGCGTGTATGTGTTTGTGTGGGTGTGTGGGCGTGCGCGTGTGTTGGAAAGGGAAATCCCATAATCTCTCACAATAGACAGTCCAGGTGCTTTGCAGCCCTCAGTGCATGAACAATAGAATTAAAGGACCCAGTCAAGGGTGGAGTAGCACATATAGCATATAGGATATACTAAATAGTAGTGCACACCCCACACAAGCACACACACACACACACACACACACGCTGCTATCTTTGTGAGGACCGTAGTTGAGATTATGCATTCCCTAGCCCTTCACCGTAACCCTTACCATTATAACTAAATGTCTAAACCCAACCCTAACCCAAACCTAATTCTACCCTCAACCTTAAAACAAAGTCTTAAACCTTGAACAGGCCCTTTAGAGAAGTGAGGACATGCCAAAATGTCCTCACTTTGCAAAAATGTCCTCATTCTGTTGGTTAAAAATGTGTTTCGGTCCTCACTATGTAGCAAGTATAAGAATACACATACACACACACACACACACGCACATTTTCAATGGCAGTGCTGTATTACATGTCAGCATGTCTTGGTAAACCAATGAATCACAAGTGACAACTTAATTATTTATAATAAAAAAACTACTCCAGTGAATCAAAGAGATCTTGTACATGTTTTTTTTTTTCATTACAAATTTATTGCAAATATAGAAATAGATCTTTTGTACAGAAATCGCAAAGGGAAAAAATGTCAATATCAGCAACAAATAATTAAAGAAAGAAAAAAGCCAAGAATTGTTCCCATCATCCAAACCTTTGTTTTGTCTTTCCCTTTTGGTCTCCAAACATTAGTGTGTAGAGCTGAAACCAGAGGGGAGAGTCACATTAGATTTGAATAGAATATGACCATGGGCCTTTTGATTTGATACAGTGACAGCCTCTTGATTTTAAGACCAAAAGACCCCCTGATACTGTCAACTTGGCAAGAACCCTAATTGACACAAATGTTACATAAATAGCCGAATAGGAACTAAAATATTGATGTGAGAATTAGCTTTGGCCCTTGGCCTTGAAGGGATCACAGAGATGGTGGTTATACTTTAGCACTTTAGCGATTATACTGTTTATAAAATGGTTGTGTTGTTATTTTTAAGGGGCTATTCATACTACTTATACTTATTTTCAGATGATGCAATCTGCAAGACAGTGAATTGTCTCTACTCAGTTCTTTGAGTTGGAAAAAAAATGAAAAAAAAATGCATTTGCAAAGGGAAAAGGATATGTCACTAAAAAAAGAACATAAAATATGTCACTACAGCAAAAGAAATGCAATGTTCAACCACTGAAACATTGTATATTTAAAATCTGCACTGTACTTTTCTCAAATATGTCCTGAAGCTTATGGCATGTCACATTGTGCCACGACATGTGTGAAGTTCGATCCCTAAGCTCAGAGGAATTAGAGCTCAGCAGATGTCAAAATACTGATGACTGACGGAGCAGGTTTGGGGATCCCTAATCCTTAACGAATAATAGTTTGATTTAGGCTCAGAGTTCTACAACATGTCTATTTAACAGTACATGTTTCTGCATCGTGTGCATGGTTGCTGCAAGGCCAAGACACTATAAGCTTTTGAACCGATCAATCCACAGACATTCAATTTCCTCAATGAGTCAAGGATGGCCCCTCTCCCCTGCCTTCCCTCTCTGAACTGACAGCCATTTTTGGAAGCTGCAGAGTTTTTCAATCTCTGGCACTGACAAGGCCAATCATTCTGGCTTTGGGAGTACCACAGCACTGGATTGTGTGTTTGGAATAGCAATGGGTGCCCAGCCTCTTCTATTCACGAGCGTGGAAAACATAAACATTGATCAGACTGATGGGCTTCTGACACTGAACTGCGTCTGCTCTCACTGCAATTGGACCTTTTAGCAAGTTTCGCCACTCTGGATCTGGCATCAGAAAAATGGAAGCTCTGAGTTACAGATTAGCCTCCAGTACCAATAAAACTGCCTTATCAAATTTAAGTGCAATTTTACCCAATTAAAACATGACTCTACAAACTGGCTAATGCTATAATATAGCATTGCCATATTGACAAGCTGAGGGGAAGACTCAGCCTCAGGTTAATGCATTTCATTTTGTCTTTATAATTGGCGTGGGGAGGCCTCTTTAGGGTTTGGCAAAGGCTTTGCCACAGAGTAGGGCTATACATCTCAGCTGGGGGGTCCTGTTTTATCACTGCAGAATGTAAACACGGCTATGACTTATGACTTGCTGTCATTGCACTGACCCTAATGCAATAAGTAATGTATCAGCAGAGCTGCAGTACTGAAGGTGTTACCAACGCATTATTGGGTTGGTGCCAAATGAAATGTACTCAAGCCTCTGCCTCCTTTAAAGACTCTACTCTGTCCACGGAAACCAATTATACTTAATTTGTTTCTCTCTGTGGTCATACTCGTTCATTTAAATTTTATTTATCTAAAAACTAAAATGTTTTTGAGTGCTGTGGAATATAAATGATCGTCTTTTGACTGTATTCATGTCATAAGGACTTCAGTTTTTAACATATAGTTTTAGTCTCTACAGCAGCACAGCTATCTATTCTCTTTGCATCAGGTCAAGATACAGTCTTTTCTGTGCACACTAAAAGCTATTCAGCAGAGGACAGACTGTATAATACAGTGTATAATAAAAGACCAATGATAAAAGCCTGGTTCACAACAGGCTGGATATAAGATGAATTCAATTAACTAGTTGGATAGAACACCAGCAGGCTCTGAGAGCAGAGGATGAGGAATGAAGATCACTGATTTAGCTAACAGCAAGTGGGCTGAGGCTGAAAGAGAAGCTGCTGATGTTGCATTGATTTGCCTGTGACTTCTAACTGATGGATTGGGATTAGGTTAAAACCATTAGACAATCCACAGTGTGTGTGTGTGTGTGTGTGTGTGTGTGTGTGTGCTTGCGTCACTCACTATTCTTTGTACATATATTGTCATTTATTATGTCTTTAACTGGAAAAACTTGAACAGTTTTCTTTTTTCCATATAGAAGACGGCTGAGTTAAGAGAAAATACAACCACAAACTGTGACAGGGCCTCGCCTCAAGCCAAAGACGATGTCTTTGCATGTGTGCCATGGAGAATAATCTTTGTAATGGAGAAGAACTGAGTGCAGTTTCTCATAACAGATGCATGTAAACACCCACCAGCCTCAGACTTTTTTTTTTTTTATCCCCTCTTTGCTCTGCACACTCCACCAGCCTGTGGCTCAAAGAGTAGTAATGGTAACTGCAGTGTCGGTATATAATACAGTCACCCAAATGAAAACCAATAGAATGTAAATAGAAAATGTCACAGAGAGTTTAAAAAAAAATAAACAGCTAAAACCTAAATGTTCAAACCAAAGGTACTTGACAATATTTCAGCCCCTACAGTTTTTGTTTTCAATGTACGTCCACTCATTGTACACAACAATATATTTTTGTCGCTCAAAAAATACAGGGAGTCATGCAAATATAACAACTTTTCTTTTATGTAGTACACTATGTTAAGCTTTCTCTGTTCTTAAACCTTTATAACATATATCATTGCAAGTACTAAAAGTCAATCCCGTGGTTCCCGATACCCAAACCCCCCCACCCACCAGAAAAAAAACCCTAAACAAAGTAAACAAAGACAAACAGCCAACTGAAATAGAGAAACACACAGACATATCAAGAGATCAGGCTGAGTATAAAACATCCATAGAAGCATTTTTTTTTAAACCTTAGCATTTTTTTTCTTTTATCTAGTGTACAAAATTCACAGATATTTCACAGATTCTTTAAGTCCTTTGTCCGTCTTTGGAAACTAAACCTTGCAGAGTTAATGCATAAGTGTAAATATTTTGTAGTCCGTGTGTGTGTGTGTGTGTGTGTGTGTGTGTGTGTGTGTGTGTGTAAAAAGTGTTGAAAAAACAGGGTCCAATCAGGATGCAAACCTTAGCCCAATGTGGCTTACTGAGAAATTTTCAAATGCTCTTCTGCTCCGTAAAACCTATAATTTAGAATAACCACAGGTTCTCAAACTTCTTTTCCAGCTCAGAAAAGCTCATCAAGAAATTCAAATTCAAAATCCATCCCTGTGCTTATTTTTGAGCTTGCAGGTATAATTTTATTTCAGCGTTAGTGGCAGATCTTCGAAATAGGTGAAAAAAAATCAAACATAAGGGGAAAATGATCCAAAGATCTGATGATCAGTGTTTGTTATTTATTTTTATTGTTGGCTAAGTTGTTTATTTGTGCTGATTTGTCATTAGCTCTTGGTCTTGTTCAGTAAATTTAAAAGAACAATGGATAATATAGGGGTGGTATCGAATGTGCTAGGTCCGGCACTGTTCACAGCAGCATTTTTTCCTTTAAACTAGAGACCTACATAAAAATACATGAACATGCATAGTCTGCTACATTCTGATGATGACTTTTAGTTGTCAGGGAATGCTTTCAGCATAAACATACAAGGCTATTCATCTTCAGATTTCTTCAAACTCTTATTTAGAGTGCTTGGCAGTTGAAAAGGCAGCGTTGGCAGCACTCAGCCCGTCTGAGCTGCCTCATAAAAGAGTGACCAAGAAATCAGTCACACCAAGACATATTTCATTTGTCTCAACTGACTTCCTTTTTCATTCTTTAGATAAATACAATTTCACATTAGTGGGACATTAAAAAATGGCATGCGTTTAATTTTTTTTTATCACATTATGCCTTCTATGGCTATCATGAGGGGACAGACAGTGTAGTTTCCCATTTGTCAAATTTGGCACATTATCCACACAGGCTAATCTCCCACACAGAAAGCTAATGGACTTAATAGACTATTAGACAAAAGGTCTAAAGATACCAAATGAAAGGATTTGCAACCCACTGTCAGTGTTAATACTTGCCTGTCACCTGCCTTAAAATTAAGTGGAAATGAAGCTGTCCTCCTTAAGGCTTTCAAAGAGGGCTGCCTTCACTTGTCAGAAATGCTGAAGTTTCTGAATATTTTTTTAAGAATTACTCCCACAATACGCTTCTGTTAGGTGTGTGTGTGTGTGTGTGTATGTGTGTGTTATGGTTCATTTGCAGCAGCGCACTGAATCATGCATGATAAGTTTTAGTGTAGCCATGCTGCTTCCACATCTTTTATCCCAGATGCCCGCCTGCTTTCAGACAAAAATCCCTCTCACGTTGCTCTCCTCTCTTTGAAGACCTTGCCCATTACCTGCCTTTCAGGAAAAAAGTCATTTTAGTTTAGTCAAACTGTGACTCATTCTGAGTCACTTCTTTATTTTCCATTTTTGCCGGCTACTCTTGTTGTGTGCGTGCGTGTGTATGTGTGTGTGTGTGTGTGTGTGTGTGTGTGTGTGTGTGTAAGGCAATGGGGGTTAGAGCAAGAAAAATATTTCAAAATCACTCCAATATGCCAACTCGTTCTCGTTATCCCCAGGTCCCCAGGGTGTCAAAGCATAAGATACCAATGCACTATTTTAGTATTTTGTAGTATTTAGCATTTTAGAGATGCATGGGGCTTTCAGCTAACTCCAATGTAAACCCATCTGTGACAATGACATAGTTTAAAAAGTGAGAAAGTCCATGTAGGGTGGGAGGAAACAATGGTGGGTAAGTCAAACAAACACAGGACTTCCACCCAGGATACAGCTGTTTGTGTTCCATCATAAACCAAAAGTTAACATTGAGTTTTTTCAAAACTGTGATGGAATTATCATCACGTGACATGTGTCACATCTCATAAGTCATAGCATTGCATAGCCAGACCAGCGCTAGAGAAGGGTCTGTAAGCACACAGTATCATTCTGCTATAGGGGGAAAAAAATCCTATGGCTCATTTTCTATTTCTTTAAACCAATCAGAATCGTCTTGGGTGACACCAAGCCCAGGATGCCGTGGTGTCCTTGCAAAATACCGTCGGGAGGGAACTTGTTTCATTGGAACATTTGCATGTCAGGAGGCAAGTAAGGCCACAAAAAACAGTCACAGATTGGGCTGGGTAGCATTTAAAAAATTAGATACCAATACCAGTATTCTTAGAGTGATACCAATACCAGTGGAGTACTTTTTTTGATACCCATAATGTGGGACTGGCGTGTAATATATAGCCATACTTGTGAACTTTCTGGTGGCACCTCGACATAATTAACTGGCAACTTTGTCAAATACACTCTACTTTACCACACTACAGACTGTATAGGTTGTGAGAAATGAATCGGCATCAGGCTTGAGAGTCCCGCAAGTCAACGTCTGAGCTTTTCTGAGTTCACAAATTGTTTTATTTGTTCTAGACCTTTACAGTAATTCACAAAAAAACAAAGCAGGCATGCCTTATTGCATGACCAAAATCTTTGTCAAAACTTGCCATTTTCAGCGTGTATGTTGTTAGCTTAAAGGTTGTTGTTGTTTCCCGTAATGTAGGGGGTTTGAAAACGGTAACATGCAGATAGCAGAAGGGGGTGAGAATGCTGGTCTAAATAGTCAGCCAATGGCAGGCTTATAGCCACAGTCTACATCTGGTGAGTCAGACTACATATGTTATGTGGCATACTTGTTAACTTACTTACAAAAGTGAAGTTATGTAACAAACGTCTTTCTTTTAACCTAAACAATGATCTTTTTTCTAAACCTAACAAGTTGTTTATCGGCCTCTTCTATAGTAGTTGCCAAAACCTACATTTCCTGTGGACATGGAGGTTTATTTTGAAAGGATATCATTGTATTTAAGGAGCAGACATTGACACGCCTTCTCTGAGCATCCAAAATTGATGCTAAAGAGGTACCAGACTGTCATAGCTTGAAGCATAGCGCCACTTACAAAGCTGTCGTATTTGACGAGTTGGGAGAAAGAACAAGTTGAATATGTCACATAATAAAAACCATGGAAAAAGTAATTTTGCCGCTGGCGTGATCAAGACAACATAGGTTATTCAAAATGTGTTTTTTAATTACTTAACATTAATCAATTATTTACATATATCTCTCACTGCCTATATCAGTCTTTGTGACCTCTCTTTGGGTCTTGATCTTCCAGTCCACTGCTCTTAGTTTAAACATTTCAATATTGTTTCTCTATTATGGGATTCAAAAATAATGTGCAATGCAATCTACTCTATAATAGGGCTGGTTAGAGGACGCAGTTTTGCTTATTCACAGATTTTATATCTATAGGTTTGAGCATGTTTTCCATCTTCCATGTAAGAAAATTATCTAGTAAATGATCACGCACAGGACTATCTTGAGAAGTGAATCCTGAGATGACCCTTAAATGATGATGATTGCTCATAAAAGTAATGTCTCACTTTGACTGGGACTGCTTCAATGACAGATCACACGAGTAAAAAAGTGCACTGTGTCACGGGAGGATTGGGACCTTTTACTGTGGTCTCCACTAATGGATGCATTTAACTCCTTTAGTAATTTAGAAACTGATTAGACATAAACCCACACCCCATTTTGGGCTCTGATTCATTATTTAAGAAACTTCAGTTTAATTGGGCCAGGCTTTTAAATATAAGAGAGCATCAAAGGATTAACATGCTAGAAACTGAAAGCATCTGTGATTTTGTGGCGGTATACGCAGATAGGGGAAGCAACCCGAGCCAGCCTCCCACAAAAAGGATTAAACATTAATAGCACATTAGATGGCTTTCTCACGTCTGGCTTTCCTGTGGCTCTGAGACAAACAACAAGGACGGTGCTACAAAAAGGACCATTGATCTCCGAGTGAAACACCCTCCAGGGGTTCAGTGAGGATATGAGCTGAAAAGGAAAAGAAGGGTTTTTTTGTTTGATGCTGGCTTTGTGGGACAAAAAACAGGTACACTAGCATGCCAAATGTTTTGAGAAATATTTGTGGTCCTGGTTGAGATTTTAATAATTCAGCTGGTAAGTTATTTGAACTGGCTATTACCCGAGAGTCTACTCTGTTTTATGGGAATCTACAATCCTGTAGAGTGACAATTATAGATATAAACTTCTCACATAACCACAACAGAACTGTAAAACTTCATTAACTACCTGCTTAACCTCCAAGGCCAATTAACACAACTGTTATGTCTAAACCACCAGTGATTGCTTTGCTTGAGGGGAACAAGCAATAATAAAGAGCAGAGGTTTATTCGGAAGTCCACTTTGGAAAAAATTCTCAGCATCTTTTGTTCATACTTGTACCTGTTTTGACTGTTTCGGGCTGACTTATAGAAGGACTTGTTCATCAGTTTTGAATTCCATGTCTTCATTTCCACTTTGCCATGACTCTTTTGTGGTTGTTTTGGCAGCAGGCTTTCAAGTTATTATTAATGATGGGAAACACAATTTCCCCTCCAACAATAGCACTCATTTGAGCTATGGTGAAAACACTGTTTATAAATCATTAGACAGATTGGCACTTCTCCCACCAGCATTGACAATGTTGTCTGTTGGGCCAGTAATGCTGTATCATTACAGAGGCTTATTCAAACAAACGTTTGAATGAAATCTGAGCAGAAGAGCACTTGAACAAACATCTGTCCACCCTGAAAATCTCTTTTTTTTCCTGAAAAATACATTGGTGCATTAAATATGTTAATTAAAATAGAAAATGTATGAAATTAAAAATCATCCATGAAAACAGTAATAATCAGGATTTTCTGTCACATTACATCTCGTCTGTTAGATGAACATAAATGGCAGCTGAAATGAGGAGCAATCCTGATATTACTGAACATTTACACTTATCCTCAGTGTCCATTTCTGTAAACTTATGGCAGTTGAGGATCTGGGGAGTTAAACGCGCCATGTTCCTTCTGTGTGATTAGGTACTCTTGGAACGTACCAGCAAAGAAAATCCTTTCGTCTGATTTGTCTGAGTCAATCACAGTAACAAGTTCCTTTGGAAACTTTCTTATCTCACATAATAGGAGATTAGTGGCAGACATTTCCAAGACTGTATGTTCATCACATGGTGCTTTATCGTATAAAGAAGGCGGATGAGGTGGTGCGTCCCAAACACGCTAGTACTAAAAGACAACATTGAGGCTCTTGAATTTATGCGGTCCGATCAATCATAAACACTCACAGCACAACACTGACTCCAAGGTTAAAGACCTCTGACCCTGACTGTATGCATACAGCTTAATAAAACAAGGAAAATGAGACAGAGATAGACGTTTCATGAAAACAAAGAGGGAGGAAGAAATACACAGATCAATATGGAAATACTATTACAAACCACCCTCTCGTAGTTGCATATTCAGTCCTATTTAACCTGCTTTTATTCAAAGGAGTCAAGCATGTGCTAAAAAAAAATCGACCACTCTAAAAAAAGAAGAAAAGCAGTGTTGAGATGTGTTGTGCAGACCCAAGTCCTACCTGCAATAAAGGCTATTTCTCACATTTCTCTTTTAATAAAACACAACAAGACATGTCTCATGCCAAACCCATAGCCCATCAAACCTGCGGGGGCAGTGAAAGTAGTGGGAGGTGGGACAAATGAACATCATTTAGTGAAGACATGAGGATCAAAGGAGAGAGAAAACTGTTGCTAAGATTAAACTTGTCTGTGTAACTTTTTTTCCTCTTGAATATAGCCCTGAACAAAAATGTGGAGCAAGGACCACTGATTCAGTTTTCACATTTTTAGGGTAGAATGTCTCAAACTGTGTATGTTTGCTGATAATGGCAAAAAAAAAAAAAAAAAAAAGCAAAGGCTACACAGCACTTTGGGTAAGCAGGATGCCTTTTGTCAGAATGCCAGGCAATAACACTATCATTGAGGAGAATCACATCATTTCAATAGCAAAGGCCAGGTGGATGGATAATACTATACAAGAATGGAGATTAGATTATGGCTGTGTTAGCAAGAGGCACTGCGCTACTGTGTGTATATCTGAGCATCACGATCATGTGATGGATGTCTGGGAAAATACAATGAACACATTTGTACATTTGTCCATGCCATTAATTATCTAATATTGTTTAGACTTAGACGAACAGCCAATGGGTAAGATGTGACAACTATTAATTTAAGTCAATTTGGACACATAGAATATAATCTGACAAGGCATGCCAACACGCACTTACACTGACCACTGTGTACCACACGTCCACACACACACAATCATGAGGCGTAAAGTGCAAGCGAACATGCCTGTCACAAGTCGACTAATTAAGTTATCAATAGACCCAGAACAAAACAGACGTGTTGGCAGTAATTAGACATGTCCTTTCCCTCTGTGCCTCAATCCAGTTTTAATGTTGGAGAAAGGATTTGGAATGTACTGTGGTGCTCACATTGAATGATGCAAAGAGATTTCCCCATAACCTGCAAGAAATCTACTTAACATCCACAGTGGCTGCGGAAAATTATTTATATCTTTGCTTGTCTTCCCTTTATTTTTTCTTTTATACCCCCTCTCGCTTTCAGTTTGTCTTGGTCTCTGTCACATGTGGGTCACATCTCTCATGTCTTTCTATAAAGGGATTGCATGAGCTCATCTGTCACATAGTTAAATTTCCCTGTTGCACAGGTAAGTAGCATCTAATTACCTTCATAAAGGGACATCATTTTGCCCTCTGTACTCTTTGAAATTACGCAAACAATTATGATCATGACTTGGGCAACTGCCGTTTAGGAAAGCTTGAGACATCTGGGGAACATTCCTTACATCGCGTATTGAGCCATGCAAGAGTGTTTGTTGGAAGGACATGTGAAACACCTCAGGGTGCAATCCAAGGACTATTTGAGTGTTATGTTCCACACAATCTTTCTCTCGTGATTTCCTCATACTGCAGGACCTTCAAGCCGACTGGACTATTTTCACATTGTTAATTTGTTTCCAATTTCTCTGCTCTTTCTGTGTGACAGATGCTATTGAAATGCAAATACCTCAGCCACATGAAGGATCTCGAGGAAGGGGGATAGGGCCTGCATTTGACAAATCTGTTCACTAAACAGCATGTTGTCACTTGTATCAGAGCACAGATCCCACCTGTCATAGTCTGCCTTCACTCAGAAGTCTAAACATATCTGCAAATTGATACAGCACCCAATACCAAATAGGAAACAACATCTTGGATCCCACAAGCTTAAAATGAAGGATATCAGCATTTACCTTCTGTGATTACCCATAGATGAAAACATGGCACTGATAAAGATGGTCCATAGGATCACAAAACATGATCACTCAAAGAGTACTAAATTACACAGTTGGCATTGGCTCCGTGTGTGAAAAAATAAAACCCACAAACACTCAATGAGAATGATCCAGAAATGGTGCTACAATGAAGTGTAAAATAAAACACCATGACTCTCATATCCCAGGCACAGTTTCACAGTCCTTGCTTTAGCACAAAATTCTATACACCTAGCATGCCAAAAAAAACCCAAAGGCAAAATTTTGTCCTATATTTTTCTCCCCATGATCTTCAAATCGTTCCTCTGGCCCATGGGCCATTCAGGAAAAGGAGCATCCAAACTCTTCTTACCACAATGCCTATTTCTGGTCCCCCAGTCACAGCTTCTGCTGTGCCGACACCCCCTTCCAGTAATCAAGGATGTCATGCAGGTCCTCGCCTTTAGCAAACTGCACCTTTTTTCTAAGGGCATTTCCAGCCGTCACGTAACAGGCTTCATCGCGCTGGCCTTTCCGATAGGGACGAAAGCGCTCCCAGATCCGCAGTGAGCTCTCTGAGGAGTACTCTGGGCTAGAGGAGTAGCCAGAGTAACTGGAATGGTGGCGGGCAGGCGAAAGCTGGGAGTAAGACGCTGCATCCCTGCGGGAGCGTGTCAGGGGCTTAAGGAAGGAAACCCTCTGGGCTGGGGAGCCTTGGTGGGAGCCTTCATAATATAGAGCTGGGACGGAGTGGCGGTGCTCCGAGCAGTGGTAGTCCTGCTGCACCTCCAGCTGCTGCTGCTGCTGTTGCTGTTGTTGTATTTGTTGCTGTTGATGATAATGGTGTGGCTTCTGGTTGTCCTGATGTTGGGCACCAACACCACCACTGTCGCAACCACCACCACCCCCTCCACCACAGCTCCCACTCCCCACTAAAGGCAGCCTTTCTAGGGGCTCCCCACAGCCCACGGGACTGGCCCGGTCTGGGTACTGCTGCTGTTGTTGATTACAAGCATCTGGGCTCCGTGGCTCAGGAACATCCAGGCTATACACCCTAGCTCCTCCACGATCCCTGTCCCGACCCATGGAGCCACAAGAGGTGGTGCTGCACTGTTTCTTGACAGAATTTACAATAACCACAGCTGCATCGGCACTCATTTGCCGCTGAATGGGACGCACAGCTGTGGCGGGCGGAGGGGGCCTGTAGGGGGGAGTGACGACAAAGCCACCACCACTGATCCCTGGGCGCTCAGAGAGAGGAGTATTCAAGGCAGGGAGTGGAGGCGGAGGGGGTATTTTGTTTGGAGCCATGACTTGGCACGTCTCTGTCACCCCTTGGGAGAGTGGGATTAGGCCACGAGTAAGAGAGGACGTGCTTGTGGGAGGAGGGGAGGTGGGATTGGAGCTGGATATAGGGTTAGTAGAGGCCCCTGAAGCAGCAACTGCTGCTGCATCCAGTTTCAGTGCATCAATGCAGTTGTTAATGATCTGGTTAACCTTGTCCACCTCCATGGCAATGGTGGAAATCTCTGATGCGGAGCCATGTCCGTCATCATCTGAGTCATCCCCAATATCAGTTCCATCATCGTCCCTCAAGTCTAGCCCACCATGTCCACTATCTCCCATCCTCTCCAGCCCTGCCCCTCCAGTTCTGATATCCATGTAGTTCCCTTTACTTGTAGCCATGGCCTCTGAAAAGGCAGTGGCCATCTTTTCTACTTGCGGAATAGAGGAAAGTCTGGAGGAACTGGTGTTGGCTGAGTGGAGCATTCCCGAGCTAGAGGATGCGGACATGGGAAGTTTGCCTCCATGGTGGTGCTGATACTGGTGATGTTCTCTGGACTGCTCCTGGAGCTTGTGGACTGCAGATGGATCATTTGCCACTGCTGCTGCCACCTCTGGTCCGTAGCGCATTTCTAGTATAGTTTTCTTGACGCAGATGGACTTCTTCTTCTCATCATGCATCCGTTTCTTACGCAGACAGTAGTAGACAAAGCCTAAAACAATGAGCATGCCAAAAAGGCAGCCCACAATGGTCATTATGTAGTGAGTAGTAGTGGAAGGTGTGGGGAGCATGTCATCTTGATTCTGAGCCCGAGTGGAAAACTGGAGGCAGGTGTGGTTGTAACGCTGAGAGTTGCGGATGGATGCTACACAGAAGGTGTAATTAGTATGCGGCTTGAGCTTGTTGAGGGTAATCATCTCCTTCTTGTTCTTCAGATTCATTACATCAGACACATATGTGTGGTTGTATTGTGTTAGAATATACATCTTGCTGTAGGGCCTTGGAATCTGTACAAGGAGAGAGGCTGATGACAAAGAGACATGATGGAGCTTGATGCTGGGAATGAAGCTGTGTTCAGTGGATGAGGAAGAGGTGGTGGGCTGGTGGTACGGACCCACACCATTAAACATCTCTGGCCCAATACCGGAAGGACCATCCAGATCTGGTGGGAGGGAGGTCATACCTGGAATCATCACTCCATCTCGACAGTGATGGTACAAAATATTTTTGGCATTCCGACCAGCATGACCAGCAGCGATGAGTAAGGGGTAGCCAAACATCTCCCGGGGCGTCTCACACTGGAGGCGGTCATAGGTGTGCGTCACATTGTTGAAGGACTCCAACCAGATTAGGAAGCTGTACAGATCACAACCACAGTGGAATGGATTTGCTGCCAGTTCACACACCATCAGTCGAGCAAGAACCGTGAATGTGGCTGGGTCAATGCGGGCAAGTCTGTTGGATGACAGGTCAATGCTGCTGAGGCTGGGGCACTCCCAGAATGCATTGCTGGCTATAACCTCAATGAGGTTGTGCTGGAGGAAGAGGCATTGCATGCGGCCGAGCCCTCTCAACATACCCTCAGTTAGGTTCGTCATCTTGTTGTAGCCGAGCTGAAGAACCTGAGGAAAACACAAAAGTAGCATTTGGGCATTTTAAATAGTTTTTACATTGTGGGCCAAATTTCAGTCATTTCTTTAGTCATTATAATAAAATGTGAATTCAACTCAATTACTGAGATTCAGTCATGCTGTAACATTTTCTATGACAGAGTTCAGGAGGGCAAGCAACACAAGTGGTCCAAAATGTTTATTCAGCTTTGTGTTAAAATTTTCCATTGATAAATTCTGCACATGCTTCAATGCAAAGTATAATTTCAACAGATTGTCCTCTCAGTGCTTACACTGTAGGTGGTTTACGCAATATGGTAAAATTGGGGTTTGTTGACAACCTGTGTGATTGTCTCATTGTGTTGCTTGTAGTGATGGGCAAAGCAGTTCTTTTCAATGAACTGAACCACTCTTATTTGTGTTTAAAAAGATTTGTCTAAAAATAGATTCATTCAACCGAAGTTCTCAGTGTGTTTAGTCCCACTCACTGAAACATGGCTTAACATTTAGTTCATCTTGCCAACGTGAACTAACGGAGAATTTAGTTAAATAAAGAAGTCATTTGCAAATTGAAAGCCTACTCCCTACTTTGAGACTTCAAGACGTATGACAGGGTGGGCTTCAATGACTCAGTGACTGCTATCACCCAGACCTCACATTTTAAATCACTCACTGCGAACGAATCACTCAGTGAGTCTCTGCAGGTTCACTCACAACCAACTGAGAGCTCAACTGAACCGAGAAATGAACAGATTGTTTTAGGAGGTAATCCAGTTCAGTTCATTCACCAAAAAGACTCATTCTTTTGAACGAATCTTTTGCAAACGACAAAACACTAGTTACTCATCCAGTGGACCCTGTTTTTAAACATTGCTGCACATTTCGTCCATCACGTTGTTGAATAAAATATTATCATACCCAATGTAGATGTACAGTACTTCTACATCTCCGAGAACACTAAGTACTTTTTTTCAGTGATTCCTACCACACACTCCCCCATTTTGAGGTTGTTTGTTAATGCCTTCAAATGAGGAAAATTATAAGGAAACACAGTTACCATCATTCGTAATACTATTTAATGACTTATGGTGTCCCTGTGATGCATGTTTCATGCATCCAGCAACAATTTTCCCTGCCATAAATTTTGAAATTAAAATAGAGAATTTTCACGAAAATCACATTCTCACTCCGAACTCGTCACATATCGACGTTTGGTCATGGACCGTCTACGTCCAGATACAACGTGTAGTAAGTACGTAAGTACTTACGTACCCTGGGTGCGTTGGTTGTTGATGTTCTGGGACACTGTGTCAAGTTCTGCCTGTAACATGTGTAACGGAGTTAATGTTTTAATGATCTCACTTGCCTTTAATAACTATGTTGGTCATCCTTGGAGGTACACTGCTTTTGATTTATAAATATTTCGCCTGCCTGTACAATGTGTGTTGTTTTCGTATTGTGATGGGGAGCTGCAAATTCGTATTGTCTGACAGTAATTGAATGCCACATTGACAGGCCCCTGCAGGCTTCACGGGTGCACCCTGTTGTAAACAACAGTCTGCAGAGCATCGTAGCATGGTAGGTCGAGTTTTACCGAGTTCCGTAATATTTATTTTAACGGGTTTTACAGGCAGTGTGTTTTATTTTATGTGTCATTTTATTGCAGTGTCACCTGTGTCTTGCTGGGCTGTGGGAGCTAACTGACCTATGTTATTCGATTTGTCTACCAGGTAACAGTATTTTTATTGTTGTTGTAACTTTGGTTAGCATGCGTTAGTTAGCATGAACAGTCTGCAGAGCATCGTAGCATGTGTCACCTGTGTCTTGCTGGGCTGTGGGAGCTAACTGACCTATGTTATTCAATTTGTCTACCAGCTGTGACCGAATAAAAATACGTCGGAGTCGTCAGTGATTGTCCATGTCGTCTATACACAACGCATGAGAGTACAACCCGCTACACATGCATTGCCTTCTTTCAGAATACACTTCCGTTTTCACAGGAAATTTACCGTTTACATACAGTCTCTTTAAAAATAAATGCACTACATCAGTACGACAACGCGAATTGATGTTTTTTTCTCTTCCAACAACTTTAGGATGTGGTTGGTCTTAGGAAAAAATAACAAGGTTTGGCTTTATGATCTTACGGGACGCAAACATCACTCTACTGGGTGAAAGTCGGTGTTTGTTGGACCCATCCACCACTCGCCACCTTATCTTTTTGTCCTGCTGTATTTCCCCTTAACCCCGCTGAGGGGGACTATAAACTATAAAGGCGACCGACTGCGTATCATGCTGACGTAAAAGGTTGCCTTTTTTCGTCAGTGTCTGACGCCACAAGTCACTGCCCAAGCAGATTTTGAAAATGTAGTTTAATGATGTGTTAAAATAAAAACATTTTTTTAGAGGTAGCTTTTCCCAATAAATCCAAATCTTATTAACTTGTCAC
This sequence comes from Epinephelus lanceolatus, assembly GCF_041903045.1. Classification (NCBI taxonomy): domain Eukaryota; kingdom Metazoa; phylum Chordata; class Actinopteri; order Perciformes; family Serranidae; genus Epinephelus; species Epinephelus lanceolatus. Next base: position 29,134,911 of record NC_135751.1, read on the forward strand.
CAAATAAAAATCCAAGTTTTAGGTCTAATGCTTTATGAACTATACTACACTAGTGTTAAGCTCAAAGCCTTTATCACCCATCCCCCCTTCACCTGTAGGTTGGCTTGTCCTGCAAAGGCTCCATCCTCAATGTAGCTGATTTCATTCTTGGTGAGGTTGAGGTCAGTAAGGTTGGTGAAGCGATACATGGAGCTGAAAAGCACAGCTTTCAGCTTGTTCTCATTCAATCTCAAGTCATGGACGGTGTTGTTGATATGCTGGGGGATAGTTTCGTACGGTGGCTGGTTCTGACTGCAGATAGCCAGCCACACATAGCCTTTGTCGCCCTCAATGAGCCAGCAGTCCCCATTCACCGTGCAGGGAAAGTGAGAGAAGAATAGGAGGGTGGGAAGCATAAGAAAAAGGAGAGTGGAGGTGGTAGAGGCACCCTGCATGATGCCGATGAAAAGAAATAAAAGAAAAAGGGGAAGCTAGAATTATTAAGGTGAAAAACGTGGGTGCAGGCAGGAGAGGAGGAGGTTGTGTTTGCAGGAGAAAGGGAAGCAACAAATGTTGCTAGACAGGATTTCCAAGGAGGAGAAGGGTCTGGGTTGGGTGCTGAAAAAGGGGTGAAGGCTTCACAATGCCAGTCACAGCGTTTTGGTCATCATGGTGATTAGCAGGGGACCCATGTTATATCATATCTTGTTGGACTGCAATGTGGGGTGACACAGCTTGTCTTCATAGTCCCTCCTTTGGCTTCAGCTTCAGACTCACTCAAAAGGATAGATCCTTGGAATAATGGAGAATCTGTTGGGGGGAATACAAAAGAGAAACATGAGAAAAGAAGAGCAATGTAGTATGATAGATATGATGCATAATGGAAGAGACAATTTTTTTATTGCTTCCCGTTTAAATTATTTGTATTGCACTGTTATACATATATATTATGATGCCTGCACTTTGCCTCTACTGCCTGCACTTTTTACACAAATGTACTGAAGAATGAATGAATAAACAATCTTGAATCATGAATCTAAATGAATGGTAAATGATTTCTAGCTCCACCAAATTCCTATAACATTTCATCGTCTCAGAATAATTCTATTCAAGGAACCTGCAGGCATCCCAAAATCAATTTCAAATTTCCTCGGGGCTTGTTCCACATTTTTTATTTTTTCTTCAGCTGGTGTTCTTTCTCATCGTGTTAATATACGCATGCTGCATCGCCCAAACAGATCCCCTTTTAGCCCACTGCATCTGCACTTAGTCATCCCCCCCCTCTATCCCCCACCTCTTAAGGCTATGAGGTCATCAAGCTTTGGCCGATACCTGCGCGCACGCACCTGCAAATCTCCCCTCAGTCCTCCGGGGAGGATATCTTTTTTTAAACACAAAGTGCAGCATTAATCACCCAAATGTTGACAGCACATTGTCTCCACAGACATTCCTTGTTATGACACTATCCTGCCAAAACCTAAGCTCTCTATCCCATCTGCATGTCATTTGAATAGCAGTCAAGCGTTTACATAAGGAGAGGATTAGCTGCCTGTTGCATCATGACAGACATTGTCCTCTTGCCGGCTCAGCAGCTGGGAAAAACATACTTACAATTGCACACACATTACACAAACATGCACACTGAAATGCACACATGGCCTGAGACATACATGTGCATGTGCAGATGTATACACTCAAACACCTCAAAGACATCCATGTCCTTAGTTAGATGTAGGCTCACGGGCTCTTGTACAGACATATAAGCCAAAGCTATCAAGATGGATTCTGAACCCACTAATGGCACGCTGTCTATGATATTACACAGTTTGAATATCGACTCACAGTACTCTCTCATCTTACGTCTTTCATCCCACATCTCCTTGTGTTTTACATTCTCTCGATTTCCATCATCATTCCATGAAAACAACAAAGAAAACCTCTCTCTGTTTCTCTGAGGAACAGGCCAGATTTCTTCCTCGTGCTCCAAATTCAGACTTCTTTCTAATTCCGACAGAGAATTGAACTCATTCCAGTCTATTCCGGTGCACGATCCCCCCGGAGGTGCCGGCAGAGAAATCAGGTCCATCCTCCTTTTTTTTAAACTACATATTACTACAGAAAACGGTAATACCTAAAGCATATGTGAAGTGGCACGTTATCATGTAGATCTAATGACTTCAGGCACCTGCTGGGTTACCTGTCTCCTCTTATTAGGCAGATGCAGAGGAAAAGAGATGCATTTGTTAATGTGTTTGACAGATTGATACAACAGATGGATATAAAGAAAAAGCTGCATCAAAATGTGCATGATTAGGCCTGAAGTAAATAGCTGAAAAACAGGTGTGAATGCACCCACAAATCATTATGGATGCATTAAGTTTTAATTGCTCCACCCTCAGCAGTGGTCAGTAATCAATTTGATTCGATTTTATTGCACATCTGTACCTGACTGTGTGCGCAAAGGACCACTTAGTCAACTTTGTGGTAAGCCACAGAACATCAAGCATCCCAATCATGGTTGATTTTTCTTGGCTAAACAGTTGGGCAAAGTGTCAGATGGTTGTCCTCTTTTTAGCTGTTATGGGCGGTTGTAGTAAAGACAGGATTAGACCAGAGGGCCTGAGAAGCAAGGTAAAAAAAACTGTTTTGCAGTGGCAGTGTTTATCTCCTGCGTAGGATATGATATGTCCTACGTATCTATCATCTGAGAGATAGCAGATATTATTTCAAAGTAGGATAAACTTAGGTTTTGGTTTTGGCCAACATTACTCCCAAAACCCCCCAAATAAAAAATATATAAATAAATGAATAACGAAATAAAATAAAATAAAATTAAATTAAATTAAATTAAATTCAAAGCTATGCTAATTTTGCTAATTCAGTTGGGACTGATGTAAATCTGATATGTACACTTTCCCCCAACACCTGCACATACACAACCTACACACATTACGGATGATACAGTTTAGTACTGTATTATTCTCGTACTAGTCTCTACACAGCCCTGTATACATGCATGTATTGGGACACTCCCTCAGCATCAATTGTCTTGCTCTCGCTCTGTTGTCTGAGGCTTATCCCCTCGACATGAGACGTGATCTCATTTGGTGCTCCACATAGTGAAACCCAGAGGGTTCACAAGAGGGAGGAAGGAAGCGCAGTCGGTCTGTATGTGTGCGTGTTTAGGGATATGATTATGTAATTAGGAATATGGGACATGCAGAACACCTGTCTCAAAGGGACAGAGCATGACTCACAACACGGATCCATTTGTAACTAGGAAAATGTAGGACAGATCAAACTTTTTCGTTTTACTGTTTAAGACTGCTGCTGCGCATTGAAAGATTTGTTTCCATTGAAATTTGGAGATTTATTTGTCTTATGGTGTCTTTGCAAGTTCACACACATGGAAGCAAATTGTTTTTGTATTTTCAAAAAAATATCTTTATATGAAACATTTCAGCATCTCAATTTGTTGACATGGTATGATGATAAGCTTGAGTTTCTACATTATAAAGCTTAATTTCATGGCAGTTTGCTTTACCTGCACATGTGGAGCAAACACAGCCATCTAATCTGAGTAGGTCACAGCAGAAATGATGGAAAGGAACAGGTGAACAGGTGGTGCGGCGGTAGCTGCAGGTGTCTGACTGTCCTACTTCCACCTTTTCCAGAAATACTGTACATCTGATAACACAAATCCTCCTCTTTCACAAGCCTCGTCTCGTAATTGAATTACTGCCAGACGCCACAAAGAGGATACGACTGGAGTTACTAATTATTGATACAACTGGAGTTAATTAAAAATTGAACACCATTCATTGGCACACTTTAACCATTGACTGTGAGTAGGGGTTGTAAGCTAGCAGTCCAGAAAGCAAAGCAAGCACAGCTATCTGCTATCATTACAGTACATCTGTGCACATTATTTGGAGAATTAGAGTCACAAAGGAGAATATTGCTCTCCCAGAAGAGCAAATACCATAGTCAAGCCTGTATGATGGTTTAAGAATGTATCTATAGCTTAAGTGCAGATGCCAACAAAGCATTTCACCACCCTTTCCAACCGCTTCTTAGAAACACTGCACTTCAGCCTAATTGAATATCCAAGCCAAAACTCAGCAATTATCATACATGGAAAAAAGCAAAAGACATTCACACACACACACACAGATACTTTCAGCTACATGCTAAAAAGCCTTCGACAGTGTGACCCAAGATTTTTGGGGGGTACTCCAAGTCCCACGGCAGCAGCTGTCCTTTTGTTTTCCCTCCTACCCAGGTTCAGAAAGGCATCCACTGTGGGTGGGTATGCTTGTGTGTTTCCATGTGTGTGTGCTTATATTTAGTGTACATTACATATGAATCAGTGCATGAAGAGCTGAAAAGTGAATTTAAGGAAAAAAATTCACATTTCACATTTCTGCAAACCACAGATACATACATTTTTTACATTATTATGTAGCAGATATGTTGAAACTTTACATGTTGTTACATTTGAACAACACTGTGGTTATGTTTAGTCACAAAAAACACAAAGAAATATGCTTTTGCTTAAAAAGCTCAGTTTTGGTTCCAAAATCACGGCTGGAAATGCTGCAGATGTCTCCCTAAAAAGCAACTGGTTTTGTTGTCAATGGTTTGTCAATGGTCATGCCACCCACCATCCCTTCCTCCTTATGATGACAAAGTCAGCTCATATACATGTAGTCACATCTAAAAATGTTGATATACAGATGTAACGCATGTGTCGTTTGCAGAATTGTATAAATGGGTTGCTTTTTCTTTGGGCGGCTGGACTGGAAAAGGAGCAAAGTACTGAGCTGCTTGATGAGTTTGTTACAGATGGTGGATAGCTGGGATTAGATTAAATGAGCTAAACACCCCATCATGACACTTTGGCACAACAGTTACCATAGTGACCTGAGTCTTTTCCAAATCACTGTAGAGAATAAAAGTGGATTCAATAAGGTCATACCATCAGCCTGTGGACACATTAAAATCCCGCTTTTTCTTTTACGTCAGCTGATTGAAGGATGGAACAAAAAGTTTGGCCTTCCAATAGAAACACACTTGGAATAGATCAGCTTAAGTAACTGTACACTCATAGAAACATCCCCATGCTGCTTATTTTTTATCTTCCTGTTTGTGTTACCTTTGCTTGAAATCACGACGTGAAATGCGAAGCTCACCCACTTTAAATCAGTCTTTTTAAGTCTAAGGTCTTCTGACTCACGGTGGTATGACGGAAATCAATTCAGTTTAGCACCGTGATTAATGGAGTGCAGTTGTGAAGGGTTTGCATTTTTACATATTTAACAGAAATCCCCTTTCAGGCAGTGTTTTGGAATAGTTTCTGCGCTTTAAAGCATTTAATGTTTCGTGTTCACTCAAACTTGCACTTTATACATCTGTAAACATCCAGCTGCAGTCTGTCGCTGGGTCAAAAGCGAGTAATGGGTGTAGAGGAAGTTGTCGACAGTCAGAATCCCCAGCACCTGCCAAGATAATCATTTGAGTACTGGCAGTGATCAACAACTGCATCAAACTTCGATGGCTATTTATTGTCATTTTGTCCAATAAAGCTGTCAGAACCTTATGTGACGTGCGTAAGACTGCCTGGCAGGAACTCTGGACGTTAGCTGCTGGAGCTGAGAGCTACTTAGTGATTTCCATTACTTGGTTTCTCCAATTTAGCAACAGGTGTTAAGCTACCATGTACTTCCTTTTTTCAGTTACAATAATCAAGGCCTTGTATGTTTTTGTTTTTTTTTCAAACTAAATCAAACACCAGCAACAGCAAAATACTGGGATGTTGTGGCTGCCATTGCCTGGGGAAATGTCACTGTGCTGTGTTCAGAGTGTGAACACTTGCAAATAAAACATGAACTCTGTCCAGTTTATTTGTGTGTAATGGGTTACAAAATTATCTTTGTCATTATGTTATATAATTCAAAACAAGTGTAGCAGCTCCATTAAGATTAAGTCTGCCACGAGCAGCGCAACACTTCTAACTGCACTGTTCACTCCTCTAACATTAGTGCTACAAGCCTCTGCATTACTGAGTATTATTATCATAATGAAATCAGTAAAATGTAGATGTTTTAGTATGCCATAACATTATTAATGAGTATTTCTTCTTTAGCATCTGCACAAAGCTGATCTGAGAGGTTATGCTCTTCTTAACTCTCAGGATGCACCTCGAAGGCAGAGGGTCGTCTTCTGATTGTGTAATGAGCTGCTGCCTGAGTAAATCAGACGCTAATTACACACAGATTGCGAGCACAAATTGAATGAAAGGTGCAGTGCAAATTTGCCCTGCACTTTCATGTGCATAAATCTGCCTCTCTTTGTTTTGACACGGCAGTTCAGTAGGTGCGCATACAATCCGCAGGTGACACAATTCAAAATGACAGTGTCGTATGCGAGCCGGCAGCACACAGGGTCCCAGTAAATACATTTACATTTGGACTGACAGTGGCTCAGCTCCAAGAGTCATGATGGTAATAGAAGAGATATGGATCCTCTCCAATTCCAACACCTGTCACAGTCAATGCTCATTGGATGCTATTAGAATTCAGGGTTTCATCATTGTGGCTAATGAAGCGGAAGAGACACGGTGATTTGATGCGAATGCCAACAACATCCTCTTCTGTTTGCATAGGCTTAATTGCCAGTGTCAATCATAAGTGTGCTTCCATGGCAACAGTGAGGATCAATATGAGCATGCACACTGAGCAACCTAGATTTTCTATCACATGAGGGGATGGGTGTGATGAAGTGCGATATGTGTGTGTGTGTGTGTGTGTTTGCTCTGCGTACAGTGACCACTTTGCCTTACTGGCATTTGACTGACAAACTGTTTATCACAAACAACTCCCAAAGACAAGAATCTCCTCAAACTCCTTGTTCTGCCTGCACCTGCTTTATGCTCTTTATCTCCCTCCTCCAGGGTTCCTCTAGATCTCTCGATTCTCCCGCTCCCTCCCTCCCTCTACCTCCTCTCGTCTCTCAGCTCCTCTTATCCCCCCCACAAGCCCTGATATTTGTTCCTGTCTCTTAATTTCCCCCCAGTTTGTCTCTTTTTCACCTCTCCCTGTATCACTCTCTTTCCATCAGCCTGCACTGTTGTTATGCCTTCCCCTCGTCCAGGGCCAGTTCCCTGGAGTACAGTCAGTGTGGTGCGGAGATGTTGGGTCTGTGAGCAAAACACTCTTTCCTCTCCACTTCACACAGGGCTTAGAGATGAGACAAACACAACTACAGACAGATGAGGCTCCTCTGAGAGCTTCACCGTGTGTGTACGTGTGAGTGGAACAGATCATTCCTCAGTGGCCATAAGAGGAACCTGCTAAAAGCAGCGGTTCTAGTTTGTTAAGCACCGCTGAACAAAATGTTGCTTGTTCACTCTTGGCAGGGTTTATTTGTTTTTCAAAGTGTACACCTTCATATACAATATGTATACACCTCTTTACAGTGTTTGTCTGCACGTATAAATCCACAACAAATGATTGTTTGGACCATCTGGCCTTTATTCCCATATCTTGAGTTGCTATTGTTGTTCAAATAGGATAGACAAAATGTAGGAAGATATAAATAAATGAGGAAGATGAGAAAGGAAAGGCAGAAAGTGAGTAGCGAGGGAGAGAGGGCAGTGGGAGAGACAGCGAGAGACAGAGCCGATGAGACGCTGCGTTTGATCTTTGATTCCTCCACAATCTTATTTTTCACAGCCGCAAAGAACAGAGACAAAGTCGCAGACGCTGCAACACAAATCACCTTGGATGCACTGTATTATTATGAGGATCATCCAGGCTGCAAAAAGCCCAACTTTGGAGAGTGAGAAGGCAGTACAAGCACACAGACAGGGGGAGAAATGCAGAAGGGAATGAAACGGATAGTAGAGGAAAGAGTGTTTTATAACTACCTCTCTGAGGTTTGATCTATAATTCATACTTCATCGTCATGTACCCCTTGAGATGATCTTTTCAACTTCCCTCTTTTTTTTCTTTTTTAGCCTGTCTCACTTTTTCTATGTCCTTCTTGACCTTCCCTGTGCGTTTGTGTCTATATCTGTTTGCCCATGTTTGACTTTTAGACCACTGTCATCTATGGCTGCTCATGCATGACATCATATCCATTTCCTGGATGCCTCACAGGAAGAAGAAGTGATGCAATGGAGCGTGACGGAAGCGGGCCTGCAGGTCTGGGACTAAATGGAGCGAAGCACCTACACCCCCCAGCTGACCACTGTTTCCCCACTGCTACCATAGTTTCTTTTCCACCCCCAAATGAATGACTGGGCGTAAAGCCAGGGGGACGTGGTTGCATGGTGAGGCCTGGGCATGTGGGATGATTGGGCGGTTGGAGAGTTTCTAGTAAAGAAGCAGGGTAGATACCACCCAGAGCTGGGGTTAAAGCCAGAGAGAGTCTGGGGTTGAGACACAAGAGCAGATATGGCAACCATGCGGAAAGAAGCAGATTGTTTTTGCTAGAAGCTAGGGCAGGATTTGGGGAATAGCGGCGGAGAGAAGCAGGGCATGTGGCTTGGACCCAGGCAACACAGGGGCCGAGGGAAAACAGAAATTGGATGATGTGAACTACAAAGGGTAGTGAGGATAATTCAGTGATTGGGGTCAGTGAAATGTCAGATTGCAGCCTGGGCAATAATGCCAGCGAGGGCAGAATGGAATCACGAACCTGCAGCAGAAAATGATAAAAAAAAAAAGCTCTACAGTGCAAACATGTGCATTTACATGCCTTAGCAGGTGTGGGTTATGACCAGAAAAGACTTCTCCAAAGGTTTCTTGCTGTCACTCATGAACAGCAGAGTGAATTTTGGTATAGATTACATAAAGATAAAGGTTATACATAAAGAGGGTGCAACTCTGAGACTGAAAACATGTTATTGACAAAGAGCCACATCTTGACAAATAATTAACTTCTATTGCCCCAGCCATCCCCTGGTAATAGAATCGACTGCCAGCTATACTGTTTTTAAGTCCTTATACCTCTGAGAGATGAGAGGCTCTGCACGTCTGAAATATTCAGACATGAGAAATAGTCAGGGGATCTGAGTTAAACCTTGAAGATGGATTGACAATTGAGGAAGAAAAAAATGTCCAAAGAGCCATTACTTATTTCAGTGTGACTTAAATCTATAAAGAATCAGTCAATCAGGTAATTGGATGCTGACAGAAAACCCCAATAAGTCAATATATGTCTTAGTGGGTAGATATGTGTTTAGATAATCATGAGGAGAAGCCAAAGGGCTTTCATTACCAATATCAGTTGCGTCAATATAGTTCAATCGATAGACAAACACTAGGTGGTGAAACTGAATGAGAAGAAAGAAATGAATCATAAAGAAACGCAGTTCTATTTCTGGATTAATGAATCAAACAACATCTGGCAGAGAAAGAGGGCGGGGCTTAAATTACAGCTCAACAGACCTGTTTGCAGCTAATGAAAATGAATGTCTAAAGCCCCAATCAGACAGGATTTATTTCTCCACGGGAGGTTGGGTGATTTCAATATTGCATGTGCTGATCAGTAATCCCATAAGAATCCCATAGAATCGCATATTGTATGTGTTTTCCCCTCCCCCACACCACAGTAGTAATTGCAGGGCCAAATACCTTAAGTGTTTGTTGAGGGATGAAAAGCCCCCCTGGTGATACGGGTGGCAGCAATTTTCTGCAGAATACTCTCGCCTATTACAATATTTTAACAATGACTGTCATTTTAAGTTGATAAGATGCCTGGTTTGTTTTTACCTGGCTTTTTTTTTTAATGAAAATTGAGTGTGTGAATTCACTAATTTGTGATATGTGAGACAGAATTCGTGAGGCTGCATTGAAAGATTTGCAAATTATTGTTTTATTATTATTGTTTTTTTTTGTTTGCATGGGAAAAAATGAAGTCCTCTGCAAAATTCATACATTGAAGGAGATGTAGACTATAATATAATTTAGAGAAAATATACAGGGGATACTGCAGCCCTGATCAACATATCCTCATATGACATTTCATGATATCTTAGAAAAATGGATATACATAGGTTCATGATATCTAACAAATTAGCACCCTACAAATGTATTTAACCTAAAGTTATCTACTTATAACATTAAGTTATGCAGGTTAGGTTTAGGCAAGTAAAGTTAAGTAGGTTACATTTTGGAAAAGATATATAATGGCAACATACATTAAAACAACAGCAGTTCAGTCGAGCCCCATTTCCACCGAGCAGTACGGTACAGCTCAGTTCGGTACACTTTTTTTCAGATCTGGTACTAAAAGGTGGAGCTGTGAACACTGCAGTCTGTTGATTGGTCAATAGAGGACGGTCACTCTGCTCAGGGCCGAGTTGTGGCTGGTTTTGAGGCTCATGTAACCACTGTTCATACCGTGGAGAGTTTTACATATATTAGTAAACTGTAACTATAAAATGAAATGATGTTTTGTTGCCTCTCACAGCAGCTGGAGTCTGATTTTTTAAATAAAAAAAAGCCTCAATTCACTGGGCCGACTCGCAGCAACTTTTAAGTTGGAATATTTACTTGTTATGAAACCCAATGTATGAGTTGACAACACCTTACATTTTAATGACAACTTTGGCCATTTATTTATCTTTTATTGTCTCTCTTAGATGACATACACTTTTAGTAATATATATAAAATATATATATTTTAAAAATATATATTCATTTTGACCAGATTATGTGATATGTATATACATCCCATCCTCACTTGGATTCCTGTGGATCCAACAACACTAAACCCCTGAGCTTGCCTGAGAAGGCCTAAATGCACAAACAGCCTGTTTTGTTTTGATCTGAAAATGTCGGCATGCAGCCTCATTCAGTGGACAGTAAATGAGGTGCAAACTGATAAAGGAGGAAATACAGTGAGTGCTGGATGGAGCAGTGAGTGACAACAACCCCGCCCACATAAAGAGCACTGGTTGTGGTGGAAAAGCTAAGCGGGCCTAGGGTCTGGGTACCACGTCAGAAGGGTTACTTTTGGTTCCAAAGGTACCATGCTGAAAGAGTTTGGGGGAAATGGGGCTTTAGTTTCACACAGTTATCCTCGGGGAAGGTCCTTTGTTGTTTGACTCATTCAACACCTCGACCTGCCTGCTTACACAGATTTTTGCTTTTCACTACTTTCTTCTTTACTGCCATCAGTGCATTACTTCCCCATTACATGGGTGCTTTACTTTTTGTAGGTGTATGTATGAACAGTGCATAAGAACAGCCTGTTCTGAATTCTACTCATCAGAGAAGTATCCATAATCACAAAATGTAAGCTTTTTTAGGTTGAATATTTTGTAAGGCATAAAAAAAATGACTCTTCTTCAAAGGGGAAAAAATAGCTCAACAATGAGAGGAGGAGCACATCTGCTTGTCTTTCATTCATGATGTGCTGTTAAAAATTTAAAAGAAACAATGCATCACCAATCACAAAATGTGTTGCCTGCTAATGGTTGTCTGTAACATGTGTATCATGTACAGTAATACAGTGGCTTTCTTTCAGAGAATGCAGGCATAATGTATCTATTGGTTATAGTTCATATGGTCTATTGATTTTCCGTTGGTTGGAATGTCCTGAAGGTATTTCATTTGCAGAAACTTAATAGATTCATGTTTAGTTATATGAACTCTGACAAATATACTCACAATCTATTACAACAATACCAATCTTCCTCCACACACACATACAAGCACACAGGCCTATAGCGTGGGGGCCGCTCTGGGTTTAACATTTACTGCTTCTCACATGCAAGAAGTTAAGCCGCACTCTCGATCAAAGCACAATGCATTTGCCACTATCAATACATCTGTTATCCTTCGACCTACCCACTTGTACCAGTGCTGTCATAGCAACAATGTATCAACGCTGGAAGCGCGAAAGCACAATCACTTCTCGATCAGAGAGGAGCATGGGAACCAATGATGCATAAAACATAGAGGAAGAAGAGGGGGAGAAATTGAGATATAGGGGCCAGATAGAGATGTAAGTACATTTCAAGTTGGAAATGGAGTGATGCAAAGAATGAGAATGGTATGGAGAGCTAAATCACTGCAGGAGAGATGGATGCGTGCAAAAAGTAAATGGGGAATGGATAATAAACGGGGGACATGGGGTGTCAAGAGGATGGATGAAGAATGACGGCGCTGACAATGATGAATCAGCAGTAACCTGCATGCAGGGAATTGCTGTGCTCACAAAATAGCAGCTTCACAATCATATTCATATCTCTTTTTGTGATGATTCTCACAGCCCAGAGATGGAGGCAGTAATCATTTGGCACAGGCTCCTCCATGGCAGACTCGATATGGGTAGAGTGGTGCCGCACTGCCATTGAGCGGTGTGAATGCACTGCCAGGCATAATGTTCTCAGTAACTTTTGATATTAGATTTTGATTAGTTTTGCCTTCCCTGTGATAAACTGGCAACCTGTAGGGTGTACCCTGCCTTTTGTCTAATGTGTGCTGGGATAGACTCCAGTTTCCCACAACTCAGAATGGATTAGTAGTTTAGAAAATGGATGAATGGATCGATGGGTTGCGATCAACTTTGCCTAGACAAATCAAAGAAGGCCTGAAACTGCTCCGCCCAACTTATACTTATTCAGCGGTTCATAAAATCTCTGACAAATTAGCACCCCCATCAGTTTAGTTAGGTTTGGGAAAAGAATCATGGTTCAGCATCTTCACATTATGTACTTATTATATAGTTACATAGATTAGGTCTAGAAAAGTTAATTTATGTAGGTTAGGTTTCTTTAAAATTCATGGTTGGGAATCATCATGTTACGTACTTAACATAAAAGTGCATAGGTTAGGTTTAGGAAAGTAAAGTTATTTAGGTTAAATCATGGTTGAGCATTGTCATGTTGCATACTTAAAGTAAAATGATGTAGGTTAGGGTTAGAAAAGTAAAGTTATATAGGTTTGGTTTGGGGAAAAAAACATGGTTGGGCATCGTCACATTAAAAAACACATTTGTTAGGATCAGGAAACTAAAATGATGTAGGTTAAGTTAAGGAAAGTGAAGGTCCTTAGGTCAGGTTAAGGAAAAGAAACATGGTTAGGCATCATCAAGTTATGTACTTAATGCAACGTTATGTCATGTAGGTTAGGTTAAGAAAAGTGAAGTTTCATAGGTTAGGTTTAAGAAAGTAAGTTACATATGTTAGGTTTCGGAAAAAAGTCATGGTTGGGCGTCCTCACGTTATGTACTTACCATGAAGTTATGCAAGTTAGGTTTAGAAAAGTAAAGTTACATAGCTTAGGTTTAGGAAAAAAATCATAGATGGGCTTTGTCCAGTCACGTACTTAAAGTAAAATTATGTAGGTTAAGTTTAGAAAGGTAATGTTATATGGGTTAGGTTTAGGTTTAGGAAAAGAAATACGGTTGGGCATTGTCACGTTACATACTTAGTAAAGTTACATCATGTAGGTTAGGTTTAGAAAAGTGAAGTTTCATGGGTTAGGTTTGTGAATGTAAGTTACATATGTTAGGTTTTGGAAAAAAAATCATGGTAAGTCATCACTTTACGTACTTACAATAAAGTTATGCAAGTTAGGTTTAGGGAAGGAAAGCTATGCAGGTGTTACTGGTTCGCCCTTTTTGCCCTTTAAGGGCAGCGGCCTTGTGGGTAACGTAGGTTGTGACGTGTACTTTATTGTGTGTATATGGAGGAAAGCAACTCTCTCAGGGTGTCATGGAGAAGACAGCAGGCAGCAAAGAGTGATGATAGTCAGCAGAATTAAGTGTCTGTATAAGCTCAGGGCTGCCTTTTAACCTGATGAGAAGGCCATGTTTATTGTTTTGTGCTGAAGACTGCCATGAAGTCATTGTTAGTGAATAGCATCCGAATGCCTCGCCATCCTTCCTTCTGCAGAGTGGTCCAAATCACTAGAAGCTAACTGCCAGCTAATAACAAGCCAAGCAAGAATTAATGTTAATCAGCCTGCATGTTCCCAACTACTAGGTTTAGGCAAGTAAAGTAAAGTAAAGTTCTGCAGGTCAGTTTTAGGAAAGTAAAGTTATGTAAGTTAAGTTGAGGAAAAAAATCAAGGTAGGGCCTCGTCACTTTATATAATCTTTATAACGTTTTATAGGTTAGGTTTAAGAAAGTAAAGTTACTTGGTTTTAGGAAAAAAAATCATGATTGTGGATCATCAAGTAAAGTTAAAGTCACAACATACATTAAAATAACTCAAAGTTCACTTGGTTTCATGCAAGACACACACACCAGTCTCCTGGTGGAAAGTCCTGTGTTTGTTTGATCTTCTTCTTCTTCTTCCTCTTCCATCAGCATATTGGTCATGTGATCACAGCCTTCATGGTAATGTGGGTTATTAATTAATTACTTGCTCATGATAATGTGGGTTATATACCAATTATGGTACATTACTTTTCATAGGTATACAGGTATATAGGTTTTTGTTTTTGTTTGATCACTGCAGTGTTGTTGTTGGTGGTGTTCTATAAACCCAAGTGGGCTGGGCACATGTGTGCATGACATACATACATACAAGATATACATATGGATAGTGCATATGTATATCTTGTATACATATGGATAGTGCATGAGACAAGCTTGATCTACCTAAAGGGAAAGAAAAGGTCACCAACTGTGTCAGTAATCTTAGAAATCATACTGTATCTTGATTTTGTGTCTGACATGTGGCTGAACATGGCAGCTCATTGGCATGAACATCACAAGGTTATTTCTGGATATAACACACCAGGATACATTTATGCGTATGTGTGTGCATTTCCATAAAGGCGGACTTACAAACCCACTCGGGAGAACGATGTGCTGTGCTGACTATTTATGTGCGAGTCATAAATATTCTAGATGCCTAATCGCATCTCGCAGTGTTGAGGAATTCCGTCGGCAAGCCTGAAGGTAAACCTACATGCTAAGAGAAATTCAGAGAAGGAGAGAGAGGCAGAAAGAGCAGGTAAGCAGTTTGTGCTTTCAAACAAATGCAAATGCAAAAAAAAAAAAGCTTTGTTTGGAGTTTCTGAAAATTGGATGAGCTTTCGCACAGCTTTCACCAAATGGCACACCATGGCATCACTTCATATTATATTCAAATTCATGGGCACAAACGAATCAAAGAGCTGATGTCTCTCGTCTCGTCTTAAAACCCTTCTCCCTTCTCTGATCACTCGTTTACACTTCAGTCAGAGGCACTTGTGTGTAGGAATTGAACATTTATTGCAAATGGTTTTACAGTGATATCGAGTGTAAAAGGCACTGCTCTGAAAGAATCCAGGCAGCAACACAGATTCTGTGGGGAGCACTAATCCACCCAGAATAATAAGCACATTCACTTTAGTATGCAGAATTCAGAGATTGCTGTAAACAGCTATCAGATCCTTGCAAAGTAAACAAAATTTAGAAAGCTTTACACAAAAAGGAGGAGGAGGGGCGGGTGGCGGGAGGTGCTGCAGAGGCAGGGATGAGTCGTGAGAATAAAGGGAACACCCAAAACCTGGACCAAAATGACACGGCACTACAAAGGAGCATTGCTCAATTGCGATATAGCTTAAAGGGGGGATATATAAGGGCAGAAAAAAATATTATATAATAAGTTTAATTACTTCAGTGTATAATCGCCTGAAAATAAGAGTTGTTGTTATGTCATTACATTAGAAAGAGCCATTTATATCTCCATAGGGAGCAGGTCCTCCTTATTTAACACACTGTTTCTACAGTAGCCCAGAGTGGACAAACGTAACACTGGCTCCAGGCAGGGCATTCACGGTTTCACGTTGGCCACCGTAGTTGGAAACCCATCTGCAATATGTAATGAGAAACTGCTTTATTTAGTGTTTTTGTCAGTTTTATTACCTGGTTTGTTAATTTTGAAAAGGTAGAGACCTCTGCGGATTATTAAATTAAAACTTCCTGAAAATCTGGATCAGAAAAAAATGAGAGCACGCATTAAGTTATGAGGGAAAAATGGCGAACACACAATACCATGTGTCTCCAACATACCCAACAGCATCAGGGAAACACTGATTTGTAATGTGAAACTGCCTTATTCAGTGTTTCTACCAGTTTTAACCACCTGGTCTGTTTGTTTTAGAGAGGACGCAATTTTCTCCGCTAGACGCCACTTTATCCCCTTAAATCTTTTACACTTGACCTTGACTCTGTGCACTGTCTACTTTATACACTGTAGCACCATGCTTACTTGGCTGCCTCTGTATGTGCATGCATGTGTGTATGTATGCAACAGTCTGCTACAGCTTATTCATCAAAGGCGAGACGCAGAGGGGAGGAGAGGCTGAATGGGTTAATGCAAAGTTGCTTTACAGCCAGCTTGAGGCTCGATTCCCATGGGAGATTCATAAGAAAAATATATAAAGCAAGATAACAGTAGAGCAGAACTGGATAGGAAATAATGTAATCATGATGGTTTAGGTAAGTTCAGTAATGTTTCTGTCAAAATCCTACTCCACTGCAGCTGGATTACAAAGATTGATCGTTTTAATATTGATCAAACTTTTACCAGTCATATTTTTCAATTCTAATCAAAAGGGTAAAAAGTGAGCCATGATTCAGCTTTACTCTTTTCTGTCTGTCTGTGTATTTGCACCGTTTCTTGGCTGTATTACTTCTGGGAGCATTGACAATCAGGTGTGACGTTACAAAGTCCCTCCAGTGGAACATAACTCGTATTATTCAGCTGTCTAATCAAATCATTTATTTTTCAATACCATAGTGAGTGCTCGCTGAATGCAAAGTGTGAGGTTAAATTGCTGCACTGTGAGCATCTGAATGGGGCACAACTACCACCAGATCCCAAGGTTGCTTGGGGGGGGTCTTGCATCAAATATTCAATTTGATATTGTCAGGAACAGCACTTTGCCTGTTTTCTCTGCACTCATCGTTACTCTGACAGACACAGGAACCACATAAAAAAAGTTTTGTACTTTTGAGTTTTATGCATAAAAGAAAAACTAATGCCCCATTCTTTCACTCTTCCTCTTAGACACAGACTCTGGATGGCATGCCTCGGGGTCTATAAAACATTACAATGAAATGTCTGTATAATTAATTCTTGAATTGACTGAGAAACATGTTTTCAGGCTAAGTTGCCCATTTCTCAAAGTAACTCCCTAATTTGTCAGAGTCATCATCTGGCTGATGATGTCGGAGTATTGGGAGCTCCTTATGGTGGGATCAGATAAATGAGAAATGTTTAAAACTAACTTATTTTTTAAAACATCTTCTCTGCACTACTTTTCATTTCTTGGTGCAATATGTTTTTCAGTTAAAGGGCTGTTTATCAGTATTATTCTATTGTTGGCAATAACAATAACAGCAATAAGTACCAATGTGATATAAAATAAAATATTACAAACTGATTAAAGGCAATAGGATTTTAACTGGCACAATGTTTAATTTCAGTGTATTGTGAGTAGATTGATGGGAAATCAGCAACTGGCACATTTTTTCAATATTTTCTGTCATATTTCTCCTCAGCCGTTGTTCACTGGTCTTTTATATAAGTATGCGTGTCTGTGTGTGTGTGTGTGTGTGTGTGCCCTGGCAGGGAAACTCGACAGGGTTTCCCACATGATGATGGCAAGGTCATAATAACGAAACATTAAGCTTAAGGAGAAAAATATAACCTTGTCAGGGAACTCTTTATGATTAAAAAAAAAAAAGTATTTAATTTTCAGTTTGAGAGGGAAACTATTCTGGAGGTCATCACTTTTTCTAGTATTAATTCGCTGTTATTTTTGCAGCTATTTTTAATTATACAAAGCTGACTTTTGATCTTATTATTTTCAAGGGAAAGTAATGGAGCATCATGGGTTGTATCAACTATAGTCTTATTATCGTAGGAGTCGATTTTGGTGGCGTGCTGGGGACACATCCACCTCAGTATTTAGACCAACACATTCTCACTCCAGTCTCATCACATATCAACGTTTGGTCATGGACCTTCCACGTCCAGATACGACGTGAAAGGTACCCTGGGTGCGTTGGTTGTTGACATTCTGGGAGGCCGTGTCAAGTTATGTCTGTTACATGCATTGTCTTCTTTTAAAATACATTTCCGTTTTCACAGGAAACACAGGAGCCATCCACCACTACCCCTGCCCACCCTACTCGGACTTTCACTGCCTTAACTTTTGTTTTTGTCCTGTCGCCTTTTCCCAATGCCGCTGAGTGCTGTTAAACTATGATGGTGACTGGCTGCGTATCATGCCGACGTTAATGGATGGCTTTTTTCGTCAGAGTTTTGATGACTTTGGAGTGAGACTGGGTTGTTTAGACCAATGCATGAGCTTCATATTGATGTGAGAGTGGTTTCAACTTTCTCATCAATATCTTGGCAAAGGAACGAATAAACATATTTCCCAAAAGTGTTGAACTATTCCTTTAAGGAATGGTACTTGGTTGGAAAGTTACAGCTCCGTATAGAAAATGATGTGATGCCATTTTCGTTCTGCGTTGTAACTGTGCTCCACTCACCATGTCATAATTAAAGGGAATGGGAGAAACAAAACAATTTAATCACGCTGTCTCTAATATGAGTGCGCACAATAATCAAGTCCCAGGATAAATAAACATAATTGTTTTTACATTTCATATGACAGTTTTTAACTTACCAACAACACTCTTCCAAACAGGTTTTGGGACATACAGTATACAGTGATATTACCAGTGTATAATGAATCATTTTATTAACTATGAGTCAACAGTGAATCCAGGCAATGAGTCATTGTTAATAATAATGGAGATGGCAGTGACTGTCTGGGGCCCCAGATGGATGGCTTCTCATACAGTAGCCTGCAGGCCAGCGTCCTATACTGACTGCAACAGATTACAACATGGGTCAACTGAAACACAACGCCGCTTCAGATGATCCAGTAACACGTGCTGACACGTGACTTCATTTGTATGTGTAAATGTACACAGATGCACGGACTTATATTTCCTGCTCATACTGGTCTGTTTCTCTCCATTTTCATCTCTTTTCTTATCATCCTTCTCTCTGTCCTTCCCTTTCGCTGTATTTATATCCTTTATTGCTACAGTAAGTGATTGGTGTGATTAAGTCTCAGTCTACTTGGGTGTGGATGATTTGGGGGAAAGACATGGACTGTGCGACCAAAAACACTTTTCTTTTCATATTTTTTCTTCACTTATCAGTTTTCAAGCTTGAAAGAACTTTTCAAAGGATTCAAAATTTCAAAGCAATTTTTACACACTGCCACAACTGCTAAATTACAAACACACCTCCTTTTTCCAGACTGTTTGCATCCCTCCCTCCCCCTGTCACCTGATTTAGTTCAATTCACTTCACTGTAACTCAGTTCAAAACACACAAAAAAATGATTTATTCTGATGGCTGTCCCCAAAAAACATTTGTTTTTTATCACTACTAGTGCAGTATCCATTTAAATTATCATTTGGAACGGGCTGATTGCTTGGCCTCTGGTATTGCTGCTTGCAGCTTTCTTAAGAACTGTTCATCCAAACAACTTCACACTCAATACTGCACCTCCTTGGGTCTTGAGCAATAGATCTGCCATGGCATAGCTGCATCCCTGAGCAGTACTCAAGCATACATGTTGCTAACAGCTTGCTATTTGGTATGAGGCTATTTCCAGGAACATTAAGTGCTAACTTTAAAAGTTATACATACATAAAATGTAACAACTCCGGTCTGTCTTTCTTTATCTGTTCTTGAATGCACTGCAGCAAGCTATATCCAGCTTGCTTTTCAGCAGTCCAGCAGTTAACTGGAGTCCCCTATCAATGCACTACACACTGTGTACCTCTGGCAGTAATAATGCACTACAATAAATATGTTCCATAGATCTCAAGAGCTTGCAATGGACACTGCACTTCCTTGGGTCCTCAGCAATACATCCGCCAAGTTTAAAGTCAATCACATGAACGGCTGTCGAGAAATCAAAGGAAGCTTATTTTCATAAATGTGCTAAGTATACGCTAAGTATGAACAATGCAGCAGTGAGCAGCATCCTTTGTGTCAGGGAGCAGGTGTGCTTTCCTCAAAGGGAAATCTTATATGCTCCAAAGAAATCAAATCGGCGGTCACGCAGCGATGCAAGAGAAGCAGTGCATATGTGTATGTGGGTGGGGGTGTATGCTTGTTGGTTTGTTCATGTGCTTCTACAACACACTCAGACAGTATGCATGAACATCTGCACCTGCACTGCACTAAAATGGAGTCATGTCTACAGTATAGTGCGTGTGGTTGTACATGCAGAGATTTTTTAACCTTCCCGTGTTCTCCCTTGATTCCATATTATTATTGTTTCGTTTGGGGGTGATGCTAACAAACCTTCTGCACTGCTAAACTAGGCCACTGCCTGGCTGCCGGCAAAAAAAAAAAAGATGGAGAGACAGAGAAAGGGAGAGAAATAGAGAGTGAGAGAGGAGAAAAAAGAGGTAATGAAGAAATTACATAACAGCGTAAAACACTGCGGAGCGAGTCATTCCCTGTCCTTGTCTAACAGTGCTCCTCATGTGTTACAGTGACCCGCAGAATGCTTGTATTATCACATCACATCAGACAGGCAAAGCAGGTACGGATGGATAGATGGACCTCGCCTCAGTTTAACAATGTGTTGCTAAGAAGAAAAGATGACATATTAGTGGTACATTATTGTTTGTACTTGTAAGCTGCTAAGAGTTAAGAACAGCAGCTCAGTGTCTAAGAATCTAAAATGTAATGATCTTAATGGTAAGAGGCTTTTATGCTCATCCACCGACTATTGTTTCATGTTACTGGTACAGATTCAACTTAAAGCCTACTTTATTTTAAACCCTGGCACTGATTAAATTAATGGTGTTCTCTGATACTGTGGGCTTATGTGCACAGCATATTGCAGGGAAGTTATACCCTGATTATTATCATTACAATTATTTATATTGAACTATAGAAGGGTCAGAACCCCAAACAAATCCACATTGGCTGTTCTGGTGAGACCACACTGAAACTACAGAGTCTCCCATGACCGAGCGCATAGGTTTGGTTTCAATACAGGGGAACACATATGAAACGGGGGGTTTGTGTTTTTTTGCTCCACATTCTGGTGATTTGTTTTTGCACCAATTTGTACCTTTTCTGTATCAATTCGAGGTGGGAATGCCTTTAGTTTTGTAAAAGTAGAAGTCCTCTGCTACTTTCATGTTTTTATTTGGGGTTACAATGCATGGTCTCAGTACTGAGGGGGACGTGTCACCTGATTCCATACCAAAATCTACACCTAGATGCATCACCGAGCAATGCTAGAGAGGATCCCTCTTGTCATTTACAAAGCTCTAAAAGGTCTTGCTCCATCGTATCTTAGAGCTCATAGTACCCTATTATCCCACCAAAGCGTGGTGCTCTGAGAATGCAAGGTTACTCATGGTTCCTAAAAGTAGAACAGGAGCCAGAGTCTTCAGCTATCAGGCTCCTCTTCTGTAGAACCATCTTCCTGTTTGATAAGGCTTATAGTTAGGGTTGGCTCAGGCTTGTCTTGGACCAGCCCCTAGTGAGGCTGATACAGGCCTAGTCTGCCGGAGGACATCCCATAATACAGATACTGAGCCCCTTCTCAGTGTTGCCAGATCTCGCGAGACAAATAAGCAACCAGACCTGTGAAAACAAGCCCAAAACAAGCGACTTTTTCTACGGAGCCCCCCTAGGTTCCTGGGAGAGAAAATTAAATAAACTGTGTGCACAGTTTTACAGTCCATGGGGACGGATTTTAAACTATGAGTACAGATTGTCAATTTACATCCATGTGGACAGATAAGCAAACGGTACACAGTTTATTTTTCTCCCCCCTGAGCTTCAGGACAATGACCACAAGAGGGAGTTAAACCACCTTTTAACATTATTTAACATTAGAAAACAGATGGGATATCAAATATAGACTGATGTACCAAGTACATTATATACACAGTAAACATCTGATAATTAAAATTTGCACACACAAATAAATATCATCCTGAATTCACAAATTCTTTATTTATTATTGCTTTTTATGCACTCATCTAACTTTTTTCTTTTAGTTACAGGACTGACGTTTTCCTAACCAGAAAAAAAACACATTACCCTGCTCTGCCTCTGATTGGCTAGTACTTGTTGCCATCAGGGTCAGAGCCAATTAGAAGCAGGATGCGGGTGGGAAAAAACTCTGCTGTCTCCTGTGTGTTTGGGGAAAGGGGAGGGACAGAGGGAACAAACAAGACAAACTATCCTACGTTTAAATAACATATCGAAAATATCTGCTTGACAACTTATTATGGAGCTGGGAACAAGCCCAAATAAGCAACTACACTTTAGAAACAAGCCCAAAAAAACCGCGACCCGCGACTACCAATATTTGTAAGTGACTTTACAGAAGAACAAGCCCAAAGTCGCTTATAATAAGCGGACTTGGCAACACTGCCCCTTCTCTCCTTCTGAAAAGTTGGTTCTTCTTCATTTGCTAACATTCATGTCCTATTACTGCATATCGCTAACTCGGCTTTGCTGCATGTCACTAACTCGGCTTCTTCTGCGGAGCTTTTGTGTTCCCTTGAATAGCAGCTACACCTGGATTGTGGGTCATGGTTACGCTGCTGCTGTGGTCCTGTCTGATGCCAACTACTACTACTGCTACTATTATTAGTCATACTTCTACTATTATAATACACATATGATTATTACTGTCACATAGATTTACTGTCATATATTATGTACTTATAACATATATTCTACCAAAATACTATTATTATTATAATATTTTTACTAAAATAAATATTATTATAGCTATTATCATTACTGTTTGCCCTACATCTCTCTCTGTCTCTATCTCTCTTTATGTGTCATTTTGTCATATGGATTACTGCAAATTTATTATGTTGATCTGTTCTTTACGACATCTATTGCTCCTCAGTTGCTCTTCCTGAGGTTTTTACCACTTTTTTTTCCCCATTAAATGTTTTTTTGGGGGAGTTTTTCCTTATCCACTGTGAGGGTCCAAGGACAGAGAGACATTGACTTTGTAAAGCCCTGTGAGGCAAATTGTGATTTGTGATATTGGGCTTTATAAATGAAATTGAATTGAACAAAACTGAATTGAAACTGAATAGAGTATACATTTACAAAGAGCCAGCCATCTGGGACCAGGCTATTTCCAGGAACAAAAGCACTCATTCCGGAAGTTTTCCCATTCACGTGTTCCAGATAGGGATACGTGCCACCTGCATCCCCTCCAGAATCTACACCTATGCTCATGACACATTCTCATGTCAAATGAAGATTTTCTCCCTCTAAAGCTGCTATGACATTTTGCAGGGAGCAGCTCAGGTGGTACCTGGGGTTCATTAATGCCGGTTGGTGATTCAGTCTCCGTCTCTTCCTGTCAGCACTGCTGGTGGTGAATACAACAGAGGGAGGACCCGATATTTATTCCTATGCTTCCTTTGGTTACACTCATGGAGGGCCAAATCTGCAATGTGACTATCACTAGGTATCACAGTGTGATACCCAGCGTGGTGTTAATGACTCATATCATTCTTGTATGTTGCCAGGTTTTTCATATTTTCAGCAGCTTCAAATTCTTAATCAGCGAAGGATAAATGGTAGTAGATGATCGTGCATCTGCATTATATCAAGGAAATCTGAGTCACTGTAAGTATAGTTTTGGCGAAAGCTCAATAAGGAAGATCTTTCACTCCTGTTTCCACAGTGTTTGCCAACGGTTACATCATTCCTTTAGACCTGGCCTTGCACCATTTCCTCTCATAATTATTTAGCTTCCCTCGCCTGTTTGCAGTTATGCTTGAATGGTGCCTAACAAGCGAAAGAAAAGCCACAAAAGTCAAATCTTTTTTGCATTTACACATCAAAAACGAAAAATGGTTTTTTTTAGCTAATAGTACAACAGTAATTTAGTCAAGAGGGCTTCCAACTCTTAAATCACCAAGTATTATTGTTTGTACACATACAACGCTAGCTGTTAGAGCCATTTTTTGTGTTTATTGCAAATCATATTCTCACTATTTTCTAATTTATTAAGATGATGTAGAAAAAATCTTTTGACTTACTAATTAATGTCAAGTTCTTTTGATGTTTTGTGATCAACCAGATGATGATCAGCTGTGATAGAAGGAGGGGTGTGACTGAATCATATAGAACGTGGCATCTGTACAGTTTGGACCTCACAGTAATACTTAAGAATGTTTTGTTAAAAGTGAGAATAATCAGCCAAATGAAGGCAACGGAATCGGTGGCTGCAACATTGTGATTTGGACTGTTTAATGTATGATTCAAACAGCAAAGCCCTGTTGAGGTGGAGCAGTTTAAAGAGATGTTCAAATAACAGGCCACCGCACTAACTATCCCTTGATTTCCATCCATGTTGTGATAACATGAGGGCAAAACCAAAATGAATGCATCATATCATTAAAACTGTACCATCATTACAACATTTTTTATCATTTCCACAAACTCTTAGGAATGTAGTCTTTTGTGAAGTCTTCCTACTTCTGTTCCTACTCACCACTGTACAGTGTTAACTATCGACAGAGATTTAAAGGTCCCATATAGAAATGTAAAAAGTCAGATTTCTATGTTTTTTAATTATTTTTATAAAGCAGGAATAGGTGCTATATAAATACTGTGAAAGTGTCAAAATGTACACAGCCTGTATTCATATACTGTGCCTTTAACACTACACCCGTCACTGCAGAAATTTTCTGTCATGTATGACAGAACGCTTCCCCACCATTGATGAGATATTCTGGCAATTTCTTTTTTCACTGTTATAAGATAGGGGGCGCTGTTACATATCTTGTGAAATAGAACAGCACTGCCATGTCCAAAAACAAATGAAGATCCACTAGAAACCAGAAGAAGATGATGTTTACAGAGGAAATGTGGCAGCTTGTAAACCACACAATGGAATAGTCTATGGTTGCGCAAGCCGTGAAGATGTTGATGGACTCAGACTTCGCCAACTCCTGTTTTGATCAACATTCTGAATCCAATTTGGATGAAGAAGCAAATGGGTTTGGTGGGACAAATTGGGATCTCCATGATGGTGACATCATGATATTATAATTATTATTATTTTTATTTATACAATTCAAAGTGACCTAAGGAAATGAGGAAAAAAAGAATGTGAAATTATTCTTGAAAATGACTATTTTTGACAAAAATGCAACTTTCTCAGGTTTTTGTCCAAAATGTTGTTGTTGTTGTTTGTTGTTGTTTTTTATGAAAATGCACCAATTCAAGTGTCAGTAAAAAAAGGAAGGAATAAGATGGAATAAAATGTTTTTTTTTGTGTGTATAAAAGCAGAGGGTCTGCTCGATGTTTTGGTGTATTTACTGTCGGTCTCAAAGAGACAGGCGTGAAAATGGAACATTTTACACAAAGGGTAAATGGAGGTATAATCAAGCAGAAAGTATGTGAAAAATAATCTTTTTTTTTTTACACTAAAGCATGTAAACATCTTCTAGTGGAAACCCAGAATACAAGTACGAACCTGAAAATGAGCACAATATGGGATCTTTAAAGTTATTTATATAAGTAACAATGAAGTAGAGATGGGAATGTGGCAGGACATAAAGAAGGAGAAAATGGAGGCAGAGGAAAGGGGCGAAACCGGGACATGGGAACTGAGGAATGGGACTGATAGAGAACAAAGGGCTCGACACCAGATATGAGACGAGCTGTGACAGATCATGTTATGAAACTCTCCCTTGCCTGTTAAATCTCAGAGACAGGGAATGTGTGCAAGAGACAAAAAGTGAGAGACAGTGGGTGAGAATTAAAGAGAGTGAGAAAGAACTTTCTGGTCTGAGGTCGAGAACATCGGTCCTCAAAAGAGCCAGAAAAAGATAAAAGGTTACGTAAAACAAATAGCAGAGGTATACAAGCAAAAGATGGAGTAGAAAGACAGAAAAGAGAATGTGGAGAGGGAGGAGAAGAGGTGAGGACTGGAGTATGTCGGGAGGGAGTGATAACAGAGAGATCTGTGTTTTTTCCCTACTCATCTTCTCGCTCATGGCCATGACTAAACTCTGCCTCTTTCATTGTTTGGTTCTCTTAGAAGACTTACACCACAGAAAAAGAGGGGGCAAGGCAGCTGAGGAGAGAAAAAGGAGTAGAGAGCAAAAGAAATGAAGAGAGAGGAAATGGAGGACGGGGAGACTGAGGTGGGGAAGATAAAGACAGAGGGTGCAAGGATAGAGGACAGAAGAGAGCTCAAATGAAGAGATGTAATTAGAGAGGGAAGCAGAGAAAACGAGGCTCTGATAAACAACACAGAAAACAAGGCGGAAAGCAGAAAGACACAGAGAGAGGAAGGAAAATGGAGAGAGCAAATGTAGACTTAAAACAAATGCAAGAAATGAAAAATGGAGATTTCAACAGGCCAAGAGCACAATAGATCTGTAAAGAGATGCAAACATGAGGGCGCAGCATCGATAGTCGGAGCTTGGCAATTGCAAACTAATTGCAGGAGGTGCGTTGGCACTTTTAGATGTATGCCACTGGACTGACTGTGGCGACAGCTGATGTCGAAGGCACACAAACAGCTTGATTTAGCACCAAACACGCACACAAACATGTACACAACATCTTTGGAGAGTGAAGGAAAAAAGTTAATTTAAATGGCTTGTGTTCATGTGAAGGTGGGAGGGTGTTATGTGAGAAATGAGACGCACACAACACTTAAAATGAGTGAGATTAAGATGGGTTTAGTGGCATCTAGCAGTAAGGATTGCAGATTGCAACCAGGTTAAACTTCTCCCAGTTAGAATTCCTTCAGCGAGGTTTTCACCAGGAGCATAAATATCCACAGAGGTCTCTTCCTCTTCGAAACAAACCAGATGATTAAAACTGGGAAAACACTGTATAAAACTGTTTCAAGTTACAAATTGGTGTTTCTCCAATGCTGTTCAGCATGTTGGAGATTAGCACCTACTAATGTGTGCTCACTTTTTTCACTGATAACATAAAAGCCAGATGTTAAGGAAGTTACTACCAGGAGCCTAAATATGCATAAAGGTCTCTTCCTCTCCAAAACAAATGGACCAGGCGATTAAAACCAGTTACACACTGAATAAAACCATTTCAAGTTACATATCAGTGTTTTTCTGATGCTGTGCAGCATGTCAGAGATATGCAGAGGTCTCTTCCTTCCCAGATACAGTAATTTAAACCAGTAAATACACTGACTAATGCAGTTTCACATTACAAAATCAGTGTTTCTCCAATGCTCTTGTCACAGAGGGGTGGCTAACCATGGTAGCTAATGTGAAAATACAAATTGCCAGTGTTTGGTTTGTCCCTTCTGGGCTACTGTAGAACATGGCACTCTCCATGTATGAGGACCAGCTCCTTATGTAGATATAAACGGCTCATTCTAAGGTAATGAAATCACAGCGCTTCTTACTTTCAGTTGATTATACACTTAAGAAAAAATACTTAGTATGTTATATTTCGTTTTGCAAGTATGTCCCCTTAAATCCTACTCACTGGACCTTTAAACAATTCTATTTTCTTCCATCTCCTTCAAAGAAAACACACACATAAAGATTCATTCACAGGCACACAATCAAACACCTCGTGCAGTGTGCAGGAGGCCTGTAATGGGCTGCCACTTTCAACAACATTCTCACCTGCACCCTATAAATCATCCCAAGCAGCACAGATAATGCAGCTATAGGACACTGACCCTGTGTAGACTCAGGAGTCTATAGTCATCTCAGCATGTTTTAATCATGGGCGGCAAAAAGGACAAGAAATAAAGGGGTAAAAATTGGTAATTATTTTGCGATGCTGTCTACATGTGCAGTCCAGCTTGCCTGTCAGCCCTCTGTGATTCTGTTGAGGCTGCAATGTGTCATCATCAGTTAACCAGGGTTAAGCAATCTGTGTAGTCATAATGCACATCTGGTTATGCAGCTCTGCATTATACCAAACCCCAGATGAGACGCTAGAAATCGGTTTGCAGTTACTTTAGTGAGCACTTCCAATATTTTCTGGCCCCATTATTCTTTCAGAGGCTCAACATGCTTGCTACAAAAGCCATTCAATTTGTCTTCCAAAATGCAGGATAAAATAAAAGTGAAAAGTACTTTGCATCACAGCTACCTCTTGAAAGGTTACCCATGCCATCTTTCTCTGCTAAACCCAGATTCCCCACTTGCTCTTCCTCCTGCTGTCTCCCCTGATGTCCCTGAAGCACAACCCCCTATGGAGAAGTGTATTATCTCACACTGGGAGTTTTAACTAACTGCCACTTCCCCCAATTAGCATTCTTAAAACGATGAGATTTGTCAACCACAATTGCAGTCCTTGGAAGATAGCAGGCACGGGCTGGAACGAGACCAGGATTAGAGGCATCTGAGAGCGTACATGCATCAGTGCTCTTTCGGCACCTGTCGCCCCCCCAAGGAACAACAAGCAGTGCTTCATTTGCTCTCTTATGTCAAGAGCCGAGATCGTTCAACACTTCATACACAGCCAATCCCGACCTCAGTCAAAGAGAGCTGGGGATTATAAATCATTTGTACGTATCATGTGATTCTAAGCAAATGTAACTCTCAAGTTTTTCTGGTTTACAGATTACTATTACCATGGGGCTCATGCAAATTTCATCCAACCATATCTTACACCTTCTATGAGCTTTAATTATATTTAATTGCACACATTACAAGTTAATGATTAATTTTATCCCTCCCTTGATGTATCATAAGCCTCTTTAACACATGCTCTGTAGCCAGTGGTGTAGTGGTAACTGATGAGTTGGGAGTACTGCTAGGTAGATGGATAGGTAACCGAGGAGGAAGTGGGTACACTCTCCTGAATATTCTAATGCCTCTAGGCATAGGTGGGCATACTTCCAGAGGAAGAGGTGGGTATATCCAATTACCCTAACCCTAAATTAATCTTGTCATAGTCCTAGGTTTCATTGTAGTTTATTTTCTGCTTTGTTCTGAACATCAGTCTCTTCTTGTGTCATGTCTTGTGTTACTTCTTACTTTTTCCCTGACCTGTTTTCTGACATACCTGCCTTCTATCAGTCTTGTTGGTCCTTCCCCGTTTCCAGAGTTTGCCCTGCAAACCTGTCTTGTATTAGTCTTGTTTGGTCCATTCTAGTGTTCCTACCACACCCTCATTATCAGCCAGTCTCTGTGTTTCCCTCCTTTTGCTCGTGTCTGCCTACTATCTTGTTCTTGTGATGAGTGATTGGGGAAAGAACTGTCTTTCCCTTCGTCCTTCGTTTGTATTCATGGTGTCATTCCCTGCTCCATTTTCCCTGCCTGTGTTGGTCTCTCGTGTTCTGTGTTGGATTGCCTCCCTGAGTTCATCCCTGTCTTCACTGCGACATCCTGATTTGTTTTCAGTTTAGTTTTGGTTCTTCTTTCCTTTGCACTTTGAGTCTGCCTCTATCCTCAGTTTTGTTGCCAGCCTGTTTGGAGGTGATTTACTGGCTATATTAAAGCTTGCTTTTGTTTTAACCACCTGTCTGCCTACTGCTCTGCATTTGGGTCCTCTGTTGAACTAAACCATGACATTCTAGGCATTATGCAAGAGAGCTGATTGTGAGAACAGAAATGTCCGAATCAGTTGGGCCAGACACTAAACTGACCTCACCTAGCCAGCTCTCTAGTGCAGTCAGTGTAATGTCTGACTAAGCCCATGTGTGAATAGAGCACATCATTGTCCGCTGAATTTACTATGAGTGAGTGGGCGTATTGATGACATTTCTATCATGCACCTGCAGTGAAACCAAAAGAATACAAACACAAAGCTGCCAACAAAAATGTCTGAAACAACAAGATTTGAGAACTTCTATAACTGCAGTGGACTTTTTGCATCATGTTCAGCCTTCTGCACACTCTACCCAGGCTCCAACCCTTGCCTAAAAAAAAAAAAAAAAACCCAGGAAGCCAACGTGGAAGTACCAAAACAGTTGCAGTTCTTAGATTGGCCACTTGAGGCTCACTCCAGAATCAAATGAATCCTGTTTAAATTTTAGAGCAGAAATAAACATGTTTACAGCATAGTACAAAAACAGTTTTGGTCTCTGTAGGTAATTTTCCTGTTCATGACAACTGTATGGAGGGTGAATTTTATATAACTTATCCATTTATATTTTATCAAGGCTTACATTTCTGCATATTTAAGGGATGAGTGACAGGCTGTCTGCAGGTAGTGTTTCGGCTTCTCAGTCAGATCCACCCCTCGCTCCTCCACAGGTCCATCCTCTCCCCCAAATATAGTCACTTCTGCCTCCAAACAACTGAGATGGCGACAACCAAAATGCTGAACTTAAGGCTTTAGAAGTGCACAGACCAATGGATGATGTCATGGTAGCTACATCCATTATTTTATACAGTTTATGGTGAGACTGCATCAGAGATGGACAATCTCCTGCTGTGTACAATGTCTGGACCCGATACTCCGGACGTCGTGCGGCGTTCATATGAGAAGACTACTAGAATCTGATCACACAACTGCTTTGACAGAAGAACTGAGCACAGGTCAAGTTGACGCATACACAAGCTATAAATATAAATAAAAACAAAAGTAGGCCAAGGGACTTATCATCATACTGGCTTGTCATAACATAGATCACATTCCCGACTATGTTATGGAATTTCAGAACAGATATAAGCCGACATAATGCATGTGCTCATTAGATTTACTGTAAAATTTGCACACAAAGAGAGCAAAGATCTTCCAGCCGCTTCTCTTGACACATCAGGGACTTTAAGCAGTGGCGGATTTTGCCACGGCTATGGCTCCCGGAAATAAATCTCTCCTGGCGCTGGTACCGTAGCCGTCAAATCCACAGTAGTCATTAAGCAGGTTGCTCCAGTAGCTGTCAGGTCGGAAGGGCTGATCGCTCACCACGTGACAGGGGTGAGCGTAAAAACACAGCTCAAGTGAGCTATCTCAGTTCGGTCAAAATGTCTTTCAAAAGGGCCAGAGAGGAGTTGTTCTATGCATTAGATTACAAGTTAATATCAGAGGAAGAGTTTTTGTTATTATATGACGTGAACAGAACTTAGATTTACCATATCAAAACTATATGCACGTTTTCACCTGGATGAAATGGAGGAGGATGAATGTCTGGCGGAGTTCAGAATGAGAAAGTGCGACCTTCCAGTGTTGGCACATGTGCTCGGGATTCCAGACAAGTTCATCTGTGATCAGTGTCGTGGGAGGGATGGAGGGCTTATGTATGCTCCTAAAGAGGCTGGCATGAAGGAATGGAATAAAGACTAATGTACATAGTATTTATAGGGTATACTGAGAAATTATATAGGCTACCGTATGCAATGCAAGGATGAGGGAGGAATATAGCCTATAGCAGAAAATATTTCACTATGGTTTTTATACAGTGAAATATACATAGTATTCTGCGTCTGTGGGAAAGGATCGCTGAAACATGTAATATATAGTGTGTCACTATCAATTGTAGAACACGTTTCATTTCAGAAATATAATGAAAACCATTTAACCACGCGTTGTAGCGACTACTTGAGATGCTTTGTTTTCTCGTAGTGAGTCAGCGGGCTACGACAGGCAACACCGGCACTACGGCTTAAGTCTCGATCAGCGGAGCGCAGATCTATTTCCGGGAGCCGTAGCCGTGGCAAAATCCGCCGCTGCTTAAAGTCCCTATTGTCTGGCTGGTGCACCACCTGTTGCCAAGTTGAAAGGGCATGTTACCTAATGTGATGCTGAAGGGATGTTGGCTGTCTGGCAGCACACCCCTATGATTCAAGCCCTAGCTACGGTGCAAACAATAGATATGCATGTAAAGCTCTTTGTGCTGTCACCATACCCTGTATGGAAGCTTTGTCTGAACTTGTGAGCAGAATGAAGCGCTGACTGTGGATGACTGTGGTAATAAAAGAGTTACTCCCTGCATCAGTGGATATTTAAACATGAATGAAAGATTTTTTGGAGTTGTTTCCTTATGCTATATTTGTTTTCTATTTCTATGCTTAAAAGTGAGCACAGCGTCAGTTCAGGCAGGACACAATGTCAACCTCAGCTCACATCCCAGCTATATCAGCTGATCTCAAACAGCCTAATCAACTGATGGAGTAGCTGACTGATGGAAGGGAGTCAGCTGATAGATCACATGATTCCTTTTTATGCAACCAATTGGCATCTCATTCAGGGCGCCCTATTTAAACTGCTCTGGCCTGCCTACTGTTGCTGCTTCCTCTGCAAGCCACTTTGCAACCTGCCTCCACCCCAGCTCCTCTTTTTCATGCTGTGTCTGACTTATCAGTGTCATTTCTCTTTGTCATTGATGCTGCTCTGTTCTGTTCCCAGGGTGTCTTTGCTGCTGCTCTCCCTGCTTTAGGCTTCCCATGTAGGTGCATGCGCATGGAAGGGCAGGGAGGTGTGCTCTCTCTGTCTTAAGGCTTTTCTCGTTTGCACGTGGACGGGTATAGAGGGGTGTGCTCTCTCTGTCTCAGGCTTTCCTCATTTGCACGCGGAAGGGCATAGAGGGGTGTGCTCTCTCTGCCTTAAGGCTTTCAACATAGGCTTGGGGAAGGGCAGAGAGACCCAGAACAGAGCCATACCGCCAAATATAATACTGCAAATGGCAATAATGTTTTATTTGACTAATATGGTCCTGACTGAACTAAATAGTTATTGTTTCATCTTCTCTCTCTCTCTCTCTCTCTCTATGTACATTTAATTTTGATGTCTTTGATTTTGTTACTACTACGTCATCTTCTCTTGTCTTGTTAGAGTCAAAAGAGGCAAATAGTGTGGAATTTGGAGTGTTAAACCTGCAAGATCTGTCAATCAGCAAATCATTTATAAGCTTTAATATCCCCTAATACTGAATATTATTTTTTCAGTTTATCATAAGACATTTTGCATGAGATGCAGTGAACTTAGTTATTTAGCTGCTAACTTCTTGTGAAAATAAATGACAGATTAATTGTTTTTTACTCAACACAGGCGTTGGAGTTCTTAAAAACTGGCTTATTTGAGACCCACAATCTAGCAGCCATTAGATGACCTGCATTGGTCACAACACTTATACACTACTTACCCTGAAAGCCTGAGTATAACTCCATAGTACAACTGTGCTACTATTGTTTCTGCAAACATTTTGTAATAAAGACAAATTTCCCTTAAACCCAATTGCTTGAGGCTTTGCATAAATACAATGCCAATTGTCCCTTTAGTACTGCGTGTCTGAAATATCCCTCTCTGCTGGAAAGACTGACCCAGAGGCCATCAGAGTAAATTGCAGGGTATACAAAGCCAGTAGCCTGGTTCCAGACCATAGACCCCGCCCACTCAACTGAGTAGGCTTGCATCTCTGGTCTGGCATACTTCAATGAATTTGCGATTTATCTCGTCCAAACGATGGACGGACCAATGAACGCCGGGGGTCTAGCGATTAGCCAGTCAGCGCCACGCTGATGTCAAGCTGTACGCCAGTGGGTAACTAGTGGGGATAGCAACAATGGCGACCGCTACAGATCCTACAGACCACATTAGCGATGCTATCGAGGTATTTCGCCACTACTCGCGTTAATGGAGGACCAAATTAAGGAAGCTGCTAAACTGGATTTAACTGCGATACAGCTGGGCCTGCACGACGACGGAGACATTTTAAATGGGCAATTCTCGCTTGTTTTCGGCATCCCCGAGGCATGGATACTAATGACGTCAGATTCTGGGTGAGTTGTTGATCTCTACTGATTGGTTAGGGAAAAATCAAATTCCCTCCCCCTTGTAAATCGCCTTCAGTGGAAGCCATGTCAGATTGAAGGTTCTGGGAGCTTCAGTCTGACACTCAGGCTACAAAGCCAGTAGAGAGCCTCAGTCATTTAAAGGATGGTCTTGTTTGTTTGTGGTTATTATTGCAATGTCTCAAAGTTAATATAGTAAAAAGCCAAGAGTGATGCTTCAAAACAAGTACAATGTGTTCCTATAGTGGAAACTCAAACCTGTCGCATATAGCATCTGAATGTGAGCGTGGGGGGGGGGGCGATAAAATCTAAAAAACACATTGTTAAATGGTTATTTCTGTGCCTGTTATTGTGTGTGTGCAGCAAGTTATGCTCATGAAAACACTTCCTGTACACATGATATGAGAGCACATTAAAGAGCACACACAGCAGAGCAACGGGAGTTAAACTAGAAGGGTTCACTTTGTTTCTGGGATTAAACAGTAGCTCCAAATGTGAGTAGATGTTTTAATGAACTCGCTGGTCCTCAGCTGGACACACACACATTCAGAACAGATGAAATTACAAGCTGCGCAGAGATGCTGAGCCAGATATCAAGCCTGTGTGTGTATTAGTGTGTGTAAATACAGCAAATGCATATCATTAGGAGCAATGTGTGCTATGGAAGTGTTGGTTTGTGTTTAATTTGATGCATAATATCCTTGTCAAAAACACACAAAGATGTGGCTATGCATGCACAAACAAGCAAGTTCTTGTTTTCTAAGAATTCACATAGATTTCTCTCATATATCCGCATACATATCCTCATAATATCCTCATATATTCAGCTGTTTTTTTCTTCATGAAGAGCTTTTAACACACAGTGCCAGGCCATATGCATCCTACTGCCATGGTACCAAGTGCCGAGTCAACCACATATACTTGACCTGTGTCTACATTCACAACATATATCATCATTTCACCCTCCATCACTCTTCCTCTCTCCCGCCCTGATCTTGTGTCTGCTCGCTCCTCTCATCTCACAGTAAAACATTCTGCCAGTATTTTACATTCGCACTTCATCCTTCCTCAACTTCCACTCCTAACCCTGTCCCCACCACCTTAATTGATGGTCTAACCTTTCTGTGGCTCTCTCACTTTATCTCCCTTTCTTCCTTCCCTACTGTGGGTGCTCCCCTCTGAGCAGATACCCATTAGTCTCCCACTTGAAAGCAGACTCTTCAGTCTGTTACAGGCAGCCCAACATGAATGGCACTCCAGTAAAACTGTATTCTACAAAAATGCATATACAAAAATGTATGGCATATTATGAGCTCTCTGTTAAACTTGGAAAAAGACATTATCCCTTTAAACTTGTAGAAATATAATAATAACTGTTACACAAAATAAAAATCCACAATAAATTCCAGACGCATAAATCAGGGAGCAAACCACAGTAAGAGAGCATCTGATTCAGGGGCATGTGAGAGTAAAAGCAAGATTAGCAAGCAGGTAAGTTAATCAGGTAAGTTAATCAAAATTACACCACGGGACGTCTGTAAGAAGATTCAGGCCAAAGGGCTCTGAAGTCTCGTTCACCTTTGGTCTTATCTATGTAGAATGTGGAAGGTGGAAAGGACCTCCCAGAAAATCTCAAAATATGCCGAGGCTCATATAAGATTTAAAACTCAGCCATAAGAGTTAGTCCACATCAGACTTTGAAAGTTTGGGTTTTAGGGACCAGCATAAGGATGCTAAACTCACGGTAACATGGTAATTGAGTTAACTAGAGGAGCATTTCTACAATCTAGAACAGTTCTGATTTAAGAAAGACTTAAAGAGGTCAAGGTGGGACAATATAATACATGAAGGCACACATATGACAGTATGAGGACGAATTATTAGTGCTTCAGACTTGTCACTATTTAAATGACAGTTCATGACAGTTATGAAGCTTGTTGACCATTTTAAATGCATTCCTGTTAACAGAGAGGTAGAGCACAGTGTCATCTGCATACAGACAAAGAACTTAAATTTCCCTGACACACCAAAAAATTCCAAATATTATAATTTGATTCAAGGAAAAGCATTATATTTTAGCTACATTTTGTGTTTTGGAAGGATAAGTTGTTCTTTTGTTTGTTTGTTTTCTTTCTGGAGGAGATTTTATAATTTTTAAAATAAAAGCATAATGCAAATGAATGATTATTTAATTAGCACACACAACCCAAAAACACAAATATTCAATGGGGATTAACTGACGGTCACATATCCACACATACTGTATTTTGCTTGATTTACAGGGAGACGCCAGGGATGCTTGACAGTGCTTTAATAAATGACACTAACAAAACCAATTTTGAATATAGCCACAAGTGGCAGTGATCGGGGTTCAAGCAGGTTTGGGGGCGTTTGGATGCTGGTTTCTTATATAATTGACAGAAACTGAAATTATTGAATGTCTGAAACTCAATCTAATATATTTCATCTTGGTTATCACTATATGCTGATGCTCTGTTAAGGTTTATGAACCTACTTTCAGATGATGTAGTTTATGACCTTCAATAAAAAAAAAAGTCAGCTTGTAAAATTCAAAACAGAATGACATATTGAAATTTCTTTAACAAAGTAGGATCAGTGAAGTGTGTAAATGACCTTTAACAGGTTTTGGAATGATTGGCCAAACAGTTCCTGACATGATGTCGAAAAAAGGGTTTTGAAATAATATTCACAGTCACAAAATTTGACAGTTCTAGAGCATACGACAGTGGAGCAAAGTTGCAAGTGACTTGAGAGATTAAAACGATGAAAGAATTTCAACTCCAGGCTGAGCCATTTTCAAGAAAATTGCGAAAATGTACACTTTTTATTACAGCGTCACCTTGAGGTCAGTGAGTCATTATATGTGCCTGAGTAGGTGGTGGAATTTTTGTGGTGATTTTGGTCTTGCTGCACATACACTTACTGGGTAAAAATAAGAAGTAGAAAATGGAACACAGAATAATGAGAAAACAACCAATAGGACTCCAACAGTGTGTGTGGCTGCTTGGACATCCAACTACCGACTTGTTTTCTTTTTGACTTGCAGTTCAAATGTTCTTCCTCAAATTTTCTTTGCCAGTCAAAAGACAACAGTTTTTCTCTCTCAGACGTGTGTCAGTCTTCCTTGTAGACAGGGGGGGAGTGTGAGGGTGAGACGTAGCTATATTGTATTCAAGTGTGCTCACCTACAGACGGGGTGTTGGGATGAATTATAGATGAAAAGTTGATGGAAGGTAGTTGAAGACCTGTATCTGCCTTGCGTCACTAAGGGGATAAGGTCAGATGGTGAGAAGTGGGTCGTGGGTGGGGGAGGAGGCAGAAAATAAGCAGTAAAAGTGGAGCGGGATGAAAGAACTGGCACAAAGAGACAAGGAGAAAAAGATAGCAAAAACGTGGGAGAGAGGGGATGGGTTTGTGATTAGGAGCAAAAGTGCAAGAGGAGTGAAAGAGTGGCTGAGGAAGTGAGAAGGAGATAAAGAGAGGGAGAAGCAGGGATGGAGGTGAAGAGACAGGGAGAGCATGAGATGACAAAAAACAATGTTGGGGAAAGTAAACAGCTGTTTTTGAGTTGACACTGGGAGACAGATAACAAAAACAAGCCTCATTATAACTCTTATGGTCCTCTGGGCTGCTTTAGAAATTTTAGAAGCTGTCATTATCAGTTTACCTACTATTCTCTACCTCTCTTGGCCTGTCTCTCTCACCTCTCTGACAGCTTGGCAAGGGTAAGACTACGCTCACATAATTATGTCTTGCCTTTTTTTTTTTTCTGTCTCTCCCTTTTCTACCTGACACCCTCCAGCAAGCCACAGCAGGAGATCCAATTTAAAAAAGGGGAATCAATGTGTACTTTTTCTCAGAGCGATAACAATGTCCAGCTCCTACTCTAGGTGGGATGATGTACACGCTGATGGGTTCAAGTAAACACGAGCTGGAGAGCCAGCAACTGCATGTCTGTCTTCTATCTGTCTGTCTATCTAGTTTTTCCTGTCCAGTCTTTCTCTACCTCCAATCGTGGGCGTTGGTATTTTTTTCCCTGTGATGATACGTGCATGTAGTCATATCAGCATATGGCTTGTGAACATACAGAAACACAAGCTGATTGGGAGAACAATGGCTTCACTTGCAAGAACAATGGTTTCATACACTGCTCGCTGCAACGGTAATGATCGCCTGCCACATTCGCACTGTTATGGAAGCCAAGTATGCCTCGGTTCACACACACGAATCACAATTTTAGCAAAAGCACACACAGCAGCGACAAGAGGCACATTTGTTCTAATTAAATGTGGCTGCTTTCATATGAAAACTGTGCGTGTGCCTATAGGTTTCTCACCTTAATTTAACTCATATATTAAGTTCTGTTTTTTGGCACAGCACAACATGTAGTATAAAAGAGAGTAGGATGTGACATGGAAGTACATTTACCACACAGGAGGAAACCGCGATAACTTTCCTGACCCCTGCAGAGGATGTAATTTTTGTCAGGTGTCAAAAGGACAATTCATACAACATCATATTAAAAACAACAAATCAGTCCGTGCAGTTCAACAGAGGAGGTGGTGTAAAACTGCTATGACACAAACTGAACAATGAGACTGAAATAAACATTCATAAAGAGGAAAGCCATTTTTCCTGAGGCATACAGAAGCAACATTCAGGTTAATCAGTCTATCACTCAGCCAGCCAGTTGCTCTCTCTGCTCATAAAAATGGGAGCTTACTCAATGTTGTGCACCCCAACTCTGTCCCACCATGCCTCTTTTTTTTTAATAGTGTATTTAGGGCAAAGCTAAAAATGCATTAAACAAACTAATGTCTATGAAAGGCAATGAAGTAACCACAGTGTAATCACCTGCTCCATTTCTGCCTCCAGTCTGACAGTGCGTCCATTCTAACCAATTTCCTTAGGGGAGGGGGATTTAATTTTCCCTAACTAGACCCACATATCTGCCTAAATCTGATGCCATTATAAGTCCACACTGATGCGCAGCCATGCCAACATACCTGTTTTGCTGGGGTTTTAAGAGCAGAGTGGAGTGAAGTAAAAATAAACCATTATGTCAGGCGATATTGAGACGATATGTCGATTTAGAGCATTCTCAGTAGAAGGTCTGCCTTGTCTATAGCGCTGGCCATTGTTGTTAATACCACTGAGGTGTTCCAGTGTACTGCTTGATGCTTTGCAACAGCTTGACAATGCTGTAAGCCCTGCCCGTAGCACTGATTGGCTGGTCAAGTCCCCCTGCAGTGCCAAAAGATTCAGTCAACTCAAACTCAGATTCAAAGTGCTGGACCCAGGCGAAGCATGTGGGGCTGCATCTGAAATGTATAATATAATGTCTAATATGCTAATTAGTGTTCTAAAACAGTAGGTGAGATTTTGTTTTTTATGTCTAAAACCTTGGTATGAAAACAAAAGTATGTGCACTGATGACAATCTTCTCAACGGACAGCAACTGAGACCGCTTTGTAGCATCAAGAATGCTTCAATTTTCGCGTTAGTATGGTATTTCAACCCATTCTTATTCCAACGTCATCAGAATCCGTTGCTTGGACGTTGACTTGCAGTGTCAGACACTGATGAAAAAAGCCATCCCTTAATGTTGGCATTCACTGTTATAGTTTAGCAGCGCTCAGCGACATCAGGGGGAATCTCGACGGGACAGGAACAAAAGTTAAGGTGGTAAAAGTCAGAGTAGGGTGAGTGGGAGCGTTGGTGGATGGGTTGAACAAACACTGACTTTCACCCAGGAGACCAGTGTTTGCATCCTGTAAGATTATAAAGCCAAACCCTGTTCTTTTTTCCTAAACCTAACCGCATGCTTTTGTTAGCAAGTTAGCAACTTTGTTAGCTCGACTCGGCGTCCCAGATCATCAACAACCAACACACCCAGGGTACCTTTCACGCTGTATCCGGATGTGGAAAGTCCATGACCAAATGTAGATATGTGACGAGGTCGGAGTGAGAATGTGTTGTGTATTTCACTTATTTCAACTTTGTACTTTTTAAATCATCTTTAAATTGCTGCTAGAGCTGAGGTTGGCACTGATTACCATGGTTACGCAGCAAGGAGGCTGTCAGAAAAGATAAAAACGTATCTTTTCAGATGTCTTTTCAGATATCTTTTCAATATTACATTTTTAATTTGTAGTCCTAATCACTGTAAAAATGTTGAATGCTCTGTAAGAACTGCTTTGTGTCCCTATATTTTTATTACTATGGCTACATTTTTAAGTTGGCTTGACTTTAGAGTAACCTTCAGGGCTTTACACCTATTTACCAACCCATACAGTGTGCCGTATGTGCTAAGCAGCTAACAGGTCACTCTCATTCTAGGCTACCTAGATAGTATAACCCTGACATGCTTCCCAAGTTTAAAATAACACAGGGCTAGGTCTCAGACGACACACTGTTCCTCATTTAGTGCTCCAGTTTCATCTTCTTGGCAATGCATGTGCGTGTGTGTGGTGATAGGTGTGTGTATGTGTGTATGTCTGTGTGTGTGAGAGCATCTTAATTGAGATCCCGCCACACACACATACACACAAATCATGGCCCAGTAATAACTTCCTAGAACTACTCTAAAAATACTGTATATCCAAACTTTTTTATAAGCACATTTGCTTATTTGAGAAGAAGGCTGCAGCTGGGAGTGACATGAAAAAACAGCTCAGAGCAAAAGGGTGGATGAAATGCGGCATCGCTTGGGAGCTGAACTCAAAATCAGTAAGTGGCACCTCAGCTAAGTTCCTCATCTGTGGATCTGGTATGTGTACACAGAGCTGAGTCGCTTGTTTGTTTACTGAGCACATCAGTATGGCAGTCCTGTGCCTTGAATTATTTAAGATTCTGCAAGTCTCAACTCTAATCCTTTACAGAAATAATGCGGAACAGACATTCATTAGTTCAAAGGAGGTTTTCTTTGCTGAAAGCGGCTACAATTTGTTCCTTAAACTCATGTTATTGTAAGCTGTAGACTAAGTTTATTTGTATAGATAGATCAAATCAAAAAGGAATTGCATGAACAGATGAAAACTAAATATCTGAAAGTGATGTCTGACTCACTGCCACTCATGTCACAAACTGGGTGAAAAACTCTTCAGAACTGTGAGACTGTGCAGTGGTTTCTGTTCAAAGCAGCGGGGCCAAACATAAACAAAATACACCAAATTGTTGCAATGGCACCACTTCAGAGCAGTTTGACACACACATACACAGACAAACACAGTGCAACTGTTGTCATCAAAGTGACAGTAGAAAATAAAGTTGAACACTGTTGTGGCCTTGAAGTAAGAAAGTTTAACATATCAAAGTTGCTTCTTAAAGCTACAGTGAGTAACTTTTTTAGCAAGTATGACAAAAAGCTTCTTTTAAATTACTGTCACTATATCCTGACAGTAGTGCATGAGGCATCATGCATCATAATCTCTGAAAAAAGTCATGCTCCTTTGCCTCCTCATACTGCTCCAACTGGCTTTTACAAGAATCAGGAAAACAACCAATCAGAGCCGAGGAGTCTCTAATGCAGATGTGAGTCATGTCAATCACTCATAAACTGCGGTCACACTATCAAACTAGGCAGTGCTGATCAAATATGAATCAAAGTTCTGTTACTGCATACTAGCCTGTCACCCCAAATATTCTCAGAAACATATTTAAGTGTAGGTTACTGTTTGGCGGTAAAACGAGAAAGTTTGCTTCAGCCGATGGGTGGTGCTCTGTTCCAGCTCGAATGTTTCCAATATTGCATCTGGGTCACAAACTTTCACATTTTACAGCTAAACAGTACACTAAAATATGTTTCTGAAAACATCAGATTGATAGTAAATGAGTAGCTGTACCGCACACAAGAGGGCTGAATTGCCTCCTCTTTTAATTTAGTCTTCAATTGAAATTTTACAAACAACACGTTTTGCCCATAGCTTCACTAGAATTGCTATACAATGCAATGTACAGGTGTTTTTAACAAGGCTGCAGTTGCACTGAATCCAATCAGCAGCAGGGTTTATAATGTGTGTAACTAATAACTGATAAACTGATACCCCAAAATCAAACAACGTATTACAATGTTTCTTTTGTTATCACGTCACAACTGACTTGAAATACAACAATCATATCAGCAGACTCATTTTCGTAATTGTCGCATGTTACAAAGCCGCCGACATGTTGGGTACGTTTACCTTATCAGGTGTAAATATTTCCATCCCTTTGATTTTTTTCAGCATTGCCTAGTTTAACCATTTGATCCCAGTTTATTCAGCCTCCATTTTCACAATACAGGAAACGTGTCATGCAACACCCGTTCACAAACTCTTCCATTACAGCTAAACAGTACACTGAAAGACGTTTCTGAAAACATTTGAGGCGAGAGATATGCAATGCAGTGGCAGAATCTTGATTCACATTTGATCAGCTCTGCCTTGTTTGATCCTTGAGCGATTATTAAC
This sequence comes from Epinephelus lanceolatus, assembly GCF_041903045.1. NCBI lineage: Eukaryota > Metazoa > Chordata > Actinopteri > Perciformes > Serranidae > Epinephelus > Epinephelus lanceolatus. The sequence goes on from NC_135751.1 coordinate 29,177,107, forward strand.
ATGATTGACAGCTGCTCTGTCTGAAAATGAGCTGTGATTGGCCAAAGTCTTCTCTCACAAGCTAGATTTTCTGGTGTTCTCTCAGACCACTTGAATTACAATATCCTCAAAGTTTATTATATGATTTCTGAGCTTTAACTGTAAGATAACTAAGTGATTAATATCTGTATCTAACATTTCATACATCATTGTAACTTCAAATGACTGTACCTGGTCTAGAGAGTAAAGGAATTTTAAACTACAGCCAAAGGAAATCAGCACATCCATTTTAAACTTGCCATGTAAAACATTTAGATTCCCTCACAGTTATCAGCGTTGGACCTCTCTGTTATACCAGTAATAGTTTCAAGCAGGCTAAAAGTGCCCTCTCAGTCGATATCTTATTAATATCCACATCTTTGATTAATTTCAGTCAGGTTTCACTTCACTCCACAGGGCAGGTAATGAACTGTTTCAAGTGTCCTCATTCTGGCTGATGCTGTTGATGCGCTCTTCACTCTAACTCAGAAGACTGAAATTTTACACTGCAGGAGGTGCCAGGGAATCATGGACAAGGACTCAAATTACCTGTATTTTCAAAGAACTAAGTAAGTCTAAAGGCCAGCAGTTTATTACAAAATTTACATGAAGGAGTTTACCAGCTTGCTCAAAATTAGTGATACTGCACACCTTGCTTGTACAGATGCTGGTGCTTTGGGTTGGTGCAGTGAGACGTGACTGTTACAATGCCCAAGAGTGCCCAGGGAAAGTGAAGACCTCATTGAAACAGCTTTGATGGCCTGTTTTCTTCAGATCCCTATAGTCAATTTTATTGTCATGGAAGCTGCTGGCCTGAGCAGTCTTGCAACTTGTTCGGGTAAATCACGCTACAGTATGCAGGCTGTCCACATTCTGTGTGAACAAGGCGTTAGTGGACAAATATGGTCATAATCTCAGAGCTTACACCCCCATCCCCCACCCACCTCCTTCTTTCTCGGAGAATAGAGAACATTAAGGTCTACATGGGCCTAGAAATATCATAGCACTCATAAAATATACATGGTAGATACACAGAAAAGACACACACTCACATATATGCACTATTCCCTGCTGCGAGAAGTATCTGCCCATAAAACAGTCAAAGAAAACCCCAAGCTGGGTGTGGATGCAGAAAATCACCAAGGGAGGATTGTCTGAATGATGCTTCACTCTTTCTTTGATCATATTTCTCTTTCTTCCTTTGCCGCAACCTCTGACTGTCAGTTATTATATTTTTTTTGAGCTGAACTGCTGTTGTATAGCAGTTGCTTCTGGATTAGGTTTTTGCAAGCATACTGATCTGATTACAGCACTAGATAGGTCAGCTTATGCAACATGTATGGCTCGCTGCATATGGGGGATGTCTCTTTCTCTCTCAGGCTCTCCTACTGTTTCTTCTCCTGGTGTTCTCCCACTCTCTTGGTTTGCTGGTCATGCCCATAGTGAATTACATGACCAAACTGTTATTTTAAAAGGTCCAGAGCAGCGAGTGCCACTTTGTCCAATTGCAAAGTGTTGTTTAACAAAGGACATTTTAATATGTGAGGATATTATAAATGACCTGATTAGCTGTGCCTGCTCTAGCCTTTTCCCCCCTATGCTAGAAAATGTTTTCATCTGGTGGAGAGCAGGGCCGTAATGTGAATGTCGGTGTAGATTAGCATGGATAAAATGAGGCTAGTGCAACCTCCTACTCTTCTCTCAAACAAATACATATTGCTCTTTCTTCTCAAACTTAAACATTGCTCATGTTCATGTCAGAGGGACCACACCATCAAAGCAATTATGTCCCTCTATGTCTTGTGTCCTCTGCTCTGTTTTCTCCTCTCAGATCATCCCCATTTCCCTTCTCCTCACTCTCATTACATCATTTCTCCTCTCTTCTCTAATTGAGGGTATGCCACACACAATATGTGCATGTGCGCGTGTACTTTATGTGAGTCTTTACATATGATAGTTGGCATCAACCACAGCAACCACAGTTACACTGATAAGCTCAGTACAAAGCATAGATGGCCCGGCCTTCACCTACACAATGTCACTCAGAGAGACACGTACCGACTACAGAGAAACTCAAAATCACCACAAAGAAACATAAAACAAAAACAAAGAGATACAACATGACTACAAAGAGATGCAAATAAGCTGCACAGAGACTCACAATGACTACAAAAAAGGGGCACAATGAGCACAAAGAGACCAAAAATGACCACAAAGAGCCACAGAATTGCTACAAAGTGACACAAAGCAACTACAAAGAGACTCAAAATGACTACAAAAAGTCAGAGAGCAACTACACAGAGACTCAAAATGACTAAAACGAGTCACAACTCAACTGCAAAGAGACTCAAAATGACTACAAAGAGTCACAAAGAACTACAGTCTCAAAATGACTGTAAAGAATCACAAAACAACTACAAAAAGACTCAAAATTACTACAAAGAGCCACAAAGCAACTACAAAGAGATTCAAAATGACTACAGAGTCAAAACTCAATTACAAAGAGATTCAAAATGACTACAGAGTCAAAACTCAATTACAAAGAGATTCAAAATGACTACAGAGTCAAAACTCAATTACAAAGAGATTCAAAATGACTACGAAGAGTCGAAAGAACTTCAGAGTCTCAAAATGACTACAAAGAGTCGAAAGAACTACAGAGTCTCAAAATGACTACAAAGAATCACAAACCAACTACAAAAAGACTCAAAATTACCACAGAGGGACACAAAACAACTCAAGGAGATGCAAAACAACTACACAAATGGCCATAAAAACCACAGACACAAGACTTCTACAAAGAGACACAAAATGATCACATAGATAAACAAAATGACCTCAGAGAGACACAAAACCACAGAGAGATGCGTAATAGGAGAGGCAAAAACCACAACAAAAACAGGCTAAACAGCTATAAATTATGTGTGTCTTGCTCCTGTGCATGAGAGGTGGTGCGGGCCCTCTGCATGTCACTGCTCATGGGCCTATTGTCTTGTAATCTGCCCGTGATTGCCAGTGTCACGAAAATATGCTAGAATGATATTGGCCTGTCTTTCTCTTCTGCAGAAATATAATTGCAATAATTTCACTTTCTCTTTAGTTCTTTTTCTGTCACTGGCACTCTTACACACATAAGGCACTGATAATTACTTCGAGGTTGCAGCTTCATTAGCCAACAGACCTGGCAAGCAGATTAACACTTCAAAGAGTGGAGAGACAGAATGAGGGAGGTTGTTGGAAGCCAGAAAATGTGAGGTAATGTTAAAAAGTTGAGTTGGAGAAGCAGAGAGAAAATGAGGTCAGGACAAAAGATAACACGTGATGTATGTACAGTATACGTAATTCCTTGATTTGCAACATTTTGAACGCATATCTGCGTGTGTGTTGTTGGCCTCTGTAATATGTGGCATATTCGTGCATGCGTGCATCTGTGTGCACCGTCTGTTCTGTAAATCTGAAGGCAACCATGCAAGTAAGAATTCAATGCAGGGAGGGATGAAATAACACAGAAACATCTATAAATACAGAGACGGGACGACAAATGGTTTGGGCAGAGCTGAGAAAGTGGACTAACAGTATACTAACAGATTGTATCTTTTTTTTTTTACCATCTCTCTGCATGGCAGCGAGGCTCAAAGCGTAAGCTCAGTAATGGTGCAAACACTGTATCAAAGGAGGAAAGGGCCGGTGATGTAACCTAATGTGAGCAGGATTAGTAAATGCTAGACACAGCATACTGGCACACTGACTGCCACGATAACACCACAAAAAGGAGTAGGAGAGGCAGGAACACAGCGAGAGGTAGAGACATGAGAGTAAGTGAGAGAGAGAGAGAGTCAAGGAGGAATAGAAAGCACCTAAGAAGTATGTATTTGTTTATTCTTGTAAGAAATAGAAGGCCAGCCACCGTCTTGCACAAACAGAAGTAGGAGTGGAAATATATGCCGCCTAATAGCAAGAAAGCAAGAGAGAAAATGTCCCTGTATGCAAGTGAAAGACAAAGATAGACTGCAGAGGTGTGAGTGCAGATAGATAGATTTGTCTTTGTGTATATAAACAGTAATTGTGTCTTCCCCTTCCTGTTCTTTATCTTATTCTCCTCCCTTGCTGTTGGGTTTTCATCAAAGCCAAGACCTGCATGTGTAAACTGAACGATGGTGGATCAAAGAGGAGAGGGAACAGTTGGGACACGAGTTGGGAAAGTAAGTTTCGCTTCACACGCCTCATTACAATTCATAAAGTTTAACACACAGGCAGCAGTAAAAATCATGATTTAAGAGCAGGCCTCCGCTAATGTCTAAAAATATCACAGTTTCTGCTATTTTTACTCTTTCTTCGTGCTGGCCATGACACAGTAGTTACACAAGGGTAGCCAAAGCATGGGCGTACACAGCAAATATTGTGCGCTTATGATTAATGAGTCAGAACCTGTTTTAAAATCTAAATATTTGGACTGATAGTGACACTAGAGACAGTATCATCCAATTCATCAAAATCTGTGGGATTATTCCGCCTCTGTGAATGTGGACACCAAAGCATATGTATGCTAATGTATTGCTCACAAACAGACAAACTGATAAACAAACAGATGGGGCACATTTAGCTCCTGGGCTGAGGTTGGGATGGTGAACAATGGGCTCGATAAGCAGCTGTGAAACAACAATCACAGACTGTATCAAATGATGAACGTAGCCACCGTGACATCACCCACTGTTTTTTTAAGGCCACAAGTTGCCATCTTGGATTGACAGAGGTGACCATATTTAGAGGAGAGGATGGAGACAACCGTAATGCTAGCAGCTAGCTTGGTTAGCACAGTGCATTTACAGCTATAGTAATGCTAATAGGACAACTGTTATAATGCTAATGCTATGGCGAAAAACAGACTTAAAGACTTTTTGCTAGGTGACCAAAACATTATAATTAACTTTTACGAATTGAAAACACACTGAAATTGCGACGGCAACACCTACACTCTCTAAATCTGGGGTTATGCCATGGTAACGTTAGGCCTACCTAACCAGTGTTGTTGCTGTGGTAGCGACTTGTCAACAGATGACATTCACCTGTCACTCAAAGCAGCCATGCCCTTAATAATGCATATTTTTAGGCCTTAATAACATTTAAACAGATGACTTAAATAAAAATACCCCCATACAGTTGTCATGATTGGGGAATTTAGCTATGGAGACCAACCTGTAAACATTTTTTATTTCTGCTGGATGTCTATCGGGATTTACTTCCCCTTGGAGCCAGCCTCAGGTGGCACTTTGAGACATTTTTCATCCCTGGAGCTGAAGAGAAACCTGAAGAGAATATGAATCTGCATATGCAAATGATATGTCAAACAAAAAGCTGAGGGAATGGGAGTCACCGCTGAGGTAAAACAAACTGGGTATCAAAAAGGTAATTGACAAGTGCCATTTTGGTTCCCAGCTACCTGAAAAGTGTTTTACAAATTTACTGGTGGCAATCAAAGCCAAACCCAGCGGCAGTTACCCTTACCCATCTGCTTTTTGAAGTCCACAAAGTGCCCACAAAGGACAATTTACTGCCACTTTGACATCTGAGATAATGGGAAAAGCAAAGTAATGAAAGTCTTGGTGGATATCAGTCAAAATAAGCTCAGAACTCATCAGTGAAACATGTCACACACTTGATGAGACTCAAACTGTGAGGTAATTTAATGCTTCATCCCTTCAGCCCTCTGCTGGCATCACCCACATACACAGACAAGACTCCAGACAATGCTGACACACTCTCTCTCTTTCTCAGACACAAACACACACACAAAATGTCTTTCCATTTATCACTTCCGGACTGCTACGCTCACACATACACAGACACAGACACACATGCACACACAGTGTAGAAGTCACACACACACACACACACACACACACACACACACACACACATAGTTAGACACAAACATACTCAAAGTCTCAGTTCTAAGCTGCCACCCAATCGATAATCCCATTATAGCTGAAAAGGCTCTTTTATTTGTTCTGATTGAGTTTGGGGGGAGGAGGAGGCATGCCTCATAATTAAAGCAGGATTTGCTAGATTGATGGTTAAATGGGGTGGATGGGAATGTAAGCAGACACTCCGGCTGTGGCACATGCAAAAACATTACAATAAAGTATTCATCCCACAGAGCCTTTCCTCTCTCCTTCTCTGGCCTTGCTCAGCTCATCCCTTTTCGCAACAGCAGTATGTTTTCATGACTGGCCTTGTAGTGCCATACGTGTGTAGACCTCGGCAGCCGTGACAAAGACACACAGCATTCACAAACACTGCAGCGTGTGCTCACACCAAACTCCTGCTCATGAGGATGTACAAACATTAAATCAAGCGAATCTCCCTCAACACACATTACATAAAAACACATCTCTCTTTCATAGCCCCTCACAGATTTGATTATTTGCTGTCTGTGAGGTTACCGTGAGGAAGCACTTTGTTGAAATTGGTTTCGAAGTGTCGCTAAGCAAAGCTCTAAACCTAGAATGCAGCTTTACTTTTTGACTAAAAGGGTAAATTGTGGTCATACCGAAAAGGTCTCATGGCGTACAGTGTGTGTGCTGCATTGTGTCCCGATGCAACAGTTCCCTCAGGCTGATGCTGTAACAATCTGGTCTTCATTGGCATTCACACCGCTGGCAATCACAGTACAATACGGTGTAACTGCCTCATTGCCAGTTTCAGGTACTTGCTAAATATGGCATCATGAGTTAAGTGATACAGTACACTGAACGACACTGAAAGCAAGCAGCAAAACAACAGCTTAAGTTTGACTAGTTAAGTCAGTTTTCAGTGCACACAAATTAAAGGTAAACTATGCAGATTTTTTTCCCCACAAACAGACTCATACATATGTCATTAATCCCTTCTCATTCGTCACTTATAACTAGGGCCAGTTGTTGTTTAAAAAATTACGATACCCACACACCATAAACTGGATGGATAGCAGCTGCTGCAGAGTGTGAGTTCTGCACCAGGGGCTGGATGTGAGAGTTCGCCGACTGCACGCACAGTGACAGGGCAAACAGTTAGCATCACACAGTTAATGTTACTTAACGGTTATTAATGGGTTTAAGGGAGTTGAGACATTTTGGATTTGGTGTGAGTTTGTTGGGACTGTTAACAACTCGGGGTTGGATCTAAGCTGCTGCTGCTGTGTTAGCTCATGCTCACCGCGGGTGTTTAACTGACCGTTTAACGGGAGAGCAGCTCTGAGTCCAGAGATGTGCGTAACAGAAGTTGTAACAGGAGATGTTTTAGTACTACTTTCAGGCAATACCTCAAAGGTTTTGAGTACCGATACTCAGCCCAACTTATGACCTACTAAAGGTTTGTGGTGGAGTATTAATTTGCAGAGACTCTGCCCTCACAGCCTGCAGGAGAGGTCAGGACTTTATAAAAAGGTGGAGACCATATGCCAGACCATAAACAGGCCACATCCTACGAGCTACGAAAAACACGGCCAAGCAGACAAAGCTCGATCTAAAACAAGAACACACCTGGGCTTGACTTTAACTTTCGCTGACCATACTGTTTGCAAACAGTAACTGACAATTCCTGCATAGTATACCTTTCAGAAATGTAGTCTTTACATGTATTAACTTCCTTTGATCACTTTGAGCATCAGTGCAAGGCTTGTTAACTGCTTGCTAAAGGATTGCAGTGTAAAATTACAGGAGTACTACTTTCCTTCAGGTTTAATTAGACCAAAGGGTACTATGGCAGAAACTAGACACTAGCACCACAAATATCAAATTTGCTGTCGGGACTTGGATAAACCTTTCAGAATGCCACATTATGTTACATGCCAAGATGTAGATATTAGATTAGATGAATTCCAAACTTGACTCATTTTTCATGGCTAAAGCTGGAAGGCACCACCAGTTTAAGAGTTACATCCAGTTACATCCTTACGGACACTGCTGTTTCTGAAAATGTTGCCACCGATATCACCTTCAGCAACTGAGGCCCCTGCAACATTTAAACCTCTTCTCCTGTCTCCTCAATTTCCTGCTTTGTTTGTTTGTCAAAACAATGGGCTCATCCCTCCAAGAAACAATAGTGCGTAAAACATCTGAATCATGCCAATTTAAGGCAGCACGGCCAACATGTGATTGGAAGGAGCCATATGCAAACACCTGAAGTGTTAATGGAATAATAACAAGACTGGTAATGACATTGCGATATTAGAGTGACAGGCTTAATGTCTTCTTCAGTCTCATCGAGTAAGTCAATAATTGCCTCCTTTAATAGCCTATAACGGTTAATAGTTCTCTGTTGGTTAACTGAAACAATGCTAATGTCTAAATATTCTCTCCTTACCACGCCGGGAATGATGTCAGTGCCTTTGGCTCACTGCGATCATCACTACAAAAGTCATTTTATACTACATGCATCATGTCTCTTTTATACCCCTGTATCACCTAGAAAGCCAGCGTTTAATATAACTTAGCCTTGATTTTTGTGTATAGTACGCACCCTTTAAAAGACTTGTTTTGCTTTAAAAATGGGTCAATTTAGTCTTGAAATACAAACTAATTAGTTCCATTGAATATACAAGAAAGACAAGGATGCACTCTGTCAGCAAGTACTGTGCGCAGTGTTGTTGGTTTGTGAATCAGACGCTGTTTTATGTTTCGCTCTGCTGTTGGGTCCACAAAAGCATTGGAAACTTTTATTGGTTCTTCTGTCAGACTCAAAAGCTCTATAAGGGGCCCCCAGAGGCCATTCTGCTTCTATACCCATCCGAACCAAAGTGATTTGAAATGACTGACTAACTGACAGTGCCATCCTCGGAGGGTTTTACCAGTGGGCTAAAAAGCCTTCAGATATAAAAGGAAAGGGACTTACTCATATGGGCAATTATATCACTGTCTGATGTAACAGTGTGATGAACCTTACACATTTTCACAGGGTTATAGTTGCTTATTTAGCAGGTCACGGCTGATTATATAGGAAACATGCATGCACATGTGCCCAGAGACTAATGTCTGATTTCTTCATGTGGTCTTTGTGTATACATTGCAGTATTAGCAGTTCCAATTTATATGCTTGTTTTTCTGCCTCCTTGGGCTTTCATGAACTTACCAATCCTGTTACTGTATTCTTAAATTTTAATAGTTGGCTTTGGTCCCTTTTCCCTTTTAACTATGTTTTGTTGTACTAGAACGCGGGCTAGCATATTAGCCCTTTAACTAGTGAACTCTGCTGACTCCCAAAAGCTGATGTAATGAGGACTGTCAATGTTTTACACAAGATGAACTAGCCCGGCCACTACAAGAATATGACATTATAGATTTTTGCAAACCCAAATATGTCACATTTGCACATTTCATACGTATCACACCAGAATTTCTGAAATCACACAATATATAAGCTGACTTTTGTCATTGGGAGGTGGAAGATTCAGATTTAAACAACTTTATCAGTCTCACCAGGGACAATTTGTTTCACGCATACTACATAACATAACTTACATCAACATGTAGACACATGAATAGATGAGTAATGAAGAAAAAACAGAAATAAAACATTTGCCAAGCAGTTCAGTGGAGTAAAGGAATCTATTAATAATAAAAAGTTAATAGACTGATTATCAATAAAAGAAATACAATTAAAACAAAAACTAACAGAGAATTTCAAAGACAAATTGCAAAGGGAAAAATTGAATACTGGTTACTTTTTCAAGCAGGTAAAGTGTAACGATGTCTTGACGACAACAGAGAAAATTCGCCGTCAAGAACATGTCCAGAGGAAGCTAAAAAAGTTCTGGCTTTCTAGAGGATTTGTTGATTGCAAAAACCAGTCATGTACCGTTGTGTCACTCCTGTGATCTTAGAGCAGATGTTAACAATGCTGTTTAGACTGTCTTTCCATGTGAGGCCGTGAAACCAGCAAGGGATGGTGGATGGTGTGTTACCTATAGGCAAGACACCACCAAGCTGCAGACCACTGGAGACCACTTTTTGAAACCAACAAACAACAACACTGGGGTGTTTTCTGCAACCTTTTGTAGCATTCCCACTGGTATTTGTTGCACTGCAGCCAAGCTGTAAACCACTGCAGACCACTGTTCAAAACCAACAAACAACACCAGCTGTTTTTTAGGGGAGTCTTTGCAGCATTTCCGCTGAGAGTCGGTGTTCCTAGCAACACATCACAATATTTCCCAGTGGTGTTTGAGCCACTGAACTTGGGTGTTCATCACCAAGCTGGCCTTACTTTTCCAGCAGCTTCTGTGAAACCATACGTGGCTGTCTTAAGCCAAAACATTATCTTTTCCTAACCATAACCAAATTATTTTTGTGCCTAAACCTAACCACACCTTCACCACAGAGTTGTTGAGAAATGTTTCAATATATCCTCTACAATGTAATGTACAGATGTAACCTAGCATATTACAAACATGTTTTCCTGCAATTGGGTTGAATAAACAACTTTAACCTTATTTGATGATGTCCACATTTGAGCCATCCCTGCATCACAGCTGAGGATTTGTTTTGTAAGAAGGAAGAATGAGCTGTTTCTGTGATTCAAGGGTTTCCCCCGTAAGGAGACAACACTGGGCCTAGCAGAGAGGTTCACAGCGACTGGTGGTGCATGCGAGGACACTGTCGTCATGCCCACAGAGACTGTGAGTGTTTGCTGAAATGATTGTGCACCACATACAATGTTTGCTTTAAACCATGTCTGACATTGAGGGACAGGGATCATTGTGTGCACATTATTATGCTCGAAAAGAGACACCAGAGTGAGAGGTTATAAATAATGAGTGACTAAGAGGTGGGCAGTATGGATGAGCAATACCATTTATACCATCATTTTCTTTTTCATTCTTTTTTTTTTTTTTTTTTGTCTAAGCCATACTGGTCCTCTTGTTTTTTAACCCTTTGAATCCTAAGCAAATTGGCTTGACATCTTTCAAAAACATGGGAAGAGGGTAATGAGCAACAAAGGAGGAAACGGACCCAAAAATTTGCATGAAATTAGTAAAAAGAAAATTAAAAACAAGAAAATTAGAAAAAAATGAGTTAAAAACAAACAAGAAAATAACCTTGAAAAAGTTCCTAAAATTGATTTTTAAAAATTCTGGAACATAATTTTAAAATGTAATAATATTAATTATAACCCTTTTTTTCAATAGAATTTTCTGAACCTATTAATGTTTTTGCAGTTTGAGGGACATTTCTAACCTAGGTGCTCATTGCCTTTTTCTCCCATGTTTGTGAAAGAAATCGCAACAATTTGCTCATAGTTTAAAGGTTTAAAAAAATGCAAAAGGTGTCAGAAAAGCAGCACAAGAAAAGCAATGTCGCTTCTGGTTTTAAAGGGCTGAGAAACTAATACTTTGAAAGTACAAGTCAGGATTTGAGGTATCAATGCTTGTATATGCTTAAAAATAATACAGTGCAGTGCATCCACGTGCACACTTTCACCAACGATAGAAGTGCTCAAACTCACACATGTTTTTCATCCTTTCTTTTTTTTGATGCCGTTGTCAGGGACACTGAGTCTGTTCTTGGCAATAGCAATTATCATAATGACTAATGATCACCACAAAATGGTGCAAAAACTTCATTTCAGGAACACGACGGTGGCAGTTGAGTTCACTCTGCATTACTGTCTCCTTAGAGTAGCAAGATTTTCCTCAACGCTAGCACAGTAGGCGGGAGGGGAACGGAGACGAAATAATTACAACAATTACTTCTTTTACTTTATCTGTGCCTGACACACACAGCACACTTGCATATGCACGCACAGACGGAATATAATAGCTGTGGTAAGTGAAGTGCTGTCAGCACTAATGGCAGTGTTGCCAGTAAAATAAGTGCAATAAAAGCAGGGGAGATGGCATAATATATACCTGTGAAGACACTAACTAATGCTTTCACCCCAGTATGCCAAGAGCTTCACACATACTCGCACATTGCACATGCACTTGTAACATACATGACACACACGTGCAAATACACACACGGCCGAGAAGATTTGGGCTGTTGTGTCTAACAGTGAGGTTGTGTCAGTTTGTGTCGCTGCATAAACATGAGAATACATCATCGCTCCCATGTGCGTGTGACACTACAGCCACATTAAGGTCAGACATGTTGGATTGATTCTTGGGAAATCGCTCAGAGTCACACACATGCACCAACTGATGTAAAGAAACGTAGATGTGAGGCTATCACCCATACAAAGGAGTCCATGTTTAAAGATGAGACACTGAGAAACCTCATCTTAATACACACACACAAAAAAAGAGAATATCTAACCTGTTTGCTTTCGTCGTTGCCTCCTCTCAAAGAGCACTCCTGTCTCACTGTGGTCACTCTGCTGTGTGTCCTTTGTGAAAACTTTCTGGTGAGGGAAGGCAAGGTTGGAAGGTGGTTGAGTTGGTATTTTTCCTCCTCTTGTACTCGGTACAGGTCCTTGGTTGTTATGCCAAGGTAACAGGAGACAAAACTGGGTCTGGGGCTGAAATAAAGAAGAATACAAATGAAACAAGCCATTAAAGTGGAAAAAATAGAATAATTTAACATCACTGGTATGTTTTAATTTTTTTAAATCAGTCTTTTATTATTTAATTTGCATTTATTTGTCTAATTTCATGTAGAGTACTAAGCTCTACCAAGCTCAGTGAAATGATTATGTACAAGTGCTTTGTACAGACGGGACACCAGGACATCAGGCAGAACTGTTCATTGAGTCTTAAAGATTGTTTTCAGCAGCAGCAGCTCTTTTCATTCATAAATCTGATCTGATCAGCTCTGATCAGATTGACAGATCAATGATCCACCCTCTGACTCAAACTCCACAAACTGCTGCTGAGGAAAAAAAACAAAAAAAAAAACTTGTGAAGAGTTCCGCCTACGCTGCGTTCACAGACTTGCAAAAAATTTGAAATTTAGAGAGGTCACACAGAATGATACAAAGGGACACACACGCACGCACACAAGGTTTGCTGCCCAAGAGTATGTAGCTTGAGTATTGTGAGTTATTTGCAAGTGAAACAGGATATGCAGGCAGGATGTGATGTTGGCAGGAATTTGATTTTGATGGTTTAAAAATGGTTCCAAAACCAACAGGATCGCACTACTCGCCTGTGAGTGAGACAAAGTCATTGTATGCTCCATGTAGCTGCTGAAGCAGTCCACTGTAAGATGCCTTGTGTATAATCTAGAGCTGCCACAAATACCAGTTAAGTCTAGCCAGCTGCCTGTAGCCACAGTGTTTTGGGGAACTGAAAACACATGCTGACATTTGCTGTTGCTTACTAGCTTGTATCTTAGCTCAGTGTGGCTAATGGTTGCTAATTGATTGATGGGTTGATGGATGTCATGGTATTATTGGTTGGAATCCGTTGGTACTAGCTTATAAGCACAGGTCATATTTTGTTTTACAGAAAGAAAACATGATTTGAATTTGATAAGAATTCAAAGACATTGATTTTTGTTTAGCATATATTGTTGAACAGGTGCAGCATGTGATAAGGGACGTGATCTAAAGGGGTAAAAAAGGCATTTTTCCTTTCATCTCAACTTTGATTGTCGATGGTATATTTAGTGTAAAGAGAAACACCTTCTGGAAAAATATATATATTTAATGAAGACGACTACCAAAATGTGGCTGTAAATAATGCATCACTCAGCACTAAAGGATTTCAAAAGAAAATGGAAAGGCAGGGGAGTGGCAACTTGAGTTGAGACTACAGTCAGACGGGGAGAAGAAGGTGAGAAAGGAAGAGCGGAGAGAGAGAGAGAGAGAGAAGGAGAGGGGGAGACAGGGAGAGTGGCTTTTCAGAAGCATACTGATTTTTCTCTGCATCGAGACCGTAAAGAAATGCGCAATGGACCCATGGCAGGCATGAGAAATAATACGGCTGAGAGCAAAGAAGGAAGCAACAGAGGAAGAATCTATCTATCTATCTATCTATCTATCTATCTATCTATCTATCTATCTATCTATCTGTCCCATCTTCTTCTCCTACTCACTTTCTCTCACTTCATTTCAGCTGCTGCGGTTCACTTAAATTAACATTACCAGTGCAGACAAGCAGGATAACAATAATGATGACAATAATGGCTGATGATGCATCAGAAGGGTACAAGGTGACAGATGGCTGGGTCTGTAAGTGGTACTATATATAATGAGATGCTACCTATCTTCCTGTTTCGGTCGCAGAGCAGGACACCTGTCACATCACACCTCAAGCCGTCAGTACACAACACACTGCCTATCTATGAATAATTTGTGCAAATAACTGTCAGAGAAACTGACATACACAGCTCCCCTTTTTCTCTCTGCCGCTCTTTATCTGTCCCTTTCTCTCTTCCTCTCTCGCTCCCTCTCCTTCCGGCACTTTCACCCTCGCCTTGACACACACACACACACACACACACACACACAAGCATAGACATACCCACACAGACAGCCTAAATCAGTTAGGGAGAGCCCGGCCGGCTGCCCCAAAGTGAGCTGAGCGTGACATCTCATTTTCAGCAGTAATACTGGGCTGATCCTGCTCCTCCCTTACAAGTTAAATGGAGAAGGAGCGCTGCATTACACTTGATCATGACTAGGCACTGTAAGTAGCCGTACGCATGTAACCGCATGCAAAAGGACTCACAAAAATGCATGCACGCTGAGGAAAACACACATCCTATGAGGGAAATATACAAGCAACACATAGTGCATGTTCTATATGCACCCTGCAGACACTCAAACAAACATATTGCAATGCAGGCATACAAACGCACCACGATGTCGAGCATACTACCAAAACAGATTACAAGTGTCTCCCCAGTGTGCTCACACAACAAAAAAAGTTGAAACTAAAGAAATTCCAGGATAAAAAAAGACACAGAATCAGACCTCGCCGCATGTTCCAGTGTTGTGTCTTTGCTCAGCAAAATAAACTTCACCAGAATCAAAGCACTGATTAAATTGGAGCACACTTGAGGCCTACTTGTTTGTATTTGTTTATCCCAAGACTTCATATGAATACACATTATAAAAAAAAGGATGTCATTTCATCTCATTCATCAGAAATGCTGTATAATAACACTCATAAATATTTTTTTAAGGATATGTTTTAAAAGCAGGCCAGCCCGATGTGTCCAGAACAGGGGGCAAAATAGATTTCCTAGGGAAGTTTCATCTTAAAGGACCATACTAGGCCTGTCAGTTGAGCTCCAAATAAACATTGCCCGAATGTACTGCACATTCATGCTTGAACCGTTTCCATTTTCGAAACTCCCAGAGTTTTCCTCCGGGGACTCCCTCGGGTCAAACTGTCATCCCTCCACCCAAGATGTTGAAATCTAATGGCCAGATTTACATTCAATTTGCCGGGGATATTTACGCTCCCCGGAGGATGAAGTCTAACATTTTGGGCGAACTCTTTCACCTTTAATGCCAAGGCAGCAATTTCCAGCTGTGCACATGAAATCTGTTCTGAATCCTACAAGAAATTACTGCACAAATGTATGCACTCCAGAGAATAAAACTTTTACTCTTTGATTTATGACCACATGGGCTCCCATGTAGCAACACGGTCAAAAAAAACTTTAGTTTTTAACCCTAATGATGCAGCTCCAAGAACAGCAAATATGTTGTAACAGTAACACAACAAGCTTTATATTTCTGGTCTTTATTCTATCACAGTTATGAATGTGATGGCCCCAGACTCGCACTTTATCATTATGTGTTGCTCCCTCACCAGGCAATGGCTTAGTGTGTTTTCTATCTGGTCTCAATGGCATTCTCAATAATGGATGGACACCATGTCTGGCTACTCTCTCAGCTTCCAATATGTATTTATAACAGCCAGATTCTGGAGAGGCAAAACACATCAGTGTCGAGACAGAGAACAATGCATCACACTCTGAAAACCATGCTTACCGGAGGGCAAAAAAAATCCCCACAATATGCAACCATGGACTGACAAAATGCCTGTAGCTAGCTAAGAACATTAGATTTCAGCATGTCAGAAGATTGTTTTAGCACTCTGTGTCTCCCAGAGAGGACAGAGTATCCTGACAAACAGTATTTTCAGTCTATCTCAGTGTCCCTTCTCCTTACCTCACTTATCTTAAAGAAATGATCCCACTGAATGGCAAGTGGTGAAATATTTTGATATTTATATACTATTTGATTTGATTTGAATCACCAGGTAAGATCATCATTTAACCATGTAAAGATCAAAACAAGGCCTTGCACAGTTCAATTAGCTTCAACCTCTAACGTTTGTCTGTGGCCTTAATAGCAAAAATGTTTGCTGCAAATGTAGCATTAGCAGAGGTGCGGACTCAAGTCTTAAATTTAACGACTTTAGACTCAACAAACTCAAAAAATACTTGCAACTTGAGTCGCACTTTCACACTAACGACTCGTGACTTCACACTGACTTGCACCTTTTAACTTGAAAATACTTGGTACCTTCCTCCAAGCCCAAAGATTTAAAAGTATGTCATTTCCTGAATCAACTCACATCAACGCTATCCACTTTATTTGAAACAATCTGACAGCATTGGGTGAAGCGACAGGAGAGAATCATGGAGACCTAACACTGCAAAACTGAGTGCCAGCTGGAAAAAAAGATAATACCAAAGCGCAGAAAACCTATTGTAACATTCTGGATTTTGTTATGATATTTCCTGCTTTAAGTACTAACCTCTTGTGTCGTTGCAGTTTGCTGTGTTTTCCAACCTTTCAATAATCACACCTGCTGCCACTTACTCACCTGTCCCTGATTACCCTTGTGTGTATATACACCCACTAGCACCTCATGTCTCTGCCAGATTGTGTTTGTTCATTTGTGTTATCTGTCTGTTTTATTCGCTTTTTTTTGGATTCCTTGTTTGTGTATTACCTTTTTGGACTGAAGTAAAGACCTTAACCTTAATCTGCCTCCTGTGTGTCCTCGGCATTTAGGTCTGAGTTTTCACCTATGTTACACCTATGTGGTGGTCATTAAAATCAAACTGCAGTATGCAAATTGAGTGGATCAAAAATTAGAGACAGAGATGGAACAACTTCCCTCTTCATTCAACATTTAGAGTTACACAAAGAACGGTGCCGTAGCATTGTTCCAACCTCTCATTACTCCGACGTCCCGTTGTTCCGATATGTGATTATACTAGGCTATACTGTATTTATGTACCATAGAAGATCAGCAACGCAACAAAAGTAGGCTACTGGTCGAGATACAAGTGTCATAGAGAGGAGAGAATGAAACACCATAACCTCCTGTTATTAACTCTGGGGTCCAGGTTGTGTGGGGAGCTCTCCGCAGTGCTGAACGGCTCCCGGCGGGCGTATTTCTGCCTTGATGGCGCACTGCGATCGGCTCTGGGTCAGCTGGGAAAGGCTTGAGGCGAAGCAGGCTCACGGCTTATGTGTTTGTCACTTTCTTTTTCATTTTAACCCACATCATGATCTTTTCCTGACCCTAACCAAGTGTTTTTTGTGCCTAAACCTAACCAGACCTTAACCACAGGGCATCATGATGATTTTGGAACAACGGGACTTCGGAACAATGGGTTTAATATGGTCGGAACAATGGGATGTCGGACCAATGGGCTGTCGGAAAAATGGGCAGACCCCCAAAGAACAATAAGCCAAGGTTAGTAACATATAGTTAGCAAGCTAATGCTAAGCTAACATTAGCTTAACGACTGAGTAACTTTTAAACAAACTTGTTTTACACCATTTAAAAAGCAATCATGATTGTTAAAATTGTATTGCACGTGGTGAAGAGAGCATTATGACTTGTTTAGGACTTGAAACTCAAAGTTTAGGACTTTGGACTTGACTCAGTACTTCAGTGCAAAGACTGGAGACTTGCTTGTGACTTGCAAAACAACAATTTGGTCCAGTCTCTGGATGTTACGCATACTGAGTGTCAGAATCTTACTGTTTTCCCCCATCTTCCTGCTGATGCCTCACATCTTCCTGCTTAAAAGCTCAGTTTTTACAGTTTGGCAGCTTATTAAAACTTATTTCAGGCTTCCATACATGGTGGTAGAGCATCTGACCACACAGCAGCTTTTAGACATTGTTTGTGTTGTTTGCAAGCAGACGTAAGTGACAAGGATGCACCTGAACACAGTACAAAGTCAATGGAGAGCGATGAGTTGTTTTCCCCTCCGGTGGAGGTGGGACTTAAATGCACTCTGTCTCTTCTGAGACACAATCAAACACGCTACACTTCACTTTTACAACTTTAGTTGGACACTAGCTTGAACAACGTGAGCCCCCAAGGAACATGGAGCCGGTTGGCTATTAAGGCTTCCATTTTCTGTAGCGACACCTGTGCGACGATTCACTTTGATAGTTAATATTCTTCCTTCTGATTTCTCCCTCTCTTTCAGCTGTCCCTCTCCTTCTCAATCTTTCCCTACCCCTCCCACTCATAATTACATCAAAGAGAAGCAGCTGCTGACACAATAAGAGGAAGTGAGTCAGTCTTTTTTTATTCTCTGTTCAGCTATACACACACACACACACACACACACACAAATACACACACATACAAACAGAAGTCTTACTCATAGCTAGGTGCAGTCAGCATTTTCATAGCCTCCACACCTTCTCATGGGTCCATGGGTGGGTTACGCAAAAAGTTACAGAATCTCGTGTGTGGGTGGCTGTGTCTCTGGGTTTGCACATGTGTAATTACAGCATTTCATCAAGGTGAAGACAGAAACAAGAAAAAGAAGTGCCAAGAGAAGAGTCAAGATGCAAGTAAATATGAGGTGAACACGAAGCAAAGGAAGAGAAAGATGAAAATGAGAAAAGGAGTCATCACAGGCGGTTAGACTGATTAAAAAGAGACGGAAGGTGGGATTGCAAATGTGGTGTTTGTGCAATGTGCAGTGGAATAGAGTCCATGGGCATGCATATTTACACCTCGTTAGTCTGACAGGCCTGTTGTGTCAAGACCAATGAATGGCCAACGTGACAGTACTCTGAACTTCAGCCCTAACTGCAGCAGCTCAGAGCAGCAATTAAACAGAAAATGAATGTCAGAGCTAACTAATCAAAGCATCATTTACAGTAAAATAATCCTTTAAATATTCAGTCCTGTCACAAGTACTGTTTTAAATGGCCCTTGGAGCGACTGGTTGAATGTTTGGCCTGTCAAAGCCAAAAAGACAAGCAACTGGGAAATTGTTTTAACAGCTGCTTGTCTACATATCCAGTGTTTTAATGGACCATCGATGTCAAGGGTGTTCGTTGGAGTAATAATATTAATTCTAAAAAAAGCGCTTCAACTAATGCATTACAAGTTCACTCACCTCCAACTCACTGTGTAGAGTTACAGTCCATAATACACAAGTGTGTCCATCCACAGTTTCATTGAAATTTGGCCTCTTCCCTTTGATTTTTTTTTCTTTTTATATAACATTGAGCATGAGATTCTATTTCATGCATGGATCTATTACAGAATATAGTAATTTTATGGATCATTTAAGAAACCAAATCTGATTTTACTACTAAAAGTCTCCCTCCAGACGTGTTTTAAAGTATGTAAAGATACTCTGCTATGATTAATATTTTCTTTAACATGGTTTTCCGGCTGCTTGTGATAAGTTTCACTTTCTACTTTCTCCTGGGTTGGCAAAGCGTTAAGTTGACCATTTAAAATGGCTGGTGTTAGCGTTAGAAAAAACATCACAGAGATTCAGCCTTACATGTTTGAGCCTCAGTAAGACCCAGACTCAGATTAGGAGTTTGTTGTGCAAAAAATTTTTTATAAAAGACTAGCAGGTGCATCAGAATTGTAAGGGTAGTTTGCACCTGGTACGTTTGCACGTCAGATTTTAGGGAAGTGCACAAGCATAGCCCCTTCAGTAGAGGAATGTGAAAACACCACTTGACAAGTCTTCAAGGTCAATCATTTTAGGGGACATAAGCAGAAGAAAAACACATTTTTGAGTGAAGAGGGACTTTAAGATTGTCTATTATTTGACACAGGCCACATGGGTGGTAGTGTGTTTCCAATTGAGTTTTGACGGGCCGGTCCGAGTCAAAAGTTCAGGATAGATTTTTATTGCCAGTCCGTCCCTAATCACTCTGTGCCTCTGACATCTTTATCTTTAAACCCCACATACTGCTCACTTCAGCAGTCTCACACAGAGCGACACAAAGTCTTCTGCGTACTTATGCTTCCCCCTCACAGCATGGAATAGAGTGAGAGTTTGAGGGAGAAAAAGGGGAGTAATTAGAGGGGAGGAAACAGCACCATGTATGGTCAAGCTCAGATCTAAAATGGACACCAGTGTGCTCCAGGCTCTGCTATTACCTCTACAGCCAGCCGGCCTCGTGGGTGAAATGAATGCAATTTTTCTTTGCATTGTCGTCTAAAAACCTTATGAGTAATCTTATGAGTCTGCATCGTCAGCTGTATGTTTCCAACCTCTTATGTCTGCTATGCTTTATTGCACTTGACTTTCTAATTTCAGAGAAATAACTTATTGTGCATGAGAAAACATTGACCTCTCCATCTGTATCTTAGCATGCAAACATCTCTTAATTATCTTGACACAATGCCTATGAAATGGGAGACATGCAAGCTTGTGATCTCACTGTATGTGCTTTCTTGGTGCGTTGAAAGAGCAATGAAAGATACCTAATTATCCCTGAAATGCTTCCTAGCACTTTGCTGCATACAAATGTATAATATAATCCGTACTCAGCAGGCAAATAATGCAGGAGGAAATCTTCTTTACACATGGATAAATAAAATCCGTCAGTTGCGTAGTGTTCATCTGGACAATTCCCATTTGTAATTTGATTATGCAAACATCTGATTATAATTCCTCATGCTGCATGATCTTTGTGAGATCAACGGGACAAGAAGACAAGTCAGATTGAATCATGTATTGGAAATATAATGCATATGCTTCTTCTTTTGGCATGCTTTGAAAAAGACCCTGCGTAGAGCGCCCAGTTTGCTATGTTCAAAATGAACACTACATACAGTATGTAATGATGCTTTCACCAAATCTGTTCTATCAAATTTCATAGGTCTTAGGGGGCCATGGCTACCCTGATACAACTGTGCCCTCTGGCAAAAATTTGTGGAGGACAACATTACTGTATTCAAGAGATTGTAGCACATTCACTTTTTAAACTAGTGTAAAAGGTAGTGTTTGTGACACTAGACAACCCAGGGCAAAAATTGGAACCAACCATGTTAGCATAGCTTGTTAGCAAGGGGGAGCAAATGTTGGTGAGGGAACAACTGGCATGGCCATTTTTAAAGGGGCCCCTTGAACTCTTATCTCAAGATATCTGAATAAAAATGGTTCTATGGGTACCAACAAGTCTCCCCTAAACACGAGAAGGCTTGTACCCACTAAGTGTTTTGTTCCTTATAACCATAATTGTTATTTACTTCAAATCAAAGCTTATTGTCTTTTGAAGGAAAAGGACAACCAGCCTCTTTAAAGAATAATGAATGACTTAACATGTTACATGTCACACTAAAAGAGGATTGTTGTGCAAATCAAAATGTTAACTGTACAGGTAATAGTCCAGTGGTTGTGAAATGGTGTGCCGTGGATCACTGGTGAGCCATGATGCCAATCCAGGTGAGCTTCAGGGGATTTGTCTTGATAACCACTTATAAAGTTTTTAACTCTTAGCATAGCATATCTGCACTGCCTTCTGCAGCACTTTGAGATTTGTTTTTATGTCAAGCGTTACAAATAAAATGTATAATTATTATTAATAATAATAATTGCAATATTTAACTGAGCCTATACAAAAATCGTATTAATTATTTTTTAATTGATTGTATCAGTTGTGGACATGTTGTGCACACCCATTTCCTAATTAATTTAATCAAATTACTTAGTACTTAAATAACTTCATGAGGAACCTTTTTGTCACTGTTCGCATGTGGGAATTGTTAGTGCGTAACACATCAAAAGCCCTGATGGGCAGCCAGTGTGAGTGATGATAACACTTAGACTGTGAGTGGGACAATGGATCGCTTTATTGTACAGAGCACAGCACAACAAAGCAGCAACAAAGAATCAGTATAACAAAAGCTACCTGTCTTTTCTTATTTCTATTGTCTTATGTTGTGATGAGAGTGATAACGCACCTTATAGAAACTATTGTGCACAGATATAAATGCAGGTGTGCCTTGAAAACATCTGTATTAGTCCATGCACATCAGACAGTTGGCAATATCAACTGTAAAATAAGAAACCAAAGTATATCAGTATGTGAGTGCTGAACTCTTATATCTGCATTGTTTTCAACTTGCCTAAATACTTCAACAGCATAATAGAACTCCTGAGATTTAATTATGGCTTTGGTTTTGGTGTGCCACCCCAAGATTTTCCATGGCCCCATCTGACAACCCTTATGACAATTTCGGGGAGCATTACTGCATATGGTTGCATCATGGGGGCCAGTCCCTACTGAATATTGTACAGCAGTGATCAAACAGGTTTGTGTGTACCACAGAGGGCACTTGTACTTCAAATCAAATCAAATCAAATCAACTTTATTTATATGGCACCTTTCATACAACAGTAACACAAAGTGCCTCACAGAGGTTAAAAACAACAAAGATCCAAAACAGAAAACAAAAAGAAAAGAGAAAACCCAACCCTCCC
Organism: Epinephelus lanceolatus; assembly: GCF_041903045.1. Classification (NCBI taxonomy): domain Eukaryota; kingdom Metazoa; phylum Chordata; class Actinopteri; order Perciformes; family Serranidae; genus Epinephelus; species Epinephelus lanceolatus. The sequence goes on from NC_135751.1 coordinate 29,199,777, forward strand.
ACCCAACATAGAGATACATGAATATACATATACACACACACACACACACACACACACACACACACACACACACATACACACAGATATACACACACACACACACACACACACAAGCTATCACTAAAGAGACATGGCCAAGCACCGAGACCCGAGGCAAGGAAAAAGCCACCTCTGGGGGCCGTCTGCACCGAGAGGGCCCATGGTCCACGGCCACAGGCAGCGCCGCCATAGAGACACCCCGACCCGGGCAGATATGAGGCCCCACACCGAGGTGCAGTGCCCCACAGCCACCCAGGTCAGAGCGGTCTCTCAACGGCACCCCCATCAGGAGACCAGGAACAACTCTCAGTGTGGTAGGCCCCCATGAGGAAACACTGGAGCTAAAAACTGAGGGACTAAAACAGTAAGATAGGATAAAAGGTATAAAAAGAACCAAATAAACAAAAAGCTATTTAGCTCATAAAATTGAGTTTGTAGCTAGGTAAGAATGATCTAAAACAGAGACATAAAATGCATCAAAACTAAAACCTATAGGCTAACTAAAATAACAAAAGATAAAGGTTAAATGAGATAAGAATGTATAAAGGGAAAGGGTAAGAATATAAAAAAAAAAAAAAATAAATAAATAAATAAATAAATAAAAAAATAGATAATAGATGGATAAATCTATTATAAGAGGAATTTAAAATAGATAAATAAAGAGATCAGTTAAAAGCCTGATTAAAAAGATGAGTCTTGAGCCTCATTTTAAAAACATCTCAACAGTCTCTGCAGCTCTGAGGTTCTCCGGCAGGCTGTGCCACAATCGGGGGCCATAATAACTAAATGCCGCCTCCCCGTGTGTTTTAGTCCTAACTTGTGGTATAGTTAAAAGGCCGGTGCCGGAGGACCTCAGGGTCCGCGAGGGTTGATATGGTAAAAGCAGGTCAGATAAATAAGAAGGCCCAAGACCGTTAAGACATTTAAAAACTAATAAAAGAACCTTGAAATCAATCCTGAAGTGCATGGGGAGCCAATGCAGCAATTTTAAAACTGGTGTAATGTGCTCCCACCCTCTGGTCCTCATCAGCACTCGTGCAGCTGAATTCTGTAATAATTGTAGATTAGAGATGGTCTTTTTGGGAAGACCAGAGAGCAGGGCATTACAATAATCTAACCTACAGGAGATAAAAGCATGCATCAGCACCTCCGTGCTGGCCTGAGAGAGAAACGGGCGGACTCTGGCTATGTTCTTAAAGTGGTAGAAACCTGCCTTTGTTATGTTTTTAATATGTGGAATAAAACTAAGCTCAGAGTCAAAAATCACACCCAGATTTTTTACAGATTGTGTTGGTTTAAAATCCTGTAGTTTTGGTAAAAGTTTCTCTCTCTGGCCTTCAGGACCAATGACTAAAACCTCTGTTTTGTCCTGGTTGAGCTGCAGGAAATTCACTGCCATCCATGACGTTATATCTAAAATGCAGTTAAAAAGGGTATCAATTGGCCCTGTGTCATCAGGAGACACGGCGATGTACAGTTGCGTATCATCAGCATAACTATGAAAGCTGATGCCGTGCCTCCTGATGACGTCCCCCAGAGGAAGCATGTAGAGATTAAAAAGAGCTGGACCTAAAATTGACCCTTGGGGGACCCCACACTTTATCTCATGGGTTCCTGAGGAACATGTATCCATACTTACAAAGAAGTGTCGATCAGTAAGGTAAGAGACGAACCAGTTAAAAACAGTACCAGAGAGGCCGACCAGGTGCCTCAGTCTATTTAATAAAATGTGATGGTCTTCTGTATCGAAGGCTGCGCTTAGATCCAGTAGTACCAAGACTGTGAGTTTATGGTTGTCTAAATTGCACCTGATGTCGTTTAAAATCTTTAAAAGGGCTGTCTCGGTACTGTGGTTCATCCTAAAACCAGACTGATACCTCTCTAAAGTGTTATTTGTATTTAAAAAATAATTTACTTGGTTAAAAACCAGTTTTTCTAAAATTTTGCTTAAAAATGATAAGTTGGATATAGGTCGATAATTATTAAAAATATTGGGGTCTAAATTGCTCTTCTTCAGAAGGGGCTTCACCACCACCGTTTTCAAGGAGGCCGGGAAGACACCCGTCTGAAGAGAGTAATTCACCATGTACAGTAGCTGTTCCTCAAAGAATCCATAAAATGTTTTAAAAAATGGTGTGGGAATTGGGTCTAAAAGGCAGGTTGTGGGCTTTACTTGGGAGAAAACTCAACCAAGTGTCCTCACATCAACCAGGGCAAAACTCTCCAGTGTTTCCTCAGGTAAAAGCAATGATCCAGGTGTGTCGACAGTTAAAATCTATTGCGATAAAAGACTGGATCTGATGTCACTGATTTTACTTCTGAAGTGGTCTGCAAAGTCCTCACAAAGGGCATTGGTTGTTGTCTTGGGTGATCTGTTAAAATTACTGTTTGTTAAAATATCAATTGTGGAGAAGAGGAATTTGGGGCTGTTTTTATTGTCAGAGATTAGTTTTTTGAAGTGTGAAATTCTTGCCTGTTTGACTGCGTTATTGTAGGTTTTGAGATGTTGACGTAATATTTCGTAGCGGACTGTTAGGTTTGATTTTCTCTATCTTCTCTCAGCACTCCTGCAGTATCTTTTCAGTTGTTTGATTTCCTGATTTCTCCACGGGGGTGTAGGTTTTGTTCTAATTGCTTTGATTAAAAGTGGAGCCACTGAGTCTAGCGTTGACTTGAGTTTGTTGTTAAAATTGTCCACAATAAAATCACAGGGTGCTGGTAAAATCTCTGCAGGAGTGCTCTGTAAAATCTGGATAAAATTTGCAGCCACTTCAGAAGTTAGGTAGCGTTTCCTCACTGTTCTCACCGGGGCGTCCTGTTGGTTAAAACTGGTGATGTTAAAAAACACACAAAAGTGGTCGGACACAGCCAGATCCACAACAGAGGACACACCCACGGACAGGCCATAGGTTATGACCAGGTCCAGGGTGTGCCCTCTGCTGTGGGTCGGCTGCGTGATATGTTGTTTAAAATCTAAACAGTTTAAAAGGTTTAAAAATTCTCTGGATACTGGGTCCGAGGTGTTGTCAGTGTGTAGATTAAAATCACCAGTTATTAAAATCCTGTTGTAGGTGGAGTGAATGATTGATAATAATTCAGAGAAATCACTGATAAAAGAAGTGGAGTACTGGGGTGGTCTGTAAACCGTTATGCAAAGGATAGGAGGGCTGCTAAAAACAAAGGCATGATGCTCAAATGACGTGTAACTGCTAAAAGAAACTTCATTTGAGGACATTGTGGTTTTTGTTACTGATGCAGTTTCGCCTCCTCTTTTACCTCCCCTAATAGAATATAAAAAGTTAAACTTTGGTGGGGAAGCCTCGGTGAGAACAACAGGTGCGTCGGTGCCAAGCCATGTCTCTGTAAGGAGAATACTGTCTAGGTTATTGTCTAAAATTAAATCATTTATGATAAAAGATTTGTTTAAAAGGGAGCGCACGTTCAGCACTGCCATTTTAATGTTTGTGCTGAACGTGCGCTCTTCATGTCTTTTCAAATGGATGTTAAAAACACGGTTAGGTCTAAAAACATTCCTGGGTTTCAACTTTCTAAGTGTAATGATAGTTTTTATGGTGTGAATGTCCTGTGTTTCCGGTTGCAGAGAAGGTGCTACTGAGGGAGAAGTGTGTGTGGTGCAATGTGTAGTGGAGGAGGGTGGAGGTGGGTGAGCAGTGAGTCAGGAGGTGGCTGTGGTGCAGGATCGGACGGTCAGGTCAGTGTTGACTGATAAAAGCCGTGATCCCTCCTGGTTTTGGTGGAGGCCGTCCCGTTTAAAAAGGTGGGGTCTGTTTAAAAAAGCTATAAAATTGTCCACAAAAGGGATACTTTTGGACAGGCAGTATCCCTTCAGCCACAGGTGCAGCTGATGAAGGCGGCTGGTGGTGACGTCACCATAACGAGGTGGGGGAAGCGGGCCGGAAATAATTAGCCGCTTCCCCGTGTCCAGCAGGCGGTCCACCAGGGAGATGAAATCCTGCTTGAGGACCTCTGACTGCTGGTTCCTGAGGTCGCTGATACCGGCCTCCAGGACCAGCGTGGAGGCCGAGCTGTGCCGTGCAGTCAGCTGGAGGGCGGAGGATGCAGCCTCATTGACACGTGCACCAGGGTGGCAGAAGGTGTGGCCGTTGTGCACTTCCACGTGCCTGACCATGGAGGTCCCGATCACTAGCACAGAGGGGGTGCGCTGCTCCCGAGTGCGCGCCTCCGACTGCCTGGAGGTTCGACAGTGACGGGATGGAGCCCGATGTTTGTGGCGCCGGGCCACAGTTCCTCCTGACCGGGATGGAGGGGAGGGGTCAGGCTGGACAAGCAGATGCCGATTCCTGGACTGGTGAGAGCCACGGCCAGCTGGATGTAGGCCTACAGGTTCCACAGGCGAGCTGGACGAAGCATCCACGGGAGGGAAGACCTGCAGGCTTAGGATGTCATACCTGTTATCCAGCGGCAGCTCCGGAGGCGGAGGAGGAGGAGATGGACAAGCCCCAGAGCCCCTGGCCACCACCGACCAGGGCTCCCTCGGCTTGAGTTGAGCACACCGGTGCTCCCACTCCACCCTCCGTGATGAAGCGCTGCGGCTCCGCGGGGCGAAGGCAGGAGGTGGAGAGCGCCGATGATTTAGGCTTGGCTCCCTGGCGGTGCCAGCAGGACTCGGCTAGTGCTGGTGTCAGAGTTCCGGTGGTTATGGAGCCAGTCCACGGCAGGGTGGTGTTGTTCGTGGCCATCGTGCTCCGGTCACCAGCGCCGGATGCCGTCAGGTGAGCAATATGTTTCGCCTGGGTCGTGGCGACGGTGGTAAAATCCAGGAGGATCTTTTCCCTCTCCTTGAGGTCCGGCCTGCAGTCCGGAGATGCTCTCCCTCAGTTTTGACAGGGTTGGGAAGCAGGACTCACACACCGCCAACATACCTGCGGCCTGTGCTGGAGATCCATTCCTCGGGACACAGTATCAACACACGGAGGTGAGTTAAAATTTTTACCCTCGGTCGTGGGGCCGAAATGTCCAAGGGGACCTTCCCCAATTTTAAGGGGGCAGTCCGCTTCAGGTGGTGAGTTGTAGGTCTCCCACAGTTAAACGATTTTTAAAAGTTGGCACCTCGCTAATGCGGTTCGGCTGGCGACTTCCGCGTTCACTTCTGCGGTAGTCTATGATCCGTGACAACCACAGGCCCGATGGCTTAAAACCTTAGTCCATGTTTAAAAAGTACATACAATAAAAGCTGAGAGCAAGTGGTTTGTTAATAAAAGAAGCGAGAAACTGCATTAAAAGCTGTGTTTTACCGGACCGAAGTGACGGGGAAACCAGTGACGTCACGCGCAAACAGGAAGCAGAAGCAAATCTTTTCACTTCATGAAAAGATTGTTGAGTAGCTCAGCTAATGTGAGACACACTGACATTTTTATTCAGTTAAGAAATGTCTACATATTTGTCCAAAATATCCAAATATTATTTGTGTGAGGCCAATTTGTGTTTTAAAAAATCCTGGGTGTGCCACTGCTTCAACATGCCAGAAGTGCACTCAACCCACTCAACAGCCCTTATAAAAAGTCAGTTGTTTATGTGTATCCATGCTCATAAAAAGGCCCTATGAGGCAAAACACCAAACACTACTTAAATGTCTTAATAAACACCCTGCAAGGCAGCTACTGAGGCAGCCAGCAAAGACAAAGGTTTAACAGTGTGAGGAGAGCAGGTGTGTGACTCAAGAACCAAGGTGATGTCACAAAGTCGGAGGAAGCAGGTGGGCCAAGCGGTTGAGAAGGAGCCCCCATCTGGTAAATGTGTCACTGTTGGTTAGATAACGATGCCAGAGGCTCAATAAAGCGTTAACCAGACATTCTGGAGAACTTTCTGTCCTTTTTCTGTACGTTCCACAAACTCACTGTGTATACCACACAATCAGAGTTGGAATGAGGTCAATTTCATCGAGCAAACTGTCGGCATCACTGTTGTAAATTGTCACCAGAGGAGCAGCGTACCAAGAAACCTCAACATTAGTCTAAGTCACCAACAACACTGCTAAATTAGCTTTCTCCGTTTCTTTATAATTAGGGATCAGGGAGCCGGTGAACTGACAGTATGCCCGCTACTTTTTATTTGACTATACAGTACCACTGACAGAGCAGAAGGTCTGGAAAGGAGGGAGGAATGAAATTGAGCTTCTAACAAATACTGTCTATCTCCATTGCCCACCCATCTGTCTTTCTGTCTCTGTCTTTCCTTCAAGGCGCATGTGTCCTTAGTACTGCCAGGCAAAATCTGCCACTGAGGCTCCGAACTGCAAAGCTGCAGGCGGGTGAGACGGTAAGAGAGAGGGGGAGAAAGAGAGAAACGAAGCGACAGAGAGAAGGAGAGAGGGAAAAGAAAGACAGAGAGAGCATCAGTGATAAAAAGTAAAGCGCCAAAAGATAAAAAACTTGACATCAGAGACTGCTGTAGACCCAGATTTTCCTAATGCTTGTCACGGAGTGTGTAGCTTTCTGCATGCTTGTGTGTGTTTACTGTGTGCGTGTTTTTGCATGGACCCGTCTTTCCTCAAGGTGCTCTGCTGAATCATGAGTCTGATTCATGAAGAAACCCTTCAAGTTGTGCATTTGTGCATGATTGTAAGTACATGAAAAATAAAAGTGTGTCTGTGTGGATTTTAATGTATGTGCACCCGTGTGTGTTTAATGTGGGCGGGCCATTAACTGCCGGAGTGTCATGCATACTGGGATGTGCCAAGAGCACAATTCAGCCTCCAACTGTGACCAGCAGTACTTTGGACATACACAGTACACACATGCAAACACAATAACACCCTCTCACCAATGAGAATAATCCCTGTGGCATAAATGAACCATTCTACCTCCAGAGATGTCTCACTTCAGCACTGAGGCGTCTTTCTCTGTGTTGTAGTGGCTTGTTTACATTTATGCACCATTTTTCGGAGGTAAACAGGCTCGGTCTTCCATTTTAATCACAAGCCCTCCTCAGTGCGCCGAGCTGCATTAGTAACCGTTTATCTTGTCAGCTTTGCCTATGGAGATAAACCAAAGGTTTTCGAGCCTGCCAACAGCCACAATGCAAGCCTATGTTTTAACCAAACCTTTGGCAGAGGGGTTTAGGTTTTGGACTGAGTTGTGGTGTTGCCACACTCTCTGGTAGAACACTGTGGATTAGAGGGAGAATGGGGACTTTGATAATCTTCCCCCCTGCCCCTTCTCTCTCAGTCTCTACCTCTCTTGGGTGATGAATGACAAATCTCTGAGGGGTGGGGATGCCGTCAGAATAATGTTAAGATAATGTCAGGGTGCTGTCAGGACAAGGTTTCATTGTTTATTTTCTTCTTTTCTGTTTTTTTTTTCCACACCAAATGAATAAACAAGCAAAGGGCATTATCAGGGTCTCATGTGGTACTGTAAGAGGCATCCACTTAAATACACTGTATGATGTCAGTGCTGAACAAAATGTGATCAACACATCACATAACACCCAGTTAAAATGCAAAAAAACCCTACATTCCTACAGGTCCAGTGTGGGAAACTGGAAATACAACATTATAAGTATGCTTTCTTGAGTGTAAAATCACCTGATAATAAGAATAGTGTGTTTGTTACCTGACAATGAGTCGTCTATATCTACGTTGATATCTACGTTTTCATGTCAACCGCTGTTAGTAAGCAGCCCCTCCACAACAAGCAGTATTGGAAAAACACTGTTTTGTAACGTGAATTTGTTTTATTCAGTGTTTCTTCTGGTTTAAATCACTGAGTCTGTTTGTTTTGGAGAGGAAGAGACCTCTGCAGATAATTTGGCTCCTGGTAAAAACCTCCTGAACATGTGGATCTTAAGTTATCAGAAAAAAAAAGCGGTGCTGGCAGCCCATGTGCAATGCATCAAACAGCATCAGAGAAACACTGATTTCTAACGTGAAACTGCTTGGTCCGTGATTTTACCAGTTTAAATCACCCTGGGTCTCGTTTATAAAACAGTACACAGGATTCATACTAAAAATTTATGTACCCACAAAAGCCAAAAATGGCATGCGCCTAAAAATATTCGACAATGTGTACAATCCAGCTTCCACCTCACCATCTGCCTCGCCAATTTCCTGTCTCCAAAATGGTCATTAGCATGGGTCAAAGTTTCTCCCATCAAGTCTGTTTTTATAGATCACAGCTTTTGCGTGCAAAGTGGTGTACGCCTCTTTTAGGCCTCGTTTTGTGCGTATGCAATGTTGATAAATGAGACGCCAGGTCTGTTTGTTTTAGGGAGGGGGAGATCTCTGCAGTTAATTTGGCTCCCGGTAAAAACCTCTTGCACATCTGGATCAGAAAAAAGGTGAGCAAACAGTAACAGGTGCCGAGCTAGTGGCCGGTTTGCAATGAGTCAAACAGCATCGGAGAAACACTGATTTGTAACATGGAAGTGTTGTGTTCACTGTTTATACCAACTTGAACTCCTAGTATGTTTATTTAGAAGAGGAAAAGACCCCTGTGGATGATTCAGCTCCTTGTAAAAAACCTCCTGAACAACGAACACTGAAGGAATCCTAAACGGGAGTTCACACTTGGCACATGGGAGACATTTCATCTGGTTGCAATTTGCACTCCTCACCACTAGATGCCACAAAATCCCATGATTCCTACACATTGACCCTTTAAAACACGTATAAGTAGAAAACAAGATATTATTGTTTAGCCAGCCTACATTTTGAAGGTAATTAATGACAGCTAGCTTAACGTTAGTCTTGGTGACTGGTCATTGTAATTCCTATACTCACAGTGTTCTGTACTCATTCAATGTAGGGTTATCAGTGGCCGATGGTAACAAGCTAAGAAGACAAAAAACATGAAAATTAGATACCAGGAGTCACATTCCCTCTAAGCCTCTGTGCCAAGCTAACATGTTATGGACCGGCCTGTCCACTGAATGCAGAGAGAGCAAACTGATGTAACACTTTACCAAGAAATTTGTCACTGCCTAATGCTGATAATTGTGCAGCCAACAATAAATCTTGCAAATAACAAAAGATGAATAATTATCTGTAATGATATTGTTTGTAAAAAATAGTGAATAAATAATAACTTTATATATTATCATTTGGGATTTTGGGGTCTTGTCAGTTGCAAACCCCTGAACTCAAACATATTGATTTAAAACTAAATTCAGATAAATACATGTTTTGATTCAGTTAGCTGTTAGTTTACTCTGCTATCTGTGTAGCTCCAGCTCCATGCATTCACATCTGGAGACATTCTGGAGAATGCTGCATGCATATCAATTGTACACAAAGTCATATACACATTATATTGTAATCGCTGTGATAAAATATGTTTAACTTAAAAAAACAGGCCTCTCTGTCCACAGCATTAAAAAGCAACATTTGGAGTAAGCCTAAATTCTTCACCACAACATCACGATAATCTCTAAATAAGAGTTTAGCATAAATCAGAGACATAATCTATGTTTGGCGCGGCTGAATCAGTCACGTAACAAAGGAAGCTGTGGCTTAGTTTACAAGTGGCATTCTTAAAATAACTCTGTATTTGTTTTTGTCAGTCATTTATGCAAGCTGGGCAATTTCTTTGTGCCTGAAAAGATCAAATCTATATCTATAAATCTTAAGTAGTTCTATTTCCTGCAGCGACATTGATTTAATTTGCGGCTTAGATTATCTGCTTTCGACTGAGGCCATGCAACCACGGGTGTGGGCTGCTGAGTCGTCTGTATAAAGGTTGTTTAATATGAAATTAAAGAAAAGGTCTTCGTACATGTACACTGACTAGTCTGTTCACTCCAGCTTATCTGAATATGATATTTGCTCATTTTCCTCATCAACTCATGCATGCAGTGGATTTTTCATGATAACAAAAACAAGAAAAGTTGATGAAAATCACTCCTGTAGGGGGCTGTGAAATATAGAAAATATAAATATAAGTAGAAGTGTGCCATTTTCGTATCTAAACCCCACCGTGGTGCAGACACACATTCTCACGCACACTTGTCTAAGCTTTTGTCGCCTGGCTGGTGGATTAAGTGTGAGCATTTGTGAAATCATTTGAAACCCTAGGGGTGCGAAGAGGTATGTGTGTGTGTGTGTGTGTGTGTGTGTGTGCGTGCATATGTATGTTTGTGTCGCTGTGTTTATGCGCGCAATGTGCTGTGCATTTGGCTTAGGTTTGTGCACATTATACAGCATATGTCTACTTATGTTTGGGGCCCGCAGTGTGTCTGTGTGATTCAGCTCTGCTGTGAGTGACTGCACACCGGAGGAACTGCAGTAAAAGAACATTGATAAAAAATAAAAAAAAAATACTGGAAAATGAAAAAGAAGAAGAAATGAACTTCCCTTGGCTTGTTTTAACAGAGGATGTACAGCAATCAATATTATTATTGACCAAGGGGAGAGGTAGCATTTGTTTGACTATCGATTACTTGAAGCCAACAGTGTATTTCTACATTTTAGCCTCCATGACTCCAGACTCTGTGCCTGAGAAGCTGAGTAAGCATCACAAAGCATCTAAAGGGAAACTGAATGAGGTAAATGTGAAGGTTTCTTTTAATACATTTTTTATATATGAATGAAGGTGCTCATATACACAGTGTCAAGGTTTAGTCAGCTGAAGAAATCAGTAAAAGCAGCTTCTGAGTGCAGATGTGTGTCTGCAGGCTGTAGGTTGGGGTGAGAGATGCGTTTCTAATCTCTAATCCCCTGGAACAAACTGAATTATTCTGCCCTCCAAACACCTGTCTGTCTGTCTACAGTACAGTGCTACATTTACTCAAGTACTGTGCTGAAGTACAATTTTGAGGTACTTTACTTGGAGCATTTCCATTTCATGTTATTTTTTTCTTACACTACATTCAACCCAATCGCCAGAGTAATTGTTGGCATTTCTACACATCATGGATATGTAAGATCTGTGCATTTCAAATGTAGCAGATATGCTGAAACTTTGGAAATGTCTGGAAATGTCCCGACCTATCATTTAACCCTTTGAAATCTGGAACAACAACACTTTTCGTGTGCTGAGTATTTAAACCTTTCAACCCTGAGAAAATTGGTTCAATTTCTTTAAAAAACGGTGCTGAACAACTTGGTAAGACATGTCCCATGGATTGCAAAATAAATAAATAAATAAATAAAAGATTTTTTTTTAAAAAAAAAATAGGGAAAAAATAAACAGCCAGGGAAAAACTATATTTATAATTATCATAATTATTACATTTTAAAATTATGTTAAAAAAAATAATTATAATATTTTCTATTTTTTACTAATTAATTGCTCATTTTTAGGGTCATTTTTTCTGTCATTGTTCATTGCCCTCTTGCCTTCCATGTGTTTAAAATAAATCAAGCCAATTTGCTCAGGTTTTAAAGGGTTAAAAATACCATCTTTACCTCCGCCAAGGAGGTTATGTTTTCACCGGCGCTGGTCTGTTTGTCTGGTTGCCTGCAAAATAACTCGAAAAGTTCTTAATGGATTTTGATGAATTTTTCAGGAAAAGGTTGATAATGGGACAAGGAACAGATGATACAATTTTGGTGGTGATCGGCTGAAGCGAAGTGGATAAAATAATAAAATGGCAGGAAATCCAAGCTGCTTGGGGGAGGTCTGCGCTCTCAGAGTGCTCTAGTTTGATATCTGTTGGTCTCAATGGTTGGTCTGCTACTGTCTGCTGCTTGCCACCCTGCTCGCCTCACTGTCATGCATCATCATCCTCTTCTGCTACTGATGAGACACTCAGCTCACATACATATAATCTGAACTATGTCACTTTAAAGGTTTAATGTAACATATCCATGGTTTGCAGAAACGTACAATGCCCACATCTTATTCTGACGACTGGGCTGCTACATGGCATGACAGGCTTAGTTACTCTGGACATCAAGATGAAACACAAACTCTAAATATACAACGCTTTATACTTTAGGCTCATTCAGCTGCTATTATTGGAGCATTTTTACAGTGTGGTATTGCTACTTCTACATCCTCCAGCACAAGTCTACCCACCATCTCTGCAGCGCTTCTGGCCTGCATGTTCAGTCTGTCTGCACAAGTGTGTGTTTTCCTCCTGTCTCACCCATCACACTGAAGCCCACCTCTCTCCCTCTCTCTTCCTCTCACTCTGTCTCTCTTTTCCTGTCAGTTTATTAGTTTTAAGTGACATATGTGACCTGAAACCAAACCAAACAGACTGAAAAAGACTCTACAGCAGCTCAGAACTCAGGCAGATTTCAGGAATTTCCATATATCCAGCAATGATGACTATAACTTTTAAGCTACTAGCAAATAATTGCATGTTTTGTGAGTAGGATGGTTTGTGAATATGTAAGAGACTAGCTGCAGTGTGTTTGCTCTATATCAGTCAGTGGGTGGGCACCTGGGGTGGGTCTTACTCCTAAAAAGCAATGATTGCTCTTGAAAAACAGTGTCTCCCTCAGCAAGATTAAACATTCAGGGTTACTCGTGACCATCTGCTGAAGTTCAGCGTGGCAAAACAGCCATGACTTTGCAACTTATCATGAATTTTTTATTTCCGTCTCATAGGCCGTGTTCAGACTGACTTTAGCCCCGTGTTAAAAAAATGCAGCCCTCTCATTCATTAGAATGGGGCCCATCTGTTGGCCCAGCGGTGGTGCCGACGCAGAAGGCTCCATCAAAAATACTACAGGGTCGTCGCAAATAAGTTGAACCTGGCTCAGCTTTTGCTGCAAGATAATGAAATGCTGTATTTCTACTGCAATTGTGCTGACAAAAGATTGAATAACTGCAGCTGTGATAACTTTCCAGAGCTGTAAAGTCCACTGTTATGGTGTTATAAACCACTGTACAGGGTTTCAGCATTGGATAAGCTTTCACATTCATGGATCTATTACTCAAACTGGCTCTCCTGGATTGAACTTTTTATTATTCGGGTTCAGGGTGAATTATTTTGGCTATACTACGACAAAGGGCAGGTTAGGTTCGTCTGGACATTTTTATGCTTTCTGCACTGCTAAAAAATGTCTGCTTCAAGAGCAATACATTTAAAATCAGGCTGATTCTGGACTCATCTTGCAGGCTGAGACATTGAAACAGTTTCTATAGGCTGCGGCACAGTTAGAATGTAGAAAGATGCTTTAGAAGAACATACCCACACTCACCCAACTAAACTGCCATCCAGCAAATACGTTAAACCTAGCCCAAGTTTTGCTGGGACATAATGAAATGCTGTATTTCTACTGCAAAAGATTGAATAACTGCAGCTGTGATAACTTTCCAGAGTTGTAAAGTCCACTCTTATGGTGTTACAAACCACTGTGCAGGGTTTCAGCGTTGGATAAGCTTTCACATTACTCAAACTGGCTTTCCTGGATTGACTTTTATATAATTTTGGTTCAGGGTGAATTATTTTGGCTCTACTGAGGCAAAAGGGAGGTTAAGTTTGTGTGAACTCTGCTTCAAGAGCTGATTCTGGACTCATCTTGCAGGCCGAGACATCGAAACAGTCAGTTTCTATAGGCCGCAACATAGTAGAACATACCAACACTCACCCAACTAAACTGTGCCTAGACATACAGACACACACACACACACATGCGCACACTAGCACACACACACACACACACAGGGCCAGCAGAGATACTGTCTCTGTGAGAAACTGCAGATGCAGAGCGGTTGACAGAGCTAAAATATTTATACCCAGATCTTAGCAGTCTGTACTAAGAGAAGGAGAGAGACACAGGGAAAGATGGATAAAGAGAGGGAATGAGGGAGAGATTCAAGACGAGAGGCAGGCTACAAGAAAGAGGGCGATGGAAAGTGTCAGTGTGTGCGTGTGTGTGTGTGTGTGTGTGTATGTGTGTGTGTGTGTGAATAAGAGGAAAAGCAGAGTAATAACAACATAGAGGGAAAGAGAGGGAGAGAGAGATGAGTGTGCGGCACAGATGCCAAATGAATCTAGGGCAGTCCAGAAAAAAAACAAGGCATTATTCCAAAATCCACTTTGTATGTGTGCAAGTATGTGTACGTAATTGTATTTCTATATTTGTGTGTAGGTATGTGTGTGTGTGTGTGTGTGTGTGTGTGTGTGACGTACAAGCAAATATGTAAGCATCTGTCTAATGTCATTGTAACATTCCAGAGGCTGAAACACAAGTCGAAATACCACAGTTTCTTTATTTTGCTCCGTCTTTGTGCTTTTTTATTCATCATCCTTTAACAATTACAGCGCACTCTGCATCACACCCACTCTTCTTCCAGCATGTTCCATGTTGTCCCTATCTGGCTTTCTCTCTCACACATATCCGAGACATTTTTTATTTTTTATTTTTTTTATTATTCATCAAACTCGAACGCTGAAGGATTTGGTGTGTGCGAGCATGGGTGTGGGTTAATAGGGGTGGGGGGTTGGCACGAAGCAAAGATGATGGCAGATGGTGTCCTTACTTAACGCACATACTGTACACACACAGACACTGAGCACTAACTAAACAGATACACCCTCAAACGGAGAAATATGAGCACATATGTAATGCGCATGGCACGTAATATGCATACATGCAGATCTCTATGAAAGCTTTGGCAACCCTAGTAAAGCACCAGCAGCTATGTTTTGTTTACATGTATTACTTGAAGTTTGTGTCGAGGTTTGATAGTTACCAGAGCTTGTATAGTTGTATAGTCTTTTAATTCATATACTTTTAATTATTTATTTTTTACTTTCTTTATTTACTTTGTACTACTGGCACACGTGAATTTCCCCTCTAGGGATCAATAAAGGCTTATCTAATCTTTTTAAAATTCTTCCGTTCACAACCCAATTCAAAATCGATTTTGGATTAAACAAGCAGCTGCCACTTTGATCTTCTTTTATATTTTTATGCCAACGTTTTACCACGCAGGAATGTATTGTACTCATTATCACCAGAAATGTTTTAAATGGCTGCGTTTTTTTTTGTAACTTGGCCCAATAAAAAAAAAAAAAAACTCCCACACATTGATCTCTGCTTTTTTCAGTCAGATGATTTTGATTGAGACTAAACAATTTCAAATTACAGTGCACTGAAAAAAACTGAAAAACACAAGTTAATCCATTTTGTTTAAGTGCTTACAGTTCACTGCAGTAAGAGCCTGAAAATAGCACTCCTAACAGTAACAGCTGCATGTTGTATGAGTCATGTCAAGCTCCTTCTTCCTCGGGAGATTATTAAAACCAAATGCGTCCCAACACTTTGTTCCACTGGAGATAAGGCTAGTTGAATTAATGTGTCCTCCTTTGCAGCATCATAGAAGCACTTGACTGTCTGCACTATATGATCAAAGCATAAAGTTCCATCTATGTCATAGTGCTTGAGTAGCATGAGGTTATTTAGAGAAAAAATGAGTAAATCTAATTGATGTGCAAGGTTTGTTACACAACCTTGATTCTTTCGTTAATGTATGTTTTCCACCTGTGCAATATAAAGCAGGCTAGAGGTATACATGTATGTGGATTTTGAGGCGGGGAACACACGTCCACCATAATATTTAGGGTGCTTTCAGACCTAGAGTTGTCTCCTTTGGTCTGAATCAGGAACTAATTTTGTTACAAAGTTGCATAATTGCCTAGAGTTGGTTTGTGTTCTCACGGCAGCATTTACAAGCGGACCAGATCAAATGCCATGAGCAATTGGTCAGAATTTCCATGCGGGGAAAAATCCAGGAAGTAAACAAAACGTTGAAGAAGAGTACGCTTGTAAGATAACTGTGACACTTTCTAATGTCACAATGGAGGGACAACTACGCAGGTTGATTTTAGCGCTGCTCATCGTGGACTATATTGCTGTCATTGTTCATTTTAGTCAAACCATACAGTTTGAAAACGAGACGCGGCTCCAACTAGAAAACAATGTTTTGATGCATTGGATGTGTTGAATGTGCATATTAAGGCAGTACAGGAGGAGGTGCACATTAATAATCCTCCAGGACTGTAACATGCTCATGTTTAACCCAAACAATGTGTCATGTGACTGCAGTTGGTTCAGATCGAGGTCGGAACACGTTTTCACCACAAACCATCTCTTCATCTCTTCCGGTTGTTTCTGTGTACATCCAAGCGCGATTGCTGTGTTCACACCTGCACAAACGAACCATACTCAGGAGGCAAACCAGCTTGGGTTTGATTGAACTGAACCAAACAGGGCAGTGGGGGAAAGCAGCCTTAGAACATGTGTATTGAGAAGGTCTTCTATTTTGACAAAATTAAAGACATTTCTTCCTTTAACTGACGCAGAAATGACACAAACTGATGCATAGAAATCCCCAGTAATGCAGGAATTAAGTGTGGCTTAAAATTTCCTAAGGACCTCCAACTGCTTGTTTATGTGTGTTTGTACAGCATGTGGTAGTGTTTGTGCCAGTGTGAACAATCAAGAGTATGTGTGTGTTGGTGGGGGGTTCTTGTGGCTAATACACACGCATCATACCTCAGTCAACAACATCACACATCCCTCTGTGCTGAAGCGAGACATGCATGTCCACACATGCATCTAAGCACTCACGTACACGTCGCTTTGGTATGTCACCACAAAAGAACCAACACCTTCCCTCAAACAGACACGCATCGCTGCGCCACCCCCTTTCTTTCTGCTCAACAGCTTTTCCCCGTCAAAAACATTTTGTCAATGTCAGGTCACTTCGCACCACTTTGTCACTCCAATTATGGCTATAATGTGCTGAGCTGTGAATCCATTAACATGAGAGGAGGAGTACAGTATCGTCGGATGATTGCCCTCAACATAAAGACTGCTGTGGGTTCATTGAGCAATGGTATTTGGATACCATTGATTTCCTAAACATGGTTAGCAACCCCCCACTGTATTTTGCACGGATCTACCTGTGGCTTTGAAGGTAATAAAAACAGTATGCCAATGCGACCTGCTGATTCAGTTCAAGTGCATCAACCATCAATTATAAAGCCTGATTCATGGCTTGCAACACTGGGCGAAAGACCTTCCATCACCTTTTTTTCTGCCCATAGCAGTTATGTTGACAGGTATGAGATATGACCATACCTAAGGAGCAGAGTACCTACCATCC
This sequence comes from Epinephelus lanceolatus, assembly GCF_041903045.1. Taxonomy (NCBI): domain Eukaryota; kingdom Metazoa; phylum Chordata; class Actinopteri; order Perciformes; family Serranidae; genus Epinephelus; species Epinephelus lanceolatus. Next base: position 29,216,861 of record NC_135751.1, read on the forward strand.
AAGGAGTCAAGGTCTTAAAAATTTGTGGTTCACCAACTTCTGATTATTTACTCTAAATTCCTTGCCTTTCTTCTTTCCTATATTCTTTAACCTCCTTGGTTCTCATCCTTCTCTGTTTCATGTTTTCGCCTCTTTATTCTCCTTATGATTTCTCCTGTCTGGAGCCTCTGGCTGTCCACTCTCTCATCTCATCTTCTCATGGAACAGAAAACCGCGGTTTCCCCCCTCATCAACACTTTCAAGCCTTGCAAAAGTACAGCTAATGAACAAGCTCGCCGTTGCTGTCGAGTTTCTGAAACCTCATCAGCGAATCACTGTCTGCCATGTCTCTCAGTCTCTAGCCCAAGGGGACCTCCCACAGGTTCCTGGCAGTGAAGGAGTGACGGTTGTTGTGAAACATGACTGTCGTATTGATTGCACGGAGCACTGCAACAGCTGTTAGGCTGAAAGAGAGCGCAGTGTGCTATGGCTAAGGATTTGATGTGGAGGAGTGAGCAAGTGTGAATGTCTCCCAAGGGTTATCCCTCTCAGGATCTTTGCATAATCCTTCCTGATGGGTACGGAAATCAATGTGGAGGGCGTGGCTGGGAAAGGGAGGCCAGGGGAGGTGGAGCTGGTGGGGAATGCTAAAGATTCAAGACTGCCAATAGTGCGCCTGAGAACTAACAGAGCTGGTTCCTTGAATATACAATTAGGATAAGAAACATGTGAGCATACGGTGTAATTAAGGAGGCACAATACTGAAATTTGCATCCTTTTGTTGAAGAGAATTGTGCCGACATTTATTTTTTTCCATAGCCCATACAATCCTTGGATGCATACTGTATGTATGGATGAAAAAAAGATTAAATACATTGTAAATTGCATTCAAATATTTGCTTTACTAATTAAAGAGGTTGAAAAGGTGCCATTTTATTTGTGTATCCTATTATGATTGAAATTATAGTCCTATTTTAAATGCTGGGTTTTTCTTTTCTTTTTTTTTTTTGTTGCCAACATAACCAGTGTAAACAGTCTTTTTTAAGCTTTAAGCATCAGTAGCTTTAATAATTTTTTGTCTGTGTACTAAATGACTTGCCAATCAACTTGTCAACCTGTCAAAGCAGTTTCAATCCCATGTTTTGAATTGACAGATTGTGCCTTTAAGGTTGCATTGTATCTGGAGCACGGAGTTGCTAACGGCAACAACTCAACAAAGCCAGTTGTTGATAGTGAGAAAGAATTTGGTTTAGTGACTTAGTGAGAGAGATAATGACTGACAGATAAGTAGTCAGCTAAGCAGCCAGCCACCATCTGCTTTATTAGTCCGTGAAATTGCATGACTGTTACATTTTGCATGGAGTTTGTCAACTTAACATTTCGCCAAAGGTATGTGCTGTCACCATCAACTGTAAAAAATAATAGAAGGCACTACCATGACATCACACACCTGTTTTGGAGCCAAAGGTGAGCATATTTGGGTGAGAGGCTGGTGCTGTGAAGGAGCGAGGGGGAGATCTGACTGGGAAGCCAAGGACACTATCGGCAGATGGCCTTTCACTCAAAGCAGCCTGCCCTTAATTAAGCATAACTTTAAGTCTAAATAAAATGTAAACAGATGACTTACATAAAAATTCAACACTGTACAGTTGTCTTAAAGGGGGGCATTAGTCATAGAGGCCAAAACTATTTTTTTGCAGCAGGCTGTAAACATGTTTATTTCTGCTCTAAAGTTGGGCTTTTTAATCTGAGGGTCTATGGGGGTTCAATTGCTTTTGGAGCCAGCCCCAAGTGGCCATTCAAGGAACTGCACCCTTGTCACTTTTGTGTTGGCTTCATTTTTTTTACCCTGGAAGTTGCCCCTTGGCTGTCATTCAGGAATTATGGATAAGTGAGTTTAAAGGTCCAGTGTGGGGGATTTAGTGACATCTAGTGGTGAGGTTGCAGAATTGAAACTTGAAACTCCTGTGTGCAAAGCATGTAGGAAAAATATGGTCATCAAGCCAAAAATGTGAAAATGTGAGTGGCCCTACCTAGAGCCAGTGTTTGGTTTGTCCATTCTGGGCTACTGTACAAACAACATGGTGGACTTTGTGGAAGAGGACTCACTCCATATGTAGATATAGGTGCTTAATCTAAGGTAACAAAACACAACTGTTCTCAGTTTCAGGTGATTATTAACTAATTAAAAGATAGTTTTGAATGCCCCTAAATACTGCACACTGAGCCTTTGATATCCCTTTATTTTGCTAGCATTTAACTGATGATGAAACATCTTCCAAATCTCACCCAACTAATCATTTGCCTGTATTGTAGTAGCACACCATCCCTGCATGCAATCCAACACATGAGGAGCCTGATACTTTGACCTGTAGCTGAGTGCAGGGTGAATTAATTAGGTCAGCAGAGCCCTAAGTGCGTTGGCCTCTCGGTGCACTGAGGTCGGAAAAATATCATGACACTAATGGCTCTAATTATCAACTATTCAATAACTACTCAAGCTCCTGTCCATCTGGCTCCCAACTAGGCCAGTCTACTGACAGATGTTCCAGTTAAGTCTTGAGCAGGAAAGAGAGATATTGCGGGAACTTGTTTTTCTTTTTAGACATCCTAGTTTCAACTGCCATACCATTTTAGTTCATCATTCATCAGACTAAATGACACTGTTGAGTATACCAACATACAATAAACAATAAGTTCTTAATTTATCATTTTATTTTGTTACTCATAGATATCTGTAATGTCATTTTTGGTTGTATTATTGTGTCTTTTCTTCGATTTATTTTTCATGTTTCCTGTGTCATGTCTTTATGTTGCTGCTGTAACGCAGTCCTTCACACTGGCATATTCTTTACCAAGTGAACTCCACAGTATCTCACAGCATGTCTTGGTTTTCACACAAGTGAAGTAAGCAGGAAGAAAATTGCACTTCAGGTTTCTTTCCGCATAACATCCATCACCTCTTGAGAGCGACCCCAACAGACAGCGCCATGGATTCCCTGAATTATGGCTAACATAGTTCAATAGTATTCTGATGAACTCAAGATTACATGGCAACAAGGCAGTGGGTTTGGTAGGTGGGTGGTCATTATTCAGGTCTCCCAGGGCCGCCTCCCCTACTGATTTCCTCTCCCCCTTTTTCCTGGTACACCACTGATCTGTGATTGCAATTGATTGGAGACTGCTCATCATTCCTCCAAGGGCGACATTGGGAATCATCGACATCAGGAGGGAATGGATTTAGGGAGATAAGCAGAATAGGATAAATGAATGCAGCAGGTGGAGAGAGGATGAATGTGTGGAAACCAAAGGGGTGTAATACAAGACAGGGCATAATGTGAGGCATTGTGGCTTAGCATGTTTTCCTTATGTATTTCTACTTAATTCAAGTGGGTGTGACCAATGATTGATGGGCTAGGCTTCAGCATGGATGGTACAGCCACTAGGAGAGGGTTTCCTTATTAACTGAAAGCAATTTACTGTATGAGAATGCATCCGTCTTCTTTGCAAAACGATTTTGAGCAGAACCTGATGTTATTAACTATTGATCAGCCACTGATTACAGAAACAGTGCGGCCTTATTGACATTGATTCTTCAGTGTAAGACCAACATGAGCTGACTGCACCCAGCTGACCACTAACATCCTTAGATACTGATATTTGGTTGAATTTAGACTGTAACATCAGGTGACCAAAATGTAATGTCAGGACTACGTCTATTTTTGATTACCCTTAATACACATAACGTTATTCATCCCTACAACAAGAAATACTTTTTTTGATGAACATTTTTGGTGATCATCTCCATTCAGTCCCTTCGTCTTATCACATTTAACCATAGCTGTTTTTGTTTTGACGGGCAGTGGCAGCTGGTATGTGATAGAATTTAAGTTTTAAGCCATGATTTCTATTCTAGCACCCAAAAACACAACAACACCAACATTTAAAGACTCCTACAGTATGTAGCCTACAGCCATGTGGTGGCGAGTCGTGTTTTGCCTCCAGCTAACAAACTGACGTCATTGTGAAGTTGGCCCTAAAAGGGTCTATAATGATATTCAGTTGTAAGGTATGAAGAACAAAAACCAAGTGTCTTCAAAATGTCATAATGTCAACGTCCACACAATGTAAAATCTAGATATTCAAAATATCATCAACCCAAATTTCACTCTGATGTAAGAGTCCAGCATCTTTCTAATGTCATATAGACACCTGGTGCCAGCTGGGTAGCAAGGCTCTTGACTTGAGAGTTTGCATGTTCTCCCCATGTCAGCATGGGTTTTCTCAGGGTACTCCAGCTTCCCCCCACAGTCCAAAGACATGCAGGTTAAATGGTGACTCTAAATTGTCCATAGGTGTGAATGTGAGTGTGAATGGTTGTCTGTCTCTATGTGTCAGCCCTGTCATAGTCTGGCGACCTGTCCAGGGTGTACCCTGCCTCTCACCCAATGTCAGCTGGGATAGGCTCCAGCCCCCCCCCCCCCCCCCCCCCAACCCCCCCCCCCCCGTGACCTTCAAGACGATAAGCGGTTACAGAAAATGAAATTAAAAAGCTATGGAAATATGTGTAATGGTATTTGATAGTAATATGGATTGCACTGTAACAACATTTAATCTCAAATATATTGAGTTGTAAGTGGTATTTAAAAAAACAATTTTGATGGTTTGGCAAACACTAAACAGTTAGTTCTAACTTTTAAAAGTGAATGACTGTGTAAACAAAAACAAAAGAATTGTGCCATCTGCCAGCTTCCTTATTCCAGCCAAACACTCCCATGCAGAACTCAACTCCTGATTCCTCTTTGATATCTCCTGCTATTATCCTCGAATCACCCAAGTGAACAAGAAACTGCTCCCCGCATTAACATCATGCATGCAGATCATGCTCGAGCATACACTTGTCACATCTTAGATCCATTCAATCTCCCAAATACAGTCCATCAAAGCCTGTTTTGCGCTCGGTCAGCACAATGCGCTCTCCGTGGTGCTGAAGCTCTCTGCACTCCGTCCACCATGCTCTGCCGTTTAGCACAGAGTCACGGGGTTGATGGACACCTTTAACTGTCTCTCACACACACTGCTGATTAATTGAACCGACGTAGTGGCAGATCATTTTAAAATGCTGCTCACAGTTGCTACGTGTTATCTCGTGCCTGGCAGTGGAGAATGTGTGGGCGAAGGAATCTGTGTGGTCCATCGGTCAGTAGTCGGACACTGTTGCTGCTGCTGGCAGGAAATCTCTCTCTCCCTCTCTATCTCTCTCACTGACTCACACGCACGCACGAGCACAGAAGAACTGAAGGCAGCTGACACTGAAGCCCTCATTGCAGGTAAAGTGTGGCGCCTGTCGTGCGACATAGTAGTCAACACTGCTGGAAAGCTGGGCCACTCACCCTAAAAAAACACAAGCTGGAACACACACACACACACACACACACACACGCATCGCCAGTTTTATCCCCTGCGTGATTCCTCCCTCGATACTAAATCCCTTCTCGCACATCTGTCCATGGCGCGTACTCTGCCCGTCCATCCTATCCCCGCAGAACCCAGCATAAATACCAGCCTGGCTTCATGTGACACTTTAAATCTATGGGCGCAGATTTTTAATCACTTCTGTTTGGCATTTAAAACCCGAACATGCAGAAAAAAGCGTGTTGTGCTACTATACAACAACTGTAGCCAAACGGGGGGAAACAGACTTAATACCCAACAATAAAATCTTTATCCGTTATTATTCAATATCACAAGTCCGCTCAAAATCGCACTTAATGCCAACCCCGAGCAGAAAAACATGCCCCCGTAACGATCAACCATATGGGCTTCTGTTGCACCAAGAGGACTCAACCCAACAGAGCGTTGGAGTCTGTAGTGCAGGTGCATGCTCGCTCTGCTGCCGTCGCTTGCATCCATCGCACATGATTTATCACACCAAAGATACATCACATCATTTTTTAAAATCATATTATTACAAGTCCTAAGATGGAAACGTACAATTTTTCGTACAGTACCTTCACTTATTTCCTTTCAAAATTATGCGTCCGTTGGCTGAAGCAAAGAGATTTTTTTTTTCATCCACTGCTAACGTCGCAGGCTCAGCAGCGCGGTGGGAGAGGATGACTGAGAGAGAGAGAGAGAGAGAGAGAGAGAGAGGAGGAGAGATAGAGATGAAGAGAGGGAGAGGTGGAGGATGCACAGACCTCTGCGTAGAGTAATATGGTTGAACTGCAGTGGGCATCTGCCTCTACAGCTGTGGAGTGAATACCTGCAGACACACTTTGTAGCAGCGTGTACTTTCATTAACCACTGTGGGGCAAAAAAATAGCAACTGGTATTGAAAGAATATTAAATAAATCCTGAAAATAATTATTAATGGATATATTCAGACAGGCATGTGGTATATGGGAGAGTGGCAGAGACACATATTTATCAATGAGAGATGGTAGTCAGACTCATGTATGGGCTACAGCATCACCCCAGATCAACATCTAACAGACATTAAAGGGGGAACACCACATAATTAGATAATTAAAATGTTATTTCAATGTCCTATAGTAAATATTTGTGAATATGAGCTTCTCTCTCTCAAAGCCAGAAACCAGTAAGTTTCAAACTTGTGATGTCATAGGGTATAGAGGCTGGAGCTGCTCCATAGACAATGAGTGGCAGTCTGATTTTGTGGACCCACAGAAAGTCTGTTTTTCATACCTAAATGAGCTTTATTCTATCGTAGCGATCTCAGTTGTGAAACAGAACATGGACCCATATACTTATATGTAATTCTTATTTGTGGAGCACCTCCAGACTTCATGCACTATTCATTCATTCATTCATTCATTCATTCATTCATTCATTCATTCATTCAATTTCCATAAACACTTATCCTGTTAGCGGTCATGGGGGGCTGGAGCCTATCCCAGCTGACAATGGGCAAAAGGCAGGATACACCCTGACACATAGAGACAAACAACCATACCATTCATGCTCACGTTCACACCTATGGCCAATTTAGAGTCACCAGTTAACCAAACCTGCATGTCTTTGGACTGTGGGAGGAAGCTGGAGCATGGGGAGAACATGCAATCTCCACACAGAAGGGCTCTCCCACCCCGAGTTTTAACCACCCACCCTGGGTTCAAACTAGGAACCCTCTTGCTGTGAGGCAATGATGCTAACCACTGCACCACCAGGGCTGGAGTCTGTAGTGCATAATTGTAACAGGGTCAATTATACAGCAGTAATATGTGTAACAAAGTCAGATTTACAACATTTGTTTCAGTTGTTGTTACCTGACAGACACACTTGGGCCTCCATAGTCAATATGTGGAATGTCTGATACTCAGTTTCTGCACCCCTACGTTCAACTTTGGGAGTACCCCACCTATAAAGGGGTGTTTCCCCCCTTGCCTCTCCCCTTTTGTTGTTGTGCTCCGTGGGAGAGGTAAGTGGCATTGCTCTCGTGATAATTTATGTGTTTTAGTGCTGTTAAGCTGTTTATAAGTTTGTTTTATGCTAACATATTCCTGTGTCACTTAATGTGTGCAGGGGCTCGAGTTTATATGGTTGTAATTGACAGAAGATTTTGTTTTTGCCTCTTGCTGTCAGGTATGTTTTCTGTGTTTTATTATACTTAACTGAATGTAACATGGCCGCCCTTTTTCCTGTTGTGCTCCGTGGGAGAGGGGCTTGAGTTGATGTGGTCATAATTGACAGAAGATTTTGTTTTTACCCCTTGCTGTCAGGAATAAACGGAGATCGCCTACGAGGATTTCTGTGACTCAATTCATTGTACATGGAGCAGCTCCAGACTTTAATCACAAATTTGACTTTTAGCACTCTATTTTTTTGAATTTCGGAAAGATTTGTTCATGTTTACTAATATACTCGGAGTATCTTTTGCCAGTGGTTCCCAACTGGTCCAGCCACAGGGTGCAGATTGATCCTTAGTCACTAGTTCACGGTCCACACAGGTTAATACATTCAATCTCATACTTGCATTTGGCCATGTTGTTGAGCTACTTTGCTGTCTCTGTCAAGTCTGTCCATTAGTCACCAATCTATAGCAGGAAATGGCACTTTAAACTAAAAGCCTGTGCCAGAAATTCACTGTACTTTAAAATAAAGCGTATTTTTTACAAACTTAACACACCTACAGTCCATTCAGAATTCCCCTTTGAAGACAAAAAGACAGATGAACACGTACAATCACAAACAACCCTATTAGCCTCTGTAAATCGTCATTGCTAATTACACTGATAAATGAATGCAGATGTGGTTATAAAAAAGTGAGAAAGGGTGGAAGGGAGCCAGGGGCACACAATCAGGAGGGCAAACTGGGCAAGTGTTTGGGGGCCACCCCAAAAAATGATGGAAAAGGAGCCCCCGATGGCCACTCCTGTTGGTTGCACATTTTGCAATGACAACTACAAACCTCCTTAAACCTCTCATAAAGCCACTACAGTGCACTTTTGCTGTGCTCAAAAAACCTTAAGTGGGGCCCCAAGGCTGTAGCCATTTTTTTTAAATTCTATTTAACCAGAAAAACCTCTTGAGATTAATCATCCCTTTTCCCAAGACGGTCCCGGCCAAGACAGGCAGAAACATAGAACAAAATACAGAATAAAAATGTAAAGCAAAAAACAGCAACTACACGTGACTTAAAAGACCAGATACGACACACTGTGACACTGGCATATAGATGATTCTATGCAAAAATCCTGCAACGGTGCTTTGACACAGCCAAGAGGAACCAATGAGTGCAACTTTAAGTCCTTCTGCAGAAGATTCTACACATAAGGAGCTGCATACATAAATGCCATCCCCCCCAATGTTATAATTACTGCCTTGATGGGGCCCGCTTTAACTGACTGTTAGTTTGGAGAGTCATCTAACTACCTGTTACTGCCATACATACAACATCATGTTTAGCCATCAGCACAACTGTCAAGGCCTCTATGGACTTCTGTGCCTGGGGCTCCCTAGAGTCCAGAAACACCACCGGAGGAAGTGAGGAAGGAAGCAAGATTTAGCTCCATGATATGAACACTTTTAACACGACAGATTCAGTCACATCAACACACAGGTGTCACATGTTGAAGGCACGTTGCAAAGATTTAGGGGCATGATGGAGCTCCTCCTTCTCCCTTTTTTTTTACATGTAATCTTTGTTGTTTGTTTTGTCCACATACACATTGAGGCTTGAAGAATGAAAGATGGAGCGAGAGGTGGGGGAGGTGGGATGTGAATAAGTCTCCAGCAGTTTGTGAATCAAGCTGTTGCACATCCAGAGCGAGGGAAGAGAAGACCCTGACGATGTTGTGCATGCGTGTGTGGGCGGGCAGGAAGGTTGATTCTGCCTCTTTCACATGGAGGAATATGTTGAAGGTGTGATTATACTCAATTAGCACCCCCCCCCCCCCCCCCCCCCCATTTCTCACTCTCGCTTTTTTTTTTGTCTCCTCGTCTTTCTCGCTCACAAAAGCAGGCGCGCGCAGACACATGCAAACACACGTGTATACTTCAGCTCATTAACTCGCTCTCTCCCCTATCTGTGCCTCTTTTCTCTGTCAGTGGAGGACTATTAGCTCCAGAGACTGATGCGGCACTGAGACTCTCATTAATATTTTCTCATTATCAGTGTCTGTAGTGTTAAGCAAGAGCACAATGGCTTGTCTTGGCATGATGCTTAAAAAAATCTGTTATCTATTGCAGCTGGGAAGATGTGTAGTCATGTGTTTTAAGCTTGTGCTTTCACATAACGTAGGCCACATTGTGCATGTCATAAGCAAAAATAAAACTGTGCCAGGGTTAGACAACAACCAATAATAGATCAAGATTGTTTGCATCAAAAATAGTTTCTTACTGCACAACCATGTTATTATACATGTCACTCAGAGGGTACCAATGCAGCCACAACATTTTTTCTTTCAGCATCCACACAGCTGAGTGGAAGACGTGTCTTGAAAAGAACTAACTGGGAAAATCCTGCTCTAGTAATCCCATCTAGACTGTGTTTGGTCAGTCCTGATCCGTAGACTGCACTTATTGGCTGAATGCAATCGAGGGAAATTAGCAGGCCTAGATTAGAAGAGGAAAAACAAGAGCAGAAGGCAAAAATGAGAGCAAGGGAGAGAGACACGAGCAGGAGAGTGTGTTCACTGACTCACCCTCCATTAGCCCTGGGTGAGAAGTTTTTGTTCCATCTTTACCTTTGCACATCTGATAATGGCCTTGAGCTAACTGGTTGAACTGTGTGCAAGAGTTGAGCTGGAGGAAAACAGAGACTAAAGCACTATATTCAGAAACTTTTCCATCTTTTGTCTTTTGACACATGCCATGGCAATGCTGTGATAGATGGGAGAAGGGCACAGACTGTATATGTATGTCTATAAATGGATGTAGCCACCATGACGTCACACATTTGTTTGTGGACTCATGTTTTGTGGACCAAATTTGGATGAGAGGGTGGAGCGGTGGAGGAGGGAGGGGGGAATCTGACTCATAGGCTGTGGTGATGCCTCACAGACAGCATGCCACTCAATTATTGCCAGGCTGTAAACATGTAAAGTTGGGCATTTAAACATGGGTGTCTATGGCGACCAGTTTCAAGTAGCCATTAGAGCAGTGGTTCTCAACTGGTGGGTCAGGACCCAAAAGTGAGTTGAGGGTCATTTTGACTGGGTCGCGGATTCACAAATCGTTTGTGAAATATTGTAACTTTTTTCTAAAAATTGTATGATCTTTTCTTAAAGTTTTACGACTTTTGTCTCAAAATTTAAAGATTTTTCTCAATATTTTGACTTTTTTAAAAAAATTTAATGATTTTTCCTTAAAATCTTACTTTTTTCTCAAAATTTTATAATTTCTTTCTCAAAATTTTATGACTTTTTCGTAAAATGTCTTAACTTTTCTAAAAATTTTGCAACTTTTTTGCAAAATATTGCAACTTTGTTAATGTAATTTTACAGCTTTTTTTTCTAGAAATATTTTCTAGAAATTCTCAAAATGTTACTCTGTATATTACATACAATAGTCAATGCAAAGATGATGAAAAGCCATGAATACGCACCAAAAGACTATTGTATATTAATGTGTCTGTGAAAAAATTTGAGTGGAGAGTCAAAAATTTGAGTCATGACTTACTGACTGAGGAAAAATATGGGTCCTGAGGATAGACCAGTTGAGAACCACTGCATTAGAGGAACTATAGATTTTGGCACTTTCACGTAGGCTGTATTTTTCAGCCCTGGAGATAGTCGTAAGAGACAGTCCAGCAGATGGCGGCAATGCAACACTTATGGATGCCAACTGCCATAAAACTCAACAGAAGAAGATGATGACAAGGCAAGGTCAGATGTATGTGTATGCCGCGGAAGATATCTTATGATTTTAAGCAACATGGTGAGCATGGAGCTGACTTTGTCTGATGCCAGTGTTCTTTCAGTGCATTTAATATCCATTGCAAAAGCATCAGTGTGTTCGAGACCAACATACAACTAAACCAGCTGTAATTTAGCAAGCCATTGCTGTGTTTCCAGCACATTTTTAGGCACCGAACATGGATGGTTTGTAGCAACCTGTTGCTGTTTTTCCAGCAGGGATAGTGCTAGGTTGTTGTTTACTGTGATATTGCTGCATTTCCAATGGGGATCGTGCCCCGAAAACTGGGTATTTTAAGCCAAAACATGATCTTTTTCTCGATATAAGCAAGTGTTTTTGTGCCTGAACATACCTGTGTTATCCACAGCATTGATGAAATGGAAAGTTTCAATGTACCCTCTATATAATAGTAGCAAATGTAACATATCCCTGGTTTATTTGGCATTATTTGGCGATTGGGTTGAAAATTGTCGGTACAAATTTCCCTGATTATCGAACCAGGCTTCCATTCACACATGACCCCATGCAGGAAATGTTCCTGAACATTTCAGGGACAAACTACATGTGTGAAAGGGGCTTTGGGGGACTGAACTGGAGAGGACAGACACCAAGAGAAACAGATCATGAATGTGGACCATGAACATATCTCAACATAAATCAACATATCAGCAAATTTCATGTATGTTTCATCTGTTCTTGAGCTTTTTTATCATGGATTCGTATCACGTTTTTCTTGACCAGATGTGGTTCTAGATGAAAGAACAATTGGGTCAAAAAGATCAATAGGAATCTATCTGTAGCAAACACCATAGCTCTCTATGATGAGATTTGATGATTTGCTGAGATACTCTGTCTTGTGTTGGACACACAGAAAGGCAGACTGATTGGCCATTGTCAGGCCCTGTCATTAGTGGACCAATATGAAGGTAAAGAGATGGCTCATATTTCAAAAGCATCATTTTGTCCGACCACAGAAAGTCACATTTCAGGCTGATTGTCTTCAGGGACCCAAAAGATGCTGGCCTGTCTGCTTGCATTTCTTAATAGCCTCATCCAGCTGTCTAGTCATAAATAATTCTCTCCTGACTTCACTCTCACATACAAAGCCACTTTGATGCTGGGAACTCTTTTCTTGACAGCCAAACAATTAATAGCTGCTCTTATATTCTCAACTTACTGCCAGGGACTTTCATTTGGGATACTTCTTGTGAGGCTAACTATTAGTGTGAAGACAAGTAGTTGTCATCATGCCACTACTTAAGGTTCTGGGGGCTATGACATTGGCTGCCCCATTAATGAATCTCATTTCAGATGCCTTCCCATTCCAAAAAATCTTTCCAGCCGGGTGCCTTCCCCTCTACACTTTTCTACTTGATTTATTTTTCATACTTTTCCAGGGAAACTTCAGTGCTCTCTGTCAGCTCCATCTGCTCCTGTGTTTCTTCCATTTAAATTTCAACTTAAATCACAGTCATTCCTTATTCTAGTCAATATGTCAACATGTTTTTTTAAACTTATTGTGACTCGCTGTTGAAGGAAAAAAAAAGGGAAACAAAGGTTTGTAAGTTATACTTTCAGAGGAAAGCTAATGTGGGTTGTTGTTCAAAGTCTGCGGCTCTTGTGTTGTGTAGGCTGCTGTCTGGTTCAGTGTCTGCTCTGCCTATGACGTTACTGCTTTATGTAATGTATTACATCGCATTAATGCAAAATTAAGGGGTGCCATCATGACACCAAAACACAGAGATATCTCCCTTTTGGTATCTGATTTTTTTCCTCAAAGAAGAACAAATGAACCAATTATTTACTACAGAGCAGATACTGTTTGTATTAACAATGGTGCCGTGGTCCTGCCAGATGCCTCCTGCTGCTGCTGCCATCATTAGTCATTAGTCATACTTCTACTGTTATTATACACATATGACTATTGTCACACATGTATACTGCCAGATATCAATACATACTTTCAACATATTGTACCACAGTAGCCAGAACTATAACTATAATATTATTACTTTCAATAATGTTGTTGTAACCTACTGTCATTACCTGCATCTCTCTCTCTCTCTGTCTCTCTCTTTCTGTCTCATTGTGTCATGTGGATTACTGTTAATTTATTATGCTGATCTGTTCTGTACGACATCTATTGCACGTCTGTCCGTCCTGGAAGAGGGATCCCTCCTCAGTTGCTCTTCCTGAGGTTTCTACCGTTTTTTTTCCCCGTTAAAGGGGTTTTTTTGGGGAGTTTTTCCTTATCCGCTGCGAGGGTCATAAGGACAGAGGGATGTCGTATGCTGTAAAGCCCTGTGAGGCAAATTGTGATTTGTGATATTGGGCTTTATAAATAAAATTGATTGATTGATTGATTGATTGATCCATACAAGATTTGCTTCTATCTGGGCCAAGGTTTTCATGACTTTGTGCCACTTACCAAACAATTATCCCCATGTTTAAGTGCTAAAATTGCTGGATTGCTTGTTGTAGAGGCCAGTTACAGGTCTAACACTCTGCTTTTAAAGTGTTAGCATTAGCCCTAGTATCACTTTTCAGCAAATTTACTGTTTGGCCAGCCCACTCTCATTCCTAGGGCATCGAATCCTGAGACCTTGTCAAGCCCCTCTGCGTGTGATATCAACACTGAAGGCACCCTTTAGCGTCTTCATGAGGCACACCAGGCTTTCAGCTAACTCCAGTGTAAACCTATCCATGGAAATACTTGATACTGAGATGTAGTATGAGGAGGGGGAAAGTCTGCATATGTGCAGGAGGGGGGATGGATGGGTGTCACAAACTGGCTCAGAGTATGTGACAAGAAGGGAGTCCACACAAGAGATTTACTTAAAACAAGCCAAATTTATTAAACTAAAATTAACTTAATAATCAATGGAGTGTGTAGATCAGCAAAGTCAGTCATGAAAGCCATGCATGGGTGAGTGTTAGGTGTTCTGTGGAGGTGTTGAAGGTGCAAACCAAAACCAAAGATGCTCAGTGGATGTCAGCTGAAAGGAAGGGAGAAACCAAGTGAACAGATTAGGCAGCTTTTATAGCTTGGAAGCCCAGGTGAGCCTAATCATGGTAACGACCCTCCCATGTCAGCCAGCTGCCTGATGAGACTGGCTGAAACATTCTCAAAGACATTGGGAGGGGCGTCACACCCCCCCTCTTAAGATCAAGGTTCCACCTTGACATCTGGAACACAAAACATACAAAACTTGAAACACTCAGTACGTTTACATGCACAGTTTAATTCCACTTTTAATCGGAATGAAAGGCCATTCCGATTAAAAGTGGTCATGTAAACGGTCATTCCGATTGAAAAACGGTCATTCCGATTGAAAATTAAATCCAATTAAAGGGGGTGGTTTATTCCGTTCGTCATTCTGAATGAAAGAATTTTGTGTGCATGTATACACTCATTCCTCTTTAAGTTCATTCCGGTCTTTCTGCGCATGCTCGTTTCCTTGCCCTTCTGGCGTGATGACGTATATAGCGTGCATAGCAACGGGCTGCATAGCAACGGGCTGAGATAGAGCACTCGGACTTGTTGCACTCACCGGTTTCCATTCGCCACAGCGCGGTCTTCTATCTCCCTTCTTCGACCTTCTACCTCCCTTCTCCTCCTCAACAGATGAAGCATTAGCAGAACAAGGTTGTTGTCGTACTGCTGTTTCAAGAATATAAGCAAAACACGCCCGAAAAAGGCACTAAGAACGGCGTCGTCAAGCATCTTGTTATCCGGAGCGAGGACTACAGTGTTTTCTTCCGGTAAACGTAAACACGTAACATCCGCCCCGCCCCCTATCCAATCAGAAACGTTCCCTGGCCCAAACCTTGCACAGACCTGAATAAAGGCGATTGAACTGATCTCTCATGTAAACCCTCATTCGGAATGAATATTTCCCATGTAAACTACCTGGAAAGACTTTAATTCCGAATGATTTCATTCAGATTTATTTCATTCCGAATGAGAAGCCATCATGTAACCGTAGCCAATGAGACAACATTTCCACTTTTGACTTGAGTCTACCAAGTGTCCCCCTTTACATTGGACGAGCCATCATACAAACTTACTTCCGTGTTAACAGTGACCTAAATCTCCACCCACCACCAGCTATCTTACCAGATCAAACCCCTCACCCAGCAACCTTGGATCCAGAGGAGCAATTTAAGAATGAGAAATTTACTGGCATCAGAAGCTATTGCATAGGAAAAGGGTCACAACAGAACCAATGGCTAGTTACAAAGACTTATGGAAAACGTTTGGAACAATACCCACCTCAGAATGCAGATTTGTATCTTGCAGGAATTCAGTAACGTGGGTACAAAGCAGTGAGGTAGAGTCAGCAGGAGATTGTAAAACCCACAACCCAAAGTACACATCAAAATGTTGCTCTCAGAATGAGCACCAAAGCTTATCACATTCTTACTGTTTGTATTAACAATGGTGCCTTGATCCATACAAGGTTTGCTTCTATCTGGGCCAAGGTTTTCATGACTTTGTGCCACTTACCAAACAATTATCCCCATGTTTAAGTGCTAAAATTGCTGGATTGCTTGTTGTAGAGGCCAGTTACAGGTCTAACACTCTGCTTTTAAAGTGTTAGCATTAGCCCTAGTATCACTTTTCAGCAAATTTACTGTTTGGCCAGCCCGCTCTCATTCCTAGGGCATCAAATCCTGAGACCTTGTCAAGCCCCTCTGCGTGTGGTATCAACACTGAAGGCACCCTTTAGCGTCTTCATGAGGCACACCAGGCTTTCAGCTAACTCCAGTGTAAACCTATCCATGGAAATACTTGATGCTGAGATGTAGTATGAGGAGGGGGAAAGTCTGCATATGTGCAGGAGGGGGGATGGATGGGTCAAACGAAACAAGACTTTCACCCAGGAGACTGCTGTTTGTGTTGCATATGAATCCAAAAGTCAGTGCTGTTTTAACGCAACGTTATGCAATTGACGTACGGTCATCACGCACCACTTACGTGATGTAATAATGTTACATTTTCTAAATCTAACCAAGTACTTTTATTGCCTAAAACAAACCATTTCACAACACTAACCATGTGTAATGTGTTTTAGCTGTGCATCACATAAGCCCCTTTTACACTGCCAGATTTTTTGGCCAGTGGTAAACATATTGGTGGAACCTTTTTGGTTTAAAAAGAATGAGGCGCCCTTCCACCTCGGGAGGGGCTGTTGATGACTTGTGGGAGGGGCTGTTGATGACGGCGCACGTGCAACCCACTGGCGGTAGACTAACAGGAAATAGCTGATAGCAGGAATGAGCAGCGAGTAGCAAGAGGGAAACGCAAACCTGGAGACACTGTAAAAATGAGCAACTGGGGAGACAAGGAATTGCGCGCCCTCTTTGCCCTCGCAAATGAAGAGGCCATTAACCGTCAAATGACGGGGACGGTGAAGAACGGGCCAACTTACGAGAGAATCGCCGAAGGACTGACCAGCCACGGCTTCCCTCCACGTCACAGTCTACGTCACACACTGAGCTACACGTTTTGTTACTTGCTCACGCCCCCCATTGCCCTGAAAAAGGCACATTCTGTATAAACAAATGTAGGCAGGCCACATTTTGCCGCACTCCCCGATTTTGTTTTTATACTGCCAATGCTGAACGAAGACTGATTGGGCTTTCCTGCAAATTTGCACAATTCCTATTTAAAAAGAGCTATTGAAACGCTAACAGGTACCCTGTGCGTCAATATGAGACACCGAGGGGCGTGACAAAGTTATTTTTACAACCTTGGAATGAAAACAGGTTGGTTTGTCTAAAAATGAAGACTTGGCTAAACAGATGAACTACCCCTCTCCTACAGTGCATCAAAACATTGTGAGTCACTGTGTGTGTGTGTGTGTGTGTGTGTGTGTGTGTATGTGTGTATGTGTGTTGCCTGTAATTACTGAAAAACAAATGGCTCATGCGCTCACCTACTCTTGTTTTTAAGAAAATGTCATTGGCATTAAGGACTGTTCTGGTCTGCATCTAATAGTAAACCAGTGGTTTTTGTGCTAATGTATCTCATTGTACATACATGGCAGTGTTTCACATGTTACAATGGGTTGTCTTCACAGACAGTAAAGATTATTATAGTCCAAGTTAGGTTCCTATGGTTATAATGATAATTAGGCATGAAATGACTGCTCTAAAAATATGAGTATGTAGACAAGACTATGAAGGTAAGATGAAGGAGGCACGGTGTTCAATAAGATTCTGCAGACTTCATTAAGAAATAATGAAAATATTGTTTAAAATTTCCTACTGATTCAAATTATTTTCATTTCCTGTATGACTGTATCGTGACTGAAAAAAAAAAAATCATAAGATCACAGCAGCTACTTACCTTTGACATAAAACATCAAAATTTGCACTGTGAAAAGTTTGAAGTTGTCACAGCTGCTGTCTCAGCTCCGCCCCTGGTCCTGCCACAGTTCTGGCACCCGTTACGTTTGGCTGACACCCGTTCCATCATTTGACAAACTCAGACGCACACCCAACACACTCAGTTCAGATTGCAGGATTGTTTACTAGACTCAGCTGACTGGCCTCACGACTCAAGCGCTGCAAGTGTGTTTCCATGGTAACCAAGTATAGTATTGAGGAGAGGAGCAAAGAGTGAGAGACACTGGAGCTAACCCTGAGCACTGTATTCTCTCGTTTTTCACTCCTCTCTCTCCCTATCCGTTATTTCTTTCGGAGGCTGCTGTGGCTCCAATATCACGTCACAGCCGTGGTATCGCATGATTCCATGTTACATTTATTACAGACTTTAAAAATGTGTCTGGATAATATTTGTGCTTATGGAATTTTGTTTTTAATCCATTAACATTATTACCTATTACAGCTCCAGTTCAGCAAAGATGCACACATTATTGATTTATACGTCAAATTTTCTGGTCTGCAGGTTGTAAGAAATGCCTTGACACCATTTGGCACCCAGTGAAGGAACATAGACATTGCTTATGCAAAGAGCCCGAGTCAGATCCAGTAGGACGCTGCAGTAATATGAACCCACTACACAAGGTTTTAGATTAAGAGCCTGAACAATGGGAACCATGACATAGGCTCCTGAGTAGGGATGTCAATTTCAATTAACTTAGCCTTTGATAAGTCGACATCCATTAACCAGTGATCAACTTGTCAGTTTTTGAGAGAAAAAAAAAGATGTGAAACACAATTGTTCCTCTAAGTCTGGTGCTCCATTGACTCACTGAGCTTCAGAGCAATATCCGTTTAGAGGTGGTGAAATTTGAATTATTTTGATGATGCCAATGTCTGACTTTGTATTTGATTTAGTTTCTCAGCTTTGCTGACAGACAGCCAGTTAGCTGTGTTAACATACATAGTGCACGCCCAACCTGCACTGATTGGCTAGCCTTGGCCAGTCTGCACTACGCACCACAGGAGAAATGGATACAGCGATGAATGTGGGACCCAGTTCATTCCGATGAGATCTGCTGTGTGATGCATGTAGCCAAACTGGTTCAACTGCCACGTATAAAATTACCCGGATGGTCTGGGGATGACCGGCACTACTTACGCACTGTATGGCCCATAGAGCAGAGACTTACAGCAGCTGAGCATGACCGAGTGCAGCCAAGCGTTTTACTCCTGCTAACCGAATGGCCAACTTCTGCTAACTTCAATGGAGATAATATGATTTAATCTTGTGACTCTTCTACACTTTCCAAATGTTATCGGGACGAATGGATAAAACCCTGCTAGTGAAACAAGTCATTTTGTGGGGCTTGTGACACTCAAAAAAATGTATCCACTGATGTACGGATGTCTCTTTGGCCATGTAAGTCAATGGGGAAAAGTCTTTTTGGGCCACAGGGCATCACGTGACAGACCCTGGAAACTGCAGTACTACCGTTTGGCCACTACAAAAACTGGCTTTAAAGGTAGTGCACTTCCTGGGGGCTTGGCACAATTGGGGTCAGCTTGTTAGTGGCACCGTTCATTCAGCTATTACCAATGGATAACCACATGGTCGCAGAATGAGCGGCACTGCTAACTAACTAGCTCCCACAAGACCAGAGTAGTCCACATAGCAGCAAACTAAAAAGTAGTAAAATTAACCAGTAGACTGATGGGTAACCAGTCAAAAATATTTTCAGCAGTTAATGGTTAATGTCAAGCGAGTTCATTTTCGTATGCTGCAGCCTGGTGTCCCCTCCAGCCAATTAACAGTTAACCTTTGACATCCAAAACTGCCGACCCCTCTCATGTCTTGCTTAGTGAATGCATTCATCTGAAGGAGTGAAGTTAATTTGCAAAAAGCAGAACTTGATGACTTGATATTTGTGTTGTCATACAACCTCCCAGCTGAATCAGATCTGTGAAGTTGTTTTCCAAAGGACGGCATTTCTAGTCACATACGATGAAGCTGATTTGTGCATTTCTCAGTTTGCGCTGCATGCTTGTGGAAAAACTGTCAGAATATATGTTAAATAGATTCAGTGTTTCAGACACTCTGAATAAATGGTGAGTGTGTGTTGAGAGTGTGAATGTGTCATCAGTGGCCTCATGCCTGGACAGAGTTGAGGGCATCATCACTTAACTCAACTGGGAAGCAATCAGCACTCGAGCAGACAGAACGCAGAGTTCCAGCTGATCCTTACAGACGCTACGCGTAACTGAACAGGAATTTGAATGCACAAATTTATCTTACAAATTCACATACGCGTTTGCAAACATACATTTATGCATACATTCACAAATTATTGAGGAACAACAGACAGAATTATACTGTTTAAATACAGCTCACACATTGATGTGCACACCCAGTCCCATATACAAAAGTTACGTATTGTTTTTTCTACACACTAAATATTATAAGCTTTTATTGCATCAGAAATGTGTGTGTATAAAGCAGATAAATAACCTTGTTTGTGCACTGCTTTGCTCCTGAAAAGGGTGCTGCTGTGTAATTAGCATACGGCATGGCATATACTAATGTTTTTGCTCTGCTTTATTGTTTAACCTGTCAATAAAACAGTGCAAAGTAAGCTTATTATGCTTAAACCTTCTGTTATGGCAACAGAAACAATATCTTTTGTTCAGAGGTGCAGCTGTATGTGGGTGTTGCTTACATTAATGCCAATGCAAGTTAATACAAAAAAACAGCAGGAGATAATTACAAGTATGTGAGGTACACAATCACTCCAGGATCAGTTTGAAGAACATTAGAACACAAAGCTGCCAGAAAATGTTATAAAAAAAAAAAAAAATCCACTCAGTCGAAGGTACAATCAGTTATATGGCCTTTTGGCAACATCTAGTGGCAGTTATAGGGAACTACACCAAAATCAGCAAGTATGTCTCATGCTCTATCCTACAGTATGTTGGATTTGACTCACAAATTTCAAGCTTGGGCCTGTTAGATAACTGATGCAGAGACAAGACCAGAGGCCGGTGAAACACGGTTACTAATAATGTTGATATGCCACCTTAAAGGAGCTATATGTAAGAAATCTAAAGCAAATAGTCATAAAATCCTCCTAATATGTCACAGAGACTAAGGAATAATGTTCATATAACATACTGATCTCACCGACAATAGTACAGCCAGAATATTTGCATCTAAAAAATTTTTTGCGGTCCGCAAATCATGTTTATGTTTTGAATTTGTGTTTTGGCCTGTTGTGCCACCCACCGCCGTCTACCAGTCACGCAATCAGTAGAGTCTCAGCATCAGTTACGTTTACAACTGAGCTACAGCAGCACGGCAAGCAGCATTAGTAGTGTCCCAGCATGAGCAGCCGGCTCCTCCTCAGCTGTATCCCGGCAGCAGCGTTAGCAGCAGAGAAGCCAGACTTGCTTGAACGGTCCGCTGGAAAACCGAAGATCAAGGACGCGGCGATGTAGCCCTGCCACGGCAGCCGCCCGTGGGCAAACAAATCAGAGGCCGTTTACACGTACACGGTGATTTTGATAAACGGAGACATCTTCCTTTGTTTGTGCCCTTCGTTTACACGCAAACGGAGATTTCTCCTCTGAAAACGAGTCTTTCTAAAAACTCCGGCCAGAGTGGAGATTTTGGAAAACTCCGGTTACGCGTTTGTATGTAAACTGAGATAAACGGAGATAGACGGAGTTATAGGCAGCTGACGTCACAGTATGCGCCGGAACTTGCGCCTGTGTCAAAAGTGCAACCTATGTTGCTATGGTGACAATGGATACATGGAAGGCTTGAGCTTCTCGTTACACTGCCACCTACAGGTTTAGCATGCTCTTCTGTATGTATACACGGGTAAGTGTAAACAAAGAATTTTTTGAAAACGGAGATGGTGAAATGTCTGTTTATGAAAATAGCCAGCAACGTGTAAACGGCCTCTCAGTCTCCAGCGTGCCGCTGTCCAGCAACCTCGAATCTGTAGGGGAGGGGGGCGGACACGACTTGCGGCAGTATTTTGAATTTGAGTGCAGTAACCGTTTTGGCCACATTCTTACATACAGCGCCTTTAATGTTCCATATAACTACCCAACATTACAAACTTTTACAGTGGGTAACATCATTGCCTCTACCAGGGGCAGAGTGGGGTGGGGCTGCATCCCTGCTGAATCTATGCAATTGCCTAAAGCAGTGGTTCCCAATTGGTCCAGCCGCGGGGTCCAGATTTCTCTGTAGTCATCGGTTAAAGGTCCACACAGTTCACATGTTCAGCATCATACTTGCATTTGGCCATGTCATCGTGTTAGTTTGCTGTCTGTTATTTACCTTCTCCACTGTGAGGGTCAGAGGACAGAGGGATGTCATATGCTGTAAAGCCCTATGAGGCAAATTGTGATTTGTGATATTGGGCTTTATAAATAAATTGAATAGCTGTCCATTAGTCACTCGCTCTACAGCAGAATGCTACTTTTGGACCGCGAGCCACCATTTGGGAACCACTGGCCTCAAGAAATCCAATATAATTGAGTAAATCTTCTTCTCTTATCATGGCATAGATTTACATGTGGCAGATTTATCAGCTAAACATTCATGCTGTGAACTCTACTCCATCATAGTACGAACGAAAAGGTTTCAAGCTTAGTAATGCAGTTCACACCAAATCCCTACCCTACCTATGTTATGTAACTTAAAAAATAGTAACATCAGACAAATTTAGCCTTTTAAGATGGCAGGAGTGAAAATTAGTCATCTTCAACATTTGTTGTGTTACGGTTTCAGAATGAAGAAGACAGCTGGACAACAAGTAGATACAAAACAGGACACGGGATGATTTTTTTCTGTCCTTGGCAACTTTTTTCACAAAATGATATACAGATTGTTTGGTATTCCATTTTCTCAAATGGGTTGCATATAACCATAAATGAGAAAAAATATCCCCAGGGGAGCATGATCCTGGAGCCCTGAGGTTTGGGCTAAGCTCCGAATGTTTACCATCTCTTTCTCTGCCTCTGGTCTCTACCTACTTTGATGAAGGTGGAAGTAGCTCAGTCCATAGGGACTTGGCTTGGAAACTGCAGTTTAAATCCAAGCTGGTTAAAGTCCAGCAGTGCAGACTGGTAGCTGGAGTTTACCTCCTTGGTACTGACAAGGTGCCCTTGATCAAAGCATCTCTCTAACTATTGCATGCGTCTGTATAATGAACAAGGTGACAAACTGCAGTTTAGTTGGAACAGTTGCCTTCAGTGACATCATCAAATACCAACTGCCAGATTTTACCTACAACTGATTTCTTACTTGTGTAACAAAGAATGCTAGATCTGCATCAGTATTGTTCGTTTCCATGTAGTTTTTTGTGGAGGATTCCTGGTTTTTACACTAAGCTGAGTGTGTGACAAAAGAGTGAGTGACACTGTTCAAAGAACTCCCACTGATAAATTATGGTTATTTTTGGCAAAGGGGATTTTAGCAGCCTCCATAATCTGCAGTCCCCAGTCACTCCACTGTGGTTCTATCAGGCACTTGGTCAGTCCTCATTATCCGCTAAAATGGATCATCCGTGTCATACAGGCTGTGTTGCCACTTGCTTTCTCCCATGATCACTATGATTTGCTCTGACAGCAGTCTGCCCTGGGATCAATGACAGAAACAATCATTACAGATAAAAAGGATGCATTCTTTTAAGACAAAGTTATGGATCAAAAGGAAATACCAGGATTGCCACCTCACCATGACGTGATCTGTTTCAAAAAGTACATCAGCTGTCATTATATGCAATTAAATGCTGCACCCTTGAGGCAGACATATGCACTGTACTACTGCGGATAATGCAAGCTAAAGCAAGAGCTGTTGTGTACAGTATTTCTCACACATAGACAAAGAAAACATGTGCCTCAGCATGTAACCTTACAACTCTCAGATTAAATGATGATACAAATTGATTCTCACTTGTTTGCCACCCTGTATCACCCACTGACAGATAAAAATTCCACCACTGTCATTCCATTAAGGGTTTTAAATTTGCTGGTCTGAAACCTGTGGTGTAAACAGTAATAGCGTCATTGATTTATTTTCATAATTTATGAGAGCAGGCTAAGAGCAACACATACAGAATTCAGATGTCAGTGAGAGAAGCTCCGCAGGAGAAATTGCCAAAGGGCCAATCCTGCCACAGTGCAATTAAATAATGTGCATTATTTATGAAAAACAAAATGTTTGAAAGTTTATTTTGTAAGACATATTACATGCATGCCAGAGAGAGACTTGATGTACATTACACCAAGTTAAACTAGACTGATGCTTGCACTCCTGTTTTCCTTTGCTTCCTTTCTATTACATGTCAAAGTTTATTATGTGTCTCTGTATGTGCATCAGTGTGCAAGATAAACACAATTTAAATACATACAATGTAAATGAGAGAGAGAATATCCCTGGCTTTGCCCGTCCCTTGAATTTGTCTTGTAAAGTTTGGCACACCTTGAAGTGTCCCAGCTCTCATTCAAATACAATACAAATAGAAAGAGAAAGAAACAACTGAGACATGAATGTTTTCACTTTGGATAAAGTTTGTTTTTTCAGACAGTGCCTGACTGAGGGTGCGGGCATTAGTGTGTTTGTGGAAGCTCCTACACCCAAGCAAATGTATTAGGTGGAAAGATGGTGATTATTTGAACAAGTCTTCCCAGTGTTTCATAACACTGTGAGGACTTACAATATTATGGGCCTTTCATAAAATATTCAGGAGGAAAGTAATTACTTTCACACTGTTTTTGTCTGTAGTGTACGAGTTAATGTGTACTATATTCATCTGTTACGGTAATTTACTGTAAAATACAACAACATAGTGTGGAAATCACATAAGCATATTTAGCTATATGAGCCACATCACAAATGTATTCAGCAAAATAATATTAACTGACAGAGTTAATACAAAAGTTATTTTATTGTACAGCTATTCAAATCAGAATGAGCCTGACTATAATAACAAACTCACTTTACATTAAGTCCTTGGACAATGAAAACAGCCAGCTAAAACCATGAGAGACAATGATGCAGAAAAACATGTTGAAATATGTCACACTTTGGCATTCATGAAATTAGAATTTATAAAAACATAAATCATCTGTTCTGTTTGTTTTTTCCCTTTTTACTTCATCTGGATTTAGCCTTGTTTTCCTCATCTGTCTGTCCCTCGGGTTTGTCCAAATCCTCAGAGATTGAAGGTGCATCTTTCTGTTGAAATAAATTATAATAATCAGTATTAGTGTTGTTGAAATTGATATATAGTCAGTACAAAGAAAATGCTTAATATCTGCACTGTTTGCACCTGCTGCCTTGGAGATAGCTCATTATTTTTGCATACAAAACACTGAATATGGTGGAATCAGTTGGGGCTATTCCTCATTTAAATAGATGTATTAAAGATGTATAATATGGGAGGTAAAGTGGCACATGTGAGTTTGTTTGAGATTTTTCAGAAATCCATATTTTTATTAAATCTATATTTTAAAATAATTTAGCGGACTGCTTGAGATAATGTGTTGTAATTCCAGGGACTTACCACAGATCTGTCCTTTCCACAAGAGCACGTCAGCCATCTTATGTACTCCTCTCGCACCTGGAGCATACAAAACAACAACTATTACACAAAAACAATGCTACATCATCTACATAGCATTAAATATTCAAACGTTATAGGTTAGTTTATCTGTTTAACAAATGCAATTTAACATTTTATTTGTATTTTCTTTATCGTATTCGCCTCATATCAATAGTTAACTGATGTGGTAAGGCAGGAGAAAGACTGATGTAGCTGAAGACTACCTCCTTGTTGAGCAGACAGTGGACGATGAAGAGGAAGGTGCCCTGTTGGGAGTTGAGGAGAATGAAGAGGACCTGAAAGAAAAGGTTTGTCTGGTACAGGCCCAGAATCCAGGTACAGCCCAGTATGACAAACTGGGCCAAAATCTTGAACAAGATCAACCTGTAAACAATGAGAATTCAACTTTTAGGGTTTTCAGAAAATTGCATATTTTGGATTTTAATGCAAAGACAGTGTTGATCACTCATACCTGGTGTCTTTGGATTGAGAAACATCACTTTTCATGTTAGCCAGGGTGGGTCTCAGACTCCATAGAGTAGCACAGAACAATATCCAATTCAGCTAAAAGAGAAAAAGACACAAAGGCTGGGCTGTGAAGAAAAAAAATCTCTGCACAAACCTCTAATTGTACTAGTCAAGAAATATACCTTTGTTTGCTAAAAAAATATTCCAGACACGATACAGTTAAGACAACAAACTGGGCTGAGGTGACTGAATTTGTTAAAATAAAAGGGAAGCAAACATGCAATATACTCACAGCAAGGATAGCAATCACAGGGCCTGTTAAAGCCCAGTTGAAATGGCGCTGTCTCGAGAGCCAGCACCTGTAGCAGAATCAAACACTTTCAACCTGGATGCACATCAGACATACAGGAGAATATGAATGAGTGTATTACTGTTTATCTTACTCACACCTCTGCCTCAGTAGCACCATATCCATCAGAATATACCAGTGCAGAAACACCCACAATCACAAATGGAACGCCATAGCCAATCAGGTAGAGAACTAGCCTGGGGAGGCCATCTCTCTGGATGACCTGCACCTTAGTGAGCCTCCGGACCAACAGGTGGAGCTGTAGTGCCTCCAGCAGCATCCACACAAAACCTGCTATAACTAAGAAGTGAAGAAGCCCCGCCATGACGGTGCAGGCTAGCTGTGGAGACAGATGAGAAGTATCTTCAATACAATAAAATGCCTAAAATGCCTCCTCCTTTCATCCACGCCCCAAGCTTTAGATACAACCACAGCAGAGAATTTATCACTTAATTGAAGTCACAGAATTACCTGAGTAAGTACTTTTGTAAGCAAACAAAACATCTTAGTATTAGCAGCCCAGTCCCTATAAGATAATCTTGGCATTGTATGTTTCTGCAAACCACAGATACATCATCTTTTTACATTTCATACGCATCTTATCAACATTTCTAGAGTGATGTAGTGCTAGTCACATGTTATCTGGAGGGGATGTTGAATGATGTGACTGCTGACTGTGAGACTGCTGCCAAGCTGTAGATGGCTGCAGAGCACTGTTCGAGACCCAACATAAAACACGGGATGTTTTCTAGCAACCCGTCCCTGCGTCCCTTCAAGTGGTGTTTTTGCCACCAAATGTGCATTTTGTAGGTGGCTAAATGGCGGGTGTCTCTTAGCAACCAGTCACTGCATTCCCATGGGCAGTTGTGCTACCAAACATGGGTGTTTAAAGCCAAACATGATATTT
This sequence comes from Epinephelus lanceolatus, assembly GCF_041903045.1. Taxonomy (NCBI): domain Eukaryota; kingdom Metazoa; phylum Chordata; class Actinopteri; order Perciformes; family Serranidae; genus Epinephelus; species Epinephelus lanceolatus. The sequence goes on from NC_135751.1 coordinate 29,243,946, forward strand.
TTTTTACCACCAAAACCAAGTGTTTTTGTGCCTAAATATAACCACGTCATAACCACAGCATTGTTGAGATGTAAGAAATGGAAAGTTTCATATCCACAACAGAATATACAAATGTAACATATCCGTGGTTAAGAAACATGCAATGCCAACATTGCTTCTGGCAATTGGGCTATTAGACTTGCTGTACCTCTTGTTCAACATATTTGTCGTTCCACAGCAGCAGCAGATGGGAGAAGAAGAGGTTGAGGCAGAGGTGAAGATGGGCTGTGTTGTTGATCTTGGGGTTCCAGCTACATAGGAGGAAGGTGAAGATGGCCAAACCAAAGAAGAATAGTCCAACAATCACACACATTCGGTTTAGCCACTCCAGGAAGGGATCCTCTGGTGGAGGCTGAGAAGGCATAAGACACAGAGACCAAGAGAATTACCTACATCCGTTCGGAACAACCTGATGTTGGATCTGCAACTTTGTCTTCACCTGGATACAAACTACAAGATTTTAAGGCTGACATATTGTCGGTCTCTCCATACCATAGCTCCATTTGTCAAATCATGTGGTGTGAGTTTTCAAGTCCTCTATAATGTTCCTGCCCTCAGCAACACAGTCTTATCATGTATATAGACATCTCATATACCTCCCCAATCTGCATGATGAGGGCAAAGGTAGAAAGGTGGGAGCAGCTGCACACTGTGTAGTTTTCATCAGACTATGGAACCCAGCAGCCCTCCACCGACCAACCCATCGTCTCTTCCTCTTTTTCACCATCGTCCTCTTGTCCCTCTTCTTCATTCTTGCTTTTGTCCTCCCAGAACACACAAGTCACAATTCCAGATTCAGGTACTTTCTGAGAAACCAAAAGAAACCGAGGTTACATTCAAAGTTAGTTTCTTTTTGTCTCGATGGATAGGAGTTGAATTTTGATTGCTGCTGCACCTTCTTATGTTGGATGGTAAAGTTGACGGGCTCGGTGAGGTTGGTGGTGTTTATGGACGGTAAGATTGCGGTAAAAACATCCGAGTACATCTCTGTCTTGTTCTCCGTTTTAAAGTATTGATGACTAAGAAGAGTCTCCATCCCACTCAGTGTCATGAAGGCAGCTGCAGCAGAACCTAGGAGTGTCCATGTGAAATAAGAATTAAACAGATATTAATAGATGATACAGTCATCATGGACTTTTTCGTCTACTTTGTCTCACCATTGTTGGCGCTGGCAAGAGCCTGCAAGTTGATCTCCATGGTCTGTCCTTTGGCAGAAAGAGGAGCATTGTTGTCATCATGACTCCCTGGGCCAATGACTTCGAGGCTCAAATCTGACACATGGATAAAAATTATAGCAGGTATATTTTATATGTGCTGAGAAATCAAATGTAGCTTATCTAAACAAAGAGGAACTCCTCTTACCCACTGTTGGAGTTTGCATTGCTTTGCTGATTTTGTTCTGAGTTCGTGGCACTATTGTAGAAACTAGAAGGTCTGTGATTCCCAGGATCACACTGCCGGTCTCCCCGTCTCCTTCACTACTCACCCTGCTCGACCTGACACGTGGTCCAACGCCTGACACTTCCTGTGAGAAATAAGTCGTTGTAATGAGGCAAACAAAAACACAAACATAATATAAAGGTCTGATTTTGTTGGATATGAAGTACCATGGATGCAGAAAGGCTGTTTGCCACTGTCTGCAAAGACACCAAGAAAGACAGAGGGGAAAGGCATTAGAATGTAACCGCAGTGTCCCCAGCACATTACATCACCTCTTTAGACTCACAGTGAGGATCCGTGTGATCGGTCTCCACAAGTAAAACACTAGAATCTTTTCTACATACCGCATCTGGTAAGGTGACACCTGTGTTGTTCTTGAGCTGTTGATCCATATTGCCAAGGAAAGCTCTTTCTTTTGTCTGACCCTGCAATACAACGTGTGTGTTGAGTATTTATTTACTTTGCCTGAGTACTACAGTACAGGCCAAAAGTTTGGACACACCTTCTCATTCAATGCGTTTTCTTTATTTTCATGACTATTTACATTGTAGATTCTCACTGAAGGCATCAAAACTATGAATGAACACATGTGGAGTTATGTACTTAACAAAAAAAGATGAAATAACTGAAAACATGTTTTATATTCTAGTTTCTTCAAAATAGCCACCCTTTGCTCTGATTACTGCTTTGCACACTCTTGGCATTCTCTCGATGAGCTTCAAGAGGTAGTCACCTGAAATGGTTTCCACTTCACAGGTGTGCCTTATCAGGGTTAATTAGTGGAATTTCTTGCTTTATCAATGGGGTTGGGACCATCAGTTGTGTTGTGCAGAAGTCAGGTTAATACACAGTCAACAGCCCTATTGGACAACTGTTAAAATTCATATTATGGCAAGAACCAATCAGCTAACTAAAGAAAAACGAGTGGCCATCATTACTTTAAGAAATGAAGGTCAGTCAGTCCAGAAAATTGCAAAAACTTTAAATGTGTCCCCAAGTGGAGTCGCAAAAACCATCAAGCGCTACAACGAAACTGGCACACATGAGGACCGACCCAGGAAAGGAAGACCAAGAGTCACCTCTGCTTCTGAGGATAAGTTCATCCGAGTCACCAGCCTCAGAAATCGCAAGTTAACAGCAGCTCAGATCAGAGACCAGATGAATGCCACACAGAGTTCTAGCAGCAGACCCATCTGGGGGCCCATTTGGGGCGGCAGTAGCTCAGTCCATAGGGACTTGGGTTGGGAACCGGAGGGTCGCCTGTTCAAGTCCCCGTCCGGACCAAAAATATGGAGCGTGGACTGGTAGCTGGAGAGGTGCCAGTTCACCTCCTGGGCACTGCCGAGGTGCCCCTGAGCAAGGCACCGAACCCCCCAACTGCTCAGAGCGCCTGTCATGGGCAGCCCACTCTGACATCTCTCCACTTAGTGCATGTATAGGTCCAGTTTGTGCATGTGTGTGTTCGGACCTATGTGTAATTGACAACAGAGTGAAAAATTGAATTTCCCCTCGGGGATTAATAAAGTATATAAAATTAAAAAATTAAAAAAATTAAAAATTAAAAAAATCTCTAGAACAACTGTTAAGAGGAGACTGCGCGAATCAGGCCTTCATGGTCAAATAGCTGCTAGGAAACCACTGCTAAGGAGAGGCAACAAGCAGAAGAGATTTGTTTGGGCCAAGAAACACAAGGAATGGACATTAGACCAGTGGAAATCTGTGCTTTGGTCTGATGAGTCCAAATTTGAGATCTTTGGTTCCAACCGCCGTGTCTTTGTGAGACGCAGAAAAGGTGAACGGATGGATTCCACATGCCTGGTTCCCACTGTGAAGCATGGAGGAGGAGGTGTGATGGTGTGGGGGTGTTTTGCTGGTGACACTGTTGGGGATTTATTCAAAATTGAAGGCACACTGAACCAGCATGGCTACCACAGCATCCTGCAGCGACATGCCATCCCATCCGGTTTGCGTTTAGTTGGACGATCATTTATTTTTCAACAGGACAATGACCCCAAACACACCTCCAGGCTGTGTAAGGGCTATTTGACCAAGAAGGAGAGTGATGGAGTGCTGCGGCAGATGACCTGGCCTCCACAGTCACCAGACCTGAAACCAATCGAGACGGTTTGGGGTGAGCTGGACCGCAGAGTGAAGGCAAAGGGGCCAACAAGTGCTAAACACCTCTGGGAACTCCTTCAAGACTGTTGGAAAACCATTTCAGGTGACTACCTCTTGAAGCTCATGGAGAGAATGCCAAGAGTGTGCAAAGCAGTAATCAGAGCAAAGGGTGGCTATTTTGAAGAAACTAGAATATAAAACATGTTTTCAGTTATTTCACCTTTTTTTGTTAAGTACATAACTCCACATGTGTTCATTCATAGTTTTGATGCCTTCAGTGAGAATCTACAATGTAAATAGTCATGAAAATAAAGAAAACGCATTGAATGAGAAGGTGTGTCCAAACTTTTGGCCTGTACTGTATACTGTAAATTTTGACACTTATATTTTACTAGACTATTTCCATCATATGCTACTTCATACTTCTACTCCACTACATTTCAAAAGGAAGTGTTGTACTTTTACTCCAATACCTTTGTTTAACACTTATAGTTACTTGCCATTTTTAAATACAAACATATGTAAAACATATGTTCATATGCCAGTAGTAAAGCATCGAAAATTGGCTCCAAATTGCTTAACTACATAACTGAAATACTATTAAATGTATTTGTTAGTGATCAAAAAACAAATTGAAATATTTTATAACTTAAGGAGCTTATGTTATGGCATGATACTTTTACCTTTGATCATTTAAAAAAGGTCCAGTGTGTAGGATTTAGGGGCATCTATAAGCAGAACCACTGTATAATTTTTAATGCCGTGAGGTAGTTTCAATGGGTCCCCGTGCATGCTATTATGATTGGCCCTTGTGCAGACTAGTTGCTATTTATGCACCTAAACTAGTTTCTGTATAATCTTACTGGCTATTTTACCAAAGAAGAAAAAAGAAAACCATGATGAAGGTGTTTTTACATTTTCAGAGACATGTATAGCCTCACAAACTGCACTATTTTTCATTTAATGAGAGTTTATCTTTAAACACAAACGTATATTTAAGGTGGCAATTTGAATTATTCACAAGGCCCTGTTTTCTGCCCTACATATTGTTGGAGGGCCCACACTCTCTATGGGCCCCCTCACTTTATGGAGCCCCAGTGCAACCGCCCCTCCTGCACTGTCTATATTTACACCCCTGATTGTAACTATTTTTAATTCGTTTTTGATCAACTGAAACTAAGAATCTCTGTTTTTTCTTTACCTCAGAGTGAGCGGAATATCTTTACATACAGAGCAGGTCCTCTCCCACTGAGTCTGCCATGTTGTTTCTACAGTAGCCCTGAATGGACAAACCCAACACTGGCTCTAGACGAGCCCAACTGCATTTTTGCGTCGCTCACCGTAGTTCTCTTACATGCTTGGCACACAGGAGTAGTTTCAGTTCTGCGACCTCAATGCTAGATGCCATTAAATCCTTCACTCCAGACCTTTCATATTGATACCTTAAATCTTAGTACTTCTGTTCTTTTACTAAAGTAACATTTTGAATCCATGACTTAATGGAGTATTTTTAGACTAAAGTATTTCTACTTTTTTAAGTAACAAATTGAGTACTTATTGATTTTACCACATTGTAAACTGGTGATTTGACATCTATATACTAAGAGAAAGGTATGAACTTTGTATAACCTCAAAATTAAGATGTTTTCATTTCACAATAGGGAGACATTAGTTTGTGTCTTTAATCATGGAACAGGTTTGGTAACTGCTAAATTCAACATAATAACAAGTCGGGGTCAGCACTGGTATCTAGATTTCCTCCTAACAAGAGATGTTTGTTTGAACATTGAGTGCATTTACAAACCATTTATGAGGCCTCTAGAAATCTCCCTATTATCTTTTAAGAGGTATGTTTCCCATTAGCCCTAGCTGGATCATGTGATGCTAATTGAAGCACTTATCCCAGCTATGATCATATTTAGGATATGGTGTTTACATACTTACAGTCATTATGCATAACATAAATTCTTCATTCGTCAGTTCAACTGAGAAATGGAAAAATGCAATCAGGGCTTACCTTTGGAGGTTCAATTGCATCTAGGATATCTGAAAGACCTGACAGTGATTTAGAAAATATTGTAAATACAAATTTTAACTTAGTTTTAATTATAAATCTCAATTATCCTGACAGTTGGCTTTACTCACTTTGACAAAATGAAACCCCCATCTCCCACAGGATTCCAGTTGAAGGGTAGAATCCATCAGGACAAGAACAATAGAAGGTCCCTGGTACATTAGTGCACACTGTTCGTTCACCACATATATCAGGTGTCTCGCTGCACTCGTCTATATCTGTAGAGAGAGAGCATGCACAGCACTATCTCTTCATGAGGATCATTTAATCCATATAAATCCAAACAGTAGAAGCACAGTGTATCCTCCATAAATACCAAACAAGAGCACGCACCTGTGCATGGGTTAGAAATGCTGGCTATTACATCTGGGTTGTCCAGCCGAAAGCCGGGGAAGCAGGTGCAGATGTAAGATCCAATTGAATTTGTGCAATTGGAATTTGGTCCACAGACAGTAGCATCTTTGACACACTCATCAACATCTGTAAAAACACTGAGATTAAAATAAATACAACACACAAAAGAAGCCATATACACTTTTCAGAGACGTCACAAAAGTGTATTTGATGCCACTTGGTGCCTGTACTTCCTCTCACAGTGCACCTTATATCGCCCACTGAGACTGCTGAACTCATACCTAGCTGTGCCTGTTAGGTGCAACACCTTGAAGGATGGGGACCTTTGTAAATTAATGCAAGTTGCAGATGCAGTATTACACTAAATCTCCGGTAATGTAAGCTGTAGTGGCAATACTTTAAGAATGTGTTGTAGTAAGGTCAACTAGTGAAAGTTAAATATAGTATATAAAATGTGAAATTAGTGTCTATTAGTCTGTATGTAATCATAATTTTAGGTTGCACAACTCCAAAGTTTTGGCAGTACAATATATTTTTTACCTGTTTGGATTTAGCCTTGCTGTGCTGTAAAAGACTGAACACTGTGTAGAAAAATTGATGCTCAATTGGTACAAACCAGCACTGTGCAGGTTAGGTTTAGAAGAGCACCCTGTTATTCTGTTTCCCCTAACAACCTGGGATTTATTTTACACAGCTGTTACCTTGTATAGTCAAGACCTTAGCTTCTGGCACAACTCAAGGATAATGAATAGCAGTTTTTTATTGTATACTATGACAGAAAATGTTGGCTATTGGCTTAAATGTTTACTTCATTGATGTTTCTTTTCATCCTCTCTCTGATATTGAAGAAATGAACTCAAAATGGCTAAAAGTGATCCATGCACAGATGTTTTAACCCTCAGGTTTGCCACTGTGCCACTGGTGTCTGCACTTACCAATACAGATGTTGGACTCACTGACATCTGCAGCTGGTTGAGTTGGTGTGAACCCCAGTTGACATTCACAGGTATGAGCTCCAGGCGTGTTGGTGCAAATAGAGTCAGGGCCACAGACAGTTGAGTTGAAACACTCATCGATATCTGAGGAAGGGACGGTTAATGTACGTTACAATGTTCTCATTAAAAGGAAAATTGTCCATTTAGTGTATCAGCTCAGCTTTTGGCAGGACTAAAAGGACAAAGTGCAGATTATATTTGCCAGTTTTATACTGTGAACACCCTAAATCCAATCTCTTTTTCTAGCTAGCCGGTGTGTTACAGTAACTCTGTGGGTTTTTCTGAACAACATGATCGATTTTAAGTGTTTTTCAAAAAATTCAAAATGGCGGAAAATCTGTATAACCGGAAGTTATGGGTTCTTGAGGCACATTTGTTCCTCATGAGGAGAGGCATCTCTGTGCAAAGCTTCAAGTCTCTACGACATATGGGGCATGAGTATGATATGCCCATTCAAAGTTTGCAATTTCAATCGGTTGCTATAGCGCCCCCCTTTGGCCAATTGATGTAATATTGCTTCCTCCCATGACCCTCTACCACTGTGCCAAATTTCACATGGATTATATAGTAAGACAATATTCAATTGCCTTTTTTAGATTTGCAAAGATAAAACCCATGGCACCCTATGCCATGGGTTTTGGACATGGGCACTGTCAAAGTCTCCCTCCAGACACGTTTGGAAGTATGTAAAAATACTCCGCTATGATTAATATTTTGTTCAACATGGTTTTCCCACATGAAAAGTAAATAGAAGAAGAGGAAGCACATCTATTCCTTCTCCCTCATTGAGAAATTCTAGATCTAGCCTTCTCCAAATGTCACTTTCTCCTGCGTCGGCTCAGCACTTCTAGTGCTAGGTTGACTGGTGAGGAAGCAGTGCACATCAAGATGGCTGGTTAGCATTGGAAGAAACATCAGAGAGATCAAGGCATACATGATGAGCCTCAGTGAAACCTAGACTCAGATAAGGAGTCTGTTGTGCACTGTAATCGTCAACTAGCAGACGGATTAGAATGGTTAGTGTAGTTAGCATCTTTGGTTTATTTATGTTGTTTGATAGCTTGTTAGCTTGTATGCTATCTGGCAGTGGCTGACATGGTATTGGTGGTTGTGAAACATCTGGTAATATCTGCTACAATTAGGTTTTTGGTTAATAGAAGAAGAAAGCTCCAGGGTCCAGTTAACATCCAAGAACTGCACACTCTACCATGTTTGCAGTCAAAACTTTCACTACACTATGGCTTACTTTGCTCTCTGTATTGACAAGTCCGGTCTGCACCAGAGGTGTCAGATTTCTAGTGGAACAGGGAGGAAAGTGAAAACACCCCTGTACCCAGAGGAAAGGAAAATTCAAAATAAAGTCACCAGATTGACCAGACGATTTCTCCTTGATGTAATGGAGCCCAATATATGACATTCTGACCGTTTTCTCATACTTCTTAAATTCAGGTCTTTTTCCTCTCTCCCGGCATTATTCTTTATTTGTCTGAAATAATCAGCTCTGAGATCCAAAAGAAGAATTGACTGGCTTGTAAATGAGCCCACACAATGTCAGAAATTTGCCTCAGTGATCAAATTCAAGCCTCATCTCTGCGAAGCCTACAAGCACAGCAAAAGAACTCCTGCTGATTTATTCTTTTGCTGGGGGGAGCAGATCAGAATCTAGATCTCCAAATAAGAATTTGATTTATTTCTTATGAGACAAAGAAAAATGAAGAAAAGACTCTTGTTTTTGGACTATGACATAATGATTTACCCTGTGATGGTCTGGCAACCTGTCCAGGGTGTACCCCACCTCTCGCCTAATGTCAGCTGAGATAGGCAGTTACAGATAATGAATAACTGAATTAGTAAATACTGATTGTATGTTGTCTGAATTTATGTTTTTGTGTACATTTTTCCCACTACCGCAGCAACAATTTTGTAAAATGACTTTCATTTTGATACTGTTTTGGAAGTTAACACATTCCAGGCTATGAAAATAATGCCCCACAATTCATAATGAAGTTATTTGTGTATTACCCACGTAATTTGGAAGACTGCAGTCACATGACCAATGCACTGATGGGAGTAAAGAATTAATTAGTTTAAAGAACAAGAGTTTGTGTAAGGAGGCTGGTTGGGGTGGTGGAAAGGTCAAACACACACAGGACTTTCCACCAGGGCCCTGTTTCAGGAAGCAGGCTCAACAAACTCTGAGCCTAATCCCAATCTCCGGGTTGACTGAGCCTGAGCTGAGAAACTCTGAGTTTTCGGTTCCAGAACAGCTGATCAGCATTAGTTCAATCAACTCTGAGTATGTTCAACCTGAGAGAGAGGCGCATTCACGGCGAGCACTGAAAGACATCATCAGTGGAGTGCAGATAACGTGATATTCATTCTTTGAATATAGGCTATGAAAAGTATTCATGAATCACTGCATCATGTATCCACATAGATTAATTTCTGATTAACACTGACAAACCTGCAGTTCTTTGGAATTCCTCTTCTTTAAGATTATTTTCGGGGCTTTTGTTGCCTTAAATGGCAAAACAGCGTAATGTTGAGAGAGAGAGGGAACAACGCGCAGTGAGAGGCTTCAGGCTGGGTTTGAACCCGCGGCTGCTGCATCAGCGTCTGATCACGGGGTGTCCGCTCCATCCACTAAAGCCTGATATATGGTCCTGCGGCGTACCTACGTCGTTGCTGTGACACCGTCGTGAACCCTTCGAACTTCTCCGTCACTCCATTTCATCGCGGTGCAATTCACCGCCAGAGCGGTAGGGGGCTGCGGTCCTTTCCTGAATGGTTATCATCGTCTCTAGTTGATCTTTGTTTAGCTTCCGGCTTTTCCGGTCACAGTGAACAATGGCGACCGAGAGAGAGAGAATCTTGCTGGAGTTGGAGTTGTTGGATATCAAAGAAAGTATGTTACTGCAACATCTACATCGCAACAGAAGATGTTTAAAGATGGCGGGGATGGCGCATTCTGGAAATACGGAACCGGAAATGCGTTGCTACTAAGCAAACCAATCACAGCCCTCTGTGCTGGGTCTGCATCGCTTCGACGTGTAGTTACATTTTTTGGGAAGTGCACGTTAGGCTACGCCGGGGGCTACGGCGAGCCTCCTGCGTAGCCACGTACCTTACGACATAGTTATGTCGTTGATTTAACGCAGGACCATAAATCAGGCTTAAGCCAACGATACTCCTTTGCAAATACTTTGATAATCGATTCTGATTTATGTCCAGGGAAAACCACAACAACGGGCAAAAGTCTTTTCAGAGCCAGAGTCACTTTTCTTACGGGCCGACAATCCGCTGTCTCTCTGATGTGTTCAGTGTCTCTGATGTTATAAAGAAAACTGCCGCTGCCGAAGAATCAAAGGGCAATGCATAAAATTTGCTCTAATGATAATGCAAATCCACAATGTGTAATATTTGATATAGGCTATCTGGGTGGAACAGATTGTTAAGATAAATGATAGAGTGTGAGGTCAAACAGTATCTTTCATACAGACAGTCCTCCGGGGAGAAATCACAAACTGGGTCTAATCACCTTCTCCTTACGCAGCAGCCTCTGTATAAACTGTGCCCCAACATCCACAACTTCATTCACTAAAGGACACGCCATGTCTCTCCTTCCTGCTACACGCTCAGCCTCAGGCTTAGATGAAGCAAACCTGCGAGCCAGCAGGTTTGCTTCACGGAGTAAGTTGCCATAGTAAGTGACTCAGGGTTTCGCTGAGCTGGCTTTGTGAAACGGAGAACTCAGAGTTTCCCTCATCTCAGGCTCAACATACTCAGAGTTTTCACTAATCCTGCTTTCTGAAACAGGGCCCAGGAGACCAGTAATCGTGACTAGAATTCTGAGTTGTTTTTTTCCTAAACCCAACCTTCGTATTATTACTTGGCTAAACGTGACCTACATAACTTTACGCTAAATATGTTGCGTCATTTATGAGACACTACTTTGTTAGATAACATACAAACCGTTGTTTGTGCACTTTTTGTTCAATATTATACGAACCATTTTATCAGGATACGTTGCACAGTCACATCATGATATCTTCCACAAAGTTATGCACTTATCATTTGGGCTGTCACTTTAAACCCTTATTTTCCATTTAGTTATACTCTATGTATTTTGTACAACCATTATTTAGGCATAATGTACATGTAATGTTTCTTGCTTTTGTATGTTGAATAAATGAAAAAGCAGCAACTCACAGGTCACGTAACCCATAGTAGAATATGGATGTCCTGATGGTTTATACACGTAGAATCCTCCGGGACACAGAGCCACACTCACTGATGTACTTGTGCTAGTACAGCCATACACATAACCATATGCAGTCCCTATTGAGGGAGTCACAGACTCAGTAGTTGGGTATGAAAATGGAAAATAAATCATATACACAGTGCCACCAATATTTCTTGATATGCACTTTGTAACAATTCTGTCTCCGCCAATCCCTGTGAAGCGCCACCATTTGTTGACGAGATTTGAATCATCTTTAGGAAAACCAGGGAAAGAAGTAGATGTAAAGTCTCGGTTGCGCCATGGTTCAGTTATGTTGGTGTATCCATCACAAGAACCTGCAAGGTACAAGGAAACACTGGCAGCAAAAATAACGGTGATTTCAAGCTTTTGTGAGAAGCTTTTTTTTGGTGTCTTTAAATGTGTAAGTGAACATCATCCATACCAGGAGGAAAATCACATGTCACAGGGATGACAAGTAAACCTAACAAAGAGAAATAATCGAGAGTCAGTGCCTTTAACATTAAGGATTTTGTATCATTTATATACATCTTTAAACAAGAGAGATCAAGAGATGATCATCTCAAATAATTAACAACAAATTACCTTCATTTTTTAAAAATATTGAGATGTAGCTTAAAAAGGAATGTAACATATCACCAGTTATAAATAGCACAAGATTCCTTTATACACTAGTGATGTCTGTATAAAATTAAATTAAAAAAGGCATGAATCATAATAACCATTATTTATTTGTAATTATTTGCCCTTTCTTTGTATCTCAAAACAGGGTGCCTACAGATATTAGACACTTAAATTTAATGCCTTTAAGACTTTTTCTAGATAATTTTTTCACAAAATTTAAGACTGCACAAACTGGACAAATCATATTTTTCTTATTCAAGCATAGGTATATAGATCTACATTCTGTCAACAGGTAAATGCAAGTATAAAGTAAAAGAACAGTGTAAGGTTCAGTGGTAGGTTTACAGAATTGTAAAATCAGAAATGTGGACATTCATACAGAAGAGCTTTTGTCATACAGACATTAAAAGATAGGTGAATGAAATTAGATAAAATGTTTGTGGCAATTACAACCTCACAAATTCAAATTTAAGAACATTAAATGACTTTTAAGGCCTAATATTTATAAAATTGTAAGACTTTAAGGACCTGAAGACACCCTGCAAAACTTCAATCTCAAATAAATCATGTTCTGTCAAAACAACATAAATTCAAATTAAAAATTAGCAGCATTAACAGGGCAAAAGTTAGGAGGAGACAAGAGAAAGATGCTGTCATGAAGCATCTCTATTCCAGATGTGTACCAGGGCCACTGTGTCACATCTGTATTGTGTATACTGATGGTTTTTGCCGAACTTAACAATGTTTTTCTTTTTCATTTGAAAGATATGTTTGCCCCTTGATGTTAAGAATTAAAACTGATCCGAGAGAGGTGTTGTTGGTACTTCATGGTACCTTAAAACACACATGTCCCAGTTCACGTACTTTGTAAGGGCAGCTGCATGACATACTTAAGGCAAAAAAACGAATAAGTATACAATTCGGAACACAGCCTTCACTTAAAGGTCCAGTGTGTAGGATTTAGGGGGATGTACTGGCAGAAAAGGAACATCATATTCATAACTATGTTTTCATTAGTGTATAATCACCTGAAACAAAAAACTGTGGTGTTTTCATTACCCTAGAATGAGCCGTTTATATCTACACATGGAACAAAGAGTTTGCCGTGTTTACAAACCAAACACTGGCTCTTAATAGGGCAATTCATGTTTTTGCGGCTTTGCGTCAGCCAGATCTGTTTTTTTTTTTTTTTTTTTTTTTCATTTTTTATTTGAAAGATAACATCACTCAGGATGTTAAGATTTAAAGCAGCCTTTGAGATCCGTTAGCTCCCATTATGTGGACTTCAGGGATGAAATTATAGTCTTAGTTATATTAAAATAAATCAGACGGTTCCTACAGATTAAGGCAAGTTGGATTCAAGACTTTTCATAATGCAACTCGGAATTAAATTTCAGAGCAATTTACTGTTTGGAGATCTGTTGTTGCTGATCCTGGTGCTGGTATCGGAGGCGTGGCAGAGACAACGGAAGAACAGATTTGGGAAATATCTGGTATTTGTTGGTTAGTTCTCTTGGCCATTTTGTGTTTCTCACACTGCAAGTAGGATTCCACTGCCTTGATTCCTGTTGTGCAAAGTTTGAAAAACTTGTTGCATAAAATACACCATGCTTCGTATGCATTCCCCTGGACTGGTTTAAGTCATGCCGCGAAATCATGGGTAAGTAACCATTTTTCATTGAAGCTGAGTTATGATGACAGCTAGAGGGCTCTCTGCTCTTAGTGCCCTTGCAAAAAAACAAAATATAAGTGGATCTGCTTGACAATAATGTGAGAGTATTTTTTTAAATAGATGTTACCAGTTATTGAGATTTTTCAATGCAGCATTAGAAAAAAAAAACAATTCATAAAATCATACTACACATTTCAGCACTTTTTAGATGTTTGAAAGATTGATTTAAGACATCTTAATACCAATTAGGACCCATATTAGAATTCAGTGCCTTTTTAAGAGCGTTTAAATATCACCAGAAACCCGGATCACTAATGAACGTCACATGCATCATCTCCCAACAAAGCTGCTTTTACACTTGGACTCAAACACAAATCAGAACTTTAACTTTGTGTTCTTAAAGAATTGATTGTTCTGACCCTCAGTTAATAGCAAAAAAAAATGAAAAAAAAATAGGATTACTCATGAGTTACATATCCTGTGATAAAGTGTGGATGACTTGGTTTGTACACATAGAATCCTCCAGGACAGAGGGCCACACTCACTTTTACAGGTAAGGCATAACAGCCAGCATAAAAAACATACCCAGTCCCGCTTGTTGGGGTCACAGACTCAGTAGTTGGGTGAGCAAATGCAATATAAACAGTATGATGTGTGCCACCACGTTTGCTTGAGACTCTGTCTCCACCAATCCCTGTGAAGTGCCACCATTTGTTAAGAAGCTTTGAATCTTCATTGGGAAAGCCAGGGAAAGAAGTGGATGTAAAGTCTTGGTTGCGCCACGAATCAGTTATGTTGGTGTATCCATCACAAGAACCTGCATGAAGACAATAATGGTGACATCATGGTTGTTTCAATATAGATAGAAGCTCTTTGTTTTGTTTCAAATATTCATACCAGGAGGAAAATCCGTAGCTGCAGGGATGATGAGGAAACCTGAAACAAAGAGAGATAATGGATTGTTAAGGAAAATAAGAATCAATGTCCTGAAAGCAATTGCATTTATAATATGGCTGGTTATATTTTTGACAAATCATTATGCAGGTTACAGTTTTCAGCCTTGCAAAATATCAACTAAATAGCGACTTAAATTTTTTTATTTTCTTTTAGCAATATTAAAGTCACAAAAAGTTTTAAAAAGGTACCATTACCAACAGTGCCTCTCTCAAATCAATATTAAAGCATGACCATAATCTAATATATCAGAACATATATATAATCAGAACATATCTTTAGAACTAAAACTTTGATCAAAAGCACTTCAGAATGATGTTCGTTCTACTGGAAATACTAATTTTGTGATCTTAAAATAGCAGTTTTTGAAATAGACTACTAAAATAAAGTTGATCAATTTCATGGGATTGTTCTAATAAACTACTTCCTGTTGGTTTACATACATTTTTTATGACAAAAATTGCATGATATCACGCACCCGGAAGAAGCAATGGCACGTCAAAATTTGCACAGCACCCAAAAAATGTTTTCCTTTCTAGTGCACATGCAAAGAAATAGAATGCAAATCCACTTCAAGGAAAGAGAAAGATGACATCACCAAGAACCAACACTGGAGATGTGTACCAGCACTGAAATTGTGGCAGGTTTATAAAGCAATATTTAAATGCTGTGTCATGTCCTTTTGTTTATTATGTCACATAGATACAGGTAGATGTGTCCGTTCGACCTGAGGTTTGTCAAAGTTGCACTGTGTTGTTGTTTCTCACTAAAGAGTTTGAGCGTCTAGCCTCAATTTATGGCCAGTAATGTGATGCATTTCATAATAAAGACTGGTTTGCAGTGCTTTGCTTTTTAATTTGACATATGGTATTTCCTCTCCTCAATTTTTGTAACAATCTAGTACAAAACTGGGACTCAGTTGCAGGGAAAAACACAAACACCAAGAACAGTTTATCAAATCCAAATCTACCTAGGAGGTCAGGGGTCAAACACATGAAGACAGTCAGCAAAGGCAGAAAAGTCCATTCAGGGAGATCACACAAAAAGCAGAGTCCAAAAATCTAGGCAGCATCAAAAACCAAGGAATCAAACACACTGGGGAGCATGAACACACTAGAGCGGCAAGGGCAATGTTCTTCTTCTTCTTCTTCTTCTTCTTCTTTTTCTTTCTTTTTATGGCAGTTGGCAAACAACTTTTCAGGTGCATTACCGCCACCTTCTGGACTGGAGTGTGGAACAGAATATACTATGTATTAAATTTTTTTAACAAGCCCTGTTGCTTCCAAAAACCTAAAAATCTCTCCAAATACAACATCCCCTGAGTTTCTTCTCAATATATCTGCTACATTAAACGGTATCTTATTTCTCTGACATGCTGCTTTGAGCATGTTTCTCTGTGTTTGGTACTTTGGACACTGAAAGAGGATATGTTCTACTGTTTCTCCTGACTCACAATGTTCACAATTTCCTGTTTCATGTTTCTGTATTATGAATAATGTGCTATTTAACCCCGTATGACCAAATCTCATGCGTGATATGATGTCTTCTTCTTTGCTGCTCCTTTGACATTCTCTCATTTCTCCAACATTCCTTTGTATATTGTAAAAATGTCGACCTCTGCTCTCTCTGTCCCATTGCGTCTGCCATTTCTTCTTCATCTCTGATTTTACTATACTTTTAATCTTGGCTTTACTGTATGTTACAACCATTGATATTTGTTCTTTTCTTGTTGCACTCTTGGCATACTTATCGGCCAGTTCATTCCCCTCAAATCCTATATGTGCTGGAACCCAAATGAACTTGATCTCAACTCCTGCTCTCTTTATTTCCTGTAATATATGTGCTATCTCGAATATTATATCTTGTCTTATATTTGACTGAATCTGTTTCATACTGACCAATGCACTACTGGAATCTGATGCTATCAGCACTTTACCTGGTCTGACTTCATGTACCCAGTTCAATGCCATATGAATGGCCAGTAGCTCTCCTGTGTATATTGCTAAATCATCATTGACTCTTTTATTCAATACAATATTTAAATCTGGAACTACAAATGCTATTCCCACTCTGTTTTGTCCTGATTTGGATGCATCTGTATATACTTTAATAAACTGACTGTATTTCTTATTTATATATTTGTTCACTTCACTCACACTCACACTTTTCCCTTTTTCTTTCTTTAGTAATCTTAAATCGATAATAGCCTCTTCCAGTGTCCAAGGTGGGACAATAGAAAGTGGAACTGTTTTGCTCATATTTTTATCAGCTATCCTACTTTCTTTAACCCGGTTTTCAATTGTCCATCCAAAACTTTGTACCTTTCTTCTTTCTTTCTCTTGACACGGCTTTAAAATATTCTGAGCTGGATGGTTTTCTCCATGTCCCCTTAAATGTGCCCAATATATCAATGATATCTGCTCTCTTCTGATTTCTAGAGGCATTTCACCCATCTCTACTTGCAAGGCTGACACTGGGGTGGTTTTCTTTGCACCACAACACACTCTTAGTGCTTGATACTGTATGCTATCCAGTTTTTTTTAACATTGTTTTTGATGCAGATTCATATACTATACAACCATAATCTAATACTGACCTGATTAAACCAATATATACCGTTTTCAATGATGCTCTATGTGCGCCCCAATCTCTTCCTTTCAAACACCTAATAATATTCAATATCTTTTTACACTTTCCTACTACTTTTCTAATATGTGTTTTCCAAGTAATCCTTTTGTCAAACCACATCCCTAAATACTTAAAACAATCCACTATTTCTAAATCTTGCTCATATAACTTAAGATTGACTTGATTTTGTATTCTCTTTTTGGTGAAGACAACCACTTTTGTTTTATTAACTGAAAATCTAAAGCCCCACTTCAATGCCCAAGCTTCTACCTTTCCAATAGCCTCCTGCAATTTCCCAACAACAAATGCAATATTTCGCCCCCTTTTCCACATAGCCCCATCATCTGCAAATAACGAAACACCAATAGAACTGCATACGTTACTAAATATGTCATTAATCATGATTGGAAACAAAATCGGACTAATAATACTACCTTGAGGGGTTCCATTCTCAACTGTGTAGTTTTCACTCAAGTTTTTACCCACCCTTACTGATATCTTCCTGTTAGTTAGAAAATTCTTGATCCATCTAAATATTTTCCCTCTTATTCCCATATGATATAATTTAATAAGCACCCCCTCCTTCCACATCATATCGTACGCTTTTTCCACATCGAAAAACACAGCCACTATACTTTCTTTATTTACATGGGCTCTCCTTATCTCATGTTCTAAGCATAATGCAGGATCTACCGTGCTCCTCCCTTTTCTGAATCCACTTTGATAGCATTTTAATTCTCCCCTTGTTTCTAAATAATAATTCAACCTCTCATTAATCATTTTTTCCATAGTTTTGCCTATGTGAGATGTTAGAGCTATTGGCCTGTAGCTCTCTGGCAAACTCGAGTCCTTACCTGGCTTACAAATAGGAACAATTATAGATTCTTTCCATTGAATAGGTAAGTTTCCCTCTTCCCATATCTTACTGTACAATTTCAATAACACCTCTTTACTTTGATCACTAAGATTATCTAACATACAACAGCTTATTTCATCTTTTCCCGGAGTTGTTTTTCCAAATTTTTTTAAAGCATTATTCAGTTCTGTCTCTGAAAACTCCATATTAATTACATTTCCGTATTCTTCTTCATCCTGTATCATTTCAATATTTTCTATTACTGTTTTTTCCCTGCCTTCTTTCTCTTTGTTACTCAAATTTTCTGTACTGTGTACCTTAGCAAAGGTTTGTGCTAATAGCTCCGCTTTTTCCTTGTCCTCTATTATAAAGTTCCTGTCATTTTTCATTACTGGATATCCATATTCTTTCCTATTACCTGACATTCTTTTGATCATACCCCACACTCTTTCCAACGGTGTACTCCTACCAAGTGACTCACAGTACTTTCTCCAATACTCTCTTTTTGTTCTTTTTATTACTCTCCTCACTGTTGCCTGTTGTTTCTTATAATTTATTAAATTCTGAAAACTAAGAGCTTTTTTCAATACCTTAAAGGACTTGTTTCGAGCTTTTATTGCCTCAGTACATTCATTTGTCCACCATGGTACTAATCTTTTCTTTTTATTCCCACTGCTTCTTGGAATAGACTCCTTTGCTGCCTCAATTATATTTTTGCAAATTTCATTGTTCAGTTCATTAACCGACGTATTTACATTTATCATTCTCAATTTACCCTCACTCAATATTCTGAACTTATCCCAGTTTGCTCCCTCAATTTTCCATCTCCCCTCTCTCTTGCTCTGATCAATCACACTTTCCATTCCTATACGTATATATATTGGATAGTGGTCACTACCCACTGTGCTCCTCCTTAATACTTCTTAATTACTTTTCCCTGCCAAAGTTTGTGAAACCAATGTGAGATCTATTGATGACTCTGTGCCCCTTGCCAAATTCACCCTTGTGCCTGCACCAGTATTTAAACATACCAATCCTTTGTCATCTAGTATTTCCTCTATTACTTCCCCATTTGAGTCATCCTGGTCCTCCCACACTGTGCTATGTGCATTAAAGTCTCCACACCAGACTATTTTCCCTCTCCAATCATCAAGAATACCTTCCATTTTTTCTTTTTTAATTGTTTGCATGGATTATAGAAATTAATTAATTTTATGCATCCCTCTTTTGTCCAGACCTCTATAACTACTACCTCTAATTCTTGTGATGTTATTATTTGTCTATATTTCACACCGTGACTGATAAATATTGCACACCCTCCACCATTTCCATTTGTTCTGTCCTTTCGAATGCTAGAGTATCCACTTATAACAAAATCCAAATTTGGCTTGAGCCATGTTTCTTGTACACAAATAAGATCTGGTTTTTCCTTTAACTCGCCGATATATTTCTTAAACTCTTGTCCATTTGCAATGAGACTCCTAGCATTCCATTGGAGTATGTACACTATGATATGTAGGGGCTGCTGCTTGCTGATGTCCCTTCTCCCTGACTAAGGTCTGCTTGTATTTTTTCCCAGGATAACTCCTTCATATTCAGAAATTTTGCTGCTGCCTTCACAATTATTTTGATTTTTTCTGTTTTAGTTTTTGCTTGATCTGAGCAGTTTTTGACATATGCAAGAAAAAGTACTAGTTTTTCTGTTGACAGTCCTGTCTGCTGGTTTAACACACTTGACTGCTTTGCTTCCTCCATCTCTTCCACCCTTTTTTCTTTGCTCACAATCTGTATTGCTTTTGCGTATGTCACTCTCTGCTCTGCCCTGACTTGTTGAATTTCAACAGCCTGTTTCCTCACTGTACACCCTCCATAAGCCGCTGTATGATTTCCTCCACAGTTACAACATTTAACTGGGTTGTTGTTTCCACATTTCCCATACAGATGCTCCCCTCCACATCTCCCACACCTCTGCTTTCCCCTACACGCTGTGGCGACGTGGCCATATCTCTGGCACTTGTAACACCTGATAGGAGGCTGAACATATGCTCTTACATTAAAACTCATATATCCTATCATGACCTTATCTGGTAGAAATTGATCTTTAAATTCTAGCATCACTGACATGCTGTCAACTTTCACCCCATCTCTGAATGCCTGCAGGCGCTTAATTTCTTTAACAGATCCTCCCTTGATCATTTTTTTTAACTCCTCTAGGTTTTCTCCCAAGGGTATTCCTGAGATCACTCCTTTGGCGCCGATCTCCCTTCTACTACTTTCCTCTCAGCAACTTCTTTTTCACATACCCTTTGTAGCTTGAGCGCCTTATCCCTTTGTCCTGCATTCTTGCATTTCAAAAACAGGCTGCCGTCTCTTAAGACTTTCGCTACTTCAATATCTCCAAGTGCTTTCCTCAAACAATTCGTCAGCGTGATCGGACTCACCGATGATATCTCTTGTCCTGTCTTGAATTTCATAATTACTTTAAACTCCTCTGTCATGTGTTTTTTCCGCATATCATTTCTTTCCTCATCATCAGTAAGAGCGTTTACTAGATGACATTTTCATACTACTGCTCTCCTTTCCACCTGTCTTCCTCTGACTCTGAACTGTTTTCCATATCTCCATATCCTCCTCATCAGACCCACCACCACTACTACTTGCCATTCTGCTCCAGTCACAGTCCAGATTATGCCAAAAACCACCGATTTTCTCCGGCATTGCTGTCAACAAACACCAAATTTTCGTTTAGTTTCACTGTATTCTCCCTCCTGTGACTCCTCTCAGTTCTTCCAGCCGTCCCTTCAGAAATAAAGTTACTCTTTCCTAGCCAGACACACAGCCGTGTCTCTATCTGCACAGAAAACGTAGCAGTGGAGCTGCGCGCAGGGTTGCCAGATATTAGACCGCAAGGGCAATGTGGGAAACACTGGGCTTTAAATACACAAGGGCTGATTACTAACCACACACAGGTGAGTGGGACAAGACACAGGTGAAACACATGAGGTGATTAATAAAGGCGGGAAAACTCAGGACGTAAAAGGAGCACTAACACAATGAAAACAGATTTCAAAATAAAACAGGAAGTGAACACAAACTTGAACATAAACTAGACAGAATGACACAAATTAAAGACTGCAACAGCCTTTTACATGTGTTAGCTGTGAAAACCATCACAGTAGCTTCTCTCCATAGTTAATCTGATGGACTGGTGATAAATGTCTTTCATGGCAGTTGACATTCTTCAAGTTGCATTACTGCCTCCTACTGATTTTATCCAACCACTGCTGTCCTAGTCTTTACAGTTTTCTGCAGTCCTGTAACTTTCAGAAACATAAATACCATCTTTCTCCTCTCCACCGTGTCTCCACTCTCAAACACGTCCTTAATCCTGGCCTCCTGCCATCATCACCCTACTTTCTTCCTCATATTTCCTGCAAGAAATAAGAATATGCTCCACTGACTCCTTTACACTGACTACAGTAACCCGTTGGATGTTTCCCTGATACAAAAAGTGTGCTTTTGTCTCCCCTGTCTCCCCTCCCATTACTCTCTCCTACTCTGTAAACAACGTTAACAGAAGTTCTTTTAAGTTTGATTTCAGTATGATGATTTGTTAGTGTACAAATAATTTCAGGAACACTCCTCCTTCTTTAATCAACAGTCTGAAGACATTCAGTCTTCTCACAAAGATAACTGTAGTTTACATCTGCAATTGTTTCCACACATCTATTCTAGAAGCTGAAGAATGTGACACCTACTCATCCTATACGGGACACTATGGGTGTCAAAACACTGGGTACATTTCAGTAAACAACTGGGAAAACTCCAAGGCAACAGAGGTTTATTATGCATTGAAAACAATTAAACTTACAATAGACAGAGCACTTAAGATACACAGATGAAAATACTGTGAATATGTCATGCAAGAATAACGGCAAAGTAGGGACTGATTCAGACCCGGAGCACACACCTGAGTATGCACCACGTCACGTGTGTTTATGAGGACACAAAGTGTGCAGGGCAGAGTTAAAAACAACAGCAACTTTCCTCCACTTCTGTCAGCAGGGAAACACATGAAACAGGATGGACATTCAGTTTTAGCTATTGGGGGGGAATGCTACTTAAGCTGAAATCTGTGCACAGCAGCACTCAGTGGTTGACACAGAATTTTACTTCCTGTTGTATTGGAAAGTCTAACAAGCATGTGTATAATCATGCACATACATCTCTGGATGTCAGCAAGACTTTAATGTGAAAAAACTAAAAAAATGCATTGAATGAAAAAAACAATTGAAATAATAAAGAAAAAATGTTGAAAATCAAACATATCAGAAAACGACACAATGAACAGTAGTCAGCCCAGTCGCCAGAAGAAAATGTCTGCATTGTATGTTTCTGCAAACCATGAATACATTATACGTGTTACATATCATATCAGTGTTTCTAAAGTGACACAGTTCTGATCAAATGTATATTAGCTGACGTCGTCCCTGGTAGGTGGAGCTGATAGTGGATGCCATGACACCTAGGTGAAACGGATGCCAACCTGCTGACTACTGTTCAAGACCAACAAACTTCTGCAGTGGCAATAGACCTTTTTCACAGCAGATGTTTTGACGTGTCATAGTAGGAAAAGCACAGGGGAAACTGATAACATTAACGGTGGCTCAGTTCCATTAAGTGTCCTAGTAAGCCGTTCAACATGTATGTACAGCATGTCAAAATGTCTGCAGTGAAAAAAGTCTATTGTGGCACCAAAACTGTGCATTTTAAAACCAAAACATGATCTTTTCCGAACCGTAACCAAGCATTTTTTGTGCCGAAACATAACCACAGTATTACTGGAACATAAATAAACGTAAAGTTTCGATATATCCGCTACAAAATAATGTGCAAATGTTACATATCTGTGGTTTGCAGAGGTGTACTATGCCAACAATTATTCTGGCTAATGGATTTAACACAGTAGCAGTAAACACACCCTCACGTACATATACATTTGATGACTTGTCATTCCCAGCCGCAATAAAAATGACAACAAAAAATAACATGTAATGACTAATGGTTCAAAGTGGACACAGTCTGCATCTCTCCTCTCTGTCTTCCGTCTCTCTTTTGTTATCAGCATTCCATCACCTTTAGCCTGTCTTCTACTCAGCCTTGTCCAAGTCCTCAGAGACTGATGGTGCATCTTTCTGTTTGAATACAGCAGATATGCAAAATTACACACATCATAATTCCAGCAAGGCATTTGAAAGAAAATGTTTGATCAGTGAAACACATAGCAGGCACGCCTAGGATCACCCAGGATGTTGGTTTGGGTTGTTTTGGCTGTTTAGCAGACTGTTTGTGTCTTTGTAGTCCTAATAGCCATATAAAGGCTACAAAGACACCTCGATAAGAAAAGAGATATACAGAAATAAATACAAGCATTTCACAGTTATTAAAGTGGTTCCTCGTACTATGCATTGTTGCTTTGGTGTTTAAACTAACTCACCACAGTTCCTCCTTCACTGTGCTTATTGAAAGAACAGGTCAGCCATTTCACGTATTCCTCTCTAACCTAGAGAGTACAATGAAAGACTCACTTTAGATTTTATGTATTAATGTAACTAAACAGAAAGACAGCTGTGTGTGTAATTGCTGACATTGTTAGTAGTAGTGCAGAGAAAGTCATCTGTGTAAAGTGTGTACCTCCTTGTTGAGCAGACAGTGGACGATGAAGAGGAAGGTGCCCTGCTGGGAGTTAAGAATTATAAAGAGGACCTGGAAGAAAAGGTTTGACTGGTACAGGCCCAAGATCCAGGTGCAGCCCAGTATGACAAACTGGGCTACTATCTTGAACAAAATCAACCTGTAAACAATGAGAATTTAGTGAGTTTTAATTTCAAGAATGTATGACTCTTTAAAGGTCCAGTGTGTAAGACTTAAGGGGATTTAGTGGCATCTAGTGGTGAGGATTGCAGATTGCAAGCAGTTGTAACTTCTCCTGCTTAGAATTCCTTCAGTGTTCATCGTTCAGGAGGTTTTTACTGGGAGCAGAATTATCCGCAGAGGTCTCTTCATCTGCGAAATAATAGGATCCAGTGACTTAGACCATTAAAAACACTGAATAAACCAGTTTCACTTTACAAATCAGTGTTTTTCCAATGCTGTTTGGCGTGTTGGAGACGGGCCGCTAACCTAGTACCAGGAGTTGAATTATCCACAGAGGACTTTTCCTCTAGAGCTTAGATCGGGCCCAAAAAATCCAGCCCGACCCCACCCGAACCCGTGCATGTTCTGTCCGAGCCTGACCCGGCCCGTCCCTTTAACTGTAATTATGAGCCCGCGCTCGGTTTAAACCCGACATTTTTTTCAGGATACGAATGTGGACATTGAAGGCTGACTCTCGTCTTTCTTTCCATGGCAAGCCTTCGTCATGTGCCTCTTAAGTGTCGAGGTCCCCTTCTTTTTGCTGTCATATAGGCTACTAGCATCGTGCTGCACTTGGTACACTCGACGAAGCCGAAACACATGTTGTCACCACCGACACATTACATGTGCGCGGCCAGTGGGGCTGGGTTCGGGCTTGGGCAGAGAATCTAAGCTCTACTTTCCTCTCCAAAACAAATGGACCCAGTGATTTAAACCGGTGAAAGCACTGATTAATGTTTTATATTTAAAAAATCTGAGGTATGGCGGTGCAACATGGCGATCTCTGTAAATGAGGACACACTTCATATGTAGATATAAGTGTCTCATTCTAAGATAAGACAACATAATGATTCTTACTTTCAGGTGTTCAAGCACTAAAGAAAACATACTTATTATCTTACATTTCTGTCAATATATACCCCTAAATCCTGCACGCTGGACCTTTAAAGAGAGATGGACACTATGTACATTTTTAAACACTTTGTGATATACATTTTGTCAGCTTAGAAAGGGTGAGCATAATTAGTGTAGTCTGTATAAATTTAAATAAGAATATCAAATTGGCTATCTGCATAAGTCTATCAAATGCGATCAGATTGACACCACGTAGAGTCTGTGATATATTGTTACACTGTATGTACACTATGTATGAAAAGTCACATTGAACTTTCAGAATTTTTCAGATTTTATTTCATTTTCATGCAAAGATAACCTTTATCACTCATACCTGGTGTCTCTGGACTGAGAAATATCACTTTTCATGTTGGCCAGGGTGGGTCTCAGACTCCATAGAGTAGCACAGAACAATATCCAATTCAGCTGAAGGAAAGAAAGACACAGAGGCTGAGCTGCAGAAGAACATATAACCTCCATAGAAACCTTAAATACTGCTAGTAATGTGCCATTTTGAAGAATATGTAGCAATGCTGTCTACTATGAATTCTGTTTGTATGTTACTAAATAACATAATTGCTGTAGTCACTACGAGTGGATAGTGTCTTGCAAGATTGCCTATTTTGGCGGAAAACAACTGAAATATGCTTTCAGTGCTGATGTGTTCAGTGTCGTTTTTGCAAACTGCCAGATACATTCATGAGCCAAATTTCCTCATGACGTTAATAGAAAATATAATATGTGGATGATAATAGAACATGCATTATGTCTCCCTGAAAACATATATATACATAACAATCTGCTGTTTATAATTAGTTGTGTATAAACCTGATTTCTAGGAGACAGGGCTGTGAATAGAGGCCCAATACAGATATTGTCAAAAGTAGGAAAGCCTTGACCTCTTTAGTGTGTGCTAATGGTATTGGGTTGCCTGTAACAGATGTAAAACAAAGACAGTAATGTGTCTTCAAGAGAATTTCTTTGATTTGAGTTGAGGCCAATGGTGAAGAAACACAGGAGGAGAACCAATAATGGGACAAGGCCTGTAAATGTCTGTAAACATTCAAGCAGAAGATAAGCTTGTCTTTGCTGTAAATCCAGCAGGACGTTGAGTAAGCTTCTTGACTCACCTTTAACATGGCCAGGAATAATATTTTGCCAAAAATTAGTTAAAGTGCATGTTACCTTGATTTTCAATTAGCTAAAAACGGTGCCTGACGAATTAAATTGGAGAATAAACCTGACTGAGCTGATTCATTTTTTGTTAAAATAGATGTGATGTATCTGCTAATGTGCAATATACTCACAGCAAGGATAGCAATCACAGGGCCTGTTAAGGCCCAGTTGAAATGGCGCTGTCTTGAGAGCCAGCACCTGTAGCAGAATCAAACACTTTCAACCTGGATGCACATCAGACATACAGGAGAATATGAATGTGTGTATTACTGTTTATCTTACTCACACCTCTGCCTCAGTAGCACCATATCCATCAGAATATACCAGTGCAGAAACACCCACAATCACAAATGGAACGCCGTAGCCAATCAGGTAGAGAACTAGCCTGGGGAGGCCATCTCTCTGGATGACCTGCACCTTAGTGAGCCTCCGGACCAACAGGTGGAGCTGAAACGCCTCCAGCAGCATCCACACAAAACCTGCTATAACTAAGAAGTGAAGAAGCCCCGCCATGACGGTGCAGGCTAGCTGCGGAGACAGAAGAAGTACAATATTGTAACCCTAGTTCTATTGGAACAGGCATAGCCCTCTCCTGTAGACTACGGGTTAAACTCTCCTTCAAGGACATGCCTACCTGAATAAGTGCAGACCAAACAGTATATAACAACACACTCGCCATTTTCTGCTATTCTAAACCCTCTTCAGCAAGAGGCATAGGAGTGGCAGGGCCCCTGAGGTGAGGGCTCTGCCTGTGCTAATAGAACTAGGGTTACAATAACGTAACCTATGCTCCGAACATTAAATGCTTCTGATAACTCAGCAAAGAGTGGTTCAGTTGGGTCACATTTAATCCATGTGTGACAGATCCAGTTCAGTATTTAAGTCTAAAGCAAAAACAAAAACAACTCCATCTTTGATTACTGTACCTCTTGTTCAACATATTTGTCGTTCCACAGCAGCAGCAGATGGGAGAAGAAGAGGTTGAGGCAGAGGTGAAGACGGGCTGTGTTGTTGATCTTGGGGTTCCAGCTACACAGGAGGAAGGTGAAGATGGCCAAACCAAAGAAGAATAGTCCAACAATCACACACATTCGGTTTAGCCACTCCAGGAAGGGATCCTCTGGTGGAGGCTGAGAAGATACAACACACAGGCAAACACATACTGTCATCAATCTGACCTGTGTGTGGGAACTTGTTTTAGCAAATGCACATTTGCATATGATACCTCTCCAATCTGCATGATGAGGGCGAATGTGGATAGATGGGAGCAGCTGCACACTGTGTAGTTTTCATTGGTGTATGCAACCCAACAGCCCTCCACCGACCAGCGCATTGTCCTCTTCTTTTCTGTTCCTGTTTCACTTTCTTCTCCAATTCCTGCCTCCTCTGTTTTGTCCTCCCAATACACACAGGTCACCAAACCAGACTCAGGTACTGTCTGATGAAAGCAGAGCAACAAAGATTTTTTTAGATATGTTGTAAGACAGCAAGCTGTATGTTATCTTAAAAAGTAGATGTAGAGATAACTTGGATAGCACCTTCTTGTGATGGATGGTAAAGTTGACGGGCTCGGTGAGGTTGGTGTGGTTCATCGAAGGTAAGACTGCAGTGATAACATCCGAGTACATCTCTGTCTGGTTTTCTGTTTCAAAGTATTGATGACTAAGAAGACTCTCCATCCCAGTTAGTGTCAAGAAGACAGCTGCTGCAGAACCTGGGAATGTCCACAGAGTGCAGGTGATCAGTGCTTTTAAACACACTGCCTGTTTTTGTATATTTAAAGTAGGTAAAAGGAACAGTTCACCCCAAATCAAAAAGACCTGTTTTTCCTCTTACCTGTAGTGTTATTTATCAATCAAGTGTTGGCAGATACCAGCTGCAGACAAGTCTGCCTTCACTCAAATAAAGTAGAACCAGATAGCACTTGGTTTGTGGTGCTCAAAGCGCCAAAAAAATACATTTGAAAAACTCAACAGCAATGTCTCTTTCCAGAAATCATGACCAAGAGAATCCTCAGCTGTCGCTGTGAGCGGTTTCATGTAGGAACTACTTTCTGTACACCAAGCTACAACCACCAAGTGTATCACTGTGCAGAAGCTAGATAATGTTACAGCTCAGCCAAGGAGGACGACGAGTGTATATCTTGCACTGTCACAGAACGAGTCCCTCAGCCATGAGTGTGCATCTTCTGCATAGTGATACAATTGGCAAGTGTAGTTTGGTTAACAGAAAATAGTTCCTACATGTAAGTACGAATGCTAAACTGGCCAAAATGAATTTCCTCCATGGGGTGGCTGAGCTCAGCCATAGAGATAGGGTAAGGAGCCCGGACATCTGGAGGGAGCTCGGACTAGAGCTGCTGCTCCTTCACAACGAAAAGGGTCAGTTGAGATAGTTTGGGCATCTGATCAGGATGCCTCCTTGGCACCTTCCGTTTAAAGTGTTCCCGGCACGTCCCACTGGTAGGAGGGCCCCGGGGCAGACTCAGTACATACTGGAGGGATTACATATCTCATCTGGTCTCGTAACGCCTCGGGGTCCCCAAGGAGGAGCTGGAAAGGGTTGCTGGGGAATGTGACGTCTAAGACGCTTTGTTTGGCCTACTGCCCCCACCACCCAGGCCCGGACTTGCGGATGAAAATGGATGGATGGATGGATGGATGGATGGATGGATGTAACTGCTGACAACAAGGTCTGTGGATTATCTTGAGTAACCAGGTCATGATTTCTGTAAAGAGACATTGCTGTTGAGTTTTTCAAATGTATTTTTTGGCGCTTTGAGCACCAGAAGCCGAGTGCCATCTAATTCCATTACATTCGAGAGAAGGCAGACATCTCTATGGCAGATATCGCCAACACTCGGCGACTCACACCAAAACAAACCCCACTGATAAATGGCAGTACAGGTAAGATGGATAACATGCATGGTTTAATTTTGGGTGAACTATTTCTTTAACCCTGTGCATTTGTTGCACACACAGATGCAAAATTACAAGGTATGATTCCTTTCAAACATATATATACAGAAGTTTGGAAATGCCATCTTATTTTCACTTTGAGCTTTTTCTCACCATTGTTATTTTTGGCCAAACTGTTCAGGTTGATCTCCATGGTGTTTCCATTGGCTGACAGGGAAGAGCTCTCTGCGCTGTCACTTCCAGGTCCGATAGTTTCGAGACTTAGATCTAACACACAGGTTGGCATTACAACAGCCTAATTTCATATCCACCACGTAAACATACAGTGAACTAAGATGAACATGTCTTACCCACTGTTGGACTCTTGACAGTTCTCTTGGTGTTGTTCCGACCTGGCTCTACTATTGCAGATGCTAAACGGTCTGAGATGCCCAGGATCACACTGCCTACCTCCCCGTCTCCTTTGCTACTCACCTTGCTTGACCTGACCCGCGGTCCCACACCTGACACTTCCTACGAGAATTAAGATATCTCAGTAATTGACCTGCCTGATGATTAAAGCACTGAAGACTGCACAGTTAAAGTGACATCAGGTATTTATGGAACAGCAGGTACCATAGATGCTGAGAAGCTGTTGGTCACAGTCTGTAGAGAAAGCACAAGAAAGAGAGCAAGGTAGAGAATTATATAACTGCAGGGCAGTCACTCACACACAATGTGCATCAGACTTAAACTGAATTTTAATCAATTTCCAGTTCATGTAGAATTTCCTCTGCCCACGTTGAAACATTACTGTAACTTAGTACTTAGTATAGAATTCCTCATTTTAAAGGGACAGTTCAAAATAAAAAATAAATATTTTTCCTATTGCGTGCAGTTCTTTCTTTCAATCTAAATTGTTTTGGTGTGAGTCGCAGAGTGTTGGAAGTATCAGTTATCGTTGTCTGCCATCTCTTGAGACATACATCTCTCTGAAAATGGATGGATGTAACTGCTGATGACAAGGTCTCTGGATTATCTTGGGTAACCGCATCATGATTTCTGAAAAGAGACATTGCTGTTGAGTTTTTCAAATGTAATTTTTTGGCGCTTTGAGCACCACAAGGCGAGTGCCATCTGGTTCTATTAGATTTGAGAGAAGGCAGCCATCTGGACAGCTCCAACATTCGATTACTGCCACCAAAACATTCAAGATTGATAAATATCACCACGGGTAAACGTAAAAATATGTACTTTTGATTTTGAGGTGATCTGACTTTTTAGAAATCCAATTAAAATTGAAAGACTGTGCAGCGATAGTCCCCTTTTCAGCTATTTCGACCACATCTACAGAGACTGTATTCATTTAAGAGTCAAATAAATAGTGATATTCTAAATGTCGGATTTTAGGACTGCTAAAATAACCTTCTGTGTGGATCATTATTGCAGCGAATGATCTGGAATTAAATCAATTTAAGCTTTGTAGGAGAGTGCGCATCACTCTTTGTGTTCTACTCACTGGTACTGGTAAGATCATGCCTTCATTGTCTTTCAGTTGTTGGTCCATGTTGCCAAGGAAAGCTCTTTCTTTTGTCTGTCCCTGCAACAAATACACAAACATAGCTTCAACTTTAATGTTGTATGCTTAGATGCAGTTTGCAGTGTATAGTATTTAAACTTTGGCCTGTTTTGGCAAAAGATAGCAATGTTTGTGCAGCATGGAATATCGCAACATTTTCACATTCTGTATGTGGCACAGGCTAGCTGTATACCAGTGGCGGCTGCTGGTCTTTCAAACAGGGGAAGTTTACATCATAAAATTTATCATATTGTAGCGAGGCAGTAACTTATAAAAGGAACATTTAATTGAAGCCGTTTTTCAACCACACTCATGCCATAGAAGCACAGCAAAACACACCTCAACGATTTTCAGACGGGTTTACAAACGGTGAAATTGACCTACATAGCTTATGGAAATAAGGAACTCTGGACGGCACTCTGTCAGAAGACTCCACTCGCAAATATCTGCTTAGGACTGAGCTCGAAATGCGAAGCGCTGTCAATCACTAAGGGGTTCAGCCTTTTAGACAATTACTCCAATCATCATGCAGACACCGAGCGTCCTCTCCCGCCTACCGCTCCATTAGGTCCCAGGGAAGCTGAGCCTCCCTGGAAGTGACAAATTTGTCGCATTTATCCAGCGCTGTCTCATAGGAATGCTTGGAGGCTCTGCGTCCACTGTGCTGACACGAGAATGTATGACAGGGAGGTCGCGTTTGAAAACTGGTGATAAAGTCATGATGTTAAACACATCCTAGCGCACCTTTAATGCAATGTAAATTCTTATTTTAATGTAAAGTCAATAGTGCATATTTGACCATTTCTTCTATGAAATTTTAGGGGCAGTTCAGCCTCCCTTGTTATCTCAGAGCAATAGCCCCTGCTGTATACCCTTCTAAAATCACTGTTACATACTAAATGGGGAAAACACAAAGGTACCACTATTAACAAGTAACAAGTGTCAGGCTAACGAACTTCTTTAGTGAGTAACTTGGATCAGTTCACAAGATGAAGCAGCAAAACCTAAGCAAAACCACACGTTTGTTCTTTCCTTAACGGTGCCTATTTGCTGGTGATATTTACCTCTGGGGGTTGAATCTCGTCTAAAATGTCCTGAAGACCTGATGAGTCAATGTAGAAGAAAAGAGCACAGTCACTGAACACATCAGGATATGGCACTGTGCTGTAGACACTGTAACAAATTGCATCCCAAGCTCACTTTGACAAAATGAGACCCCTAATATCCACAGGATTCCAGTTGAAGGGTAGAATCCATCAGGACAAGAACAATAGAAGGTCCCCGGTTCATTAGTGCACACTGTTTGTTTACCACATATACCAGGTGTCTCACTGCACTCGTCTATATCTGTAGAGGAGAGACAGAGGTACAGTTAAACACATTATAGTAAAACACATGATAGTCACACTAATAGTGAACATGTGCACACACCTGTGCATGGGTTAGCAATGCTGGCTATCACATTTGGGTTGTTCAGCCGATAACCAGGGAAGCAGGTGCAGATGTAAGAGCCGATTGAGTTTGTGCAGTTAGCATCAGGACCACAGATGGCGGCATTTTCGACACACTCATCAACATCTGCCAAACACATGACACACAAATGAAAGAGTTGCAGCTGAGTAGCAGTTTTCCATCTGATCCTAGATGGTGAAATCATCTGGAACCGGAAAAATAATCAAGTTAAGTACCAATACAGATGTTTTCTTCGCTGGGGTCCTGGTCTGGTAGAGTTGGCGCGTACCCCAGTTGACATGCACAGGTGTGTGCTCCAGGTGTGTTGGTGCAGTCAGAGTCAGGCCCACAGACGGTGGAGTTGAAACACTCGTCGATATCTGAGAAAGGAACAGTTAATGCAGGTGGCATGATGGTTTTAAAAATACAAGAATAAATGTGAAAAGGAAATTTTAGTCCAACTGTAGTTCTCCCTGTTTCCGCTGTGTCTCCTCCTCCCCTGTGTGTGTGCTGTGGGCACGGCACCGTCATCAGGCACCTGTTGGACCTCAACAGCTACGTGCAATGGCCTCATCCACCCCCAGCTTAAGAAGCCAGCTCTCCAGGCATGCAGTGCCAGATTGTTCTGCCAGCTATGTGGTGCACTTGCGGCCGCTCAGTATACTGTGTGTTATTGAGAGAGTTCAGTGTTTTTCCCTTGTGCATCTTAATCTAACATCTCTTCTCCTGTGCCGACATCTCCACAACCAGCCACTTACAAACACTGCTGCTGCTCATTCCTCCACGCGCCCACCCAGCTCATCTGCCTGCCTGATTTATTGCCCTCTCCAGTAAATTTAATAAATCTTCTTACTTTGTGTAACTACCTGTGGTGCCAGGGTCTGCATTTGGGTCCAAAAACAACTGCCTTAACAGTTTATATTTGTATTCCAGTTACCTGGTGATAGTTTTTTTGCGTAGCATCCAAGCAATGCCTGAAACAACTTGCTATTTACTTGTTTTACAGATGATATTAGAGTTTTGACAAACTTTTTGGCAGCATAATATTTAGAATTACATCTGGTAATAGCGGTCATAAAGAACTTGAGATACAGCTAGTCTTGATCATGCAGTGATTTGTAACATGTCTGTAAACAGACCTTGGCAAACAGGAGTTGCTTCAGGCACAAGGTGGTAGCCGTCATGGCATTCACACTTATAACTTCCTGGATTGTTGTGACAGGTCCCATCATCTCCACAGACATTGTCAAGACACTCGTCAATATCTACAAAGGAAAAGGAAAGGTCATTGCAGCTCAGGATTGACAGTGAGACAGCGTATTCTTTAAAAATGGTACCTATGCATGGGTTGGAGCCTCCAGGTGGTAATGCTGGATCTGTTGCATTGAATCCGTCCAGACAGGTACAGAAGTGTGATCCAATGGTGTTGTTACATTTGGAGTCAGGACCACAAATTTCTGCATTTTTCTGGCACTCATTGATGTCTGACAAGAGATGTTAAAGACAGGAGTTAAAGGTATAGTGTGTAGGATTTAATGGCACCCAGTGTTGAAATTGCAGAACTGAGGTCATGTTTACACAAAAACGATCAGGTGAAAATGGAATCATTTCTCATTTTCATTTTGAAAAAAGTTCCGCGTTCAGACGACAACGTTTTGCACATGTGCACACGGATCCGCAAAAATTACCAAAAAGTTGTAGTTTACATGCCAGGCCAGTAGTTGGCGGAGTGACTTTGTCATGAAAACAACACGCGCCTGCGCACATGTGCTTCCTTTTACAGAGCGGTGATGTATAATCAAACAAAATGGCAACTGCATGAACGTTTGTCGTGACGGACGATGAGGTGGAGTTGCTACAGGAAATCTACACTTTGCTGGAGAAGCGTTGATAAATTCAATTGGATGTGCACAACAAACAGAGCTCGGGAGTCCGCCATTGTTGTTGTGATGGTAGACTTTCTCGCACATGCCTAATGTGTATGTGTGAAAGGCGGTAAGTTTACATGACAACAGAGACGGTGCTGTTTCCAAGGCACCCAAAACGCCGCTGTTGTGTAAAGAATCAGCCAAAGCACGACTAAAGTTACCGTTTTCGGTTGAAATCATTGTCGTATAAACAGGACCTAAAACTTCTCCTGTGTGCCAAGCATGCAAGAACACTACAGTGGCTGACACGAAAATGCAAATGGCACCCATCTAGAGCTAGTGTTTGATTTGTCTGTTCTTAGCTACTGTAGAACAACATGACGGACACTGTGGGAGAAGACTCGCTCCATATGTAGCATAAGATGTATAAGGAGAACTGGATGCAACGTTGGAGGTGTGGCCCCATGCGTTCCCCTGAAAGTTGCTCAGTGGCACATGAAGCTTAAAAAAAATCTTGATTTCTGTGGTATGAAATCACCTAGATCTTCTGCACCATGGGACCCATAGAGCAAGCGCACTAGAGACTTATGGTGACCGAGCAGATAAATTTGGGTTTAGCCCTCTGCTAACTCGAATGGGAATAAGATGGTTTTAATCTTGCGGCTCTCCTAGACTTTCCAAATGTTATCGGCAGCTATATCCAACACACTGGACCTTCAAAGGCAGGAATATGTAGACTGAAAGTGTGCAAAATAAAATAAAATAAAATAAAATAAAGAAAATTACACAGTCATTATAAATGCTGTTGTTATTTCCCATGGTTCAGATGGAATATATGTCCTTACTTACCAACACAACCATATGAATCTGGAGTGGGTAGGTGATCTGGGGGGATTTCATACCCAGAGACACATGTGCAGCCTCCATTACTCGAGCACTCAGCAAGTGGTCCACAGGAGTCTGGTTCACACGTATGATGATCTAAACACACACACACACACACACACACACACACACACACACACACACACACGTACACAAACACAAATAGTATTCGTGGTAAAAAGATAAAAGTATTGGTCTCCTTAGCTGCAGTTTGAAGGACATGTCTACATGTCTACATTAAAATATAATGCAAAGGATGACAGTGATGGGTCATTACTTACAGGTTGCATAAACCATATAGGGGTATGGGTGACTTGCTGGTTTGTGAATGTAGAATCCTCCAGGACAGAGGGCCACGCTGAGTGAAATAGAATAAACATTACACCCTCCAACATCACCATATGCAGTCCCTGTTGTTGGAGTTTCAGATTCAGTTGTTGGATATGAAAATGAAACACGAATGGAGTAGTGAGAACCAGCAAGGGGGCCTGAATGGCATTGTGAAGTGACTCTGTCTCCTCCAATCCCTGTGAAGCGCCACCACTTCCCAACAAAATGTCCATCATTCTTCGGGAAGCCGGGAAAGGAAGACGATGTGAATGCGAAGTTGCGCCATGCATCAGTTATGTTCGTGTATCCATCACAGGAACCTGCGAGGACCAGCAAAACATTCTATGTCAATAACAGTCAACAAAAATGACTTGTTTTTTTCACCTAGAACCAGAATCTGTATCTAATGTTTACAGGTAAACGTCATTCATACCAGGAGGAAAAACACAACGGCCAAGGGTGAAGAGGGAACCTATAAAGGACAGAGACAAAGAAGAGCTTTTTTTAATGCTTCTTTAAAAGTCAATACATGATCTAAAAAATGATTAAATGGAAAATTGCATGAAATCTATACGCAAGACTGTCACAGAAATTAACTCATGCTAACTGGTGCTGATAATATTGACAAGATGTATTATTAAATGGTATGTAAAAGTGTTTTTTACAACAACATACTGTAAATTCTGCATTTTGTGGTTCATATTCAGCAAAACAAAATATAATCCTGTATTTGATTGAGGAAGAAACTACATGTATCCTAACTGTCTGTCACTCTGAAGGCAGATCTGAATCTAGAT
Source organism: Epinephelus lanceolatus (assembly GCF_041903045.1). Taxonomy (NCBI): domain Eukaryota; kingdom Metazoa; phylum Chordata; class Actinopteri; order Perciformes; family Serranidae; genus Epinephelus; species Epinephelus lanceolatus. Next base: position 29,279,755 of record NC_135751.1, read on the forward strand.
ACAGATAATTACAAAAAATATTGTACAGTCTTAGCAGGTTATACTAAGACTACACTCTACGTATTCTCTAGTTTAATATAATGTAATAATTCACACATTATCAGCTACATAAAAGATGAATTAACTCACCCAGGAGGAGTGAAAAGGCACAGCACTTCATCATGACATGTCAGACTCCACAAACCATCACTCACCACTGTGTAAGGTACGTGTACGCACATTTTGGACATTTGCACAGCACCCAAAAACTGTTTTCACAAGGTTTGGCACCAATGCAAAAATCAATGCAAATTCATGTACGGCTCACATTAAGACGTGAGGAGGGAACAGAGCTGTGAGAGGCATACTGCAATGTATTAAAAATTCACCATCTGCTTAGTAGTAAGAGGATCATCACCCCAAACAATATTTCAAATGTGCTAAAATGCATGTGCAGATTATGAGACACTGGGTCCAGGGGCACAGGCACGCAGAAGGCTCCAGCACCCTCCTACACAGGAGTAAGACACAGACTTCATAGTTGTTTAGCCTCTTTTTGGGGTTGTTTTCGCCCCTTTAGACGTCAAACTGCACCCCTTTGCATTTTTTGTGTGTCCATTTTTGGCCATTTTGCATCTCCTTGTTGTCATTTAGTGTCTCCTTGGGGATGTTTTGCCCTTTTCTGTAGGCATCATGAGTGTCCTTGTGGCACTTTGCAGCTTTTTTGCATCTCTTTGTAGTCGTTTGGCGTCTTTTTCTAGTGTTTTGTGCCTTGTTTTCGTTGCTTTATGTTTGTGGATGTTATGAGTCTTTCTGGTTAGTGTCTCTTGGAGTGACATTTTGCAGGTGAGAGCCAGAGGGGCCTCCTGACACTTTGGGCTCCTGGACTTATGTCTGGTAGGCCAATTCAGTGATCCGTCCATGCTAAAAAGGTCTTAAGAACACGTTTTAGATTGAGTAAAGGCACATACTTAGCAGTTAGTTAAAGTTTCAACAGAAAGACGGGCTACTGAGCATGTGAAGAGATTGAGAAAACAAGAGCACATGTCATCATATCCTTTCAGTTATAGTCTAGAATGTTTACTATTTCAGATCAGCCATTGTGTACATTAACTATTCCTTTAAACCAACACATTACCTGCAGGCTATAAGCATGATAAAAATGTTTTAGCTTCAGAATTCCATACTTTCTACTGTCTTTTGTGTGGTATTTTCTTTTCCTTTTTGTTTTGAATTCCAATTATTTACTTGTTGTGGGAATAATGTTTATTATTTTAGCATATTAACAGAACACATCGATGTATTAATGTCTATAAATAGAAAGCAAAATGCTCAATCCATTTTTAAATAGATTTTTTATGATACTAATGAATTCCCCACAAAAATCATGACAACTGTTTTTTGTTACCTTGAATTGATTTTTGTCAAGCCAAATCATAACCACAAAATGTTAAATGTGTGTTTATGGGAATTATTTCACAAAGTAAGGTTGGTGGACAAAGTAAAGGCATAGAGACACATGGTCATATTCTTTTTTGATATTCTGGCATAAAAATCAAATGGAAAAGTCTCTATACTACTCCTTTGCTGCTGACAGAGTCACCATTTCTCAGTGGTTGTAAATACAGTTTGTGTGTGCTGAACATTTATAAATGTGTCATATAGTTCACAACAGGTGAAACACTTCAGGAGAAAGTGTGCATGCCTCACGTGTCATGTCAATTTGTCTTGTAAAACTGTAACATGGCAGTGCACCTACAGTCGGCTGTATGTAAATAACTAACAAATCCCTGTAAAAACAAATGGAGAAAGAAAGGTTTTAAGGCAGCAGCTAGGTATTGTGTTAACATCTTGCTGGGCTGCTTTTGTTTACTTCAGACATACTTAAAAACATAATTTCTTGAGAACACCTTATTTAGAGATGATCACTGCTGGCTATTACAATGTAACTATGTAAATTATATTCAGAATAGACTAATGAATTAAATGACAAGTAAAATTATATCACATGTCGCAGGACATTACAAAAAAATATATTAAAAAGTAAATGTGTGGAAATATTTATTGTTATAATATTTCGAATGCAAAGCTATTATCAGGTATTTCTTGACTTCTAGTAAATCACATGTGGGATAAGATTGGATAAGATAAGATAAGATAAGATAAGATAAGATATACGTTATTGATCCCCAGAGGGGAAATTCAAGTATCACAGCAGCACCTGACAAAAATACATTAAATAGAATGAGATAAAAGAGAAAAAATAAATTTAAAAAAAATCGGTAAATAAAAGATAAAATGAAAATAAAATTGCTACATCAAGATGAATAAAGTCAATAAAAATGGCAGTGTCGAATAAAATAAAGTGGATGACTGAGTTGTGTGTTTTAACAAAATTGTATTATCATTATTAGTAGTATTTATATTTATTTATTTATTTATTTCATTTTCTTACCTTGGCGCTAGGTGGGGTTGACGCTGACCTGTGACTCATGAGTGTCTACTACCCTCTAGTGGTCACTTTCAGGAACTGCAGCGCTATAATTAAATCAATGTGTTAACATAGTCAGAACTGATATTAATTTAAATACAAATAACTTAGTATCAGTGTGATTATTACAAACAACAACAACAATATCATCAGTATTGGTGATAACTGTTAATAAGGAGTTGTTTTAATGACAACCAAACCTTATTTTAATTGGTTTATTGTTGACCTGAAGCAGTATGGCACTTCACCAACATAAAAGGCAACAAAGACTTTCGGCGTTATAAAGGAAGCACATTTACATTTAATAAGTACATAAATGGGCATGCTCATTGCCCGCATGAGCAGCGGGCTCCTAGGAACCAATGTTCCCACTCTACGTTTCCTGTCGAACGTTTATACAGACGGAACAAGCACGGTGCAACCGGTAAATCAGATGCAGCTCTTTTCTGTTTAAAGTCTTAAAACTCTTCTGTTTGGGTGCACAACTTCTACTTACCTGCGCTTCATTTCACATAAACGCCACGTGAGTTTGAAGCTGTAGTATCCTAGCAACTGTTAGCATTAGCCATAAACTGCGCGGCTTGCTGAGCGTGTTGCTGCTGTTTATGTTAGCATCAGATGCTAATGTGAGCTGTAGACAATACCACTCGATGTAAGATGTTATCAAGCTTTATGCTGCGTTTACTGACTGTTGTACTATTGGCAGGGGTTAATTTTAGTTCGTCAGTGTAGGCTAAGCCAACAAACACAGCTTTAGCTACATCAACACTGTACGGGAAGCTGACTTGGACAAACCCCCACTTGCTAACAACATAGTGATTAATTAGCGCTAAGGCCACTTTGCGTTTTATTTACATTTAACCTGGTCAAGCTTTTGATTAATACAGATCTTCTCTCTTGATAGTGTACCCGACTAACCTAAAGCAACTGTTGATGTGTTGGTAGATCCACAGAGACGACCAATCATGACGTCACTGGTAAGTACTGGCTGTATTCTCAGCTACAAAAGTGTATATCCTCTTAAAGTATCACATAGACAGCATTTTAGTGTCATCCATAAAGATGACATGGGCTGTTGGTACTGCATGTCATTCAAATTATATTGCAGATGGAATAAAACAAAGTGCTGAGACAAAGTACTTCCTCTGAATCTTTTTATCTTGCAGGGGAGCAGCAGTTCCTCAGCCACAGAATACATTGTGCGAGTCCCAAAGTGAGTAACATGGACTGACATGCATGATGAATTGTTTGTATTGTAGGTGTTTGTTTGTATTAAATTAGTCTCTATGTCTGTGACTGTCAGTAGGAATAAGCAGGTAAAGTTAATGAGGTTTGGTTTGTATTTCTGTTTGTCTGTCCTGTAGAAACACCAGCAAGAAGTACAACATCATGGCTTTCAATGCAGGGGACCGAGTCAACTGTTCAACCTGGACACAGGTGGGCTCCATGTCAGTGTGTCTACGCGTGACAGTTAGTTTGAGTCAGTACTGAGAGAGAAATGACCAGCAAAGAACATAAAAATCTGATGTCTGAAATGAATAACTTAGCAGCCACAGTGACCATCTATCAGATTTACATTGCTTAACATGTCCCTCCCTGTCCCCTCCCAGGCTCGTATGGAAAGAGACATGAGTGCTCGGCGGATATATGGGGAGGAGGAGGCGGTGGAAGGCGCAGCTGGCAGTGAGTTTGGCAAAAAGCAGCGTGAGGAAGCGCGGCGGAAGAAGTTTGGTATCGTGACACGTGAGTTCAAAGTGGAGGACCAGCCCTGGATTCTCAAGGTCAATGGCAAGGCCGGCAAGAGGTGGGGAGAAAGATACAACTTTAACCTCTGATTCACTCTCATTTTCAGCAACACATCTCTGTTCATAACCTGCAGAAATATTGAGAGAATTCTTTTGTCAAATTATCTCCATGAGAGTGTATGCAGGCCTGATAGGAGGACAGTTACTGTTACAGCTATTCCCTCCCTCTGTCTGTATACAGGTTCAAAGGTCTGAAGAAAGGCGGTGTTACAGAAAATGCGTCCTACTACATCTTTACACAGTGTCCCGATGGAGCTTTTGAGGCTTTCCCCGTGAACGGCTGGTACAACTTTACACCGCAGGCCAAGCACCGAACTCTCACTGCTGAGGAGGCTGAGGAGGAGTGGGGCCGGTGAGAGAGAGGACGAGTGGTTGTCTGTAGTGAAGGAAAAATAGTAGTTCACTCAGCTGGTGCAGATGTGTCAGACGCTTAATATTCCCCTCATGTTACAGGAGGAACAAGGTGGTGAATCATTTCAGCATCATGCTTCAGAGACGTCTGCGGGAGCAGGAGCGTGGTGAGGAGGATGAAGATGAGAACGAGAAGTCGGGGAAGAAGAAAAAGAAAGGGGGTGGGAGAGGAGGGGACCTGCGCATTCACGACCTGGAGGACGACCTGGAGATGAGCAGCGATGACAGTGACAGCAGTATGGGGGACGGTAAGGAGAAAGAAACAGGAAACAGCCACTTAAACATTATTTTTAGCGTGCAGTGTTCTTTTATTCTGCCATACCTATCCACATTATGCTTCTCTCTGTCACCATGTGATGTTCTTTTTCCTAACACCCTCTTCATTGTACAGATGGTGAGAGCAAGACGAAGATGAAGAAAGAGACGGGGAAAGGCAAAGGAAAGAAGAAAAAGAGAAAGAGCAATGACAAAGAGGCCTTGGAGGACAGCGATGACGGTGACTACGAGGGTCTAGAGGTGGATTACATGTCAGATGAAAGCAGGTCAGATCCATCGCCTTGTTGCAGACAAAGACTCCCTCATTATGGACACTCTGTATGTTCTTGTTGGTTGTGTTTCTTCTTTTTACTGGCATGTAATTCTGTTTTCCAAAAACAGCTCAGATGAAGAACCAGAAAAGGGAAAGCCCAGCAAAGGAGAGGACCTCCCTAAAGGTCAGACTGTCTGCAGTTGAACATCACTGATAAAGAAAAAGACACTGATGATTTTATGCATGTTAAATACACACAACAATACAACACAGCATCACTGGGCCTAAAAGTTTGGCTGCTAGGGATGTCTTGCATGTCCGTGTAATGAGAATTCTCACCTGATGAAATTCAGCTTTCAAATTTTCAGCAAATGTCAGTGCATTTCAGCGTTGTTGACTTAATTAGTTGTTTGTCCTTTATAGGGATCGATGAAGCATCTGAAAGCGAGGAAGAGAGTGAGGAGGAAAAACAGAATGAAGAGGAAACAAAAGAGGAGGAAGAAGAAGAGGAGGGAAAGAAAACCCCGGTCCAAATGGAAAAGAAGAAGAAAAAAGGTATAGACATGGAAACAGATGAGGGTTTGACAGTATTCATACTTTAATTAGGTCGTAAGAAACAAGCAGTGTTGAAGGACGCTTCTTCCTGCTTGATGCATAAAGACAAATGAAATTATGTTGGGTTGTTTGGTTCTGTGTGTCACAGACAGCAGCGGCGAGTCGGAAAGCTCAGACGACAGTGATATTGAGGGAGAGACGGCCTCCGCTCTATTCATGGTGATTTGTGTGTGTGTGTGTGTGTGTGTGTGTGTACATGGATATTTCTGTACACCAGCAGAGCTCTTACTAATCTGGTGGTGAATGTTTTCATAATTCTGTATTTATATTTTTCCTCGTGTTATTCTTTTTGTTTTCATCAAATGTCTCTTTTTCTTTGCCTCTCTCAGAAAAAGCGCACGCCTCCTAAACGTGGAGGACGTGGCTCCGCAGGCAGCTCCAGGACAGGCAGTCGCCCCGGGACACCATCCATAGACTCTGCCTCCACCTCCAATACACTCCGTGCTGCTGCCAGCAAGCTAGAGCAAGGTGTTTGGTCATACACCATTTAATTGATTGATTAAATGAGACACATGACATATTAAGGGAATTTTGTGAAGCTTGCAAAAGTAGCCATCAGCAGGGAAATTTGAGGTGCTATTTTTGTTACTGCATCTAAATCTATCTTCCCTGCAGGTAAGAGACAGACTCAGGGTCCCAGCACCGACTCGCCAGCGGCCAAACGGCTGAAGTTGGAGCCCAGCAGTCAGAGTCCTGCTCCCTCTGGGAAGAGTACACCTCAGCCGGCATCTGGCAAATCCACTCCGAGCTCAAGGTACTTTGTTCCCAGTCTTCCTTGATGCCTCTAAGAAATGTTACGTTATTTAATTATTCCGTGAGTCTTTCTGAACAGGGTAAAAACGTTCTGCTGTATATTCTTCTACTTCACAGTGATGTGCAGCTAACAGAGGAGGCGGTCCGGCGCTACCTGATCCGTAAACCGATGACCACCAAGGACCTTCTGAAGAAGTTCCAGACCAAGCGCACAGGTTTGAGCAGTGAGCAGACTGTCAACGTGCTGGCACAGATCCTGAAGCGCCTTAATCCGGAGCGCAAGAACGTAAACGACAAAATGCACTTTTACCTCACTGAATAACCGATGGAAGAGAGGTGAGGAGGGGCAGGGGCGGAGAACATGAAGAAGGGAGGGAAAGGCTGAAATGAACCACTACAGTCAGAACCATGATCCCCTGGAAGAGAAGTTTAGGATCAGAAGCTGAAACAAAGGTGGCATTTATCAAAAAGTATTTTGTTAAGCATTGTGGATTTGTTTTTCATACCTCTCACATAATAGAAACTTTGTTAATGTTGAGTGAAAACATCTCAATCTCTATGACTGCAGGATGTAAGTTTCTCTATGTGTGAACAGTTTAACTTAGAAATCAATGAATGAAACAAGTCTTTAACTTGTTATTCTTATGTATTTTCTTTTTCCAATAAAATGTAAAATCCGCTGCTGTGTAAGGCTTTACTTTTTGTACCCCATCCCTCATATACTCTGTTTTTTTTTTGTTGTTGTTGTTTTGGGTTTTTTTTTGTTTGTTTGTTTGTTTTTAATTAACCCAACCACCAACCCAAGTGGGGACTTTTTCTTTTCCTGTTTTTTCTTAATTATTCACCATTTCTTTCTCACTTATTTGCATTTAGAAGTGGAGCTCAGTATACAGTATGCAGGTGGTGACTACATACAACACAACCAATACACAAACCTACAACATCACTCCAGCACAAAAACAGAACCAAACAAACAATGCAAAAACAAAACTAAACAATGTACCTCACACAACACAGGAACAAACTGTCATATGATATAAATTTCATATTGGTATGACGATATTCCAAACTAGCTCAACTGCAGCAAGTGAAAGTTGACAAAAAAAAAGCAGTCTTGAAGAGAAAATAGAGACCAGTCACTGTTTGTCACTTGCTCTCATAAAACAGGCTGTTTTTTCTGTTTTTATAATGATTATACAAACACTACTGCATGGACATTTAGCACAGAGAAAGTCTTTAAGAAAGATGCTTTTAATCTTAATCAGTAATCTGCAAAGATGAAGTAAATTGCAACAAAAAATTCATCTCCTGTATCCTCAGGCAGTGCAAAGAAACTTCCTAGTTCCTTATTTTATTTGTACTAGAGGTGTACTGAATGGATCTAAAGCCTGCAGTATACAGAACATCCATTTTTGTGTAGAATTGTGGGAACTTGGATGGGTGGAGTTCAGTTAACAGCCATATGTGCTTTGTTTTTTGAGATATTTGTCATTTGCATATGAGGGAGTGAGGCATTGCCATGGGACTGTTTGGGAGGATGAGTCCCTTGTTTCTGTTATTATTTGATTATTAGGTCATGGTTCCCTAACCCTTTCTAGATCATTCCAAATTATGATGTATTTTAAGTTTCATTTAATGTTGATGACACGTGTAGCTCATATGACCCCTCTAGTAATACCTTAATATGATGTTCCTTAGAGATTCAAAGATGAGGCGGCTCCAGTACACTCAAGAATATTGATTGTTTAATGTGGTACTGTATAAACCAGTATTTCACAGTGATAACATGCCTGACACCAGACCTAAAGAGCAGTGCTAAATTGTAGCCCAGTGTTCAGTCACTTCATGTCCGGGCAGTGTCGTAGTTGGCCACGAACCAGTCGCAGGTCAGCTTTATAGCTAGAAGGGCAGAAAAACCAAAAACAAGTCACCTTCACAAGGCTGGGGTGCATGCAAATATTCATTCAAAGCTCTCATTTGTATGTCAAGAAGCACAGATGTATCATGTGTCAGGGCAGAAGCTGCCTCTGTGCTCTCATGTATGCAGCACTATCCACTACAATTGAGTATTAAATAGGAAACTTTCAATTTTCTACCCTGCAGTTGAGATTATGGCACGTTAAAATTGACGAGTTCTAAAGCAACAGCAGCTCTGTTTTTATTTATCATAAAACGAGTTGGTAGGATGAGGGTTAAGACGCACAGTATGGTGAACTCTTACCTTCTTTAAGGGGTGTAAAGGTGAAGTCAGGGAGGTAGCGCCTTAGCTTGGCATTGCTGGCTGTCTTTTTCATCTGGCCGTCTGACAGGGTGGTGTCAAACTGATGTTCAGGGTCAAGGGAAGAGCAGATTCTAACTGTGTGTTTTGACCATAGAGATGTCTGCCTTCTCACAAATATAATAGAACTAGATGGCACTCGTCTGTAGTGCTAAAAGCGCCAAAAAATACATTTTAAAAAACGCAACGGCAATGTCGGTCTCCACAAATCGTGACCCGGTTACTTTAGATAATCCACAGACCTTGTTGTGACACCCACCAATGATATCACAGAGCAGAAGGAAGTGTGCATCTACTGCTGGCTCACAGCTAGCCACATTGAGCTAACTCGCATCACAGCTCAGTCGAGGAGGATGCTATTAATGCTTACATCTGGCTCTGTCATGAGCATGAGCCTCTCATCCATGAGTAGATGCATGATTCCTTCTGGACAGTGATACAATTTGTAGTTGGGTAAAAAGAAAATAGTTCCTACATAAAACTGATTATGCTGAGTAATAGGATCATGATTTCTGGAAAGAGACACTGCTGTTGAGCTTTTCAGATATATTTTTTGGCACTTTGAGTACCACCGGCCGAGTGCCATCTAGTTCCATTATATTAAAGAAAAGGCACACATCTCTACGGCTGATATCTCCAACACTCTGCAACTCACACCAAAACAATCTAGACTGATAAACAGCACTACAGGTAAAAGGAAAAAACATGTATTTTTGATTTTGGGGTGAACTGTCCCTTTAATAGTTAACTGCAGCATGTGCTGTGTATCCCAGGCTCACAAAAACATCTTGGTCTATGGGAACAGGATGTAGGATCATTGGGGAACATTGAAAGGATACGTGTATTTTGCCTTTGAAGTCCAGAGAGTCTGCAATCATGTCCTCGGCCTCTTTGATTGAGATTTCATCCTCTTCACTCACTGACAAGACATCCACAGTAACAGGTGAATGAATGACCTGCACGTACAGTGACTGTGTCTCACACCTCTGTGTGTTGAGGCAATAACTTGCCCCATTTTCTTTGATATTTTACACAGTCAAAAAGACATGCAGAAGCACATTATAAAGCTCACTAAGGGTGAGTGCATCACTGAACTCACCAGAGAGGATAATGGGGTCAGTTTCTTCATATTCTCTCAGGACCCAAATGATGAGACGACCTAAATCCTGAGAGTAAACAGACAATTGGATGTTATTCTAAATACAGTCAGGCCAAAAAAGATACAATAGACAATTATTTTTTTACATAAGCATGTACTACACTTGTACAGGGCATCATATATATTGATACACATACCAGAGAGTAGATAAACTGTCTCCTAGGAGCTCCGGAGCCACACACATTCACCGGAGTCCCTTCCTCTGTGAGAGAGACATAAGAAAATAGACTCTATTACCGAGTTACTGTCTGTGTCTGTATATGTGTGTATTAAAAAGAATGGGTGTATCTGGGATAATCACTTTTGGCCTTGTATGTCTTGTTAATGAGTGCCGACAGCACGTGACCATTTTCTATGCTGAAGTTGTCATGGGGTCCAAACACATTGGTCGGGATGACCGCTGTGTAACGGCGACCATGCTGCTGAAAGTATGCCCTGTCAACACACAGACACACGCAGAGTAATCAGACATACAGTGACAAAGATGGACACTTTCTTCAGGTATTTATGTACATATTAGTAGCTAGTTTGTCTTCATGGCATTTTTAACAAGAAATTGGACCCCTCCTAGAGCCCATTTGGCTTTGTTGTATTGAGAGCAAGTTATGGGCTGTATTCAGGCCTAAAGTCACAGGCACAAGTTAAATAAAAGCCACAAAAGGTAAGATAGAAACTACCTGCCTGTACAGGTGCTGCCCCCTCAGCCCTTTGTTGAGCATGAATGCATGTCAGATTCACCCATGTGTCTACACCACACCCCTGTTTGCACTGCACACCTGCTCACCTGTTCTGAACATCAATCATCCTTTTAGCATGCGAGTATCCGAAGTTGGAGTCATGAGGCGGTCCGTTGTGTATCTACAAGAGTGGGGCATGACAGGAAAGATAAAGTAGGCTAATCTCATGGCTCTGTAGCAACGTTGTACCCTGATAATGACAGTCAGGGTTTGAGGATTGGGATTGGCCTAATATTTGTGGTATTATTTGTCCATTTATAAGACAATTTCACTTTTTAAAAAATATTCTAATAACCCCACAAATATCCATGAGATTAAGCTTGAAACAACGTTATACAGGCAGTGTGTTGCTAAGGAATTCAAAGGACGTACACTGAATAAATGAAGGTTTAAAAAACAACCTTACCATGGTCTCATTGATGGGGTATGTGGTATTGTCAGGGAAAATACAACTGGACAGGCAAGACACGACCTTGGTGACACCCATCTCGTGGGCTGTTTGTAGCACATTATCATTGATTTTGATGTTGTCCCTCTGTGAAGGTGTCAGACAGTTACTGACTGGCTGTTGCAGCTTAAAGACAATGTAGATATCCCCCTTAAACCTGTGGTGAGTCATTTATTATCTCACCAAAAAGTGCAGGTTCTCCCTCATGTGTAGATACAGTCCTCCGACTTTCGCAGCCAGGTGGATGACATGAGTGGGACGGTACTTCTCAAACACAGCCCTGGTCTGCCCAGCATCTCTGAAAGTGTTTAAAAATCACATTTATACACATTTGTTTGTAGGCATAGTTGAATAGAAGAGTACGATTGAAGCAGCTTACACAAGGTCAGCATCCTTGGAAGAGAGGAAGATCCACTCTTCTCCCTCCAGTTTGCCACCTTCCTCCTGCACCACATGCTCAATGGCTTTGCCCACTAACCCAGATCCACCGGTCACCAGGACACGCATTGGCCCCACTTTAATCTCAGACCCCATCTTCTATATCTGTGCTGGCTCTTCTAGTGAGAATCAAGCACAGAATTGGTTTCATGATTCAAATACATTACTACAGATGCATAAATCTGATCAGCATAAATACAGGTGCTAAAATAAAAGCAGGTGAACAAGTTATTACACAAACTTAGAAATAATATCAACACAAATTCGGACTCTCAGCAGAGGAAATACAGGTAATATAAAAGTCCTTACCGGTGTGTTGGAGCGCTGAAGTGAGTGTGGACATCACCAGAGAGTGTTTGCCTGCCTGTAGGCGGTCTTGTTTAACAAGTGCATCAATCATTTGTATACTGTTTTGTTTTCAGCTTGTTCCCTCTTCACTTTGGCGTAAAGGATGGGGTATAGGTGTGTGAGGTCATGTGAGACTCCTCCTACAACATGCTTCTGCCTTTTGATTCATGGAGATGAGCTGCTACCATCTACTGGTCACAATGTAGTTTGGACTTAACTTTGTAAATGTAAAAACATATATGTGTGGATTTCAGTTGACTCATGTTCATTAAGTACTTTTAAAAAGTTGGAATAAAATAAGTTAAAATAATAAGTGATAGAGATATGTATCTGAGCACACTGGGAGCAGAGAGAAAAAATGAAAAAGAACAGGACGAAGGAATTCAAGTTCACTTTGTTTATTTGGACATTATTCTCAAGAGTCTCTGTACTATACAGAAGTAAAACAACACACCAAAGTGATGGTCATATATAAAAATACAATTCAATTTAAAGCTGGCATCATTTGTATCAGTGGGTGGTTCCTAAAATTATGATCAAACTACAGTCAAGATGGCATAGTTGTTGTGGACAGTTGCATAGGGACCTGCTGCTTATTTCAATCAGCCATTACAAAACTTTAAAGATGCTCCAGTGAACAAACTTTGATAGTAATGTGCTCATTCTGAAAACATAAACACTGTGATACATGTCAAAGCCAGTATTCAGGTTTATTTCAGAGCACTTTTAGTACTCTTGTCTGTGACAGGTGTGACCTGACAACCACATCAATATTTCCCAGCGTCGCAACTGCAATAAATATCCCGGACACTTCATCATAGTTGTATATAATAACAATATACAAACCAAAAAAACATTAAAGATATCCTCTCAGTCATCACTTATCATCCACTGGAACAGGGGTAGGCAACATGCAGGTCTGAAGCCACATGCTTCATATGAAAATTAATAACGGTCACATTTTTTTTTTTACCATTTTAATGTTCATTCATCAATGCTGTCGCCCTAAATTGATTCTAACATTTTCCATCTGTAAAAATATGTAGCCTATATGACAAATTAAAAAAAAAAGTTTAACATTTCTGCAACTTAAACATACATCAATCATCTTCGGCTCAGCCATTTCCTCTACATGCATAAAATTGAGACATTTATGGACGTGTACCCCCACAGCTCTCAGGTGAGGTTGGGACTTTATAACGAGGTGTCGACCTGGTGCCAGATCATAAGCAGCAGGCAGACACAACGCCGAAAAACACAAATATAGTGATACGAAATGCAAAACGAGAATGAATCTGGGGTTGGCGAGCGTGTTTGCAAACAATCCTGCATAGAATACCTTTAAGGACGTCTGCTTCAAAGCTGTTGTGTGGGACTTTTTACATATAATAAAACATCCCTTACATTCAATCCCTTGCCAAACAAGCTGTTTTCCAATCAGAATGTCCCAACCTGCTCCGTGCATCAGCAAGCAGACTAACATGTCGCTTGCTTTAAAAACGCTCGCCCTTACTCATATTTTGCAAAACCTCACACACCTCCGACTTTTAGTCAGAGTAAATACAAGTTGTTCCTTAGGCTCGATCATGGCTCAGTAGGCTTCCTAAATGTTGTTGTCTTGTAGTATATCTGGCCAGTTTTCACGCTCCATCTGCAAGAGTTCGCTCGATCATTGTGTGGTAGGAGGTGCAGGCCTATCAATGGCACAGAAAACTTTCTGTATTACTCAGTATACCGGAGTTGTGGTGCAAAGGCGCTCCAAATGCAACGCCATTTACATCAACCAGCCAGAGCTACAGGGGGTAGAAAAGGGGGAGAGACCATACTGGCAGAGCAGCACCTAAGAGTATGCTGGAAGCTGTGGTGGAAAATCCAAGAAAGTTTCTGAAGTGGATGCTCCAGATAAAAAAGAAACTAAGTTAAAACCAAAAAAAGAGATGCAGTGAGCTCACCTGCAGGCGTACTTCAAACGCACATGTCGACAATCTTTGTGTAATCACTCTCACTGCCAGACAAAAGTTCCACAGTCCTGTTTTAATATCTTAACAGAGATCATTCAAACAATCCTCTAGATTCAAGTTCTGTTCATATTAAAGCTGAGTGGAAGTGGTAGCTAGCCTGGAAGGTTCCGACAGATGACAGAGATGCGACGCAGCCGAGGCACTCTCTGTCCGTTGAAGACTGACTCCTCGTCTTTCAGGATCTCATGGGTGAAACTGTATCTGGCGTCGTCCCTGTATGTGTTTGAAAAGAACAGGATGCAACATATCACTGCACTGTGTGAAGTACGAGACAACTACAGCACACTCCATGATGAGATTTGTGCAGCATATACTGAACCTCAGTATGTAGAGGGAGAGTCGGGGCAGCAGCAGGTCCAGCCACTCGTTGGCGGCATCCTCCTTCACTAGGCGCATAATACTGTCTGACAGGAGACTCAACCCAGCAATGGTGCTGCCGCAGAACTTAAAGAGACAAAGAGGACGACAGTCAGAGCACAGCTGTTGATAACAGCACAGCCCCCACACCAAGGGTTGTTTCAGTGGTTACAAAGCTGAGGATGTTGTCCCATGTTAGAAACTAACATTTGTGACTGTCTTTGTCTTGATGCAGAGAATTAAAACAAGAGCAGCCTACCTTGACACTGTCAACGTGAGGCTTGATGTAGCCATTCTTGTCCAGGTCTAGAACGTGCACAGGCCCAAGGAGTGAACTACCCGCGGGAAACGCTACAGATCGGACCCGATTCAGGACCTCCTCACATGCTGCCCCCCACCTCACACGCTCCGTCTCTCGGTACCCGTGAATGGCCTGAAGGAGGAAAAGTCGACACAGCATGAATTAAGTCTTGCATTAGTAAACTGATGCCTGTGGTTGTACTTTATGTCACCTGGAGCCAGTAAAGACATTTTGTAGATGTGCTTCAATTTGAATTTAATAGTCTATGGCATGCATGTGTTAAATTCCTGCTTAATTTCTAATTTTGTGACATGTCATTTGTGACTAACTGTTATTGCTACCTATCTGGGTCAATACATTTTTGAAACTGTATTGCTATTAACAAGCTTGCATTAAAACTAACCAAAAACTACGTTACATCTTGAAACGGGAAAGTACATTTATTTTCTCGCATCAACAGGTGTAAGATTAGGCCATGAAATGCCTTCCTATATGATTGATATATACTACTGATAGGTGTAAGAGAAGGTTATAATGTAGCCATAAGGCTGCAAAGTGGTCCTTTAAAGGGAAACACCACCCAAAATCAAGAATTGAAATTAGGGCTGCAACGATTAGTCGACTAATCAATGACTAATCGACTATAAAAATAATCAGTGACTATTTTAGTAGTCGACTAATCAGTTTGAGTCATTTTTCATAGAAAAGTACTATTAAAGTACCCCAAAATACTCTTATTGCAGATTCTTATGTTCAAATATTGGCAGCTTTACACACTCTCCCATGATGGTGAACTAAAACCCTTTGGCGTGAGTACGAAACAAGACATTAGATGACATAATTTTGGGGTTTGGGAGAGACAGACTGACATTTTTCAACATTTTAACACATTTTTCAATGAAATGATTAGTCGACTAATCGAAGAAATAATCGACAGATTAGTCGACAATGAAAATAATCGTTAGTTGCAGCCCTAACTGAAATATGTTCGGGCTTTAGCACTCTGGGCTGAAGCCTTAATCATCCAGGCCTAACAATGCCACTTAGTTTCAGCACTCTAGTTTTTGGAATTTGAAGAGTTATTCAAGTTTACTAATATTTCTGGACTGTCATAGACCATAGGAATGCTACAACAACTGGATGTGCCACAATTTACTTCAACTAAACAACGAACCAAACAAAAGTCAGTGCTCAGCTTCAGTTGGCAATGTTAAAACCCACAGACCAAGCCAGAACTCTTGGAGTAGTCACCTGTACCCCTGTAATGGGGTCTTAAAAGGTCTCCATATTATCAGTCAGCTGCAGCTGTTTCAGAATGCTGCTCCTCAAGTCCTTACTAAGACCAAGACGGTAGATCACATCATTCCAGTTCTGAGGTCCTTGCACTGACTTCCTGTCTGTCAGAGAATCTACTTTAAAATTCTACTGCTGGTTTACAAAGCACTAAATTGCTGACCCTCTGCTTCGGTATGACTCACCCAGATCTCTCAGGTCTTCTGGGATAGGTCTGCTTTGTGTGCTCAGAGTCAAGTCTATATGCACCACGTATCTGAAACAAATTCCCAGAAACCTGCAGGTCTGCATCATCTTTCACTTCTTTTAAATCAAGGTTGAAGACTTTCTGTTTCCTGCTGCCTGTTATTAATCAAATATCTATTCAGTATTTACATTGCACTTTTATTATTCAAGTACTTTAACTGATTTTAACTGCACTGTAATTTACATTCTTGTATGTCATGCCTGTCTTGGTGTATTTTACCTTTTTATTTTCCAGTCCCTAGTTCCTTAATAAACTGCTATGAACTATTAACCACATACTCACATCGTCCCAGTGGTCGTATTCATATCGCTTCTTCTTCAGGCCTAGCTCCAGCTCTCGCATAAAAGCTCCCTCCTCCTCCTCGGTGATGAAGCCCGTCCTCACCTCCACCTGTGAGCCGAGTCTCTGCATGAGCTCGGGGCTTGAGCCGACGATGAGAGGCTCATCCCGGAGAGGTGACAGGCCGCTGCTGGCGCCGGAGCTCAGACAGCGGCGGTTAATGACGTAAACATCCGGTTTATGGATTCGTTTGAAAACTGCGAGCAACAGTTTCATCCTCCTGACTGTGATAGTGTCCGTCAACCTCGCTACACTGGCCTGTTTACCGTTACTTGCGTTTTGGTCTTGTTGACAGAAGTCAAGCGGGTATGTGAGACGCCATGTTGAAAGCGCAATGCATTGTGGGGGGCGTAGTCAATTATGTAGAGGAGTTCTTCGCCCAAGTTGTGACTGAAAAGTTAAAGCTTTTGAAAGTGTTTCCTCATCTAAACATAGCCTAAATTGAAAATTATAATTAAATAAATAAATAAACAAACGTGTTTAGGATATTGTCACCTAAATTATGGTATGTCCTGTGGCCAGGGATGGACAGTATTTCTATTACTTGTATTTAAAATACGTATTTCAATTACATTTGAGTATTTTGTAATTTGTATTTGATAAGGTCGATAAAAAGCAAATGTAATTTGTAACAAAATACTTTTGAGTGGAGTAATTTTGTATTTAAAATACTCAAAATACTTTTTCCACGAATCAAAAAACAAAAATAATAGGCTACACATTCTTATAATATTGGATGTAACAATATTTTTTTCACTTATTTTAAAAAATATATATTTTTATCTGTTTTTTTAAACTTGGGTATTTTCTGTATTTGAAAATACAAAATACATGTATTTTATTTTGATACATTTTCTGGCACCAGTATTTTGTATTTTATTTTGATACATTTATTTGAGGGGTATTTTGTATTTTGTATCAAAATACATTTTGATGTATTTTTGCCCATCTCTGCCTGTGGCATACAAACCAACACTGTGCAGGTGACATAACGTACTCTTACACATTTCTCTGAAATTAATCTTTTACATTTTATATTTTCCTATATCCTATTAGTTCTAACATGACTTGCATGATTTGTTTTTTATGAATCCCCTTTTATACACATCTGTTAACTCTGATAAGAAATAGAAATATAATTGTCTAAAATTCATACATACATGCCTTTTTCATTGTCTCTTATTGGTATTATCATATGATAATGATCATGTAAAGGCTAGAGAAGCAGGAAATAATAGACAGTGCTGACAAATTTCATTTACAGCCAATAACTATTAATGATATTTTTGCCCAACAGCTTTCATTAGTAGGCTATATGTGTTTCTGTATTATCTATGTGTGCATGCTTTCAGGCCTGCATACAGAGCTCAGCCTTTAAAGTATAGCTGACTGTGTGCAACCCTTCTTCTGGCTGTCTTGTTCTCTAGCTCACAGATGTGCACACCCAGTGGCAACAGGGAGGAAAGAGTGACTGCAGATGTTGCGGTTCTTCCCTCTGGCCACTGGGAGGCAGTGAATACTTATTATTGTAAACACACCCAGGTCAGTTGTCCACCTGTGCAAACATCTGGTGAGACCTTTCAAAGTAAAACATTCAGACAGGAAGTGGTGTTTTAAATTTGTCTACTGCTACTAATGTGTGTGATTGCAGGTGGACGAAACACTTACAAAGCTCTTGTTGCAGGCCTGGTTATTGGAATGCATTATGGCGCAGGGGATGTTTGATTACATCACTTGGATTTTGCTCAAATAAACAACTTTTATAACTCTTATTTCTTATGTTAACTTAATTTTCACTATTTATCACAACTGAGTGGCATCCTCCATCATAGTCAGACACAAATCAAACAGTGGAATTAAATAAATAAGGGAATTTGTATATTTCGGGGACAAATCTAGGAACAGAATATGCAGAAATGGTTAAAGAAATTTAAAATAAAATAAAATATAATCAGAAAAAAGAAACAATAAATAGAGAATAAAATGAATGAATGCAGAAAAAAATATAGCTTAAAGGAAAACACTACTCAAATTGATCATTTTAATATGTTATTCCCATGGCTTGGAACTTGAGCTACTCTCCTAAGGCCAGAAACCCGATGTCTCAAACTTGTGATGCCATCAAGAATAAAGACTGGAGCTGCTCCATGGATATAGGGACAGCTTTGTGCCCGCGGCGATTAGAATGTTAAACCAAACATAGTAATCTTTTATGGACTAAACTTTAATTTATTGACTGTACAGCTTTTTTATTTTTATTCTATTTATTCTTTTTGTATCTGCCATGATGTTTTTTACTCTTTTTTTGTGATACTAATATGTTTTTTGTATATTAAGTGTTGTCTGTGTGAAAGCAGCCGACTCACCTAACCTAACTGCAAACCAAATCTACCCTCGGGTACTAATAAAGTTACCTTACCTTACCGTACCTTACCTTTAATAAATGGGAGACTGATTTTGTGGACCCACAGAATGTTTGTTGCCTTTTTTATAACCAAATGGGCTTTATCCTGTTTTATCTGTTGAACCTCTGTAGTGAGGTCAGGGGTGCACTATCCACCTCTCCATCATCAGCTGTGGTCTCACTGTCTGTCTCCACTGTGACATTTTGGTTTTTGTTGAGCTTTACCAGTCTACCGGTGCGTTCACACACAAAGACGCTACTTGAATAACAAAGAGGACCCAAAACTTGGGTTTTTGATCAATATCATATTATTTTTGAGGGCTTGAATGTATGAAAGTAATAGTAAGGTTATCAGATCCAGGATTCTTTTTATTAGCAGGACTTTTCTTATTTTTTAAATATATATTTAACCCACACAGTAAAATCCAGGGCAGATCTTTAAGCATTTGGGGCTGAAGCCTCAGACCTCCAAGCCCAACAATGCTACTGAGCTTCAGCACTCTAGTTTTTGGAATTTGGAGAGAGGAGACCATAGGACTAACATGTATGAATTTTGAAAATGGGCTTACTTCCCACACTACTCAGAACATTCCCCTGGGTACTCATCTACTACATCTTTCCCAATTCATTCTCTCTGGAGCAGCTCCAGACTTTATACCCTATGACATCACAAATTTGAGTTTTAGCACTAGCTTTTTGATTTGGGAGGGAGTTGTTCATGTCTGCTAATATTTCTGGACTGTCTAAGACCAGATGAATAACATGTATGAATTTTGAAAATGGGCGTAGCTCCCCTTTAATATTCTTTCTTGTCTGTGTCCGTTGCATGCCCACATTGTGGACTGTGGGAGATGGGGAACATATTTGGAAAAATCTGAATGGTTGGAAAAGAAACGGAGTATGAAAAAAGAGAGAGAGAAGCTCTGCTCTGAGAGCAGATAGTGACTTCATCCTCACAAGAGATTCCCCCAGAAAAAAAAACACACTGGCCTATTTACCACTAAGGGCAGGTTGCCTCTCCCGCTCTGTGCTGCACCCTCTTTTGCTTTGTTTCCAGGCAAACCCTTTCTCAGTGAAATATCAGTATACAAAGAAAGTAAGACATCAAAACTGTGGAGCCTAAAACTGATGTTTAAATTCTGTAGATTAGCTCTCAGAAGGGTCTCTGTCTAGGAGCCAGGAAGAGCTCAAGAACTATTTTGCTTGTGCAGGACCAGCTGCGTTACCCTACTTCTGAGTAGGTTAATAATTCTAGATGTTTAAAAATGCATTATGCTTATTTCAGCAGGCTGGAACCTTGGGTGCAGCACTTTGGTCAATCTCACACACACACATGTAGACAAATTATGCTTTTGATAAATGAGAGCATGGACCCACACATGCAACATGCACATGCAAACACATCCACTGCATACATACAAGGATTATTAGTGCTCCTTCTGTGAGCCTGCTGTCGGTCTCGGTCAGTGAGCATCCACAATGAAACCAACTCACATTCACCCCCCCCCTTCAACACACACACACGCACACACACACACACACACATACAACTGACGTGATGCCCATTTCATTGTTGGATGCCATGTTGCTGCCCCCAGCATTGCATTCATCCAGCCATGATGAGTGTTTTGGATTCATATTCTCATTCCCAGTTGGTGCACTCATTTAAAGCTTCTACGATTCACTGCATTATCATCGGTCAGCTTGTCCTGCAGGCATCATTGTGTCGTTTGTTGAATCATGCAATTAAACTGGAAATCACCAGAAAAATACTTGGCAGCGGTCAGCTGGGAAGGTACATGTGTGGAACCCATCTGCAGTTACTGCACAATGATGAGCACAGAGAAGTCAAAGTGTCACAGGATAATCTAAAGATTGTTATGCACCACAATATCATAAAAAATGAATGGAGTAGGAGAGAGTGGTTGTTATTGTAGGGCTTTGGTAGAAGAGGTACAAACACCTTAATACTGGTTGGGTGATATTTTAGTTTTAAAGGTCCAGTGGGTATGGTTTAGGAGAACATATTGACAGAAATGATCATATAATAAGTATGTTTCTTTAGTTTATAATCACATGAAAATAAGAATCAGAATGTTTTTGTTACCTTAGAATGAGCTTATGGAGCAGGTCCTCGTCCACGGTGTCCGTCATGTTGCACCGCCATGTTTCTACAGTCATCCAGGACAGACAAAGCAAGCACTGGCTTGAGAAAGGGTCATTCATGTTTTCGCGATGTGTAGTTAGCAGTCCTTCTGCGAAAAGCAGAAAAGAAGCAGAATAAAAACTCCTCAACATCTGGATCATAAGTTGTCAGAGAAATAAGGTGAGTATACATTAGCAGGTGCTGGGCTAGTGGCCCATCTACGGCATGCCACACAGCATCAGGAAAAACGAACGTGGAGCTGCTTCATTCAGTGTTTGTGACACTTTAAATCACCGGGTCCATTTGTTTTAGAGAGGAAGAGACCTCTGTAAAAACCCCCTGAACAATGAACACTGAAGGAATCCTAACCAGGAGTTCACGCTTGGCACACGGGAGAAGTTTCGGCTGGTTGCAGGATGGATGCCACTAAATGATACACACTGCTCCTTTAATATAAAGAAGAAGAATTTATTTGTGAGGGTGAGGGAAAGAGTGTGAGATTAAATAAACTTAAAGGGAAACTCAACCAATTTAACAAATTACATTTACAGGTTTTGGGGAGTACAAATGCATATGTGAAAAAAAAAAAAGTTGAAGCCCTTCAGGAGCTGCATGAAATCTGGTAAATTGCCTTAAGTGATGTCACATTTTTAAACTGTCCATTAGGAGTTTAACAATACTAAAATTCTAAGTCAGTAGAGAACTCTTTTAACATAGGCTCACACAGTGATGGCGACACACAAAGAGGGAGACAGCAGTGAGAGGAGGGAGGAGAAATCCACAGCTCACGTTGTCTAGTTGTGAGTCTGAATACTTTTTGGCGTGACTTTCTCATGGGGCTCTGCAGCAATCACCAATCCAAAGTGAAGCTGCAGCCATCACTGCGGAATCTCCTTGTCTTCGTACTCACCACACTATGGCAGGTCTTTACACTTTCAGGCATGTGAGTTAGCTTTGGAGCCTTGCATATGACGCTCTGTTCATTCACTTTATGATCCAATTATATTTTGTAGCTTGTATTTATTTTTGTGTGGTTGCCATAAAGCATCTGCTACACTGCCTCTTGACTACCTGAAGTAAACTAAGTACAGCATCTGACCCAAACTTCTATAACTAGACACTTGAATCCTCGCCTACCTTACAGTACGTTTCACTGTAGTTATGTAAAGGTGTACATTATGGCAATGGGAAAATAGCCTATTGATATATACCGTAATATATCTTTACCTGATGTATGGCTGTTAACCACAATTTGTTGATGTGGGCCAGTTTTGCAGAGGTTTACATGCAAGTCTGCACTGGGTCTGTGGAGGACCGGGTTCAGCAGGGGCGGAGTGCTCTACATGCATCCAGCCATTGAATTATTCAGCCTTATGAATCATTGAGTCACGACACTCCTTTTTAGGCCCTCGCCTCAGAGCTCTAGCCTCACAGCTACCCACCATTTGAACATCTGACAGAGGAAGAAAAAACAACAGAAAACAGTCGTCACAAGTTTAATTACTTTCTCCATCCAGTTGTGCTGAATCATTACCTTTGTTTCAACAGATGTGCTTGTTATTGCTCACAGATTTCAGCATCCAAAACAATGCCCGAAGTTAATCATAGATGCTAAATATGCTAGTGTACATACTGTTAATTATACTGACAAGCATCGGCATTGTCATATATATATATATTTTAAACTGTACTGTATTACAATGAGGATTTGTGCACCCCTATCTTACAGAAAATGTGTGGTTCCAGTCCTTGTGAAAAGCAGGCTACAATTTACACTCACTCACAGAGACTCTGCTGCAGAGAAGAGATAGCCTATCATGTTGCATTATTTTTCTCAGCCAAATCAGCTATATATACACAGACATTATCATGTATCTCTATCTCTTCTATAGAGACAGTGTATGTGTTCTTGTGAGGTAACAATGTTTTATGCATGGGTGGCCTGGGAGCTGTTGCTCTTCGGTGCTTCTCGTGCTGGCTGTGTGGAATAACAGGTTTGGACAGAAGGCTGCTGCTCCTCAAAGGCTCCGGCTCTGAAGGGCAATAGATAATTTCACAGATCATCACACCCAAGTGTAAACACACACATTTGTGAAGGCGCACATCCACAAGATACATCAGCCTTTAAAGTTGGAGGACTTTTTTTTTTTTTTTTTTTTAAAAAAGCAAAAATGAAATAGGTTTCATTTGTGCTCACTACATTGTGAATTATTTGTTCTTTAAGCTTTTACTGATTTTTTTGGACACCTGAGTTGGGATAGTGTATAACAATCTGCAGAGCATAATAACACATCCACTGTAATATTAATATGTGCACCATCATTCAAGTGGAAAACAGCCATTAACTAGCAAAAGACTGAACTGTAAGACAGTGGTTGCTGTTCCTATAGGCGATGAAGATGGCACCCTCCCACCCAACAAGATATAAAATAAAATAAATAATTAATAAATCAAATTAAAATAAAATAAAATGAAAATTGCAGAAAATAATTATGATGCTGTCTCAGATTCATAGCATATTATTATGAGCATTCAGTGTTTCCCACAGAATTAAAATCTATCTGTAATGGTAGAGGGGTTGTAGGGTAGGGAGCAATGACAGCTGATTACCGCATATCAGCTGTTAGTGCTGTTCAAGGCAGCACTGAAGAACCATCCCTGTGAGTGGCTCTCCCCCGGCTTTCTCTGCCTGGATAGCATGAGCTAACACAGCACAGCATTATCTCATCACTATTGTTATATTTATTGCTTGGGCAGTTAACATCTGACACCAAGCCATTAATCTCACACTGATACAGCTCGACTCTTGTCGTTAAACTTGTCAATAACCACTGGGTAACGTTAGCTTTGTGATGCTAGCAGTTAGCCCTGTCACTGTGTCTCCAGGTCTCACTGCGAAGTCATCAAAATCTGGTGCTTGGGCAGTGACTTGTGGTATCAGATACAGACAAAAAGAGCCGTCCTTTAATGCTGGCATGATACACAGCAGGTTGCTGTTATAGTTTAGCAGCGACCGGCGATGTCAGAGGGAAACGCAGCGGGACAAGAACGAAAATATGGGCGGCGAAAGTCCTAGGGCGGGTGGGAGTGGTGATGGATGGGTCCAACAAATACTGATCTTCAGCCAGGAGAACAGTGTTTGTCCCGTGAGACTATGAAGCCACAGTCTGTTATTTAATCGTAAACCCAATCACGTGCTTTTGTTGCCTAAATGTAACCGCGTGCGTTTGTTGTTGAGGGAAAAAAGCATAAATTTGCGGTGCTGAACCCATGTAATGCATTTATTAGGGCTGTCAGG
Organism: Epinephelus lanceolatus; assembly: GCF_041903045.1. Taxonomy (NCBI): domain Eukaryota; kingdom Metazoa; phylum Chordata; class Actinopteri; order Perciformes; family Serranidae; genus Epinephelus; species Epinephelus lanceolatus. Next base: position 29,304,152 of record NC_135751.1, read on the forward strand.
GGAAGCTTGCCCAGGGCACCAAATGTGCCTGCTCCGGCACTGCTACAAGACACTTACAGAGGCCTTGTACATCTCTTTGCAAACAAACTCATATTTATTTATTTTTGGTTTATATCTAGTAATGCAATAAAATCTCACATCAGTTATGCAAGTGTGTGACTCGGAGTGCCAGACACAACAGGAGTGTGCCAGATGCTTTCCAGAGGCAAAGAGACCACGGGGGTCCAGGTGGGGCTTGGTGGTATATCCCCCTTTGGCTAGAGTGACATCTCTCATCCAGTTAAATGTGCGCAGGTGACAAGCTGCAGCATGGGAGTCACCCCTCAAACTCCCCAGAGCCCCCTCCCCACCACACACCCCTCTACACGCTGCTCAGTCATGAGCTGTGATGGTGTGGTCATTATTTTTTACGTGGTGTTTTATTCTTCATGCTTTGATAGGTCTTGTAGGATAAAGAGGCTGAGGCGCTCTCCATGGTCCTGACGCGTGCAGGGTGCTGTCCAGGGTCCTGAACTGATGGCATTTAGGGATGATGGCAAACTTCAGATTTTTTTTAATGCTATTTCAGTAACTTGTATTTATCTTTCTGGTCATCTCTCTGATCAGAAATAAGATTTGTGTTCCTGCATGCCCTTGTGGTGGGGTCAGCCTCGCGCTCACGGCCGGAAGCCTTTGCTTAAGTGGACACAAAGCAAAAACGATCCCTTTCTGACATATCGGATAGACGTTTAAGGACGTGCTGTAATCGATTGGCGTTCGCACGTGCAGTGTTGCTCTCCTGATTCACTCTCCTAGTGAGGTGAGTGAATTCTCCCGGTCACCCTTAAATCATATGTATGATCATTTCCCATTCACTGAGGCGGCTATTTCTGGAGTCAATCAATTAGGTCACATAATAGATTAAAGGAATCTTGTCCTATGATGCTGTGGGCTGCAGCCTTTCCTCTCCTCTCCTCTTCTCCGGGGCTCAACGGAACGTGGCACCAGTATTTTTTTCTCACACTGTAGTTGTGAGTGACTCATGGCATTCATTGAATATGAGACCACTCTTTGTCATCACTCTCCGGTGACCAGAAAACACAACCTTTACAATTAAAGATGGAAATACAGTCGGTTTTCAGACTGAAACTGCGTCCTTGGAGATTTCAGTCTCAGATTTTTGTAAAAGACCGCAGTTCTTATTATCTCTCGACACTGTCCATCCACGTTGTCTGTGTTCTCGCTGTGTTATGTCATTGGAAATGTTTGTTGTGCCTGGGCTTTAGCGCATGCAGGTCGCACCTTGAACAGGCACCAGTGTTTTGGTGGAGCCATTAAGCCTCAGGAGAGGAGAGGAGATAAGAGGAGAGGCGAGGAGAAAGGAGGAGAGGAGAGGAAGGGAAGAAGATCCTCGACTCGGTTTCGGGGGAGGGAGGGAGGGAGGGAGGAGAGAGCTCTCTTCGTCCATTAATTTCCAAATGTCTGTTGCTAAGAATAGCCTCCCCCCTCCACCTTCCCTAACAAACACACGCAGACTCGCGCGCGCCCACTCTGACGAGCATGGACTCTTACTCACGCGCCCGTGCGCGCGCAGTCATTGTCAGCTGGGTTGCAGCTGTATCTTTGCACAAGCTGCATGATGCCAACACCCCGCCTCTCCGACACACACACACGCGCGCATCTGGCTATAATAAGGATACTTATTAGGTCTTTATGAAATACACACTTATACAGAGGTGAAAGGAAATGAGAAACACTGTCACACAGTTGCCGGTGTCACCTCATCCTTTACGCCACCAGGCTCTTTTACGCATTATTTGAAATTGATTTGGAGTTAGGCGGCTCGAGAGGTCCAGTCCAACTGGGCAGGGCTACAGCCCGAAGCACCTTAAAATAAACAGGCGATAGTCGATACCTCCGTCCGTGACACAGGCTACGTCTGGAAGTTGGACGAGCTGCGTGCGTCATGTGCTGCGGCTGCAGAACCGATCAGCCTCTCATTATAGTTCACACAAACTGAAAGACACCGATTTCGCGCGCGGTGCGAGTGATTTAATTTATAGGCAGAGACCGGCCTGAATTCCAAAGAAACAGCCGGTCCCCTCCCTTTCATTTTTTTTTGGTCTCCATCCATTCACCGATCCATCTATCCATCCGTCCGTCCGTCTGTCCCTCTCCTCCTCCCCTTGGGGCCGCTGGACGAAGAGAGAGGAGGCCGTGAGGAACGCTCTACCCTACTCCAATGAGAGAGAGAGAAAGGACGCTCTGCCAGGACATTCGGGCTTATCAGTGCGGACGAAGGTAGACTTTTCGGGGCGGGGATGGTGAGGGACTTTCTCGGCACTGCTGCACCTCGACCAGCCAAACCAAGATCATGAGAGGGTGTAAGACGGCGGAGAAGCGGCCGTCATACCCTTGTCTTTGACGACGCCGTCCGTGTGTCCCTTTCTCAGCTTCTGGATGGCCGCGCAGGTGACGGGAGAGAAGATGACGGTTGCAACGAGGGAGGATGTTATTGAATTCGTTTGAGAGAGAAAAATATATTTCATCTTCAGCGCTCGACAACAATGACACCGACATTTCAAAGGAAAACGGTATTTTTCTTTCTCCTTTCTACTCGAGATTGTGCACTCTGAAATAAGACGCATTAATAACAAATGTCACAATTTTCCTCTCAAGGCTTGTCAGAGCGCACTGGTAAAACAACTGTAAGGTGGCGGGAGCCACATTATTGCCACACACTGTGCCAAACATTGCGGATGTTTCTAAATAAATAAATAATAGTAGCTTTTCCCTTTTCAATGCCTTTTAAGTCTTCGGAAACGCGACCGTTTCCAAAATGCCAAGTTGAACGTCACTGACGGCCGTAGCTATAGGCTGTTCATTATTTTCAGATTCATTTTTCGACAATCTGATTTATTGAGGCCTGTGTGATGTTAGAGGCGGTTTGATTGCCATTACATGCTGTCATGGGAGTAAAGAAATAAATCGTCCAGAAAAGGTGCAGGAGGCTGTGGTGCGCTCTGATACAGGCATGAACCATGGAGAACATGAAACATTCATGTTAACTCGCTACAATCTCCCCATGATTTCATGTTGGGGGCGAATCCTGCTTTATACGGACATAAGAACCGACTAAGACTGAGACACCCCACAGCACTACCCTACAGTGCAACCAGTCAGCCAGCCGACCACACATTTAATTTCCTCACACCCACAATTGGCCGTTGGCAGAGACGCACAGAGAAGGAGACAGTACATGGGCGTCCTCGTCTGCTAAAACCAGCATAGAACTGCTCGCCGGTTGCAGGTGTTCACCATAAGCTTACAAGACAACCCGTTGTGCATATGAGACGTTCTGATCCAGATGGGATGTAATGTTGTGTGGCTGCACAGCTGAGCATTGGTCTCCTTCTCCGCTGCTTCGTGAAGATTGGCTTTCGGTGTCCAGAGAATGGCGCGGTTCGGAGATGAGGTACCGGCCAGGTATGGCGGAGGGCCCGGCGGAGGGGGCCCGGGCGGCCGCGGTGGTAGCAGGCAAGGAGGACCCCATGGACACGGTCATGGTCACGGCCACGGCCACGGGCACGGGCACGGCCACGGGCATGGCCACGGTCCACCTGGAGGGCCCGGGGGCCAGAGAATGTACAAGCAGTCTATGGCGCAGAGAGCCCGGACTATGGCCCTCTATAACCCCATCCCCGTGCGCCAGAACTGCTTCACTGTCAACCGCTCGCTGTTCATTTTCAGTGAGGATAACTTCGTCAGAAAATACGCCAAAAAGATCACCGAATGGCCATATCCTTTACCTGCCACTGTACAGTGAGTAAGAGCTGCTACTGTAGGCCCTGTGTAAGGACCAGGTAATGTGCAGACATGTCTGATTGAATGTTTCACATGTTTTCTTATGCCATGAGTTCAGTCATGAAGAGTTGCAAGCAAGTGCATCAGCCTCATGTAGGTAGGAGGTAGGCTACAGGAGGTGACAGAGGGAATGCTGGACATGTAATTTATAGTTAATTAAGAGGAGGGGGACATGAACCACCAGCGGCCCCTTTTATGAGGCTGTTGATCACCATCAATCACATTTGTTAGTAATTTCGTGTCACAGTCACACAGTCACAAGGGGCCAGCTTGATATAGTGTGTGTGTGTGTGTGTGTGTGGTGGTGGTGGTGGTGGTAGTGGTTTGGGGGGGGGGGGGGGGGGGGGGGGGTCTAGGGGGCGCTGCTGGTTGCTGATGTCAGCATGTGCAGTATAGGCCCAGCGCCTGACGCGGGTATAGAGAGGAGGGAGAGAGAGGGGGAGGGGAGTAGAGGAGGAAAGGTGGGAGAGACCTAGAGAGAGATGAAAATAAGCAGCTACAATTTTTTGTGTGTGTATGCGTGTGTGTACCCTTGCAATGATGCACATACAAGCTCCCATATCAGCATGGTGCAGGTGTCTTTCTAGATATGGTGTGTGTGTGTGTGTGTGTGTGAGTGAGAGAGGGAAGGTATGTAAGTGTGAGTAGTAGGCTATTAACTTGTGCATTGACATAACATTTAATTTTTTCCCCATTTTGAGCCTCCTCTTAATCACACAAGCTGCAGGTGTCACTGAATGAATATGCCACCATTTCAAACTCTGTGTGTGTGTGTGTGTGTGTGTGTGCATGTACTACAATCACTAAGTGTGACAGTGTTAAATTCCCAGCAATTCCCTGCATTTTTCATCTTTCATGAAACCAGCACGTATTGCACCATTCGGCAGGGCTGAAGAAACAGCAAGTGATTTCAGTATTTTCATTTGCAGGATTTTGTGTATACGTCCGTGTGAATGCGCGCAAATGTGGAAGTAAGTTTCTGTGTGAGTGTTAATGACAAGAGGGGAAATTGGAGTAATGATTGTATTGATCCATCCTGATGCCTGAGCCGTGACATAACTACACACACTAATTGGGCTGCTCTGGTGAAATGCAGGAGCTACTTATAGTGCCTCTGAATCATGTCTATTCACCGTCTAAATGACAGATGTGTGTGTTAGGGAGAGAGAGAGCGCGTGTGCGCAGGAAATCTGATTTGATTTCCAAAATATCATACAGCGATTTAAGAACTCGAAGACTTCCATGCAGTCTTGAAGTAGTACATTTATTTTGAGTGAAGCTAGTCATTTGTGCGTTTTCAAAGGGCAGATTTCTTACTGTTGAACACAAAAACCTTTTGGAATGAGGGTGTCAGTTTGGTTATTAGTCAGGAAGTGTTCATGCTTTGGTATATAAACACTAGTCATAGTGTTTCCATTTTAATAAAAATGCTGACTGCTTGTGTTTACATAAGAAGACAAAAAGAAATGTTAAACTTACTGATGGCTTAGAGACAAAGAATCGTTGAGCTGATTTCAACTTTGACTGTACAGGTCACAAAATGGAGAAAGGCTAACGGTAATGGGAAGAAAAAAGGGGCCAATGGTAGAGGGGTGATTTGATCCAAAGCATCCAACATGTTAGGCAGTGCACAGGAAACTCAAGTTTTCCTTTTACCTGTCTTTGAAATACTTTTTAAAGTGACTAAAGGTGGACCTCGTAAGGTCAAAGTTCAAATTACTTTTCTGTGAGTAGCAGTTGCGACACACCTTACAGAAGACATTTTGACAGGAGGAAAAGCAAATGCACAATTATAAAATTAACAACAGCTGAATTCTATTTGACTGCTTGAGTTTCAGGGCCTTGGTAATGTGCGTGCTGGCTCACTGTCACACTGTCATGGCAAACTGCAACACACGAAGAAAACAGAGCCATTGTTATTGTTATTAGTAACACCTGTGCTTTTCCTACTATGACAAGTAGTCTGCTGTGAGAAAAGGCCTACGCCTCACCGTGAACACTGTCATAGTGTGCTGCAGTGATCAGCTGACTCTGAATTTAGCATCCTCCTAGTTCCTTCGTCAAAAAGCCAATTGGACTTTTCCATTGGCTTTTGGATTGTTGCAGTAAATAAAACAAAAGTTTATGATACTTTGATTTCTGAAGCCAAAATGCAATTGGCACAAGTAAAAAGCTAACGTTAGGCTATAAATGAGCTACACCAGGGTTGCATGACTTCAACGTTGCCACCTCAAGGAAGCTATAAAGCCGTGTTTGATCTGTAGTCTCATTTAGCCGCTTGCAACCGCCCTTTTGAAGACACACAAAAGCTTCAAATTTACGAGTGGGATATTTACTCATGTGCTTTGATCGACTTTTTCGTAGATCCAAACGTGAAAATCTTTGAAGCTTGTGTTAACCACATATCATATTTGAGGCATCTCGCCAAAAAGTCATCTAAAAAACCCCACTGACTTCGACACAAGGAAATCGGACGTGCATAAATGCTAACTCATTTCCAGGTTTCAGGACTCATTCCTGTAGCACTCTGTATAGCTGATCCCACATAGCTTTAGACATCTTTAAGTATGCAATATATCATTTTTTTCCCCATTCCAGACAACATTAATCCATCATTTCCCCATCAGTATATTTGGCAGCATGGGACATGTCCATAGCCGTATGATGATGATCATCATCATCATCATGATGTGCAGGAAACAAACAGCGGTGAAAGAATAGCAGTGTACTAATGTAAATGGGTTTGTGTGGACAATAATTTTAGAGAGTGCTCTTCTGATTTAGTGAGGCTGGTTGGTTTCTTGGAACTTCATGGTTGGTTTCTGATGCTCTCAAAAGCAGCTGTTGGGGAGGCTTTCATATATTTTTTTTCTGAATTTGCCGTAATGTATCTATTTGGGATATCTGTCTTTCAGGTGCACAGTCCCAACACCAACGTAGTAGAGGTGTTTTATCCAATAACACAAACACTAGTGCGACCTAATGTAATCCAACACAGTAGCTCTGCAATAACTCCTACCTTTGTGAAGCTTATAATGTTCAATATTTACTGAGACTGTGTCAGGGTGTTGATTCAATATATCTGTAATTTCTGAAGCCGTGCGTTGCGGTGGTGGTGTTTATTGGATTGTAATAAATTGTGAGGTGTGGCTATTACAGCATTTTATCCCCCTCCCCAGGGAACACATTCACTGTCCATCCTCTGTATGACGTGTGTTGTGGGCGATCTTGAGTACGTTTAAGATACAGCTGATGTTATTGGTTCATGTTTAATTGTCCTTTGAATGAATTAGGTCCTGCTAAATTACTTAATGTGCTAAAGCTTGAGCCAGTCGAGGTCGTCCTCGGTGTGCAAAACAGTGGTGTGGTGACAATACCCATATCAATCATGAGGGCATCTCAGTTAACTCCAGGCCCCTCTGCACCTCTGTGGACACTGTGGTGTCAAGGTGTCAAGTGTCTCAGCTGATGTACTTTCACACATTTGTAGAACGTTCAGACCCAAATAACTACCATTTAATTGATACTGTATAAAGGGACAGTAGGCTTTCATTGATTATTATTGGCAAAATGAATCACTGTCACAATCTAAGTCATTTATCACTCATTCCTGAAGACTGGGACAAAACCTTACTTTTTTTTTTTTTTTAACTCTTCAATTAGGCTGGGAAAATATATTTTAAAAGATCAGTCTATTAAATGTTGTAATGGGCCAAACTCACAGTGATTTAATTTCTTCACTAGCATACATAATGGATGTCAGAGGTTAGATGTGATGGAGTTGACGTCTTATGGTGTTTACAAAAAGTTATATATTTCTTATTTTAACAGCAGTTGTAGTGAGTTGTGAAGAGTTCTCCTAATGCTGATAAAAATACATATTTTTTACACCATAATTCTTATTTAGTTTTTAAATTGAATGACACAATTCACAGGGGTCACAGTGACACAGGGGTCTTTAGGATATAGCTAACCCCTATTTTGCCTGATTAAATTAAGTGTTTGCAGAAATCTGATGGAGTTGACAAAAGTGTGGGACACATCTTTAAAGGGCCCATATTTCAATAGACAATATATTTTAAAACAAAGATATTTACAGCTGTATACATTTACACCAATGATATCTGTCCATGCTGTTGGTTTTAGATTTTGAAAGCTTTTTACACATTTTTAGTTGTTTTAGTTAATTGCAAATTGCTTTGAAATTGGTGTTTTTCAGGCACAAAGCAAGTTTAGAGGTTAGATAAATTACAGAAAAAATATAGCAGGTTAAAATATATAAATCACATTTAATTCATTTACATAAATCCTTTAAAAAATAATGTTTCACCCCAGAAACAGATTTAGTGTGTTGATAAGTAACAATTATCAACAAACAGTATTTTTTTTTTTTTTTTTTTTTTCTTGATTTGTCCTAATTCTCAAGAATGGGTGTTATCTATTTTAACATACTGGGTGTTATCTATTTTAACATACTGTGCTCTGGATATACCATGTGTCATATAGCTGTTGTATCTTTCCCATTGCACTTTGTTAAAACCCATACAGTACAACATTACCAGCAAATAATCCTCAGTGGCACCCAGTAGTTTCAGTTAAGATATCCTCAAAAAGAGGCTCTCTGTCTGAATCTTACCACAACTGGTCCACATTTGCAATCCCCCCCACCAGCGATAGTATAGCCATAAATAAAAGATGTGCACTTTACATTTTGTTATTTTGGAAGAAATGAATATCAGGTTCATCCAGGCAAACACTGCATTAATGAACCCAAAATAAGATAAGGAGCAAAATAAGACTTGTTAAACAACCCTGATTTTAAGTAGCATAAAAGTAAATGTTACTGCAAAACACAGTGAAGAAAAGTGCTCAGAAACACTGGTGATACAGTTCATTACAATATAAAGCAGGACTGTGATTCATTCATTAGAACCTGCAGCCAGCAGAAGTGTCACCAGATGCATGTTGAGTCAGCTGACTGATGTTTCACTGAACAGAGACTAAAGCACCTTTTTGATTCACCAGATGTGTGAGCCTTAGTGGATTCACCACTCAGCAGAATTATGACCCACGACTTTATTTAGTTGTGAACCGACTCTGGGCCCATGGGAGTACCATATAAATAACTATTCTCTCTCACATCCACATTTAGATACAGTAGACAGATATTTGGTTGTTTGATTAGAATTAGCATTACAGAGTTCAGGTCTGTTGCTGTGCCTTTTTTTTTTAAATGGAGCAAGTGGTGGGCAAATAATGCCTTGTGATGTACAGTTAATACCAGCATTTATGTTTCACACTGAGTGCAATTGATTAACATGCTGAAGCTTAGATACACTAAGCATAGTGTTCAGATACAATTCCATCTCAGATTAGTGCATGTAGTCAACCTACTATGCAGGTACTTCTACATTTAACACCATGCAAAAAAAAAAAAAAAAAAATTACATTTGAAACATTTTCCTTTCAATATCTTTGTTGTGACAGAGGTGGAAAGCGTTTATTTTCTGAAATGACATAAAAAAATTGATTGATTAACTATTCAGTTTTTTCAGTCCTAACTACTGACAAATATATTTATCCTAATGATTTATTATGTATATATATTTGGTAATTTACGGTAACTCTCTTGCGTTCCTTCGTTCTTCACGTCAGTGCGTGCGTGAATGCAGCGCGTGACCCCCTCACCTGCTAACGTTACCTAGCAACGCACCCCATGAAATACCTACTCCAGCCCTTTTCTTTCCTTAAAAGAAAAACTTGGTCGGACTCTTGTGTACTTGTGCCTGAAATCTGAAGAAAAATAAAATGCGCATCAACATCATAAACTACTACACTGGCATCACCACAAACGTCATGAATAATTTACCATGGCGACGCGTTTACTAGACGTTAGCAGCTACCTAGCAGCTAACGTTAGCATCTAGGAGCTAGGCTATTTCCAAAGGCTAACTTCGCCCTGTCAAGTGAGGAAAAGTGGTTTTATGTACAAGAATATGTGCACATACCTGTCTTGAAAATGGCGAACTCCAGAAGGAAGACGTTGACGCTGGACCTGAGGTAATTAATTGTTAAAACAGCACTCAGCTTGCATTTGACTAAAAAAAATCCTCAACATTGGACACTAGCTAAAATGTCTCCCATCTTTACTGTTGCAGGTATGGAACATTTCGGGAGGCCTATGTCAAATAGAAATTCTTTTTAAATGTCATTGCTAGTAAAAACGAATTGCCTGTACTTACATTCCCGTAGGCTACAAGTAAAATCCACACTTTCTGGCCACTTAATTAGGTACACCTGTTCAACTGCTCATTAACGTAAGCTAATCAGCCAATCACGTGGCAGCAACACAATGCATGTAGGCATGTAGACATGGTCAAGACGACCTGGTGAGGTACAAACTGAGCATCAGAATGGAGAAACAAAGGTGATTTAAGTGACTTTGAACGTGGCATGGTTGTTTGTGACAAGTGTGCAGCAGCTGCATAATCCCATGGTGCCATTATGGACCAAAATCTCTGAGGAATGTTTCCAGCACCTTGTTGAATCTATGCCACAAAGAATTAAGGCAGTTCTGAAGGGAAAAGGGGTCCAACCTGGTAATAACAAGATGTACCCAATAACGTGGGCAGTGAGTGTATAAGGCTATTAAATCTGACTTTGGTCAATATCAAATCACATTGGAATTGTATTACATTGAATTGCATTGGATGGTGGACCATAGATAGCCTACGTAGCAAACCATCTGAGATGAAGACATTCACGCCTCAGAATTATTGCACAGGGCATGGACTCTATTACAGCGCAGTGGTTCTCAACCAAGGGTCCATAGATCCCCAGGAGTCCTTGAAGGTGTTCCAGGAGGCCCCCAGAAAAGTGACTATAGAAGTGAGCCCAATGTGAGGAAGTGTAATAAGAGTGACTATTCTGATAGATTACACTTTCTCCACGGTTATCTCCTCAACTGTAGATGACGACTAGGGCTGCCCCCTAATGGTCTATCAGATGTTAGCTGACCAGAAAGGTCATTAGTTGACAAGATTTCATTGGTTGCTTAGTTGCAGAAAAAAAGTGAAAATCTATTAGGAGCTACACCTTTTCAAAATAAATCAAAACCTATATGACTGGAGCACGTGCAAATTTATCTTGAAAGGACAGACACAGGAAGTGGCTACGCCCAGCAGTCAGACAGGAGTCACGTTACAAACCAATCACAGCCGACAGATATCTTTCCCTTCTTCTGTAAATATTCAGTCTGATAATTACAGAGAAGTTGATCATGTTAGTGCAGGGCTACCCAGAGCTTTACATCTGTCCCACAGACGACAGGCCTACACACTTATAAACAGCGCCTGGAAGAAGATCAGGTCTGCACTCAGGATTTCAGTTAAACAGGCTATACGATGCTCGTTAAGGTTACTTAGCAACCTCTAACGCCAAGCACTCGACCTCACAGTTTCCATGTGTACAGCCCCCAATTTCCAGGGCTGGTATCTGCGGTTATTCAACAGGCTAGTTAATAACATGTCGGGCAGGAAATCCAAAGTGTGGGATCATTTTCAGAAGGTGAAGGACGAACCCAAGGTGATATGTAAACTCATCTTCATTGGTCGACTACAAACATGACGTATCATCTGAAACATGGAAGTAGCTACATGCCCATTAGCCCACAGCGTCATTAACAGGCGGCTCGCTCAGTGTGTGACGTGCACTTGTAGATAAAATATAGGCCTATATTAATGAAGGTTCATTAGTACGGTTTTGTATTTCTCTGTAATGTAGCACAGTGTTAACAGTGTTACTGATACTATTCTTTGTCACACCTTCAACTCAAACCATTGTGTTGCCCCGCCCAAAATATATCATTCAATAATTAAATTAATATTGTAAACATGCGGGCGACCAGACAACTAGGAAAATTCTTAGTTGGGGGCAGCCCTACTGACGACTATATAATTCTGGTCTTGATCATATCTAACATGGAAAAAGGTTGAGAGCAGATGTTACAGTGTACAGTGTATAAATTGTGACTGTGCTACTGAATGTGCACTGAGGTAACATCTCATGTTACATGCTGGGGGAAAGTTGAAACTAAACGGGTCATCCTATAAGGCCATAAAAATGAAATCCCCACTGGCTGTCCCTGTGACCTTTGACACTAAATGCCTGTTTGACCTTGTAGGATCCATATTAGGAGTTAATGACCAGGCAACCCTTTAAATGTATTTTCGTGTTGTTTGTTTCTGTGTAGATAATATTAATCATAATGTGCACATCTGCAGAACACTGATTTTACCACCCGCAAGCATTTAAACACACAAACAAACACACACATACACACATACTACACAACCACCATATGGTGTTGCTTGCGTCATCAGAGTACACTTAAGTGCGTTTTCCTGTGCTGGTGTAAAAGGAGAGGAAGTCAATATATGTTCATGCTATCTATAGTGTCAAGCTCAATATGAAACCTAACACAGGTAATGTGTTTTATAAATTAGCCACCCTCTCATAGTTAGAAGATATTAAGCTAGAAGATTTGCTTAGATTATTATATGGACGACATAACTAATATAATTAGCATGTTAGGTTTTGCTTTCTGTAGATGGCAAGAGTTTTGTGTTTGTGTGTGCTTGTGAGTGAGTAGCCGTGCCTTAATTTCAGATCCATATCTGATCCTATATGACCCAGAATCAATGACAGATCAAATGACCATTCAGGACAAGGTTTAATCTCTCGGCTCAGCTGTTTCACTGAAGAGTCAACCTCCTTCCTCTTTGTGGTTAAAAAAAAATACAGCATTTCATAAAACATATGTTTGGCACGCTGGTCTCGGGATCATAGATTTGATTCCATGTGTTACAGTTGGTTGTGTTCTTGCAGATATGCCTTTGCGTTAACCACATACACACGGTGTCACCTAACCACTGGATGGTAACTCTACACCAACGCCACTATTACTAGTGCTAATAATGTACATGAAGATGTGTCAGTCAATCATAAAGGATTTTAAGTATTGTAGTGTAAGTAAATTGTGATCGACTGACCTTTCCTACAGTTGCTAACAGGTGCTGGTTGATGTAACGCTTGTTGTTTGTGCTACTTCCTGATTGTGTCAACACATTGCCAACGGGAGCACACTAATGTTTTTCAGGTCTGAGTCGGTAGCAGTTGTTTTTTCCTCATGTGTAGTGTACCTGACCCCCACTTCAGAGAAGAGTCAGGTCGCTCACTTCCTTTGCAACAGTGCAGCAGGGTGTATATAAGTGATTAGGAGAGACAGACAGGGAGACAGTGAGACACACCCAGGAACACAGAGGGACAGACAGAGAGAGAGAGAGAGAGAGAGAGAGAGAGAGAGAGCGAGAGAGGGAGAGGGACCTGGGTGTTTTTGGGTGAATGTGGAGAGTCAGTGATCTACGTTCACTGCAGAATCTAAATTATTTATTGGCCTTTCTCCAGCTTGCAACTGTCAGCTGATAACTACACAGACTTCGCATCAGCTTAGTTTTTGTGTGTGTGTGTGTGTGTGTGTGTGTAGGATTTGTGTGTTTGAATGCATATGTGCTTATTCATTAGTTTACAAGTCTATCATCGTCTGTTGGGCAGTCACTCTTATGCTGCCAATTTTTTTCTGTCTCCTTTCATTTGGAGAACATACGCAAACACATACACACATGCACTCTTACAGGACACACTGCCGCTCATAGGGGTCCCCCCCACCTCTCTCCTCAATCTGGTTACTTCCACAAGTCTTCATCTTTCCCATCAGGCCAGCCTAAAAATAACAGGGGCCACGTGAAACAAGCACTTTTCAGTCACGATACAGTGCCCCCGTCCTTCAACCCTCTTTCCCTTTACAATATCCAGGTGACATAGAGACCTGATTATTAGAAAGGTTTACAGCATTATCTTGGAGCATATGTGTTCGTGTCTCGATGTTGCCCCAAAGACTGGGCAATATATAATATATTGATTCGATTTTGGATATCGTAAATGTTGTCTTTTCCTGGTTTTAAAGGCTGCATTACAGTAACGTGATGTGATTTTCTGAACTTCTGTGATTGTTCTAGCTGCTCTATTATTTGAATTTACCCACTTAGTCATTATATCACATTACTGCGTATTATTGATAAGGCTGACACCTGAAAGTCGGAGAGTTGGAGACCCCTCAATCGAGTCAGATTGCTTAAAGTTGAGCGGCCATTTTTCATATATTTATTTATTTTTTTGCCAGTCAGTTTGCAATGCAGTGTACTTCTGGGTAAGATTTGGTCCGTGGATTTAGCTGCAGAGTGAGCGCTCTTGACTTGAACAATACTTCTGCTTAGAAGTTGTGAATGTACAGCTCACAGCACCTTAATACAATAGAGTCTCTGGCTTTTTTTTAGATCTAGTGTTGGCAAAAACATGTTGTCGCCCATTTCTGATACATTGCTGCAGGTCCTCCCTTCTCTCCCCCTCCACATTTGTCTCTCACTATCATTAAACCAGGAAAAATGCTAAAAATATATACCAATTATTTTTTCCCCACATTGCCCAGCACTAGTTGCCACACTGTTAACAGAGGTTTAAAACAAAGCTAATATATGTTTTTGTCTTTCAGATATGTGGGTAAGGGGTTAATTGCAGTAATTGAAGGGTCGTTCTTTGTGGGATAAAATGAGCTTTCCCAAAGCACAGACGGACAGGACAGACAAGAGTCAGAGAGACATGGGGTAAAAAGCTGTTCCAGACTGGCTCTAATATGCGGCTGGAGCAGAGAGACAGAATGGTTAGATGGACCATGGAGTGACAGATATATAAAAAAAAAAAGGAGGGGGCAGTAAGACAGCGACATTATAGAGAGGGGTAGACTAATGAGAAACTATGGAGAGAGAGAGAAAGAGAGAGAAGCAAACTGCCTGTCTGCATATAAATCATTTAACAAAAAAGCGGTGGAGAGTCAAACACTCAGGGTTGGCTGGCTACACTGCAGCCACAGCACACACACAAACTTGTCTTTGTCACTTAGACAGACATGGCATTGACTGATATGTATTTTTTGGACTTACCCTACCACAGCAGCTACATGCCTAACTTCAATCATAACTTCAATCATAACTCTAATCTGTCCTAAAAACCAAAGACTGTTTTTCTGTCTCCGAATGGGAGGCCAGTTCCCGTAATGTGACTGAACAGATTTTCGTCTAGGGAGCTACACACACACACACACACACACACACAGTGAGTGTTACAGTGAGTTTCTGCTAATGCCAGCCCCCACCTCCCCAACACAAACACACACTTTTTACCTCTGTCCTTTCCCCCTCTCCCCCCCTCTCATTTCTCTATCCCCCTCTTTTCCCTCTCCCTTTGACTGATAGGAAATGAAGCTTGGTCATCTCCTCTCACGTTTCACTACCTGTACTTTTTGTCTTTCGCTCAGAGCCGATCCATCATTCTTCCTTTTTCTTCCCTCTCCCCTCCCTGCCTGCCACTGCTGCTCCACTCGCTCCCCTCTGCCGCATCTCGTCCTCCCTCTAATTGGCTTCTTCTGCCTTCCGCAATGCTAATTCTTTAAAGCATTTGTTTGAAGTTTTGGGGGATACTTTGCGGAACATCCTGACAGCTGCAAGTCTTGTTTAGTTTAGTTTGCTTGTAATTGTTGGCGGTAAGAAGTGTGTCTGTCTGCGTATGTGTTATGTTTCCTGTGTGTGTGTGTGTGTGTGTGTGTGTTGGTGTAGGTGTGTGTGTATGTGCCCTCTGGGCTCAATCTGCCTACCTCATACCTTTGACTGTCTGGTAATAAATGTGTGAATTGATCTGTATCCTGACTCCCTACGGGCAGACTCGGCACTGGGGTTTGCATGAGCACACACACACACACACACACATGCACGCACAGGTGCACACTCACAGAGGTAGAAACAAAACTGAGCTTATAAAAAAGCCTAATCTATTTAGATGGGGATTTTTTTGTGCTTTTTTTCCCCACGTGGACAGCACATTTTATTTTTCATATTACGTGCTGTATATATTTTTCATCTGTAGGGTTGTCTCCTGGAAAAAAATCGGATTATTTTGTCAGTATTTTTAAAATATAGACCTAAATATTTACCTTGTCTGGGTGTGTGCATGTGCGTGTGTTTTACTGAAATATATCTATCTGTCCTCCCACCGTGTTCTTACATAGATGTGGAGGAACACTCGAGGTCATTCGAGGTAGTGAGGAATCTACATTTCCTTCTCTCTGATTCTGTTTCTCTTTGTCTCTGTTTCCCTGTCTGTCTCTGACTTCCCGTTGACAAGTGAATTGATATTTTATTCACATTCTCAAAATTGCACAGTGGGTATTTTGGACAACTGGCAAGCAGACAGTCTGGAAGACAATCATACATCCACATAGCACTTTTATTCCATTGGCTTAACCTGTTTAATGGCTAACATGTTGCCAAATGAATAAATGTAAGAAGACATAGAGAGAAACTAGAAGTGCTGAGGAAGAATGGTTCACCAACAGCAACTGAAAACAACGAGCTGTACCGTTTTCAGATTGTAAATTGATCCTCGAAAATCTGATGAATGCATCGCGCTGGCTGTTTTGTGATATACTGCAGATGGGTGCCCTTGTAACATATATGGCAATTGAGAAATGGAAGCAAAATCAATATGGAAACATGCTGCTGTGTAAGGCATAAATCACAATAGAAATATTGGTATCACAACAGCTGCTGTTCGCATACTTATAGTACAGAAGACCTGACAAGCATTGTAACGGTGCCAGGAATCACCTTTGTTTGTTTTTAATGGTTGAATTATATGTAAGACGTTTTAGTAAAAACTTATGTTTACTTCTTGATATGCTGGCAACAGATCTAGTGTGCATCTGTTCATGTTTACTGTACACACACTGAGTAGAAGATCATATCTGTCTCTTTTCATTTTTCTTTGTTTCTCTGTCTCCGTCCTTTCCCTCTGCTTTTCTCCTTCCCCTTTCTCTTAGCTGTGCATTCTGGCTCTGTTGAATAATTCAGTCTCAGTTGCTGGCTAGTTTGGACGTGTGTGTGTGTGTGTCTTTGCGAATGCATATGTCTGTGTGTGTAAGAGAAAGGGGGGGTGCAGTGACGTGGGGCAGCACTATTTTTGGGATTCGGATACGTGGAGAGAGAGAAAAATAAAGAGAGAGGGAGAGAGTCTGTGATGGATCGATTTTTTTTCATGCCCGTGTTCTTTAGTCACGTGCTGCGGCTGTTACTAGACAAACCCTGCTGGAAACCTGCGCTCTACCTGCAGGGCGTGCTGGCACACACTCACACACGCACACACACATACACACACTTACACTTTGGCAGGGAAAAACAGGCGAGCGCACACGGTTAAATCAGCGAGCACCGTTGGGCATACAAACGCACGTTCATACTAACACACCTGCACCGCCTTCCTGAACATACAGCTCATGTAAAAGAGAATGTCACATGCTACCGTGATACTCTACACACAGGCCACAGCACACACACACACACACACACATGCAAACACACCACCGTCAGCATCTTGTACAAAGTGACAACTCGGCTATATGTGGGTGGTGAGGGAGAGGCAGTGGCAGGGGTGAGATAGAGACACAACATATGCCATATGGAATAAACAGACAGAAGAGGTGGGCGACTGTAAAGACTATACACACTGATTGATGCTAAATCAGACTGAGAGAGGCCAAGCGGGGCTAAACTGGCCTTCGGGCACTCCCATTTGTTTGGCAACACAGTCGGACATGGTGCCAAAGTGGGATAAATGTAGGATCATTACATTTTTGTGTAGCACTGAGGCACGGGCATGTGTTTGGTTTGGGTTTCATGTCGGACAGTATTTTGATCCCAGGTGATGTTGATGCTTTTGGTCATCAGGTTGAATACGACAGCAAAAATCATAGGTTTTTGTTTTGGAGGAATATTGTCCCATGTGACAGCACCTCTCAGCGGAGGCCATTTTCTTGCTCCCATTCAGAGACACAAGCAAAGTGATTTACTGCATATCCTCGTTCTGGAATGAGATAGCAAAATTATACAGTAATTGCTCCTCAGAATATAAACAATATTTGATTCCTGACTAAAGCTTGCAAAGACAATAACTTATATCTATTCATATTTTACAAATGAAAATGTTGCTAAAGGTGAAAATGCAAGGCAATATTTGAAACGCACAGAGGAACTAAAACTGAGATTCTATTTAAAATATACGACGCAGGAATAAAACAAGGCGCTTCAGCTGTGTCTCTTATCTTCTGTGGCTGCTGATTATCAAAATAATTAGATAGGTCTCAACCACAGTGCTTAATCCCATTCATTTTATCAAATCAGTGCTTCTGAGGGAAAAGTGACAAGAAAATGAAGTAATCATTTGAGCTGTTCTGCCAGCGCTCTGCTGCATAATGTAACAGGACAGAGAGGGAGAGGGAGGGAGGGGAGAGGAGCGAGGGATATAAAGAAACTGACAGGGAAAAGGAGAGGCTGTTAAGTTATGAGTTTAACTTCGTCCTATTTTCTTCTCCTTTTTGTTTTCTTCTTAAAAACAGCACAGAACATTTACGTGCACAAGTACGTTCATAAATTATATTTGATGTTTGTTAACAAGATTTTTTCACATATATAAGGCTGCACAATATGCAAAGTCATACTGCAATTATTTTGATGCATATTGTGATTGTGATTTCCCTTGTGATTTTAATGCTAATGGTAATTTTTGGATTTCATTTTCACTGGAAAAAAAGATGATGATGTGATTTTTGGGGGTCTGTAGCAAACAAGCATGTTCCCTTGTGTTTGGAATATGATTTTTAGGTCTCTGTAGCACCACAGTGCTTCGTTAATAATGTAGCTTCTTCAATTTGGATACTGCACTAGGCCTTATTGCAGTTTTGATAATATTCTGATTAACTATGCAGCCCTTGAAGTATACCCAAAAGACCTAGAGTACATCCTTCACTACTTGGCTGCACTATAAATCATTTTTTTATTGTCACCACAGCGACAACTAGCGTGATAGCGTGATAAAGACATCACAAAAGACTGCAAAGATATGTCGCAAATAAGGATTTTTTGAATTAGTTGAAATAGAATTTCAGTAGAAAACTGCACTTTAAAATTTAAATATGTTTGTATTATTGGTGCCTTTTGTATTCAGTTTAAAGTTTAATATGTTCAATGAAAGAATATTTGAAATAATTTCCTGTACACACACACATACACACACACACACACAAATAGAAACAGATATAGAAAAGTAGAAAGTGCTAGTAGGCAAGCAGATTATTTCATCCTTGTGTTTGGTATTCATGACTTTTGTCGCTCTGACGTTAACTTTTTAAAGTTGAGGCTTGAGCTGAGGCTTTTTTCCATCTACAAACACATCAAGCGAATGCATCAGAGTAAACAAATAAGTGTGGTTTATCAGAAATAATCTCAGCAGATAGTGAGTGTCAGAGTGAGAAAGGCCCGTACTATCAGGCTTGGTTTTATTAATAGGGAAGCTGGCACCTTCCCAAAGGGTAGCAGCTGGTCTGGACTCTATTGGCAGACAAGTGGAGTGTAAGAAAGTGGTCTAGTGTTGGTCTCTGTGTGCACAGGGCACGTATGAATATGTGCGTATAAATGGCAATATGGCACGTGCATTGATGGGGTGGAGAGAGGCGGGGCTGTGGAGGATATCAAGGGATGGACATTTTGACAGGAGGGTATGTGTGTGTCTGCATGTATGTGTGTGTTTTCATACATGTGTGTACTTGCCACGATGCTGGCACATTTAAGCACTTCCGATTGTAAGTCGTGTGAGGTATTATAAAAAGCACAGATGCTCATGTGGTGGAGCGGAAATGTGTGAAGCGTGTCAATATATGGCTGTGGTGGTTTCATATGGTGCCGCCATGTGTCAGTGGCACACATACATGCACACATACATACTGTATGTGACAGCATAATGTCTCCCACCCACTCTCTTCCATTCGTTCCCCCTCCCTTTATATATGTGTGTGTTCTGCTACTAACCTACTTTCGACAGAGCAAACACACTGCTCAGAAGAAGAAAATACCGCAATACCCTCACACACCCCTGTCATTCTCTTGCTTTATCCCTCATTCTTCGTCTCTGCCCTTCTCTCTTCCTCACTGTTGTTTTCCTCCTTCTGCTACGTCCTCCCCCCTTCCCTCGCTTTTATTCCTCACCACTCGCTCTTTTCAATCATGTCTGTGCCCACAGGACAGTTTCTTTCTTTCTATCTCTATTTCTATCTTTCATACTCTCCTCTCTCTTTCATTTAGCCCTCCATATATTTCCTCCTATCCAACCTTGTTTTTTTTTATTTTTTACATCCCTTCTCATACTTTGCCTCTTGCTGTCTGTGTCCTCGTGTGCTTGCTGACGCGGCATCTCATTCGATATTGAATGGAGATGGCATGATAGAGATAGGGATGATTGATGGGCGGACTCAGTGAGAGAAAGGTGGACTGAGGAGAGATGGGAAGGAGAGATGCAAGACAGTGAGGGAGCCAGAGAAAACAAGCAGAGCAGGGAGGAGGAAAAATGAGAAAGAGAGAAGAATGTAAAAGGAGATGGGGATATAAAAGCAGAGCGATATGGAAGAAAGAGAGGGGAGGCTTAACAGGGCAGCGAGAGAGAGAAATATATCAGGGGGGAACAGGCAGGGGCTTTACCGAGGAGCGGGAGAAGGTATGAGAGAGAGTGACCATGAGGACTGTATGGAGCACTGATGGACAAGGTGAGGAAAAGGCCAGAAACTGTGCGTATGTGTGCGTGCGTCATTTGGCTCCACTGGTGCACCTTGAAGGCCTCACTTCCCTTTTACTTGGCGAGACATCTCTGTCTACGACCTACTACTGTCCCCATTACAGTGTATATATACACACACACGCACACACAGATGCACACCTAGACAGATAATAAAAAGCAAGCATATGCAGAACTTGGGGCGGAGCGAGTAACACAGGGGAGGCAAAAAGAGAGAGAGAGACCCGAGGACAAAGAAAACATCAGAAAGATGAAGGGTGGGAGCATGTTGAGGGAGCAAGATATCCTCATGTCTCTCCTTCCCTCCCTTTCTCCCCCACCCCAGATTCTTCCCTTGGTTTTAACTGTCATATTGCTATATATAGCCACAGAGGAAGAAGGAAGAGATTCATTATTGAATGGTTTATGGCAGTGAGTGTGAGTCATTTATCCATACTCTGAATTATACTGTATGTGCATGTGTTTGTGCGCAGGGAGCATCTTTAATGATACTGGTGCCTCTTTGAATATTTCATACACCGATATAGACACACGCACACACACACACACACACACACACACACACACTGCCAGTGTAATAGACTTAACACACCAAGGGCGTTTTTTTTCCATGCGATTAATTGGCACATCTATGCGTTTTGTTAGAGCTGTTCTTTAACACAGAATATGGATATTACGCAGTGAAAAAGCGATATCATTTTTATTTGGAAGAAGGACTTTCTGAGCTTTTGGAATGAAACGAAAGGCAACCAATCACATTGCGCCTGCACTTTATGAGGATTATAAAGTATGAATATACAGGCTCCAGAGTTCGAGCCAAGACAGCAAACTTTATGTCCTTCAACCTTGACAGAGGAAGTGCACGCCAGATCCACTCCTTCCATCCTGTTTTGTTTTTACAGTTAAATCCCGAAATATATAAACTGAATAACTTTTTACCAGAGGAACCTAAATTTATTAATTCCCTTTTTTTGCTTACCAGATTAGCTCAAGGAAACTTCCGGTGCCATCTAGTGAACAAGCCAGCCTCTCTAACAGTCTTGAATGCAACCATTGTGATTAATGATGCATCATAAAGAGAGGGTGTTGCATAACGCACCACAGAAGTAAATCACAAGATGGCAGATCACATTGATTACCAGCACACTTTGCTCTGTTATTACAGATAAATATTTCTATCCCAGAAAAAAGCACGGACCAAATATTAACTGGATTTTCCAATGATTTCTCACACAGCATCTCTGTTGTTGACTTCTCCATCCTCTCTCCTCTCTGCCCACTGATGTTGTCATGGTTCACACTTCAGGTCAAGGAAAACCTGCTATTTTTTGGGTTCCCAACCAATTTATTTTTGGTCGAAATGCTTCGCACGGTTCAAAATTAGGTGCGGGAACCAGAACGAAACCCGCTTCGTGTTGATGGAGCAGTGGAATCAGAGCATTTCGCTTGAAGGCAACCCAGTGAAATAGCGCACAGCTAAGGCTGTATAACAGCTGACCTCAGACACACTACCCGACGTTTCTCTGGGTCAATGGGATCCTTATCTAGTCACATGAAAACCTTTAACTGAAGAAGTACCGCCACTGTTTATTTGTCACACCCCCAGTGTGTAAAGGCCTTAAAGAGGGAGCAAAGCATGTGCGTCTTGAAATGTAACGCAGGGACAACATGTGCCAAATGGTCGTCATACACATCGAACAGTCATCCCTCATGGGGAGCATTTCTAATACACACCATACACACACATTTGTCCCTTTGTCCTCGTGTTTCTATATCAGTCTCTCTCCTTCTCTCTCCCCGTCTCATTGCTCCTCTGTTTCTCCCTCTCCTCGTCTCTCTTCCCCTTTTTCAGTTAACTAGACCCCGCCTTCTCACAGCCCGACACATAGACACATGCATATACATATATGCACGCACACACACTCACATTTATACACACGCATTGCTGGGGGGCAGGGAGGCTAATTGAGTGGTGCCCTGGGTGTTCTAGTAATGTGTGCGTGTGAGTAAAGAGCGGTCAAATAGACGATCACAAACCACACACACACTAACACACACACACACACATATTGTGGGTTTGGACCAGGCTAGAGCAGCTTTTTAGTTTCCCTTGATCATGACTGAGGAAAACAAGCATACACATGCACACTAACGTTGACACACATGCACCCATGCACATACACACAGGCATGTAACAGACATGTTTCATACATGCATAAATACGATGATGTATGTTTCCATAAATAGGCTCTTTTTCTACGGCTCTTAGCGGTTCAATTTTTCCCCTCCTCCACACTACCTTGGGAGTGACTGTTCCCAAAGGTAGCGAGCAAGGAGGAAGGAGGGAAAACGTGAAGATGAGGAAAAAGACTAGAACAGAATAGAATAGAATAGAATAGAATAGCTGTAGATATCCATGATATGTTCACATAATTCTGACTTTAATTATGCATGCAATTATGCATTTCCCGATATTCTCGTCTTTCCGTACTTGCCTTTTTTTCCTTCCTCTTGCTCACTCATTCATCTGCTCTCACATTCTATCTCTTGGTCACTTTCTCTCCACTCGCTTTCTCTTGTAAATGTGACTATTCATCTTGTGACCTTAACGAGACAGGGGGATTGATTTAAGAAGACAGCACCAGAGAGTGTGTGTGTGTGTGTGTTTGTGTTTGTGTTAGAGAGAGAGAGAGAGAGTGAGATTGTGACAAACACAGTTAGATGTATGACACACTCCCTCTTTCTTTTTATTTGTCTTTCTGTCTCTCATTGTCCCTCACTGAGCTAGCCCCTAGACGTTATGCGCATAGAGCCAAACGCTGATGTCACAATAAATCTCATTCAGTGTCCAGGCGTGCTATTACACACTAACACTTTAATATAGCCCGTGTCTGTTTGTGTGTGTGTTTGTTTGTTTTGTTTGTCTGTGTGGGTGGTGTGTTACCAGAACATACACTTAGCATATTTAACTGACTCATAATGATGGCTTGTGGGTCTGTGAGGGTGTATGTGTGTGTGTGTGTGTGTGTGAGAGCAGGCAGCAGTAGCAGTGAGAGGCCAGACATCAGTCCGTTTGACCTATAGGCCTGCTGTCTGCCTGTCTCACTTACATTCAGTGCATTCAGATTGCACACATTTGACCTTAAATTCTACCCTTAACCTTTAACAATCAATTAACAATCACACATCTCAGAAAACCCAATTCCATTTGTAAATAGTACTTATTAGTAATGAACCTATATTACAGATGATCTGTGTAACATTTTCTATGTATAAATAATATAAATAGATGCATATTAAATGTACTGGATGTGAGATGTTGACAGTAATGACTCATGCTAAATTAAAACCCTGACTGCCAGCAGGCCTTCTCAAACACGTAATATTGATATGATGCAAATGTAGCAAACAAGTGTGTGAGGACAGGTGACCTCATAATATTTACTAAAGAGTAATATATTGTAATTACAGCACCTCTTGTTGGCCAGTTATAAAGATGACGCATAATATGCCATGACTATGTACAAAAAAGTACTTATCATTTTAAGCTGTATTTTTTTAATGTTGTGTATTTATTGGAATATAAACTGTTTTTATTTATGTCCTGAGATGTGTTTGTTCCTTGACTGACCTTCCTCACTCCATTTGAGTGGATGATTCTAGCCACCATCATTGCCAACTGCATCGTCTTGGCTCTGGAACAACATTTGCCTGATGGGGACAAGACACCGCTGTCTGAGCGCCTGGTATGTTAAACAGACATGATACAACATGTCAGAATGCGTTCTGACTCCTGATTGATGTTTATTGAGGAGATGCACAAAGAGGTAGTTAAAATAAGCCTTCTTTTCACACTGAGGAAATGCAATGATCCAAATGTTTTATGCACGACACAACACATTATAAACATTTTTAAAGATACCAAAGGAATATACAGTATATACACATAATATTATTAAAGACATGCAATAGATCCACAAGTAAATATACGGATGTTGTATGTGAACGTACTGTTACGAATTTAAGAAAGTGCCCACCAGAAATCGACACGTGTATAAAAATGCTCCCTCTGAACACGGACTCGTCTCGCTACTGATAGGTGTCTCACTTTGTCTCGCTGTATTTTCCATCCCTCTTAACCTTTCTACTTCTTGCTGTCTTCCCTGTCTCTCCCCGCAGGATGATACAGAGCCGTACTTCATAGGAATCTTCTGTTTTGAGTCTGGAATAAAGATCCTGGCGCTTGGTTTCGCCTTCCACAAGAACTCCTACCTGAGGAATGGATGGAACGTCATGGACTTTGTGGTTGTGCTCACAGGGTGAGTGGCACGCAAATAGACGAGCCGAGCGCACACATACAGTACAGGCCAAAAGTTTGGACACACCTTCTCATTCAATGCGTTTTCTTTATTTTCATGACTATTTACATTGTAGATTCTCACTGAAGGCATCAAAACTATGAATGAACACATGTGGAGTTATGTACTTAACAAAAAAAGGTGAAATAACTGAAAACATGTTTTATATTCTAGTTTCTTCAAAATAGCCACCCTTTGCTCTGATTACTGCTTTGCACACTCTTGGCATTCTCTCCACGAGCTTCAAGAGGTAGTCACCTGAAATGGTTTTCCAACAGTCTTGAAGGAGTTCCCAGAGGTGTTTAGCACTTGTTGGCCCCTTTGCCTTCACTCTGGGGTCCAGCTCACCCCAAACCATCTCGATTGGGTTCAGGTCCGGTGACTGTGGAGGCCAGGTCATCTGCCGCAGCACTCCATCACTCTCCTTCTTGGTCAAATAGCCCTTACACAGCCTGGAGGTGTGTTTGGGGTCATTGTCCTGTTGAAAAATAAATGATCGTCCAACTAAACGCAAACCGGATGGGATGGCATGTCGCTGCAGGATGCTGTGGTAGCCATGCTGGTTCAGTGTGCCTTCAATTTTGAATAAATCCCCAACAGTGTCACCAGCAAAACACCCCCACACCATCACACCTCCTCCCCCATGCTTCACAGTGGGAACCAGGCATGTGGAATCCATCCGTTCACCTTTTCTGCGTCTCACAAAGACACGGCGGTTGGAACCAAAGATCTCAAATTTGGACTCATCAGACCAAAGCACAGATTTCCACTGGTCTAATGTCCATTCCTTGTGTTTCTTGGCCCAAACAAATCTCTTCTGCTTGTTGCCTCTCCTTAGCAGTGGTTTCCTAGCAGCTATTTGACCATGAAGGCCTGATTCGCGCAGTCTCCTCTTAACAGTTGTTCTAGAGATGGGTCTGCTGCTAGAACTCTGTGTGGCATTCATCTGGTCTCTGATCTGAGCTGCTGTTAACTTGCGATTTCTGAGGCTGGTGACTCGGATGAACTTATCCTCAGAAGCAGAGGTGACTCTTGGTCTTCCTTTCCTGGGTCGGTCCTCATGTGTGCCAGTTTCGTTGTAGCGCTTGATGGTTTTTGCGACTCCACTTGGGGACACATTTAAAATTTTTTGCAATTTTCCGGACTGACTGACCTTCATTTCTTAAAGTAATGATGGCCACTCGTTTTTCTTTAGTTAGCTGATTGGTTCTTGCCATAATATGAATTTTAACAGTTGTCCAATAGGGCTGTCGGCTGTGTATTAACCTGACTTCTGCACAACACAACTGATGGTCCCAACCCCATTGATAAAGCAAGAAATTCCACTAATTAACCCTGATAAGGCACACCTGTGAAGTGGAAACCATTTCAGGTGACTACCTCTTGAAGCTCATGGAGAGAATGCCAAGAGTGTGCAAAGCAGTAATCAGAGCAAAGGGTGGCTATTTTGAAGAAACTAGAATATAAAACATGTTTTCAGTTATTTCACCTTTTTTTGTTAAGTACATAACTCCACATGTGTTCATTCATAGTTTTGATGCCTTCAGTGAGAATCTACAATGTAAATAGTCATGAAAATAAAGAAAACGCATTGAATGAGAAGGTGTGTCCAAACTTTTGGCCTGTACTGTATATGAACAGCGAGTACCTGCATGAGCACTCAAAAAGGCGCACGCAGTTATGAAAACATGAGGTCGGAATAAGATGTGGCTTTCTCTTTTCTTATTCAACTGAAACCGGAGAAAATGAAGTAGTTTGTCATGTGTTTTAGTGTGTGTTTGTACATGTGTATGTGTGTGTATGTGTGTGTGTGTGTGTTTGTGAGTGTCCAATCCCTGCTCCTTCACCCTAATGAATGGCCCCATTCTGGGCAAGGCAGCAGTGGGATCACAGAGCAGAGCTGCAGGCAGCCAGCAGCCTGGGTAGTGAACAAATGTCACCACAACACACACAGAGACAGAGGGAGTGGGGGGTCACAGAGGGAATAGACACTGAATAGCAGGTATGAAGAAAGAATGTGCAAAAAATTCACAGGTGCTGATGGCTAAATAGAGACATAGAGGCAATGGGAACAAATTGAAAAACACTAATGAAGAGTGCAGGAAGTAAAGTTAAACAAGCAAGGGAGTAAAAACACTCCAGTCCAAAATAAAGCCAGGGTTTGCAGCACAAAAACTCCAACATAAAATAAGACTCGACTTGTGAATTAAACACTTTTTAATAGCAGAACTGGGACTTTAGATGTCAAGTGCCATGCTAAAACAAGTCCTCTACAAAGAGAGGTAAACTGTTACCTCACAGAGTAAGGACTGTGATGGAAAAGGTGTCAATGAGGGTGAGTTTAGACAGTTGATAGGATTAGCATGATTAGGTACAATCACTGATTAGATCACATATCGTAGAGAAAGTCTTGAGTAAATAGATAATAATT
Source organism: Epinephelus lanceolatus (assembly GCF_041903045.1). NCBI lineage: Eukaryota > Metazoa > Chordata > Actinopteri > Perciformes > Serranidae > Epinephelus > Epinephelus lanceolatus. Next base: position 29,331,572 of record NC_135751.1, read on the forward strand.
CAAACTGACAGACATAAAAAAAGGGAAGAGGAGCAGAATGATTGTCTGTACACACATGTAGCATGTTTACATTTCATCTTTGGCTGATGTAGAAAAGGTGCAGTGATTTGTCAGTGCCAGATGGTTCTGTTTTCCCAACATGTGTCTGTCTGTCGATCCTTCCACCCATATGACTGTCAAATGACGTTTCTTCTTTCAAGACACTTTGTTTCTCATGTGAGTATCGCAGGCTGTGTGCTGATATGCTGGCGTACGGCTGCAGTTTTTTGTTAAATGATTAATGTGATTTACATGACTGTGATTGCATAAGTGATCGGTTAGTGAAGAGAATATGTTATTGTTGATGTAAGCATACTCTCAGTTAACTCAACCACAAAACAGCACATCTTGAGACTTTCACAAAGCTTTAGAATTGTGTTTTTTTTAATGTCCGTTTTAACAACATACTTACAGGAATAGCTCAGATTTTTTATTTAAGTGGGGTTGTATGACGGGTTGAATGACCATAGTGAGTGAATTACCTACATCACATGGCTGTCGGCTGGCTGTCAGTTTGGAGAAGCAGACCATGGAAGCTAAGCAATGTTCTGCTGCAAAACATATTTTAGCCACCAAAGAAAATCACTATCAGTTTATGTGTACACTCTATTCATATGAATTTCACTGCTTTACCTTGCTGTCAGGAACCCATGTCCAAAGGGGAATGGAAGCCGTAATTTATGCTCTCTTCAAAGCCACCAGACTCCTTGCAGAACACGGGAGTTGTTTGTCTCCCGTCGCTGCGATTGGTTAGTTTGTTCGTGTTATTGTGACTCTGGTGAATCCAAACCTTTAAAAACACCAAAGTCCCTCAAAAACACAAACTAACTAACTGATCCAGGGAGCAGTAGATTAGCAACTCCCTTGTTCTGCGAGGTAAAATTACTGTATTGTCAAAGACGGCTTGTCGCTTTTAAGAGAGCATACATAATGGCTTCAGTTCCCTGTGAGAAAGGTCTGTTTGATGGCGAGGAAGCAATGCAAATATTTTGAGTAAAGCTTACACTTGAAGTGATATTGATTTTTTTAGGTGGCTACAATAGCTGCTACCCTTGTCCACAGCAGTACATTGCTTACAGTAGCCTCAGTGGTGGTACTCCTGTCTGCTTCTCCAATCTGGGGGCATTCTGACCACCATCTGCTGTAGGTAATACACCACAAACACAAACAACCCTCCTTAAAAAATCCAAATTATCCCTTAAAATACTGGTTGATTTGTTTTTTTTTATTTCCAACCTTGCAAATATCACACATCACTGATTCTGTGTATTAAAACAGCTAAGTATAGAGTAAATTGCTGCATTGTGACAGCAGTAATACTCTTCTCCTGTGTCATTCACTCATTAGAGAAGTCATTTAGTGAAACTGTGTTACTACAGCTATGGGCCACTGTGATAAGTAAATGATTGTGTGGAAGTGCTGGCACAGATTAATGTGTTGAGGTCATCGCATGCTTGTGTGCACGCATGTGGTGATTTGGAGAGCTTCATGGGTTACATAAACCTTGCGCATCTTTGCTGACAAAGCACCGGGGAAACTGGTGATTGCCCCCCTCTGCCCACCTCTCTTTCTCTCTCTCTCTCTCTCACATACAAACACACACACACACACACACACACACACACAGTGTGAGTGAGTGAGCACTCAGTCTGGCAGTATGTCCTTATGCTTTAATAAGAGCAATCATGATGCCAAGCTCATCTCAGCGTGGCACAACAGTGTGACTGTAAGAGAGAGGAGGAGTGAGAAGACGAGTGTCAGTGAGACAGCAGGAAGTATCAAGATACAGAGAGGAGGAAGGAGAGGTAGAGCAGAAGGAAGCGAGGCAGTCCTTAAAACTTCCAGTAAATGCCTGGTCTCCCATAATCCCCCCACCCCTCTGCGTTTGTACAGTAGAAAATCTGTATAGACACTGAAACCCTCTGAGCGAGCGTGACACAGCAGTAAAAAAATTAGTTCGTGTATAGGCAGAAGCAGCGCTGGTGTTTTAGTGCAGATGTTGATCCAACATGCAAGAAGCGCATTTTCTCACATTTAATGTCCAGATGAGAGTAATGTCACTGTCTGTAATGACAACCCAACTCTGAAATTGTGGAAATCATGTGTTGTTAACTGAAAATCCCACATTCCTCTAGACAAGAGATGGATGCTAGGTTTAAATCTTGTTGTCTATATAGGTCTGTTGGAAGGTTCTTCTGATGTGAGGTCTCAGCTGACCACAGGGTGATCACTGCTCCACCTGTGCTGACTGCTAATAGGCCTGCAACCATATTAAAATTGATAGTTTTATCGATATATGATTGACACATGCACCGTAAATGGTTTGCAAGTATGTCTGAGGCAAATCATCTGGTGGATGTACAGTCCGAGAGGTTACAAACCACTCCTGGATCCTATGAAAAGCTGGTGGAAATGACACACGCCATGTCTGACTTGGTGAAAACATATTAGTGGAAATTGTTCTCCCCGTGTCAGCGTGGGTTTTCTATAGATACTCTGGCTGTCTCCCGCAGTCCAAAGACATGCAGGTTAATTGGTGACTCGTAGGTATGAACGTTAGCGTTAATGGTTGTCAGTCTCTATGTGTTAGCCCTGTGATTGTCTGGTGACCTGTCCAGGGTGTACCCTGCCTCTCACCCAGTGTCAGCTGGGATAGGCTCCAGCCCCCCCGTGACTCCCCACAGGATAAGCTGTTACGAAAAATGAATCAGCATTACATGATGTTGACTGATGTTTTTTTATCTAAATATGTGGGTTCGTTTTCTTTGTTATTGGTCTCCAAACAGATCAGGATTCTCTCCAGCTGCTGTATCTCAAGCCCCTGCTGGATCCAACAAGCTAACGCTGTCTGCTGTTCGGAACACGTGTTTGGTTATCAGTAACTAACCAAATCTTAAGCTGTTAATGATATTTAGTAATATTCAGGAGGGTTAACATTAGATAATGTTCCCTATAATTGTCAACTTGTTTGTCAGTGAACTAAGTTAGCATTTGCACTTTGTTTAGCTTATGTTAGCAAGCAATATCTCTGGTGAGTCACCCACATTAATTTGGACTGTAAACATGAGTGAGAAATAATTCTTGTGAAGGTGTGAAGGAAACAGACAGTGAGCTGCGGTGTTGGCGAGAGATAGCTAATGTTACAGCCTCTCTAGCCTAATTGTTGTCATGACTTATACAGTACAGGCCAAAAGTTTGGACCCACCTTCTCATTCAATGCGTTTTCTTTATTTTCATGACAATTTACATTGTAGATTCTCACTGAAGGCATCAAAACTATGAATGAACACATGTGGAGTTATGTACTTAACAAAAAAAGGTGAAATAACTGAAAACATGTTTTATATTCTAGTTTCTTCAAAATAGCCACCCTTTGCTCTGATTACTGCTTTGCACACTCTTGGCATTCTCTCCATGAGCTTCAAGAGGTAGTCACCTGAAATGGTTTCCACTTCACAGGTGTGCCTTATCAGGGTTAATTAGTGGAATTTCTTGCTTTATCAATGGGGTTGGGACCATCAGTTGTGTTGTGCAGAAGTCAGGTTAATACACAGCCGACAGCCCTATTGGACAACTGTTAAAATTCATATTATGGCAAGAACCAATCAGCTAACTAAAGAAAAACGAGTGGCCATCATTACTTTAAGAAATGAAGGTCAACCAGTCCGGAAAATTGCAAAAACTTTAAATGTGTCCCCAAGTGGAGTCGCAAAAACCATCAAGCGCTACAACGAAACTGGCACACATGAGGACCGACCCAGGAAAGGAAGACCAAGAGTCACCTCTGCTTCTGAGGATAAGTTCATCCGAGTCACCAGCCTCAGAAATGGCAAGTTAACAGCAGCTCAGATCAGAGACCAGATGAATGCCACACAGAGTTCTAGCAGCAGACCCATCTCTAGAACAACTGTTAAGAGGAGACTGCGCCAATCAGGCCTTCATGGTCAAATAGCTGCTAGGAAACCACTGCTAAGGAGAGGCAACAAGCAGAAGAGATTTGTTTGGGCCAAGAAACACAAGGAATGGACATTAGACCAGTGGAAATCTGTGCTTTGGTCTGATGAGTCCAAATTTGAGATCTTTGGTTCCAACCGCCGTGTCTTTGTGAGACGTAGAAAAGGTGAACGGATGGATTCCACATGTCTGGTTCCCACTGTGAAGCATGGAGGAGGAGGTGTGATGGTGTGGGGGTGTTTTGCTGGTGACACTGTTGGGGATTTATTCAAAATTGAAGGCACACTGAACCAGCATGGCTACCACAGCATCCTGCAGCGACATGCCATCCCATCCGGTTTGTGTTTAGTTGGACGATCATTTATTTTTCAACAGGACAATGACCCCAAACACACCTCCAGGCTGTGTAAGGGCTATTTGACCAAGAAGGAGAGTGATGGAGTGCTGCGGCAGATGACCTGGCCTCCACAGTCACCGGACCTGAACCCAATCGAGATGGTTTGGGGTGAGCTGGACCGCAGAGTGAAGGCAAAGGGGCCAACAAGTGCTAAACACCTCTGGGAACTCCTTCAAGACAGTTGGAAAACCATTTCAGGTGACTACCTCTTGAAGCTCATGGAGAGAATGCCAAGAGTGTGCAAAGCAGTAATCAGAGCAGAGGGTGGCTATTTTGAAGAAACTAGAATATAAAACATGTTTTCAGTTATTTCACCTTTTTTTGTTAAGTACATAACTCCACATGTGTTCATTCATAGTTTTGATGCCTTCAGTGAGAATCTACAATGTAAATTGTCATGAAAATAAAGAAAACGCATTGAATGAGAAGGTGTGTCCAAACTTTTGGCCTGTACTGTATGTGTGCCAGCTAATGAACGTTAGATGACTAATGTTAGTATGATTGAAAATCACTGAGGCAAGCTGCCAGGCATTATAGCATGCGGTCAACTCCTAGTTTGGCTTATATTTACCAAACTGACAGGCCATATCATTAAGTCCAGCCATAATAGTAATCAGTGCCATTAACAACTGATCTGGCTATATTGCAGTCTGGTCAGTGGTAACAGGTCGGAACTTTTGGTCCAAACAGGAGCTTAAGGCAGATCTTAAGTCTGTTTGGAGACCAATAACAAGAAAAAGAAAGGTGCACATTTAGACAAAAAATGTTAGTTAACATCATGTAATGTGTTTTAATTTTGACGGAGAATTTTTATTTGAAGGTAAAACTACAAAGATATGATGGGTTATAGTGTGATTTGCCGTGTCGAATTCAAACGCTGTCACTGACGTCATGACCTTTCCTTCTTTCATACTTTCCTTGCCCTATATAGGGAAATGCAAATTAGGGAGTAGTGATTCATTCTGGACACAGCCTGAGAAGAGTGAAGCAAGATGTGAAAAAAAAATGAGTTAAACTAAAGAAAAAATAAAAAGTATATGCATTTTGCAGTGCAAACAACAGCCATACATCACACCCGGTGGTCTTTATCTCTGTGTTAACCAGCTGCGTTGTTACCATTTTGCAGTAAAGCAGAAAGCTACAGCATGATGTGCCATAGAGAATATGCTGCAGCACTTACAGCACACATACTGTACATTCCCATGATACATTATGTACACCGACTGAAGTCAATCCATTTTACACTCTCTCTCTTGAGCACGCGCGCACGCACACACACACACACACACACACGCACGCACATTCTTTGTTGTGCTCTCTATGAATTGAGGTTGTGTTTTTAGCAGTGCAGCTCTTTGAAGATGAAAGGCTACTTGGCCTTTCTACCCACCCCTGGACGAAACCTTTGATAACACACTGACCAATGCACACACACGAATACACACACACACACACACACATACACATTTCCACTTCAAACATTCCTCTCCATTTCCTCCTCAGTCCTAGTGCACTCGCTTGCACGACACATAGGAAGACAAACACACAAACGGCACTTAACATGTGTGAATAGATTAGCTATTTACTTCACAACCTTGGTGGATGTAAGCGGATTTGTGTGCACCCTTAATTCCGTGCCCAAGTGTGTGTGTGTGTGTGTGTCTTTTTGTGGGTGCATGTGTGTGTGTTGACCTATCTCTTGTCGTAAATTGCCTGAGTGATTTGGTGCTGGAAATAAGCTAGTTGTTTTTTATGCCCAGTATTGATTATTAGTCCAATTACCCTTAGTTTACAGCCAGTCTTGCCTTGCATCCTCCCCTCAGTTCCTCCTTCTTGTATCCTTGTTGAGGTTCTTTTGATTAGATACAACTAGCACGGGAGAAGTGAGGGGGAAAAAAGGGGGGAAAGGAAGGAAGCATGGAGAGTCCTTTCAGTGACCTTGTAATCAGCTGAAATTGAAATTTGCTACATCTATGCTCGTAGTGGAAGAATGACAGTAAGAATAATGACTGATCTTCAGGTTAAACATGGTCTCCCTCACCCTCCTTTATCACTTTAGAAGGATTGTGAAATCATGCTCTCCTGACGTGTCCCAGTTAAAAATGTGTTTTGAGGATATTGTAAAGATTTATTGCAGCTCGCAGCAGCTTTCACTTTTAGATAACTGAATACTGTATAGGACCATGTAGAGGTAATACGTAATCTGAAGCTATGTGAGTGACATTTTCTACACCTTTCATCTTCTTTGATGTTACATGATGTTAATTAGAAGGAATAATATAATATTGATAATCTTAGTAGCACCTTTGCTTTCATATGTAGGGTATAATATTGATAAAGGAGAGCTATATAAGTATGCAGACACATTAAGTATGACATAGTTGAATCATGGTGATATAGAAAAGCAAGGAGACAAGGAAAGTGGAGAGTTTGGGGAAGAGATGAAGCGATTTGGTCAGTGATGTGGACAGAGATAATTAGCCGAATTTAGCTGAAGTCAGCAGGAATGCAAGCGGAGAGAGCGGGCAAAAAAGATGGTGTTTGTATAATGTGTTGGTGTCCCATGAGAGCGGGTCGATGGGGAGATTGTGTAATAGCAATATTGCTTAATGTGTTTCTCCTTAATCAGCTGTGCTCCTCTGCATTCACTGCAGGTGCATTTACCTGTGTGTGTGCATTCATTTCAAGTGTGAAGATGTACTGTTGGCAGCATCTCTGTCCCTGACAAGGAAGAAATTGTTTTCTATTGGTTATTTCAAATGACCTACTTTCTAGTGTGCATATGTGAATAAAATTATTCTCACTCAATATGTTTGATCTCCAACCAGCGCCCGTTTGTTGTGCAGATGTGTGTGTGTCTGTGTGCGCTCCTGTCATCTGTGTGTCTTTTTCTTGTATCTGCGTGTACGTGTGTGTTTGTCTGTGTGAGTTGTGATACATTTACATTATAGAGAGAAGAGAGGAGGAAAAAAAACAATCAATCAGGCTCCTCCCTTGGCCCTGTTACCAAGGTGATACAGAGATTCTATCAATGAGCCAAGGTCCCTGTTGCCATGGAAACACTTATGAATGAGAAAGGGCCCAGTAACCGTGGAGACGGTGTGAATGAGGAACTGCCTCATCGGCTTGACACTGTTTTCTGATGGCAGATGCTGTTTTAGAAACTGAATTCTTCATTATTACCATCATCATCATCGTCAACGTTATCATCATCGTCATTATCAGTGATTTTACCATAATCACAGTCACGTCACAGAAATAGCTTATGTAACATAGTATGTAATACTTAAATAGCCTCTGCATTGCACCCCCAGTGATGCAGAGACACACAACACAGACATATGAAACATACATGTATGTGTATGTGTGTGATTATGTCACACATATCAGTGAGATACTGGCTCTGTATTCTCAGGAGGATATGCAGGTAATTCCTTTCAGAAAACTCCAGATGTCAGCAGCATTAAAGTGTTCCTCCACACATGCATTCACACCCGTACACCCTCAATTTATAGCATGGATATTATAGCTTCACATGGAACACACAAGGCCAGCTAGCCATTATGTCATTTATAGTTCTCCACTGATCCCCAGCCTGAATTATGTTACTCGTTCATCATTTTATCATTATCTTTTATTTAGACTGGTTCTTTCTGTTGATTACATTTTTTTTCCCGTGTGCAATGCATAGTATATTACCTTCCTTTCCTATATCATGTGCCTCTTGCTTTTTTGCCATCCTTTATAGAAAGCTGCAGGAATTACGTTTTTTTTTTTGTAGGCCAGCATGGAAGTTAGCACAACCAGCCGATGAGCTGTTCCCCCTGGATTTTTGTTGTAGAAAATAAGCTCTGTGACAAACAAAAATTTATGATACTTACACATTTTGTTCAATAGGTAATCTTCCCAAATTGACATCACTTTTATGATTTTTTTAAGCTTAAATGCAATCGCCAGAAATAAAAATCTAATGTTATACTATAAAGGAGCTACACCACAATTGATGACTTAAACCTCTTGCACTCCACCCCCATTTTGTAGGGAAAACGCCTAAAATGACATAACCAAATTAAAATGACTGTAACCTCTGAACCACTCTGACTACATGCATGCATGAGGTCTTGCCAGAAAGCAAACTCTCTGAAGTTTCTTGTGAAAGTGTCAGAAACACTCTAGGTGATACAGAGACAGAGTAATGGGCCTCTGAAGTCAGTAAAAAGTTGAAGATTTTGCCTAAAATAAAATATAAAATGATTTTCAGGATGAATAACTGTCTGGGGCTTCATCTGAGCAGGTAAATGACACTGTGGGGCTGTAGGCACACTATCAATGAACATTTGTTTCAAGTTTGAAGAAGATTGCTCAAAGTATGACCATTCTACAGTGTTTTTTCCATGAAAAGATCCAGGCGGAGCTCCAAATGACAAAGCGCTCACTCTGCTTCAAAACAGTACTATCAGTGATCAAACAACACTCAGCCAGCTTCAAACATCGTACCTTATTGAAATCAGGCGTGATTATGATAGCTGATGTTGTTTATGACAGAAACACCATAAAATATCACCAAATAAAGCCATATGAAACGTGAAAGTTGTGATCCTACTTTCTAGGCGGTATATCTCAGCCAAAAATAGTGGTAGGAGTGAGACTCTTACCTTTTTTAAACCAGCTACGTACCTGCTAACAGCTCCGCATGAGATCGCGAGTAATCCTTTAACTTTTCCCCTCGAAAAACGGCATGACATGACTTGTCATCACTCATCGCGATTTTGGACTGCGTGTATTTAGGCTGCTCTGGTGCGAAATCCATAAGGAATAAAAGAAAAACGATGCCGGATTCAGGAAGCTGAGAGCTTCCTGAATCCGGTGATACCAAACATCACATGGTTTGATGACGTAGTGCGCCTGTGAAATACCATTTAACAGAGGAGGGAGGGAGCGCGGAGTTGTCGCCACCACAACGAGGCTGTAAAGGTGGTGTTCGGTGTGATGATGTTTAATGTCCCTGACAACGTCAGTAGTTTAACTCATCCTCTTGTTAGCAACTGCCTATTTTAAGACACGTAAAAGCTTCAATCGTCAAGAGTGGGGTAGGCTATACACTGACGCATTTTATGTTGTAGAACAAAACATGAAAATCTCTTAAACTGAGGTAACCACAGACCTTATTTCAGACATCTAACCAAAAACCCATTCAAAAACCCACTGACTTCAAGACCAGTAAACTGGAGGTGCAAAAAAATGCTAACTTATTTGCAGGTTTTAGGACTCATGTCTGCAGTAGACTGTTGCATCAGTGCAGTAATATGTGCTGACAAGTATTTTTTAATGTATCTTTGAGGAAAACACTAAATCTCTGTGTGCTTTGTAGGTGATGTTGTGTAGCTGAGCCTGCTCTCTGACCTCCCTTTGAAGCAGAGTGCTCAACAATATCATATTGATATTAAGAGTAGCACTATATATTCACTGGAAATACAACAATGTGTCAAATTAATCACCATTGTCAAGTATTGTCATCCAGGTTCCAGAATAAATAACATAAAGTTACCGACCCTAAAAACCTCAAAATGGAAGTGCAGTCAAAGTATTGTGGAAATCAATGTGGAAATTACGTAATTGTCAAGAAGGGGAAGTTGTTTGGGAAAATATACATATATATATTTTCAGGAGAATTGATGCTTCCACCCAAATCTGCAATCAAAGGGATGTGTGTCAGAGATTGTAATTCAAGTCACTGCAGTAGATACCAAAAACAGATACACAAATACTTGAGACTGTCAACATAATGTCCGTTGAGGAAATCAGAAATCTATCAAGGAGCATACAGTATAATATGGTTATGATACCTATATATTTCGTATCAACCTAACATAAACACATTTTTAGATAAAAAACCCTGATTAAAAATTTCAACCGAGATGTTATGAACTGAGCGGACATTTTACAAGTTAAAAAAAATAATTTGTCAGTGCCCTGAGGTAGACCAACACTGTAATGACTTGTCGGTGAAGATTCTCAGTCATCCAGGTCATGTTACTCGTAAGTGCTATATCGTAGGCACCTGGACTTGCTTGCGTTTCTTGAAGACATTTCACCTCTCATCCAAGAAGCTTCTTCAGTTCTTCAGAACGATATAGCACTTACAAGATTGTAATGGCGACACTGTTTCTAGTTCACCTCAAATGTATCTTTGGCATTTCCGAACTGCAATATCTTATCCTGCTATATATGCTGCTACCAATACAGTATGTTAGCAGCTGACATACAGTTTAGCTCTGATTTTAGTGTCATTTTCAGTAAGACATCTGAAGATCATCTAAGAATACAGCGTGCAGTGAGTTGCTAAAGGGCACAGCTGGCATAATGTTGTAGCCACGCACACAGCTGAAGTACAGTGTTGCCTCGTGACTAAACCAGGAACCTCTCAGTTACAAGTCAGCCTCTGATGAGGCATTTGATATCACACAATGTCATTACAAGGACCCTAGCCCTCACTAGCGATGGAGCACATACCACTGGGGGGGCTTCCTGGTAATTCAATACAGCATTCAGCCATAGATCCTGGGTCGGTATTACTTTTCCCTCCTCGCCATTTTTTTTTTAGGTTTCCAAGCAAAGCAGGCTGACTTCAAACCTGTGATTAAGGCTCTGCTGTGTCACTGAGCCTCTTAGTGGAACAGAGGAAAGTGGAAATGTGTCAGAGAGAGGGAGAGAGAGAGGGAGAGAGAGAGGGAGCGAGAAGTGGGAAGGAGGATGATTCACAGTGTGCGTCAGACGAGGGGACTGACTGGAAGTCTGGCGGCACAAGGGAACATCTTAACCATCTGAAGCACACACATACACACACACACACACACACACACACACACGGTGTTTACAAGTCTTTATTCAGATGATGAGCGGTGATACAGGTGCTGTAACACACACCACAGCACGTTTACTCCGCAGTCTGGTGACGGCTTGAGGAGAAACATTTTAAACATACTGAGAATAAAAATAGGTAGAAATAAGCAAGTCAGCATCTCTGATTTTCACCATCTGCCAGCGCTCCCTCCCTCTGCTGCTCTCGCTCTGTCTCTCCACGCCGCCCTGACTTTCTCTCTCTTCTACCCTCCCTCTTTGTCCTCCCATCTTCCCTCTCCTCTCCATCACTCCATCTCTCCTTTTTCACTTTATAGTCCCGCTGTCATCCCGTTACAAAACACTGTCCTTTCAGCCCATCCCTTTCCTGTCCTGATACACTTCTCTGTCCTACTTCACTTGTCAGCTCTATTGATCAGCTCAGCTCTTACAGGATTTACATACAGCGCTCACCCCAGTTTCTTGTAATGACCCAGCATGGGGGCTGTGGCTAAATGTGTGTATGAGTGAGGCTGACTGACAGTGACAAGCTTGACGTGCTTAAACATTGATTGCCTGTGCACACTTTTGTCTCTGTCCCTTTAGGATCCTGTCCACTGTGGGTTCAGATTTCGACTTGCGGACCCTCAGGGCGGTGCGAGTATTGAGGCCCCTCAAACTGGTGTCTGGTATTCCCAGTAAGTCAAAACTCCTCATTTGAACTAACTATGACATTGAAAAATAAAGACTTTTTACAGATTAGCTGCTATTCGTGGCCCAAAAAAAATTACATCTCTTTAAGCACAGGACAGTTACAGATTTTATTTGAGGATGGAAATAGCACGGAGACGCATTTTGTGTCAAGGTTTTATGCAGCTTCTGTGTTGTTCTGCATAATGCACCCAAAGTGTTCCAACAAAAGTGGTTCTTCTGTGCACTCTCCGCTCTTTTTTTTTAAAAAAAAAATGTTATAGCGGCAGTAGTGTTCCAGCACCACTGCAGTGTTATTAATAGCATGGACTCCACTACAGGGCTGAACAGGCAAACCAAGGCTTACTCATCATAAAAGTCATAAGCTCCCTATGAAAGCCAAATTAGAGTTCCATTACAGGGTGTGATATACATTTGAAAAGTGTGATTGGGTTTTCACAAAACAACAGTTTGCATGAAATATGACTTGCAACAAAATGTTGCCTCTGAGACCTTTTGTTTGTTAGAAAAACACATGAGAAAAACCTCTGGTATTTAATGTGCAGCGTATACTGTAGTGTACTGTGTGCCAGGTATTAGACTACCTCCTCCAGTGACCGCAGCAAAGTATGTGATATAGCCATAAGCTGATGGTCTTATCATACCTATGGTTATCTTCATGGCAACACTTGCATTAAACAGAACCAGCTGGTAGTGGAGGACATGAACGGGTTTTAACTGCTCAGCAATAAGAGAGAGGAGGCAGCATAATAACAATAATGATCTGTATACGCTCTGTCGTCCAGGCTTACAGGTGGTGCTCAAATCCATCATGAAGGCCATGATTCCTCTGCTGCAAATTGGCCTGCTCCTTTTCTTCGCCATCCTCATGTTCGCCATCATTGGCCTAGAGTTCTACATGGGCAAATTCCACACAACCTGCTTTGACAATCACACAGGTAAAGGAGTGTGTGTACGGTCTGTGTTTACCAATAATAGTGCAGTCAGGATTGATTTGCTCACTGGTTGCCCCAATGAAGACTTGTTCCGGTTGAGGTAGACTTTAAATAGTCACACTGCTAAAATTAGAAAAGCTATTTGGTTCAACTAAATAACTTCTGTGGCGTTAAATTGTGTGGAGTACTTCCATTCTATTCTATTTGACCCTTTCCCCTATTTGGAGTGGGGATCATAAATAATGTTACACCTACCAAGAATTCAGAAAGTTGAAATTGTGTAAGATGAATCTTAAATGTCTTTATAATCAAGTAGGTTAGCGTTATTTTCTGTGTCATAGCTCTCCTTCTTTTTGTGGCCAGTTCCTTCACATATTTATTTCCACAACATAAAGAGGGGCAAAATCAGATTTTGAGCCAAAAGAGAGCACTTATTATTTTTATAGAACAGACAGCATATTTTCATATGCGTGCCTTTTATTTGGAAACACCTCCTTACTTTCATCCATGCTCAGGTGAGATCCGAGAAGAGTTTCCATGTGGGACCGAGCCTCCATCGCGGCTGTGTCCAGAGGGCACCATGTGTAGACAGTACTGGCTGGGACCAAACTACGGCATCACCCAGTTTGACAACATCCTGTTTGCTATCCTCACCGTCTTCCAGTGTATCACCATGGAGGGCTGGACTGACCTGCTCTACTATGTAAGTACTGCTAAGCAGTGTTTGGGACACATGCTCACACTCAGAGCCCAGTTACACCTGGTATTAGCGTGCTTTTTGGTGATCTGAACAGAAGTGGACAGCCAAGACACATTGCCGTTCACAACTGTGTCTATCATGTGTTGCCAGCTGACCACTTGTGTTCAGATTTCGCTACTGCCTACCTCACTTTGCGCTACAAGGTCAAAGGGCCCCATGCACAGGTATTACGTCCGCACTCCTGCTAGCTAACTGTCGGTACAGCCAGAGAAATTGCTGTCTGCTGAATTCAACATATGCCCTTCCATAGAGCAAAATGATGGACAATCATGCAACACTTAATCCAAATAGTCGTATTTGTGCAAGTTATAGAGCATTAGCACGCTGTCATTAAAACAGCCACCATGTCCTACACTGATGACTTAGTCCTTGTTGGGGATGCATCAAGAAGGATTAGCATTCACACTACAAAAGATATGTAGTCAAATGTGTCCCAGACCACCTTGGCACGTGTTTGAGTGATCGGATCCCAATGTGTCTCTGTGGTAGTTGATGCTTGTATTAAGTGCTGTCCACTTGTGATTGGATTACCCAAGATGCATGCTAATACCAGGTATACCCTACGCTACTTCCCTCTTTTAATGGCATTTGTGGTGTGTGTAAAAAAGACGGGTGTGCAAAGATGTACCTTTCCACTGCCAATTGTCTGATTGTGTGGAATGACAAATCAAGAAAATTCAATTAAACTATAAACAGGACTTCAGTGACCACCCTATTATCCTCCTCATCCTGCTCAGGAAATAGAAAGCTCTGCATGTAGTAAAGGAGGAATGAAAGACATTTAAGAGACCCGTTACTGTTGAGGGGTCTTAAGGGAATGGGCTACTGGGTAACCAGTCAGTCAGCTGAGAGTTGCAGGTCTCTGTGCCAGTAGATTTAGGCGAGAAAAGAGAGGATCATTCAAGTGAGGAGACTGATAACCCAGAGTGCAAAACCCATCAGTCCCTGTCATGGATGGGCTGCACCAGCAGACAAACACCCTAGTCAATTAATTAGATTCAGAGTGGAAATTATACAGTATCAGTTTGTTTGCTGTGCAGAGCCATTTTTAGAGACAGTGCCTGGTTTGGCATTTGTATATTTGTTATTGACGTATTTGGTGGACATTTTGTGAGGATGAAACTGTCACTGAATATCTGAAAAGAAGCAAAAATTAAAAACCTAATCAAATGCAGCTGAGCTTTGGAATTACGGTTGGCTTTATGTCACTCGTCTCAGGTGTTTGTTTGGTTTTTTTTTTCACTGTAAAATCTAAGATGATTTTCTCTGGTAAAATGCAAAATTTCAAGTGTTCAAACATGCAATTATATTCACCTGTGCACACTGTGAGTCTGCCCATAAAATAGGTACCAGGTCTTTAACAGTGTCATCACTCATACCCAGGACTGAATAGTTCCCTGCTGTCAGTGGGAACGGTTGCTAGGAAACCAGAGGTAGATGAGGGTCTTCGAGTGTAACTGTAGTCGTCTCTTTCCCCTTCTCCTCTCCTTCTCCGTCTTATCCTCCCCATTGCTCGTTTTCCTCCCTTATTCCGTCTTTATTTTCTCCGTCTTATCTCTCTCTCTCTCTCTCTCTCTCTCCTCCCCTCCTTCCTCTCTTTCCCTCTCGCTCTGTGTCTCTCTCCCTGTGTCCCTCCTTCCCGGTGCTGCTCTATATTTAAAAGGGCCTGTTCAGCCCAAGTTATTCTTGCAGCTGCTGGGGAGGGGAGCGATAAAAGTTTAATGGTAGAAAAAAGGGTCTGCGGTACATTGGGTACACAGCAGCAATACCAACTTACATGCAGGAAGAAGGAAAGATGGAGGAAGGAGGAGACGGGGGGGAGGTGAGACAGGGAGGCTATGAGAAAGAGAGCGCGGGGGGATGGAGAAGAGGGGGGTCTGGAGGTGGGAGAGGGTGAAATGAAGAATCAGTGAAGAGGCTGATCAGTCAGAGTGGGGAGGAATGGATAGATTGCATGAAAAAAGGAAGGGAGTTAAGAAGGTAGGAATGAAGGAAAGAAGAAAACATCAAAATGAGTGAAATAAGGAGGGGGAAAGCAGAAGAAATGGGTCCCAAAGAAGCATGCAAAAGGAGAGAGAAAACAATAAGGAGCAAATAGAAAAAACGGAAGGGGAGTCTGGACAGTCTGATGATAGAGACAGAGAGAGAGAGGGAGAGACCAAAGCATTTGTTATACATTATTTACTCTGCACTGAGCAGCTAAATAGAGTGGCAGATATGCATTTACTTATTGAGATGACTTAAAGCAAAACCATGTCAGCCCTGCTGTTGTTTATATTTCTAACAGTGGTGGACAGCCCTTTTGAGTGCACTAGCCTCCATTTTTTTTAATGGCCGCATTGTCTGGACAGTTAATGATGACTTTAAGGCAGCAGTGAAAGTGGCTGCAATGTAACCAGTCAATTGACATCCACAAAACACGCTTGTTTTTGCCACTGACAGGCTCATATATTATACTAAGTTTCTGACAACATTTTGGAAAGGACCCATACACAGATACACCTTTTTGTCAAAGAATCAGATCATTTTTGTTCAACCAAAATTGTCATTGCCACACCCACCAGAAGCAACATTCATGGTCCACTGAGGTGACTACGACCAGAATGTTGAGGCGACCAAGAGGATGGTAGAGGAAGAAGCAGTCATCTTCAGACGGAGAGTGCACCCCATGAAAAGGGAGATGGAGAAGAGGGAGCTGAGCCCTAGCTGCAGAGCAGAAGAAATAAAAAACCTTAGCAAGTATATTATAAAGAAAAGCAGGCGCTCCCAGTGCCACATCAACTGTTCCTGTTACGCTTTGTTTAAAATGAGGGAAGGATCTGAAGATGCATCGTTAAAGACCAAAGTTAGCGCCCTGCAGATATTTAGTGTCATGGACAAATATCTTTTCTTGTGAAACGTGACTGGAAACACTGGTGTTTTCACAGGTTTTTAAACTGTTGGTAAAATTTCCTCACCATGGCATCCCCAGTTTTGGAGTCGCAAGAATGTCTTTTACCTTAGTCGATCAAATCATTGGTCATCATGAGTTGTGGCAAATATCCCAGAGCAAAACATCAATTACTCTGTCTGATGTCTTTGTGTGTGTGTGTGTGTGTGTGTGTGTTTCCAGAGCAACGATGCCTCAGGGAGTGCATGGAACTGGATGTACTTCATTCCCCTCATCATCATTGGCTCCTTCTTCATGCTCAACCTGGTGCTGGGTGTGTTGTCAGGGTAAGTGTGTGTGATTCTGTTTCTATTTGTGAGAAGCTGCATCTGACAAAGATAGTGTAAAAGGCTGTTTATTCATAATTTACATCCCATATACTGTACATTAACAGTTTAAATTGATGTTTGAATTTTATCACATGTATGTCAAAATGAAAATGCAAAGCACCTGCATTAAAAGTGTCTACGTGTGGCGTGTGTGCATATGTGTGTGTGTCTGCAGGGAGTTTGCCAAAGAGAGAGAGCGTGTGGAAAACAGGAGTGAGTTCTTGAAGCTCAGAAGACAACAGCAGATTGAGCGGGAACTCAATGGTTATCTGGAATGGATCTGCAAAGCTGGTATGTTTTCAAAAATCAGTCACAATTAAACAATCACGAAGCTTCAATTAACAGGCAAGTTCCTGGGGAGGTATAGTTAAATATATTTAAACCTTGTGGCACACATTAAAGACACTTGTTTGATGCCCAGCTGGAGAAGACCCACTGTTTGTCCCAAGTTCTCTTTATCTGGCTTGTCTTTTTACTCTGACCCATCTGCTCAGGGCAGGAAAGATGTAGAGAAGATAAGAGGGTTTGTTGGAAGGAGTGGATGAAGGGGCAGATAGAAAGCACAGACCTTTGTTCTTCCTGAAAAGACTATCTACATAAAAACAAGGAAGCTTAAAAAAAACAGTGGCAAGCACAGGTGCAGGCCAGAGACCGTTTCCAGTTTTAATTAAAATGAGAAATGGCAGTTGATCATGAGAGAAGACTGACAGATATTGTGGAAGTCAAAAAAATACATTTGATGTGGCGATACTGTACTGACATGTTTGTTTGTTTTGTAGAAGAGGTCATCTTGGCGGATGATGAGAATGAAAATGATTATGATGGTATGAATTCACTGTGTTTGTGCATACATGACTGTAATTAAGAAAATGATGGGAATGAATGTAACATATCTGTACTGTTGTATTATAGATTAAACATGCATGCTTTTTTTCCATTACAGGCTCCCGTAGAAGAGCCACAAAGAACCATAAGAGCAAAGCTGAGCTGCTAAACCCAGAGGAAGGAGAGGGAGATCTGGCAGTCGGTAAGATACAAGCTCTCTGTCTCACCCTCGCTCACACACACACACACGCACACACACACACACACACGCACACTCAAAGGCAAACCACAGGTACATACAGATGCTATCTTATCTTGCATATCAGCATTACCTGACCCTCCTCTCCTTCCCTCTCCTCTCCTCTCCTCTGCTGCTCTGCATTTCTCTCCTCGTGTTACTTTTTTCCCCTTTCCTTAAACCCCCTCATCTTATGACCTTTCTTTCTCTCACCTGCCCTTGTTACCTCCTTCCTACTTCTCTCCTCCAGCCCCTCTTTCTCGAGCTGTTGAAGCTATTATTCCTTAATGATATTCACTCGTGTTTATTCCCCATACTTTTCCATATACCACAAGGACATTGGGATCTATATGTTTTTCAAGATGCTAAATAAACCACTGTTCACTTTACTGTTAAGCTAACATTGTAATATTCACCTTGCTTGTCCTTTCAGGCTCACCGTTTGCCCGTGCCAGCTTGAAGAGCTCCAAGCTCG
Source organism: Epinephelus lanceolatus (assembly GCF_041903045.1). Lineage (NCBI taxonomy): Eukaryota > Metazoa > Chordata > Actinopteri > Perciformes > Serranidae > Epinephelus > Epinephelus lanceolatus. The sequence goes on from NC_135751.1 coordinate 29,350,004, forward strand.
AAGGTTCAAATTTCAAGCGGCGGGAGCGACGACTCCGCTTCTTCATCCGACACGTCGTGAAGTCCCAGGCCTTCTACTGGACCGTACTGTGTCTGGTGGGCCTCAACACGTTGTGTGTGGCTGTAGTGCACTATGACCAGCCAGACCCACTGTCAGATTTTCTATGTGAGTAGGAGGGAGGGGGGGTACATGCGTACTTTGTGCAAGCATGCACAGATTATCTCCACAAATGCACAAATACGCTCATCACAGATTAGTGGAAGGGAGTGGGTGAGCAAATTCTTAAGTAAATGTGACTAAATCCATGAAAGAGCTGACCCAACCAGTTAACACAAGCACATCCGAACACACAATGTCTCCCCCTTGCACAGATTCTTGCTGTTTCTCTCTCTTCTTTTAAATATATATACGCTAAATATCCACACACACACACACACACACACACACATACAACATGCACAAATAAAAATAATTAAATTAAATTAATTGAAATGGCACACAAAATATAGATAAACCAATTATAAAGACATCAAAATATGGACACAAGAAGATGCATTGAAATAAAAACATTTAAAAAATGTATGTAAGAATCATACCCATGGTTTATACATCACCTAAATGACATATAACCTAGGCTACAAAACAACACAGTGAGAGAATGAGCTCAGACGAAAAGTATATTTCCTCATTTAGAACACAAAAAAAATGAAGAGTTTGAATGTATTTTGAAAGAAAATTACAGGTTTTGTGACAAATACAAATTACAAAATGCCTTTTTGTATTTTAAATGCATACATTAACCACAAAACACTGCCTCTCCTCCTCCTCCTCCTCCTCCTCCTCCCTTTCCTCATGTAGATTTTGCTGAATTTATCTTCCTGGGGATATTCTTGACGGAGATGATGGTAAAGATGTATGGCCTGGGCAGGCAGGCCTACCTCAACTCCTCCTTCAACTGCTTCGACTGCATTGTGAGTCCCACAGCACTTGGTTACCCCAAAGAAACACACACAAAGAAACACACACATAAGCACAGACTCATAAGCAGGTGCAAACACTTACTTCACACCTATCTGCACATGTGAAAACATAACCTTGTACAGAAGACCTTACAAACAAAAATACAGTGATGATCTGCTGGTGTATGCACATTTGCTCATTGAATCGAATAATTATACCTGCATATGCTTGTATTTGCATTAGGTGATATGCGGTAGTATATTTGAAGTGCTGTGGTCCATCATCCAGCCGGGCACATCATTTGGCATCAGTGTGCTCCGAGCTCTCAGGTTATTGAGGATTTTCAAAGTCACCAAGTGAGTCTAATTTATTATCGCTTTCATTGTGTTTCTCATATTCAGAAAATGGACATAACATTGCACTCGGTTAAACACGCTCTCTGTCTGTTCTGCCAGGTACTGGGCATCTTTGCGTAACCTCGTCGTCTCTTTGCTCAACTCCATGAAGTCCATCATCAGCTTGCTCTTCCTGCTCTTCCTCTTCATAGTTGTCTTTGCTCTGCTGGGCATGCAGCTCTTCGGGGGACAGTCAGTGTTGTTTCCCTTCACCTTGGCTTCTCTTTAGCCTTCTTTTTTTTTTACAGTTTGCATTTGATATTTTACTAAGAAACTGTCATTTTTTAATATAAAGGCATTTGTTCTCTTTGTGAGATGCTTCTGTGTTTTGCCCTCACACTTCTCTTCTCCATCTCTCTCATCCATTTGATTTTTTCCCCTTGCTAGGTTTAATTTTGAAAATGGCACTCCTCCGACCAACTTCGATACCTTCCCCGCAGCAATAATGACAGTGTTCCAGGTGAGCAGAGGAGACGATGCAAGGGGGAGGGGAGCAAAATCTAAGGAGGAGGCGGTGGATTAGGACAAAACAGTTTAAGGGCTAAAGAGTCAATAGTTAACAGCATAATTGTGCTAAAGCATATCAATGTGTTTAAGGTTGTGTAAGTGTGTGAGGGTGATTGTGTGTTTTGACTATAGCCCATCATATTGTGTATATGTGTTTTTATATCAAAGAATAATTAATTATCGAATAGCTACATGTGCTTGGAGTGAATATGGCTTCATCTGACTATTTTAATGTGTGTTTGTTTGTGTGAGTCAGATCCTGACCGGTGAGGATTGGAACATGGTGATGTATGACGGCATCAAGTCTCAGGGCGGAGTCAACAAGGGCATGGCCTTCTCTGTCTTCTTCATCGTGCTCACACTTTTTGGCAACTGTATCCCTTGGCAGTGAAAATGCAAAGAAGCACACAAAACACACATATATAAAGACACATGTGGTTATTCTTTTAATTGTAGTTCAATTTCTGACTTTAGATAAGAGGTCTCTACGCGTCCAAAATGAGAGCCCCGAGCCCTAGTGGACCTGGGACATTCATTCTGAGATTGAAATAGACCAGATCATTTTTTAAAAATGATCATACCCAACCTGTTTTAGCTCAAGATATTACAGACCAGACCCGATGCATGTCTGAGAGAGACTCCTGGATCTATTTTATGGCTGTAAACATTTATCATGTTGGATAAAACATACTGTTCTTACCCATCTTATTGTATATAATAATATATAATATATAACCCTGGTAAGGGATCTGTGACCAGGAAGTTAATAAACATGAGTGGTATGTTAGCTAAGATGTTGCTTTTTATGAGATTTAACAGATCATTTTCCGTTGTGTATGTGCATGCTTTATACATTTGTACAAACAAACTCCTACATGCTGGATTTCCTTTAACTCTGTGTTCAGACACACTGCTGAATGTGTTCTTGGCTATCGCTGTGGACAATTTAGCCAACGCACAGGAACTAACCAAGGTACACTACACTCCAACTGAATCAAAACAGCAGTAGCATTTCTTCTCTGAATGCTAAAAATCTGGAGTTATGCATTTCCAGTCAACAAATTCTTTCAGTTTCCCCCATTTGCAGTATCCCCACCTCATTCATCTCTTGCTTTTGATTTTCTTCCGAATCTCTTCTTTGCAGGATGAGCAGGAGGAAGAGGAGGCTGCCAGTCAGAAGATCGCCCTGCAGAAAGCCAAGGAGGTGGCCGAAGTCAGCCCACTGTCCGCTGCCAACCTCTCCATTGCAGCGTGAGTTTCTCTCTCTATTATTGTCGCACTCTCGTTTTTGTATCCATTTTAAAACATTTTTCACACCAGGCAGGAATTTCAGGGCGGAACATTCGCACATATCTTTAAAGAAACTCATTCAGCAACTATGAGTCGAGCACTTATGCAAGATTCAGCAGCTTGGAGAAAGTGCAAGATGCAAAGACTTTTTGGAATGAGGCAAATTGTCTCTGTCACGTTGCAAAGTGCTTTCTACATCACAGTTTGTTGACAGTGAGCCTCACACACTTTGGCCCACATCAAAACATTATATTAGAATACAGACCTAAAGCACACATCCACATGTTGCTTAAGTTTGGAAGTAGACTGACATTCTGACTGTCGGACATTCAGAAGTAAATCACCCCTTAAATTACCCTCATCCAAAGTCATTTTCTTTTTCTCTTTTAGTTAAAATGGAACAAACACTTCAGCAATACAATAACAACAACATTTCTTAAAATACTGCCTTTCATAGAATAAATGATCTTGCAGTTTTTTACATTCATAGGTAGACATGCACAGTTGAAGCCAGGGATGTGGGGATTAACGAGATTTGCTATATCTGTGGTTACAGAAGGTCATGGTTTCATAACTGTAAGGAATGTAGAAGCTACCATATCTATGGTGTCCTGATTCCTGCATTGTTGTCCTGCTAAAACAGTCACAAAACACGTGTTTGGGTGCCAGTTTGTGGGAGAGTCGTGCTGCTCACCTATAGCGTTGAGAAGAAGAGCTCTAAAAATATCAGAGGGATCCTTATATCTGCCAAAAAAGCACCTTAAATTGGCAGTGTGAGAGTGTTTTGGATACCTACAAAATTTTGTGTTCGAAGATGGATATCTAATTTGTAAAACATGCCGTCGAAAAGTGACTGCAAAGGGGTCCAGCACTTTGAATATGTTCCAGCATCTTCAAGATAATCATCCACTCCTGTAAACTCGCTGGTAGTCGTTCACAACATGTTACTGGATCTTGTGGGTGTATCGTATGACCAACTGAGGAGGACTGTGGGAGGGGCTGTCGTTCTCTCTCTCTCTGTAGCCTATGTTCTGTATAGCGTATTCAGTTTAACCACTATAAATGATTCTCAAGTAATCTAAGTAGTGTTTAAAGGTCCAGTGTGAAGGATTTAGTGTATTATCACCTGAAACATCCACATGTTCACCGCCATGTTTCTACTCTACAGAAGCCCAGAACAGTTCTACCTGGGGGCATTCATGTTTTCACGCCGGTTACCGTAGTTAGAAGCCCATCGCTGTCGAGCAGCATTTCTTATTAGTGTTTTTACTGGTTGAAACCATCACATCTATTTGTTTTAGAAAGAGAGAGACCTCTGCGGATAATTTGGCTTGCGATAAAAATCTCCTCAATGTCTGGATCTTAAGTTAGCATAGAAAAAAAGGTCAGCACACATCGGTGAGCGAGCCCCCCATCTCCGACATCCCAAACAGCATCGGAGAAACACTGATATGTTACAAAAAAACTGCTTTATTCAATGTTTTTTACCGATTATGAGCATCTGGTCTGTTTGTTTAAGAGATGAAGAGACCTCTGCAGACAGTTTTGCTCCTTGTAAAAACTTCTTGGGCAGTGAGCCCTGAAGGAATTTTAACCAGGAGAAGTTTCAGCTGGTTGCAATGTGCAGTCCTCACCACTATATGCCACTAAATCCACCCAAATCTTACACACCTTTAAGTAAACATAACAATAAAAAAAGCTCACTGTATTAATAATCATTAAAAACCGTGATATTTTGTCTGACAATAATCGTGATATCAGAATTTCATTGTATCTGACAACAGTAAATTTTGTGACAAACCAAGACATGCATGCACGCTTCTTTCTTCCTCTCTCTCTCAGCCTCTCCCTCTCCTTCTTCTTTTCATTCCTCTTTCTCTGTCACACTCTTTTGTGCATACTAAAACACACACACACAAGCCAGTGTTGGATTGATCCGGGCCAGCCCTCCTCTGGTCAGGAGAGTCAGAGTCTTTGATCTCTTTTCTCTGTATACACAGGGGTCTTTCCTTTCACTCCTGGTAAAGTTCACACACTCTCACTCACAGAGACACACACGTAGCACTCTGTGGTCTGTCCCTAAAAAAGCACAACGGGGGAGCCCACGTCTGCTTCCAAATACCACACACGACACATACACACAGCTCTGACCTTAGCCGCTTTGATACATCAGCCTTGGCTCACTCTAAATCACACACATATTATCACACACAGATGCAATGAATGCCCGAGAGTTAAACACACACATGCTCATAATGTGCTCATCATTTTGTGAATCACGCTGTTTCTGGTTAGTGTGTGTGTGTGTGTGGTGTGTGTACTGTGCCTCACTGTGCTGTGAGCATTTGTGTCTGTGTATCAGAACATTTTATTTTACCTGGGAGTCTTATTAAAGGGACAGTTCAACCCCAAAATACATACTTTTCCTTTTACCTGTAGTCCGTCTAGATTTTTGGTGTGGGTTGCTGAGTGCTGGAGGTATCGGCCGTAGAAATGTCTGCCTTCTCTCGAATATAATGGAACTAAATAGCACTTGACTTGTGGTGCCTAAAAAGAAATACATTTGAAAAACTCAACAGTCATGTCTGTTTCTAGAAATAATGACTCAGTTACTCAAGATAATCCACAGACCGCATTATGAGCAGTTCCACATCAGAACTATTTTCTTTCTACTGACCTAGACCCACCAACTGTATCACCACACAGAACAAAGCGTGCATCTACCCATGGACGACAGGCTCGTGCTTGTGACGAAATGCAAACATTAACGGCGTCCTCTTCGGCTGAGCTGTAACGTTAGCTTGCTCAGTGGTGCTAGATGAACTAGCAGTAGATGCACACTATGGTTAGCAAGTGCAAGAGACATTAATGTTGAGTTTTTCCAATGAGCACTACAAGTCGAGTGCCGTTTAGTTCCATTATATTAGAGAGAAGGCAGACATCTGTACGGCCGAAATCTCCAACACACCAAAACAATCTAGACTGATCGATATTACCACAGGTAAGGGGAAAAATGTGTATTTTTGATATTGGAGGGAACTGCTCTTTTCAGGTTAAGTATTTCTTTGTCAATACAATGCACTTGTATGTGTGTGTGTGTGTGTGTGTGTGTGTGAGTGTGTGAGAGAGATAGAGTGTGTGTTGGTTAAGTTGAAAAGGCTACATTTGTGTACTGAATCAGCATCCTGCATCTTGCTATGGTTGGTTGCTACCCAGAAAACGGGCCACCTGCACACACTGTATAGAAAATATGACAGGCGTTTCTTAATGTTGCTTGATTCTTTTGAACCTTAAAAGAATCCAAGAGGCTACAGTAGAGTCAGTAGTAGAGTCCTGCATTATATTTTAGTTAACTGTTTTTCTTGAAATAAACTTTGTATCACACCTCTAGCAATGTAGGGCTGCAGTGTGCGTTGCCTCCCACTGTATCAGTGTAAATCCAAATCCCTCATTTCTGTCGAATAAAAACGGAAAGACATTGAAATTCCAATGGAGAAAGTCCTTGTTTTTCCAAGAGGGGATTTTAAACTTTGGGACATCAGTGGAGCATGAAGAATCTCTTAAGAAGATATTCTATGGTAGATTCAGGAAGGAGGCTGCCATGAAAGCTACATAAAACCCATGGAAAACACTTGTAAGGCTACATAACTCTAACGAGTACTCTCGAAATGACAACACAGTGCACCCTTAAACAGCCAGACAATACAGAGTGCAGGAGTACAGTGACAATTTAGTGAATCAGTTTTAATCACTTTACTGTTGTGAGTCCAAAAGGCTTGAATGACTTCATAGGGTTTATCATCATCATTATGATGCATTAAGGGTACTTGTGCAGTATTTTTGCAATGTGCATACATATCACAGTGACAAATGCATGTTTGTTAGGGAAGTGAGGAAATACTCTTAATTTCAGTTTTGTAGTGTGTTGTCTTAAGATGGAAGAGGAGGAATTTGACTCATAGTGAAGCAAGAAAACGGTAAATGAGACTTAAAATACAACCACTGAGGAAAAGGAGGGGATGAAATGGAGAATCTGTAGAACAAAAGTGTAATTAACAGGAAAAATAAAGCTAGAAACAGTTAAATATATATTTGAAATTAAAGATACTGTGTGGGCAGACGAATAGGAACACCTGCGATAATGCACAGAGTTGAGATAGATATTGTAGGAGAAGCAAAGAATGATCGGGACAGAACAGCAGCAGTCATGCAAGATAAGTGAGTGATGCAACAGAGATGCAATTTGTGAGATTGCAAAAAAAGGAGGACAGCGAAAAATAAATAGAATTGTTTAAGATTCACTGATGGAACAAACTGCAGAGGTGAGTGTGTGAGTGTGTGTGCGTGAATGTGTGGGTGCATGTGTTTTCTGTGTGTTTGTGTGTGAAGGGTTGCATTCCAAAATGCTCAATCTTTTCGGCAAAAATGTTATCATCTTCTGAGATCTGCTGAGTTTTGCATTGCGGGAATATATTTGACTTGTTTTAGTAGTAATTCCTTTTTTTACAGCAGTGCAAAACAACAGTGGCCATTTGTCAGGGTAGGCTGATTGTTTTTTAAATGGCGGGTGGATAGCCCATTTTGGAATGAAATCCTCCTTCTGTTCTTCCGTGCCATCTCACTCACCAGCTGTTTCCCTCCTCAGCAACAAAGTACACAGTGAGTGTCACAACGCTACCGACCCCTTTCTGGACTGGTATTTATTTATTTGTTTATTCATTTCTGAATCCTTTCTGTTTATTGACTTTACAACCATTCCCTGCTTTCTTCTGTGCTTTAGAAAACCCTCCTTTCCTTGTCCCTTTTGTTCCTAACTTTTTTATGAAGTACATACCTGGCTTTCTCTAGCTGTTATTTGTGTTGGCTTATTTTTAAGAGTACATTTTTTGTTGCCTGCACCTCGCAGTATGCCACTTTACTGTGGTTGAATATTGGCCCTAAGAGAAAAAAGTTGTTTATTGGTAGAAGTTTTAAAGGTTAAAAAAGGTGGTCACTGACAGTTTTTGGGTATTTCTGTATCAAGTAGGTATAAACACTGTAGTTGCTATAACCACAGACAGACATTTACCATCTACCGTAAAACTTCAATTAAAAGCTAAGTCTCTTTTACCAGCAGCTGTAGCTACACATTTTGACAAATAAACACAGGTCTCAGCTGGCGTTGACGTTGCAAAGCAGTTCATTTTTATGGCTCTGCACCGGCCGTAGCCATGACCAGAGGCGTTGTGTTTTTGTGTTGGTTGTCCGCCCGTCTGTCCCATTCTCATGAACGTGATGTATCAAGAACATCTTGAGGGAATTTCTTCAGATTTGACACTTAAGTCCCCTTGGACTAAAGAATAAATTGACTAGAATGTGGTAGTCAAAGGTCAAGGTCACTGTGACCTTGCACCTGTCTCATTCTCATGAACGCAATATCTCAAGAGAGCCTTTAGGGAGTTTGCTCAAATTTGACATGAACGTAGACTTGGACTGAAGAATAAACTGATTAGAATTTGGTGGTCTAAGGTCGAAGGTCAAGGTCGCTGTGACCTCACAAAAATATTTTTGCCCATTGCTCAAGAAGTCCTATGTAACTATGACAATTGGTGCGCAGAGTCGTACAAATCTGAGACAGTAATTCTAGTTCTTAGGATTTATAAAAGCTATTTGAGTCGTAGACTACCCACTTGAGCTGGTGCCAAGCTGCTTAGATTGCACATTCAAATATAAATGTTTAAACTTTTGTCAAAATGGACATGCTACACATCGATAGCTTGGTTAGATTCTCCACAGTTAAATCACTGACTGCATTTTATGATAATTCATTCAGATTTACTGGCATGGTAAATAAAAGAGACGAAAAAGTGGTGACTTCTTACCTTTGAAGCGGTTATTATGTCAGAATATGTGTCCATTCCTCAGTTATGTATACTCCAATCCATTGCTTGCTGTCTTCTCACTTTGTTAATCAAACAAAGACCACACTTTAACTGACATTAACAATATTTTGTTATCTTTCTGTATCGTGTTGTCCTGTATGCCTTGCTAACTATAAAATAAAAGTGTTCCCACCTTACTCTGTGTAGGTATAATGTCCATATAGACGCCTGTCCTAAATATAGGCCGATTGAGTTCAGGAAAAAAAAAAAAAAAATGCCTGGGCTATTATTTGAAGTTTTACGGTATTCAGTTAAGTTTGGTTGGGATTTAGGGGTCCATAAATCCTGTCACTGAATTGTATATACTAGTTTGGGTAGGTTAATTATAGATTATTGTAACAAATTATAACCTCGCCTCAGTGTTATCCTCCATTTTGTGTCCCCATATGGTTTACCAAAGTAGATCTGTCCAGCCTTGCGCTTTGGCAAGCTGTGTAGACACCTAGAACTTTGTTTTATTGAGCCGCCTCGCTCTGTAGGTCCAGCCAAGTGACCCTTTCAATGTCTGTGGCCCCCAGTGTGTCTTTATGTCCCGGCTATTTTATGTACTTATATTTTTTTGGTGTTGGTTTTTTACATCATTCTCATGTCTTTGTGTGTGTGTGTCTCTTCACAGCAGTACATGTGTTTTAACAGGTCTTTAATGCTGTCCATCCCCTCCTCCCTTTCCACCTTCATTTTACAGTAAGGAGCAGCAGAAGAACCATAAGGGAATAAACAAGTCAGTGTGGGAACAACGCACCAAAGAGCTGAGGAGGCAGACTCTGGTGTCCAGCCGCGAGGCCCTTTATAATGAGCTGGACCCTGACGAACGCTGGAAGGCAAGGACAGGGAGGGAGGAGCAAAACAATGTAAAGGACAAGGCAACAAAGCCCCTAGACTTGTGCTATCAGTGTACACAAGTGACGGCTATGATAATGATGACGACATATGTTAACATGTTGCTTAGCTGGTGTTTATATATGTATAGTTTAGTATTTGTTAATGGTAGATTAAAAGGCTTGTGAATTATAACCTGATATTGTAACTCCTCTTTGTTCCCTCTGTATCTTCAATCCCTCCATCTTTGCTTCCCCTCTATCCTCTCTTCTCCTCGCAGGTGAACTACTCACGTCATATCCGCCCAGACATGAAGACCCACCTGGATCGACCGTTGGTGGTTGACCCCCACGAAAACCGCAACAACAACACCAACAAGACTACCGCAAACAATTCAGACCTCTGCTTCAGCCAGCACCATCCAGCTGATGAGCTCCACAGACAAACCCGCCTACACGAACATGGTGGCCAAGTAGGAGGGGGTGGCGGAGGAGGCTCGGGTCCAGCCAAGCCTCCCTTGGAGCGGGGCGAGTCCACAGAGAGCAGGCGGAGTCGTAAAGGAGAGCACCACCACCACACCTCTCATGTCCGATTGGATGCTACAGTGATTCCCGGGCCGGGCTCGGAGGAGAGGCCATCCAGGCGTCATCACCACATCCGGAGTGGCAGCCGAGGGGGAGGACAGTCAGAACACAGGAAGCCCAGGTCACATCGAAAAACTGCTGAGGACGGTGAGGATGGCGGGGGAGGAGGTGGAAAGACAGGAAGACATAAGAGCAGAGGGGTTGACGGAAGTGGAGAAGGAGGAGAGCAGGAGGGAGCTGTTGATGGCAATGAGAGGAGGCCAAGAAGAAGTCGCCATGGCAACCAAACAGAGGGCGAGGGAAAGAGGATGTGCCAGCACAGAAGGAAGTATGTCCATTGCACGCAGCTATAAATATGATGCAATTATCAATTCACTGATTTGTCTGTCTTCTGATCCCAAAAGTTTATCCTCATTATTTCTCTCCTCTTCTCTATCTGTGCCCCTGTCATGCCTTTTTCTGGATATCATCTCTGCCTTTTGCTTTCTTTTTTCCTCACCAATCACTTCTTCTAACTCTTCTCTAGGGAATGCAGTGTCCCTAACCTCTCTACCACACGGCCCATTCAAAAGACCCTCTCCAGGCAGGACAGCCAGTATAGTGAGGATATGGACAACCTTATGAACACCAAACTGGTGTCTGGCTCTACCCCACCCGGCGATGCTCACCCTAACCCAGTTGCCAACCACACTGTGGCCCCTGTCTTTGGATCTGCCCTCCATCTTGCTAACAGTGGCACTCATGGGAGTTTGGTCACATTAGATAGCTACGGGAGCATCGCACATCACCGTACCAACAGTGTCATCAGGCTGCCCCACCCTGACTACACAGCTGTAGACATGCCAATTTTTCCATCCACCAATGCCATACTGCAGGGTAAGGGCAGAATGAGTCTGTGTTGTGTGTCTTCTATTATCTTATCTCCTCTTTAACACTTTAAGAACAAACTTTTATTTTCTTCAGTCAATAAAAATGCCAATACGGAGCCTCTGCCAGCAAAGGAGGATAAGGATGATGATGATGATGAGAAGGGAGGGGAAGGAGGACCCAGGCCCATGCCTCCCTTCAGCTCCATGTTCATCCTGTCCACAACCAACCCGTAAGTGCTGTAACCCACACGCTATATGAAAGCAGACTGCATAAACTTAATGCAAGAAAATAAAAATGTCTTCATCTGCTCCAAGGTTTCGCCGGGCGTGTCACTACATCTGCACCCTGCGTTATTTTGAGATGTGTATCCTGCTGGTCATTGCCATGAGCAGCATTGCCCTGGCTGCTGAAGATCCTGTCTGGCCCGAATCCCCTCGCAACAATGTAAGACAGTCAACATAAATTTATACACCAATGCTTTTGTTGCGTGAAATATTATGTGCATATTCTTATGTTGTTATTGTTACAATGCATATTGCTTTTGTGTCCATTTAATATGCTGGTTGCTTTTTTTTCTTTGTAGTAGCAGTCCAGCCCTCTACATGAGGGGAGTTGGAAAATTGGAAAATAAAATAAATCGAACACTTAAAGCTCCTACGATTTTAAAATGTTTCAAACTTATCCAGAGGGAAACTCAAGTACTGCTTCTACCACATGGACTAAGCATGATATGGATTGTATTTTTGTATTTGTGTATTTGTATCCAACCTATCACTCTTTTCCATTGTTGCTAGATGCAGCAGCAAATAATTCCCTCTTTCTCTTTATGCAGGTCCTACGCTATTTCGACTACGTCTTCACAGGAGTATTCACATTTGAGATGCTGATAAAGGTAAGGCGATGTTTGAAATCAATAATCAATAGCTTCCTCCTGAAGAACTGAGAGCTTCAGCCCAAATGAGGATCAGGCACTTTTTTATTGCACACTGAAGCTGAACTGCATATCTATACAAACATCTCATAATCTGGTTCTCTCTTCCTCCTTCAGATGGTGGATTTGGGGCTGGTCTTGCACCAGGGCTCTTATTTCCGGGACTTGTGGAACATCCTTGACTTTATAGTGGTTAGTGGTGCTCTGGTGGCCTTCGCCTTCACGTAAGTCTCCTTCCTGCCTCCCGCTGTCCTCCTCTCTCCCCTTCTTGCTTCTCCTTGTCTCCTGCCTTTCTACTGCCTCACTGGCACCTTGGAGTACAGCCTCCTCTGTTCTGCTTGATTCACCCATGGCTCAATTCAGGCTCTCTCTGCCTCTTCTTTCTCTTTCTCTCACTTCTGTTCTTTCATACTGTCTCACACATCTTTCTCAGTCTCTCGCCATTTCTATATTATCTTCTCTCCTGTCCCCTCCTCTATTAGACTTGTTCTCACTCATGCTTACAAATGGCCAGTCTTTTACAGTTGGCTATTTTTTCTGCCTTTTCTCTCTCAGTCAACTTTGCTCCTATAGTCCTGCCATTTCTAAGCCCCTCCACCAACCCCCCTACGCCCCAACATGTAGTAAAAATAGTATCCCAGCATCCCCTTCCTATCCAACTCTTCCTCCCCCTGTGAGAGGTGAGGACCACCTTTTGCACCTGTAACCCTTTAGTGCCCAGGGCGTTCTAGAGCTAAAGGCCCCATGCAAAGCCTGGCCAGGTCATGCTGAGCTGGCTCTCAAAAATCTCCACGCCCTTCTCCACAGCAAAGCAGGTACTTTAAACCCTCCTCAATCTGCATGACTGTGTGGATAAAATACAGTTAAATTTGCATAACTGGGTTAAGTTAGGGCTTAGTTTATGAGCACTGTGCTGGGCACAAAGCATGAATTGTGAGTTTTGGGATTTGCTGTCATGCTTCTGCATGGGTGGGGAGAATATAAAGTGAAGCAGACCCTCAGGACTGCAGTGAGCGTTAAATGTAACGTGATATTGTTGTAGTTCTAAGACATACCATACAATAAGTTCACAGGGGTAATGCTGTAACCCCGGACACAAATACTCACGGGTCATCTGCAGGAATATGAGGTTGTGCTTGATACTCTTTCATGACTTAAAAAAATCTAGTTTATATTTTCAGGAAACAGCAAAGTCTGTGCACACATGCCCAAAAAATGTTTAGTGTAACTGGTAAAATGAGAGCTAATTGTACAGTACAGCTGCACTGACGAAATAGAGAGGCAAAGTACGGCCCCTCCCTGTGTCTCTCATGTGACCTTAATTCAGAAAAATGTGCACAGTAGTCAACAGCGAGAGAGAAATAATTTTTGATCCCATTTGAATTGTGCTATAAATTACACATATGGTATTTGCCAATTTAAAGGTAGTTTTACAAGTCAAAAAAGTCACAGTTTGTCTTAGGTCTCTTTACTTCTTAGTGAACTACATCTCTTGTCTCACATGATATATATGTCACCAACACCAGCTAGCTGTCTAGCTAGGTTACTTAGGTATGATGCACACACAAAGTTATGGTAATCTGATTTGTTTTATGCAGCAGTTCCTGGTCTTTGTATCATCCGGGAAGCAAAAGAACAAGCAAGACTTGAGCACGAAACACACAGGCATCGTAGCTTCAGCCAGAGAGAAAACTATGACATCACTTACATACTGCTTGTGTAGTAAATCGAATTGCAACATTTCACGGTTTTATACTTACTTAATTTCATGCCTCACAAAATCATCTTTTAAATCGACAAACGTGTAATTTATGGTGCAATTCAAACGGATCAAAAAATTATTTGTTTTTTCCCCATTGTGCTGTACATATTTCTACGCAATAAGGTCTTATTGTGGTCCCCTGGAAGAGAATGACTTTGCCTCTATGTAGTTTTCTTGAGTAATAGATCTGACTTGGAGGAGTATGAACAGAAATGTTATTGCTGGGATGATAAATGACCATATATGTCTTAGATTTGACATTCTCAAGGCCACGTGACCGTTTCCACGAATCCAACTCTATTATCAAATTTCAGTGGAAGCGAACTGATATCAAACTGAGGCTAACTTTCGTAGACTCATTCATAGACTCAGTTGATGAGGATGGTCTTCATCCATACAAACACAAGGCCTCCATATCCATTTTTATCAAAATGTAAATGCCTAAGTGACATAAATAATTGAATGCATGCTGCATAATGCATTTGATAAACTATGCTTGGTACCACCTTAACTCTTGTCAACTTGATGTCTTTGAGACATAAGCTGATGGGAAGTGTACCAAGTGTAAACCAAAGAGAGCCCCTCTACTTTGCATTTCCTGGCATGATATTCTCTACCATTGTCTACCATTGTTCCCTCCTGTTAATTAATGTGGTTGAAGTTTGGTCCGGATCACTTAGCCTTAAAATCACCTTAAATCTGTGGAAGCTAAATGGCAGTGAAGCCTTCAGTTGTTCATTAGAGACAAAAAGGACTTGAGCAAAATACCTAGCTGTCCCTACTTATAGTTATCTCCCCTTATCTCCAAAGAGCAAAAGAGGCTTTGCTCTTTGTCCATCCCTTCACCACCTCATTCACCATTCATAGCAACACCTGACATCTCTCTTACTTTACCCTTCTTTTCCTACTGGCCTAGAAATAAATATCACACAACAGAGTTCTTACAGGTCAAATATGACAAAGAAAAGATGCCACAAACATATGAAGTTGGGAAAATGCATCTTTTAATCTCACTCTCACCATGCTCATTACAGAGTTACTATGAATTCTTAAAGTCAGTGTTACATCTCTCCACTGTGTATTTAGGGAAACAAACCTGCCTTTACACTGTAGTTTATGACCAGCAGTATCCAGTAGCTGGAAGGAAAATATACCATTGCATAATTATACTATCATTATTTTTACTGTATTTTTACTGCTTTTTGTGATCATAGTTACAGTTACATGGATCAAAAACTTAGAATTACTCCTACACAGATGCAGTTAAAAGAATTTGCCTATTGTAAACAAGTAGTCTGTTTACAGTGTTCATTTTGGGTCTTTTCATGCACAATTTAAAACTATAGTAATTCCATATTATTTTATTTTTTACCTTACTCCCGTGACGCTTGCCTCGCGTAACTCGTCTGCTTCCAGCTGCCTACGTGAGGCTGGTGTTGCACGCACACTCAAATCACGACAGGAAAAAGAAAGGCATTTTCTCTCAATGAAAAACGTAGTCTTCTTGAAGCTTTTGGCTGCTAGTCATCGAGACAGGAAACGAACGCACATGGGGAAAGCACCTGTGGTTTATATTATTGTCATAAATATGTAGAAATACCAATTAGATGGTGATCTGCATGGGAAACAATGAAAAAGAAAAAAATGGTTGAAATCTTCTGCTTATAGTGATCATTATAAGCGTCTTCTACTGTATACTGTTACATGTCCAGTGGCTGCATTGCACTATGGTAAGATTAATGTCAAAAGATGAACAAGTATCGTGCCACCTCTCTGGTGGAGGTTCTCTATTGATGTTTTTGTAGCATCAATGAAAGATTCCAGCTTTATTATTCTGCGTCCTGTATCAACACGGTCTCACATTGTCTTTGTTTTGCAGCTGATCTGTGGGAATACAAAGTCCACACTCTGAATGAAGATCTGAATGTGTCTTTAGCTGAAGCTAGCGTCATAAAGTAGCATGTGCTTGAGAGAGACAAAAATGTTGAGATCTCTTTTCTTTATTACAAAGAAAGTTTGAACAATTACTACTCCTCTGCTCGGTAGTAGAACGGTAGTGACTGCAGGCCAGCGTGAACATGAGAAATAGCTTGTCCTGTAAAGAAAATATGAACGTGGCAGGTGCTCCAGGGTTCTAGTGATGGTGCCTCATCTATAAGACTGGCTTTTACAGTCTTTCTCTCTGAATCATTTTTGTGTTCACTAACCCTCTCCCCCCCTATTTCTAGTTGTGTGGTTGTGTCTGTGTCTCTGTTTGTGTTTATTTATCTGTGTGCTTCTGTCCTTAACTTTGTGTCCTCTAACCTGTTTCTGTCACATATTTACATGTGGGTCTTTATCTTCTCTCTCTGTGACAAAGTCTGTACTTCTCGGGGAAATGTTAACTGTGAACTAATAAATAGATGCATGTAGAGACAATGAAGCAGCTATTGAAAGCGATTTCGACATTTACAATTTTTTATACAGGCAAGGCTGCTAAATACTGTATTTTCACATAAGGACAAACTCAAAACAATCAATTACGCCAGTTGAAGCAATAAAGTCTGATTTAACTATGATAGGGGTTAACGACACTAATGGCTGATGGAGAGATCCGAACCAGTCAGAACAGACTCATACACATCCAGATAGTGCCTTAATTCAATTGGTGGAAAATCAAACAGCACTCCAGAAAGGCTCAGCAGTCTCAATGGAGATGTTTATCGCTCCCTTAATCCAATTAGTCTGGTCTGAGGGCTGCTGGTGTCTTGGACCGCTTGTGCTGCCGTCCTGCACATTTCTGCAGCCAGACTGAGCTTTATGACCAGACAGGCTCCCGGCGCATGCAGACATACTTGATAACTGAGCAAGTTTGGCGAGCTTAAATGTATACCTTGACATTTTGAGATTTTTTTTTTCACCAGGCAATGTTTGTTCTAGTCGGCAGTATGTGCTCAAAATGAGTTGAAATGTGGGCACGTTGATGCATCCTCGTTAACAGTATTTTAAGCTCTGCCGTACAGTATAACTCATGAGGTAGAAATAGTCGTGATAGTAGTAATAGTCGCTCCCAGAAGCAGTATCTGGTCAGTAAACCCATCACTCATGAAATGTTAGAGATAAAGGCATAGTTAGGTGCTGTGTTTTAGTCACACATTTTGTCTCATTTTCAGTGTGCGTCTTTATGTTAACGTGTGTTAGATTTGTGAACAGTAGTCTATGGCTGGGAGGGTTGATCTAACAAAAAGCAGGCTTTGTGTTCTCTTTTTCTCTCTCTCTCTGTCTCTCATATGGATGTTTTCCCTCGAAATCCCTACTTTCTCTGTGTCCCATTCTGTTTCTTTCTCCCACCCTTTGTCTTTTTGTCTCTTTCTCTTTGTCTCACTGTCTCTCACCCCTCTCTCATCTCTCCGTTCGGACCAGCAGCAGCGGCGGCGGGTAAAGTTCTCTGTCTTTTTCCTCCTCATTTTCTCCCTCTGCACTCTCAGCGCCTGTTCTTCTGATCACACATCTCTTTCCTTTCCATCCATCACAGTTGACTTCTGTACTTGTCTGTTTTTCCCTGTTTTTCCATTGTTCACCATGGAACAGCTCTGACTCAAACACAACTAAACCTCAAGCTTACCTGCATCAGGTCGTCAGCTGAATCACTCAGATAACATTTGAAAAATATATAAAATAAAAGCACCGGGAAGTGCATCAAAAAACAACAAAAAACCCACTGCAGAAGCGAGTAGTGTTTCACGTACAGGGATACATACACCAGCAATTACAGCACACACCCATACACACGTGTGCTCGCTCACTTGCACACACAAAGTCTACACGCACACGACCACCAGCAGACGACCATCTGGTTTAACAGCTGTAAGACACAGGCAGCTGTACACACAGCTGCCTTCTCGCCTAAGGACCACTGTCGCTGACTTTTGACCTTACAGCAGTGCTTCACTCACAGAATGATCATTTGTATATTAATTACTCACTGTGTGTTACATTGAATTCACGAAGGAAAGTTTGATTTTCTTGTATGCCTTCACAGTGAACAAAGAATTCAAACAAACCAATTTTTAATGAATTGAATTAAAAAGGGGGCTGCGCTGACCAACGCGTGTTTTTCTCCCCCCAAGTTTTTTCAGTTTTCTTTACAAATTTGACGTAACATGAGGTGAGTGACGGATACACAAATGATCATTTTGTGGATCAAGTGTTCCTTAATTTATTTCACCCTGATTTTCAGATGGATAAGTAAGAAATCAGGGTTAAGAAATAAAAGAATCAGGGCAGGGAGTTAAAACTACCGTAATTCTTGCCATGATGCTAGTTATCCGGTTATCTAAGTAAACAGGTTATTATTTTTCTGTTTTGCCCCTTTTTAGCATAAAGATTTTTACTTTTGTTTGATATAAAAGGTGCATATTCAGCAAGGTAACTGGGAGGCTCACATACGGACTTAGATTTGCGAGTTCTTAGCTGTGTCCACTGCGACTGAAGAAAAGGTTTTTTTCCACACGTGTACGGAGAAAGAAAAAATTGCTTAAAATAAAGAGGTTTGGCTTAGCATTTCACTCAAGAAATGCTCGCTAAAATATCTTTGTCTTTGCCAAAATGGCCCACAAGACAAGATTCCATGCTGTTTGAACAATGCTGTGAAACCTGCTTATCCTAGTTGTAGTTTAGACTTGATATGAATGAACTGGTCACCAAAAGAGAGAGTTTGGCTGTTCATTTTCACGACCATTGCAAATTGTGACTTATGTTTTTAAGTTTAAAGAGTTTTATCTTGATAGCTTTACAATGTGAAGGCTCTGTAGGCTCTCATCGTGTTATCAGGAGGGTATTTTTCTGTAATTTGCTGCTCTAACATGGCTCCCGTTAGTCAGCTGCTAACATGGCTCTCAAACTCTCTCTGTAAATGTCTCTGTGTAGACTAGAGTTCTCCATCACTTGCAACCTGCTGCTGAAAGACGAAATATTGCAGCATGGGAAGCAAGGTTTCAATGCAGCATGAATATACTTCACCATTAGCTGGGCATGTGCAAGGCGAGGCATTCGCCGTCTTTGTAAAGCATTGAAATACGTTGCAAAGTATCAAACAAGTGTAGCCACGAGTTAACATTCAGACAGGAATGACACCAGTTGTTCCCATAGCATGTACTGTAGTTGTAAAATACCACCTAACTCTAGCATGTAGCTACAATGCTAACCTCACACGTAGAGATAAGCGTAATATGATAGCAATGCTGCATGTGTTGCTATGTATTTAACCCAGACGCAGTTACTCATTTTGAGTTAACTCGGACACAAATACCATCAAGGAATGGCTGCCCGCTGCCATTTTGGAATCGAGAGGACTAAGCCTGTCGCATCCACCTGAACCTGCTGACTCTTTTTATTTGTGTGTGTGTGTGTGTGTGTGTGTGTGTGTGTACTCTTGTGTGAATGTATATATCTGTGCCTGTGTGTTGGTGTGTGTGTGTTCGTATACAGGGGGAGCAGTAAGGGAAAAGACATCAGCACTATCAAGTCTCTGAGGGTACTGAGAGTGTTACGACCTCTGAAGACTATTAAACGTCTGCCCAAACTCAAGGTATGTTTACACAGGAAATGTCTGACCTCTGATTATACTTACCTTTACTTTTTTGACATCACGGGGACATCTAAATAAAACAAGGCTCAGCATTCGTTGTAATTCATTGCTGTACATGATATATCTGACACACTGACAGTGATACAGACACTGCATCTCATGGTTAGTTCACACTGAATGTGAAGCAAATTTTTGTGTCACATTACTCACAAAATAAAATTGTTGGAGTGTTTTTTGGAGTATTTCGCAACTGGACAATATTCACCTTTGACAGCTGTGCTAATGTTTGTGCCAACTACTTGAGGAAGTCAGCTAAAGGCTAACTTTGTTTGCTGTAAAGTAAAGTCGATAGCTGGGATCAAGTGATGTAAAAACATGGAGAGTCTGTACCCTGAGCAAGCGTGAACCAAGCTGGCAACACTCTTTATTATTTTACTGTTCAACTCAGCATCACAAATACATATTTCCAAAACCAACCATGTAGTCCTATGGCTTCGCTCACTAATCTCCCAGCCCGCTCCTTTTTTGTTCTGTCACTGTACTGTACTGACAGTGAGTGGAAGAGCTCCAGGTGCCTAAAGACGGTGGCAATAAGTCCGTCCTCCATTTCTGACTGTCAGTAATGTCAGGAGAATCTCAACTACATCTCAAGGCTGATAGGCTTGCGCTATTCATTATGTCTCATGAATAGCGCAAATTTTGCATCTTCTCATCATTTGCGTCACATCATTCATCATTCGTGTTGCCCCGTGCAAATTTGCGTCTGTTTACATTGACTTTGTATCTGATGCTGTCATGTAAAATGCTTGCTTCGCATTCAGTGTGAACACATCATTAGATATTTTCAAGTAGTTTAATCTGCTACCAGACAGCAGTACAAGTATGGCCAAAATGTACCATCTTTAGCATCCGATGCCAAAATCCAAGTCCAAAACACACAAATAATTTCACTCCAATGTATTTCTTTCATAGAGTAACCACTGTGTCTCCATCTGTTGTTCTCTTTCTTCATCCTTAGGCTGTGTTTGACTGTGTGGTGAACTCCCTGAAGAATGTGCTCAACATCCTGATCGTCTACTTACTCTTCATGTTCATCTTTGCTGTGGTGGCCGTGCAGCTCTTCAAGGGACGCTTCTTTTACTGCACTGATGAATCCAAAGAGTTTGAGCGCGATTGCAGGTCAGGAAATACCCAACTGTATTCACCCTGAGTCGTGAAAATGTGCCGTTTACCTTCTAAATAAAAACCTCTCCCCTTTATTGTGCTGATGATGTGATGTGTATTTCAGGGGCGAGTATCTGGTGTATGAACGTGATAACGAAGTGAAGGCGCAGAAGCGGGAGTGGAAGAAATACGATTTCCACTACGACAACGTGGCTTGGGCCCTCCTCACCCTCTTCACCGTGTCAACCGGAGAGGGGTGGCCGCAGTGAGTATACGTGAACATGCACGGTTACATGACGCAGCACACACGCTTTCTGACAACCTTAACTATTCATCGATCCCTTCTCTTACCGTGCAGGGTGCTGAAGCATTCAGTGGATGCGACCTATGAGAACCAGGGCCCGAGCCCGGGGTACCGGATGGAGATGTCCATCTTTTACGTGGTGTACTTCGTGGTCTTCCCCTTCTTCTTCGTCAACATTTTCGTGGCTCTCATCATCATCACCTTCCAGGAGCAAGGAGACAAGATGATGGAGGACTACAGTTTAGAAAAGAACGAGGTGAGGAAGGATTAAGGAAGCGAATGAAGATAAAGACAATGAGTATTGGGAAGGTGACATGAAGGGTGGGAGAGGGAGGATTGGAAGTACTTGGCAGAGAAGAAGGACTACGTAGAGGAAACTTATCAGTCCATTAATTGGCTGTTATGTGTAGTTTTAAGCCTCATGTGTTAGGAGGGGCCTGCCACATCTACTGTTAGGTTCAGCTGCTGTTATCATCCCATTAAATGGTGGTTTGCATATCCAACATCGTGAAATGGTTGCAGTTTCATTCATTTTCACTTCGGTAAGGTTTTGTTTTCACACGGGACACAAACTCTGTCCTCCTGGGTAAAAGTCCTGGGTTTGTTTGATCCAGCCATATCTCTTCACTTCTTTCTGCCTGCTGCAAACTTTTTATACTACACCACCTGACTTCCTCATTTGTTCAGTCATAATTATTACAGCCACGAGAGGTCACCACCCAATAATAATCATAAACAGCCATTTCAAGGCCTGATAACGGCCTTCTGAACCTAATAGCAGGTGTGGCAGGCCTCTTAATGGTCATTTAATGGCCTTATACAGCGGAACCGGCTGAGGGAACACAGCGCATTATATTGGGATGAGAAAACTAAAGCTTTTTGTTTGTTCTTTGCAGAGAGCCTGTATAGACTTTGCCATCAATGCCAGGCCTCTGACACGCCACATGCCTCAGAACAAGCTGAGCTTCCAGTACCGTATGTGGGAGTTTGTGGTGTCGCCGCCATTTGAGTATACTATCATGGCAATGATTGCGCTCAACACAGTTGTGCTGATGATGAAGGTAAACGTCCACTTGCTCCAACCAGTCATGCACACATTAACATAAACACACCAGCAAAATAACATTAACTATGACTGAGTTTGTGAAGTTAACATCTGTCTCTCTCTTTGTGCCTTTATCTCTAGCTGTCTTGATCTCAGTTACAAAACATAAAACACTTACTTGGACTTACTCAGATGTTGCTGTGTACACTATTTCCTGTTATAAAAACTGTAATGACTCCATTGGGTGAGCTGAACTGTGTGTCTCTTTATATGTTTTTATACTCGCCCTCCTTTTTGTCCCTGGTGGTGTGTGTTTGTGTGTTTGTGGTTGTATGTGTGTCCGCACCCTCATCTGTGTGTGTGGCAATCCATCCTCTTGTATTTGTACACTGCTTTGTGGGTATGAATGTGTGCGCTGCCTGTGTGTACACATGTGTGTATGTGTGTGTGTGTGTGTGTGTGTGTTTGTTTATAGTATGACGGAGCTTCTGATACCTATGAAGCTGTGTTAGCCAACCTGAACATAGTGTTTACCTCCCTCTTCTCCATGGAGTGTGTACTCAAGATCATCGCCTTTGGAGCACTGGTGAGTGTATGTGTGTGTGGGTTTGTGTGTGGTGAGGATGTTCTGCTCTACTGTATCTTTGTAGAGAGTGCTGAAAATCTTTTGCCGTTATTATTACATGATGTCACAGTATTATTATTGCTTACCAGGCCAGTTTACAACAGTGCGATGACAGACAAAAGGAGGGGCCAATGGCTGAGATTCATCCAGCAAACATTTTTAACATTTTATTTTTAAAAAATGACAACCGATGACAGCAAGCCATGCATGTCTAATAATTCTGTTTAAAACTCGTCTTTTTGCACAGTTGCAGATAAGTATTAGGCCACATTAATATTATTAGTATTATATTATTTGTAGGATTAGATTCTAGTGGTGGCTGTGGAGGATTGTTTACAATTCGTGTGATCCAAACATCCAAACATGTCCAAAAGTCAAAACTTATTAAAAAGAGATAGATCTAATTATTTCCAAAATTCAAAACACATTTTATATTAATGAAGTATTCTGCTTCAGTCCATATTTGCTGGAGTTTAGCCTTTCAAAAACAACATTTTCACTGCGTCAAAAAACTGTTTGCACATCTGTTTCCCGCACATAGAGAGGGACACACACATCTGTATTAATGGGACAGTCCAACAACGTCATAAATTACATTAGGGATATCCCAATCTGATCTCAAAGACTGGTATCGGAACCAATCAAGCCTTTTTAAATGATCAGGATTGGCTATATTGAGCTTTATAGAGCCCAATCTAGTCCTTTGTTTAAAGTCAGCTGTCAAGTGTTTTCACCTGCGAAGCTTCCATGCACAGCTACATGGGTTGCAGCTGTCGTCAACTCTCCACCTCTCCACTGTCTGTCTCTCCTCCACTCCGCTGCTCATGTGTGTGTAAGAGCAGGGGTTTAGCTCCACCAACTGCAAAACACAATATGTCATAAACGACAGCAAAGCGTATGAGACTTTTTGTTAATATTGTCTGCCAAAGTTATGAGCACTTGTTTCATTTCAGCTCAGTGTGAGAGTATCTTACATTTTGCTGTCATCATGTGGCGCATGGTGTTTCACCGCATTGCTCAGAGGAGACACAATCAGCTGTGTTGAGCCTCACTCACCAAGCTACTGCAAGTAGAATAAAAACCCATGACCAAAAATGCCAAAAACAATAACTTATTGATGTGCCCTAATCTGCGTAAAAGATGATGACGAAAATAAGCACTCAACGGAATACAGTTCATTCAGGTAGGCTAACTCAAACACTGGAAAATATTCTCTTAAAGGGACAGAGCAATCCCTTCAAGACAGTGACGAGGCCAAAAGATTAAAGTGAGGGTTTGTTATTTATATTTTGTTAATTTGAAGAAAAAAACACTAAGGAAAGCTTGAATGCAGTAGGATTTTTTTCTTAATGCATTGCAGTGTTATTCAATTGTAAAGCTTGATTTTTAATTATTTAAATTGTGCAACTGTATTTACATAGGAAAATAAAAGTATTGGATTGGGACTTCCCTCACTGACATGTATATAACCACAACAACCAAAAATATATTTTGGCTCTAATATTATTACAGTACAAAAGTAACTCATTTAATCTGAAAAATCTCTTTATTAAAATTGTGGATTTTGTTTAAAGATTTAATAGAAGCTTCAGATGTTAAAAAAAAAACATTCTGTACAGCCCCACTTAAAAGAAAGTATTTAAAGCGACTCCAGATAACCAAAACAACAGGCTTAAAGACACTAAGTTGTACAACACAATGGATTCAGCAAATAAATGCCACCTCACTTCATGTCATCGAGGTCTTCATCACAGTCCATCCATTATTTAGTCACACTGGGACACATTGTCTGTCGTGCATTATTGCTCACATAGTTAAGGAGAAACTGTGGGGAAGAGATGAGCTGTTAAAGGTAAAAGCAAAGATGCAAACTGCCACAAGTCAGCAGTAAAGTATGCAGTTACTGGAGCTGCAGAGGAAAGGTAGGGAGGCAGATGAGGAAGAAATGGATATAAGATGGTTTGGGGATGTATTTTGGGAGGAGATACCGGGCAGAGGGGTAACAGTGCTACAGTAATTAGAGGAACGAGAGTGAGTGACAGATAGGCGGTAAAAAAAAAGAAGAAGCAGAGATTACAGAGAGGGTGGAGATTAAACAGGATAGGATTTGAATCTGGGAGAGCGCACTCAAACACACAGCATGCATAATAATACACACAAATAACAGTGGGCCTCAGAGACGTCCGTGTGTGTGTGTGTGTTTGTCAAGGTGGTTTATTTTAATAGCCGCCTCCCTTGCTCCCTCCATGTCCCTCCACTTGTCTAATGCACACTTTGGCTGCAGGCAATATGTAGGAGAGCAAAAGAGGCAGACCTTGCTCATCACAGTTTGTTCTTCACTGTGCCTGTTCCTCTTTGAGATGCTCTACTTTTAAAGGGAAAATTTTAAAAATGTGTAATTATGTATATCTGTGGATGAATGTGTTTGCACAGATGGAGGGAATTACACATAGGAGAAGGATGCGATACCCCTTTTACGAGCATATTTGAAACTAGACAGAATTCAGTCTGACTTTGTGTCGGTTTAGTTTATGATGTACAGCGATATTACAGTATGTGATGTTTGATGGCCGGTGTAGTGTTCTGATGCAGTACAAGTTGTCCCTAGCTTGTCTGTTGGCATCCATCCAACGTGCCGTCACTGATGGTCCATTTGTCTTATCTGATTTCTTTCCTGTTCCTGTCGGACACTGACATGCCTTTTTTTTTTTCCACTTTCTTGTTCTCTTTCTGTCTGACTTTTATTCTCTCTCTGTCTCACTCTGTACATCTCATTCTCTATCTGCATCGTTTTCACTATCTCATTGCATCGCCCATTTCTCTGTCAATATTTGATCTATTTTCATATCTATCCCATGTCCTTCAACATTTAACTGCCTCACTCTCCGCACGTCACCTCATCACCTTCTTGCCTTCCCTATTTCTACCTCATATTCCCTCTTTCCTCTCTCCTTTTGTCTCTCTCTTGTCCCGTTCACAGAATTATTTTAAAGATGCCTGGAATATTTTTGACTGTGTGACAGTTCTGGGCAGCATTACTGACATCCTGGTTACCGAGCTCGGGGTAAGTAGCAGGATCTGAGGCATTTGTGTGTATATCAGTATGTTTGAGATATCTACAAGGAGGAGTCAAAACTGTAAACAGACAGACATTATATTGTATTAGCAATGTTTGTTGAACTCGTATGACTATTTGTTAGGTGAGCGTCAGCATGTGTCTATGGACTTTCACATCTGTCACATTGTCTAAAGCACATACAGTAGACAAGACAAGGAGTTAGAGGAGACCATGAGTTAGAGGCTACTGTTGAGTGTTGCATTGCTCAGTCATGCATGAACATCTCTTGAAAGTCTTATATAATTGTCCCAGTTGGTGGGACGAGAAGAGACCAGACTCCAGCTAGGCAGCACTGAGCCACTGACAGCAAGGCGGGAAGCATGCTGACGCTCTGTAGCGAGCCAGCGCACAGCTTCTGCAAGCAACATAAATGCTATTGAAATGATCAGATCGCATCTCAAGTTGACCAGTGAAGGTTTGCAGTTGCATGGGACATCTGTTAGTAACTACAGCTGAAATCTTGAAGGTCCATTAGACCACAAACAGTTCAAACATCATAGCTAAGAGGGAGTGGTCTGATTCACTAGATTAGTGTTAGCGTCACATTGTTTCTACACAGTGCACTAAATTGCTTTGAGCCAGCGAAGGTGAGATGCTCTAATATAGTGACACCCATCATCACATAAAAAACATGCTGGTTCATTTAAGAGTTTTACGTAACAATTACACTCACTTGTTTCAGCTGTTCTTTCCCAGTATCAGACGTCCAGAGTAGTTCCCTGAGGTAGCCTTAGGGGCCGTACACATGCCACATCTTTAGCCGCCTGGGCACTACTTTTGTGCCTTTTTTGAGCCAGCTTTCAAGAGTGCGGCGGTAGGTTGCGTCTGAGGTTGCTAAGCAACCTTAACAAGTACTGTATCGTAGCATATTTACCTGAAATCCTGAGTGCAGAGCTGATCTTCTTGCAGGCGTGTGTATCGGCCTAATGTGCGTGGGCTAATGTGTGTGGGACAGATGTAAAGCTCTGGCAGCTCTGCACCAAAATTATCAATTCTTACATATTTACCACAGACTGATATATACCGAAGAAGGGAAAGATATCTGTCTGCAGTGATTGGTTGTTCCTTGTCACATGACATGCGGTGCGTGCTGCTGCGTTCCAAAAGTTGAACTCTGTTTATCTCAGAGCGTAGCCATCATGCCCTGAAAAATAGGTGCTCGGGAAAGTGTGCGCGTAGCGACAGTGTTTGAGCGTGCCTCATTTGAAAACAAAGAATCTGAGCATGCAAAAAAAACGCAGCATGTGTACAGCCCCTTACCTATTAAGCCCTAAACACAAACCAGGTAGCACCTGGCCATGAATCTGTTTATAGGTGTGCTATGTGAAAATGCATGCATCTGGGGGAAAGTGTCATTTTTGAAACTTTTTCTTATTTGAAAATGACTATAAAGGTGTGTTCAGACAGAACATGAAAAGATTTAAGATGTGACATGATTACATACAGTCAACGTGAGGACGCAAATGGTCAGATTACACTTCATCTCTATAAACAGATAATGCATATGGATGCAGAATCTGTAGGTAGGGGAGAAAGATTTTGGTATCTGAGGCGTTCTGGTTTCCATTCATAGTTCAATTGTACTTTGAATAGTATTGAGTGTCAGGTAGACAGTCCATGTGGAGAGGCGTAACGCATTGGGTAAAGTGCAGTCTTGAAACCCATCGACTTTCGTCTTTACTAGCCTTTTCTTTTATTTGTCTTAATTCATATACAGATATCTGTTTATAGAAAGTAGCTAAAATGAGCGGCGCAGGGAAGAGGATGTCTTGGCCCAGATATTCGCTGGCTAGGCTGGAATCCCCAAAATACTGATTGTTGCACCCAGAGGTTTATGCCGTTGGGCTGACAGCAGAAGGGTTCCGAGATTGCATTTAACTACCATCCTACAAATATTCTCTCAGTTTCCCATTCACTTCTATTGAAGCCTGTACAAATTTGCTTAGGGCAGCGCTAACTAGGGCGTCCATTCACGTTGGAAATATTTCGACTGGGGGGAAAAAATATCACGCTTATCCTGGGGTTTTATAAATCTATTTCATGAATATACAAAGGTGAAAGGAAAAATGCTTGTTTACTGGATCAGAGCTAACATCTAAACAGTTGGTACAGTGGCTGTTTGGAGTAAATAACCCATGTGAATAACAGGAGATGAAAGATTTGTTCTCTGTTCTATGTGAACACACAAAGTCAAATTTGTATAGTGTTCACTAGACCATATTCAAGAGCTTAACAGCCATCATCAAGCTCTGTAACCTTGACACTTCACCAACCAGTTCTGTTTGAGGAAGCAAGGGATACCAATGATTGAAGCCCTCTTGAGGTTTAATTGATGGTCCAGCCAGATTCTGTTAAATATTTCTCTGACTGATTGGTCTTCATATTGGTATACAGTCATATTTATTAATTAAGAACCCTTACAATCCCGTGCTGCCTCGATCCTTGGTACCCCTGCTCTGTGAATTCACAAAATGTGCAGACCAAAAGCTGCTTCTGTGTTAACTTGTCTCTGTAATGACTCTTGATTTCTTTCTTGTTTTTATCTTTTTACATGCTTTCTTTAAATCGTCCACAAACTTAACGACGATCTACTGTAATCTACTCCAATTCCCTTTCTCCCCCCCAACACCTACTACTTCCTGCGATTCCACCCAATCAAAATGCACTATGAATCCTCTGTGTCCACCCATGACAACTGGCTTGGTCAATCTCTCTGGTTGTTCTTCGAACCAACCAAAAATCCAAAAATTTGCTGCTATAAACCATATGTCTGCAACATCCACATGTAGATGGTTTGTAATTTTTTGGAGATCTTATTTTTATTGCATCCGTTTTAACTGCATCCCAGCCTATGTGATATGTGCATGTCTTGCTTGACTCCCCCAACACACAGAACCCTCAAATCTGAGTGAGCTCTAAATTTGTAGAATTTTCATTTGTTGCCAAGTTTTCTAACCTCTCTACCGGTCACTGTATAAATACATATATTTTATTCAGTGGTAAATCCTGCCCACACTGTACATCCTCTACTGTTCAGTCTGTAAAGGATCGGATTGTGTAAACTGGAATAGATCGCTACATCTATCCATTGAGATTAGCCATTCATTGTATGCGCATACATAGACACGCACACACCCACACATATGACAGTGACTGGGAGAGTGTTTCCAGTAGCAACAGAGTGAATCCAAAGCTTTGCCCGTGGCAGAGAGAACAAGTGATGCATGCTGCCCCTTGCATGTCTCTGGCCGGAACCCTTTATTTTCACAACACACACACACACATACACACATTGCGATGTAATACATCCAGTATTGTAGATGAAACCTGCATGTGCCTGCTGCCAGTCCCTTTTGAGCACTTCAAGTCTCACTCTCAACTGGACTCTTTTGTTGTTTACTGTGATACATAGATGACGAACTCTGTATTACAGATTTCACATAAATGGATTATAATAATTTGGAAGTAAAAGATAAAAATAAAACTAATAAACTTTCCATTGAAAATCAGTTTTAACCAACACATAGAAACACAGTTTTTAGGGACCATAATCATACTAGTGAGACTAATATACGAACTTAAAGGTTCAGTGTGTAGGATTAAGGGGGATATAGTGGATATAGTGGATTATGATATAATAAATGTGTTTTCTTTAGTGTATAGTCACCTGGAAATGTCAGACAAACCAAACGCTGGCTCTAGGTAGAGCCATTTGTGCTTTTGCGTTGGCCACTGTAGTTAGCACTCCCCTCTATGAGCCAATCAGCTTCAGAAAACTAATTTGTAACGCACAACTGCTTTATTAATTTTTTTATGACCAGTTTTAATCCCCTTGTCAGATTAATAACTCAGCTCCTCTATAAAACCTGGGAGTTTACTCTTGGCACACTGGAGAAGTTTCAGCTGCAGTCTGCAATCCTCACCACTAGATGTCACTAAATCCTACACACTGCTCCTTTAAAGAAAGTGACTGAAGATATAATGACCTTATTTGGTCCTTCAGCCACCCTCTTGCTCTTATTTGTCTGTGACATCCCTACAGAGAATGTCACAGGACATTAGCAGCCAATCCTACTAGATGGTGCATCGGCTGCCGTTAGCTTTATCAGTTTGCCTTGTGTTGGTGCACATCTGCATGCTGTGGGCTTGCTTCATTTTGAAATACTGCATACTTTGCCTTGAGAGAATTAGTGCATTTGGTTGTCTTTCCAAGGAAACGTCCTGACATCCCTGCACTTTTAACTACTCACCATTCCTACCACAATTACTACTACGTAACCCAATTGGATGAAACTAGTTAGATTTGGATGATTTCCTTTCCCTTGTGTTGTTTGGTTTTGTCTTACTTATTGGATATGAAAAGCTTGTTGGAGCCTTGCTGATTTGAGTTTGGTTTGCTTTGACTTGTTTGGCTCCTGATTCTTTTATTTGTTTTGAGTTTGAATCTCCCTCAGTTTGGATTTGACTGTTTTTCCTCTTAATTTTTTTATGTTTTGGTATGTCTAACAAAGATTGTTTGCACACTTTGCACTACGACTAACTACTCTTCCCTTTATTCCAACCCCAAATCCTTCTATACTCCTTTCCCCCTTCTTTCACCTTTCTCTATTGTTTCCTTTCCCCTTTATCTTCACATTCTTATCTTCAACTTTCAATCCTAATCCTCTCTACACCCTCCTCTCTCTGTCTCTCTTTCTCTTTCTCTCTGGTCATGTTGTGGCTGTACTCTAGAATAATTTCATCAACCTAAGTTTCCTGAGGCTGTTCAGGGCAGCTCGTCTCATCAAGCTGCTGAGGCAGGGCGAAACCATCCGCATCTTGCTTTGGACCTTCGTTCAGTCCTTCAAGGTTTACACCCAATTATACAGCATAACACGCACAGAAATCATACGCATTCACATTTGTAGATTATATAGAAATACATACATCCAATACTGTGCATATACATAAAGACAATGCCTAAATGCAGCCTCATATACCACGCTCAGTGCTCTCATATGTATCCAGCGTACAACCAAACGATGAATGTGTCTCTCCTCAGGCACTGCCTTATGTCTGCCTCCTCATTGCCATGCTGTTCTTCATTTACGCCATCATTGGAATGCAGGTGGGTGAGAGCCTCAACCTAAAAATTTCTAAAGTGCTTTTGGGATGCATTAAATATATTTAGTAGGATAATGATGTGGAGGAGGAGGATGATGTACAGAAGATGGATGAGGATGATGATAATGGTCATTAAGGATTTGGTGCATAACGGGAGGAGGAGGATGACTATGAAAGTGGCATGTGTGCTTTAAAGGATTTAGATTGTGACTCTTCTTTAGAGGCAAAGAAAGGTCACTGACGAGCAACTACAGTCTGGTTTTCAGTGTTAACAGTTTGACTGCATTCAACAGCTTTTTGGGAATATCGCTATTGAAGAAGACGGAGAGAGTGCCATCAACCAGCACAACAACTTCAGGACCTTCATACAGGCTCTCATGCTGCTATTCAGGTGCTTGTGTGTGTGAACGTGTGTGTGCGCGTGAATCTGTATATATACTAGACATGTCACGATACCATGAATTTAGTCATCATAACCAATACCAGTGAAATTCTATGATTCTCAGTACCCATTTCAGTACCATGGTAAACAGCCAGAGATAAAAACCTAAATCCTATTTGCTTAAACAAAAGTTCCTTTATTAAAAACACGAAGTTGAATTTGATTTAAATTTTATCATTAATTCCTGATGATCCAACTCAAACACAAAGTACCAGTCTATGTGTATTCATGAGATTTTTAGCATCGATTTGGCACTGAAATATGAGTTCTTGTGACATCCCTAATTTATTTACAAATCATAGGATTTTTGAGTTACCATCTTAAACCTAGCAGATTGCACACTCCAAATCCTTCGTAAATCAATGCAAGTGTTTGTGTGTATTAGGAGTGCAACAGGAGAGGCGTGGCACGAGATCATGCTGTCATGCCTCGGGAACAAGGACTGCGACCCCCTGTCAGGGAACACAGAGCCAGAGTGTGGCAGCCAGTTTGCTTACCTCTACTTTGTCTCCTTCATCTTCTTCTGTTCATTCTTGGTGAGTACGTAATACATAATCCAATACCTTCATTTGCACCCTGTCTCTATTTTATGATCTAGTACCGTTCAGAAAGCATAAAACATATCAATTATGCATTACGTGCCCCATGGATCAGATTTTATAGAAAGGTATATACAATAAAATCCTGCAGGAAAATATTGTGCTTTATGAGAAAATCCTGTTATGTCAGCATATCGTCCTCTAGCAAGGTATTCCATATCCCAGGAGTCCAGATGGGAAAGTCCCACTTTCATTTTGTCTTTAATCTAAACAAAGAACTGACTGAATATGCCCTTCTTCAGTGTCTCAGGTTGTTCTGCAGCTCTTAGCTACAGCTTCGAAAGGAAATCAGTAATTCATCAATAGTCAGGTGACTTAACACATTTCTGGTGCTCTTCCATTAAAATGTTCTGTTTCATTTTCCTACTTGTGTGTGATCGTGTGTAGATGCTGAATCTGTTCGTAGCCGTCATCATGGACAACTTTGAGTACCTGACGAGAGATTCATCCATTCTGGGACCTCACCACCTGGATGAGTATGTCAGGATATGGGCCGAGTATGATCCTGCAGCTTGGTGAGTGGTAATGTGCGCACACTCACATGCACATACACACAACAGTAATTTGGCAGGCCTTGACACTGGCACCATACTTCATGATTAGTTAATGTGAAAACAGAACTTATATCCATAAATGTACTCACATCGCTGGTTGTATTTGCACCAGTCGTAAGTCATTACTTAAGACCTGTACATTTCTTATGCTTGTTTTATTATATTATTTTGATTTTGTAAAACATCATAACAAGGTGTTTGAAATGGTCTTGAAATAGACACAAGAAATGAACAAAGCACAAGTGTCAACTAATAGAACAGAATTTTCTAGCAAAAGAGCTGCAAGGGGGCTGTAACGGATTTGAGCATAACCTCATCGGGCATCTGGTTATCTCTCTCACACCGTACAACCCCTCTCCTCCTCCCATTCCTCCTCTTTTCTGTAAACTGTCCTGAAATACCTCCCATGCCTTCCCAAACCTTTCCCTCTTCTGGAATCTGCATACTACAAAAAAAAAAAAAAAAAAATAATAAAATACTGTGGCAACGTCTACACTTCAAACAAAGCTCCCTTGTCCAACTCTGTAGTCTAAATGTCGACTGTAGACATGCTACATATCATGGTATCTGTATTCCAGTGCCTGTGTGTTGCCCTTATGCTGTCCTGTAGACTGCACATGGACTCAACAGGGAAAGTGTAAAGGAAAAGTAAAGCAAGAGGAAATAAGAGAATGAAATGTACAGGAAAGATGAATACAAGACTAGGTTGACTGCAGGTTATCAAAGGCTAAACTCAATAGCTTAGAAACCATCACACAGTGTTTTAGAAATGTGTAAAATGTTAGGAACATTCTCCTCCTCGAAACTAACACGCTATTTCCAACCCCACCTTACTGACTGTGACACGAACACCACTGCGCAGGAATCAGAAGACAGGGAACAAAGATACTTGGCTGGCATTAAACACATATTTAAGAGGGAGGGAATCTGCACACCACAAGCAGTTATTAAGCATTTAGCTGTTTACCAAGCACATGCTTTTCTACTCTGCTTGCAACTCCTTAATTACATTGTGCAGACATCCAGTTAGGGGTTGGATGGAGAGAGGAAGGAAAGGGCTGTTGAACTAAGGGCGAGGAGTAAGAGAAAGAAAAAAAACAGAATAAAGGAGGCATATTTTGAAAAAGTGAAACTAATGACCACATTTAACAATGTGTGTGTAGAGTTTGCAAAGGTGCATTCAGGTGCAGATGTGTCTACAGAGTCTGTTATTTACCGTAAACATGTTGTAAAGTATTTTCAGATACTGTGTACTTGTCAATCTTGTGCTCTTCCTCCCAATGTTCTCTCTTCTCTCTGGGTGTGTGTGTGTGTGTGTGTGTTCTCCTGTGTGTACGCGTGTGTTTCTTAACTCCCCTGTATTCTTCTTGCAGCGGGCGCATTCATTATAAGGACATGTACAGTTTATTACGAGTTATCGACCCGCCTCTCGGCTTAGGCAAGAAATGCCCCCATAGGGTGGCCTGCAAGGTTTGACTTCCATTCAAACAAAATCTCTCAACCACACTTGCTAGCCACAGCATCCAGGAATGGAGTGAATGCCGCTTTTGTTTTCTTTTTTCATTTCAATTTTACAACTTCTTTTCCACCATTATCGACTTGCATTCTGAACTGCTGAGAGAATGTGCGGGACAATGCAGACACCCAGAGAAGCATGTGAAATGCACTCAGTGAAATGGAAAAAAAATCCACATTAAGACGTTTTATCTCTTTGTAAATCATTTTTTTTATATATATATATGTATTCTTTTCTGAATATTCTTTTCTTTTGCTTGCTGTGGAGCCATGGCTATAATGTAGCAAGCTACGGTCGCCCACTGTAGTGTTGCATTGTTCTTGGTTTTTTGGGGGTTGGGGGGAAAGACAGAAACTGCATTGACACCCCTTCCTCCTCCTCCTCCCCTCCCTCCTCGTCCGAGCAGCAGCAGCTTGGTGCCTGCTGTCAAGCTCTGCCCTGCTCTTCTGTGCATACACTCACAATCACACACACACACACACATACACACACGTTTATATACATGCCTTTGTCCTGCTTACACAGAATTGTCTCCTGATACGACAAGAGAACATTTATTTCTCAAATTCCAATCCTGATCTTCCTCCTGTTGTCTCCCTTCCCTCTCCCGTTTATTCCCTCTCTTTATGACGATCTGTTAGAGAGTACTGTAGCTCATAGAGAAGCCACACGGCCACCGTCTCTCTGAATCAGCCCAATAACCTTGTCTTCCTGTTGTTTTGTTCTTTTATTTTGTTTTGGTCCTTTTCTCTTTCTTTCTCCCCTTTCCTCCTCCTCTCTTTTTAACTCTACCCTCTGATCAATTGTCTCCTCAATCTCTCTCTTACTACATCTATTTTTCTCCCACTTCCTCCCCTCTTCTCAATATCTCCATCTCTCCCTTTTTTGTTAACGGGGTGATGGCACTGGCTGATGATGCAGTGGCAGGATCAGTTGCAGGGAAATGTATGACATGCTGAGGCACATGTGCCCCCCACTAGGCCTCGGGAAGAGGTGTCCGGCACGGGTGGCCTACAAGGTCAGAAAGGACCACATCTTCACCCGAGTCTCCTACGGGTGTCCGGGGGTGGGGGCGGGTCCAGGAGGGAGGGGCCAGGGATTTTTAAGCGCTCAACGTGGTGTAAACTTTAGTGTCGTTGTTTCTTTAGTTCTGTTTCTGTTTCTTTTCGTGGAAAGTGGGGGTGGGCTGGTCGGTGTTGTGGCGTTGTGTGGTGGTGTGGGATTGGCGGGCGGAGGTAGCAAGACAATTAGGATGAGAGTCAGGCTGGGGTGTGTATCCACAGGAGGGGACGAAAAGAGGGACCTTCTCAGCTCGTTTGCACCGTGCACGATGGACACACAAACTCACCTACACAAACATGCAAAAGCCATACGCATCATAATCAATAGAATAAACGTAAATAAACTCATGGTAGCTAGAGTAAACATGAATGCAAATATTTAAACATCTAAGTACAAAAATCATTGAAGATATTAATTAATTAGACAAACATTTAATATATGTAGACACACATACTCTTACACAGGAACATGCGTGTGCAGCAGGGCTTGGAAGGTCCGCTAGACTTACGTCCTCTGACTCGTTCCACCCTGTGGATGGGGTAGACACACATGCACACAAACACACACAGAACTAGGTCATATCAACCTACACATAGATATGATCCGTTATTTTTAATGGTAGAGAGAGCAGAAGGGCTTGTCTCAGTGATGTGTTTTCCTCAGAGAGCCTTTGGTTGCCATACAGAAGCAGTTCTTTTTCTGTCACCCTTCATGTAGCAGCTCCAAGCCCCCAAGCAGCCTTTTCTATCTGCAAGTCCAATCTTCTCTTTGTCCTTTGGTTCTGTCGTCAATGCAGTTCTATTCTGTTTCCAGCCCCCCTCATCTCTGCATATTGCTCCCCTCCCCACACATATACACACCCTCACCTGCCTTCTGCATGGCCGATAACCACCAACCCCACGCACAGACCTCTGTGTGTCATATGATCAACACAGACACAATTAACCTCACACTAATTGTTATCTGAATAGAAATACACAGAATGATAACAACGAAATTTACCTTTGTGTCACTACATGTTCCTGTAACATCTCTTGTGATTACCGTGACAGTCTCATGAAACATCATTGGCAGATCACTGTGAGCCTCAGGGGGCAGCCGGCCAAACAGCCTGTAGGCACAGGAGATCATTCCATCGCTAACCATTGCTTTATCCAACTCCCCTCTCCTTCTCCTGCAGACCTGGGGCAAATAGCACCGACATTTTGTACAACTGATGGTTCCACAAGGATTGGGCTTAAATACGAGGAGGTCGTCAGTCAAAAAATTTTTTTAGGCTAACTTGCATTTATATTCTAAGAAATCTCCATCTATAGCCACGTTTCCACCAAATGCTTTAGGTATAGTACCCTTAGAACCCGTTTGTACTATGTACAGATGTGTCCGTAAACCCTAGATTTGTTTTGTGTTTCCTCGGCAGACAGAACTCAAAGAAGCGTTCTCGCCTACTGGAAATACTCCATTTGGTTCAGGCGAGAAGTGGTGCCAGGGTAGAGCGTGCAGAAGGCAGGGCATGATGCGGATTACACCGCAGTCACGATTTTGGCTCCAGGCCTTACTGACAGAAGTTCCACAATCTCATTGTCTCTCCAACTAGACATTTTCGTTGCAGTCTTTAGGGAGCCGGCAGGCTGAAGCCCGTTTAATGTTCGATCCAACTGATTCGGACATTTGCGTTCTCACATATAGCTCGTCTGAGTCTACAAGATTCCAGGTTTGCAATGCATGTGTAAAGAAGGCTTTAAATGTAGGTTGCATTGTTACTAGCTGCGTCAACCACGTAAGTAGCGTGACATCAAATCCAGCGTGACACAGGAGACCCGACTCAGTAAACAGACACAGTGGGGGACGTCAAATGTTTCGTGTTCTTTCTTCGAGAGTCAAGAAAGAGTGACAGTTTACTCTTGACTCATTAAGTGTTTCTAGCTCCACCTTTTAGTTTCTAGTCAGTGAACTGGGTGGAATGGAGCGGTTCTGTTGGTACCATCCACAACTTAATATAATGGAAATGCAAAACATAAGCGTTCTAAGTGGTGGAAACGAGGGTTGTGATGCCTACTGGACTACACTAATAAGGAAAATGAAAATGTGTTATTTGACCCAGGTTTTTGCACCTCTAACTCTGTCTCTTTATCATGTTTTTATTTTTAACCCCAACCTCACATTGGATTCTCTATTTCTCTCCTCATCTTTTTGGTTTTTCCCTCAGACTTTTTTTTCCTAAAAGCCTCCTCCCTGAACTAAAAAGTAGACCCTCAGCCCCCCCCTGCTCAACAACCTAACATGCTCTACATGCATGGGTTTGGCAAAACTTCCCTAACATCTCAATATGCCCCTTGATATTTATTACTGGAAGAATTTTCCAGATTGTCTGTTTATTCCTCACCTCCCGTTTCCCTCAGCACCTTGCCAATGAGAGAAATCCAAACCTTACCTTTGACTTTCCGACCAGTCCACAGAACAATGACCCATCTAGCTCCACTGCTTTTAAACTTTGATCTTCTCTGTCCTGAAGAGAGACAGCAGAGCCTTCAGGCAGGACCGCTTTCTTACAGACACAGCCAACTAAGTGTGGTGATGTTTCTTTGCATAGTTTTGTCTATTTTTGGTCACTTCTTCTCTTTACATGCTTCAGCTCATAACCTATTAACCTATTGATTTTTATTTTTCTATCATCTCTTTCCCTTAAGCTTTCCCTTTCAACTCTTATTATATCTATTTTCTGGCCGTAGAAATATTTCTTACCACCCCATATTCCCTACATATACCTGGACTATGTTCACCTGAACAATCATTTTGCATCTTTGCACCACAACAACACTTCCATGCTCGCCACTTTTTGTTCCTCCTTATTTCTTTTTCCACAGAATGCTGCTCTCTCTCACCTATTAACCCTCCAAGTCTGTGCCCATTTTTCACACAGTAGACATCAGATAATTAGCAATAGAGCTAGTTGCTCTATTATTCCAGCCTAGCCCCATCGTCTACAAATTTTCTTATTCCCTTCAATAACAGCCACGTTACAACAACTCACAAACTCATTTTACTGTCGCCAACAGAGGATGCTTTCTGTGTACGGCTGCGCAGCTGCTTGTCCTGAGAGGCATATTGCGTGTGCATCGCATGCCGCATGAGGGTGGGATGTGCAAGAAGGGTTTGGGGGAGTAGAGATTAAAAAAGAAAAAGTTTTGATGGATGGATTAAAGGAGAGGCATTTAATCAGGATGTGGGGGGGAGGCATGATATGCTGCATGTTGGGGGTGTCGCCGTCTTCTGTCACCAAACACACACGGACGTCACTCTGTCATCTGTGAGTTGGTGTGTGTCTTTGTGTTGTCTGTTTAAATTACAAACCAACAAAAACCACAAAGGATTAAACCAATAAACGAAAACCAAAGTGTTCCCCTTTCCTTAGATCGGCCCCTTGGTTGTTTTTGGTTTATTGGTTTAACATCTGGTCTCTGTTGTTTTCACTGTGAACCTCCAAACCCCTAGAGGGAGCTCTGGATAATAGTAGCGGCTGCTTAGCCTGTCCTTCTCTTTCTTCATTGTAGGCTCAAGATTGCCATTTTAACCAACTTGTGAGGCCTTTTGGATGCCAACACACATACATAGATAACATTGTGGTTCTGAAATGAATTAATATATGAAAAAAAAGCTTTTATTTGATGCCTTTGCACTCACAGGTTTTCTCATATGACATCAGATTCATATGTGTGGATCCGTGCATATGAATTTGCCGCCACAGCTGCACTGGATATCAAATTTGCCCATTTTAATACAGTAGCTGAGCCATTTGCTACAGGCAGACAGAGTCAGAGCCTGCTACAGTTGCTATGCACAGCTCCTTCATCCTCCTTTACCCAAACCTCTCCCTTCTCCCTTCTCCACACTCCCCCTTCCCCCCTCCTGCCAAAAAACTCAACACCCCTCCCCCTTTCACCTGGAGGTTCCACATAAGCCAGCCCATTTACTTCCCCGTTTTCTCACCGCTCACCCTAATTGGCTCTCCCACAGAGACTGCTCCGAATGGATCTTCCCGTGGCCGACGACAACACGGTCCACTTCAACTCCACCCTCATGGCCTTGATCCGCACGGCACTGGATATCAAGATCGCCAAGGGTACGGAAGGTTTGGAATCCTTCTTACCTCCTCTGGTCCAATTTTCACATGCTTTCTTCTCCTCTCTCCCGTAGTCTGCTATTTCTGTGCTGAGCCCTGAAACCTTCAGCTCATCCTGATGCTTCTCCTTCTGTAGCTTAAGTACAGTGAGATTTCTGTGGGAGTAGATGCTGTGTGTAGCATGTTGTGTGAGGCTGAAGGTTGAGATCCTGTGGAGTTGAGACTCTGTCACTTCAGCTTGTAAACTGAATCACCTTTGTACATTTTTCAATGCAAATACGATTTTATCACAGCAGTTCTAACCTCACTAATACAAATCTTCTCTTTGTTTGTATGTCCTCTTTTATACCTTCTCTGTATCAACCTGAATGGGTATGAATGGCTTGTGTGCACTTGTATGTTTCTGATTAAACTTTCTTAATGTGCATTTCTGTGTGTGCATGTTCATGTGTATGAATTTGTGTGTGTACTTGGGCATGGATGTTTGTGTATCCATATACGTCTGTATGTATCTGTATGAATGTGCATGCGCGTGCTTGTTGAATCTGGTTTAGGTGGTATTGACAAGCACCAGATGGACGCCGAGCTCAGAAAAGAGATGATGGCGATCTGGCCCAACCTCTCCCAGAAGACTCTGGATTTGCTGGTTACGCCGCACAAGTGTAAGTTGCAGAGTGTGGTGCAGGCACAACAATGTGGCTCGGATGCAGCCACCCTGTGCCGCCCAGTGCTCCAACGTTGTTTCTTTTCACGCCACCTGAGGACCGCTTCTCTCTCAGTCAGTCTCCCTCACTGCTGCACCCTCTGATACAGCTGGCACATTACTCCCTCACATCCACACCCATATACCTCAGATATATGAAGACATAATGTTTGAACATGAAAAACAAAAACAAGCACAAGCACTGACAAAGCACAGGCTGCATGGCAGGGGCAGGACAAGTAGATGCACAACACCCTAACCAACCCAATCACCAAAATAAATGTTGGCATTGAATGTTTCTGCAAACCATGGATAAAGCAGATACTTTGGAACTTTATATTTCATTATGATAGTGGTTAATATTTGGTCTTGTGTATTCACAAGAACCACTTGGTAATGGTTAGGAAAAGTTTTGACTTGAAATACCTATGTTTTTTTGTGGCACAATCCCACTTGGAAACCCAGCGATGTCTCAGTCAGAAAAACAGCTGCTTTTCGAGGCATCGTTCCTGCAGGAAATGCAGCAGTGACTGGTACATAACAACCGCTTTTCATGGCTCTATCCGCAGTGGAAACAGAGACAAGTGACATGCAACGTACAAATGTAATCTATCCATACTTTGCGTAAACGTACAATACTTACATTTTCTTCTGGTGACTGAGCTGCACTAACACCTCTCCTTTCACCCTCAAAAACCACACTCACCAGAATGAATCCACCACCACTCTAGGACCCCAACACT
Organism: Epinephelus lanceolatus; assembly: GCF_041903045.1. Classification (NCBI taxonomy): domain Eukaryota; kingdom Metazoa; phylum Chordata; class Actinopteri; order Perciformes; family Serranidae; genus Epinephelus; species Epinephelus lanceolatus. The sequence continues at coordinate 29,390,713 of NC_135751.1, forward strand.
TCTCCACCCCTGTGCCTGAGATCAGAGGGTGCCTCACTATAGATCAACTCTCTATAGACGTCTTTTCACTTCAGGGGCGGTCAGCTTTGTGCACTAGATGGCTGGCTGTGCTTGATAAAACATACTGCATATCTTTTAGTGTTATTACACTGAGCACAAATGCACAGGTGCTAACGCACTAGTTGCATGAAACAGTAGTTGCTTTAGTTTGTGAAATGCATGAGATTTGCTATCAAAGTGTATGGTTTATTTAGCATTACATTTGCAACCAAGTCCAAAGAACTCATTAACAGTGTAGATATCATAAATTTTATTTTGATTCATTTTATTTTTAAGGACTTGGTTCAATTTGTGTTGATTCTTGCGATCACATGATTGCAGATTCTCGGAGCGACTGAATTTTGTTTGATCTATATCACAATGAGATGCTTGGATTACAAGACTTTACCTGTGACAAATATAAATGCTACATAGAGTTAAACTAAAGTAAGACACAGTTAAAAAAAACAATCTGTCTGTGAAAAGACTATTTGCTCAATGTTGTGTGTGTGTGTATGTAATGTTTTTTCTGTTTGTGTGCATGCCTCACCCCCTCTCTACCATTCCTCGCGCTCAGGGTCCATACCAAAAGGTCTAATCTTGCAGGGTAACTTGTCATTCTCTCAGCAGCAACAGACCTGACAGTGGGGAAAATCTACGCTGCTATGATGATCATGGAGTACTACCGGCAGAGCAAGATCAAGCGCTCGCAGGCTCTTCGTGATGAGCAGGTACTGCTGTCTCAAGGAAATAGCACTCTAGCTGCATCCAATCCTTTAAAGTCAAAGGCAGACTGACGCACTGAAATCAAGGCTGCGGGCCTGTACTCCCATTCATACAAACCTGGGCTGTGACAATCTCAAATCCACGGAAGAGTCCTAATTCTGTCACCTCAAAGGAGCACACAGGGGCTGAACACAACCATTTAGTGATCTAATGCAATCTCCTATCTCCTATATGCAATGCTTCTTCTCTAATAGCCAAAATAGTGCTGCCATCTGCTGGACAAAGTTTGTTACTTCTTGCTTTTGTAGGAATGTTAAAATGCAAAGATAATTTAGCATTCAGGCATACTTTATACAAAATTTAAAATGCTGATTTAGTAGTTTATACCAAGGAGTTGCTGTTATATAGCAGTCAATATTATTGAGTCTGCTGGGTTTGGTTTTAAAGGTATACTATGCAGGATATTTCAAAAAAAAATGCATAGACTCACTGACAACCCTCCAGAAGTGTGTGGCAGTGTATTTATCTGCTGAGACGTTGCCCTCTGCCTTATTTTCATCGTATTTGTCTGTGCTTGGGACGTCTCTGGGCACAGCCTGCAGGTGAGACGAGGCACAGACTGTAAGATGCACGCATCCAGGAGAAAGCTACACAGTTCCTGCGTAGTATACCTTTAAGCAGACTGAAGTGTTGTCACAGCCCCTAATGTGCCCGTGCCTGAACATCACCGGAGTCCTCTTGCTGAGCTCGATTCTTTCCTGTATCAGCTGCTTGTGAAGATACAATACCTCCTCACTCCCCACCGCCCGTGCCTGTAACCTTGGACTGTTAGATTTGCATTATGATATTGCTGCACTCTACCCTTCAGGTCAGTGTTAGAGCTGACCACTTTATTTCATTGTAGTGATTGAGATCAGAAGATAATGTAGTTAATGGTTAAGTTAATGGTTTATGTAGCCAGCTCGGATCATAAACATATGAAGTGCTTGGGGACGCTCGCCAACCTGATATTTCATTGCATGTGTAAAGACACTTAAGACGTCTCTCAAACATCAAACGTCCTTCATCCTCTTTTTGCTGTCTCGTACACTGTTCCTCTACCTCCGTCCTTTGCAGTCCTCTCCAAGCGGAGTGCTCCACACTCGACACAGACATATTGTTTTACTCAGTCCACTTCTCTCCCACAACACATTCTGTACATCATCCCCTCTACGTAGTCCACTTGCCGAGTTGTAGGCTGCTGCCTGTCTCAGCTGGGCCACCATATGTTGTAGCAACACCCAGTGAGAGACCTGTGCAGTGTTTCATGATCCAATTATGCCAGTAGTGCAGATACCATCACACAACAATGTGAAAGTGTGAAGGGCGCTTTACATGTTGTGTATTATATTGTAATTAGTGCACTCATAGATGGAGGTTTTGCTCCAGTTTGGATTTGAATAAAGGTGGAGGCAGCAAAACAGTTACAATTTTGAATATGAAAGTTGACAACGTTTTATTTTTTTCATCTCACTTGCATGTGTAAGTATAGAATTGTTTGAAATTGCAAAAGGTTGATAGGTACTGTTGAAACTTCTTAAGTGAATGATCAATATATGAATGACAATGAATGTGGCATTGTCCGTCATGCATTTCACCTGCTGTATGTTCCCCTCCACAGGATTGTTGCAGTGTTTATCTGCCATGATGTCCTCCATCCCTCCTTTGAACGAGGCCCTTCCTTTATTCCTCCCCTTTATATCAGTTCATATTTGACGTCCCCTGCTGTGAAAACATTTTCTTCTGTGTTTCTGGAAATGTATTTTCCTCAGCATTCAAGTATTTATATCCGTCATCAGATGACAGGTGATCATCAGATGAAACCCAGAATGATTGTCTATCATTCCCTATGATCCTGCCCTGAGCTCCAGACTGAGTGGGTGAATTCCACTTCCTTATTGGACTCTATAAAGCACTTTAAGGTTAGAGTCCTGCACCTGGACGCCTCAAAGGGTTGCCAGGTCTCAAAGTGCCCCTGAGTCCACCCATCTCTTTCTCCTGCTAGCTGCTGGACATTGTTGCTCAAGAGTCCCTCCCTCCCATTTATTCCTCTTCCATTACCTCTTCTGCCTGGCCGACAGTCCCCTCTGTACATGCCCCTCTTTTCCTGCTCTGCCCCTTCTCCCTCCATTTCCCTGTCAGTCTGCCTGATAGCTGGCGACGGCCATGTTGTATATCTCACACAGAATCGAACGCCATTACTGTTTCAGCGCGTGGAGCCACCTTCCCCCGCCCAGGATGGGGGTCCGGGACTTAACAACGCCCTCCCTCCACCTGAGACAACGGAGACGGTCAACAGCCTGTGAGTTGGATGCGGTCGTCGTGTTTTACTTTACAGGTGGTGGTTTGTTGAAAGCAGATCAGTAAAGGAAGATGCGTCTGTGTCGGCGTATTTGTGTGTATCATAGGCCGGTGGAGGGGGGGGTCCCGGAAAGCCAGTCATGGGTGACAGCTCGTGCTCAGGAGATGTCCCAGAAGGTCGGCAGCTGGAGCCCTGAGGGACACCCTGAGGATGGCCTGGGAAGCATGACCAACTCTCAGGTAGAAAGCTCATACAAACACACACCCAGGACCACACACCTAACAGCACACACACACACACACACACAATACACATGAAATACATCTTTGTCACACACCAGGTTTGTGTGGACAGGAACTCAAACACTCAGTCCATTTAACATTTGTTTTTACTTTCATGTCATTGCTACCAAATGAACTCCCAAAGAACAATTGAGGACAGTTAAATGGTAAAATGAACTCCATGCAGTCACGGATTGCTACTCCATCTCCACTGGAAGCAGTAATTATAACCTCTGTGTGTTACATGAATGAGATGAAGACGTAAGGGCATCAGGTTTGTGTTCCCCTTCATTATAACTGAGGTTAAAGAGACAGTTCATCCCAAAATCAAAAATGCTACACTATTTATCAGTCTAAATTGTTTTGGTGTGAGCTGCCGAATGCCTGAAATAACTGGATGCTAGCTTGTGTTGCTCAAAGTGCCAAAATATATCATTTGAAAAACACAGCAGCAATGCCTCTTTCCAGAAATCATGACACGGTAACTTAGAATAATCATCAGACCATGTTGTGAGCAGTTTCATGTAGGAACCATTTTCTTTCTTATAAACCACACCTGCCAAACGCATCACTGCACAGGAGGAAACGTGCATCTGCTGCTAGTTAACCTTGCACCAGGTCAGGAATGCTGCTCAGCCTTGCAGCCAATTTTCCCCAGTGGCTACTTGCGGTATTGCAGGAAAAAAAAAAAAAAAAACTCCCCATAGACTCACCATTATAAAAGAGACGTCTGTAAAAGTGTTGACAGGACACCTTGCACCCCAAACAAGGTCAGTTATGACTTTTCGTATTATGAATTTTTGATCTATGTTTGCAAAACTTTCTTTGAGCTGAGAGAAGTAATTTAAAAATCTGTGACATCATCACAATGTAAAGTCTCTGGGAACTCACAAGCAGGGCCCGTGGGAGAGACACTATTGCGTGTATTCAGTGGGATGCATAGCGCGGATGTAAACCTGGAAGCTAGAAACTTTTTTGGCGTATGCACCAGGCAACTCTATTGGAATAAATAGACGCCATCTTGTCACCCGGTATCTAGTTATTTTTATAAATGTATGCGTAGCACCACTGAGCTAGCTAACATTACAGCTTAGCCACGGAGGACGCCATTAATGTTTACATCAAGCTTTTTGTCTGTGAATAGATGCACACGTCCTTCCGCGCAGTGATACATTTCGCAGGTGTTGTTTTTGGTAAAGAGAAAATAGTTCCTACATGAAACTGCTCAAAACAAAGTCTGTTAATAGGGTCATGTTTTCTGGAAACAGACATTGCTGTTGACTTTTTGAAATGTATTTTTTTGGCGCTTCAAGCTGAATGCCATCCAGTTTCACAATGTTTGAGAGAAGGCAGACATCTCTGCACTCAGCAACTCACGCCAAAACAATCTAGTGTAGCAAATAATACTACACTGGGAAGAAATGTGTTTTTGATTTGGGGGTGGACTGTCCATCAAAAGTAGGAATACAGCAGCCTATTGTTAGTCAGGGCATTGATTTGCTTCTTGTTTAATGTTGTTACGCTCCTCTCCAGTCCAGTCAGTAATAGCAACGTTAACTTATGCTTATGGTTGGGGGTACTCTTGTCAGTAGATGGCATGCTGTGTATCCTGAAGCCACTTTGTCACAAAATAGAGAAGCTCAGAGCTCATGCTGTCCCATCTTTACTGCCTTGTTGCCTATATTGTTTCTGCTCAGTAGGTCATTTCCATCTTCTGTGATCTCTCTTGCCTTGACTTTTTCAGTTAGCATTGACATGGCGTTAACCTTTCTTTGATTAGTCCCATTCTCAAACCTGTCTCTTCACACAGTGTTTTCTATCTTACTGAACTTATCCTTCGCCGTACGTTCTCCACATTTCATTCAGAGTCTATCTTGCCTCTGTTTTCAGAGTGGTTCATGTCTCTGTCATCATGCTGTTAAACCTCTCTGCTTGTAGACCTCCTGGAGGGCCTGACAGGTCTCTGTATCAGTCAGCCCCATGACATAGCCACTTCTCCATATCAATCAACAGAGGTCTGGAGAAGTTTAAACTCAGGAGTCGGATAGAAGAGAGTGGCTGTCGGCTTCATTCAAACAAGTTTGAATGACAACCTGCAGTTAGATGAGACAAAGCAAATCATACAGCAACATCAACAACTGGAGACATTAGATGACAAATGCCTTCATAGGAAAACACCACCCAAATACTAAGATACAAATAATGTGATGACAGACGGAGTCATTGAGCAGCAAGCAGCAGCTGCGAGTGGTTTAGAGTTTTTCTGGCATTACATAATTTAGAGTTTATTATGTATTGTTTTTAAATATTGAATGCTGAAATAGTGAAATGAAAGAGCAGGCACTGGACTCTGTTTTCCCATTTTTTTGTGTCTAAGTGACTAATCAGAACAACAATTACTGAAATTAGTCCAGTATTGTGTGAGACTGCTGCAGCCAATGTCATCTGTGTGGGCAACTGAGGACTGTTAATTTATGTCCACTAAAAGTGCTTGTTTTTGCCATTGACAGGTTCAGATTGTTTGTGTTTGACATTATGGGAAGGGTCCCTACAGAGGTTGACCTCTTTTTTAAAGAGTAAGGTCCTTTTTTTAACCAGAAACAAACCCACCAGACTCCATTTAAATAAACTGTAATTTTATCATTGTAAAAATACACCTCATTCAAAGTCAACAGAGATAAAATAAAACTCAAAAAAGCCGTCTTGGATCATCTTTCTACTCTTCCAGCAATCCTCAACTGCGATTTAGTTGAAATAAATTCACCTAGTTAGATGTGAAAATATACTTTCAGGTCTGTTTCTGGTTAAACAAAAAGGTCTATCTCTTTCAGGATCATTTCCGTAATGTTCTCAGACACTGAGAATAACAATCTGAGCCTGTCAGTGGCAAAATCAAACACTTTTAGTGGATGTGAATCGACAGTGCTCAATTGCCGGCAAGAATCGACCGCTCTTGCTCAAAACTGAACTACTTTCAAATATAGTTGTTCCCATTAGTCTCTTAGACACAAGGACGTGGGAAAATAGGGTCTGAGAAAACAAAGAAGTGCCAAGCTTCTGTTAAAAACCGAAGTATGGCCAAGCAAGACAAGGCCAAGCCAATAGCCCCAGCTGCCAGATTCATCTCAACTTTTCCAGGTATACTCCAAACAAAATAGAATTTGACATATTTGCACTGGAACATTTGCCTTGTTGTCACCAAAACGACATGCTGGATCTAGATTTGATAACTACAATGTGTGCAAACCAACCAGCCGAAGTTTGCTGCATACAGTGTATCAGTTTCTGCACCTGGCCAACACTGTCATGGGATCAGTTGTGTTCTTCACATGCCCTTTGGGCTGCACATGGGTTCCCTCCCTGCTGCGACTCATGAGCTCCTCCATCTGGCGTCAGTGCCATTCAACAAAGAATCTTTACATTTGCTTGATGCTCCATTTTTGAGAGCAGCCTTTGCGAACACTGGGTTTGATTTTATTTGGAGTATACTCACGATCTTAAGATCCAAACACTCCTTTTTTTCCTCATTCATCGCACGATTTAAAACTAAAAAAAGAAACAAAAAAAAGACAAATCCCTCCTCACACTCACACACTCACCAAATTCTCCCACTGACTATTTTTATCTCTCTGAGACCCTCAATTCTCTGCTTTCTTTGGATAACAAACTTTCCCACCTATCCCCCTACTCCCTGTCAGTTTTCATGGCAGCCGTCACAGCATCTCCTGCTCTCCTGCTCTGTTTTCAGACGGTAGAGATGAGAGAGATGGGGCAGGATGGTTACTCGGATACTGAGCACTTTCCACCAATGGAAGGCCATGGCAGGGCCGCTTCCATGCCCCGCCTCCCAGGCGACAACCAAGTGAGCAGCATTCTCACCTTTCCACTCTCTTTCTATTTCCCCCATCGTCTCTGTTCCTCATCTCCTCTGTTCGATAAGATCACATTCTCAAAGGTCTGACTTGTTGCGTAAGATTTATTGCTGTGGTTACTCGAATCCATGTTGGAGAAAGTTTGGCACAGGGTCAAAAGGGATTCCTGCTAAATGACAATAGTCCTCGAACACTGGGGCACAAAGGTTACATGTTTAGATACTAGGAACCACCAGTAATGTGACTACCATCAAACAATATATGCTATCGTGGCAATATTTCTGGCTAAAACATGGAAATGTTTTGCTGAAATGTTGAGCTCCCAACGTGAATTCAAAAGGACCACAGCAAGGCAAAGTGGGACCTTCTGCTCCTTTTTTTTCTTCCTCTCCTGTTGTCGTCCTCTCTTCCTCTCATTCTGCCACCTGCATGGAGGTTTTTAATTGTGGTTGTCCCGTTTCCATTGAACACACTCATCCGTTTTATATTGTTTCATATCCTGGTGAGTGCTCTGGTTGTCATATGCGCACAACATATTTATAAATACAAATGTGCACACATACATACAGTTTACACACTTCTCTGCCCACCATTATATCCCCCTCTTTATTTATCTTTTCTTGTTGTTTTTCTACTAAACTGTCTCTTCCTTCCTGTTAAAGGTTTTGCTTGTGCTGAACTCTTTTTGAATTTTGGGGGCTTTTTTTTTTCATCCAGGACTGGAACCAGCATGATATTGCATTTTACAGATGTGTGTGTGTGTTACATTTGTTTGTGTGTCGTGTATATATGTGTGTGTGTGTGTGTGTGTGTGTACAGCAGTTTTTCTGTGCTCTCACTGTTCTCTGTGCCCTGAAATTCACACTGTTTCTGTCACTTTGTTGTCCGCCGTTTGAGTGTGGGTGTGTTTGTGTGTATGCATATCCATTTGTGTGTGTATCTTGCTGATTGTCGTCATCGCTGTTGTGACCGTGTTGCAGTTGGTTTAGCATTTTCATGGTGAACTTGTCTATATATATATAACCCTATTTTGGCTCCAACCACCCCCAGTCTCTGTGGTAAGTGTTTCTCCTCCACCTTCACTGCTGCTTCGGTGTCTAATCAGACTCTCTTTCTCTGTCCCTCCTTCTCTGTCTGTCTTTCCTCTCTCCACTGTGGCACCCCATCTCTTTTTGGGTTGAACCTCCACCTAACACTCTTTGGTTTTTACTTGTACTCCACTGTACCTCTTTTCTCTTCCATTGCGTATCTATCCATCCCTGTCTCCCTTACTTCGCTTTCCCCTTCTTGGTTCTGTGTGTATGCTCCATGTGTGACCACACCTTTGGTGTATTTGTGGCTCTGTGTGTGTGTGTGTCTTCTCTGTGCTCATACAGCAGCGGAGGAAAGGGAGACAACGTGGCAGTAACCTCAGTGTATGTACCCTGTCTTCCCTGTCTCGTCTCTCTCTTTCTCTTTTCTCTCTCCCTCTCACTCTCACACACTCTCCGAACTTCTTTCTTTCCTCATTTTTTCACGTCTCCATGTTGTGTCTTTAACATGGCAGGGGTTTTCTTTCAAATTTAGTGGGACAGCCCTTTTTTGGCATGTACCAATCTGATGCCAGCCCAGCTTCCAAACTGATCCCAGCATCCTTGGCTACTTCATGCACCTAACAAACGGGGTTTGGAGTTGGGCTGAACTCTGCACGTCCCCTGTCATTATCAACAGTCATGCCACACTGTCTCGTGGCCTCTGTCTCTCTCTCTCTCTCTCTCAGCTGCTGCTAGTGCTTTGTTGCTTTATGTCCTCATGCCTGTGTGCTTGTCCATTTCGATGTTGTCAGCGTTTCCCCGTCTGTGTCAGAGTCTCCATTCACACCTGCATGCAGGAAACGCGTTTAAGTGGGAGTGTGTTTATGTGTGTGTGAGTAATGATGAGAGACAGAAAGAGGATTGGTATATATGTGTGTGTGAATGGATATATTTTGGGGATTCTCAGTGCTACTCCTATGAGGCCAGATAAACCTTTATATGCATCTGCCAACTGCCAACCTGTCAGCTGATTGGTCTAATACACAACAACTGGAAAACTGGCCAGCTTAGCTGCTGAAAGGATCTAGCACTGAAGTAGCCTGATACGGTTTACATGCCCAGGTCAGCAACTTGTGGCACCATAGGCTCTGTCCTGCTGTCCCACCTCAGAGCATGAGGCCTCAGCACTGCAGAAGGAAGTTCTCATGTGGGTAGAGGACTCAGGACAACCCCTATGTACCTACTGCATGGCTGGAGGACAGCACGCTGATCCAGAGCAGAAATAGAGGAGTTTTTGTGCAGCCTGGAATGTGCCATTTATGGGTGGTGATGATGGAGGACTGATGCAAGTCGTACTGACATTTCTATCTCCTTTTTTCTTTCACAAAGCAAGTAACAGACGCATGGAAGGCATGGCTGTTTGCCATCATCTCTTTTACTTTATTTCTTGTTATTCTTTTTTTGTTTTATACTTTATAATTCCTCTGTATCGGGGGTCGACAATTAGTTTCAGCCCTGAGTCAGTTTTTCTGAGCAGTTTGGGGGCTAGCACAGGCGCAGTGGAGATCATGAATTAAAAGTTGTTTTAGTAGCCATCTGATAGTTATTTGGTAATTTTATTAGCCTTCATTTCAGCACCAGTAGATCTTCACATTAACAGGGATAGTTGTGATCATTTTAAGTGGGGTTGTATGAGGTACTTATCCACAGGCAGTGTATTACCTACAGTAGATGTCAGTCAGCACACACCCAGTTTGAAGGAGGAGGCAGGAGTAGCGACACTAAAGCTAAGCAATGTGCTGCTGCTAACAAAACATGTTTTAAAAATCCCACGTAAAAAAATCATTATCAGTTTGAGTGTACGCTGTATTTAAAATATTGTCACCGCTTTACCTTGCCGCACCAGCGCTTTTCAACGGGAAACTGACACCGCTATACCAGACTCCATTGAAAAAAACACTAATTTAACATTGCTAAACACAGGAGCTGCTGGTCTACCACTGTTGTGATCAGTTGGCTTGCATGATTGTGGGACTTTGGCATTTTAAAGGGTTAGTTCAGATTCACCAAAGTCACACAGTTACACAAACAAACTAACTGATTAAGGCAGTGGTAGAACTGACAAGGTTTTCACACAAGGAGTAGACCCAAAAGCACAACACAAGGGCTTTTCAAAAACACAGAGTCTTTAATGAAGATGGCAGGTAAAGGTGAACAAGTTACCAAAAAGGGCAAGGCAGATTCGAAGTCCAAAAATGGCAAAAGTCAAAACACTGGGAACCTGACACTAGAAAACAAAAGGCTGGAACGCTACTGAGACGAAGGAGCACACAGACTAAATACATGAGGAGAGGGAAGACAATGAGACACAGGTGCAGCACATTAGGGCGGGGCAGGTAATCACACCGGAGGGAAACTTGAGAGGAAGTAATCTGAAACGAGAGGAGAGTAGACAGAATAAAACAGGAAATGCAGAACTGAAATGAAAAACAAAACTTGACAAGACATGACAAGAGCAGCAGCTCCCGTGTTCGGCAAGCCAAAATTACTGTTTTGTCAAAGGAGTCTAGTAGCGTTGACGAGAGCATAGATTGGGAACTGAAGTTGTCAACAGCCTCCCTGCCAGAAAGGCCGAGGTAAAGCGGAAAAAAAGTCTAAATGAAGCTTACACTTTAACTGATAATGATTTTTTTTAGGTGGCTTAAATATGTTTTACTGCCAGTCCTGTCCACAGCAGTACGTTGCTTAGCTTTAATGGTGGGACTCCTGCCTGTTTCTCCAAACTGGGGGCATGACAACCGCCATCTACTGTAGCTAATACACTGACCATGGATAAGTGCCTCATACAACCCCAGTTCAAAAGATCTGAACTATGCCTTTAAATCTTGCTCAGCAGTCTGGTGCAGAATGGGGGAGGATATTGAATATTAGATGGGTAATTAAGATCATTTGCTGATATGTTTAATTGGGGCTAACTAATTATGATGGAGAGTCGAATTTAGCCCATGGGCTACTTCTTGCCGACCCCTGCCCTATAATCTGTATACAGTGTTTATATTTTTGAAGTAGCATGATTGGACCATTACTACTAATGTGTGAGTGTATGATGTGGGAGGAAGGCGGGTGGGCTTTGAGTTCAAGAAACAGACGCTATTCACACACATGCATTCATACACACACACACACATACACAGTGTCTCTTATATTAACCCATAGCTCACAGGCAACACCAACTCAACAATCAAAGGAAACACCTCTCCCTGCATCTCTCCCTCTCTCTCCCCTCCTTCTTCGATGGTCTCTCACTTTCTCTCTCAGACCATCAATGACAGCAGTCCCATGAAACGCTCGGCCTCGTCGCTGGGCCACAGCAGGTCTGGGCGGGGCCACAGAGACAAAGGAGGGGTGGACGACTACAACATGGAGCGTGTGCCTGAGGAGGGGAGAACTTCCAGACATGGACACCGCCGAAAAGACCGGAGTCATCGGGCGTCTGAGAGGTCCCTCTGTCGCTACACGGAGGCTGACACAGGTGGGAAAGATCAAAGTGATGATGAATCGTTATCTAATGTCATAGTAGTCTTTAATGTTTTCACCACACCCCAATAACCACTCCATGAAACTCCACCACCAGGCCTGGGCACAGACCTGAGCACAACCACCCAGTCAGGCGACCTCACGTCCAAAGACAAGGATCGTGACAGAGACCGCGGCCGATCCAAAGACCGCAAGCACCACCACCATCACCACCACCACCACGGCTCCGTGGACAAGGAGCGCTATGTAGCAGATCGAGGGGGCGAGTACGGACACAGGCACTCCCGCGACAGAGAGCATGAGCGGGAGCGGGAGAGGGAGAGAGAAAGGGACCGGCGCTGGTCGCGATCGCCCAGCGAGGGTCGCGAGTGCCTGACGCACAGACAGGTGGGCTCCTGGGTACTTGTGTGCATGTGGTGTTCAGTTTGAACAAAAGCAGTGGTATGACCACATTTTCAGTGTTATGCTGAAAAATATAGGGCCTCTAGTTTGACAGTGGTTGCCTGGTTGAATCCACCAACAATGCCTAGGTGGTCTTTTCTGGCAATAAAGAAAGACAGTACTAAGTTCCTCTGATGGAGAACATTGATGAGCACATTGCCTACTGGCAAACAGATCTCCTCTAGTTATCTGAGGGACCTCTGGATAGGACACTGAAACATCATGAGTTACGATAGGACTTCCTGCTGCCCTCAAATTAGAGGCCAAGACATGTTGTTGTCCTTTAGAGGAATACTTCACCCATGAAATTACCATTTGCATATCAATTTTTCACCCCATGTTACATTGAATTTGAGAACAAAATTGTGTCTTCCTTGCATGTCTCCCTGGTGAACGAAGAATCTGGATCTGAGAAAATTCTTTGCTCCTCTTTTGCTACAATTCAACAAGAATTTCCTCACTTTTTGGATTCTCCGTTCACCAGAGGCTTGCCAGAAGAAAGTTTGCTACATGAATTCAACATATCAAGGGTTGAGTTATTGATACGAATGGTCATTTTGTGGGTGAAGTGTGGCTTTAACAACACAAAGTTGTGGCAACAATAGCACGGGCCCTTCATGTACATTTGTATATATGTCTGACTACATGCACACAAACATATTCTTCTTTGTGGGTTTAATCGTGTGAATACAAGTACTTGTTTGTTAAATGAAGTCACTGTTTTCACTGTTCCAACAACCCCACAAATATGCATAAAGAATGTATATTTGAGTACCTGACTGCTGTCCCTGCCCTGCCTAAATGTTTATAGACTGCCACTGTTCCCTCACGTCCCTCCCCCCACTACCTTTCCTTTTATGGCATCCTTTTCCCAAACACACAACCTATGACATTTCCTATTAAAATAGGAAACAAAAAGTATCTATGTTCTACCTTTGCTGACAAACTTCTGCGATGCTCCTATTCAGCCTTTTCTATTGAATCTTTATATTATAAGTTGTCTTGCAAAGGAAGACGTATTGAGGGAGAATTGTCTCCTCTCATTTGAACTTTTGCCTTGGTGTTATAAAAAAATAACTTTTTATAACTTGACATGTTGCACACATGTCACACTGCTCACTAACGATGATTTAAAACCAAACACATTTTATGTATGTTTAGTCACCATATTTACCCTGTGCCACATTTGTTGCTCCGGAAATCAACCCTTTACCCTTCTTTTCTCCTGTCGTCTTTTGTTTCTTTCCTCTGCGTGACATGTTGCTTCTCTCTGTATGGTGCTGTTTGGAATCCCATCTTTTTTGTCCACATCCTCTGCTCTGTTACTTTTTGATGCCTTTCATTTCTGCCCTTCTCTCCTCCACTGCACGCACATTATGACTGGTGCTTTTATTCTTATTGTTGCTATGGTTCTTGTTCTTATCTTTTCTTGCTTGTCTATCTGGACTCTCTCTGCCTCTCTATCTTGCATTCTTTCTCTCCGTCTCTCTATTTGTTTTATACTCTATCTTTCCCATCCTCTTTACTCTACATGTTCTGTCGTTGAATTTGTGGTTCGTTCTTTTTATTTGCTTTATTTCACTTTTCGTGTAGGGCAGTAGTTCGGTCAGCGGAAGTCCCGTCCCCTCAACCTCGGGGACCAGTACGCCACGTCGAGGCCGTCGACAGTTGCCTCAGACCCCCGCAACACCCCGGCCCCATGTTACCTACTCCCCTGTGGTCCGTAAGTCCATGCCCACACCACCTGGGGGGCCACAAGGCCGACCCCAAGCCCCTGCCCCACGCCGCTTCTCTCCTGAGCCTCCCCAAGGCCAGGGCCCTCCCCCCGCTGGCCTCCCCCTGGCCCACCACGGCCCATCCCGCCAGGGTCATCATCCCCCACCCCGCTGGGGGGACACAGGTGGAGGAGGTGGCTCCATTGAAGGGGATGGCTGCTTCTACAACCAGGACTACCAAGACTATGAGCCCCACCATGAACCACCTGCCTATGAGCAGAACCCCACGCAGGGTGGCAACCCCCACCCCCATTCTCTGGCCAACCACCCACTGCCACCTCCCCCACAACAACAGCCACATAACCCCCATCCCCTCCCTCCACCCCAGCAGCACCCTGTAAACAACCCCCATCCTCATCCTCCGCCCCACCCACAGCCCAGTCGCACCTCACCTAGGACTGCCGGCCATGCGCCCCCTCCCACTACCGCCCTGACTGGACCTGTACAGGGCCAGATGCAGCCTGCCGCCCAGCGCCGCCTGCCCAATGGCTACCGCTCTTCTTCACCTTCAACACATCTTCATGGACCCCCACATACTGGGCCTCACAAGGTCCCCCCTCCAGCCGGGCATCCTAGAGGTCCCCGCAAGGGCCTGCATGAACCCTACAGCGAGACGGAGGACGACGACTGGTGCTAGCCTCTGGGGATGGGGGAGGGGCGTAAGGAGGAAACAGAATTGATAGATGGACGGAAAGGTGGAGATAGGAAGCTCTGAGCCGGAGCTCTGACTGCCAAGGGAAACCATGATTCTTTCTTTCTTGCCTGTTCAGTTTTTTCCTCTCCTCCACTGCTTGGCATGTCCCAGTAATGGTGGGCTAGATGAAGGGATAGGTGTCAGGATGAAGGGGTGGAACAAGAATGCTGAGGCAGGATCTGGAGAAACAAGTGGTGTAAGAGGAAACCACCTCCACGTTCTGCTTGCATTGTTGTTGCATTCATATCTTGATGCCAAATAAGACCAACCTCAAACTGCAGTTTATAAGGATGCAAGCAGGAGGGGTGACGGACACTAGTCTTTGTGTGTCTTAAATTATGCCTCTGGCAACGAGCTACAGCCACTTACAAGATGTCAAGAGTTGCGACTCGACAAAAGACACTTAACAGTCAGAGACAAAAGAACGACCTTTTTTTTTTTTTTGCTTCTCAAAGCTAACTTCAGTTAAGTTAGCAGCAAAAAGAATCAAATCCAACCCTCCCAGCCACCAGTTGAATATTGATGAGTTTTATCATCTGTGTTTTTAAATAAGAACAAATCTGACAATGAGCCCTCCACCTGTATGAGGTGAGGCGGCCAAGTGGGTGGGAGAGTTGGGGAGCACTGCACGAGGTTGACGAGTCCCTTGGTCAAAATCTAGAGGACGGGACGGGTGTGATGGGGACGTTTACCGTCGTCCTTGGAGAACACCCTCCTCCCAGAAACAATTAGACCAACCTCAACCCGCAACCTACAAAGGAAGAAAAACAAAAAAAAATGTGGAGATGGGTTTCAGAAACAAAAAAAAAGCAAACCAGTAACTGTTTTCTGCAGTATTTCTTCTTCTATTCCTGCTTCTTCTTCCTCCTTCTCTTCTACTTCTTCAAAACATTGAAGCTTGAATCTTCTGTTGCACCCCACACAGCTTCGTTTTTTAGACTTGCGGAGTTGTACACCCTGTGGAATCCTGCATGAATGATACAAAAAATAATAATAATAGCAACAATGAGAATCTATTGTATGTGGGGGGAAATTTTACTTGGTCCTTTCTGTTGTGGTCTGTAGGGTTTCTCTCTTTTTTCAGTAAGAATGCCTTTCTGTTTCTCTCTCTCTCCTCTGTGTGACATTCCTCTCTCTGTACCTTCATCTACACTAAAATCAAAGTGATAGAAGAGAGATTGGAGAGAGACTGTATGTATATCTAAAAGGAAAATGATTACTTTTTGCTTGTTTGTGTGTACATTCTGTGCTAGATGCCTGCCACTGATACAGCTGGAATTTCACGTTTTTTTTGTGGAAGTCACTTTTTGGGTGAATATACCGTGAAGCAGGGTAAAGAGGATAAGAGATGTCGATATTGGTTTACAAGTTGGACGGATCATTAACATCTCAAAGTCTTCCAGGGTTTGGGGTTAAAACAGAGAGATATGAGAGAAAGAGACCAATAGAAAGGCAGCAAAAGGAGAGAAACTCTTCATCTTTGTTTTCTTTGTTATTGACGGTAATGATGGATAAACAGATAATATAATAACTCCTAATGATCATGACGATCGTGATAATGAGACAGATTCTCCATATTTGGTCTGATGTTTTGTTCTGTGTGTTTTATTTTGAGCTCGGCTAATCATTTTTCCAACCCTGAGGTGGAGCTCTAACCCCACAGTTGCACTGTGGGAGAATGAGTCTGCAGGAGCGCAAACATCAGTCAGAGATTTCCCAAAACACTCGATACGTCTGTCTTTCTTGTCACTCTCTGTCAACAAAGACAGTGGGTGAATTTGATTGTGAACCCCTGCAAAAATAATCAGTCAAATTCAGCAGTTCCCCACAGACTGCTGCATTTATTTGGATGTGTCTTCTCTCCTGCAGATGCTAAAGCAGAGTTCCACCACCGCTTGTGACCTTCCGGTGGCGCTGTGTGACAAACAGTGTCCCTGTAGTTTTTGTACCTCTCCTTTGACTTCACTTTTGATTCAGAGTTGTTTATCACACACGGAGAGTAGCTCATTCTCTCACTTGTAGACCATGTCGTCTGCGTAAACACAGGCGTGCAGCTCAGATGGGTTGGAGAAAAGATGCCTGGGCCTCGTCACGGTCCCAGAAACCATCTCCGTTCTGTGTGTATCACTCCTGTATATCTTTTATTTCTATCCGTGTGTTTTCTCTGTGTGCCTCAAACTAACACTTGTCACTAACGCACACCACTGTCAGCCCCAACATTATTGTTATTGTTTTGTTTATTTGACCTGCGTTTTTTAACCTGGAGGCCTATCACATGTTGACCAGAGAATGCACCGAAAAAATAGAAAAGAAAAAAAACTGCCTATTAGTGTCTTTCCAACCTCAGTGGAATGTCACAGACAAGTATTTTTTCACATCACTACACTTAAAATCAGAAAGCACACTAAGTATGTAGCTCCTGGTTGTGGTGTGTGCGTGTAAGTGGGGGTTTTGCCTGTGTGTGTGTGTGTGTGTGTGTGTATGTGTACATGGATGAGTGTGTTTCAGGTCAGTTTTTGGCGTTTTGTTTTGTGCTTGCTTTGCGTTATTATTCTTTGTTTCCAGGAATCCTTTTGAAATCTTTGAAATGTTTTAGTCAAATCATTGAAACAATCTTCGTGTGTATGTGTGTGTGTATGTGTGATGTCAGTAACCCCCTGAATGAAACATGCAAACCCCCCAAACATTCACCATCCATCTTTGTGTCTATGCTGCAGTGAAATCCACTAACACGCTGATTAACCACACAAAGTCTTCAAAAAGCAATGTAAAGCCGCTACTGAGAAAAAAAAGTTTTTTTTAAGTACAAAAGATTTTAAAAAAAGGAAAAAATATCTAGTTCCAGAAATGCATGTGCTATGTGCATGCCACACCGTGGGTTAACAGTCATCTTCAGGACATAAAAGAAAAAGCAGATTAATGAATTCAGAGGAAATTAAAAAAGATTTAAAAAAAAAAGATATATAAATAGATAGATGTTTTTAAAAAGCAACGTTTCCTTTTTTCCTTCTATTTTTGAGAACAAAAAAGGTTAAAAATTACAAAAAAAAAAAATGTTTAAAGAATAAAAAACACAAAAGAGACTTTGGTGAGAGTTTGTTTTCTTCTGTTACATGGGGTTGAGGCACAACACGACCATGTTCAGGAACACCACAAAAAAAAAAAAAGAACTGTTTTAAAAAAAATATATATATACAAAGAAAAGAAAGTACAGTTCAGAAGATGGTGTATTCTCCCTTCTACTTTTTGTGGGGGGTCAGGGGGTGCAGGAGCGAGCCAAATCTGATGATGTACTCATTCAAACTGGCTGTGGAACCTTTGATCTCTCACTCACTCCCTCTTTTTTCTCTCTCTCTAACTCTGTCTCTCTCACACTCTTATCTGTCGCACTCTCGAACTGTCTCACCGCTATTTCTACCAGTGCATTTTGTAATTCCAAACAGAACTCTTCCTAAAGAATAAAAACCAGAGAGAATGCACACCGCTTTGCCTCATTTTTTTGCCAGCATTACTGCTTCAGTCTTTATAACTGAGAGGATGTGTGTTGTGGGTGTGTATGACTGTGTGACTTTATTGTAAACAAACAGAAGTGATGTTTACATACAGTGTTACTCACCAAGATGCATTGTATGAATCCTTAAGGTCTGACAAAGGTGTGGAATGCATTTCCTTCGCCACAAAAACATCTGCAAATTCAGTTTTGTTTTGTTTTTTTCCTTTTTTATGACGTGCATTGTTTACATCTCTGTTTACTCACCTGCTGTCTTCACTGTCTCTGCTTGCTTTGCTTGCTTCCTTGTTTCTCAATAAACAAAAACAGGGCTCACTCACAAAATAACTCCACAGGGTACCTTTAAAGCTGCATCAGTTTGTGTTTGGGGCCACTTTAGGGCAGTAGAACAAGCTGTAAATACAACAGTGATACATTGTCACCCTTTAAAGTTGTGGTGGAAGTCTAACATTTTAGCTCTGTTTAGGCCTTTCGGCAGCTCCTGATACCTGACTCTATGGCTCTAACATGCTCCACTGTGTTCACAAACTGGCATGTAACTTTAGCCCTATATCCCTGCTGCGACGAAGACCTTCGTTATGCCACCTTTGCTTTTTTACACAAACAATGCTGGTATAATAGTGTGTGATTTAAGGTAGCATGCCTGTATTCCAGAAGCAAAAGAAGCATGACATGTAAGACAACAGCATCGGCCTCTAGTGTGACGTGTATTGTTCATGTCGGGCAACACTTTCAAAACTATAACAATGGCATTAACATGGCCATAATAATCAGATACCGTCCCTTCCATATGGCCGTTGATCCCATCCTCTGCAACTCCACTTTTACACTGTCTGTTCAAGGCGGGAATTTGAAGCCATCATATCCGCCTCAGCGTGCTGTATGTAAGGTACAGTCGCGTAATGTGGGGACAGAGTGGTTTCACCTTTAGTCCGCCATGGGAGGTAGTGACAGCGCTGAAACGATGTCAGTATAACAGGATAGACGATAGGACAGGATCATGTGCAGCACAGATGTGACATTTTGACGACATGTTATATGTGCAACCCACTGCGGGAGTTTTAAAAAGTAGCTGTTAGCAGTTAGGGGCTAATTCAAAGAAGAAGAACTGCGGCTGTAAATGTCTGAAAATTGGGAAAACAATGAAGCCTGGGAGCTTCTTATCCTCGAGTAGAGGACATGATCAGCTGCCATATAACAGGGACATATTATTGACACATTAATGCTGTTGTTGTTAAGAAAGTGCTGCTGCAGTGTATGATATTTGATACACTAGAGGCTGATGTGTGTGACATGTCACACCCGTCACACCTCTTTTGATTCCACAAAGCCATGATGCAGTGTATGATCACAAACTGGAGCAGAATGATGCTGCCATCATTTGGTTCTGTGTAAAAATGCAAAGAAGGCATACAGAAGGGACTTTGTAGCGGCTGTATAGCACAATCTCTGTCAAAAGGGCTATTGTGTTCTTAATTTGCAGACATTTTTGTTGCTGGTCTTCTTTAAGTTGGCTGCTAACTGCTAGTAGTAGCTTTTTAAATCACCCGGTGGCAGATTGCACACATAAAATGTCGTCAAAACCACAGGTTGTCAATCTTTTTCATATCAAGCCCCCCTTAATTGCAACACATTAGGTCACAGAATCAAATTTGATAAGATTTCAATTCAGGGACTTCTGTCTAGAAAGAATTTATGCTGCTGTCTTGGTCAGGCTTCCCTTGAAAAAGAGATCATTGTGTCTCAACGGGACCGACCTGGTTAAATAAAGGCAATAAATAATTTGGTTGTTGGATGTGATGAAGACCAGAATTCTACAGCCAAGGAGATAACTGTGGAGGAAGTGAAACCTGTATCAGAATAGTCACTGGGCGTATGTGTACAGTGAGTTAAGTAGTGAAAAATGAACTTTTCCCCATGTCTCGGGACATCCCCTGGAACTCCCTCAAGGGCCCCTGGGGATCCCCGTGCCCCTGGTTGAGAACCACTGGTCAAAACGTCACGCTCATCCCGTCCTGCCAACTCTTATTTTTTACACAGATGTCAAAAGGCTCTGTTACTACTGCCAGCTTAAAGGAGGAACAACTCTGTCCTCCCATTCCATGTTGGTATCTTTATACCGAACGGCAAGGTACGATGGTGCAACATTGTACAGGCAGCGTAAAAGGGGATTTTGTCTGTCTGTCTTT
The DNA here is from genome assembly GCF_041903045.1 of Epinephelus lanceolatus. Classification (NCBI taxonomy): domain Eukaryota; kingdom Metazoa; phylum Chordata; class Actinopteri; order Perciformes; family Serranidae; genus Epinephelus; species Epinephelus lanceolatus. The sequence continues at coordinate 29,411,132 of NC_135751.1, forward strand.
TGGTGCTGGGAAGATACCGTACAGTGGGTTTTTCACAATCAATGATGACATAAGAGGAGCTGCAGAGTCGGGTATTAATTCTCTTTGGATCCACTGGTAATACATAACATTTATTATTTCAGTTTTAAAGTCTACAATTCTGGAGAAAGATTTATGATATTTGAACTCAACACCCAAACAAACACGCCCCTTCCATCAGTGCTATCCATCCATTGCTATTGACACTGGCGTGGCTCCATTCCTAGTGGATGAGGACATGAAGGAGGGTAGCCAGTATAGTGTTTGTAGCTCAGTCTGAGCCACCTTGTTTCCTATTTACAGAGCTGTGCATGAACATGGATTTATTTTGCAAAATGATATTTGCTGAATCTGATAAAAAGTGTATTAGAGTTGCAGACTGTGCCTTAAGTTAACAACCTAAAGAGCTGATGAGGGAAAGTGATCCAAATTACCTCAGCTGCTCCAAGTGGATTCACCTCTTATATTTCTGATGCTTTATGTTGAAAGAATACCAAAAGAATACCAAACATCCACCAGAAACATCCACCAGACAGTGACATGCATCGTATGCCTGGAGGACTCGGATGTGTCAGCATACTCCTTCACAATGAGCTCGCGTGTGAGAGAAAGAGAAAAGGAGTAATGAAAGTGTGTGAGTAATCAGAAAAGGACTAACATGAGAAGGTGAACGAGTGTGTGTATGTTTTCACAGGCATGTCCAGACTGTTCCGGCCACCCCTCCCAGCTCTGTGTACACAGACAGGGTGCTCCGGTTTCAGCCGGAAGAATAAGCAGCACCGTCGGGGCCTCATGGGGCTCACACAGGCACTTCCCCCCACATTCCTTCCTCTGTTTTCCTGCCTGACCCCCCTCCCCCAACACCGGTGAATCCCTGTTGCGCCCACTCCGTCGTCTATAGGGGCATCACATTCCAAAACTTGCAGCTACCTAATTTAATATAATAAATAAAAGCTACATGCCATTTGATTTGATATGCATATATGTAATGTTTTACTTTGACTTCTACTCTGTGACTTTGAAGGATGTTAAATTTGCAAAATCCATCTCCAGCTGCTGGTGTTAAAAGTGTTGAACTTTGTAACACCCTTATCTCCCTATCTCAGTTTACTGTAACGAATTACTGATAATTCCCCACACTCTGTCGTTTAGCAACTCCACTCCACAAATAATTGATTCTTTACATAACCTTTAGCACCCTGAACCAATGACTACTATCATTACAGTGTTCAGGCCACAGTTAAAACTCTTCTTGCAGAGCCAGGGGATCCTGATTGTTCCCTGTGTGGCCAGTCAATGGGTTTACGACCTCCCCCTCACTCCTTTGACTGCCATCTCCTGAATTGTTCCTGCTTTTGTTCTGCAAATCAGTGTGGGGGATGTGAAGTTGTGGGGGAAGGAGAGCAAACTTCTTCTCACACTCAAAACCAGTTTCCTGTCGCACTCACACACACCCACACATACCACATCTAACCCTTCTTACTATCATGCTTCTGAAGCTTTTGACACAGATAAATGACACGTCACTCCAAATTCATTTTAAGTACAAAAAAAAGTTTAATAAATACTGAGGTAGTTGTCATTGAATGTTTTACACTTGATATCATCAACACATCTCCAACATTGTGTCATCTCTGGTCCCCACACTTGTAAAATGTATTCTGAGCTGTGAGAGTTCATGAAGGCAGCTCATTCAGATCAACCAGTCTCTTTAGTTCCGCCTCTGGCCAGCTGAAGCCGGTCCTTCCTGCGAGCTGTGGCCAATAACTAGGCCAAAAGTCACCGGGGCTACTACACATCAACTTCCGTGATTCCTGTGACATGCCCGGGCTTGTTCAGAGTCACGCTCCAAGACACCTTGTCCCGAGTTTCCGTCCACAGGACCCGGTAAGAGGCCCTCTGACGGTGCGTTCAGGCTCCCAGGACGTGTCGAAAAGTTTATAGCCTTTAATCCGCGCAGGTTTTCAACACGCTGCAATGGCTCTGTGTAGAGGCATGGGGGCAGGGGGGGCTCCCAGCTCACTGCTGCAGTTCACATAGTCCAGCAAAACTGTATTTACAATGAGATGCTGTTGCTCAAGTTTTGCTTTCTTGCACGGGAGGAAGTCCGGCTCCACAGCCGCTTTGCCCCGTCTCTTCCTGGACTGCTGTGTCGGGCCAGTCGGGGACATGTTCTCCTTGTTGTCCGCGTCGTGGCGGAGCTCTGTGGGGGAGGCCACCTCCTCTCCGGGTAAAGTCCGAGGTGTTTCGGTGGCACCCTGGAGCTCCATTTGAGCACCTGCAGGCTCCGTGGTCACCTCCATGGTGGGCTGCTGTTCACACACCGGGGCAACACTCTCCGCCGTCGCCTGGGCCGCATGGTACATGTCCCGGGCGGATTTCATCACCAGAGTCAGCAGGAGGCTCCGGTGGAGACGGAGACCCCCTCTCTGGGTGCGGGAGCTGTACAGTTTCCCCAAAGCCACCACCATGATCCTCTTGGCCTCTGCGCTGACCTCCATGTCACGGCTTGTTTTGGAAATTAGTCCCGGACAAACACTGGTTAAGGTTTGTGGATTCAGTGTATTCCCTCAGACTTCACACACAGACACAATACAGACTGGGTGCAGGGCAAGTACTTATCACCTCGCTGACGTCACTCACTTAGCGTCATACGACAAAGCCCCGCCCATCGGGCTCATACCCGGTGTACTGTTTCAAAACAGCCCTGCAACAACTGGTTGGACAACTGTGGCTGTGCTGCAGCATATTTAACTGCTCACATGCAAATAAAAAAGACAAAGGAAACTTAAAGTATGCTGAGAAAACCAAGGAATGACCCACAGGCACCCAAACAACCCCCAAATAACTGCAATGCTTACATGCTACCACAGAGACAGTAAACAGGAGCTGCTTATTACATCATTACACAAACAGATATAGAGGTTAATTGTGGTAAAGTGTTATTTTATCACACAATTTTGCACCCACAAGAAAAACATTCAGATACACCTATACAGGATATCAGCAGCAAACATTTCACACATTGCGTTCCACCTCAGGAAATACTAGTCTCTCCAACTTTCATACTAGTCTCTCTCCAGCCATACTTGAGTACAGTTATAATCACAGAAAATGACTTTGGTACAAGTTAAAGTCATCTATTAGAACATTACTTGAGTAAAAGTCTTAAAGCAGTGGTTCCCAACTGGTGGGTCACAGTCCAAAAGTTGGGTCATGGGTCTATTCTGAACGTGTTTGACTAATGGACAGCACCAGCTCAATGATATTGCCAAACACAAGTATGACATTGACCGTATTAAACTGAGTGGACCTTAGACTGATGACTTAGGAGAAATCTGGAGCCCATAGCTGGGCCATTTGGGAGCCACTGTCTTAAAGTATCTGATATTTACTGTACTTAAGTATCAAAAGTAATTTTAAGATATTAAATGTTAAATATTGAAAGAAAAAGTGCAAATAAATGCTGGTAATAATAAAAATTAAGTAGTCTGAATGTTGAGGATTATGAATTTAATTTCTTCCTAACATGTACACCACCTTTAAAAAATTGAGCCTATATTACAATTGAAGAAGGACAAGGGCTTTTTCACAACTTAAAGGATTTAAAGAACAAAATCAAGTTTTTCCTTCTCTCCCCATCCTTCATTTGTTTGTCCGAAATGTAGTGGAGTAAAAGTGAAAGCTGACAAAGCAGCAAAAAGCACGCACATCCACGAACAAAATTGATTAGCTACAGTTGCTCCGGTGTAAAGAATAGAGAATTATAAGAAGTAAGAACAAGTATGAAGGTGTATGAAGTAGAGGTACAGTACAGCCCAAAAGTTTGGACACACCTTCTCATTCAATGCGTTTTCTTTATTTTCATGACTATTTACATTGTAGATTCTCACTGAAGGCATCAAAACTATGAATGAACACATGTGGAGTTATGTACTTAACAAAAAAAGGTGAAATAACTGAAAACATGTTTTATATTCTAGTTTCTTCAAAATAGCCACCCTTTGCTCTGATTACTGCTTTGCACACTCTTGGCATTCTCTCGATGAGCTTCAAGAGGTAGTCACCTGAAATGGTTTTCCAACAGTCTTGAAGGAGTTCCCAGAGGTGTTTAGCACTTGTTGGCCCCTTTGCCTTCACTCTGCGGTCCAGCTCACCCCAAACCATCTCGATTGGGTTCAGGTCTGGTGACTGTGGAGGCCAGGTCATCTGCCGCAGCACTCCATCACTCTCCTTCTTGGTCAAATAGCCCTTACACAGCCTGGAGGTGTGTTTGGGGTCATTGTCCTGTTGAAAAATAAATGATCGTCCAACTAAACGCAAACCGGATGGGATGGCATGTCGCTGCAGGATGCTGTGGTAGCCATGCTGGTTCAGTGTGCCTTCAATTTTGAATAAATCCCCAACAGTGTCACCAGCAAAACACCCCCACACCATCACACCTCCTCCTCCATGCTTCACAGTGGGAACCAGGCATGTGGAATCCATCCGTTCACCTTTTCTGCGTCTCACAAAGACACGGCGGATGGAACCAAAGATCTCAAATTTGGACTCATCAGACCAAAGCACAGATTTCCACTGGTCTAATGTCCATTCCTTGTGTTTCTTGGCCCAAACAAATCTCTTCTGCTTGTTGCCTCTCCTTAGCAGTGGTTTCCTAGCAGCTATTTGACCATGAAGGCCTGATTCGCGCAGTCTCCTCTTAACAGTTGTTCTAGAGATGGGTCTGCTGCTAGAACTCTGTGTGGCATTCATCTGGTCTCTGATCTGAGCTGCTGTTAACTTGCGATTTCTGAGGCTGGTGACTCGGATGAACTTATCCTCAGAAGCAGAGGTGACTCTTGGTCTTCCTTTCCTGGGTCGGTCCTCATGTGTGCCAGTTTCGTTGTAGCGCTTGATGGTTTTTGCAACTCCACTTGGGGACACATTTAAAGTTTTTGCAATTTTCCGGACTGACTGACCTTCATTTCTTAAAGTAATGATGGCCACTGGTTTTTCTTTAGTTAGCTGATTGGTTCTTGCCATAATATGAATTTTAACAGTTGTCCAATAGGGCTGTTGACTGTGTATTAACCTGACTTCTGCACAACACAACTGATGGTCCCAACCCCATTGATAAAGCAAGAAATTCCACTAATTAACCCTGATAAGGCACACCTGTGAAGTGGAAACCATTTCAGGTGACTACCTCTTGAAGCTCATGGAGAGAATGCCAAGAGTGTGCAAAGCAGTAATCAGAGCAAAGGGTGGCTATTTTGAAGAAACTAGAATATAAAACATGTTTTCAGTTATTTCACCTTTTTTTGTTAAGTACATAACTCCACATGTGTTCATTCATAGTTTTGATGCCATCAGTGAGAATCTACAATGTAAATAGTCATGAAAATAAAGAAAACGCATTGAATGAGAAGGTGTGTCCAAACTTTTGGCCTGTACTGTATGTAAATACAAAGCAATAAAGTAAAATAGAAATGAAATTCATTCATTTTTTCCATAACGGTTTATCCTGTTAGGGGTCACGGGGGCGCTGGAGCCTATCCCAGCTGACACTGGGCAAGAGGCAGGGTACACTCTAGACAGGTCACCAGACTATCACAGGGCTGACACATAGAGACAGACAACCATTCACACTCACATTCACACCTACAGGCAAGTTAGAGTCACCAATTAACCTGTGGATGGTGGGAGGAAGCTGGAGTAACCGGAGCACCACTGTGCCCCTTACAGTGATTGAAATGAATGAATGAATGAAATATGTATCATAGCAGTTTCTAGCTTATCTGTTATTTCTTTGGCTATATTTTTTCAGCCAATTCATTTTAGAAGATAACTTCACCCTGCATTTAAAATTAATCTCTCTAGATTTTAGATTACGTAAGTAGGTCATCACATGCAGCCAGCTTTGGACTTTGGACTTCAGCAGCTCCCTGCACCTCCCAGTAGTTTTCCAGAGCTCAGCCAAACATGCACCTCTCTTTGCACTGGATATAGGCCGTACTGTCCTGCAAAGGCTGACCACTGAAAAGCTGCAAAGTTTTTTAGCTGTCCAGCCACATGTGTTACAGGTAGAAAAGTGGTAATGCACTTATTAGATAGGTCCTCATAAAGCAATTTGTACACCTAAAACCATGATCAGTGATTGACTGCAAAAATGCACTAAAACTGTAGTTGCTGCACCGCTGCATGAGATGTAACAGCTGCATTAGTACGAGGAAAACTTTTCATTTCTTGCATCATTCAGTTTGTATAAGTCCCATCTTAGAAAAAGTTAACAACACTCCACTTTGACTTGGACATCCTCTTCAATCTTATGTTCACCATTTGCTGTAATACGCTTCCTGTTGTTTTCCTCAGCCCAGTAGAACCCAAAATCTCCAGCAATCAAAAGCAGAGTCCAGTGACACCATTTACTGTGGCTTGCTTTGGGACTTTGGTGGAATTTTTTGTTACTGCACCCTATTTTCACTGGAACAGAACAAGATTGAACCAGGACATTTTGTTACAAGATAAAACCAAAAGTTAGTTACTGCATTTAGCCTTCGTAGGTCTGCACAGATCCAATCGATCCAGACTCTGACAAATGTGTTTGGCTGTTCCTTTAACAGTCAAAGCTCAGTAAGGTTTTGCAGTTGCACCTACTGATGGTTAAAGTATCAATAAGTGCAATCTATCAGGGATTATTTTCACATTAACTTTTGATTTATTACATCTAACCCATCTAAAGGGCATTCTGTCACTGAAACCAAACCAAAAATTGACCAAAAGATCAGATGTTTAGATGTTTAATCAATCCAGATAGTAAAAATACTTTAGCCACAGTGTATTTGATTTATATGCAAACCCTGACGCAGGAAAAGTCTACAGTGAAAGATATTTCTGTCTGTTAATAGTCTTTCCCACACCAGGAATGAACACCACTCCACTGATCTGGTTGTCTGCACCAGTGAAGAAAGCCTGCCTATAACTGTCTCTCTGTGCTCGGCTCCAGTCTCACCCATCCCCCAGTGTGTGTTACTTCCTTTAGAAGGAGAAGAGAAAAGGTGGGTGGAGGTTAACAGACAGATGCCCATATTAAGCACATCCTGCTCCTGTGGCACATGCAAAGGAAAACCCATGACGTGAGTGGGAGCCCTTGTTTCCTGAAGCCATTTAAAGTAACAGCAGAGAGGATTGCGTCAGAGCTCGCTGCTTCCCAAAGCCCATATATGGGCAATGGAATCCATTCCCCCAGTACAGGTTGTATCATGACAAGAAACTGTAGAGTATATTATTTTATTTACAGAACTGAATACACTGATTATCACATCAACATGACAGCATGAAACTGCACATTTTACTCTTGAGCATCTGTGTGAAAGCAGATTTTAATTCTAAGAGAGAGACAGAAAAAGGGAGACCTTTTTTCCCAAGCTGCCCCCGTACTTCCAGAGGAATTTGTGGTATGCAGGTGATTGTTCCTGGCGTGGCTGCAATTCCACAAAAAACAGCAGCTGCAGGAGATGATAAGCTGATGTTTGCATTTTTAAAATACTCTGTAACTGTCAAAGAAAATACACTTGTCAGTGTAGTAGGAATGCATAGAAATCAATAAGCAGCATGTGTAAGGAAGAGAGAGAAAAGCTGAACTGCCTCTTGACCTTGACCAATAATTCTCAACCAACTATCACCTTATTTTTGAGTTGATTGGTTGCCTCTCTTAAAGTTACAATCTGACTAAGTTATACTGACCTATAACACACCAACATGCAAACATTTCCTCCCCACTTCCTCCTGATGTTTTAAAACTCAGCACAGCTCATGGTTCAGTTTCAATCCATCATGAGAGGTGGAGGGAAACATGTCTTTGGAGATCTCAGTGCAATAATAGATTGAAGACTGCCATCTTGTGGTCATGCAGTGGAATTGAAGCAAACTTGTGCAGACTGGAGCTCAGTAGAGAGCTGCCATATGTGCACTGGGAGAGGATAAAACTTTAGCACTTACTTCTTTCTGTCCATTCCGAATCCCTCTTTACACTGTGTTATTAATCCAATCTGAATCTAGTATCTAAAGTGCATCCTGCATTTCACATACTGTATGTCAGGCAACACATTGCCCTTCTATCAGTGGGACCTCAATTAAAGTCTTAACCCTTTGAAACCTGGAGCATCAACATTTTTCTTGTGCTGCTTTCAGATGCCTTTCGCAAGTATTTAATTTGAATCCTGAGCAAATTTTTGCAATTTCTTTCACAAACATGGGGGAAAAGGCAATGAGCAACCTGGTAAGAAATGTCCCACAAATTGCAAAAAATAAATAGATTCAGAAAATTATTTTTCAAAAAAATTTAGGGAAAAAACTAGGGGAAAACTAGCCTATATTTTTAATTATTATTACTTTTTGAAATTATGCTCTGGATTTTTAAAAATATTTTTCAAGCACTTTTTCAAGGTCTTTTCCTTCCCTTTTTATTTTTACTAATTTTCTTGTTTTTTAATTTTCTCTTTTTACTAATTTCTTGCAATTTCATTTCTCATTGCCATCTTCCCATATTATTGAAAGAAATCAAGCCAAGTTGCTCAGGTCTAAAAGGGTTGAAAAATGCCTCAGATGACATCATCATGGTCCACCCAGGAGAATTGCATGGTTGAACTGTAGTAAATATCTTTCCAAGATATTAACTCTGCTGAGACATATAGTAATAGTCAATGTATATCCACTAGGGAGCAGCAAAACATCACAATAAGCAGACAGCAACTACACGTCATAGCAGTCACACTTTGAGTCACTGACATTTGCATTAGAGCTCTGTTGAGGTCGCAACCATCTCTATTTGCTGAATTGTCTGCCTACCATTTGTTACTGGGTACATTTGGTTTGTGAAAGTGTTTTCATTATTATTATTATTGTCATACAGCTTTCTGATGCTGGCTGGGTGACTTAACCATTAGTAAACATGCAAGCATTAAAGGTCCAGTGTAGGGTTTGTGGGGATGCATTGGCAGAAATGAAATATTATATAAAATGTATGATTTTTTTAGTGTGTAGTCACCTGAAAATAAGAATTGTAGTCTTTTTGCTACCTTAGAATGAACTGTTTATATCCACATAAGGAGCGGTTCCTCGTCCATGGAGATTGCCGTGTTGCACCGCCATGTTTCTACAGTGGCCCAGGATGGACAAACCAAACAGTGGCTCACTAGAGTATCGGAAAAACACTTATTTTTTCAACATGAAACTGCTTTATTCAATGTTTGCACCAGTTTCAATCACTGGGTCTGTTTGCTCTGGAGAGGAGGAGAACTCTGCAGATAAAAAACAAAAAACAAACAAACAAACAGTAAAAGTCACTTTCAGTTTAAGTTTGAACTGCTGAGCAGGAAAATCTAAAGTTGTTTGTGCAGCAGTACAAACAACTTTAGATTTTCTGCTGTCAGTTGTCATGACAGCCTTTCAACACTAGATGGCGCACAAGCAGGGGAACGATAACGACTCTGTTTGAAGTTGTGTAGTGTTGGGTATCTGGTGTAAGGAGGTCATACATGTCAAGAGAAGAAAGAGGGTGCCAGTGGCTCATCTCATACAGAGCATCAGTCTGAATTTGTTGATCTAGTCACATGTAAGTAAGTTAAAATTATTTGTATTTGTTTCACAGACATAGGCTTTACAAAGGCATTATACACAAACAAGGAAAAAGTCATAGAAGATTAATTGACTGCCTGAGCAAGGTATTTAAAATATGGGGACATAGAATGCAATACATAATGGAAGAAAAAAAACACACAACAGAAATACACAATATATAAATAAAATGCAGACCTAGTATGAACAAGCTCCCAAACGCTTGTCTAAACAGACATGTCTGTAGCTGCCAAGAAGAAACCACAGAGTCAGCAGACCGCACGGGCGTAGGTTTTGTTTCAACATTGGGGGACACAAATGAAATGGAGGGGTATGGAGGTCCTCCGCCAGAACAGTTTCAGCATCAAACGCTTAATTTCCTATATTCTGGCGATTCTTAAATGCACCATTTTGTGCCTTTTCTGCATGATTGAAGGTGTAACTGTCTTTAATTCTGTCAAAATAAAAGTTCTCTGCTATTAAGATTGATGTGTTTTACTGCCTCTACCCCAAAAACTACACCTATGGAAGATCATAAGGGTGGGGGCACATTATTCCATAGTATAGGTGCTGATTACAGTGCAGAAAGAATCTTAAACAGACTGCAAGACAGATTTCATTAATCAAGTCACTGTTTATGATTTAAGTCATCATAATTATCAGCAGTTATTTTGAAGTGGTGCTAATGCTGCAATTGAAATAATCATTGGGATGTAATACTAATTTATTCTATAAGACACATTCTCTTTTAGGAAAGATAAAATCACTTGAGTTTTGTCTTTTTGTCCCAAGTGTTTGCTCTGCTACAGAGTAGAATATGAAACATGTCTGTGAATACTGGTTCATGAGGCAGCTGTCTCTTTAAGTATGCAAAGTGTTGTGTATCAAGTATGAAAGCAAAACTACAGCCAAATGAATTCAGGAACGACTGTGTGGGGAGATATGTTCGTGAAGCATGAAAGAAACTGGTCATACATGGCGGCCTCCAGGTGTGAGTGCTGAAGTGTGCATAAAGAGGAACATTCAAGAGTGAGCATGCAGTTTTTTTCTGCAGGTTTATGGAAATTGTTTACAGTTAACTGCATTTAAACTATTTCATATTTCACAGTGAAGAGCAGTGCGCCACAGAGATATACACGAAAAACTGGTTTCTTAATTTAGATATAGCTGTAAATGTAATTTTTGAGCATAGAAATGGACCTAAATTAACACTGAGATATCAAGTGCATTAATTTCTTTAGGTATAAAGTTGAATGCTCATGTTTTTTTCAAGGCAATGGTAAATTTCTTAAAGGTCCCAAATTATAAAAACTTAGATTTCCTTTTTTTTTTCTCTTTCTCTCTCAATAAAGCAGGTATTGATGATATATAAACGTGTAAGATATTTTCAATCTCATGGTACTTCCTGGTTAAATAAAAGTTAAATTAATAATTAAATGAATATAAATACTGTTAAAGTATCCAAACGCTCAATCCACAGAGAAACACACACAGTCTATATTTAGAAACTGTGCCTTTAAACAAGCCGTCAGGACTTTGTGAAATTGTGATGTCACAACTATACTATATAAAGGTAGACACTGCAGTTACAGTGCCATTACAGTCATTCCTCGGCTGCAGTGAAGGTGCAGAGATGCCCAGAGCACAAATGTGGAAGACTCGGAAGCACCGACCAATCAGAGCAGGCTGGGCTATTTCGGAAGGGGGAGCTTGAAGAGACAGGCACCAAAACGGAGCGTTTAAGGCAGAAGCTCAATAAGGATATATTCAGGCAGACAATATGAGAAAAATAATGGGTTTTTTGAACATTAAAGCCTTTAAACATGTTCTAGAGGAAACCCCAAATAAAAGTATGAACCCAAAAATGAGTATAATATGGGACCTTTAATCAAATTTTGTTTCCAGTTATTTAAAAATTACATAGGAAACACTTTTCTATACCTTTATTCCAGTATCATATATGAAAGGTGTAAAACAACAACCAGGCACTCAACAAGCAGCAAAACAACCCCCCAGTAAATAAAGGAATCAGAGAGAAATTGTTACAAATCTTTTATTAAGATATTCATTATTTAATCCATTTTGACATTTTCTCTATGATTTATATTTATTTATTTATTTTACAGTTGTTAATGTGCAATTACCTTTGATAATGTTGGGTCACAGTTACAGGGCTTTCACGAAGTTATTGGCACTTGGAACACAGAAAGAAATAGGATGAGCAGTACAGGATGTCCACTGGGCGCTACAGGGTTACAGATGGGCAAGGAGCAGGGGCAAAGACATGGGCAGACCAATTAAGCGCCGTTTCTGGGTAAATATATACCTCATGCTGCAAGTGCACGACAAACAATCTGACCTCTATGTGTGCGTCTATATATAATATACAGTATTTATCTATACATGTGTATATTCATATTTATATATGTACTGTTTAGTGACAAAAGGTTCCCCATGCCATGCCACACCTTATCTGTTCAAGTGTGTAGGTCTACATGTGTTGTGAGGTGTAAACACATAGGTTGAAATTACAATTAGCTTAGAAAAAAATAAAAAATAGAAAAAAAAGATGCATCAAAGCTTTCTATTTTCAAATGCACACAAAGTAAAACACAACCACGCTCACACACCTATTGCAGCTGAGGCAGTGTGCAAGTAGGTCGTGAGTGAGGGACTTTTTAGACATCGGAGAACTGAACATTGACTACAGGTGAAAACCCCTGACAAGTACTGTAACCGTAGTTATTTCTCCTCTAGGCTCATGTGGCGTAATGGTAGGATATTTTGACTGGGTGGTGGAGACCATAGAAATAGAATGAATAGCATTCTACGTAGCAGGATGGTCTGAGCGGCGGCCACTTTTATGTTGACGTATAAACTTTACAATTCAACTTGCAGCAAGTTTGCAAACTTACTGAGGTAAGATTTCGCAGTAGCGATCAAATGAGCAATGGAGTAGCAACTTGGCGTGTTCGAGTAAGCATTATGGCGTGTAGATCAACACGTTTTCACATCAAAAAGAAGAAGACTGACTAAAATGGTGTGTTTTATGATGAGTTCACGAGCCAATTAAGCGAACATAAGTCTGAGTTTGATGGCAGTGAGAAATTTGGACTGGTGTACGGTTATATTTTTCAGTTAAATAAGGAATACGTGTAAGAATAGGCCTCTCAAACTAGGGAGTGACATACTTTCTGGCCTCATTGACGTTCTTTGTCACCATAACAACTCACAACAATCACCATTTTCTTTTGTACTCGTCAAATGACCACGGCAAACGCTTCAAAGACCTTTCTATTCTCATTCTATTTCTATGGTGTTGACGTTTCTGGATTGGGACAGGGCCGCTGTGTTGCAACAGCAGATTAACGTGGCTTCCTTGGAACCAGTGCTGATTCACTGGTGTTATTTCAGCTCGTCAGTGACTCAGAACAGACTCCAAGTCATTTAGGAGGTCACTGTGTAACATGATTACTGTAAGAAACAGGGGCAGAGGTTTCCTTTCAATATTGTCAAGTGGGCGACACATATGAAACGGGGGATTTAGGGCGTAAACACTTAATTTCCTGCTTTCTGGCGATTTTCAGTGCACCGATTTATGCCTTTTCTGCATCGTTTTATAGTGTAAACGTCTTTAATTACGCCAAGTAAAAGTCCTCTGATGCTTTCATGCTTTTTTTTTTTTTTTTTAGAGGGGGGCAAATGCACATTCTAAATATTGGGAGATGTAACCCCTGCGTCCCACCCAAAATAAAGGCTTCATTTTTTCAGTTTTTGTCTTTACGGGTTTTTTTTTTTGGTTTGTTTTTTCTATGGGAAACTCTAGTAGAACTAATTGTTATTACACTCTGATTTCATTAATATGTCTATGAAGGGTGCATTGAAACAGTAATTTGGCTGTTGTCATGCCTGGATGTATGTCTCTAGGGCAGAAACATTGACTGATTTAGTAGCCATTATGTTAAAAAACATACTAAGAGAATATAATTTAATATCATTGCTTGATTCAATGTCCCTATAAATTAACTAAATTAAATTCAGAGGTTCTAATGAGGGGCATGTGTCTCGGTCCTTTAACTTCATACACAAAGCAATTATCTAGGAATTTGGTATCATAGTGGATTTACTTTAAAGTCTTGGGTTTGATATATTTAAAATCTGAAATTTTCTGAATATGTAATATGCCAGAAAACTATTTAAGGGATTACAGTAACTTAAAACACACTGATTTATGTCATTGTTAAAACATATTGGGTGAAAACATGAAGATGTAATCTAAGTCAAACTGTAAACTTGGCACAGTCCAAAAGCCACAAAGCAAATTAAGTGTGCATATTCTAATTCGGATTTAGCCACCAAAAACCGCTGCTTTGCCTCTCTCTGATACACATGAATAAACTTGTGGAAGTGAAACACGACACCAGCTGCATGGACAGGAAGCACAACAGTCTTCAAAGATACTGGAGAGGTATGTGGGGGAGGGGTGCTCATGTGGCATTTACAGTCAAATGCAGAGCATACTGAGGTTTTGTCGTCATTACCCTTTACAGAATATACAGAATACTTAGAAGGTACTGCATTTTTGTTCTGTCCATATATCAAACCATCTCACTAAACTCATCTTTATTATTTGAATCAAAAATGAAAATAGGCTGAGCAATATCTGTCATGCTTCTAGGTATTCTTTTCAATAAGTGACTCAACCGCTTTGAAGAAGAAACATAAATTCCGTCACGTTTTTCACCCTCTACCCGTCTTCGGAAAAACAGAACCTTTAAAGAAATGCTCCCCAAAGAGGAGAAAGTAATCAGTCGGAGCATTTCAGGTTAAGAACACATTCCTAAGTCACACCCGGACCATTTTGTGTCCACCTGCAGGAGGAATAATGAATCCTCTGTGCTGACCCCGTACAGGTCATCCAAGAAGCTTCTAGCAAACACGAACTCTCACACACAGAAAAAGGTCAGTTGTCAACATTTCATAATCAGATGCATCCAGCAACGGAAAGGAAGAACACTTGGGATTTAACTCAACAGTCATCTCGATTATGTACAGTAGGAATTTGTGCCACTTTTAAAAAAGAAAACGCAGGCGGACATGGGAGAAGTAAAGACAGATTCCACCTAAAGGGGTTCAATTGCTACACAACATTTCTCAAAAAGGTGCATGAACCACTGGTTCTTCTCATTAAGGTGCAGAAACCTCCACTCTGGTGGAAGGTGCAAAAATCATTTCAAACTCGAAAAATAAAACTGTCAGCCATTTTGAATTTCCATCTTAAAGAGGTGGTGTGTTAGATACATGAATAAACTACGTACTGACAGACACAGCCGCGCGACACAGGCTCTCCGTCCTCACCAAAGAAGTGTCTCACACACACATGGATAGTACCATAAAACCTGTTTGCTTTGAGCAAGATTGCCTCCTCGTGACATCACTGTACCCGCCAAGCTTCTGCTTATTGATTTCAATTAAAAGGCACATACCAATACCCATAATTGTTTCCTGTGACTTCTGCATTTGTCAGCAGCTTTTTTATCCCCAATAATTTCAGTACAAAGAAGAAACTAGCCGAGCTGTCAGATCAATACAACCTTTAGATTTCTACAAGTGATCCTTAAAATTGTGGGCCAATGTTTTATCGAAGGAGGCAAACTTTGCAGGTTGGCAACCCAACAGGAAATGGTTATCATAGACAACAGTCAAGCCAGCTGAATCAGTCTTATTATTCCTTTTAAGCGAGTGAACAGAAGATGAAATGCTTCAAATTTAGCAGTTCAACTGCTCATTCCATCACTCTGAACTGTCAAATAAAGATAAAAATAAACGACTAAGGGTCCTATGATAAGACTGCTTTATTATACTCCTTTTTTTATGCAAAAATAGCACTTTTCCTTTTTTGACAAGACCTCTTTCAATAAAACACGAAGATCGAGATTTTAAAACAATCCCTCTCACTCTCTTTGCTCACGCCGTTCCAGGCATGGGCGCTTGTATAAATATAGTTTGTCTTCTAAAAATATGACCATCTTTGATTACCTGTTGCCCTTTAAATGTTCTTTACAATCATCTCAGTAAAAAGCTTTCCCCTTTCTCTCTGGATCACTTTTTCAGTTCATAGACGGAGAAACATGCTAAAAATTTAGAAAACAGAGAAAGATGAAATAAATTTCTATAAGACACTGCACAGTGAAACACTCAGGTGAGATTCTCTGGTCTCGAGAAAGGTGGTGTGGTGACTAATACTTGCAGGGTGATGAGTGAGAGGTGGAAGGGGAGGAAGAGCAGGTAGTGTTAATGTTTGTTATTGTGTCTGTTTTAAATTTAGTTCCTTTTCCAAGGCTGGAATACAAGCTGTCAGGGTTGCATAGAGAAAACTGCCACTGACACTTACATTCAATATACTCGCCACCTCTACTCCGAACCTGTCCATCCAGCCATCCCTTCCTCCCCAGGCTCTCCCCCATCACCTGCGTTTCAGGGAATGTATTTAATATGCAACAGTGGATGCGCTTACACACCTTAAAAAGACAAGGGGAGGCAGAGGGCAGTTAGGAGGAAACTAAACACCCTCTCACGCTCTCCCTTTCCTCAACTAACTCCATTGTACAGTCATAAAGCAAAAATTAAAGTTTTCATGTCCTGGTTACATCAGGGTAACAGCAACTGTTGACCCGAGCAGTGTAGTATAGACAGTCAGATGTGAGAGATCAGCGTGGGCCAAAGAGTGAGGAGGCAAGCAGAACTGGGGAATACTGGTATGTGTGTCAACAAATTTTAACCTTCCCCGGACACAATGTTCAAAATAATGGTCCTCCGTCCCCGCCCACACCTGGTAGCGATTCACCTGAAGAGCCACCTGACTCCATGCCGGCACCGCCGGCGGCCTCCAGGGAGGCGGGGTCAAAGGCTGGGTCCGCCCCCAGGGTGTCATCCTCCATCTTGACGCCATCGGGGAGGAAAGCGGTGTAGGCGTCGCTCTCGGCCATCAGTAGCTTCAGCTTGGGGATCCAGCTCTTACGGACCACGCGTCGGGCGTTGGTGCACATGTCGGCTGCGATGGCGTTCATCTCGCTTTCTTTGAAGCTGGTGGCAAAGTTCTGGCAATAAACTGAGACAGGAAAGGAAAAGAAAACATAGTCAGGCTGATTGTATCTTTGCTGTGAACTACCGTGAAGGATGAAAAATGACTTAAGCATCAATAAATAAATTAAATAATGTATAAATAAATACTGGTATAAATAAATAAATAGAGAAATAAGTAAATAAATGTATAAATAAATATGACAAAACAAACACTGGATAAATAAATGAATAAATGCATAAATAATTACATGAATAAATAAAAGTATAAATAAATAAATACAGAAATAAATAAATGTGGTTGTACAAAAATATAGAAATAAATGTATTTTTTGTCCTGTTAAACTATTTTTTTATTTATTATGGATTTATACATTCATCCATTTACTTCCATGTTTATTTCATCATTTATTTATTTATTTATTTATTATTTTATTTATCTATTATGCAGTAATTTAATTTAAGCATTAATTAATAAATATATTTATTTATTGATACTGCACAGTACTTAACAAGTAATGTATGGTCTGGTGCTCATTAAGTCTGTAGTTTTTGAAAAGTGTTTTCCCACTGTGCATCTGGCACAACCTCACCAACTTGCAGAATTTAAGCAGTGTGAAATATCAGAGCTCCTCCTCCTCCTCACACTGCAACACTTGCAGAATTGATGATGCATCTGGTCAATTTGGGGATTACTTCCCGAGATTTTACTGTATATGTTACTCCCTAAACATATGAATGACGTCAAAATAAATCCTCAAAAAGTGTCAATTAATGTTGGCAAATACTCGCTAAGAAAGGAAATACACAGAGAGATATTATTTCCAGGACTCCTGCAGATCACTGATTTGTTAATGTAAATTGTAAATGGAGCCGCTCGTTTCTTAAAACACATCCTGCTGCCTTTCTCATTTCCCTAATGAGATGAAGGCAAATGTGTTCATCTTCAAAGCGAGCCCGAACTTCACTGAGCTCAAGAGTTACACAAGCTGCGTTTTTTCATGAACCTATGAACACATATCACCTGGTTACATGTATATATGTGAACATCAGTGAATGTTGCTATCTAGTGGTGACTGTGGGTTATTACCTAATGCTAAACATAAGAGTGCAGAAGGTAGCACTTTCATCCAAAAGGTAGCCTAAAAACTGACACTGACATTTAGCAGCCATTCATTCAGTTCAGCGACAATGTGCTTCACAATTTGCGTGTATATGTAAAATATGACTGCATGTACGTGCACATGTTCTATCTGTACCCAACATCACAGGCAAATGTGCACATTGTTTGCATGCTTGTGGGCAAACACCCGCAGACAGAAACACATGTTCGCTCACATTTGACCGCATGCAGAACTCTGTTGTCCAGGGGCTTGCGGCTCGGGTCGTTGGTGGATGAGCGGATGCCTGTTCCACAGCTGTTGGCCAGAGTATTCCTGGTGCAGCAAAAATAAGAAGGCGTGGCAGAGAACACAGAGCATAGGAAAACAAAAATAGTCATTATAGCCCTTTAATGGCAGCAGATAAAAAAAATACATTAATCTCTATATAAAAAAAAGCTTTAGCTAACTTCACATGAAACACTTGCAGAAATAGACCCAGACAGCAGGAACAAACCTGTCAAAGAAGGCGGCCAGCAGCCTCCTAAGCAGCACCTTGTGTCTGGTCCCTGCGCTCACATGACAGTTCATTAGCTGGGCTCGCGATATATACACAGAAGTACCTGCAAAGACACCAAGAATATTAACAACATCATCAGTAATTAGCAACACTTAAGACTTATTTACTGTTTCGCTTTGTGTCAGCTTGATCTGTTCAAGTTCAGAATTTGTGGGTCATATACAGTCATATGATTCACTTTAATTTACTGGAACTGACTATTTGTTTATTTAGTGGCACGTCTGATTCATATCAAACATTGCAGCTGTGGGTGGGGAGAGAGGAGGCTGTGCTTCAGCTGAGTGTCATGGTGTAGAGTCTTGCTTTTGCTTCCTTGCCATCTTAAATAACTTAAGTTCCTTAACATTATTATGCACAACACATTTTTTCTTGTATTTTCATTTCACTATTAAACCATATGTTACCACCCTCCTTTTTTCGTTTATTTATTCATGTCTCTCTCACCCTCTTGCTCAATCACAGACACACAAGCACACACTATATTGTAAGGTATGTAACCCAGTCTGTAAGGTAACACAGATGTTGCCACAGGATGTCCTTGACATAAACACTCTGAGACGAATGTGCAGTACTGCAGCGTAATCTGCATACCAATGCCAAGCCCGGTCATTTGAGGACAGCTTCCTCTACATATGTATGTACATATCATTGCTATTGGCCTCTTCCTGTTTAGACCCCTTGAATCAACTAACACTGGTGTATTGCTGCATATATATTTCATAGCTCAGGTGTGTGTTTCTCAAGACTTTACATAAACAAAAACAATTCTGTGAAATTTACCAGCTCCTCTGAAATTCAAGTCTGTCTGTTGTAAAGACAGTTTTCTTTGTTGAGAACACAGACGCACACACAAACCATACCTGAGACTAACTCGAGTTTCTCAGCAGGGTCTCCTTCCTCGTACAGTTTGGGATGACAGCGGTTGCCTATCTGAGCAATGAGTTCTGCAGGGAGACATGTGAGGTCTCTGCCTCGCATCCGACCCCGTGTCTCTGTGTGGTCTGGTAGAGCTTGCTGGACAAAGACAATTACTGCAAAGTTAGAATAAACCACATCACTTGTACACTTTTGCACAGAGCAATGCCTGCTAAAACCTGAAACACATCAGATCACTCAGGGTGTAAATCACAAGTTTAATCACAATACAGTATTATATCGATTCTTTGGACAACAATATATTTGCTAATTTAAGACTGACATGATGCGATTTGGATTAGATTCAATTCAGGGGCCTGTGATCGATATTAGACGACATCAGTAAATGTCCTTGTTGTCTTTTTTCTTGGCTGCTTGCCATTACCTGCCTGGTGATAAGCAGCTAGCACCTTTTGAATGTTTATAAAGGAGTAGGTGTGCTTGGACGGAAATGGTGACACGGACGTGCCATGGGAATGTCAAAATAATGGCTTATCTTAAAGATGATGATATGCGGGATTTATACTTCTGCGCCAAATCAACGTTGTACCTACGGTGCAGGAAAATGTCCTAGAAATGTAACTACACATCATGGCGACACAGACCTCCTGTCTATTTTTGTAAGCTGAGACCATTTCCCTCAGAGGAAACGAAGCTTTTACTTACTTTAATTTCACAGATAAGAAACAATAAATTGTGAAGACCATAAAGCCTCCACAAAATAGCATTTTAAGTCATGTGTGTGATTTATCCTGGCTTCATTTGAGTAGAGGAAATCTCCACTCGTCGCTAGGCTAATCTATAAAATGTAAAATGCCATAGGCTTGTGCTAATAACGTTAGCATGTTATATTTGTTTGGAAAAACGTGTTTAGTATAGGACGGTTGTTTAGTCCGTGAACTTTGTGAGTTGTAATAGAGTTGAATTTTGTAACGTTACCTTTGTTAAATGTTGCTGTTGTCCTTGGCTTCATATGAGTAGAGGAAATGTAAGTTAGACGCTAGGCTAATTTATACAATGTAAAATGCCATAGGCTTGTGCTAAAACGTTAGCATGTTATATTTGTGGGGAAAATGTGTCCAGATAAAGACAAGTGTTTGTCTGTGAATGCTGCGAGTTATAGTGAAGACGATTTGTGTACTTGTGTTTGAAATTGTCTCTATTAAACCATGTTTAATGTGTGTTTACTGTGTGTTTGGGCGTGTTTTGAATCAACTAAACTATACAGCACTTCACAGAAACCCTGTCGCTGACTAGTGTTTTGGAGGTGTAACTGCAAAGTGACACACAGGCCACCACACAAGAATAATGGCTCACAACGGCGTAGGCCACATGTGTAGGCTACAGCGTAGGCTCTGCATAGAGATGAAGCACTAGTATAAATCCCGCTTAAGATGTAAGTGGACATGAACCTTAGACACATGACACATGTTCTCTGTCGTACAAGTGCATTTACACACTACACTATATTACACTACAGATTACCTGCAGCTCCCATGTTGAGCATGCTGTACATGGTATACATGTTGCAGATTTGCCTGTACTGCTCTTCAGCACATTCCTCTGTCCCCTCTTCCTCTTCTTCATCATCATGGTAACTGATAGGTGAGTCACTGGCGTAGGTGCTCAGGGTGCCAGGGCTGGCTCCCTCTGACATGCCGAGACCTGCCGCTGAGTTTCCGTTGGTGCCAGTGCTGCCACTGAGCCCGCCACTGGCCACCACGCCCGCCAGGCTGGTTACGTTGGCACCCATACCCATGGCCAGTCCGAGGGCTCCGGGGCTCTGAATGGCACTGCCCCGCACCGCCTCCTGGGAATAACGGGCTGCCTTTCTGGCCCCGCCTCCTCCCCCTGAGCCTCCCCCGCCTCCATCTCTGCTGCTGCCGCCCTCCCACAGCCGCTTGGCTACGGGAGTGCAGACCACTGAGTAAGGAGTGGCGGCCTCCGGCTGGCTTGCTGGTTGCTCTGTCTTCACTCGTGATACCAGAGGGAGCGGCGTCAGGCATGAGGCAGGCCGGCCTGCACTGTTACTGGTCTGCGTCACGGGGCTCTGGGGCTCAGAAGTTGGGGCCTCCTCAGCATGAAGGCCCTGGGAGTCGCAGCTAGGGGAGGAGACCTAGAAACAAATGTATACATCAACTTCGTGTCAGCACACATGAACACACTGATGTGCCAACAGGTAAATGTTTGTTTGAATGATTTTTGCCATGCTGGTGGCTGGGCTGAAGGATGGCCAGGCTGTCTGTCCAACAGCTTGGCACATCGACAACCACTGGCCAGATTCCCTTCACACTTTGTATGATTAGTCAAGTAAATGATGAAATGACCCCCTTCCTGATCTAGAACCATTGTCACACTATAATTTTACTTCCACTAGCACTTTTTACAGACTACTACACGGCAGACTGCCCTTAAATTACTCAGTGCAGACATGCTGCAGATGGAACCTTCCCATTTTTGCTTTTCTTAACTCTGAGCACCATATATATTTCGGACTGTTGAACCTGGAATATAAACTTAATTTTAAACAGTCAATTCACCCAGATAGCAAGAGACATTCCAAATTAATCAAAATATTCCAGCAATGTTGATTAACTGTTGTTTTAACATCCAATCAAGACTTCCAAATTAAACTTGTGCCAGCGCCCACGATGTTACCTAACCATCAGCTGGACATTGTTCCTGTGCATCCCAGCAATGTTGAGATATGACATTAACACAACCAAATATTTAACTGATATTGACCCACAAAAGGACTCGAACCTGGTCTCCCAGGTGAACGCCCTTTGCTTTATACATTCATCCACCACGACTTTTGATCAGCATGGATTTTGATGCTCTTTATATTATGTCACCTGACTTTTGGGCAAGAGGCCCTGTAGCTAAATCAAAGACGGACCGTCTCTCTCGCTCAGGGCCGAGTTGTGGCTGGTTTTGAGGCTCATGTAACCACTGTTTGTACTGTGGAGTTTTACATGTATTAATAAACTGTAACTATAAAGTGAAAGGATGTTTTGCTGTCTCTCGCAGCAGAAACTCTAGTCCGAGAAAATAATTCACTGGGTGGACTGCCTGCGACTTTTAAGGTGGAACATTTACTTGTTATGTTACTCAATGCATCAGTTGACAACCTGAACCCATCAGCACAACTTAAATTTCACTGTGACAACTTGGACCATTACTTTAGTGTCACTTTTAGTAATGAGTGGATCTTCAAGCCTTTAAAAATATATATTAATTTCAGCTGGATTATGTGAACTGCATATATTCTAATCCTTCCTTCGTTCCTGTGTGCTCCAGCAACACTACACCCCCGAGCTTGCCTGAGAAGGACTAAATGTACAAACCTGCTATTTTTAAATAACCCATGGAGAGAGATTCTCACTGCAGCCTGTTTTATTTTGCTCTGAAAATGTCAGCATGCAACCCTGTTCTGTGGATGATAAACAAGGTGCAGACTGATAAAGGAGGAAATGCAGTGAGTGCTGGATGGAGCAGTGAGTGACAACAACCCCGCCCACATGAAAGAGTGCTGTTTGCGGTGGAAACGCTAGGGTCTAGGTACCATGTCTGAAGGGTTATTTTTGGTTCCAAAGGTACCATACTGAACGTGTTTGGTGGAAACGGGGCTATAATATACATGTAGATATACATAAATGGCATAAACGTCTTTATGTTTAAAAAATAGGCGATGAGTAATACTAGTCTTAGGATGTGGAGTGGATGCAGTTTTTGAAAATGGCGTTTGGCCTTTTCAGATTGTATGTCCCAGCTTTGTTTCCTGCTTTGACAAGTTTCTCCTGAAAACCATTTCAGCCTTACCTTGAGGAAGAACTCGGTGCCTTTTTCCATGATCTGTTGGATCTGCAGGAAGCCGGCGGTATACATGAGGAGAAACTGATCCCCCACCGTCATGCTGAGGCGGCCTGTGTAGCAGAAAGACAAAATCTGCTGGAAGCTCTGGGGCTGCACAGCCGATGGGAGCTCCACTACGGTTGGGTTCGTCTCATTGCTGCTCCCGCCTCCACTATTGTTGCTGCTGAAGAGGTCCCGGAAATAAGAACTGCTAGCAGCCAGCACAGCTCGATGGGCCTGAGACCAAAGCAGATAAGTAATCCAATTAGAAATTAGAGGAGAAAATTAAATGTCAGATTATAGGTATGTACTCTTCTCTCTCACTTCATGATTTAAAATCAAAGAGTTCCTTGATGCAAAGACAAGGTCACAAGAGACTCTTATAAACTAATATACTGATTCATTTAGGGCTGGATATCATTCTAATTTGCCAGTGAAAGATAATAACCATTAAGCAAGCATTTAGTGCCAAGTAATGCAGAATCTAGTCAGTGTTTAAGTATGTAGTTCTCCCAGTGTTCTTGGAAAAAATACTGTACTTAAAGTGACAGCTCTTGTTGGGGTCACTGAAATGGTGGGACCTAAGAACAAGGTTACAGGACAGAGAGAGTCTCAGGGACTCGGGGCTCTGCAATTGGAGGCAATCATACACATTATCTTTACAGGCAAAGTGGAAAATGACATGCTATGAAGGAGGTCCAACTGTCATTTTAAGTTAAGACTACAAACAGGGGATTTAATTTATTGTCAAACCTTCAAAAAGAGGAAGAATTTAGCAAAATATCTCAAAATCCAACTGGGATGAAAGAGTATCATTATGCTAGATTGGATAACACACTGCAGTTGCAAAGATACAAAACAGTTAAAACCGCTGCCCCCAGACTGTCCAAACAGCACTTCTTTTGAAGTATACTGCCATTCCATCCTCCATGCAACATGGCTTCCATGGAGACACAGGAATACTGTTTACACCCAAGCCTTAACTTCTCCAAATTTAGCCTCAACCTTCAATATCAGCCTCAACCTTCAATATCATGAAAACAATATTAACTCATCAGTACCTTGAAGGAATGGCCCTTGACCACCACAGAGACATCGCAGTAGAGGCCCTGCAGCCGCTGCTCATTCAGACACTCTAGAACATTGTTGCCGAAGTTTGGGATCGCCATCTGGAGGGTCTGGGCCATGGTGCGCCTACGCACACCACCAAAGGGTCTTGTTGGGAAAGAAACAAAGAGAAAGGACACGGTTACAATAAATGACAGTGAAACTCCATCCACACATAAACTCTGTGTACATACCACTGCTTATTAAACATGGGTTCAGCTTCACTTGGAAGCATCAGGCTGTTACACTTTATACCTTGGGTCAGCATACGTAGAGTCATAAACATTACTACTCAAGAGGGTTTTGATTGTAGGTTTTACAAAGGTCGTCACATGAACTTCAATACTTTTTCGATACCACATATTTAAAATGGTACAATTTCCATTAACTATACACTTGATAGAACTTGAAGTACTGAAGTTGTAAAAACTAGAGCCCTTCTTACGATGGGATCACTGCAGCCATGATACAGCGATCCGTGATTCAAAGTGCATGCCGGCCAGGGGCATAAAGTGGGGGGGTAGCTTCCAGCGCCCTTTTTCCACACCACACCCATATTAGATCTAAGCCGTCATTGTGATCTCAGCTACATGCCTGTGAAGTTTCATGAGCCAGGGGCGTAAATGTTGGGGGCTAATGGCCTTTTCACTACCTCCAGCACCCTTGCTCGGCCCATGCCCATCTTTGAACTCATTACACACATGAAAAGTTTCGTGACTCTATCTTGCACGGTTGCAAAGTACAGCACTGACAAACTCTGTCCACAGACAGACATATAAACACCTGATAAAATACTTGTAACGGCTTCTGTGGTCATTCCCGCCACAATAGGTCTCCAGGACCACATTTTGCCATGATGACACACACAGACTCGCATGGTGAAAGCAATACCAGCTGTCAAGACGTTGTCGTGGCTGGTTAAAAAAAAAAAACAGATCTACAATCAGATTTTCAACCCAAGGCTAGGCACACCAAACAAAGGGAAAGAAAAATCAACTGGTCCTCAACCTGTAGTTGTTACGATACTCTCTCCAGCAACAAACCCACCGCGTGACTGGAGGTGTGTGACTTTTGCTTTACCAGCACTTTGAAAAGGTGTGTTAAAAGAAAAAACAATCTTTTCGTGTGACCTATTGTCATTTGGTTAATTGGCATTGAAAGATACACTGAGTATTGATTTTTTAATACTAGTAATGTACTGAAGTTTAAAATTCTGGTATTGAAACAACCGTAGTTTTTAAACGTCTTTATCTCTGGTCATGAGCACAGTCATTGTCCCAAGTGGGACAAGTTGGGTAGGCCCATTTACAACAATGACAAAAACTGTTTTATCCTGTGCTGTGTCTTTGGTGTTAGAAGGGTATCAGCAGGAAATGTGAGGAGGAGGAGGAGGGGTAATGTAACATGGCTGTGTTAAAAGACAAAAAGCTGAGGGAGAGCAGACCGAAAACAAAACTGGTGAGGAATGTCAGACTCTTACATTAATGGACACAATAAAACCTCTGACAGTCTGTCACTGGGACAAGGTAATTCCAAACATACACTAAATCTAATGGAAGTCTATTTTTTATTGCCGCTGTGCCAAACTGTTCATAATGAAACACCTCTTTTCTAAAGAAAATAAGTCCTGAATTAGCATTATATCCCTTGGCATATCCAATCGACATAGACCACAAATATTTCTTCACACAGCCCTACTGAAGGCTTTTGGCAGGCGCAAAAGACGTTGATATTTGAAACAAAGTTTGGTTGAAGCTTCCACGGATAATCTACATTGCATTAATCCTATACGTCACTTCAGCCTTGCAGTAGTTGTTATTGCCAAGAGTGGACTCAGTAAGAGCCTTTTTATTTTCTGTCTTCTATGAGCTATAAAACCCTGTGTCCTTAGATAACTGGGTCATGTTCTGTTATTCTATGTGGAAAAGTGCGCGGCCTAAACAAACACCACATAGCATGTTTCCATTCACTTCTCTAAACAGTCGAAGGCAAACATACCCTTGCTCTGCACCCTCTCGGAGATTTCTATATTATGCATGTCAATATTAAATTAAAGTGAAGCAAAGTTCCCTCTGCTGAGGGTATGAAGAACACTATGTGCAGGCTATGTGACTGCTTGATTCTGTGAGATAGTGAGATAGCTTTGTGTTCAGAGTCAGGATATTTAAAGACACCAGATATTTTCTTTAGAATCGTATACATGACCTCATTCTACACAATAGCACGGGTAGAATCTACTTCTCAGTACAGGGATCAACATGTATTTTAAGGTCCAGTGTGTAACATTTAGAGGGATTTAGAGGCATTTAGTGCTGATGATTGCACATTGCAGCTAGTTGGACACTTCTCCCGGTTAGAATTCCTTCAGTGCTCATTGTTAAGGAGGTTTTTACCAGGAGCTGAATCATCCGCAGAAGTCTTTTTCTCTCAAACAAATGGACCAGGTGATTAAAACTTGTAAAAAATACTGGGAAAAAAGGAGTTTCACGTTACAAATCAGTTAGTCTGATCCTATATCAAGCTAGTGTTTGGTTTGTCCGTTCTGGGCTACTGTAAGCCTCTTTTACTCTGCTTCATCAAGGTGGGAATTTCACACCGTTATGCTGCCTTGCTGTTCTGTGTAAAAAGGTACAATCGCAGGATGGGGGGACGGAGTTGTCTCGCCTTTAAGTCGGCATCTGAGGCAGTGACACCACCGAGATGATGTCTTTATAAAAAGGACAGCCAGCAGGAGGGAATGCGTGTGATGTTTTGATGACATGTTATGCGTGAGACCCACTGCAGGAGCTTTAGAAAGTAGCTGGTCACAGTTAGCAGCTAACTCAAAGAGAGAGAACAGTGTCTGAAAATATCTGCAAATTAGGAAAACAATGAGGTCTGGGAGCTTCTTACCCTCCGAGAGGACGAGATCAGCTGCCATATGACTTATATATAAGTCACACTAGAGGCTAACAAAATGGTATGACATGTCACACCCCTCGCGCTTCTTTTGTTTCCCTGATGCCTGCATGCTGTCTAAAATCAAACACTGGAGTCGCATGATGCTGCCGTGGTTTGTTTCTGTGTAAAAATGCAAAGGTGGCATCAAGAAGAGACTTTATAGCAGCCCTATGGCTCGATCTCTGTGTAAAGAGGGCTGTAGACACATGGTGGTGCAACATGGCCGCCATGTCTCAGGGCCTACTCCTTGTGTGGTAGGAGTTTGGGGGGGGGGGGGGAATCAATACAGCATAGTATCGTGATATTTTGTGTGGCAATATTGTATCGATACACAGACAGCAAGTATGTGTATCGATACAATATTGCCACACAAAATTGTATCGATACACAGACAGCAAGTATCTTTTTTTATATAAATATTTAATACTGAGAAAACAAATTAAACTTTTGGTAGCCTGCTAGAATGATAAAATTCAATTGCTTTTCCAGTCCACTAGATTCATTTCTGCTGCAATAAAACTGATTGAAGTGAGAGACTTTATTTTTAAAACCTGATCTTATCAGATAAAACGGATGCCAACAAATTGTTTCTGTGGGGACATAATGTACAGTTGAAAAGGTAATATATTGCAATAAGTTATTGCAATGCTCAGCATATCTGAGAATTTAAAATCACAATGTAGACATAACTTGCTTTTTATAAAAGAACAAAAACACCATTGTTCTTATTTTCGGGTAATATTCCACTAGTGAAAACATACTTATAATATCACATTCCCTTTCTGCCAACATATGCGGCTAAATGCGACACACTGGACCTTTAAGCATTATATGCACTCTGTACCCACAACCTCCACAATCACAGCTAAGAATACAACAGATCCATTGATAAGCCCACATGGAATTTCATTGGTCATGAACCTTTACTTAAAGGGGAATACCAGTCAAAAGTGTTTTCACATACATACACAGACACAGCTACACAGATGAGTAAACAGGCCTAGATAAAGCTGCTCTTTGCACGGATGCTCTTTACCACTTAAAAGTGTTGCACTGAGTGCAAGCTGCACACACACATGTACATACCAAGCAAAAGCAATCTCTGACACTGTGAGAACAAAACTGATTGAAGCCCACCCTGCGAGAGGCATGCAACCAACTTTGGTGGGACTGACTGATGAGGGCCGGAGTGAGCTGCCCCATCATATCCAAAGCCTTTCATTTGGGACCTCGCCAAGCTCCAGGGTAAAGAGAAATGCTCTCTTTGTCTCTGTCTCACTCAAGCTCCCTCTCCCTCATACTAAAACACAGATGCGCACACACAAACTCAAACAAACCCACAAAAGGCACACTGAGTCACACACAGACATTAGACAATACTGCTTGTTTACAGTTTGGCGAGCCGCAGTAAGCACACATGCGTGCACATAAAGACACACAAACACGGGGCTGAGAGCAGGGTGTGTTTGCACAGTTTGCCCTGACAGTGAGAGAGAATGTGACTGTGTGTGTGTGTGTGTGTGTGTGTGTGTGTGTGTGTGTGTGTGCATGTGTGTCTTTATGCACCAAGGAGGGGCAGTGAGGCCTGCAGAGATGAGAGGGATCATCTCAGGTCCTTCTTCCATTAAATATATAGAGCGCAGCAATGTGAACAAATGAAATTCACCCCAACTCACCCTGTGGCGTAATACCAGCCAGCCTGCTGAGGAAAGTAGGTCAAACATACTCACAACATACTTAAGACCTTTTCATAGTAAGCCTTAAGAATGTTTCTCCCACACTGAAAAAGGCTTATGTTATGTTATGATGGGGCAGCTGTCAACATATTTCGGAGCTTATACTGTCTGAATACTTTCCAGTTCCACCATTGAAAAACAGCATGGGCTCTTACACTGCTGTGTGAATGATTACTGTGGAGTCATTGGTGCAGCTGGCACACAATGCATTCCCTCTATAGGCATTTCCTGGTTCTCATGTGCCCATGCCTGTATGGCTGTGCTGCTCCTATGAAGTAAAGACATATGCACAGGCCTGATTCGTGATTATTCTTATATAACAGGGAGGTCCTGAATATAAAGCAGCACAGACATGAGAAGATCCTAAACTTCTAAACTCCATATCTCTGAAGCTGTACCCGTGCATACCCTATGAATGCACCGGACCGCACTGATATGTTTAAAGGAGAAAGGATGCCGGGTAATGGGGAGCAGATAGGGAGCTCTTTAACACACCGCGCCGTGTGCCAGCCTACCCGCCGGGAGTGCTCCACTGTCTGCTGGCACCGGAGCCGGGAGGCGACGGGAGGGGGGCGACACAGGATGGCAGCAAGCCCCGGTGATACCCGGGTGAGGGCGACGGTGTGTTCCTGTTTACGCGCCGTCAAATGCCATCTAAGTACATTAATCCAAACCATCTCTAGCAGACTGAGCCGTCGTAGTTTGTCCCCATCTCCCCTGTGGCTGACAGCGCTGAAATGTTTGATGCCCTCTCCCATCCGCAGCAGGCCTATAGGAGGTGGCTAATGGCTAAGCTAACACTACTGTTAAATATTTTGGGTTCGCCCCGGCGCACCATCCACCTCATGCACACTCAGCGCCCAGCTGCACAATGTCAAGCATTTCCGCGATCGGCCACGCTCAAAATATAAACAAGACACTTACTGAATGTGCGGACGAGGTAGCTGTGCTGCGACGCCGGTTGTCAAGCCCAAATGTTGCTTATTTAAATATTTTGGTGATGGGGGAAATCGCTCCCCCTGCCATTCTCCATTCTACCGACATCAACAGGTCATCCCAGGACACGCAGCAGCTGAGGGCGAGCCAGACGGAACCAGTGCGGCACGGAGCGGGGGGTGGGAGCACAACAAGGCACAATTCTTTACAACCGGCTCTCGCAAGTGCTGCCGTGCCAAAAAAAAAACCCTGAGTGCCATCGCATTTTCGCATATTTGGGAGAAGAGCTACATGAGATTAACCGTTTAACTACACTTTGATGATAGGGCGCATTTCACGGGAAAAGGCTGGAATGGGCTAAAGAAAGTTTCGGACTGTTCCAACTTGGACCCGTCCCCTAAGTGGCACACTTATCCCAAACTTTAATTGTCCCGTATTTACTGAACCGTTCATCGTCAACCCAAATCTCCCAGCGCTAAGGACACCGGAACATACCTCTCTGCCCTCTCCGCCCTCCCCCTCCTCCTCCGCCGGTGAATCCTCAGACGACCCCGGCAGGACGCCTCGCACAACGGCAGACAAGACACTCACCCCCTCGCTGGGAAGTTGATGCAGAGCGTTGGTTCAAAGGAGGAGACGCAGCGCTCCCTCTCCCCGCTTTCCCTTGCTCCAGGCTGCCATTCAGTGTGCGCGAAACGCCGAGAGCAGAGCCATCGAGGGCGGTACAGTATCCCAGGGGATTGCGGAACACAGAGCTACTGATCGCACAGCACAGAAGAGGAGGAAGACAAGCATGACGCGCTCGTCATTCAATCGCATGATCGTTCCGAGCGCAGCCTCAATTTGGGGAGACCTATCCCACGGCGTGAACTGTTTGCGCACTGGCACAGCAACAGCAGTAGCCTGCAAGGGGAAACCGTCCCCCCCATCCCACCCCATCCCCCTGCATATGAGCGATACAATTGGGAAAAGTAGGCCGTGCGTGCGTGCGCGCGCGCGCGCGCGTGTATGTACTTATTTAACTTGAGTGAACTCGGCGCGCGCATTTAAAGTAGAGATAAAGCCGCGCCCTCTTTGGCTGTAAACAAGTGAAACCTTATGTGCAAAATACAGGGTGATATGATGCAATGACACCTATCACACCTGCACACACCTTGGTCAAATGCACCTGGGCACGTGTCCTTGCACTATTTGTCTATAATATATAAATAATTACCAAAACAGAGAGCCGTGAAATAAATAAATAAATAAAAGGGAGCACTATATTACACCCACAGCTAGTAAAAGACCAAATCACATTTTGTTTAAAAAGCCAGTACCTGACTGAATAAATGACCTCTTGTATCTATTTATGTCCTCTCCAGGGAGGTAAAACCTTTCACCTTGATGGAAGCAAATTAAACTCACTATAAAAAGGGTGCTGGTGCCATATTGTGGCAATGTGTGGGAATGTGTAGGCTATATAAAATGACAAAAGTAACAATAACTTGTGACTTTCTCTGAGCAGAAGTAAACTCACTGATCTGTTACACTGGTGATACAACTGTGATCACTCAGTTCTCAATTGGGATTTTAAACAGAACATACAGACCTACACTAAACTATCCGTCCATCCATTTTCATCTGCTTATCCAGGGCAAGGTCGTGGGGGCAGCAGGCCAACAAAGCACCCCAGACGTCCCTCTCCCCAGCAACGCTTTCCAGCTCCTCCTGAGGGACCCCAAGGCGTTCCCAGGCCAGATGAGATATGTAATCCCTCCAGCGTGTCCTGGGTCTGCCCCGGGGCCTTTTACTTTCTCTGAGAACGGCCACCTTAACGTGGTGGAGGGGTTTGCATGTCCCTTTGAACCTGGGAGCAGTGTTGTCCAAGGCTAGTAGCCCCTGGTAGGGTCTCCCAAGGCAAAGTGGTCCCAGGGGCCAGACTAAGAGTGATTCAAGAAGACCTTGATGGAACGCATTATTCTGACTTTGGGCACCTCGCCCAGTATGGGGACACTGGGGTTCCCAGCAGGCAGGGGCGGGGCCCTGGGTGTGCCGATCCCTAGCATTGTGGACTATGAGTTTCCCGTTATTTTTTATAACTGATATAGCTCAATTTAAAGGTGAATTGTGTAAGATTTAGGGGGATTTGTCGGATTTTTGTCGTGTCCACCGGTGAATTGCAGATTGCAACCAGCTAAAACTTATCCCGGCTAGACTTCCTTCAGCGCTCATTGTTCAGGAGATTTATTTTTCGGGGGCCAAGAGGTCTTGTCCTCTACAAAACAAACAGACCAAGCTGGTAAGACACTGAATAAAGCAGTTTCTGTTACAAATCAGTGCATCTCAAATAGTGTTCAGCATCTTGCATGGGCGGCTCCCTTTTCTCTCATAAATTAATTTGTGCTCACCTTTTTCTGATTGTTCAGGAGGTTTTTACTGTGAGCTGAATTATCCACAGAGGTCTCTTCCTTTCCAAAAAGGACAGACCCAGTGATTCAAACTGGTAAAAACACCAAATTATGCAGTTTCACGTTACAAATCCATGTATTTCTGATGCAGCCTGGTGTGTCACTGCAGGCGGCAAGTCCAACACATGCCAATGTGTGGTCACCTTATTTCTCCAGTAAGATAAGGATCTTATTCAGGAGGAGGGGGCTTTCACCGGGGGCGGAATTATCCACAGAGGTCTCTTACTCTCCAAAACAAATGGACCAGGTGATTTAAATGGCTAGAAACAATGGCATTCCACTTACTTTGCTTTTTGTCTCTCTTTCTCTTTTCTTAGGCTATTCTATTATAGTTATCTGTGCACTTATTTCTCCAATGCGCTATTGTGACTTGTTTTACTTGTTGTGTGTTACCTGCATTGTTGGGTGTTATCCTTGTATTGTCCTGTCTTTGTTGTAACTGGCCTGTTTTGGGCGCTTATTTGTGAAATGTTTCTTGTATTGTTTTGTAATTTCATCTGTTTTTCGTTGTTGTATCGGACCCCCTTGAAAACAAGATGATGCATCTCACGGGGTTTATCCTTGATAAACTTTGAACTAAACACTGAATAAAGCAATATCACCTTATTAACTCCGGCACCGCTAATTGCAGTTGGGCCTCTTACTATGGTGGCTAACACAAATATGCGAATGGCCCTACTGGTAGCCACTCCCTTTGTAGATAGAAATGGCTTATTCTAAGCTCAGGAGAACACAACAATTCTTATTCTATAGGTGATTACACACTAAGGAAAACATACTTATTATATTCTGTTCAATTTCTGCCAATATACTCCCCTCAATCCTACACACTGGACCTTTAATTCATGATTTGAACACATACATTGATTATGTTATCAACAAATAACTAAAGACCCGTACGAATACAAATTACAGAATCCACAATGATTTCATTTAGGGTATGGGAACTTTTTCTGACCCACAGTTGTAAGCCCAGTATTCAAATTATGATAATTTTAATGTAATAAAAGTGAGTAATTGCATTGTCAACTGATGACATCATCCATTCAATGTTCAGATTTTGCAGGTACTGTCCAGCTCATCTGTGTCTGATACAGGATTAATAAGAGAAAACATTATGATTTGATATTGTGTTTTTTATTTACCCTGTAGGTGTAATTCAGAAAATGAGGACTCCAGTTATATTTTACAGTCAGTGGCTTCTAAATATGAGGTGGCCTTTTGAATGTCTGGCTGCCAGTATCATCTGTGTAAAGTGTTTTACTGTGTTACACAAATTCCCTCTAAGCTCTGTTGTGATTTTGGAGGTATGTTGAGCAGAAGTGTTACGTGCCACCACCAACCCCACAGGTTTAGTTATCAGAAGAATAACAATGCACATGTGACAGTAAATACAAGAATACTCATTTAGTGTTAGCAAATATTTTATTTATGTCTGCCCATGATTACAATTTCCCTTCTCTCTGGATAACTGTGGGATGACAAACATAAGAAAATGTTACATTTACAAACATTTACATTAAAGACTAAACTACTTTCTTCTGATAAAGTCTTCCCCTAAGACATCTGTACTGGTATTACTATTTGTGGTGATATATGAGTAAAGACAGTTTGGTGTAAGAATCCTTTTCTTTACTCTCTTGCATTGGACAGAATACACTAATGACAATCAAAATTGGCTGTATGATATGATGCCATTTTTGATCTTCAACAGCTACTTGAGTGCGATCTGAGTTAAAACCTGGAGGCTTTGGAATGCCCTTTGTTATATTAATTAATGCCACCTTTCATTGTAAACCAACAGTTGATTGAACAATGGATTTACACAAAATGAAACTGCAAAATATCCAAAGCAGTGCTATTTTCTGGTTGTGATTTTTTTTCTGTGTTATATTTCTTTAAGAAAAGCTGATGTGGGAAATTTGTGTAAATTCACAACAAAATGATATCACAACTCTGTTTTTTTTTTTTTCACAAGTCCAATCACACATTTGCTTGATACACCCACTCAGAAATGACCATGGCTTTCCCAGAAATACTCTAACAACCATTTACAATCATGCTGTTGTTGTAGTATTATATAAGCTACATTTCTCAATAAATGGAGTTTGTATGCTATTTTCTTTGCTGCATCTGAGAGCATTTAATTGTGGTCAAAACTAGTTACAGTTGCTCACTGCTGCAGGCCTGTATAACACTCTGCATGTCCTGGTGTGACATAACGACATTTATATTACAATTTGGAAAGATATTTCTCTAAGTATATTTTAAAGGCATTAAAGATTTTTTTTTTTAAATTCATGCATTAATGTAAAGCGAGAGTTTGAGGTGGTGCTAATTGTTATTCATTTGTTTATTTATTGTACAGGAATGCAACTAATGATTTTTCTCATTATAGATAATTAATCTGCTGATTATTATTAGTTCAAGTACTAAGTGGCATGAAAAGAAAATACTCAAGTAAATTCTACTTAAAAATTTGTACTTAAAGGGACAGTTCACCCCGAAATCGAAAAAATGACTTCTGTTATAGAGCATCTTTGGCATAATGTGAGCCAGCCAGGCCCACAGGACAGACACTCAGCCATGCAGCAATTTGCATGTGGCCACTGGTGGTACTGAACTGAAAAACTTTTTCGCATATGCACCAGGCGAGCAACCCCTTTTGAATGTATAGGCACCATCTTGGTGTCTGGTATCTACAGTACAGGCCAAAAGTTTGGACACACCTTCTCATTCAATGCGTTTTCTTTATTTTCATGACTATTTACATTGTAGATTCTCACTGAAGGCATCAAAACTATGAATGAACACATGTGGAGTTATGTACTTAACAAAAAAAGGTGAAATAACTGAAAACATGTTTTATATTCTAGTTTCTTCAAAATAGCCACCCTTTGCTCTGATTACTGCTTTGCACACTCTTGGCATTCTCTCGATGAGCTTCAAGAGGTAGTCACCTGAAATGGTTTTCCAACAGTCTTGAAGGAGTTCCCAGAGGTGTTTAGCACTTGTTGGCCCCTTTGCCTTCACTCTGCGGTCCAGCTCACCCCAAACCATCTCGATTGGGTTCAGGTCCGGTGACTGTGGAGGCCAGGTCATCTGCCGCAGCACTCCATCACTCTCCTTCTTGGTCAAATAGCCCTTACACAGCCTGGAGGTGTGTTTGGGGTCATTGTCCTGTTGAAAAATAAATGATCGTCCAACTAAACGCAAACCGGATGGGATGGCATGTCACTGCAGGATGCTGTGGTAGCCATGCTGGTTCAGTGTGCCTTCAATTTTGAATAAATCCCCAACAGTGTCACCAGCAAAACACCCCCACACCATCACACCTCCTCCTCCATGCTTCACAGTGGGAACCAGGCATGTGGAATTTCCACTAGTCTAATGTCCATTCCTTTTGTTTCTTGGCCCAAACAAATCTCTTCTGCTTGTTGCCTCTCCTTAGCAGTGGTTTCCTAGCAGCTATTTGACCATGAAGGCCTGATTGGCGCAGTCTCCTCTTAACAGTTGTTCTAGAGATGGGTCTGCTGCTAGAACTCTGTGTGGCATTCATCTGGTCTCTGATCTGAGCTGCTGTTAACTTGCGATATCTGAGGCTGGTGACTCGGATGAACTTATCCTCAGAAGCAGAGGTGACTCTTGGTCTTCCTTTCCTGGGTCGGTCCTCATGTGTGCCAGTTTCGTTGTAGCGCTTGATGGTTTTTGCGACTCCACTTGGGGACACATTTAAAGTTTTTGCAATTTTCCGGACTGACTGACCTTCATTTCTTAAAGTAATGATGGCCACTCGTTTTTCTTTAGTTAGCTGATTGGTTTTTGCCATAATATGAATTTTAACAGTTGTCCAATAGGGCTGTCGGCTGTGTATTAACCTGACTTCTGCACAACACAACTGATGGTCCCAACCCCATTGATAAAGCAAGAAATTCCACTAATTAACCCTGATAAGGCACACCTGTGAAGTGGAAACCATTTCAGGTGACTACCTCTTGAAGCTCATGGAGAGAATGCCAAGAGTGTGCAAAGCAGTAATCAGAGCAAAGGGTGGCTATTTTGAAGAAACTAGAATATAAAACATGTTTTCAGTTATTTCACCTTTTTTTGTTAAGTACATAACTCCACATGTGTTCATTCATAGTTTTGATGCCTTCAGTGAGAATCTACAATGTAAATAGTCATGAAAATAAAGAAAACGCATTGAATGAGAAGGTGTGTCCAAACTTTTGGCCTGTACTGTAGTTATTATTAAAAATCTATGGAGCTAGTTCAGTAGATGCACACTTCCTTCTGTGCAGTGATATAGTTGCCGGGTGTAGTTTGTTAGAAAGAAGAAAAGTTCCTACATGAAACTGCTCATAACAAGGTCTGTGGATTATCTTGAGTAACTGAGTCATGATTTCTGGGAAGAGATGTTGCTGTTGAGTTTTTCAAATATATAGTTTTTTCTTTTTTTTTTTTTTGTTGTTTTGTTTTTTGGCACTTTGAGCACAACAAACCAAGTGTCATCTAGTTCCATTATATTGGAGAGAAGGCAGACATCTCTGAAGCCAACAGCTCCAACACTCAGCAACTCACACCAAAACAATCTAGACTGATAAACAGCATTACACATAAGAGGACAAATATGTATTTTTGATTTGGTCAAGCTGAAGGAAGGAGGACGCACAACTCCAATATTTCCAATCGTGATGGGTGCAAGTTGCAGAGAGATTTCAAAGAAACTAGTAGGCAACATCACTCACAAAAGACTAGAGTCAAAATCTATGTTTTAATAGGGCAACACATGGCCAAACAAAATGACAGACGCATCTGGCCTAAGCCTTCTTTAGTGTATCAAACAGAGGCAGAGACAATGAATACTATATATAGACCGTTTCAAACCTGACAACATAAACATTCTAAATGGGTCCCTTTGTATTTCCTGTTTGAATGTATGTTAATGCAGAAGCTGACAGGAAGTAAACAGGGACCAAAGTTGTTGCCCTAGCAACAGAATAGCAATGAAACAGTCCATATATATATATACATAGGTAAAGTTCTAGCACCAATCAAGGTGTAATGAGAGGCAATAGAAACCATATGTGTAGCAGCTGCAGCCAATGACAAGCTGACACAAGACAATTGCCAAGACTGATGCACAAGAATCAATACATGCAAACAGAAATATTCAAATACATTGAAACATATAAGAACATCAAAATTATTAAGCTTCAGACTAGTTGAATGAGAAAAATGTCAGACAATAAGAAAGGGAGAATTAAGGTGCCAGAAAAGAGACCGAAAAGAGGCTTTTAAGCCACTGGATATAACTCTACTAGAGACTAAAAGTCTGAACCTATCACAAAGAATCTACACCAATATCAATACTAAAAATATAGAGTTAGAAAAAGTTTAAAATGATTACAGGGCTCTACTAATCAATTGTATAATACTGAGTAGCCTTAATAGTGGAGGGGATAGTAAACTGATAAATTAAGGTGAAAAAAAAGTCTCTGAAAAAGAGAGAGACATTTACATTCAAAAGGGGAATACAGGGGCTTCAAGGATTAGTAGAACCTCTGTAAAATGTATAAAGACACAGAATATTAATGTATCAAAAATAAAAAGGGTCAATATATCATAACATAGTCTAATGGTCAAAAAAGACAACAGGAAATCTCATCCTTACATGAAAGACAATTTTACAGAGACCAGTCAAAGGAAACAACTCAAAAGAAGTTCTTCATTTAAACCTCTAGGACACTGTTTGTAAGATATGTATCCATTTAGCTTCTCTTTGCAGTAAGAGTGTGTCTCAGATTCCCACCTCCTCTAAGGGGCTGGATGATGATCATATCAATCCCCTGAAATTTGAGTGTGCAGACATCATGGCCAACAGAATTAAAATGTCCTTTTTAATGATTTTAGTGATTTGGGGGTCAACTGTCCCATCCTTATGTCAATATCTTCTGCTCACACCAAGAGAAAATGGTGAGTTTTGATTTTTAATTAACACTGCAGTTGTTGTTTCATCTTATGTTTTGTCAGAGGAGCTGAAGTTGAAATGTTTTAAGTTTAAATGTCCTCTATTGCTTGGTGAGCTACAACTCTAAGCTCAGATGTAGCCTACGCATGTGGCCACCACCATACAAGTACAAATGCTCACAACAGGAGCGTTTATACTGCAGTTGTGTTGTGTTCTGTGTCATTCTGCAGTTACACCTCCAAACCACTAGACGCCGCCGCAGCAGCTTTTCTGTGAAGTGCTGTACAGTTTAGATGTTTCAAAACACACCTGAAACGCACATTAAACATGGTTTAATAGAGACCATTTCAAACACAAGTACACAAATAAGCTTCACTGTAACTCACAGCATTCACAGACAAACACTTGCCTTTATCTGGACACATTTTCCCCACAAATACAACACACTAATATTTTTAGCACAAGCCTACGACATTTTACATTGTATAAATGAGCCTAGCCTCTAACTGACATTTCCTCTCCTCAACTGAAGCCAGGGACAACAGCAACATTTAACAAAGGTAACGTTACGAAATTCGGCTCCATAACAACTCACAAGGTTCACTGACAAAACAACTGTCTTATAATAAACATGTTTTCCAAATAAATACAACATGCTAACGTTATTAGCACGAGCCTATGGCATTTTGCATTGTATAAATTAGCCTAGCAACAAGCTAATATGAAGCCAGGATAAATCACACACAAGACCTAAAATGCTATTTTGTGGAGGCTTTATTGTCTTCACAATTTATTGTTGTTATCTGTGAAATTAAAGTAAGTAAAAGCTTCGTTTCCTCTGAGGGAAATGGTCTCAGCTTACAAAAATAGACAGCATATCTGTGTGTCTGTGCAATTGCTTGACCCTTTAACGTTACTAGCTTTATTCATGATGCTAACAGGTGTTACTAACGAGATTAATGGTAGCTCTGTTTTACTCAAGTGTTCCAGTTAGGCACAGTTTACAGGGGGTTGCACACATAATACCATGACCCTTAAACTGAAGCAGCCACATGCTGTTCAGCCATCATTAATTTGATTATTTACACCTGTGTCTGTCTGGGTGATATATCACAATGTCCTGCGTAGTAAAGGCTACTGCAGCCTACAGGTCAATGTGGTGAGTAGAATGTCGCCACCTGCTGGAAGTGTTTATAACTAAAACACACATGTCTTGCTTTAGACTTTGAAATGTTACTGTTATTTTGTCACAACGGTGTTTTCAGTAATTTTTGAGATGCACCTGCGCTTGAATATTCAGGTTATGTAAATTGATATCTGGTCAAGCCCTCATATAAACCACTCTCTGGTTGCTAGTAGGTAGACAACAATGACCCCAAAGCATCATACAAACAAATACTATTTCAATTTTATGTTTTTGTGTAGGTTTACTGACTGAACCAGCCTGCATGTGTGGTGGAATAGCACTAAGTGTAATGTATTGCCCTACACGTTTAATACATGAACAAGTTATGCTCATACTGTGCTGTACGTTTAACTGTAGCTCTCCATTTTTCTACACATCTTTTTTTATTGGGGTCATGCTGGTCGTACTACTCTGTACAGTTATCAAACTTTGCCCCAGAAATCTTCTTTGTTTTGTCTTTGAGGTCAGGTGCTAAGGCAATGCCTGGTTTTGCAACACGGCTTTTTTTAACTGCCTTTTTTCCTCTGCATATTTGGTTGGCGCTGGGAGCTTTAGACATGCTAGCATTAATTTGATGGCATGTTATTCAGCATGAGCAGAGCATCGGTGCACTTGAGTACCTGGGTATTGTATTTATGTTGGAGCATAATGTGATTGGTTAGACTCTGGGTTTGGTCTCTTGATGGGTGTACCTGGTCACTATGATGTTTTTGCGACATGAGGGAGATGAAGGAAGAGAGTACTGAGATCAGAATGCTTTAGCTTGAGGTGGAGTGATGAGGTTTATGCTTTGGTGTGCTTTTTTTCTCCTGTAATTTGGTAATTTAATTGAAAATGCATTTTAGGAGGCCTCTGTGCAAATCCCTCTACATCAGGCTTACATTTTTTACAGAAGACAATTAATTCCCCTCCGCTTGCTCAATGGTGCCCACTGTAGACCATGTCTACAACTAAAGATGAAACAGTATGAAATTCTTTTATCATGATTATAGTGACCAAAATGATCACATAACATTGTTAAAATGTGCTGAAAATGTAGTAAAAAGTAGTGACACACACTGCTATCATTGTTTGCATGGACATTAAAAAGTAACATAACCAACACCTGATACAAACATA
Source organism: Epinephelus lanceolatus (assembly GCF_041903045.1). Lineage (NCBI taxonomy): Eukaryota > Metazoa > Chordata > Actinopteri > Perciformes > Serranidae > Epinephelus > Epinephelus lanceolatus. Next base: position 29,451,728 of record NC_135751.1, read on the forward strand.
TGAAAGCCATATCATATGTGCATTAACAATAGCAATAGTCTGCCTTTAAAATGCTGCTTCTGTGTCACTGTAGAGGACAAGGGACCAGGAGCATCACTGGGTTTGCGTGCTGCAGGCCTCCCCACATTGATGCTGCGCCTGTGTCAGTGAGACTGCTGCTAACTTTGGTTGGTGATGCTGGACAATATTTACAGTAAGTTTTTTAAAGTGCAGTAATCAAACACGGCTTTATTAATGATTTAAATTTGAAATGATGATACGAACCATCAGGAATTTTGTCACGGTTTATTGTGAAGCCGTAACTGTTTCATCTCTATCAGCAACAACAGGCAGAGTGTGTGCATGTGAACTTTTAAGATGGCATGAAGATGATGTCGATCATGACAGTAATAACAGTGATAATACTGTAATGATCATTAGAATGACATCATTTGTTTATTGATGATAAACTTGTTCTTGCATATCTTTTTCCCGTCTTATATTTTCCTTTGTTTCCTTATGGTTTAAAAGGACATGTCACAGAAGGGTCTGTGTGTTCGACAGTCTGCTTCTCTCTTGAGAACTTTAAGATTAAATGAGATCAATCTTTCTATTACATACAACTGTTTTTCCTAGGTAATGCTGGTTGTGGCTTACCTGCTTTTTTTCAGCCCTATTTCATATTCAGTTTAACATGTTCAGCACTGCAAGCTTCTCAGTAAAACCACAGCCGTCGAGTGTCGGCCACTGGGCAGTTTGCGGTTGAGTACCTCGCTCAGTGGTGCCTCAACAGCAGTTGTAGAGAGAGAAAAGTTGTCCTATATGTGTGAGGATGTTTGGGTGTTACTTGTCCCTGATTTATATGGACACACAGAAGGGGTCAAGCAAGGACCCAGAGGGAGGGAGGCTTGGCATAAGAGGATGGGAGGGTATGGGGGTGTTAGACAGGGAGACGCTCTCAGGCAGCCTGCTGGGCATGGCGCCCTGCTTCCCTGTTGCCGGTGCCTTGGCACTTAGACTGGCAGCAGCATGCTGTGACTCCATCCCAGCAACAGCGTCACAGATTTGGGCTGGCTGCCAACAGGTCCCCAGCCAATCAGGGCACACTCAGTGCCAGATCACTCCAGAGGTAGCCAATAGTACGCCTGAATGTGCTTAGTGTCATCCCTCCCAGATGTGAATTCCTTTAAACCCACAAGGTACACAAATGCAGACACAAACACGCAGCTCCAACTCAAGAGTGTGCACACATTTACAGTGACTCTGTGTGTGTATGTATGGAGAGGAGATGAGATATAAAAACAGTCTCTGTGTGTGTTTTCAAGTGAATACATCTCTGTATCATACCACTTAGTACGTCCAGTTCAAACCTGTCACCATCCTGAAATTACTACACAACTAGTGTTTGACTTAGAGGTGGCAAGTCACCACAGCTGCACGTGGAGCTTTGTCTCACTCTAGTGGACAATCTGAGTAATGCAGGGGTGCTGGTATTGTGACATGGTATATTGAGTATAAAGCATTTCCCTGAAGAGTAAATCAGAGATTATGACAAACTGTCCTTGAAATATTTCACTCTTTATTTATTTTTTTGTAAATGCAACAAGTCCAGTGATATAATATTTGCTCATTACGTTAGCATGTGAATCTTAAAATTAGAATTCAAAGCTTCATTATTTATTATTAATACACCACATACAAGCCACACCAAATATATAACATACATGCAATAAAGAAATGAATGCAGTACAAACCAGTTCCATTAAAAAAAAAAAAAATAAAAAAAAAAATAATAGCTTTAATCAAACTTTAAAACTAGTAAAACCATATGCCATCAGAAATCCTCAGGTCACATATTTGGATCATAGAATGGGATCTGTCCTGTGAGATCATCATCATTTAGTCTACAAGGAAAAAACAGGGAATGTGTCAGGAATTGGTGACAGTTTTTTGTGTGTAAAAATATATATGTAAAAAGGCTAAATCCAAACTATTGGAACATATCAGCCTTCCAAAATAAAGGCAGTATTGTAACGGGGATATTACAACCATACAAGTGAACTACAGTACTGGAAGATTACTTTAAAATACCAATTGTTGTCTCTTACCTTAATCATGGTAGCAAGGACACCATAGATGAGGGATATGAGGAAGAAAAGGAGGAAGGCGAAAGCCATATACCAGCTGTCCACACCTTTGCTGTGGTTGACATCAGTATGCCTGATGTCATCTAAGAAATTACAGTCCTCTAAGATTTCTGTGAGACAATCAAAATGAGATTTGTTAGTTAACTATTACATTGACTTTGTCACACTGGACGTACAAAGAGAAATTCCTAATAACCTTGTATGTTCAATATTTAATGTGCAAGTAAGATGTGGATCAATGGACAAACTAGCACCTGGGTTGGATACATCCAGGGATAGGGTGGTGTTTAAAATGGTGTTTGCATGTGTCACCCTGCAGGTGAAGACTGCCCCAAGGAACCTGCTGGCTTTGGACAGACGAAGGTGGCTTTGGATGCTGAACTTCCCGTCTGGGCCTCTGTGTGGTTCACTAGTGTTGTATTCCAGCAGTTCCCCAGTGTCATCAAGAAACCAGGTGATGCTAATGGACTCAGGGCTGAAGCCAAACACCAGGCACACAAGTTCACCAGAGCCCTGGAGCAAGGTAACTGAAGGTTTGCTATGGGTCACTGAGGCTGAGGAAAATAGTCAGAAAAAGAATTTAATGAATTTCTGTGTGGGGAAGGTCACAGAGCAAGAAAAGTCAAAGAACTTTTGTACTTAAATGCTTTCATAAAAATTCCCTAAAGCGATATGCTTCTCTACACAACTGCTCCTGAGCAACATAGAGGGCAGGCTGAGGTGGAGAAAACACAGTGTACAGTAAGGAAAGGATCAAAGTTTGATCAGTTTTATTTTAGCTGATATGATCAGCTAAATATATCCGAATTGGCCCCAACACTGATCCTTAGGTTTGGCTTGATTTATCTCTTTGATGTAATGAACAAATCCAGTGAAATGCAGTTTTCACTAAATGCTAATTTCAGCTCACCATACACATCCTTTATAGTGCTCTCAAAAGATGACTCATGTCTGACAACACAAGAATACGTAGACTCCTTGTCCTCAGTTTTTGATGTATTTAGTCTGCTGCTCATTGAATAAGTGCTGCTCCCTGTGTATTTCCATGCAGGACTGTTGGTGTAGACAGTTGAAGGGAGTCTCTGGTCATTCTCCTCCCAGTACACTATGATGTTAGATGGGAAAAATCCAGACACGAGGCAAATGAGCGTGAGGAAGTTAGACGTAGACAGGTCAGAGGCAGCCGGTTCTATTATCTTCACTGCTGGTGGATGCAGCTCTTGAGAAACACAAAAAGAAGACAAAATTAAATACAGCTGCAGTTGTTGCCATTTCAGTCTCATAATTTTGTCACTCACAGCCGTCACAAACGTCAAAGGGAATACTATGTTTCTGATGCAATCTTGCCTTCTTAATCTATGTTAAACACTCTACATATGCAGAAACAGCTATAAGGTATTGGTTTTTATGCACAGCACTACCTCTGCTTTTGCTTATGTGGTCCTCGTAGCCTTTGTTGGAACATCGGTGCTTTGCCTCACAAGACACTTGTTTATGTGCATGCCAATCCTCCGCTGACACACTGAGGGTGCTCCGCATTGTCTCCGTCTCATTGTTGCGACTCACTGGTGGCTCCCTATGGACATTTTGGGAATATTTCTTCCCATCTACTTTCCAGGTGACGGAGAAATCATTAAGAGAAGGGCCGACCAGCAGACACGTCACAGTCACCTGTCCCTTGTGCTGATGCTCCTGTGGTGGCGGTCCCTGAACATATACGCCAACCACCTGAGATGATGCTGGAGTTACTGAAAAACATTGTGACATTAAAGATGGAGAAAATGCAACACCTGTCAAGTAATGATGATGAGAAAAAATGTCTTAAAAGCTTAATGGATGACTCAAACAGTGTGAATGTAGATAATTTATTCTACACTTAATAAAAAAAATTATGATTATGGATTATGCTTTTATTTTACCTGAGCAGAGGCTGATGTCCTTTCTGATGTTTTTGCCCAGGGACTTGTCTGATACTTGACAAGTGAAGACCTTCCCTGTGCTCCACTCTTTGTGAGTGATTTGAAGTTGACTGGTCACTGTCACACGCCCATCTGCACCCATGCTGATGTCATTAGTTGATGGAGCTCTTTGCTGAGACTCAGAAGACCATTGAATGTGAGGGTTGAAGCCCCGTCCAGAGCATACGAGTGTCTGTGATCCTGACTCTTCACTGGGGGCCAGAAGAAGTTTCATTGACGGGTCCGCTAAATTAGGAAGGAATCAGTCTATCAGTGAAATAGTCTCTTAGAGATTATTTGACTGTGAAATGGGAAATGAACAGTCATGAAGGGAATGAAGAGTAACACTCTTACCAAAAATATTTCCAACGGAGTTTGATGTAAAATCCGCAGAGAAGCCTTGGTACACTTTACAGGTGAAACTTTTGTCTTTCTTCAAGTGCTCTGGCGGGACAGGGAAGCTTCTACTGATTGAATGCAGGCCTGGGGCTTCAGGAAGATCAACATACAGTTTTTCAGAGATGTCAGAGGTGCCAGCTTGAAAAGTGATGTACAGGTCACGTGATGAGAGTTGCGTGATGTCACACTCCAGCACAGCACTGTTCCCCTTCAGCAATTCATTAAGAGATCTCCTGATCGTGACCACAGGAGTTGTAACTGCAGGCCCTGGATGATACAGACAGAAGGAATGCATAATTTATTCTTCTGGGTGATTTGCTGTGACAAGATGTCTGATTTTCATGTTGTGTAGTCATCTTACCTGCAACATTCACAGTCTTCTCAGTGGGTGAGAAGCACTGATGTTCAGCTTTACATGTTATTAACTTTATTTTTTTCCACTCAGTTAAAGAAACCGTCACAGTACTGAATATATATGTTGAGTTTTTGTCCTGCGTCACTTGTTCACGTGGTGCATCTCCCCCATTTATCCGCCAGGTCAACTTGGCGTCAAAATCAGAGCGGACCAAACATGTTGCTTCCACGTTGGATCCTCCTGCCATCATTACTGTCTTGAAGCTGGGAATCTCCACATGGATGGAGGGAGGGGCTCTTGAATAAGCTGACAGGGAGCAAGGAAAAAGAGTCATGAAGCAATACCAGAATACTGAGCACACTATGTATATGTAAAAGATGCTTGATCAAATTCAGACTACACTGACTTCAAAGTCTGTCAAAAACAATTTTCAGGTCAGTCAGAATGTTGTCAGTAGACAGCTGGGGTTGTGACTCTTCACTTAGTTGTACCTGAGCAGAGGCTGATGTCCTTTCTGATGTTTTTGCCCAGGGACTTGTCTGATACTTGACAAGTGAAGACCTTCCCTGTGCTCCACTCTTTGTGAGTGATTTGAAGTTGACTGGTCACTGTCACACGCCCATCTGCACCCATGCTGATGTCATTAGTTGATGGAGCTCTTTGCTGAGACTCAGAAGACCATTGAATGTGAGGGTTGAAGCCCCGTCCAGAGCATACGAGTGTCTGTGATCCTGACTCTTCACTGGGGGCCAGAAGAAGTTTCATTGACGGGTCCACTAAATTAGGAAGGAATCAGTCTATCAGTGAAATAGTCTCTTAGAGATTATTTGACTGTGAAATGGGAAATGAACAGTCATGAAGGGAATGAAGAGTAACACTCTTACCAAAAATATTTCCAATGGAGTTTGATGTAAAATCCGCAGAGAAGCCTTGGTACACTTTGCAGGTGAAACTTTTACCTTTCTTCAAGTGCTCTGGCGGGACAGGGAAGCTTCTACTGATTGAATGCAGGCCTGGGGCTTCAGGAAGATCAACATACAGTTTTTCAGAGATGTCAGAGGTGCCAGCTTGAAAAGTGATGTACAGGTCACGTGATGAGAGTTGCGTGATGTCACACTCCAGCACAGCACTGTTCCCCTTCAGCAATTCATTAAAAGATCTCCTGATCGTGACCACAGGAGTTGTGACTGCAGGCCCTGGATGATACAGACAGAAGGAATGCATAATTTATTCTTCTGGGTGATTTGCTGTGACAAGATGTCTGATTTTCATGTTGTGTAGTCATCTTACCTGCAACATTCACAGTCTTCTCAGTGGGTGATAAGCACTGATGTTCAGCTTTACATGTTATTAACTTTATTTTTTTCCACTCAGTTGAAGAAACCGTCACAGTACTGAATATATATGTTGAGTTTTTGTCCTGCGTCACTTGTTCACGTGGTGCATCTCCCCCATTTATCCGCCAGGTCAACATGGCGTCAAAATCAGAGCGGACCAAACATGTTGCTTTCACAGTGGATCCTGTTGCCATCATTACAGTCTTGAAGCTGGGAATCTCCACATGGATGGAGGGAGGGGCGCTTTCATGGACTACAGGAAAAAAGTGTTTGTCCAAACATACTCATCTTGTTAAAACTTGTCCGTGTATTTCTCCATTCAGTTTATCATAAAACATTGATGATGCTTCAGAAAAATTTATACTGTGCTGTGAGACAGTTGTAAATACTTACTTTGACAAATGCTTATTGTTTTTTTATATTCCTGATCTTTGTGAGTTGACTTGCATGTAAAATTTGAGCCTCGTTCCCACTCTGTTGTTTTTGGCTCAATCTCACTGGTTAGACTGAAGGTTTTCCCCGTTCCGTCCGCACTTTGCAGCTTCGTTGGGCTTTTGGCAGGTTTTAGAGGTTGGTTGTCCTGCTTCCACTCCACACTCAGTTTGTCTGGAAAGTAGCCACTTAGGGTGCAGACAAGTCTGACTGATGAGGCCCCGACAGGGACATTGTCCCAGACAGGGTGTAATGTGATGTTTGGAGGCACAACCCGCTCTTCTGAGATAGAGGAGATCATTTCATTACTTGACTCATTGTAAACATTGGATGTAGACATTTGTAAAATAAGAGCTGATTGCAGTTTGTAGTTATACGTACCTTGAGATTTTGATCAAGTAACCAACTGTGCTGGCTCAATTCTAAGTGTCATATCTTTGTATTAAGGCTAGATGGCAGAGTTGTACTTTTACAGTGTCTGGTGTCTTAAAGTCAGGTGGAGACAGGGCTGGAGGTCTGTTGCACAGATGTCACAGCATGACAGGGCAGAGTGAGCAAGGCAAGCAGCAAGCGGAAGCATTGAGTAACACCCAGGTCCCAAAATAGTACCAAAATACAGAAGTGAAAGAATGCAGAGAGCAACGGTGCATCACAGACACCAGGTGGTGTGATTGTGCCAGTAAGAGAAACAGAGAGCGCATTTAAATATCTCATATCAGTTTACATGTGTGTTCACATAGATTGCTCATGATTTTGCTAAAGGTTTTAGTTCTCAAGTCTATTAATAATAGACTGGAGAGCTAACCAACTGTAAAACCTAAAATTTACATGATTGAGTCGAACATAGGCTGCTGATTCCAGGTGCTGGGGAGATGACCAACACAACAACATGTTACATCATAAAATACTTTAAAATACTTTTTAACGAACTAGAAAAAAAGAATTAGTATTGTTGTGAGATGTATGTGTTAAACCTTTATAGATGAAACTACAGCACTACTGGAGGAGAAAAAAGTTGGAGGAGCAACTTCAGTGGTTATCTTCATTTAAAAATTTATTTTCAAAAAGACACAAAGCTTTTGTAATTAAAATGAAAAAGGACAATTGCGCTTACTTACATGCACGACTATGAGTTTATAAGAACAAATGTGTGGAGAAAAAACTTTTTTTTTTTACAGAAAGTTCATCTTGTTTTATTTAATCTGAAAAGAGAAAAAAACATAAAAGAATATGCATTATATTATTGTAAAATAAATGTTTCAGCATTTGACAAGCAAAGTGTTACAGCTGGCTTCTGTTGTAGTTTGCTACACTTATTTATTAAGTTAATTTAGCTCTAGTAACCTATGAGAAGATTTTGGGATAATATTTAACACACAATAACAGCAACACCTGCAAAATGTAATTCAGTTCAGTATCATAGCCCTGGAATTTTAAGTAACTAGAGAATAATACATATTAAGTAAAATAAATAAATATAAACATTTGATAATAATAAATAAATAAATTAAACTAAATGAACCACAGGTTACCACAGAGTTGATTCAACATCTCTTTAGTAAATTCTTTAAAACTCTTGCTTCATGAAGGTGATTTTTATTTTAAGTTTATGATATTTCAAAGCATTCACTTGCACAGTTGTTGCTGCTTTTGTGTCCACCACCTGAACATGCATGCATCACTAATAGTTAAGCTTTTTCTGCATGCACTTTAAAAATAGTCGTATAAAGTAAAAGAATAATATGTGAAAAGACAGGCCGATCATTTCAGTTGTTGGTCAAAGTGGTAAATAAAGTAACAGCAACAAGATGTAGTCGTAATGCATGATGATATTTACTGTGGTAGTTATGATGTGATGCGTCATGATGATCATTGTAATCCTATTTGTCACTTCTCATGTAAAAGGAGTTCTACCAACCCATCTGTGTTGTTTGAATACATGAAACTGCTTACTCAGGTGTCTTTGCATAACTTTAAGATATAAACTCATTATTACCTTGAAAGCAGTGGTTCCGATGGTGAACAGCAGAGTGATAAGGAAGAGGAGGATGAAGGTGATGGCTGTGGTTACCATGTTGTCTTTCTCTGTCTCTGTGTCGCTGTTGTTTTGGTAGAACTCCACATTCCATAATTCTAGTGTATAGCAATCATTCAGTTAATACTTGGAACAAACCCAGCTTTGCACATTAGCTCATGAGACAATGACTTAACTCTATTAATTTCCTGTAGTAGGGTAATACGTTTTATAACCTCACAGGTTGGAGTGGATCTAATTAGTGAATGAGTCAGTCAGTCAGTCTAAGTATAAAATAGAAAACCACAAAGGAGAAGAACAGTCCTGCTGACGTATGCCTCGTTAATCAGTTACTACATTATTATTGTTGTACAGCGAGGCCTGATAAGTTTGCACGTCCCTCTAAAAATGTTGATTATATTGATCAAAGTTGTCCTACAATGATCCTGAATTGCTTTTGAAAGACCCCACCATTGGTGTGGCATGTATGACTTGGCTTGTGAATCAGTTATCATTTGACTAAGAGACCACACAGCCTGAGTGAGACTTTAGAGAATCATCTGTCTGTCGTTGGGGGTGCAAGGTAGAGGAAACACACATACACACAGACAAGTCACACAAACAGTGTTAATGCTCTGTCTACAAATAACAATGAACAAGTAGGATTTCTATAATGAAATTGGTGCCTGAAGTTAGTGGGGTAGTGGTGGTGTGATTTTAGTGAATGCAGTATGATGTTGTTAGTACATAGTGACAGCTACACCTAATTTGTGTTGCATTAGGATAGCACTGAGACACTACACACAATAAACATGTAGCTTGATTAAATAAAGACGTGAACAGCATGCGACATACATCAACAGAGTTGCAAAGTGCTTTTTTTTATTTTGATTTTGAATCTGCATTAAAAAGACAAACACGGTGTCATATCACAAGCAACAAACATTAAACAACAAACAGCAGAAGACACAGCGACACAGAATAACATCTACTGGGCCTTGCACGTTTCAGGGATGTTCATGTTGAGGTTGACCATGTTGGTTTTTTCAAATGTTCTGTGCCCGATGGACCTGACAATAGCTCTAGTTGTGTTGACCACAGATTCATGGTGAACTGCACAGCTGAACACAGTGTCATCATTTTTCCACTGCTGGAGGGTGAGGGTTAACTGGCCATAGGCAGAATATGATCCATCATTTTCTACAGGCGTTGTGGTATGGAACTTGTATTTTGAGTCTGCTTCCTCGTCATCGACAAGCCAAGACACATAAACTTCCCGAGGGAAGAAGTCTTTCACATAGCAAGTCAGGGTCACGGTTTCTGTTTTAATATGTTCTAGTGGAGGTAGCATAAAAACTGAAGGACACTGAGGTGGTCCTCCTGCAACATGAGAGAACAATTAGGGCTCCTGCTATAGATAAAAGTTCCCACAGTACTGTACAAAATCTCTGCTACAAAATACACTTAGAACTTACACTCCTTAACATGTTTGATGGCATGACAAGAGGAATTAAACACAGGCTTTTAGTGCACAATTGTTGATTATTTTTCTTACCAATCATCCTTTTGTAGATTTCCTTACGTGGCTCTATCCAGTCTTCATGTTCAACAATGCAGATGAACTTTTCTCCCTGTCTCCATTCTTCAAATGTGATGGGAAGTAAAGCGACGTATGTACCTTTGTGTCCTGCAGGGGGCTTCACTGGAACAGCATCAGGTATTTCTTTTCCATCATGGGTCTCCCAGAAAATCTTTTGGACAGGTGGTTTGTTTATATTGACTTGACATATTACATCTCCCTTTCCGTTTAAAACAAAGTCCTCCATTGTTGGTTCTATGATCATTACTTCCACATCTGCTTCCATGCATCCTGAATCTGTTAAATGAGGAATTATTAAGCAATTATTGAACAAAAATGGCTGCAAAATTACAAGAATTGAAATTATATTTACACAAATACTTCAAAGAAAAAGTAGCAATTTACTCACCATGTCCATTTATACAAAAGTCTTTGGTCGCAGATGAATTCACATACGTTGGACCTTGTTCACCTTTCCCCATAAATTCACATGTAAACGTATTGGTGTCAGTCCACTCACTTGATGGCACTGTCAGAAAACTTGCTGCACTGTACAGTGTTCCATTCTCTGCCTTTTTTTCATCAAAAGGTGTTTTGATGTTGGTTATTCCAGTGGTGATTTCTGCTTCATTTTTCAGCCATTTGAACTCAAAATCTTTTGGTGAAAAATCTTTGGCAAAGCAGGAGAGGGTAGTCTCGGTGCCCTCATCAGAACAGGTCATTACTTTAAGAGTTGGCAACTGATATAAATCCCCTGAAAAACAAACATATACACAAATATATGTATGCAGAAGCAAGGAATCACTTATGTATATATATATGCAGAAGCAAAGGTGAACAATGTGCTACAGTGCTCATGTAATCTAGATTTACTATAGACTTAGAATATAACTGAGTTTATGACTTCACTGAACTACTGCATGTTATGCAACTTGCACACATGTATGCACATAGTGATTCCACTCCTCTAACTGACATAATTTGTGGCTTGTTACTAAATTGTGCAGAAAGAGTCAAAAAGAAAAGATTTTCATGGTAAGAAAATTAGATAATTTAACAGCAGAGCTTTAATGCTCGCTTCTGCATATACATTGAGTGTTTGGGCAAGCGAACACAGAGTGAATGTTAGTCATCAACATGCAGTGAAAATGGAGGCAGACGTTAGGAGGAACCAGGATTAAGCAGATAGACGGAAAGAAGCAGAACACAATAATCTATTCTCGGACAGGTGCAGAAGACATATAATTAGTCCAGAATGAAATCAACAGTCAGCAGCTGAGCTTCAGCCTTCTCATTCCACCTCACTGTTTGGTTTGCTTACAGATTCTAACATTAAAAACATTTAAGGAGATTTCACACAAATTTAATTTGATAACAGTTGTATTTTAGTTTTATGCTCTTCTCTGTGTTCATGTTACTTTTAAATGATATGTTGAAGCATTTAAAAAAAAAAAAAATCCCGTCACAATATTCAGCATAAGCAGCTCAGGCTAAATTGGTAAAGTCTGACTCTAATAACATGTCTCAGGAAAACTTACAAAATCAACACTTATAGCACAGATTGTGCTGTACAAATGTGATTATTGTTAAATTATTATGACAACAAAAGGTTTTTTAACTTCTAAATTAACTTTGTTATTTGACATAGATCACCAAATTATCTTGAAAAGAACTTAATATTTTATCCTTATCATGAGTAGCCTTGTAGCACTTTGTTTACTGCATTGTAAAATGTCAAACTTTCTCTGACTGAAGATATTCTGTTTAATACTGTAATCTACCTTAATTTAGTATGACATTATTAATTAGTTATTATTACAGAATTGTATCATTAAGAAACTGAATTTAAAACCCTTTAACTTTATTGTGACAAGATGTCTGATTTTCATGTTGTGTAGTCATCTTACCTGCAACAATCACAGTCTTCTCAGTGGGTGAGAAGCACTGATGTTCAGCTTTACATGTTATTAACTTTATTTTTTTCCACTCAGTTGAAGAAACGGTCACAGTACTGAATATGTAAGTTGAGTTTTTGTCCTGCGTCACTTGGACATGTGTTGCATCTTCCCCATTTATCCGCCAGGTCAACTTGGCGTCAAAATCAGAGCGGACCAAACATGTTGCTTCCACATTGGATCCTCCTGCCATCATTACTGTCTTGAAGCTGGGAATCTCCACATGGATGGAGGGAGGCGCTCTTGAATAAGCTGACAGGGAGCAAGGAAAAAGAATCATGAAGCAATACCAGAATACTGAGCACACTATGTATATGTAAAAGATGCTTGATCAAATTCAGACTACACTGACTTCAAAGTCTGTCAAAAACAATTTTCAGGTCAGTCAGAATGTTGTCAGTAGACAGCTGGGGTTGTGACTCTTCACTTAGTTGTACCTGAGCAGAGGCTGATGTCCTTTCTGATGTTTTTGCCCAGGGACTTGTCTGATACTTGACAAGTGAAGACCTTCCCTGTGCTCCACTCTTTGTGAGTGATTTGAAGTTGACTGGTCACTGTCACACACCCATCTGCACCCATGCTGATGTCATTAGTTGATGGAGCTCTTTGCTGAGACTCAGAAGACCATTGAATTTGAGGGTTGAAGCCCCGTCCAGAGCATACGAGTGTCTGTGATCCTGACTCTTCACTGGGGGCCAGAAGAAGTTTCATTGACGGGTCCGCTAAATTAGGAAGGAATCAGTCTATCAGTGAAATAGTCTCTTTAGAGATTATTTGACTGTGAAATGGGAAATGAACAGTCATGAAGGGAATGAAAAGTAACACTCTTACCAAAAATATTTCCAATGGAGTTTGATGTAAAATCCGCAGAGAAGCCTTGGTACACTTTGCAGGTGAAACTTTTGTCTTTCTTCAAGTGCTCTGGCGGGACAGGGAAGCTTCTACTGATTGAATGCAGGCCTGGGGCTTCAGGAAGATCAACATACAGTTTTTCAGAGATGTCAGAGGTGCCAGCTTGAAAAGTGATGTACAGGTCACGTGATGAGAGTCCTGTGACATCACACTCCAGCACAGCACTGTTCCCCTTCAGCAATTCATTAAGAGATCTCCTGATCGTGACCACAGGAGTTGTAACTGCAGGCCCTGGATGATACAGACAGAAGGAATGCAGAATTTATTCTTCTGGGTGATTTGCTGTGACAAGATGTTTGATTTTCATGTTGTGTAGTCATCTTACCTGCAACATTCACAGTCTTCTCAGTGGGTGAGAAGCACTGATGTTCAGCTTTACATGTTATTAACTTTATTTTTTTCCACTCAGTTGAAGAAACGGTCACAGTACTGAATATGTAAGTTGAGTTTTTGTCCTGCGTCACTTGGACATGTGTTGCATCTCCCCCATTTATCCGCCAGGTCAACTTGGCATCAAAATCAGAGCGGACCAAACAAGTTGCTTCCACGTTGAATCCTGTTGCCATCATTACTGTCTTGAAGCTGGGAATCTCCACATGGATGGAGGGAGGGGCTCTTGAATAAGCTGATAGGGAGCAAGGAAAAAGAATCATGAAGCAATACCAGAATACTGAGTGAACTATGTATATGTAAAAGATGCTTGATCAAATTCAGACTACACTGACTTCAAAGTCTGTCAAAAACAATTTTCAGGTCAGTCAGAATGTTGTCAGTAGACAGCTGGGGTTGTACCACTTAGTTGTACCTGAGCAGAGGCTGATGTCCTTTCTGATGTTTTTGCCCAGGGACTTGTCTGATACTTGACAAGTGAAGACCTTCCCTGTGCTCCACTCTTTGTGAGTGATTTGAAGTTGACTGGTCACTGTCACACGCCCATCTGCACCCATGCTGATGTCATTAGTTGATGGAGCTCTTTGCTGAGACTCAGAAGACCATTGAATTTGAGGGTTGAAGCCCTGTCCAGAGCATACGAGTGTCTGTGATCCTGACTCTTCACTGGGGGCCAGAAGGAGTTTCATTGACGGGTCCGCTAAATTAGGAAGGAATCAGTCTATCAGTGAAATAGTCTCTTAGAGATTATTTGACTGTGAAATGAACAGTCATGAAGGGAATGAAGAGTAACACTCACCAAAAATATTTCCAATGGAGTTTGATGTAAACTCCGCAGAGAAGCCTTGGTACACTTTGCAGGTGAATCTTTTGCCTTTCCTCAAGTGCTCTGGCGGGACAGGGAAGCTTCTACTGATTGAATGCAGGCCTGGGGCTTCAGGAAGATCAACATACAGTTTTTCAGAGATGTCAGAGGTGCCAGCTTGAAAAGTGATGTACAGGTCATGTGCTGAGAGTCCTGTGACGTCACACTCCAGCACAGCACTGTTCCCCTTCAGCAATTCATTAAAAGATCTCCTGATCGTGACCACAGGAGTTGTAACTGCAGGCCCTGGATGATACAGACAGAAGGAATGCAGAATTTATTCTTCTGGGTGATTTGCTGTGACAAGATGTCTGATTTTCATGTTGTGTAGTCATCTTACCTGCAACATTCACAGTCTTCTCAGTGGGTGAGAAGCACTGATGTTCAGCTCTACATGTTATTAACTTTATTTTTTTCCACTCAGTTGAAGAAACTGTCACAGTACTGAATATATATGTTGAGTTTTTGTCCTGCGTCACTTGTTCACGTGGTGCATCTCCCCCATTTATCCGCCAGGTCAACTTGGCGTCAAAATCAGAGCGGACCAAACATGTTGCTTTCACAGTGGATCCTGTTGCCATTATTACGGTCTTGAAGCTGGGAATCTCCACATGGATGGAGGGAGGGGCGCTTTCATGGACTGAAGGAAAAAAGTGTTTGTCCAAACATACTCATCTTGTTAAAACTTCTCCATTCAGTTTATCATAAAACATTGATGATGCATCAGAAACATTTATACTGTGCTGTGAGACAGTTAGCTGTAAATACTTACTTTGACAAATGCTTATTGTTTTTTTATATTCCTGATCTTTGTGAGTTGACTTGCATGTAAACTTTGAGCCTCGTTCCCACTCTGTTGTTTTTGGCTCAATCTCACTGGTTAGACTGAAGGTTTTCCCCGTTCCGTCCGCACTCTGCAGCTTTGTTGGGCTTTTGGCAGGTTGTAGACGTTGGTTGTCCCGCTTCCACTCCACACTCAGTTTGTCTGGAAAGTAGCCACTTAGGGTGCAGACAAGTCTGACTGATGAGGCCCCGACAGGGACATTGTCCCAGACAGGGTGTAATGTGATGTTTGGAGGCACAACCCGCTCTTCTGAGATAGAGAAGAGATCATTTCATTACTTGACTCATTGTAAACATTGGATGTAGACATTTGTAAAATAAGAGCTGATTGCAGTTTGTAGTTATATGTACCTTGAGATTTTGATCAAGTAACCAACTGTGCTGGCTCAATTCTAATTGTCATATCTTTGTATTAAAGGACAACTTCGGTATTTTTCAACCTGGGCTCTATTTCCCCATGTGTATGTGTGCGTATGATTCATGGGTACCACTTGTTCTAAAATTGGTTCAGTTTTGATGCGCGAAACAAGCTAAAGCGGTAATGGGGGCAAATGCGTTCTGTATAAACGTGTTTTTTTTTCGCCACTGACCGGTTCAGATCACCAGTGCTATCTCTGTAAATAGCATATTGTAGCGGCCCTGGGGCAGTGGTGAGTGTGAATGAGTGGGGTCAGCTGTCAGTCAGTGTTGGAGCAGAGAGAGGGAGGGCGGCCCCGCTGGGTGCTGTAAGTGAGTATGTGTGTATGAAGTGTGTGTTACGCTAGAAGAGTCAGAGGACGGAGTCTTTTACGTGCTACCCCCTGGAGTGTTACCAGAGTTTTTGGAGTGCTCAAATAAACGGGCCTTTTTCCCGAACGCAAGAACAGGATGTCGCGCAACACCCCGTACAGCTTTCATAGGCTGCCTTTGTTGGACGGCGAGATGCTGAAGTTGTGGCTAGTTGTGCTACAAATGGATGCTAACACTCCTCTCCAGACACTGTGCCTTGCAGACCATCGGGTCTGCAGTGCTCACTTCTCCCAACATGACTACTGCTAGCCGAAGAAAAGAAGACATCCAATCCCGAAACACCTCTTCCTCAAGAAAATGGTTGTCCCACGAGTAGAGAGAGCTACAGACACAGTGGAGCAACGCTCGTGACATCACACAGCCCAGAGGTAAGGGAAAGGCTAGTATGCCATTTACAGAGATAACACTGGTGATCTGAAACGGTCAGTGGCGAAAAAACACACACTTCATACACACATACTCATTTATGGGCCGCCGTACCCCTCTCTGCTCCAACACTGACTGACAGCTGACTCCACTCATTCACACTCACCACTGCCCCAGGGCTTCTACAATATGCTATCTACAGAGATAGCACTGGCGATCTGAACCGGTCAGTGGCGAAAAAAAGCACTTTTATACGGGATGCACTTGCCCCCATTACCATTTTAGCTTGTTTCGTGCATCAAAACTGAACCAATTTTAGAACGAGTGGTACCCATGAATCATACGCACACATACACATGGGGAAATAGAGCCCAGGTTGAAAAATACTGAAGTTGTCCTTTAGGGCTAGATGGCAGAGTTGTACTTTTACAGTGTCTGGAGTCTTAAAGTCAGGTGGAGACAGGGCTGGAGGTCTGATGCACAGATGTCACAGCATGACAGGGCAGAGTGATCAGGGCAAGCAGCAAGTGGAAGCATTGAGTAACACCCAGGTCCCGAAAAAGTACCAAAATACAGAAGTGAAAGAATGCAGAGAGCAACAGTGCATCACAGACACCAGGTGTGAGGTGTGGTTGTGCCAGTAAGAGAAACAGAGAATTAAAAACCCTTTAAATTGTTGCATAATTATAAAATATGTCAACATTTCCAACATGCAAAACTACTAGATTTCAAATCAACAATTAAAAAAGACATTTTTAAGACTTAGCATAGGGCTTACTTGGCTTTGTGATAATAACATGTTGATTTCCCGCTGTATGTGTCACAACACATCTGAAGGATTTCAGGGCATCCCAGTCCTGTTTTCTCACTTTGACTTGACTTATTCCAGTATAAAGGTTGTCTTTCAGTACTGGAGGGTACTGAATGAAGTCTGTCAAGGCAGCCCCATTTACTATGTTCCATGAGTAGGTCAGTGAGGAGGGTGTGAAGCCGGTGGCAAGGCAACCAAGAGTGACCGTGTTTCCAGTCCCAGAACCACATTGCATCAGAGGAAACACAGTTGGTGCATTTGGAGTGGCTGAGAAAGTAAAAACATACGTGTAATTAAACTAGCAAAATTAACAACAACATCACAGACTTTTTTTTAACCAAGCATGAGTTAAAACTGAGAAGACAACTGGGTAGATCAGCAGTGTAAAAAAGCACATTGAAGGCGATAACTTTTATCATTTGTCCTCCATACAGAGACTTTCCCTATTTCAGTTATTTAATGCTGTTATTTGTTCACCTCACTCAATAATAGTATGAGTCATTTTTGTTAGTGTACATACAAATCAATAAATAATTTTAAATACACAACTTTGACAGTAATCACGAGTCATTTTTTAAATTGAAGTGATGACGCTATAAAGTCGGTTACCATCCATTAAATGAGTTGACGTCTTATTGTTGCAAAAATTACTACTTTATGCCAAATTCAGCAGTTGTGTGAGAGATTAAAGAGAATTCTTACCTGATGAAACAGTTACCATTGTACCCTTTCCCCAGTAGTCAAAAGCAGCGTAGTAGCACAATGCTGAATCTACTTATCTGTTAGTATCAAAAGGCTACACCTAATGGCCCGCTCAAAAAGTCTGCCTTGATATTTAATTGATCCCACTAACTTATACAATACACTTAAATAACCCAGAATACACTAGCCATAAAATACACCAGTGTGTCCTACTGAAAATATTGCTGTTTGACTTTTCACAGTACATACTGTATTAAAATGTTTTACTTTTGAAGTGAGACTTGACACGTTTCGAAATTAATTTAAACATGAAATTTTAAAAATGAAAAATATCCTGGTGTAGATTTTAAACGGTACAAATCTACCCTGATGACAATGTTACTGAGAACACTGCTGTTTGACTTTCCATAGTACATACCGCAGTAAAACGCTTTAGTTTTAAAGTAAGACTTGACGCTTTGAGAAATCAACTTAAACATAAAATTTAAAAAATGAAAAATATCCTGCTGTAGGTTTTAAACAGTACAAATCTTACCTGATGACACTGTTACCATGGTGCCTTTTCCCCAGTAGTCGAAAGCCCAGTTGTCACAGTTAAGAGAGCCAATTCACACTTCTCACAAAAACTCATTACCGTAATATCCCATTACTTCATGTCATACAATTTGGTATCGGCACCAGATAAAATCAAAATAAAATATGTCCCCGTCAATAGACCTAAGTTCCAACTGAACTTAATAGTTTGAAGCTTTTCACAAATTCATCGTCAGGCTACAGAACACCGTTGGCTTTCTTATTACCGGCCAACAGTTGTGACGACATGAAACTTTTAATAAATATTTTAGTAATGGGATTACAAAATTCCTTCTCTAATCAGAAATATTAAGATTACATACCTGAGGTGACGGTGACCGTGGTGCCTTTTCCCCAGTAGTCAAAAGCGTAGTCACAGTTCAACAAATTACCAACCACTGCATACAAAAACCTGTTCCCTAATATCTACACTGTCCATAGTCGGTTATTTTCTGGCAATCTACCCTACAAGATATTAACCTTGGTTTTTGGAAATAAGGTTTCAGAAAATGGAACGAAACCTGATTTTCACAACCGAAATTTGGATCGAGTCCACCAATTACGACACATTTAACATACAGTATCCCAGAAAGGAAAGAACTGCAAGGTGTCACAACTTGATCTCTCAAAAAATACCAATTCTGTGTTTAAATCAAAACGTAAACAACAGAGAAAGAAAAATAAAAGTGGCTTACCAGATGTGACTGTGACAGTCGTGCCTTTCCCCCAGTAGTCAAAAGCATCGTCACAGTGTCATATGTCAATACATCCAACATACAAAAACAAGCACCTTAAAGACGCTGTTGACGCCACCAAGGTCTAAATATGTTCTATTAAAAAGTATAAATACTACACTTTCAATATGAAGACAAATAAAGCTATTTTTTACCTGATGTGACGGTCACGGTTGTTCCTTTTCCCCAGTAGTCAAAGTAGTAGTCACAGTGATAGATTTCAATTGCGCTTTAGTACAAAAATATCTTGCAGCGTCTAACATCTAATAAATGATTGTACTTGTTCAGTAAACCACTGATTATGCCTAACATTTAGCCTGAGCTCTTGTTTTTGCTGCAGACTAGATCCCACTTTAAGTGCAGTTGAAATCAACACAATTTTAATTAAAAAAAAAAAAACAGAAAAATGTTGAATTCTTTTCACTCGAAATACATTTGATCATTACTCACCAGAAGTCACTGTGACTTGTGTTCCTTTCCCCCAGTAGTCAAAGTAGCTGTCACAGTTACATATTAAAATCTGCTTCTAATGCAAATACCAAAAATGTTGTTTAAAGCAAGAAAAGGACACGTTTCACTGATTAAGCAGTTCCCACTGTAATATTTATTAACCACTTCCCTTGAGATATTCATTTCCTGTGGTCTGGGTTACATAAAATGAGGTCTGTTTGTCAACGGTTGGTGAACACTTCCCCTTTATCAGACCCTCCTGTCAGCTCCAGTTCCTGCAGCATGACCTTGATTCAGCCACATTACTATTAAGCTTGATATAACTTAGTGATGTAGAGCTCTGTTACGCTTCACTTGAATTATCATACCAACTTCAATCAGCTGTATTGTCCACCCTGGAGGTATCCAATGTTTTAGTCCATTTTAATTAGAGGTGGGACAAAATGTCATTACTGGAATATATCATATTACTTCCTCTTGTGATATTAATACACTGTCGCCAAGTATTTATATATTTTTTTTAAACCTGCAGTTGCTCTAAACAGATTCCCCACACCAATTCAACTTACCAGAGTCCCTACTCCAATTAACTTAACAAACAAAATCGATGAAGACCACACAATATGCAATAATTGTCTTACAAGTTTAGTTCACAGGCAACACAACAAACATAGCCACCTGATTCTTCATCATCCTGATCTCGTTGTGGAGAAAACGGCTAACGCCACCACAGATATAAGTCAGCCTATATATTAATGAAAGCTTCCTTGTATATCCCTGATGGCTTCCAGTGTTACTAAGTTTATTGCTGGGTTTATTTTTTACACTTGGACACACTTTATTAGGGACACCTGTTCAATGGCTCGTTAACGCAAATAGCTAATAAGCCCATCACATGGCAGCACCTTAATGCATTTAAGGCATGTAGACACGGTCAAGACAACCTGCTGAAGTTCAAACCAAGCACCAGAATGGAAAGGTGAATTAAGTGACTCTGAACGTGGCATGGTTGTTGGTGCCGGACGGGCTGGTCTGAGTATTTCAGAAACTGCTGATCTACTGGGATTTTCACACACAACCATCTCTAGGGTTTACAGAGGATGGTCCCAAAAAGAGAAAATATCCAGTGAGCAGCAGTTCTCTGGGTGAAAATGCCTTGTTGATGCCAGAGGTCAGAGGAGAATGGCCGGACTGGTTCAAGATGATAGAAAGGCAACAGTAACTCAAATAACCACTGGTTACAACCAAGGTCTACAGAAGACCATCTCTGAACCAACAACACGTCCAACCTTGAAGCAGATGGGCTACAGCAGCAGAAGACCACACCAGGTGCCACTCCTGTCAGCTAACAACAGGAAACTGAGGCTATAGTTCACACAGGCTCAGCAAAACTGGACAATAGAAGTTTTGAAAAATGTTGCCTGGTCTGATGAGTCTGGATTTCTGCTGCAACATTCAGATGGTAGGGTCAGAATTTGGTGTAAACAACATGAAAGCATGGATCCATCCTGCCTTGTGTCAACGGTTCAGGCTGGTGGTGGTGGTGTAATGGTGTGGGGGATATTTTCTTGGCACACTTTGGGCCCCTTAGTACCAACTGAGCATGGTTTAAACACCACACCTGAGTATTGTTGCTGACCGTGTCCATCTCTTTATGACCACAGTGTACCATCTTCTGATGGCTACTTCCAGCAGGATAACACACCATGTCACAAAGCTCAAATCATCCCAAACTGGTTTCTTGAACATGACAATGAGTTCACTGTACTCCAGTGGCCTGGATGTGGTGGAAAGGGAAATTTGCATCATGGATGTGCAGCCGACAAATCTGCAGCAACTGTGTGATGTCATCATGTCAATATGGACCAGAATCTCTGAGGAATGTTTGCAGCACCTTGTTGAATCTATGTCATGAAGAATTAAGGCAGCTCTGAAGGCAAAAGGGGTCCAACAGGTGCGAGCAAGGTGTACCTAATAAAGTGGCCATCAAAGAAGTATTTAGCTAAGACTATATGCACTTCTTTGTGCATTGTTTCATCTCAGTTGCCAAATTCTGTGAACCTGACACCATAATGCAGTGAATAAATACATCTTTACTATATAATGGTGAAAACTCTATCTGTGGGTGTGTCTGTGTGTCTGTTCCATGTTTTTCTCCTCACTGACTTGGTCAGTCCATGTGAAATTTGGCACAGTGGTAGAGGGTCATGGGAGGATGCGAATGTAGCTATATTACATCAATTGGCCAAAGGGGGGCGCTATAGCAACCGATTGAAATTGCAAACTTTGAATGGGCATACAGTGCCCTCCAAAAGTATTGGAACAGTGAGTCCAATTCGTTTACTTTTGTTGCAGACTGAAAACATTTGGGTTTGACATCAAAAGATGAATATGAGACAAGAGATCAACATTTCAGCTTTTATTTCCAGGTATTTACATCTGGATCTGATACACAACTTAGAAGATAGCATTATTTGTAATGGAACACAAAATTTTTAGGTGAGCAAAAGTATTGGAACGTATAAACTTAAAATAGATTAAAGTGAATGAGACTTAATATTTAGTTGCAAATCCTTTGCTTTCAATAACTGCATCAAGCCTGTGACCCAGTGACATCACCAAACTTTTGCATTCTTCTTTTGTGATGCTTTTCCAGGCTTTCACCGCAGTCTCTTTCAGTTGTTGTTTGTTTTGGGGGGTTACTCCCTTCAGTCTCCTCTTCAGCAGGTAAAATGCATGCTCTATTGGGTTTAAGTCTGGAGACTGACTTGGCCAGTCTAAAACCTTCCACTTCTTGCCCCTGATGAACTCCTTTGTTGTTTTGGCAGTGTGTTTTGGGTCATTATCTTGCTGCATGATGAAGGATCTCCCAATCAGTTTGGTTGCATCTTTCTTTAAATTAGCAGACAAAATGTTTCTGTCCCAGAAGAAGCCATGCAAGCCCAAGCCATGACATTCCCTCCACCGTGTTTCACAGATGAGCTTGTATGTTTGGGATCATGAGCAGATCCTTTCTTTCTCCAAACTTTCACCTTTCCATCACTTTGGAAAAAGTTAATCTTTGTCTCATCAGTCCATAAAACTTTTTCCCAGAATTTCTGAGGCTCATCTCTGTACATTTTGGCAAATTCCAGCCTGGCCTTCCTATTCTTCTTGCTAATGAGTGGTTTGCATCATCTGGTGTAGCCTCTGTACTTTTGTTCATGAAGTCTTCTGCGAACAGTAGATTGTGATACCTTCACTCCTGCCCTCTGGAGGTTGTTGCTGATGTCACTAACAGTTGTTTTAGGGTCTTTCTTTACAGCTCTCACAATGTTTCTGTCATCAACTGCTGATGTTTTCCTTGGTCTACCTGGTCGACGTCTGTTGCTTAGTACACCAGTGGTTTCTTTCTTCTTCAGGACATTCCAAATGGTTGTACTGGCTATGGCCAATGTTTGTGCAATGGCTCTGATTTATTGTCCATCTTCTCTCAGATTCACAATTGCTTCTTTTTCACCCATAGACAGCTCTCTGGTTTTCATGTTGGTTCCACCTCTAAATACAGTCTGCACAGGCAAAACCTATCGTACCCAATCTGAAACTGAGCTCAGACATTCAGTGCTATTTATTGTTTGAATAATCAATGTAATTGGGAGACACCTGGGCAACAAAACACACCTGTCAGTCACATGTTTCAATACTTTTGCTCTCATGAAAAATGGGTGGGGTTCAAACAAAAGGTGCTATCTTCTAAGTTGTGTATCAGATCCAGATGTAAATACCTGGAAATAAAAGCTGAAATGTTGATCTCTTGTCCCATATTCATCTTTTGATGTCAAACCCAAATATTTTCAGTCTACAACAAAAATAAAGGAATTGGCCTCACTGTTCCAATACTTTTGGAGGGCACTGTATCTCATGCCCCGTATGTCGTAGAGACATGAAACTTTGCACAGAGATGCCTCTCCTCATGAGGAACAAATGTGCCCCATGAACCCATCACTTCCGGTTCTATAGATTTTCTGCCATTTTGAATTTTTTGAAAAACACTTCAAATCGATCTCTTCCTAGGAAGTTTGACCGATCTGCATGAAACTCGGTGAACATAATCTAGGGACCAATATCTAAAGTTCCCTCTTGGCAAAAGTTGAAAAACTTTCTAAATCTGAGGTTCTATAAGGCAATGAATATTGCGGAGGGCGTGGCTCATCACATAAAGGTGTATAACATCTCAAGGGTTTCACCGATCACCACGCAACTTTGTAGGCATATGACCACACATAATCTGAGGGGGCCTCTCCATTATTGGCCCCATCAAACAAAATGGGGGCACTACAGAGCTAATTTATTATCTTGGCCTAACCGCCATATCAAAACCTTTATTTTGATATACATGAAAGAAAACACATTTATGATGATGATATTATGAGTCAGATGAGTCAGATTAAAAACATTTACAATCACATCAACCGACTGTTTAATGTCTGCCTCAGCTATGATAAATGAAAATTTAATATGCTGTCATCTCCACTTTATAGATCACTGCTGTCGTCTCTCAGAAATTATTTTAATCAGACTTCAGAAATTTACCTATTGATGTACAATAGAGAAATATGAACTCTCCATGGTTTGAGTATCAGTCAGTTAAGGTCAGTGAGAACAGCAGATCTGAGTGTCTCCTTTAAGTCACAGAAGAGACAGAAACTTGACACTGACTGCCCTCTGGTGATTTTATGAAGGAAAAGCAACATTATTTTTCATTCATATTATGACTCAATGTAGATTCCACATAACTTACAAACATTAGTGTGTCTTCATTTGTAGAAATGTAAAGTTTTTGTCGTGGTTTAATTTCAGTTATCATGTTGTTGTGCTGTCTTTGGCCCTTTTATTAACAAGTGGCTTTTGAGTTTTTTTGTGTGTTTAATGTTTCGAGTAAATTTTCCTCAGGAACAGTTTTTGGGACTTTCTGCATTGCAGGGACAAAGGTAATGTGTTCTTATATTTGTGATGTAAACAACATGTACAAAAAAAGAAAAAAATGTATAATATTTAAGAAATATACTACAAAAGTAATTCATGCTTGGGCTCTACCAGCCTAAAAGAAGTGGTGTAGGTTTTTGTACAGCTGCTCAACCAACTCCAGTCACTGTGTGTCTCGAGCACAATAATAAACAGCAGAATCTTCAGTCTTCAGACTGTTCATCTGCAGATACACCTGCTGTCTGCTGTTGTTTCTGGAGATGGTGAACCAGCCTTGAACTGACTGAGAGTAGTAGATGCTGCCACTGCCACTACTGATACGAGCAACCCACTCCAGTCCTTTTCCAGGAGCCTGTCTGATCCAGTGCATCCAGTAGCCACTGATTGTCAATCCAGAGGCTGTACAGGTCAGTCTGTGAGATTCTCCAGGCCTTTTAATCACTGGTTCAGACTGAGTCAGAGTCTGACCATCAACACCTGTCAAGATAAAAAAGGTATGCATGTCATGGTTTATGTTGTTAGAAAAGACGGTAATATGCCAGATTAAGATGAGGTAAAATCTTCACCTGCCCAGCAGATAGTTAAAAGCAGCAGTCCTGTCCTATAGTCCATCATGTTAAACTGTGTGTCCACTGTTCTCTGTCCTCCTCTCTGCAGTCAGATAAGTAGAGGTGGAAGATATCTGAGTTTTGCATTGACTCCTCCTCACAAGGAGGAACTGGAATTTTCTTGGATCTCAATTACTGTAACTGGAGAATGAATGTTTAATACACACGAGTCATTCCCTCAAGATTCTGTCCTGCAGGTTTCGGTATAAATTGTGCAGTAGGATGCCCTTGATTATTAAACACTGTCATGTGAAGACTTTGACAATAGTTTGTCAGTTTTACAATATACCTAAAGTTGGTAATTCTTAATGTCTGAAAATAAAAGATAACACCTAAAGAAATGTTATCTATTATCTTATACTGTTGATATTCTCAAAGTGTTTTAAGTCATACCATTTTCATGACAAGCAGCAGAGCTACAGAGAACATGGTTTATGTTGAAACTGATGTGCTGTGAACTCCACTGACAGCCTGATGTGATGTTTTTATAGCTGAGTAACAAGGAAGCTCACTGAGTTTGCATAGAATCAAACATATGAAGCATCAATCTTGGTCTAACTGGAGCCAATAGAAGAGTCTGTTCAGTGTTATTATATCTGCACTGTAAAAATATGCCTGGGAATCACTTCTGCATTAAATATGATTTCAATTTCATTACACACTAAATTGTAACATTTTAACAATGACGCCACATTCACAGAAATGTAACAACTTTGTTGCTGCTGCAAACAACTAATGCTTAATTGTACCATACTGATATCAATTCAAAATCAGAACATTATGTAAATTCCTCTATAGTATGTTGTAGTAAACAGCAATAAGCATTATTATTGTGAATATACTTAGAATATTAACATAAAAACACATTCATTAAGATCAGCACTGAGCAATTTGACACAACACAATCTATGTGGGATTCAAGTAAATTAAAATTAAATATGCTGTCATCACTCATCTCCACTTTATAGATCACTGCTGTCGTCTTTCAGAAATTATTTTAATCAGACTTCAGAAATGTACCTATTGATGTACAATAGAGAAATATGAACTCTCCATGGTTTGAGTATCAGTCAGTTAAGGTCAGTGAGAACAGCAGATCTGAGTGTCTCCTTTAAGTCACAGAAGAGACAGAAACTTGACACTGACTGCCCTCTGGTGATTTTATGAAGGAAAAGCAACATTATTTTTCATTCATATTATGATTCAATGTTGATTCCACATAACTTACAAACATTAGTGTGTCTTCATTTGTAGAAATGTAAAGTTTTTGTACCATGTTGTTGTGCTGTCTTTGGCCCTTTTATGAATGAGTGTTTTTTTAGTTTGTTTGTTTTCTTCATCAGGAACAGTTTTTAGGGCTTTATATACTACAGGGACAAAGGTAATGTGTTCTTATATTTGTGTATAATTAATATAAATACTACAAAAAGACCCCGTGTCAGCGTGGGTTCTCTCCGGGCACTCCGGCTTCCTCCCACAGTCCAAAAACATGCAGATTGGGGACTAGGTTAATTGATAACTCTAAATTGTCCATAGGTGTGAATGTGAGCGTGAATGGTTGTCTGTCTCTATGTGTCAGCCCTGCAATAGTCTGGCGACCTGTCCAGGGTGTACCCTGCCTCTCGCCCAATGTCAGCTGGGATAGGCTCCAGCCCCCCCGCGACCCTCAAGAAGATGAAGCAGTTAGAAGATGAACTACAAAAAGAGTTCATGCTTGGGCTCTACCAGCTTGAAAGAAGTGGTGTAGGATTTTGTACAGCTGCTCAACCAACTCCAGTCACTGTGTGTCTCGAGCACAATAATAAACAGCAGAATCTTCAGTCTTCAGACTGTTCATCTGCAGATACACCTGCTGTCTGCTGTTGTCTCTGGAGATGGTGAACCGGCCTTGAACTGATTGAGAGTAGTAGATGCTGCCACCACCATTGCTGATAAAAGCAATCCACTCCAGTCCTTCTCCAGGAGCCTTTTTTTTAAAAGAAACAATGAATTACAGTAGACCATATGCCTTAAAAAACTCAAAGTCCACATTTAGAGAATAAAATCAGACGTGTCTTGTGATCACTATCATTTGGTCTAAAAGGACATATTGTGTCAAGATCTTGTTTCAGTTTTAAGTGCATATTAAAATATCTCAGATCAGTCCACAGATGTTCACAATGATTTTACATAGTTTCTCATGACTGTGCTAAAGGTTTCAGTTCCTGAGTCTATTAACAACAGACTTGAGAGCTAACCGACTGTGAAATCACCTAATTTACATAACTGAATCAAACATGGGCTGTTGATTCCAGGTGCTGGGGAGATGATAAACATAACAACATATAACATAATTAATTAATTTTCAAAAATGTAAAATGTTTGGGGGGAAAGTACAGTTGTGAGTATTGGTGTTAAATGTTTATAGCTTGTGGTGAAACTTCAGCCAGTATGAACAATATCAAAATAATAAAGAGGAGAAGCAACATGAGTCATTACTTTAAAAAAGTATTTTCAAAAAGACACAAACCTCTTATAATTAAAATGAAAAAAGACGATTGTAATTACTTCCATGATACTTTGAATAGACCTGTACTTGTACAGCACCTTCCTAGTCTTCTCTCAAAGCACTTAAACACTGCATGACACATTCACCCATTCACGACTGGCCAAGGCTACCATACAAGGTGCCACCTGCTGTTCATCTTAAATGCACTCATACTCTGATGAAACAGCCATCAGGAGCAATTTGGGATTCAGCATTATGCCCAAGGATACTTTGACATGCAGACTGGAGGAGGTGGGGATTAAACCATCGATCTTCTGATAGATGGATGACCTGCTCCTGAGTCTAAGCTGCCAAGTTTATCAAGAGTGTGAAAATATACGTAGTTGAATTGTGACATTTGAATTAAAAAATTTCAAACGTAAAAAATATGGTTCAAATGAAAAGCTAAAATTTAATTAACTCTGTTTAATAAAGACTGACAAGAGCTTAATGAACAAAACAAAGTGATTCTGTCTCTGCTTTTCCTGTAATCCAGGTCCAGGACACAGTATTTGTCCACAGGTAACTTGCGCTTAAGGCCTGAAACCAAAGCAAACCAGCCAATTAAAGTGAGCACTGTAGGTTTTTGAACAGCTGCTCAACCAACTCCAGTCACTGTGGCTATTGAGCACAATAATAAACAGCAGAATCTTCAGTCTTCAGACTGTTCATCTGCAGATACAGCTGCTGTCTGCTGTTGTTTCTGGAGATGGTGAACTGGCCTTGAACTGACTGAGAGTAGAACTTGCTGCTGCCACTACCACTTTCAATCCTGGCAACCCACTCCAGTCCTTTTCCAGGAGCCTGTCTGATCCAGTGCATATAGTAGTCACTAAATGTGAATTCAGAGGCTGTACAGGTCAGTCTGTGAGATTCTCCAGGCCTTTTAATCACTGGTTCAGACTGAGTCAGAGTCTGACCGTCAACACCTGTCAAGACAAAAGTTCACAGATTTTTGAAGACAGATTCAACTCAAGATCAGTGACAATCTTCACCTGCCCAGCAGATAGTTAAAAGCAGCAGTCCTGTCCTATAGTCCATCATGTTAAACTGTGTGTCCACTGTTCTCTGTCCTCCTCTCTGCAGTCAGATAAGTAGAGGTGGAAGATATCTGAGTTTTGCATTGACTCCTCCTTTGTTCACACTCTCCACAAAACTTTATTTTTTGTTGTGACTAACTGTATTTGGAGTTTGAACATGTCACTTTAACGTTATCTCTTGCAACTTTGAATTGGTTTCCATTTTTAACCTGATGTCATTGTTATCCTTGTTTTACTGTAAGATTTGAATAATGCTTATTTACTCAGCAGAGGATTCTGTCCAACTGTACTGTTTATCAATAAGAGTTATAACTGGAAGTTATTATATCATTACATTGGTTTTGGTTTGATAATCACCTTGCTTGGTTTAACAAAGACCCGCAACATTTCTTCTGAAGTAATTTTTTGTCAGAATTGAGATTTTGTGTAACGATAATGAAATCCACAGTTCATGCATTTGTTTTGATGGAAACAATGGCTCCTACACGTTTCAGTTCTATGCTGTGTTTTTGCTTGTTGCTTCAACTTTTTAGCATTTTTCTGGTTAAAAATTCTTGTGCTACATATACCAAAAATTTGTTTTTAAACAATTACATTTCGGAGCAGATATTTGACTTTTGAAGACAGTTTAACTGAATTTACTTAATTACTTGTGAAGTTTAATGTTGAACAATTTAGACAAGTGTAAACAGTAAAATCACTCTGCTCACAAGTGTTATAAATATAAATACAACCGTTAATTAACCAACTGTCACACTCGCTACATTGACGCAAACTGACACTATAGCGTTACACCAAGAAGATGGATATTTCCCCCAAAATTACATTTGAATTAAATTATGAGTGGTCGTCAGGAGAGGATGAGGAAAAGGGAAGCCAGGACTCTTCAGTGCAGACCTCCAGGTGTGTTTGAATCCGGCCGTGCCAACATCCAGGTTTGCCAACGTTTCATCAGCCGAACTGGACGAAGTTACATAGTTCCCAGAGTTCCCAGCGTGTGTGCTGCGTTGCCTGGCAACAGACTGAGGGAACTGTTTTTTTTCGCTGAGCTACATAACATACTTAAATAATTTATTTCATAACCTTTTGTTAACATTTCCTTACTCAGCATTGCTGTTTAAGCTGTTGTTGAACTGTTGTATAAAAGCAATATCACACTCTAGGTCGTGATGTTGTAGGCTACTGTAGCCTATATGGTCACGGCTGTAATTGTCTTAGGCACTCGTGTGATATTGCTTAATTATGTTTTGTCAGAGGAGCTGAAGTTGAAATGTTTTTAAGTTTAAATGTCCTCTTCATGTGATAGGCGGCTAACATGCTATTGCTTGGTGAGCTGCAACTCTAAGTTCAGATGTAGCCTACGCTTGTGGCCACCACCACACCCGCAGTTACACCTCCAAACCACTAGTCGGCGCCGCTGCAGGTTTTCTGTGAAGTGCTATAAAATTTAGTTGAGTCAAAACCATAGACTGTAAAAAAAAAAGTCAGAACACACCTGAAACACACATTAAACACACATTTAACATGGCTTGATAGAGATCATTTCAAACGCAAGTACACAAATCAGCTTCACTATAACTCGCAGCAACACTTGTCTTTATCTGGACACATTTTCCCCATAAATACAACATGCTAATGTTTTTAGCACAAGCCTACGACATTTTACAGTATATAAATTAGCCTAGCCTCTAACTGACATTTCCTCTCCTCAACTGAAGCCAGGGACAACAGCAACATTTAACAAAGGTAACGTTACGAAATTGGGCTCCATTACAACTCACAAGGTTCACTGACAAAACAACTGTCTTAAACTAAACATGTTTTCCCCACAAATACAACATGCTAACGTTATTAGCACGAGCCTATGGCATTTTACATTGTATAAATTAGCCTAGCGTCTAACCGACATTTCCTCTCCTCAACTGAAGCCAGGGACAACAGCAACATTTAACAAAGGTAACGTTACGAAATTCGGCTCCATTACAACTCACAAGGTTCACTGACAAAACAACTGTCTTATACTAAACATGTTTTCCAAACAAATACAACATGCTAACGTTATTAGCACGAGCCTATGGCATTTTACATTGTATAAATGAGCCTAGCGACGAGCTAATATGAAGCCAGGATAAATCACACACAAGACCTAAAATGCTATTTTGTGGAGGCTTTATTGTCTTCACAATTTATTGTTGTTATCTGTGAAATTAAGAGAGTAAAAGCTTTGTTTCCTCTGAGGGAAATGGTCTCAGCTTACAAAAATAGACAGGATATCTGTGTGTCTGTGCAATTGCTTGACCCTTTAACGTTACTAGCTTTATTCATGATGCTAACAGGTGTTACTAATGAGATTAATGGTAGCTCTGTTTTACTCAAGTGTTCCAGTTAGGCACAGTTTACAGGGGGCTGCACACATAATACCATGACCCTTAAACTGAAGCAGCCACATGCTGTTCAGCCATCATTAATTTGATTATTTACACCTGTGTCTGTCTGTGTGATATGTCACAATGTCCTGCGTAGTAAAGGCTACTGCAGCCTACAGGTCAATGTGGTGAGTAGAATGTCGCCACCTGCTGGAAGTGTTTATAACTAAAACACACATGCCTTGCTTTAGACTTTGAAATGTTACTGTTATGTTGTCACAACGGTGTTTTCAATAATTTTTGAGATGCACCTGCGCTTGAATATTCAGGTTATGTAAATTGATATCTGGTCAAGCCCTCATATAAACCACTCTCTGGTTGCTAGTAGGTAGACAACAATGACCCCAAAGCATCATACAAACAAATACTATTTCAATTTTATGTTTTTTTTAAAAATATTTTTTAGGGCATTTTGCCTTGATTAGACAGGGCAGGTAAGTGTGTGGGGGGGATGACGCCATGCAGCAAAGGGCCACAGGTTGGATTCGAACCCGGGCCGCTGCGGCAACAGCCTTATATATGGGGCCCCTGCTCTACCACTAAGCTACTGATGCCCCACAATTTTATGTTTTTGTGTAGGTTTACTGACTGAACCAGCCTGCATGTGTGGTGGAATAGCACTAAGTGTAATGTATTGCCCTACACGTTTAATGCATGAACAAGTTATGTTCATACTGTGCTGTACGTTTAACTGTAGCTCTCCATTTTTCTACACATCTTTTTTTATTGGGGTCATGCTGGTCGTACTACTCTGTACAGTTATCAAACTTCGCCCCAGAGATCTTCTTTGTTTTGTCTTTGAGGTCAGGTGCTAAGGCAATGCCTGGTTTTGCAACACGGCCTTTTTTAGCTGCCTTTTTTCCTCTGCATATTTGGTTGGTGCTGGGAGCTTTAGACATGCTAGCATTAATTTGATGGCATGTTACTCAGCATGAGCAGAGCATCAGTGTACTTGAGTACCTGGGTATTGTATTTACGTAGGGGCATAATGTGGTTGGTTAGACTCTGGATTTGGCCTCTTGATGGGTGTACCTGGTCACTATGATGTTTTTGCGACATGGCATAAAGAGAGAGATGAAGGAAGAGAGTACTGAGATCAGAATGCTTTAGCTTGAGGTGGAGTGATGAGGTTTATGCTTTGGTGTGCTTTTTTTCTCCTGTAATTTGGTAATTTAATTGAAAATGCATTTTAGGAGGCCTCTGTGCAAATCCCTCTACATCAGGCTTACATTTTTTACAGAAGACAATTAATTCCCCTCCGCTTGCTCAATGGTGCCGACTGTAGACCATGTCTACAACTAAAGATGAAACAGTACTAAAATTCTTTTATCATGATTATAGTGACCAAAATTATCACATAACATTGTTAAAATGTGCTGAAAATGTAGTAAAAAGTAGTGACACACACTGGTATCATTGTTTGCATGGACATTAAAAAGTAACATAACCTACACCTGATACAAACATATGAAAGCCTTATCATATGTGCATTAACAATAGCAATAGTCTGCCTTTAAAATGCTTGCTTCTGTGTCACTGTAGATGAGGACAAGGGACCAGGAGCATCACTGGGTTTGTGTGCTGCAGGCCTCCCCAGTGAGACTGCTGCTAACTTTGGTTGGTGATGCTGGACAATATTTACAGTAAGTTTTTTAAAGTGCAGTAATCAAACACGGCTTTATTAATGATTTAAATTTGAAATGATGATACGAACCATCAGGAATTTTGTCACGGTTTATTGTGAAGATGATGTCGATCATGAAAGTAATAACAGTGATAATACTGTAATGATCATTAGAATGACATCATTTGTTTATTGATGATAAACTTGTTCTTGCATATCTTTTTCCCGTCTTATATTTTCCTTTGTTTCCTTGTGGTTTAAAAGGACATGTCACAGAAGGGTCTGTGTGTTCGACAGTCTGCTTCTCTCTTGAGAACTTTAAGATTAAATGAGATCAATCTTTCTATTACATACAACTGTTTTTCCTAGGTAATGCTGGTTGTGGCTTACCTGCTTTTTTTCAGCCCTATTTCATATTCAGTTTAACATGTTCAGCACTGCAAGCTTCTCAGTAAAACCACAGCCGTCGAGTGTCGGCCACTGGGCAGTTTGCGGTTGAGTACCTTGCTCAGTGGTGCCTCAACAGCAGTTGTAGAGAGAGAAAAGTTGTCCTATATGTGTGAGGATGTTTGGGTGTTACTTGTCCCTGATTTATATGGACACACAGAAGGGGTCAAGCAAGGACCCAGAGGGAGGGAGGCTTGGCATAAGAGGATGGGAGGGTATGGGGGTGTTAGACAGGGAGACGCTCTCAGGCAGCCTGCTGGGCATGGCGCCCTGCTTCCCTGTTGCCGGTGCCTTGGCACTTAGACTGGCAGCAGCATGCTGTGACTCCATCCCAGCAACAGCGTCACAGATTTGGGCTGGCTGCCAACGGGTCCCCAGCCAATCAGGGCACACACAGTGCCAGATCACTCCAGAGGTAGCCAATAGTACGCCTGAATGTGCTTAGTGTCATCCCTCCCAGATGTGAATTCCTTTAAACCCACAAGGTACACAAATGCAGACATAAACACGCAGCTCCAACTCAAGAGTGTGCACACATTTACAGTGACTCTGTGTGTGTATGTATGGACAGGAGATGAGATATAAAAACAGTCTCTGTGTGTGTTTTCAAGTGAATACATCTCTGTATCATACCACTTAGTACGTCCAGTTCAGACCTGTCACCATCCTGAAATTACTACACAACTAGTGTTTGACTTAGAGGTGGCAAGTCACCACAGCTGCATGTAGAGCTTTGTCTCACTCTAGTGGACAATCTGAGTAATGCAGGGGTGCTGGTATTGTGACATGGTATATTGAGTATAAAGCATTTCCCTGAAGAGTAAATCAGAGATTATGACAAACTGTCCTTGAAATATTTCACTCTTTATTTATTTATTTTTTTGTAAATGCAACAAGTCCAGTGATATAATATTTGCTCATTACGTTAGCATGTGAATCTTAAAATTAGAATTCAAAGCTTCATTATTTATTATTAATACACCACAAACAAGCCACACCAAATATATAACATACATGCAAAAAAGAAATGAATACAGTACAAACCAGTTCCATTAAAAAAAAAAATAATAATAATAGATTTAATCAAACTTGGGGCGTCGGTGGCTTAGTGGTAGAGCAGGCACCCCATGTACAAGGCTGTTGCCGCAGCGGCACGGGTTCGACTCCAGCCTGTGGCCCTTTGCTGCATGTCACTCCCTCTCTCTCTCCCCCTTTCACACTTGTCTGTCCTATCCATTAAAGGCTAAAAAACCCCAAAAAATATCTTAAAAAAAAAAAAAAAGATTTAATCAAACTTTAAAACTAGTAAAACCATATGCCATCAGAAATCCTCAGGTCACATATTTGGATCACAGAATGGGATCTGTCCTGTGAGATCATCATCATTTAGTCTACAAGAAAAAAACAGGGAATGTGTCAGGAATTGGTGACAGTTTTTTGTGTGTAAAAATATATATGTAAAAAGGCTAAATCCAAACTATTGGAACATATCAGCCTTCCAAAATAAAGGCAGTATTATAACAGGGATATTACAACCATACAAGTGAACTACAGTATTGGAAGATTACTTTAAAATACCAATTGTTGTCTCTTACCTTAATCATGGTAGCAAGGACACCATAGATGAGGGATATGAGGAAGAAAAGGAGGAAGGTGAAAGC
Source organism: Epinephelus lanceolatus (assembly GCF_041903045.1). Classification (NCBI taxonomy): domain Eukaryota; kingdom Metazoa; phylum Chordata; class Actinopteri; order Perciformes; family Serranidae; genus Epinephelus; species Epinephelus lanceolatus. The sequence goes on from NC_135751.1 coordinate 29,486,616, forward strand.
CATATACCAGCTGTCCACACCTTTGCTGTGGTTGACATCAGTATGCCTGATGTCATCTAAGAAATTACAGTCCTCTAAGATTTCTGTGAGACAATCAAAATGAGATTTGTTAGTTAACCTTTACATTGACTTTGTCACACTGGACATACAAAGAGAAATTCCTAATAACCTTGTATGTTCAATATTTAATGTGTAAATAAGATGTGGATCAATGGACAAACTAGCACCTGGGTTGGATACATCCAGGGATAGGGTGGTGTTTAAAATGGTGTTTGCATGTGTCACCCTGCAGGTGAAGACTGCCCCAAGGAACCTGCTGGCTTTGGACAGACGAAGGTGGCTTTGGATGCTGAACTTCCCGTCTGGGCCTCTGTGTGGTTCACTAGTGTTGTATTCCAGCAGTTCCCCAGTGTCATCAAGAAACCAGGTGATGTTAATGGACTCAGGGCTGAAGCCAAACACCAGGCACACAAGTTCACCAGAGCCCTGGAGCAAGGTAACTGAAGGTTTGCTATCGGTCACTGAGGCTGAGGAAAATAGTCAGAAAAAGAATTTAATGAATTTGTGTTTGGGGAAGGTCACAGAGCAAGAAAAGTCAAAGAACTTTTGTACTTAAATGCTTTCATAAAAATTCCCTAAAGCGATATGCTTCTCTACACAACTGCTCCTGAGCAACATAGAGGGCAGGCTGAGGTAGAGAAAACACGGTGTACAGTAAGGAAAGGATCAAAGTTTGATCAGTTTTATTTTAGCTGATATGATCAGCTAAATATATCCGAATTGGCCCCAACACTGATTCTTAGGTTTGGCTTGATTTATCTCTTTGATGTAATGAACAAATCCAGTGAAATGCAGTTTTCACTAAATGCTAATTTCAGCTCACCATACACATCCTTTATAGTGCTCTCAAAAGATGACTCATGTCTGACAACACAAGAATACATAGACTCCTTGTCCTCAGTTTTTGATGTATTTAGTCTGCTGCTCATTGAATAAGTGCTGCTCCCTGTGTATTTCCATGCAGGACTGTTGGTGTAGACAGTTGAAGGGAGTCTCTGGTCATTCTCCTCCCAGTACACTATGATGTTAGATGGGAAAAATCCAGACACGAGGCAAATGAGTGTGAGGAAGTTAGACGTAGACAGGTCAGAGGCAGCCGGTTCTATTATCTTCACTGCTGGTGGATGCAACTCTTGAGAAACACAAAAAGAAGACAAAAGTAAATACAGCTGCAGTTGTTGCCATTTCAGTCTCATAAATTTGTCACTCACAGCCGTCACAAACGTCAAAGGGAATACTATTTTTTTATGGAGAGTTTCTGATGCAATCTTGCCTTCTTAATCTATGTTAAACACTCTACATATGCAGAAACAGCTATAAGGTATTGGTTTTTATGCACAGCACTACCTCTGCTTTTGCTTATGTAGTCCTTGTAGCCTTTGTTGGAACATCGGTGCTTTGCCTCACAAGACACTCGTTTATGTGCATGCCAATCCTCCGCTGACACACTGAGGGTGCTCCACATTGTCTCCGTGTCATTGTTGCGACTCACTGGTGGCTCCCTATGGACATTTTGGGAATATTTCTTCCCATCTACTTTCCAGGTGACGGAGAAATCATTAAGAGAAGGGCCGACCAGCAGACACGTGACAGTCACCTGTCCCTTGTGCTGATGCTCCTGTGGTGGGGGTCCCTGAACATATACGCCAACCACCTGAGATGATGCTGGAGTTACTGAAAAACATTGTGACATTAAAGATGGAGAAAATGCAACACCTGTCAAGTAATGATGATGAGAAAAAATGTCTTAAAAGCTTAATGGATGACTCAGAAACAGTGTGAATGTAGATTATTTATTCTACACTTAATGCAAAATTATGATTATGGATTATGCTTTTATTTTACCTGAGCAGAGGCTGATGTTCTTTCTGATGTTTTTGCCCAGGGACTTGTCTGATACTTGACAAGTGAAGACCTTCCCTGTGCTCCACTCTTTGTGAGTGATTTGAAGTTGACTGGTCACTGTCACACACCCATCTGCACCCATGCTGATGTCATTAGTTGATGGAGCTCTTTGCTGAGACTCAGAAGACCATTGAATTTGAGGGTTGAAGCCCCGTCCAGAGCATACGAGTGTCTGTGATCCTGACTCTTCACTGGGGGCCAGAAGAAGTTTCATTGACGGGTCCGCTAAATTAGGAAGGAATCAGTCTATCAGTGAAATAGTCTCTTAGAGATTATTTGACTGTGAAATGGGAAATGAACAGTCATGAAGGGAATGAAGAGTAACACTCTTACCAAAAATATTTCCAATGGAGTTTGATGTAAAATCCGCAGAGAAGCCTTGGTACACTTTACAGGCGAAACTTTTGTCTTTCTTCAAGTGCTCTGGCGGGACAGGGAAGCTTCTACTGATTGAATGCAGGCCTGGGGCTTCAGGAAGATCAACATACAGTTTTTCAGAGATGTCAGAGGTGCCAGCTTGAAAAGTGATGTACAGGTCATGTGCTGAGAGTCCTGTGACATCACACTCCAGCACAGCACTGTTCCCCTTCAGCAATTCATTAAGAGATCTCCTGATCGTGACCACAGGAGTTGTAACTGCAGGCCCTGGATGATACAGACAGAAGGAATGCATAATTTATTCTTCTGGGTGATTTGCTGTGACAAGATGTCTGATTTTCATGTTGTGTAGTCATCTTACCTGCAACATTCACAGTCTTCTCAGTGGGTGAGAAGCACTGATGTTCAGCTTTACATGTTATTAACTTTATTTTTTTCCACTCAGTTAAAGAAACTGTCACAGTACTGAATATATATGTTGAGTTTTTGTCCTGCATCACTTGGACATGTGTTGCATCTCTCCCATTAATCCGCCAGGTCAACTTGGCGTCGAAATCAGAGTGGACCAAACATGTTGCTTCCACGTTGGATCCTCCTGCCATCATTACTGTCTTGAAGCTGGGAATCTCCACATGGATGGAGGGAGGGGCTCTTGAATAAGCTGACAGGGAGCAAGGAAAAAGAATCATTAAGCAATACCAGAATACTGAGCGAACTATGTATATGTAAAAGATGCTTGATCAAATTCAGACTACACTGACTTCAAAGTCTGTCAAAAACAATTTTCAGGTCAGTCACAATGTTGTCAGTAGACAGCTGGGGTTGTGACTCTTCACTTAGTTGTACCTGAGCAGAGGCTGATGTTCTTTCTGATGTTTTTGCCCAGGGACTTGTCTGATACTTGACAAGTGAAGACCTTCCCTGTGCTCCACTCTTTGTGAGTGATTTGAAGTTGACTGGTCATTGTCACACGCCCATCTGCACCCATGCTGATGTCATTAGTTGATGGAGCTCTTTGCTGAGACTCAGAAGACCATTGAATTTGAGGGTTGAAGCCCTGTCCAGAGCATACGAGTGTCTGTGATCCTGACTCTTCACTGGGGGCCAGAAGAAGTTTCATTGACGGGTCCGCTAAATTAGGAAGGAATCAGTCTATCAGTGAAATAGTCTCTTAGAGATTATTTGACTGTGAAATGGGAAATGAACAGTCATGAAGGGAATGAAGAGTAACACTCTTACCAAAAATATTTCCAATGGAGTCTGATGTAAAATCCACAGAGAAGCCTTGGTACACTTTGCAGGTGAAACTTTTGTCTTTCTTCAAGTGCTCTGGTGGGACAGGGAAGCTTCTACTGATTGAATGCAGGCCTGGGGCTTCAGGAAGATCAACATACAGTTTTTCAGAGATGTCAGAGGTGCCAGCTTGAAAAGTGATGTACAGGTCATGTGCTGAGAGTCCTGTGACGTCACACTCCAGCACAGCACTGTTCCCCTTCAGCAATTCATTAAGAGATCTCCTGATCATGACCACAGGAGTTGTAACTGCAGGCCCTGGATGATACAGACAGAAGGAATGCATAATTTATTCTTCTGGGTGATTTGCTGTGACAAGATGTCTGATTTTCATGTTGTGTAGTCATCTTACCTGCAACATTCACAGTCTTCTCAGTGGGTGATAAGCACTGATGTTCAGCTTTACATGTTATTAACTTTATTTTTTTCCACTCAGTTGAAGAAACCGTCACAGTACTGAATATGTAAGTTGAGTTTTTGTCCTGCATCACTTGGACATGTGTTGCATCTCCCCCATTTATCCGCCAGGTCAACTTGGCGTCAAAATCAGAGCGGACCAAACATGTTGCTTCCACGTTGGATCCTCCTGCCATCATTACTGTCTTGAAGCTGGGAATCTCCACATGGATGGAGGGAGGGGCTCTTGAATAAGCTGACGGGGAGCAAGGAAAAAGAATCATGAAGCAATACCAGAATACTGAGAGAACTATGTATATGTAAAAGATGCTTGATCAAATTCAGACTACACTGACTTCAAAGTCTGTCAAAAACAATTTTCAGGTCAGTCACAATGTTGTCAGTAGACAGCTGGGGTTGTGACTCTTCACTTAGTTGTACCTGAGCTAGTGTTGCATGGTATACCGGTACTAAAATAGTACCGCGGTACTAGAGTATTCCAAACGGTACTATACTGCATTTGGAAAATACCAGTACTTTGAAATTGATTCATTTCATTAATTTAGTTCATTTATGTTACTCATTTATGCACACAAACGCCTTTCTTGTTCCTATTGGAGCACAGATTGCGCAAGTGGTGTGTATGACAACACCTGTATCAACATTCGCAGCTGGCGCACGTGAAAAAAGGCAAGAGAAAGTCTGAATCGCAAAGGGAGACAACACGAGACAACACAAACTTGGTGGAACATTTGAGTTACCAAACCGTGACGTCCGTACCGAGGTACTTACCGAACCATGATTTTTTTGTTACCGTTACACCCCTACCATTTATTGTTATAAAGGTTTGTATCCAAAAGGACTTTTCCTTAGGAAAAGTATCGAAGAGTATCGAAAAGTATTGAAATTCAGATTGGTATTGGTACCAAAACAAAGATTTTGGTATCGTGACAACACTAACCTGAGCAGAGGCTGATGTCCTTTCTGATGTTTTTGCCCAGGGACTTGTCTGATACTTGACAAGTGAAGACCTTCCCTGTGCTCCACTCTTTGTGAGTGATTTGAAGTTGACTGGTCACTGTCACACGCCCATCTGCACCCATGCTGATGTCATTAGTTGATGGAGCTCTTTGCTGAGACTCAGAAGACCATTGAATTTGAGGGTTGAAGCCCTGTCCGGAGCATACGAGTGTCTGTGATCCTGACTCTTCACTGGGGGCCAGAAGAAGTTTCATTGACGGGTCTGCTAAATTAGGAAGGAATCAGTCTATCAGTGAAATAGTCTCTTAGAGATTATTTGACTGTGAAATGGGAAATGAACAGTCATGAAGGGAATGAAGAGTAACACTCTTACCAAAAATATTTCCAATGGAGTTTGATGTAAAATCCACAGAGAAGCCTTGGTACACTTTGCAGGTGAAACTTTTGTCTTTCTTCAAGTGCTCTGGTGGGACAGGGAAGCTTCTACTGATTGAATGCAGGCCTGGGGCTTCAGGAAGATCAACATACAGTTTTTCAGAGATGTCAGAGGTGCCAGCTTGAAAAGTGATGTACAGGTCACATGATGAGAGTTGTGTGATGTCACACTCCAGCACAGCACTGTTCCCCTTCAGCAATTCATTAAGAGATCTCCTGATTGTGACCACAGGAGTTGTAACTGCAGGCCCTGGATGATACAGACAGAAGGAATGCATAATTTATTCTTCTGGGTGATTTGCTGTGACAAGATGTCTGATTTTCATGTTGTGTAGTCATCTTACCTGTAACATTCACAGTCTTCTCAGTGGGTAAGAAGCATTGATGTTCAGCTTTACATGTTATTAACTTTATTTTTTTCCACTCAGTTGAAGAAACCGTCACAGTACTGAATATATAAGTTGAGTTTTTGTCCTGCATCACTTGGACATGTGTTGCATCTTCCCCATTTATCCGCCAGGTCAACTTGGCGTCAAAATCAGAGCGGACCAAACATGTTGCTTTCACAGTGGATCCTGTTGCCATCATTACGGTCTTGAAGCTGGGAATCTCCACATGGATGGAGGGAGGGGCGCTTTCATGGACTAAAGGAAAAAAGTGTTTGTCCAAACATACTCATCTTGTTAAAACTTCTCCATTCAGTTTATCATAAAACATTGATGATGCATCAGAAAATTTTATACTGTGCTGTGAGACAGTTAGCTGTAAATACTTACTTTGACAAATGCTTATTGTTTTTTTGTATTCCTGATCTTTGTGAGTTGACTTGCATGTAAAATTTGAGCCTCGTTCCCACTCTGTTGTTTTTGGCTCAATCTCACTGGTTAGACTGAAGGTTTTCCCCGTTCCGTCCGCACTCTGCAGCTTCGTTGGGCTTTTGGCAGGTTTTAGATGTTGGTTGTCCCGCTTCCACTCCACACTCAGTTTGTCTGGAAAGTAGCCACTTAGGGTGCAGACAAGTCTGACTGATGAGGCCCCGACAGGGACATTGTCCCAGACAGGGTGTAATGTGATGTTTGGAGGCACAACCCGCTCTTCTGAGATAGAGAAGAGATCATTTCATAACTTGACTCATTGTAAACATTGGATGTAGACATTTGTAAAATAAGAGCTGATTGCAGTTTGTAGTTATACGTACCTTGAGATTTTGATCAAGTAACCAACTGTGCTGGCTCAATTCTAAGTGTCATATCTTTATATTAAGGCTAGATGGCAGAGTTGTACTTTTACAGTGTCTGGTGTCTTAAAGTCAGGTGGAGACAGGGCTGGAGGTCTGTTGCACAGATGTCACAGCATGACAGGGCAGAGTGAGCAAGGCAACCAGCAAGCGGAAGCATTGAGTAACACCCAGGTCCCAAAAAAGTACCAAAATACAGAAGTGAAAGAATGCAGAGAGCAACGGTGCATCACAGACACCAGGTGGTGTGATTGTGCCAGTAAGAGAAACAGAGAGCACATTTAAATATCTCATATCAGTTTACATGTGTGTTCACATAGATTGCTCATGATTTTGCTAAAGGTTTTAGTTCTCAAGTCTATTAATAATAGACTGGAGAGCTAACCAACTGTAAAACCTAAAATTTACATGATTGAGTCAAACATAGGCTGTTGATTCCAGGTGCTGGGGAGATGACCAACACAACAACATGTTACATCATAAAATACTTTAAAATACTTTTTAACGAACTAGGAAAAAAGAATCAGTATTGTTGTGAGATGTATGTGTTAAACCTTTATAGATGAAACTACAGCACTACTGGAGGAGAAAAAAGTTGGAGGAGCAACTTTAGTGGTTATCTTCATTTAAAAATTTATTTTCAAAAAGACATAAAGCTTTTGTAATTAAAATGAAAAAGGACAATTGCGCTTACTTACATGCACGACTATGAGTTTATAAGAACAAATGTGTGGAGAAAAAACTTTTTTTTTTTACAGAAAGTTCATCTTGTTTTATTTAATCTGAAAAGAGAAAAAAACATAAAAGAATATGCATTATATTATTGTAAAATAAATGTTTCAGCATTTGACAAGCAAAGTGTTACAGCTGGCTTCTGTTGTAGTTTGCTACACTTATTTATTAAGTTAATTTAGCTCTAGTAACCTATGAGAAGATTTTGGGATAATATTTAACACACAATAACAGCAACACCTGCAAAATGTAATTCAGTTCAGTATCATAGCCCTGGAATTTTAAGTAACTAGAGAATAATACATATTAAGTAAAATAAATAAATATAAACATTTGATAATAATAAATAAATAAATTAAACTAAATGAACCACAGGTTACCACAGAGTTGATTCAACATCTCTTTAGTAAATTCTTTAAAACTCTTGCTTCATGAAGGTGATTTTTATTTTAAGTTTATGATATTTCAAAGCATTCACTTGCACAGTTGTTGCTGCTTTTGTGTCCACCACCTGAACATGCATGCATCACTAATAGTTGAGCTTTTTCTGCATGCACTTTAAAAATAGTCGTATAAAGTAAAAGAATAATATGTGAAAAGACAGGCCGATCATTTCAGTTGTTGGTCAGAGTGGTAAATAAAGTAACAGCAACAAGATGTAGTCGTAATGCATGATGATATTTACTGTGGTAGTTATGATGTGATGCGTCATGATGATCATTGTAATCCTATTTGTCACTTCTCATGTAAAAGGAGTTCTACCAACCCATCTGTGTTGTTTGAATACATGAAACTGCTTACTCAGGTGTCTTTGCATAACTTTAAGATATAAACTCATTATTACCTTGAAAGCAGTGGTTCCGATGGTGAACAGCAGAGTGATAAGGAAGAGGAGGATGAAGGTGATGGCTGTGGTTACCATGTTGTCTTTATCTGTCTCTGTGTCGCTGTTGTTTTGGTCGACCTCCGCATTCCATAATTCTAGTGTATAGCAATCATTCAGTTAATACTTAGAACAAACCCAGCTTTGCACAGTAGCTCATGAGACAATGACCTAACTCTATTAATTTCCTGTAGTAGGGTAATACGTTTTATAACCTCACAGGTTGGAGTGGATCTAATTAGTGAATGAGTCAGTCAGTCAGTCTAAGTATAAAATAGAAAACCACAAAGGAGAAGAACAGTCCTGCTGACGTATGCCTCGTTAATCAGTTACTACATTATTATTGTTGTACAGCGAGGCCTGATAAGTTTGCACGTCCCACTAAAAATGTTAATTATGTTGATCAAAGTTGTCCTACAATGATCCTGAATTGCTTTTGAAAGACCCCACCATTGGTGTGGCATGCATGACTTGGCTTGTGAATCAGTATCTTTATCATTTGACTAAGAGACCACACAGCCCGAGTGAGACTTTAGAGAATCATCTGTCTGTCGTTGGGGGTGCAAGACCCAATAGAGGAAACACACATACACACAGACGAGTCACACAAACAGTGTTAATGCTCTGTCTACAAATAACAATGAACAAGTAGGATTTCTATAATGAAATTGATGCCTGAAGTTAGTGGGGTAGTGGTGGTGTGATTTTAGTGAATGCAATATGATGTTGTTAGTACATAGTGACAGCTACACCTAATTTGTGTTGCATTAGGATAGCACTGAGACACTACACACAATAAACATGTAGCTTGATTAAATAAAGACGTGAACAGCATGCGACATACATCAACAGAGTTGCAAAGTGCTTTTTTTTATTTTGATTTTGAATCTGCATTAAAAAGACAAACACAGTGTCATATCACAAGCAACAAACATTAAACAACAAACAGCAGAAGACACAGCGACACAGAATAACATCTACTGGGCCTTGCACGTTTCAGGGATGTTCATGTTGAGGTTGACTATGTTGGTTTTTTCAAATGTTCTGTGCCCGATGGACCTGACAATAGCTCTAGTTGTGTTGACCACAGATTCATGGTGAACAGCACAGCTGAACACAGTGTCATCATTTTTCCACTGCTGGAGGGTGAGGGTTAACTGACCATAGGCAGAATATGATCCATCATTTTCTACAGGCGTTGTGGTATGGAACTTGTATTTTGAGTCTGCTTCCTCGTCATCGACAAGCCAAGACACATAAACTTCCCGAGGGAAGAAGTCTTTCACATAGCAAGTCAGGGTCACGGTTTCTGTTTTAATATGTTCTAGTGGAGGTAGCATAAAAACTGAAGGACGCTGAGGTGGTCCTCCTGCAACATGAGAGAACAATTAGGGCTCCTGCCACAGATAAAAGTTCCCACAGTACTGTACAAAATCTCTGCTACAAAATACACTTAGAACTTACACTCCTTAACATGTTTGATGGCACGACAAGAGGAATTAAACACAGGCTTTTAGTGCACAATTGTTGATTATTTTTCTTACCAATCGTCCTTTTGTAGATTTCCTTACGTGGCTCTATCCAGTCTTCATGTTCAACAATGCAGATGAACTTTTCCCCCTGTCTCCATTCTTCAAATGTGATGGGAAGTAAAGCGACGTATGTACCTTTATGTCCTGCAGGGGGCTTCACTGGAACAGCATCAGGTATTTCTTTTCCATCATGGGTCTCCCAGAAAATCTTGTGGACAGATGGTTTGTTTATCTTGACTTGACATATTACATCTCCCTTTCCGTTTAAAACAAAGTCCTCCATTGTTGGTTCTATGATCGTTACTTCCACATCTGCTTCCATGCATTCTGAGTGTGTTAAATGAGGAATTATTAAACAATTATTGAACAAAAATGGCTGCAAAATGACAAGAATTGAAATTATATTTACACAAATATTTCAAAGAAAAAGTAGCAATTTACTCACCAGGTCTATTTGGACAAATGTCTTTGGTCACAGATGAATTCACATACGTTGGACCTTGTTCACCTTTCCCCATAAATTCACATGTAAACGTATTGGTGTCAGTCCAATCACTTGATGGCACTGTCAGAAAACTTGCTGCACTGTACAGTGTTCCATTCTCTGCCTTTTTTTCATCAAAAGGTGTTTTGATGTTGGTTATTCCAGTGGTGATTTTTGCTTCATTTTTCAGCCATTTGAACTCAAAATCTTTTGGTGAAAAATCTTTGGCAAAGCAGGAGAGGGTAGTCTCGGTGCCCTCATCAGAGCAGGTCAATACTTTAAGAGTTGGCAACTGATATTTCTCCTCTGAAAAACAAACATATACACAAATATATGTATGCAGAAGCAAGGAATCATTTATGTATATATATGCAGAAGCAAAGGTGAACAATGTGCTACAATGCTCATGTAATCTAGATTTACTATAGACTTAGAATATAACTAAGTTTATGACTTCACTGACCTACTGCATGTTATGCAACTTGCACACACGTATGCACATAGTGATTCCACTCCTCTAACTGACATAATTTGTGGCTTGTTACTAAATTGTGCAGAAAGAGTCAAAAAGAAAAGATTTTCATGGTAAGAAAATTAGATAATTTAACAGCAGAGCTTTAATGCTCGCTTCTGCATATACATTGAGTGTTTGGGCAAGCGAACACAGAGTGAATGTTAGTCATCAACATGCAGTGAAAGTGGAGGCAGACGTTAGGAGGAACCAGGATTAAGCAGATAGACGGAAAGAAGCAGAACACAATAATCTATTCTCGGACAGGTGCAGAAGACATACAGTAAATTAGCCAGCAATAAAATCGACTGAGTCAGCAGCTGAGCTTCAGCCTTCTCATTCCACCTCACTGTTTGGTTTGCTTACAGATTCTAACATTAAAAACATTTAAGGAGATTTCACACAAATTTAATTTGATAACAGTTGTATTTTAGTTTTATGCTCTTCTCTGTGTTCATGTTCCTTTTAAATGATATGTTGAAGCATTTAAAAAAAAAAATCCTGTCACAATTTTCAACATAAGCAGCTCGGCTAAATTGGTAAAGTCTGCCTCTAATAACATGTCTCAGGAAAACTTACAAAATCAAGTAAATGATCAAGTAAATGAAAAGCAATGAACTTTTCATCCTTCATCAATAACATTTATGAATTCATTATTGATAATAACTAAATGATTATGATGATGATTATTATTATTATTATTATTGTGTTGTCCCTGTCCTTTTTTGTCTACCTTTAGGTTTTTGCTGAAAGTATTTAAAGCTGCATTTATAGCACAGATTGTGCAGTATAAATGTGATTATTGTTAAATTATTATGACAACAAAAGGTTTTTTAACTTCTAAATTAACTTTGTTATTTGACATAGATCACCAAATTATCTTGAAAAGAACTTAATATTTTATCCTTATCATGAGTAGCCTTTTAGCACTTTGTTTACTGCATTGTAAAATGTCAAACTTTCTCTGACTGAAGATATTCTGTTTAATACTGTAATCTACCTTAATTTAGTATGACATTATTAATTAGTTATTATTACAAAATTGCATCATTAAGAAACTGAATTAAAAACCCTTTAAATTGTTGCATAATCATAAAATATGTCCAACATGCAAAACTACTAGATTTCAAACCAACAATTAAAAAAGACATTTTTAAGACTTAGCATAGGGCTTACTTGGCTTTGTGATAATAACATGTTGATTTCCCGCTGTATGTGTTACATCACATCTGAAGGATTTCATGGCGTCCCAGTCCTGTTTGCTCACTTGGACTTGACTTATTCCAGTATAAAGGTTGTCTTTCAGTACTGGAGGGTACTGAATGAAGTCTGTCAAGGCAGCCCCATTTACTATGCTCCATGAGTAGGTCAGTGAGGAGGGTGTGAAGCTGGTGGCAAGGCAACCAAGAGTGACCGTGTTTCCAGTCCCAGAACCACATTGCATCAGAGGAAACACAGTTGGTGCATTTGGAGTGGCTGAGAAAGTAAAAACATACATGTAATTAAACTACCAAAATTAACAACAACATCTCAGACTTTTTTTTTTACCAAACATGAGTTAAAACTGAGAAGACAACTGGGTAGATCAGCAGTGTAAAAAAGCACATTGAAGGTGATAACTTTTATCATTTGTCCTCCATACAGAGACTTTCCCTATTTCAGTTATTTAATGCTGTTATTTGTTCACCTCACTCAATAATAGTATGAGTCATTTTTGTTAGTGAATATACAAATCAATAAATAATTTTAAAAACACAACTTTGACAGTAATCACAAGTCATTTTTTAAATTGAAGTGATGACGCTATAAAGTCGGTTACCATCCATTAAATGAGTTGACGTCTTATTGTTGCAAAAATTACTACTTTATGCCAAATTCAGCAGTTGTGTACGAGATTAAAGAGAATTCTTACCTGATGAAACAGTTACCATTGTACCCTTTCCCCAGTAGTCAAAAGCAGCGTAGTAGCACAGTGCTGAATCTACTTATCTGTTAGTATCAAAAGGCTACACCTAATGGCCCGCTCAAAAAGTCTGCCTTGATATTTAATTGATCCCACTAACTTATACAATACACTTAAATAACCCAGAATACACTAGCCATAAAATACACCAGTGTGTCCTACTGAGAATATTGCTGTTTGACTTTTCACAGTACATACTGTATTAAAATGTTTTACTTTTGAAGTGAGACTTGACACGTTTCGAAATTAATTTAAACATGAAATTTTAAAAATGAAAAATATCCTGGTGTAGATTTTAAACGGTACAAATCTACCCTGATGACACTGTTACTGAGAACACTGCTGTTTGACTTTCCACAGTACATACCGCAGTAAAACGCTTTAGTTTTAAAGTAAGACTTGACGCTTTGAGAAATCAACTTAAACATAAAATTTAAAAAATGAAAAATATCCTGCTGTAGGTTTTAAACAGTACAAATCTTACCTGATGACACTGTTACCATGGTGCCTTTTCCCCAGTAGTCGAAAGCCCAGTTGTCACAGTTAAGAGAGCCAATTCACACTTCTCACAAAAACTCATTACCGTAATATCCCATTACTTCATGTCATACAATTTGGTATCGGCACCAGATAAAATCAAAATAAAATATGTCCCCGTCAATAGACCTAAGTTCCAACTGAACTTAATAGTTTGAAGCTTTTCACAAATTCATCGTCAGGCTACAGAACACCGTTGGCTTTCTTATTACCGGCCAACAGTTGTGACGACATGAAACTTTTAATAAATATTTTAGTAATGGGATTACAAAATTCCTTCTCTAATCAGAAATATTAAGATTACATACCTGAGGTGACGGTGACCGTGGTGCCTTTTCCCCAGTAGTCAAAAGCGTAGTCACAGTTCAACAAATTACCAACCACTGCATACAAAAACCTGTTCCCTAATATCTACACTGTCCATAGTCGGTTATTTTCTGGCAATCTACCCTACAAGATATTAACCTTGGTTTTTGGAAATAAGGTTTCAGAAAATGGAACAAAACCTGATTTTCACAACCGAAATTTGGATCGAGTCCACCAATTATGACACATTTAACATACAGTATCCCAGAAAGGAAAGAACTGCAAGGTGTCACAACTTGATCTCTCAAAAAATACCAATTCTGTGTTTAAATCAAAACGTAAACAACAGAGAAAGAAAAATAAAAGTGGCTTACCAGATGTGACTGTGACAGTCGTGCCTTTCCCCCAGTAGTCAAAAGCACCGTCACAGTGTCATATGTCAGTACATCCAACATACAAAAACAAGCACCTTAAAGATGCCGTTGACGCCACCAAGGTCTAAATATGTTCTATTAAAAAGTATAAATACTACACTTTCAATATGAAGACAAATAAAGCTATTTTTTACCTGATGTGACGGTCACGGTTGTTCCTTTTCCCCAGTAGTCAAAGTAGTAGTCACAGTGATAGATTTCAATTGCACTTTAGTACAAAAATATCTTGCAGCGTCTAACATCTAATAAATGAATGTACATGTTCAGTAAACCACTGATTATGCCTAACATTTAGCCTGAGTTCTTGTTTTTGCTGCAGACTAGATCCCACTTTAAGTGCAGTAAAATCAACACAATTTTAATTAAAAAAAGAAACAGAAAAATGTTGAATTCTTTTCACTCGAAATACATTTGATCATTACTCACCAGAAGTCACTGTGACTTGTGTTCCTTTCCCCCAGTAGTCAAAGTAGCTGTCACAGTGACATATTACAATCTGCTTCTAATGCAAATACCAAAAATGTTGTTTAAAGCAAGAAAAGGACACGTTTCACTGATTAAGCAATTCCCACTGTAATATTTATTAACCACTTCCCTTGAGATATTCATTTCCTGTGGTCTGGGTTACATAAAATGAGGTCTGTTTGTCAACGGTTGGTGAACACTTCCCCTTTATCAGACCCTCCTGTCAGCTCCAGTTCCTGCAGCATGACCTTGATTCAGCCACATTACTATTAAGCTTGATATAACTTAGTGATGTAGAGCTCTGTTACGCTTCACTTGAATTATCATACCAACTTCAATCAGCTGTATTGTCCACCCTGGAGGTATCCAATGTTTTAGTCCATTTTAATTGGAGATGGGACAAAATGTCATTACAGGAATATATCATATTACTTCCTCTTGTGATATTAATACACTGTCGCCAAGTATTTATATATTTTTTTTAAACCTGCAGTTGCTCTAAACAGATTCCCTGCACCATTCAGGTTTCGCCTTTAACAACAGATGGGACAAACAAAATCGATGAAGACCACACAATATGCAATAACTGTCTTACAAGTTTAGTTCACAGGCAACACAACAAACATAGCCACCTGATTCTTCATCATCCTGATCTCGTTGTGGAGAAAACGGCTAACGCCACCACAAATATAAGTCAGCCTATATATTAATGAAAGCTTCCTTGTATATCCCTGATGGCTTCCAGTGTTACTAAGTTTATTGCTGGGTTTATTTTTTACACTTGGACACACTTTATTAGGGACACCTGTTCAATGGCTCGTTAACGCAGATAGCTCATAAGCCCATCACATGGCAGCACCTTAATGCATTTAAGGCATGTAGACATGGTCAAGACGACCTCTTGAAGTTCAAACCAAGCACCAGAATGGAAAGGTGAATGAAGTGACTCTGAACGTGGCATGGTTGTTGGTGCCAGACAGGCTGGTCTGAGTATTTCAGAAACTGCTGATCTACTGGGATTTTCACACACAACCATCTCTAGGGTTTACAGAGGATGGTCCTACATAGAGAAAATATCCAGTGAGCAGCAGTTCTCTGGGTGAAAATGCCTTGTTGATGCCAGAGGTCAGAGGAGAATGGCCGGACTGGTTCAAGATGATAGAAAGGCAACAGTAACTCAAATAACCACTGGTTACAACCAAGGTCTACAGAAGACCATCTCTGAACCAACAACACGTCCAACCTTGAAGCAGATGGGCTACAGCAGCAGAAGACCACACCAGGTGCCACTCCTGTCCGCTAACAACAGGAAACTGAGGCTACAGTTCACACAGGCTCACCAAAACTGGACAATAGAAGACTGGAAAAACGTTGCCTGGTCTGATGAGTCTGGATTTCTGCTGCAACATTCAGATGGTAGGGTCAGCATTTGGTGTAAACAACATGAAAGCATGGATCCATCCTGCCTTATATCAACAGTTCAGGCTGGTGGTGGTGGTGTAATGGTGTGGGGGATATTTTCTTGGCACACTTTGGGCCCCTTAGTACCAACTGAGCATGGTTTAAACACCACAACCTACCTGAGTATTGTTGCTGACCGTGTCCATCCCTTTATGACCACAGTGTACCCATCTTCTGATGGCTACTTCCAGCAGGATAAAGCACCATGTCACAAAGCTTAAAAATGGCTAAAATGCGACCGATCGCTGTGGCTCCCCCTGTGGCCGAATGTTTGTTTGTTTGTTTTTTGGTATGACTAAGTCATGGTATGGTATGCTGTACATAATCACGGAAACTGTCAGTGTGTCATTCTGTCAGTCAGTCATTCTGTCTGTCCCACATTTTTCTACTCACTGATGGTCAATCTATGTGAAACTGCACATAGGCATTGAGGATTGGCATAGGTAGAAGGTGACAAAGCTACCAATGGGTACGGACTAGTCATTTTCGAATTTCCGAGTATTTTGTCTTCCTTAGTTACACAGATATCATGGTGTTTTGTAGAAGATTGTCTTGCAGTATATCGAGTGTCAAAGATTTGCAGTATTGTAATACCTTCGTCATTGTGGGCAACATATTGTTATAGTATTGTATTGTGAGTTGATTCCCACCACTAGTTTTAATGTGCAGTATGCAACTATGAAACTTAGCATATGTGTTTAATTCAAGTCTGCACATCTACCTTTATAGTGTACAGGCTTTAACTTATGTCTGGCTGCCTGGAAGGTTGGAAATTGATCTACAACAAAAGAAAATACAAATTTTAAAGACACACACCTTTACTCAACAGTCATAGCTAAACTGAGATGTGATGTTTTTGCAAAGATTGCAGGAAAGTTATTAGTCAGGGGACAGCCCTAGAGATCATTGTATTTGTGCTATAATAATTAGAGGTGTTATGATGAACTGGATCAATGCATGATTAGAAACTGTCTATTGCGCTAATAGACTGTAAATAAATGGTCTGTTTTACTCACAGACTGTACATTTCAAATTCAAACAGGCCATTACAGTTTTAAAATTAAATATTTTCAAACGAATGATCGCATTTTGAATAAAAAAGTGACAGCCCTATAGCATGCTGACATTGTAACTAAGATGGTGAACACAGCAATATACATGTAAAACATCAGCGTACTAACATTGTCATAGTGACACAGCAGCGCCATGGTACATATTTACAGAGCTGCTACTGTGGCTGTAGGCTCATAATCTTGCTTGTAAAAGGAAGTTAATAACTATAACCAGCCTCTGCAGCTGAGCTCCTGTCTGACACTGCTGACATTATAAACAGATAAACGAGGATGGTTTGACCAAAAAACATCAGTTTTCTCTTTAAGATGTTTGTTGCGTCAAAAAATGCTTAAAACTGTTTAAAACTCAAACAGTGCACAGTTTATTTGCAGATTATGTTATATTAGCCATCACATTCATTTCTGACGTGCACAATCAGGTATCTGCACAAGGCATTCCATTTTTCCCAAAAAACGAGTTTACTTGCTCCAGGCAAAGTTAATGTTGAGCCCAAACTCACTGGGTACTTCTGGACGTCATATTTTACAATTGTCCTGCTAATGGAAACTCATCATGATCGACTTATTGTGAGTGTTTTATATTGCGACCCATGATAAAATCCTATGTTGTCCATCCCTACATTGGTTTTCCAACTGTTGAGGAAAAGTCAAAGCTTTAGTTAAATATTAACTTCATGATTATTTACCACAAGAGATGTTCGTATGACATTTTTAGCTGTGCTAGCACCATGGCTCCATATGAGACTGTCTGCACTCCATTGCTTTGATCCAGGCTTAAATATCTCAACAGTTACTTGATGGATTGTCTTGACATATTGTACATTCATGATTGCTTGAGAATTGATCTTACTGACTTTGGTGGGCCCCTTTAGTTTTTTTTTTACGGCCACAGTCAGGTTGAAGTTTTAAGTTTTAAGTTTTTGCTGATATCCATGGTGCCCAGACAATGTATTGTAATCAGAGTTGGCTCTAACGCGTTACTTGTACTTTGATTACTTTTTGCAGTAATGAGTAATGTAACACGTTAGTTTGCTGTTTGAGTAATCAAATACTTAAGTACATTTTCAAACAAGACATCAGTTCCTTCCGTTACTTTTAGAGCGCTGGTCCTTCAGCTTCGAAACAGCAACGACTGTCTTTTGGTTCTAATAATGGAGATAATGTTAAACCCATAAGTCCAAAAGAAGTCATGAAGCTTGTGGCTCGCTACGTGGTAGAAGAAATGCTGCCATTGTCTACGGTGGAGTCTAAAACATTCCGCAGGATTGTCGGTAAAATCCCCACAACTCAATAGATGGAGGAGGACTTGCTGACAGACAGGTCAGACTCAGCACTTGCATTATGCCCGGTAACGCTACACACTACACAACTTTTCTGCCTTTTCTGAAAGTCACTATGTCATATTACACGATTGTGGAGTCATAAAATCGTGCCGTGCCGAAAGACATGACACACTACACGATGGTACTCACCAATTATCCCCGGACCAGTCGTCTTTCATGTCATCGGGTTATTCTTGTCCTATTTTTATTACTTTTACTATCACCTGAGTCACTGTGTCTGTTCACGTGCCAGCCGACATGTTGTTGTAGTCACCTAAAAGCGTCAGCAGATGGCAGGAGCTACATTTGAAGCACCGTATGCAGACATTCAAGCTACTGTATCCTCCACAACCAAGTTCCTACAAATGTTTCACAATAGAAGCCTATTTAGAAAATTGAGGGATTCTCTCAGCCGAGGTTATAAGGGGCTTTTAATTTGAAACAAATTCAGGAAGCTGGGAGCTTCTGCCGTTGTGGTGAGTAAAAGCCCTGCCGCTATTTGTTAATGTTATTACTTTATGTCTGTCTCCGCTATGAAGAAATAACATTGTTTGCTAGCTTTATGCTAATGGCAGTAACGTTACTCAGCAGGTTGACAAAGTGCCTCTGCTGTTTCACACCATCATTTCCCCCTTTTACTCTGTGTGGTAACATCCCTAGAGGAAATATTAAAAATGCTGGGGTGTTGTTGTCATACAGTTGCCTATGGCAGCAGATCGTTCTGTGTTTCTACTGGTCAAAGTGACGGCTGTGATGGGAGAATTGGATCTCAGTGAAGGGCAAGTGAAAGGAGGATTTGACAACTAATATGTGTTCACTGTTGCCAACTCCTCAGTAAGAAAAGAAGCTATTGGCTGTCCTAAAAGTCGCTAAAAGTTGCTAAATGATGTCATCGCCTAATTTGCATAATTGTCCATATGCATGTAATTGAAATGGCTGCTGTAGGAGAAAGGAATAGCGTCGTGGGAGAGACAAAAACTGACTAAAAAATCACTCTGAATATGTTTAGAACTACTAATGAACCTTCTTTCAGTGATTTATATTAGACAAAGGAAATTTTACATTTACATCCCGCCCTGACTGTAAACCAGGTCGGGATCAGCCAGCGGCGGTTCCGCGCATGAGCGATTCACTTGCAGTCTGGACGTGAAGGGGTTACCATCTCCTGCTCTGACTGCTGCTGGGTGGGAGGACTGGGCCGTCTGTGAGTGCTTTGAGGTGAGAGAGGAACCCACGGTGGGAACTGCCCATTGGTCCAACAGCCCATTGGTTTGACATCCCATTGTTCCGACCATATTAAACCCATTGTTCCGAAGTCCGTTCCAAAATCATCATGATGCCCTGTGGTTAAGGTCTGGTTAGGTTTAGGCACAAAAACCACTTATTTAGGGTTAGGAAAAGATCATGGTGTGGGTTAAAATGAAAAAGAAAGTGACAAACAAATAAGCCGTGAGCCTGCTCTGCCTCAAGCCTTTCCCAGCTGACCCAGAGCCGGTCGCAGCGCACCATACGCCCGCCGTGAGCCGTTCAGCACCGCGGACAGTCGGACTAATGGGATGTTGTACCAATGGGCTGTCGGACCAATGACATGGACCCCACACGGTAGCATCCGCTGCTCGTTGAGAAGAATAAGAATGATATGTGCTCTCACAACAGAGTCTCCAGAAGTCTTCAATAATATCAGAAAAAGTCGCTAGATTTGTCGCTAGTCGCTTTTTTGAAAAAGAATTGCTAGAGGGGTCTGAAAAGTCGCTAAATATAGCAACAAATTCGCTAAGTTGGCAACACTGTATGTGTTGCTCAGGATGTTATGTAATTATTTTGGTAACCCCTTGACTTTGCACCTTCTACCATCATCAGGTCAAACTTTTAATATGTCATACACTGTGGTTTAACCCCAAATACCTGCAAAGCTAATGAGTGATTTAAACATTCACTGTGCTCAAATGTTAGCATGCTGCTAACACACGAAACTATGAACACTGTTAAAATTGGGTGCGTTCAGAGCGCTGTTGGAATGTACCTTTCCGATATTAAGAACACCGCACTCTCAGCAGCGGAGCGTACTCTGGGCACTCTGTCAGGGGAAGCGGAGCAGGGAAGCGCCAAGCAGAATGAATGTGTGATTAACTTAATCATTCATTAAATCACGAAGAAATAGAGTTCTCTGTTACTTTGAACAACAGCGCTCTCATTTTACTGTAGAGCGTCAGATTGGATTTACAAACGTACCCATTACCTACTAAACAGGGGTGTAAACATAGACAGTGCAGGCAGGGCGGTTGCTGGGCCGAAAACAGGCTCTTGTGAGTTATTTAGATCGCTATCTTAGAAATATGCCTGTGTTCAAAGAAAAGCTCGAAAAGACAAACCTATCTCCTTTATGTTTATCTATTCCCTTTTTGTAGTGTAGTGAGTAGCAATCTGCAATAAAATAAGTTATAAAATACAGTCTACTCCCCATAAACTATGAATAAACTATAAAAACTATACAATTAAATGAATGATCCCTTATTTCCGTTGGTGTTTTTTGTGGTATATGATGATTTTTGGGTAATATGTATGTTGGTACTGTCCACTGTCAAGTCTATTTGATCATGTGATGATATGATTATATGGTAACTTTAGGCGCATAATAAGTAACTATTGTGCCTTAGGGCCCCTCATGATTAGCGTGCACTAGGACCTGTTGTAACGACCTTACACCACTGCTGCTAAACATTAACGTGTTAGTATTGACATTATGAGCATGTTAGCATGCTGACCCAGGAGTTTAGCTCAAAGCACAGCTGTGCCTAAATACAGCCTCACAGAGCTGCTAGCTGGCAGTAGACTTTTGCTCAGTTCAGTCTTATTTGAATGTTTACATGGCCCTGAAATCATGCAAAATGCCATGGGCTGGTGGCAGGGTGGTGGTGTCTGGACACGCAAATCTGATCTGATCACTTCCACATAACAGTGTGGACAGTCTGTCTTATAGAATCTGATTTACCTGCAGTGTGAACACAGCCTTATTATATACCCCTCATACTATTAACTAACTAATACTAATACTAATATGCAGGCTACTGGTTCAGATTATGCTGTGCTGTAAAAAACAAGAAAGAAGTGTTTTCAGTTAGAATTTAATTTTATGTATTATTGTCTTTCTGTTGAAAACTAAAAAATGCAGGTTCTCCAGCCTGACTTTGTGTAATATATTATCATGTGTTACCAGTGCTGCTGTCTGAGCCTTTGGCTCTCAGTCTAAAGTTTCCGTTTGTTAACTGGATGCGGAAACACCTGTTGTGGTAAAGATAGTTTCCTCTGTTACATAAATATCAACCGATAAGGATGTTAATAACCACAAGTCCAACATGTACACACATTTTCATTTGTTTCCTGCAGTATTTCTGATTAAGTCTGGAACTGTATTTGCCTTTAAAACTATGTTTGTAAGTATAGGAGTACATTTAAAGTAATGGGAAGTAAATAGTTAATGTAATAATTAAATATTTATTAGATCTTTAATTTGTGACTACTGGTTTACATTTAAACATACAAAAGTAGTCACAAATCTGTTCTTTTGTCCGTTTGCGAAATATATCGTCATTGTTGACACAAAGCAAATGAAACTGCTTTCCAAAGGTGCCCTTATGTTCATGATTTTTCAGTGTAAAACTAAAAAAACAACATTCCCCATTAATTCAATATATCCTTCCACTTGTCCATTGAATATTACCTTTCTTTCGAATCTTAGTTCTAACGAACTTTTTCTAAAGGCACAGTGACTTTTTGCTTCAGTTTAGTAAAAGACAGGTTTTTGTATTACCATATATCACTGTGGCTAGCTCCTCACAGTGCTACATGCTTATACAAAAACCTTTGCCTAATATGGTGCATTGCTCGTATTATATACTGTGTGTACTGAGCGGAGGGAATCATAAAACAGCATTCTAGTTTTTCTTTCCATTTTATTTTTAATGGTACGTTTTAAAGCATATTTTTTCTGTGTTTTTAAACACCACAGTTCTCACACATTGGTGATGTTTAGCCTTTAAGCTTCAGAGACGACAAAGGTCTGACCACCACTTTGGTCAAGGCTGTTAAAAACTGAATTTAAATCTGACAGATAAAGGATGAAATGTTGTAAAGTACACTCTACAGTAAAACCCTGAAAATATTACATCAACCTAATGTGAGTGAAAAAAAAATTCATATTGTTTTCCAGTGTGTGAAATATGTTATCTCTGTGTGACAAAAAAAGAGCTTTTCTTAGGTTTTCAAGATTAAACTGAAAACAAAACAAAACCCTTCCACTATTCCATTGTATATCACCTTCTTTAGTGTCTAATACATTTAGGAAATGGCCTGGTTTTGTAAATATTTGTGACTCTGGGCCTCAGTTCAGCTCAGGACAGGTTTTTGTATTACCACATATCACTGTGGCCACCCCCCGGGTACACATTGGCACATGCTCATACAAAAACCTTTGCCTGATATGTTGCGTGGTCAGTATTTTGTACTCTTTCTTCTCAGAATTTACTACATTCAATACCTTTTTACAGTAAAATGTTAAAATCAGGAAATGAAATTGAAAAAAAAAATTCACTTTTACTCAATTTTATTTTTAAGTTTAAGTTTTGGGAAAATGTACATTATTTTCTGCGAATTAAGGAAAGAAAAATATTACTTTTAAGCTAATGATGTCTTAACTCAACCCTTTGTGCAAGACCACATTGTATTGCCAATGTTTAAAATATACTTTGCAGAACTCACACAGAAGCAGTCCCTCTTAAACATCAATTATGACCCTTGAGAAATGTGTGGCGGTGTATTTTTCTGCAGAGACCTTGCCTTCTGCCTGTATTTTCTTATTCCCTTCTGATTGTTTGTGTTCGGGACGTGTATGGCGTGTACCCCCACAGCACTCAGGTGAGGTTAGGGCTTCATAAAAAGGTAGCGACCAGGTGTCAGACTGAAAGCAGCAGGCATCCAAGAGAAACAGCGCGCAAAAAACACAAATATAGCAAGTCGAAAAGCCAAACGAGAGTGCTTCTGGGGTTGGCTTTTACTCTCACTTTCTCTGGCGAGCTTGTTCAGAAACAGTAACCGACAACCCTATGTAGTGTACCTTTAAACATCTTTGATTTTCCTAAGGGGACTTTTATTGGACACCTACAGGCAGCTGAAAGTCTCACCTTTGTTTAACAAGTTATGTTAAGATTTAATCCCGTGAAAAGAATAAGCAGTGCAGAATTTCTTACTTCTCACTTCTCTTACTATTTTCAAAATGTGTTCTTGTTGTATGCACTCCCGAAAATGGCTTCAAATTGTGATAATGACACAATAAAACAAACAAATATAAATACTGTTGTTGATCTATGTGCAGTAAAACCACAAATGGCAAAAGCAAAACTACTGTAGCATAAAACAAGATCCAGAGGCTCTGACAGGATGATACGTATGTCCTACGCAGTATATTTTCAGGCTTGTCATCCAAAGTTTGGGTGGCCTAACACAAAGGGGTTGCCACCTTTTGTTCAACACTGTATATGCCTCGGTATAGAAGTATGTTTATGTAATAGATCCTTAATTTGTGACCAGTAGCTCTCACTAAAATCAAATGTTAGTGTTTTCCTCAGTGTGTGGATTTATTATCTTTGCTTCTACAAAGCTTGAGAAAAAGGTCAAGCTTTTTTGTGATGTTCACAGTAAAACTGAAAAAAAAAAAAAGTAATTCCAGATAAGTGCAGTTTACCTTCCCACTATACCTTTGACTGTCATCTTCCTTCAGAGTCTGGAGACTTGAGGAAATAACCCAACCTTCTCTTTTTTTTTTTTTTTTAAGCCACAGTGACTTTGTGCTCCATTCAGTTCAGTACAGGTTTTTCTATTACCATATATCACTGTGGCTGCTACTCCATCCACAGTGCCACATGCTCATACAAAAACCTTTGCTTGACATGGTGCGTGGTCAGTGGTTTGTACTTTTTGATCTCAGTAGAGGTATTTATGATATTTCACAACATTTTTACAATTAAAATATGAAATCCTGAAAGAACATTCCACTATTGCTCCCTTTTATTTTTAATTTTACCCTTGGAACTTAATGCTTGCTGTTTTTGTGTGACATGGAAACTGTATCACTTTTGAGCCCGTGATGTCCTAACACCACCCTTTGTGCAAGAACACATTATTGTTAATCTTTTAACATCTTTGCTTTCTTAAGAAGAGTTTTGTTGGACTCATACAGGCAGGAGAAAGCAGTCTCACCTACTGACTCGTTTTCTGTATCAGCACCATACACAGCATTTCCTTCTCAGTGGAAGGAGGTTTTTGTCAGAGGATTTATCACCGTGGTTGCCATATGCTACACTGTGATATAAATCCATACAATGCATCCATCCCTGCACACGGCTATAACAAAACATAAATGCTCTTCCTTTAACTGTAGTGATTTTCATATTAGTTTAACCACAATTTGTGACTGTGTCCATTAGCTCACATTTAAAACATTGAAATTTAAATTAACTGCAAGTGGTCAAAAATCTGTCTTTTTTAGTATGTGAAATATGTTATCTTTGCTAATATATTCAGGCTAATACGTTATGATTTCCCAGACTGTTCAGGGTGACAAATCCATAAAAATTGTGTGTGTTAAGGAAGCTTGTGATGTCCTAACACGGCCCTTTGAGTAAATCAGTCAGTCTTTAAAGATCTTAGCTTTTTCTAAGAAGAGTTTTGTTGGACGCGTACAGGCAGGAGAAAGCAGTCTCACCCACTGACTCGTTTTCTGTATCTGTGCCACATGCTGCATTTCCTTCTCAGTGAAAGGAGGTTTTTGTCAGAGGATTTATCACTGTGGTTGTTATAGTACACTGTGATATAACTCCGTACAAATACTCCACCCTGCACACTGGCTATAACTAAACACACGTGCTGTTTCTCTAATTGTAGTGATTTTTATGAGTTTGTGACCATTAGCTCACATTTAAAACATACTTAAAATAACTTGGAATCAAATTAACTGCAAGCAAGTAGCAACACATCTGTCTTTTTTAGTATGTGAAATATACTATCTTTGCTAATAATATATTCAGGCTAATGCATGACGATTTCCCAGTCTTCTCAGGGTAACAAATACACAAAAATGCAATTCACCCCTCCACTACAGTCCATTGAATATCACCTTTCTTCAGAGTCTAGTGATTTTGGGAAATTGTCTGAGCTTCTCTTCTTCGTGAGGCACGATGACTTTGTGCTTCAGTTCAGCTCAGGTTTTTGTATTAGCACATATCACTGTGGCCGCTACCCCATGCATACACAGTGGAACATACCCTTACAAAAACCTTTGCCTGATGTGTTGCGTGGTCAGTACGTGCTATTTTTACCTTTTTTTTTTTAAAAAAAGAAAACTATAAAATGCTCATTTTCATTTTACTCTTTGAAACCTAATAATTGCTGTTTTTCATACTTTGTTTAAACCCTGTGTGTTAAGGAAGCTTGTGTTGTCCTGTCACAGCCCTTTGTGTAAATCAGTCAGTCTTTAAAGATCTTAGCTTTTACTAAGAAGAGTTTTGTTGGACACGTACAGGCAGGAGAGAGCAGTCTCACCCACTGACTTATTTTCTGTATCAGCGCCATACTCAGCATTTCCTCCTCAGTGGAAGGAGGTTTTTGTCAGAGGATTTATCACTGTGGCCGCTGCTACTGTATATACACTGTCATATAACGCCATACAAAAACTCCACCCTGCACACTGGCCATGACAACACAAAAATGCTGCTACTACATATTACATTTCTTGGGGAGTTTTGGGAGAGGGGTTGGTGTTGTGAATATTTTCTCTTTTTCTTGAAGCACAGTGACTTTGGGCCTCAGTTCAGCTCAGGACAGGTTTTCGTATTACCACATTTTACTGTGGCTGTCACCCCACACAGTGGCACATGCTCATACAAAAACCTTTGCCTGACGTGGTGCATGGTCAGTATTTCCTACTCAGTATAGGAGAAGAAAACTAGATTTCAGCACCTTTTTACATCAAAATTATATTGTGGAATATCATTCTGCGTTTGCTCAATTTTACCATTTTAAAAGTACATTGTTTTTTATTGTCCTTCTTACTTTATTAATGTTTTTATGATCTTCTGTGTTACGGATGCTGTTTCACTGTTAAGCCCATGATGTCCTAACACCACCCTTTGTGTAGGAACACACTATTGTCATTCTTAAAACATCTTTGCTTTCATATTTGCTGCCTTTCTCAGTGCAAGGAGGTTTTTGTCAGAGGATGTATCACTGTGCTGCCATCCGACACTGTGATATAACTCTATACAAAAACTCCACCTGCACACTGGCTGTCACGGGACACACATATGCTTAAAGTTTTTATAACAGTTAAATGTTGAGTTTCAAGCATGTGATAAGAATCAGCGACGCCAAAACTCCCTGATGATTGTTTTTAATTTTGTTGTGTTGTACACATTCTTTAAAAGGGCTCTACAGTTATGATTGTGACACAATTAAACAAACACCTATGTGAATACATTGTGCAGCAAAACCATGGAAAATATGACATCTGCTAAGTATGTGAAATATGATATATTTGCTGATCCAAAGTAGGAGGAAAACAATGTGAGCTTCTCTGAGGTTTTCAGGGTAAAACTAGAAAAAACAAATAAACAAAAACATTTCCACATGGAATTTATCCTTCCACTTTTCCATTGAATACTACAGTCCTTTTGTAAATTTGGGAAACATCTCAGTTTTGTGAATATCTTATCTTTTGCTCAAGGCACAGTGACTTTGTGCTT
Source organism: Epinephelus lanceolatus (assembly GCF_041903045.1). Classification (NCBI taxonomy): domain Eukaryota; kingdom Metazoa; phylum Chordata; class Actinopteri; order Perciformes; family Serranidae; genus Epinephelus; species Epinephelus lanceolatus. Next base: position 29,513,799 of record NC_135751.1, read on the forward strand.
CAATGCAGTTCAGGACAGGTTTTTGTATTAGCACATATCACTGTGACCACCCCCCGACTACACAGTGTCAAATACTCCGACAAAAACCTCTGCCTGATATGTTGCGTGGTTAGTATTTTGTACTCTTTCTTCTCAGAATTTACTACATTCAGTACCTTTTTACAGTAAAACTAAATTGTTACGTTCAAATTTTACCCTTTGAAACCTAATTTGTGCTTTAATGCCTTTTTTTATTTTGTGGATATTTATATGATCCCCTTTGTCTTTAGGAAACTGTATCTATGACCCCCTTAACACCTTGCATTAAAACGCATGAAGTACTGGTGTAAATGCACCCAAAACGCATGGAGGATGGATTGTGATCCGATTGGCCAAACCACCTGCGGTGGTGGTCAGGGACGCATTGTGACTCAAGCAAAATTGCATGTTCAGTCCACATACAACAAGCACGTGGCCAGAGATATGTAAGTGCATGCAACTGTCCCAAACCAGCACCAGACCCTGATTTTGCAGGGTGCACAGCGGTCTTTCTCTGATCTGATGCTCACTTACCTCCTAACTTACTGTGGTGTCTCCCTTCTCCGTAATGGATTCTTTCTATTGATCACGGACTACAATAAGTTAGGCCTATTTCATCTTTGTCAACCTCGCTGCTGCATTCGAAATCTTCCGGACTGTCTCTGACGTACCAGCAAGGACTTTTTTACACCAATATTAGCGATGAAAATACTAAAAAAATAATAATAAAATACTATAATAGTTGATGACAGGCGGGGTGGGGCCCATTTGGACTGCGTTCGTCTGTTTGAGCTGGACGGATCTCAGTCAGATCTCAAAGGGGACACTGATGACACATACCTATACCAGGTGTAAATGTAATCAGATTATATTATATCGAGACACAGTGTGGATACGAGACTTTAATACAAGGTGTAAACAGGGTCACTTTTAAGCTAATGATGATTATATTGTCAGTTTTTATGAAACATCTTTGCACATTCAGGCAGCAGAAGGCAGTCTCACCTTTTGGCTTATTTTCTGTATCAGCAGCATACACAGCATTTCCTTCTCAGCGGGAGGAGGTTTTTGTCAAAGGATATATCACTGTGCTGCCATAGCCGCTATAATAGTCTACACTGTGCTAAAACGCCATACAAAAACTCCACCCTGCACACTGGCTGTCACGGGACACAAATGCTGTTACTTAAACTATAATGTTTTTTTTAATGTTATTTTAAAAAAAAATATATATATATATACATATACATATATTTCTTTCACCATATCCGAAGGTTGGGTGGCCTAACACAAGGTTAGGTTTAACACTGTACGTGTCTCCGTAGGACTACATTTAAAATTGTTGGTTTCAAAAAAGCTTTTCTGAGGTGTTATCATTTTCCTGATTTTTAGGCTACAGCTGAGATTAAATTCACCCCTCCACTATTCCACTGAAGTAACGTGGTGCTTCGGTTGAATGCAGGTCAGGTTTTTGTATTAGCACCTATCACTGTGGTTGCCACTCCATGCACAGTGCCACATGCTCATACAAAAACCCGGTGTGGTGTATTGTTAGTTTTTGAATGCATCACTTTAAAGCCACGATGTTCTGACACAACCCTTTGTGTAAGATCACATCGTCATCAGTCTTTGTATGTGTGTGCTTTCATAAGGAAGTTTTGTCGGGCACGTTTTTTGTATTAACACCAGATTTCCTTCTCAGTGGAAGGAGGTTTTTGTCATTTGATGTATCACTGTGGCTGTCATACTGCACTGTGATATAGCTCCATACAAAAACTCCACCCTGCACACTGGCTTTCATGACACACAAATAAAATACAGAACAGTTACAGTTACCTTTCTGTCGCTCAAGAGGTTTTTGTAACTGCATGAATCACTGTGGCCACCCCAGTTATAACACAGTGAAACACCACAGTGCAAAAACCTATGTCACAGTGTAGCTGTCATATCCTTCTCTGCAATACACAATACAGCTGTTTTTAAAGTAAAATATTAAAATAATTCATAATAACAGTTTGTTTTTTTTCTTGTGGGACTTCAGTGACCATTATAGGTGTTTGTTTTCTGCTGTATGAGTTCCCATTATTCAATGGCTGGACTTAATAGTTGGATTTTGAGTATGCAACATGTGCCACTGATGAGTTATTCAATAACTTTATTATTATAGCAAATATTTGCGTGCTTCTTTTCAGTGTTAGCAAAGATACAATACTGATTTTATGAGGTTTTGTTATGTGTTATAGTTAACGATCATACTGTATTGTGTGGCAGCCCACTTTACAATAATAACATTAACTACCCTTTAATTGACAGATGAATAATAATTAAATAATACTTAATAATTTATATATATTTCATTATATATATATTATAGGCATCTCTATGACCAATATCTTCAACACTAAAACAATCTAGCTGGATAAATAGCACAAAGAGTTAAACTATGTATTTTTGATTTGGGGGTGAACTGTCCCTTCAACATCTCTGCTTTCCCTGAGAAAGTTTTGTTGGACACATCTCTCACCTACTTGTTTTCCACATCAGCACCAAATTTCCTTCTCAGTGGAAGGAGGTTTTTGTCACACGGCGTATCACTGTGGCCACTATACTGCACTGTGATATGTCTTCATACAAAAACTCCACCCTGCACATTGGCACATCACAACACACAAATCCTTTACCTTGAATTAGTTTTGATTTTAGTTCAGTCATCATGAGATCATGTGAAAGGAATCAGCAGGTGAAATATTTCCTGATGATTTATTCATTTTGTATATATTACTTAAAATAACTTCTTTATTACAAGAATAAAACAATATATATGTTCTGCAGTAACATAAATGACATCCACCTAATTTGAATGAGACAGAAAAGTACCGCAGCATAAAACAAGATCAGTAAATGCTGACTGGATGATTCATATTTCTTTCTTTTTTTCCAGGCATATTATCCAAAGGTTGGGTGACGACAGTAATATGTGAAGTGAACAAGTGATATTACTGTATCAGAGATACAAACACACTCCTCATTTATACTGCATATCCAGACTTTTACTTTACTTGGACTGAGTGTACATGTGGACAGACATGCACCTTTCAGTTACAGTATACAGAGGTTGAGAGGTTTTTGTCACTGCATGAATCACTGTGCCCACCCCACCCAGTTGTCACACAGTGAAACACCACAGTGCAAAAACCTATGTCACAGTGTAGCTGTCACACCCTTCTCTGCAATATACAATGGAACAGCTGTTCTAATTTAAATAAATCACAATCAGAATAACTGCAGGACTGTTATAAGGCAGGGATAATGATTTAATTTTGAATTTGCAGCATGTGTCAATGATGAAAGTCTTTGGATAAATTTCAAATTTTGTTTTCAACAAAGCGAGAGGGTTTTTTATATATATACACTGTAGTAATCTATCGTACTGTATGGCATCATTTTACTGTGTGCTGAACTACTCTTCCACTGACAACTAAAATCACAACGGAAGAATTAATTTCCACAGCTTTTACATACTCATAGATGAGGTGTTTTGTTACATGAGCAGTTTGAAGAGATGGGGGAGTAATATTAAAGTAGAAACATCAAATCTTACACACATGCAGGGGGCAGGAAACACCTCTCAGTATAATGAAATACAAAGCTACCACTATTGTTTCATAAATTACCACAGAGTTGTCACAGAGTGAACAAACACTGCATTGCAGAGCAGTTGTATTGAATTGAGTTATATATGTTATAACTGACATATTGTCGGGGAGAGTCGGGGTTAAGAAGACAGATGAGGTTTTTGTTATGGTGTGTAACAATGTGTAATTCCAGCTACTAGCAGCTGCCACAGTGACACAAGCGCTTACCAAAACCTCACCACATTGGCCAAGAAACCACATGGCACAATGGAGTTTGCTGTTGTTTAGGTTTAGAGAAAAGAGAGGGATTGTTTCACAAAAGTAAAAAAATAAAATATAGCAATTCTACATGTATATTTTGAATTTCTTTTGAGCATGATGTGACTATTAAAGCCTCTAATGAAGCAGGTTCCACTAAAAAAGTGAACACTAACTATGAGCTCAATTTGTAACATTTTATAACAAAGAGCAAACAGATGGTGGCAGTGTGGTCATCAGAATTAAGTTTTGACATTCACTGAGCTACTACTGCATTAGGCAGTTGGGACTCTGCATCCATGAGAATGCATTTGGCTGCAGACATGGGCCACATCAGTGCCATCTGCTCCCATGTCTTCTGGTGTTGGTGTTGTGTTTGTGCTTTTTAACGACATTACTGGTATTATTTTATGGCAAAACCTAACAGATGCAGTAGTAGATGACTCGCCATTTTAACAGATTTTTTTTTAATTCATTCATGTGTTTTGATTTTAGCAGCAGTATACATTTGAAGACTACTACGAGCCTGGTGACCTCAGACAAACCTCGCCACAACATTTGAGCTTTTTAAGGATGAACTTCACATTCAGTCTTGCATGGAAGAAAAGTACTGACTTGCATTGACCTCTATGGGCAGCAAGGTTCAAGTGTTTTGCACTTGTAACCACTTCTACCACATCACACTGTACCTAACAAAGTCAGCCTGTAGATGGCAGCAGAACATTATTTTCAACTTGTATAGTTCATCTTTGGAATCACCTTTGCTACAGGATGAACCTCCAGGGCAGTGCAGACATTTGGTTGCATGTTACCAGCTGCTGCTTTAATGTACATTAGTCACTGAGCTTATGCAGCTTTAATTCTGATAGAGTATTTAAACAAAACTGAGCAACTACAATACGTGTATATTCTGACTATTTAGGGTTTTGCTGTGTTTTACTATTGAATGAAAGAATCATGATAAAGTTTGGCTGCAAGTAAAGAAGCAAAAAAAAAGTCATCTTGATCATGTCCTTCCCATGACCAAGTGAGTGATCCCATGATCACTTTTCTGACCTCTATTAACCAGCTGGTGTGTAAGTCAGAGTGTCCCACTGACACTTAAACAGTATTAAATAAAGAAATATCTTTTGTAATGAATCTGAAGGACATACTGGTTGAATTATGTTTCTGAATTAATCAATGGCAGCACCAGATGTTTCTTTTGTGTTATTAATAACTGACAAACGAACAATGAAAAAGAATGAATAAATAAATACATTTATTGAGTTAATTTAGGAGAAGTAGGTAATTTATCAGACCCTGATAGTTCCAGCCGCACAAAACTCAGTTCACTTGTACACTTAAAATATATGCATATTTTGGTATGTTTTAAATCTTTGCAAAGGCAGAAGGTTGGATAATTTGTGAGATTAACCTCTCAAAATCACTGTGGTTGAAATGTGTGATTAGAGCAGCAAAAAAGGTTCAAATATATAGTGGAATATATCTTTTGTGAACTAATAATTTAGATAAAGATGATACAGTAAATGCTCTTAATTGCTGTTCTTTTGCAATGAGGGTTCCTTTAAATCAGCGGTATCAAACTCATTTTAGCTCATGGGCCCAATTTGATCTCAACTGGGCCAGACCAGTATAACCACTGCATAATAATAATCTATAAATAACAACCCCTTCAAATTTTTCCCCTGTACATTCTTAAACGTTCATCCCTTTACAAAACAAATGATGAACAGCCCACGATATTCTAAGAAAAATATGTGCAAATTCAACAGTATGTCTCAGTCTACCACTCACTTTGACTACATGTGCATTTCTTTCATAATTTTCCACTCCCACTAAAGTGGACAGTATTGAGGAAGCAGGTTAAGTCATCCCCTGCCTCACAAACCATTTACAATGTAAAGTTATGTCAGTGCCTCAGCAGCAGGGCTCCACCCATACTGTTTAAAGATAGAAGTCACATACAGAATCTTTTGTACTGACGCTGCCAGTTGATAATGTTTTGCACAATGTTCAGTATTGATGGACTGAGAGTCTCATCCTACTCTCTAATGTGCTATGTGTGAGCTCAGTCCTGCGTGTTCTTTAATGAAGCAATAGGAGAAGATATTCGGTCTCAGTTAATGTAGTTTATTAAGCAGTAAAGGAATAAAATTACAGAGCTCTGGGTCTCAACTTCACGTCCCTGACGAACAACAAAGGTGTGTCAGTTCACCAAGTCTGACCTCCTGTCCTTTCCCTGACCCAGTATATTTGAGCGTAACAGAGTGTCATTGTGCACGCAAGGCATTGTCCTCTTCTCATTGGCAGTTCCACTTCCTCCTTCACCACACCACGCCCCTGCCTCGTGTTAATCTGACTCCTTCCCGCTGGCGGTGGGGGCGTGGTTCGTGTTTTGAAAGACAAGAGAACAACACAACTCCCTACACGTGCTGTACCTTACTATCTGTATATCACTTTCTATTCTTTTTACCATATTTGAAACTAATTATCTAAGCATTGCGGTATGTGCTCCTCAGACTTCATGTCTCTTCCTCTCCTGTACTTCTCCACTTCTGCAAAGCAAACACATTCAGATCAGCTGAAATCATCTCAGTATTCTCATTGTTCACACATCTAAAACTTATATAGTGAAACACAACTTATAGTAAAACACATAACATCATTCTATTCCCAACAGTATCTTTAAATATGGCCACAGGAAATATTCATTGTTATTTCAGAGAGCTGTATTCTGGTCAGGGTGAAACGCCTCTTAGGCAGCATTTTACATCAAGTATCTACTCACTGTTTAAATTGCTCCTGAAACCTGACACTTCTTAGCCTTCACAAGTACATCAATATCAGGTGTGCAAAGTCATCTAGTGAGCCTCGGGCCGTATGTTCAACACCCCTGCTTTAAATGTGTCATTCTTGTTACTGTCCATAAACGCAGCTGCTTTTTCCCCCAGTACAGCTGTATCTTCATTCAGTTTGCTAAATTATACCCACAATTGTGAGCATGTAAAGCTGCCTTTAGTAACCGCCTAACATGTGCAACAAATCAGGGAGCAGCAAAAAACATAGGAGGTAAAATATACACTTTGAAGTCATCTGTGTTAGAATTAATTGAAGTGTTCAGATACTAAGAGCAGCACCAACAGGTATCCATATTTTGGTCAGCAGCACTCCTTCCTAATCTGCTGAGGGTGCTATAAATGCCCTTTGATAATGGGGAACTGCCACAGACTCTTCGTCTTCTTCTAATATCCAGCTCAGTCAGGCAGTGGCAGTGAGAGACACCTTCTAGACAAAACTAAAAGGAACTAGTTACAAGGCCACACTCGTCATCACACAAGATCTCAAAGGCTTACAGCTCCTGCTGTGTGCAACCATGATGCTCCAGATACTCAGAAGAACACTGATGTGAAACTACCTATCTCTATAATCATCATGAACTTACAACCATACAGCAAAGAAACAACAGGATACACAAATATACTTGTACTGTGTCTGGTATTTTCTGCACTCTGCACGTCCTATGTTGCTGTCCTGTTGTTTGATGAGTTTATAAAATCCTGTGTATTTGATTACTCTGTTCATTTGTCCTGCCTCCTCGTGGTATTTCATCGATTTCTTGTGCTGTCTCTGTCCGTGAGGACGTGTCTGCTTTATGCATGCTCGCCGCTTCACGCCTGGGTACAGGCCGACATGCAAATATGTGCAGTGAAAGATGGGTCTCTTGTTTCGAGGAAGTTTATTTGTAGCTCTGACGGTTTCCACAAAGTTTCACTAGTACAGGTGTGGTCCCAGAGGTGCAGAGAGAGGGGGAAGTGACTCTCTAAAGATGATATGTTTAGAAACACCAGGAAACTGAAAAACCTTCAGAGCTTAACTGATAACAGAAGTTTGTGGTGTGTTGTCTTGCTGCGGTGTTATTACAGATGTTCTTAGATCCCTGTTGTGACTCTCAGTGACAACAAAATCCTCAAAAGCTTTCTATCACTCATAGTCATACTCCCTTTAATTTAATTATGCAGCTATGTAATTCTTATTTATGATAAATAAATGAAAGCAAATTAAATCAACAAAGTCACTGAATATTAAAAGTAAAGTTTATATTTAATCTACCAAATGCAAAACCAGATACAGAATATATCTATTTCTACTACTGTGCAATTGAATTATGTGTAAATGAAAAGTTAATACTAAACACAAACACATTTCAGTGACATTAAGTGTTTAAGAAAAGTGATCAATAATTTCTGTAATCATAACAGCAGGAACCAACGCAGAAAGATGTTTAAGATTTGCAATTGTATTTTTATTTTTATCCAGGTTACAGAGAAATACATTGATATAACACAGTTAATCATAGTTAATCATTACATATAACGACCATTTAATTCAGCAACTTTATGTTAGATTATTGATTTTGTACATGTTTTCAAAACTCAAAACTCCTTTATATTAAAAAAAAAAGTGAATGAAGACCTGCAGTCATCTGTGCTGTACATCCATCTCATCCTTTATCACTTTATCTGCAAAAACAAAAAAATAAATAGTGTTAAATAGTGGTAAGGTTTGATTGGTCACTTCAGAGTACTACTAGATAGTTGTGGCCAACTGGTTTTCTATAACAGTTATATTAACTGATGGATTGGATAAACATTTAATTTAATTACAATTTTTGACAACTTGCATAAAAAAGGTTTATCCTCATACACCAGGACATGACTGGCTACCTGTGATTCATTACTCTAAGGTGGCATCTCTAATGTGTTTGATTCAATAAACTGGTATATGTCAGTATGTGTCGTGGAGCATTGAATACACACAAATCAGAATATTTTATGTGCTGGCTGCAAGCAGCAATCACCAGGGCAGAAAATGCAATGCAGAAGTAGACCCCCATGTTAAAATGCCAAACTTTATAGCAGAAACAAACATGTATACAGCCTGGCACAAAAAACAGTTTCGGTGTAAACAGATAATTTCACCCTTCATGACAACTGCACGGGAGCTGAATTTCTATATAACTCACCCGTTATGATTTTATTAAGGCTTAAGATAAGAGAAGATGCCGTCAGTCAATACCAAGGCAGCAACGTTAGTTAGGTAATGTAACCATGGCGTAACCCCAGATTCAAAGATGGTGTAGTCATAAGTGTTGCTAATTCAGTGTGTTTTCAGTTTAGGAAAGTTCAATGCAACATTTTGGTTGCCTAAAAAAGTCTTCTTCAGCATTCTGGTATTTTGTTTTAATAGTTTTAAGCCTGTTTTTCACCAGTGATCATTAGCATTAGCATTATCACAGTTAAACAGAGACTGTAAGGGCAACATGCTAACCAAGCTAGCAGCTAGAGTAAGGACAAGGCTATCTCCACTCTTTCATCCAAATATGAAACTAAGATCAAAGAACATCTAAGACACCGACCACCAAAATGTCAAACTCAAGGCTTTAAAACAGGACTCCACAAACCAATGGGTGATGTCATGGTGGCTACGTCCATTATTTTACACAGCCAGATAGAGAAATTCAACAGCCATAAAGACTGATCTGGGGCCAATTAACTTTTCAGACCTGATAATCAAGTACATGTTTGATTTTTTTGTCCCTTTTGTCTAATTATATTAAGCTAAATGGATGCATTCACTTGGTTTACAATGGTCTCCTTTTTCAGGACCATCATCATGACTTTCACATTAGTATCTCTCTTGTCTTTTCTTCCCCTGCACATTCTTGTCTGTGAAGATGAGTTGGCTTTATTTCATAACTTGAATCCAGCATTATATCTTACACAGTCTTTAGTCCTCAGTACATATGAAATGCAGAGAAAGCCTGCATGTTTACCTTGACCAGGCTGATTATGGTGCTATAGAGGAGAGAGCATATGAAGAGGAATATGAAGGAAGAGGTTGTGGACCAAAGGCTGCTGTACTCATCCTCCTCAACGGCACCGTCAGTGCAGCTCAGAGCAAAATCCAGGTTTGACTTTGGATTAAAATCTAAGAAGAGGAAGGTATAGGTGGTTAGATGAGCAGTGGACCAGTGCAGTACTATGTGAGGTATCACTTAAAACTTGTTTCAATGTATTGAAGTCATTCATTCAACAACAGTGTCTCCATGCAACATTTATTAGAAACAGTCAGCACACTTCTCAAGCTGTTCGACAGTGTGACAAAGACAGATTGAAACACAACATTATGACAAACCAAAGTAAACTGACATGTTGACTGTGAATTGTACAATCACAAAGACAGGCTCTCATGGCAGAGAGCACACACAGAGACAGACATGAGCACAGAGTGCCACATTTAAAGCTGAGTCTGCTATTTCTTACATTCAACGGAGTTACTCAGGGCGTAAGACATGTCTCGGGATTTCATTGACTTGTTCCCACCAGCTGGCCAGACGTTGCAGGAGAACTTGGTTGTGTTCCACTTGTCCTTGGTGGTGATGTAAATACTTGTAACTAAGTATCCATTTTGGATCTTCTGTGGGGGGAAGTTAATGCCATCGCTATAGGTGCCGGTGTTTTGTCCAGCATCTTCTCTCCAGGCGATGTAGTAATCCTGCTGCGCACGACTGGAGACCAGACACACCAGAGTGACCTCTGACCCCTGAGCTGGTTTGTCGATGTCCTCCCATGGGAGAATGTGGACTGTCACTTTTGGATCATTCCCATCTGTAAAAGATTTGGTTTACTAAGGAGGTTCATACATAAACTTTACATTTGCTTTAAATACAGTAGATTATGACATGGGACATAAGGATGTGGTCTAAACACTGGTGCAATCATGCTGATAGGGGTTAGGGTCAGCCTACCTTTCTGTGCTGCACAGACTGTTGAGATTACTATATGCACATTTAACATTACAAAGCTTTCAGTGAACATTAATTTTGTTTAAAACACTTCCGAACATCACTCTTAAGCCTGACCTCCATCCTGCCTGTAACTATGTGTGATGTCTGATTGAACGTTATCTGTAGCAGATAACAGCAGCATTTTTGCTCTATAGCTCTGTGCAGATATTCCAAGAAAGTCCTGTCCAAAAAATGTAAACCTGAATTTACATTCATCCCCAGAAAGTTAGCTGCCTCCTCAGACTCTCAGAGTACTTTTCTATCACTCAGCAGCATACCTCCTTTCTGGATGGTCAGTTCCTGAATAACTGGTGTCATATTGTCTCTTATGGCAGAACAGCGCACTTTGTTGATACTCTGCCAATCAGTGTGAGCACGAGTTATCGTGCTGATTTTCTTGATTCCAGGTTTTGTTTCAATGTTGTCGGTCACATTTTGTCCATCGACTTGCCAGATGATCTGAAAGTCATTTATAACGCTCTGGTCCAGTCCAGTAATGACACACTCAAACTTTGCCTGGTTGTTGCTGAATATTTCTTTGGGACTTGATTGGGTCAGTGTCACTGTGATAGGAACTACATAAACGAGAGCAACAGAGAAAACCAGTTTAGTACAGCAGTAAAAACTATGTTTGAGCATACTGTGACAATTAACTCTGACTTACAGTACAACACTGTTATGTACTGATTGCAGTAGCACTTTACCTTTAGAGGCCTTTTTTTGTATATGTTGTTCCTTGGTTCGTCACCTCGCATGTGTAAACAGCTTTACTGTCCCACTCTGAGTTCGTGACCTTTAGGATACTGACAGCTGTATATACGTCTCCATTGATTTGGAGGGGGGGCAGTTAGTGAAGCCAGTAACAGAGTTAGCATTCTTTTTCCATTTGACTGACAATTGATTTGAGGGAAGATCCTCAATCGTACACACCAGGGTCTGAGTGTCTCCTGCTGGCACTGCTACCAAAGTTACCTTAGGAGGTGGTGGAGGAGGAGGCTCTAATCATGTGGAAGAAAAAGACACAAGTAAAGATTTTAATTGACATCAGTCATTAATTATTCATTTTAGTATTTTGAATGTAAAATACAGGACAGATGAAGGTAAACATTAGAAACAGAAATGATTACTGAACATTTTCAGATAAAAACCAGATTAAGAAGGTGATGCATGTGGGCTCATGAACGTAAGCAAGCCATAGTAATAACTTAAAAATCACTTACTTTGCAATGTCACGTTTTTGGAGCCTCCAGGGTGAGTCACTGAGCAACTAAAACTCCTCCTTGAATCCCAGTCAGACTTTGACACATCTAGCACACTGACTCCTGTATATTTGTTGTCTTTCATAACCATAGGATATTGTTTAAAAGTCTGCGTGTTCCCGCTGGCATCGGTCCACTGGAAAGTGAGATTCTTTGGGAAGAAGTCTTGTGCAATACAGCCAACAGTGACTGTACCTGCAGTCCCAGAGTTACACTGAACCAAAGGAAACAGAGCCGGGGCCGCAGCTGTTTCTGTGAAAGAGTTTTACAAGTGTCAAAACATGTAAATACCAATACAGGCCAATGAAAGAACACAGGTGATCAACAGCCTGTCTAAAAATGAATCATAAATATAGTGCATTGACTGATGGAACTGAAGACAGAGACACCTGCCCAAAAGATCATTTTAATGAATAAATACGTTGTTATTATTATTATTATCACTGATAAACAGTTTAAATCTGAGTTTATACAACAGCAAAACCACACTGTTGTGTCAAAAAGAATTAGTCAGTTTAAAACCTTTTTTGCCGTGTCGGGCATTGACCTTGTGGAGTTTTTTTCATTTCAAATGAAAAACAATAGGTCGGTACAGTTCATTTCAAAGTGTCAGTTTAAAATATAAATACAAAGTCATATGAATTATAACAGCTAATCAATTGTCTGACAATATGACATAAAAATCATAAAAATAAATACAATATATTGATATACATACAGTACAGGCCAAAAGTTTGGACACACCTTCTCATTCAATGCGTTTTCTTTATTTTCATGACTATTTACATTGTAGATTCTCACTGAAGGCATCAAAACTATGAATGAACACATGTGGAGTTATGTACTTAACAAAAAAAGGTGAAATAACTGAAAACATGTTTTATATTCTAGTTTCTTCAAAATAGCCACCCTTTGCTCTGATTACTGCTTTGCACACTCTTGGCATTCTCTCCATGAGCTTCAAGAGGTAGTCACCTGAAAAGGTTTCCACTTCACAGGTGTGCCTTATCAGGGTTAATTAGTGGAATTTCTTGCTTTATCAATGGGGTTGGGACCATCAGTTGTGTTGTGCAGAAGTCAGGTTAATACACAGCCGACAGCCCTATTGGACAACTGTTAAAATTCATATTATGGCAAGAACCAATCAGCTAACTAAAGAAAAACGAGTGGCCATCATTACTTTAAGAAATGAAGGTCAGTCAGTCCAGAAAATTGCAAAAACTTTAAATGTGTCCCCAAGTGGAGTCGCAAAAACCATCAAGCGCTACAACGAAACTGGCACACATGAGGACCGACCCAGGAAAGGAAGACCAAGAGTCACCTCTGCTTCTGAGGATAAGTTCATCCGAGTCACCAGCCTCAGAAATCGCAAGTTAACAGCAGCTCAGATCAGAGACCAGATGAATGCCACACAGAGTTCTAGCAGCAGACCCATCTCTAGAACAACTGTTAAGAGGAGACTGCGCCAATCAGGCCTTCATGGTCAAATAGCTGCTAGGAAACCACTGCTAAGGAGAGGCAACAAGCAGAAGAGATTTGTTTGGGCCAAGAAACACAAGGAATGGACATTAGACTAGTGGAAATCTGTGCTTTGGTCTGATGAGTCCAAATTTGAGATCTTTGGTTCCAACCACCGTGTCTTTGTGAGACGCAGAAAAGGTGAACGGATGGATTCCACATGTCTGGTTCCCACTGTGAAGCATGGAGGAGGAGGTGTGATGGTGTGGGGGTGTTTTGCTGGTGACACTGTTGGGGATTTATTCAAAATTGAAGGCACACTGAACCAGCATGGCTACCACAGCATCCTGCAGCGACATGCCATCCCATCCGGTTTGCGTTTAGTTGGACGATCATTTATTTTTCAACAGGACAATGACCCCAAACACACCTCCAGGCTGTGTAAGGGCTATTTGACCAAGAAGGAGAGTGATGGAGTGCTGCGGCAGATGACCTGGCCTCCACAGTCACCGGACCTGAACCCAATCGAGATGGTTTGGGGTGAGCTGGACCGCAGAGTGAAGGCAAAGGGGCCAACAAGTGCTAAACACCTCTGGGAACTCCTTCAAGACTGTTGGAAAACCATTTCAGGTGACTACCTCTTGAAGCTCATGGAGAGAATGCCAAGAGTGTGCAAAGCAGTAATCAGAGCAAAGGGTGGCTATTTTGAAGAAACTAGAATATAAAACATGTTTTCAGTTATTTCACCTTTTTTTGTTAAGTACATAACTCCACATGTGTTCATTCATAGTTTTGATGCCTTCAGTGAGAATCTACAATGTAAATAGTCATGAAAATAAAGAAAACGCATTGAATGAGAAGGTGTGTCCAAACTTTTGGCCTGTACTGTATATAAAATATAAATACATATATACTATGCGATGTAACCATAAATTGTGAACTAATTCAATAAATATAATCTTGATACTTTCTTTAAATGCCCTGCTCATTTATTTAATGTCAAACACTTTGGTCTAATATATGATGAATAAAAATAATTAATTAATTTTTCCAAAAAACATTTTTTTGTTATCTTCATAGCCACCTGTAACTCTTAAATCAGGGTGATTGTAAATATAAAATGCTACTAGTTGTTGTTTGAACATTTCACAAACTGAAATCCTAAATTGTTCTTACGTTCCTGGTTTATCTCAACAATCTTTTTAAATTATGTATTTAGTATTAACTAATAAAGGAATAAATAATGACATATAATCCATATTCTAACAATGTTAACATAACGGATATCATCAAGTTAATACACGAACAACTTTGACTTTGACACAAGATAAACGTATGTACTTGATTATGTCTTTCTTCAGTGTTTAGATATTTAAACACACACACACACGCACGCACACACACACACACACACACACTGACCTGGTATTAATCTCACAAATTAAATATATGTTTAGCTTTACGCTAACTTCTTATTAAAACAAATCCAGGTACGGCATGGTTCATAATTAATATCCACGATAATCATTCATCAGCAACAATTATAATCGAGCTGAATAAATTCTAAGAACATCTCAAACCTGCATTTAGTGTTGATGCCAAAGAAAATGTTTTCAAAGCTTTCTAAGAAACAGCTGCGTTACAAACATCTGTCTGCTCTGTTTCACATCAGTATAAACCTAAATAAGGCCATTAGATAAACTTCTCTACCATCAAGAAACACACTAAAAACACACAAAAAAGACAAAAAGATTTCGTAATAAAAATTAAGTTTAAATGTGACTTACGTGAAGATACTGTGACATCAGTCCCCCGGCCCCAGTAGTCCAAAGCATCACAGTGCTACATCTCCATTCAGTGCCTAAACAAAAACCTCATGTACCGGAAAAGTGCCCGAAAACGTCGTTATGTGACTGAAATAAACATAAATCCTGGTCAGTATTATACCCTGGTGTCATCCTATGATCATGTGTTTTGTGCTGATTCTTAATCAGTTCTTAAAATGAAGATTTACTGGAAGATAACATTTACATCTGCGCACTAACTGTGACTTTAAACGATTGATTAACTAACTTTTAACGACTAATCTGCTCATTAAAAATGATAAACACAGTGTTACCTCGTATTCCAATGAGAAATATTTCATCCTGTCCCTTTTCTCTGTCACAAGAATGGGAGAGTGTTGCAGATTTGCTGTTAGGTTTTTGTATGGTTCTATATCTGGGTGCCCACCCCATCACTGTGATAAACCCTCATACAAAAACCTGACACTGTTTCCTGCACTCGAGGAACAGGGACCTGTACTGTCAGCAGTGGGTAAGAATATCACAAAACTTCTATTCTAATTAACAAAGCCATATTAAATGTTAGCATTTTGCATTGTACATGTTTTAATCAGTTTACTGGGATTTCTTTTAAATTCAGTGTTGTTTTTTCCTGTCATTGTCATTAATGTACCGTGACATGGCTTATGGTCACATTTGAATCTGAAAAACTTAACTTAAAAATGACTCCAAGGTCATCTTTTCAACATTAAAAAACAACTTTTAATATATTGATGTAACATCAACCCACTGTATTGTGGTCAACAGCATCCTTTATCCAGACTGTGATGTTGGATACAGTGCTCGGAAACTGTAGCAACATAGTCTGCTTTAAAAATCATATTTTATTTAATAAGTAAAATACTATTTTCTATTAAAAAATATTAAAACAAAATAAGAAATAAAGGAGCTTTCAAACTCACAGCTTGTTAAGGGACTTGAAGAACACTGAACAAAATGCATTCAGAAGAAAATAAATGTGAGATTATATAATTGGTAAAATTTTTAAATGCTGTTGTAAATTTGTAGAATAAAAATTGAAACATCAAAGCAATTGAGAATGTTTAAATTTGATTAGAGCTGCATTTCATTTGGTCTTTTTGGCGGATATCAGTAGATGAGAGGGTAATAAAACAAAATAAAGATTATTCTTCTGTAATTGGTTTTAAAGATGAGGAGAAGGTCAGCCTGATGTGTGTAAACTCCACTCTTTGTTGCTGTTTTAGACAAGTTGTGAATGAAGCATCCTGCAGGGGAACGCTTAGGATAGACATGAATTAGGGGTCTGTTTGAAAACATCTTGCATGGGGTGGTTTTACAGCACTTTCTATTAGTGACTGTCGCAGTGGCATTTTCAGTGGTTTGTGTACAGCTCTGTGGCTTCCTGTGTCACTGTGGCCTTCGAGCACAATAATAAACAGCAGAATCTTCAGCTGTCAAGCTGTTCATCTGCAGATACACCTGGTCCACGTTGTTGTCTCTGGAAATGGTGAAGCAATTCTTGACTGACGTGGAATAAGCTGGCTTGTAAACTATACCAGTTGTTTAGTCACGAAGGTGTATCTCACACAAAGAGAAGGTGGAACTGGAATTTCTGACAAAATTTCTGATTGTCAGTGAAAACAAACTTTTCTGTAGTTTGACTATTTAACATCACCATGAAGTTGGCTCAAGACTATAATGTAGTCAGTCACAAGTGCAGTTATGCTTCACATAAGAACTGCATTTTTTGTTTGTTTGTTTTAATAACAATTTTATGGAAGATTAAAAAGAAGAGATTTATTTAAGAACCATTAAAGTCTGTTTCTCTCTGTACTGTAACAGTGAGCTGGTGTTGAAATCATTAGTGGTCTGAGGGCTCCTCCTCTGGTGGCTTCATGTTACAAGTGTTCAGGCACTGAGGGGTTTTTGTTCAGGTCTACTGATGCTTTGTGTCACTGTGGCTCTCTGGCACAGTAATACACAGCAGTGTCTTCAGGCTGTACATTCTGTCCGTTTAGAGTCACTGTGTTGCTGGAAGAGTCTAAGCTGATACTGAACTTGTTCTTCAGTGAATCTTTGTAGTATGTGCCGTGTCCAACATGTGCACTTGCAATCCACTCCAGTCCTTTCCCTGCAGGCTGTCTGATCCAGTGTGTACGAGAGCTGCTGAGAGAATAAGAGACCTGACAGGTGATGGTCAGACGTTGACCTGGCTGCACAGTCACAGAGGCTGGCTGTGTCAACTGTTCACACTTCACACCTGTGGAGGAAAACATGTTGAATATTGAATGAGTGTAATAAGAGTGAACAGTCAGTGTGCTGTGATCATACTGTCAGTGTCTCTGCCTCAGTAAGACTCACAGGATCCAGCAGCCAGCAGCAGCAGCAGAGCTACAGAGAACATGGTTGGTATTGAAGGTGATCTGATGGGAGCTTCTCTTCTTCTGCTGCAGCTGACAGCATGATATCAAGTCTTTATAGCAGACTGTGAGGAAGTTCACTTTGCATAGAGAAGGACACTGACAGGCTATAAAAGAAGGATGGACTCTGCTGTTTTCAGTAGCCAAAGCTGTGAGCTGTGTTGTGAATCTTTATTTTGACATTTAAAGAAAAATGATCTATTAAATTAATAACTTAAAGCCTAATGTTTTTATTCTTCATGAAATTATGAACAATTCAGAGTGACAGTTACACTTAGGTGAAAGGAATACTTAATGTTCCCAGTCTCAACTACATATTGGAGAACACCAGAGCTGCAATAAAAATTGTCTGAATGAGGAGGTTTTATTGAGACTGTGTTTCTCTGAGTGTGTTGAAGATGTTGAAATGAAGCTCAGCGTAAGTTCAATCAGGAAGACCGTCCGGTGCTCATTCATACACAATTCTCCCTCTCCTACTCCCACTGCTTCCTCCAATCAGCTGCCTCTGGGCGTTCACTCCTCTAGCTGTCCTATCGTAATTAGCCACGACTTCCATCAGCCAATCAGGTTGTCACTACGAGATTTTAAATCTTCTCTCCTCTGCCTCTTTCAGCTGTCATTCTAGACAGAATCACCACCCCTCCTCCACCCCGTTCACCTCCAGCCGTCGTATCCAAGGTCAAAGACAAGCCTGAAGACTCATACCTCTACTCATCTAGATCATCAGCACCCATCCATCTAATCCTCATCTCTTCTTCACTTCCTCTACCAGCACCAGCATCTAGACCCCGGGGGGGGTTCCCTAATTGGCTACAGATCCATCACCCTCCTTATAGCTCACCCTCTCGAAGGGGTCTAATCGCCAAAGACTTCTCACATTTTCACATTTTCATTCTCATGTGCACTTGTCATTGAAAATTTTCTTGTCCAAAACTAAAAACGAGTCTCTCCTGATTGAACTGAAGCTGATTCTGTGAAAGTGAAAAGCAGAACGCCTAGTATTGACTTAGTTTGACATGTTGAGTTTTTGTACAGCTCTGTGGCTTCCTGTGTCACTGTGGCTCTCGAGCACAATAATAAACAGCAGAATCTTCAGCCGTCAAGCTGTTCATCTGCAGATACACCTGGTCCATGTTGTTGTCTCTGGAAATGGTGAAGCGATTCTTGACTGACGAGGAATAATATTTATTGCTTCCACTCGGAGCAGAAATGTGGGCAACCCACTCCAGTCCTTTTCCTTCAGCTTGTCTGATCCAGGAGATATAAGCATCATCATCTGATATTCCTGCATATGTACAGGTCAGTTTGTGGGATTCTCCAGGGCGCTTTACCACTGGTTCAGACTCAGTCAGAGTCTGACTGCAAACACCTGGAGAGAAAAGTAGTGTTATCATCACAGAGCTGAAATATGAACCTTTTCAAAGAACAGGAGGAGTGCAGAAGTATGTATTCACCAGAAATCCATGATAGCATCAGAAACATTATACATGTAGCTGAAGTCATGGTGGAAATGTGTTGTATGTCTGGTCAGTGGTTTGGTCTCTCTTCTTCAGTCTGCAGTGAGATAAATAAAGATGGAGGAGATGAAGATTTGCATGGACTCCTCCTCAAAGTGCTTTTTTATTTTGACATCATTAGTGGCTGAACAAGACACAAAGACAGAGCTCACTGAGAACAGAACTCTTAATAATTTCTTCACATGCAGTTAATTTGGGGTGAGTTGTGGAACAGTCAGTGATCATTTCTGACTTGTGGTTTTACATATAACACAGACTGATCAGTGAGTAAAAAACACAACCATGAGTATTAGAGATAAACCAGCCTTTGTGTCCATGTGTCTGATACAATCTCACAGAAGTGGATGGACTCAAAGAGAAAATATATAAAACTGTTTGATATTCTGATGTTAAAAAGAGCTCTGAAAAGACTCTGACATGGTGAGACTTGTTCAGCCTTTATACTAAATATTTTGCCAGTACACTAATTACAGACAGGCGTTGTTGGTTTTTCATCAGGTTTAATGTATCTACCAGAAGCTGCTATAACATCATATGTCGTCTGGTGTCTGTAGGGATGAATGTATCCATGTAAAGGGATCACAGTGTTGCAAAGCTGCAGAAAAATAGTCATATAACTGTTGGAAATCATTGATATGTCTGGCAGTTGCATGTCATCACCACTAGACTACACTAAACAATGGGACATTTTCCACCATCCATTTTCTAGTTGAAACTTGGCATGTTTCTGTGACATGCAGTTTAAATTTGCAGCAACATTACTGATGTGTGCTGACTGTACTCAAGTACAACCTGTAGGTCTGTTGTTCTTCTTACCTTCTCAGAGAGAAGATGTGAATGTTTATTGTCAACCTTCACTGTGCCAGTGATTCATTACCAACAATAATCCAACAAACACTGGTGTAAGACAAAGAAGGAATATGCTGAAAATGTGAGTATTTAAACTGAGGAAGATATAGCTGCTATTAGATTTATTTAAGAACCATTTATACAAGCTAAAGCCTGCTTCACTTTTTACTGTCACAATAAACAACAGTGAGCTGGTGTTGAAATCATTAGTGGTCTGAGGGCTCCTCCTCTGGTGGCTTCATGTTACAAGTGTTCAGGCAGTGAGGGGTTTTTGTTCAGGTCAACTGATGCTTTGTGTTTCTCTACCTCGAGGTACTGAGTGCTGCTGGGCACATCTTCAGTCATGATGAAACGGCTTTGAAAGGAGCTGCCATAGCTAGCAGAGTTTGAACCTGTGTTCATCCACCCAATCCACTCCAGAGCATTCCCTGGCCTCTGTCGTATCCAGTGCAGATACTTGCTTGTCATGCTATAACCAGAAATGATACATGACATCTTCACTGTCTCTCCAGGTCTTTTCACCTCAGAGGAAGACTGGTCCAGTTTGATCTCACTCCAAACTCCTGTAAGTAAAGACATTGTGATCATCATCACATTTATATATCACAGATTACATATTTTTAAATGTCTTTAGTGAGTTAAAGCAGAAATTCTTCTCACCATGAAAAGTAACTATGAAGAATAAACTCCAGCAAATCATATTTTCCATTCTGTGATAAACACTGTAATCCAGTGCTTTGTGATCTGAATCTTTTGAGGGTTTATAAAGTGTCCCAGTTGTTGTGTCATAAATGATCTGAGAGCTGTTAATGATGTGATTATAAGGAAGGAAGTGTTTGCATGGACCTCCCTCTGCAGGTGTGAAAAGACAACATGGAAAGCAGATGTACTTTCACATCAGTAGAGATTTCAACAAGAGCAGGGGGAAATGTCAAAACACCAAATACCTGGTAACTGCTTGTATTGTAAATTACAGTAGTTAGATGCTAAAGAGACAGACAAGATGTCATTTTCTAACAGTATATTCAACTGAGGAACATTTTTAATGTACGATTGTTTCAGTGGAAATCAAAATGTTTATTTTCTGGAATTGAAAATTGGGGGCGGCAGTAGCTCAGTCCAAAGGGGCTTGGGTTGGGAACCGGAGGGTCGCCTGTTCGAGTCCCCATCCGGCTCCAAATATGGAGCGGGACTGGTGGCACTGGGCACTGCCGAGGTGCCCTTGAGCAAGTCACCGAACCCCCCAACCGCTCGGGGCTCGGTGCATGTATAGGTAATGTTTGTGCATGTATGTGTCTTTCACACCTGTGTGTTTATGACGAAAAGATTAAAAACATTGAATTTCCCCTCAGGGGGGATTAATAAAAGTATAAAAAAAACCAACAAATCACCTCTGCTTTACACAGTGATGTAACTTTATTACACACTGAACAGTAACATTTAGAAAATGTCCCTGCCTTTACATCAATTAAACAACTGTTAACTTTCTTTAAGCCTACTGTAAACTATCAGTGTCTAAATGTGTTGCATTAACATGCATTTACTACATACAGCACTTATTGATCCAATAATTTACATACTTACTGTACTTAATTTTATGAAATTAACTGCAACATTGTTTTTTATTATCACATACTTTGACTCACTTCAGGTTCCACATAACTTTATTGTGTCTTCATTTGTAGAAAGTATTTGCAGTAGTTTCATTTCAGCCACCAGATTATTGTGCTGTCTTTGGCCATTTTATGAACGAGTGATGTTCATTGTGTGTGTTAAGGTTTTTTTTTATATTTAATGATTTGTGATAGTATTTCTCAAGAACACTTTTCTTAATTTGTACAGTGCAGGTTATTATTATTATTATTATTATTATTTATTTATGACATATTTATTATATAAAACATAAAGTATAAAACATTAACATTATACAGAAAATACAGCATTACATTTTAAAGGAATACTAAAAAAATACTTAATGCTTAGGCTCTAACAGCCTGAAAGAAGAAGTGCACTGTAGGTTTTTGTACAGCTGCTCAACCAACTCCAGTCACTGTGGCGATCGAGCACAATAATAAACAGCAGAATCTTCAGTCTTCAGACTGTTCATCTGCAGATACACCTGCTTTCTGCTGTTGTCTCTGGAGATGGTGAACCGGCCTTGAACTGACTGAGAGTAATAGATGTAACTACTATCATAAATAGCGGCAACCCACTCCAGTCCTTTTCCAGGAGCCTGTCTGACCCAGGCCATGTAGTGGTTATCAAAGTCCAATCCAGAGGCTGTACAGGTCAGTCTGTGAGATTCTCCAGGCCTTTTAATCACTGGTTCAGACTGAGTCAGAGTCTGACCATCAACACCTGTCAAGACAGCAAGAAAACCATGACATGCAACACATTTACAACCTAAAAGAAAACCTAATATACACATCAGGTAAAATCTTCACCTGCCCAGCAGATAGTTAAAAGCAGCACTCCTGTCCTATAGTCCATCATGTTAAACTGTGTGTCCACTGTTCTCTGTCCTCCTCTCTGCAGTCAGATAAGTAGAGGTGGAAGATATCTGAGTTTTGCATTGACTCCTCCTCACATGGAGCAAGATACAATCAAGCAAGGAAAGATATTTGCATTATTAGGTCAGGTTAAAATATGAACAGGCATTTGAATTGGACTTAATTTACCACCATCAGTAGCTGTGTTAATGTCAGATAACACCAATCACATCAGCTCTGTTCTTTCTTCATGGAGTTTTAGTGCACATTTTTGTCATATTATTATTGTTATTGTTATAATAATAATAATAATGATAATTATTATTATTATTATTATTATTATTATAAACATTGTCACCTGGTGACATTCATATATAAATCTGTGTCTAAGATTTTTTCTTTTCCATTCACTAAGTAGAGAGCATGTGGAGGCCGAGGAAAGGACATTCAAGGATCATCACATGTCATTTTGAACACGCAGTTGTGTAATTACTTAATGGTATAAAGTACTACTCAGTTTCACAGTCTGTAAGTAATGCGATTATTATTTCATACAATACTGTAAGATTGACTTTCCTATTCTTTACAAGCCCTGTAACACAGACAAACACAAACACAAAACTAGAGGAAAACATAATGCATAACTGATTCTCTGTCAGTTATTCACAATTACATTGTTGGTAAAAAGCAACAGGAAATCTAAAAATACAACATCAACATCTGCCGTTGTTATGTCTTTCTTTGTTTTTGTATACAATGGCATTTTCCTGGTGCTCTTACTGACATCATATTTTAGGTGTCCTACTGCCCCCTGTTGGTCTGTGTAAAAATAAATTCTTTCAGGTTGTTGTACAGGCTCTCTTGTAACTAAATCCAGTGTGTGTATCTGACACAGTAATACACAGCAGAGTCCTCTGGCTTTAAGTTGGACAGTCTCAGATACACCATGCTGTTGCTGTTATCTCTGGTGATTTCTATTCGTCCTTGCACACTGCTGGCATATCCAGTTGCAGTTGCATCAGTGCGAACAAACCCCATCCATTCCAGTCCTTTTCCTGCAGGTTGTCTGATCCAATTCATACCACAGCAGCTAAATGTGAAGCCAGATCCCCTGCAGGAGAGACTGAGAGTCTCACCAGGCTTTTTCACTACTGAACTGGAAGGAATGGACTCCATACTCTGACCTGTACAACCTGAGGAGATGAAAGGAGAGAGGAACCACAGAAGAAAGTGAGACAGTCACCTGGGAAGTTTTCTGCTATCACTGACTGACCATCAGTCCATGTTGTCTGATAAAAGATGAAGCAGCAAGAAGCAGGAGAACTCACAGGGCAGAGAGAGAGCAACCAGCAGAAGAGTGAGTGTGTTCATCATCCTGAGGCTGGAGATGTGACCTCTGATGCTCCACACAAAGTACAAGAGCAGTCAGCAGGACAGAAGTACACTGCACACACTGAAGATTTGCATCAGGATATCATGGAGAGGGAGTGGCTCCTCAACTGGCACTTATGGCAAGCCGTTTGAGCATTTATTCCATATCCTTGATATCAGGTGTCAGTGTCGTTCACTGGTTCGATCATTGTCAGCACTAGTTGGACATCTGGTCACACTAGTTAGACATTTTGTCCAACTAGTTGAACAAAGAGTCTTACTAGTCACTCTTTTTCAGCAACTAGTGACACTTTTGTCAAACTAGTAACAACTGAAGCCTGACTAGTGAAGCCACAGAGCCCTACTAGTGGCACCAAAATCCAAACCAGTCAGCTTTTTGACAGACTAGTGGCTCACTGGGCTGAACTAGTAATGCTTAAAGTCTTACTAGTGAACTAGTGAGTTGCAAAAGCTCTGACTTGTTAACTAGTAGCAGAAAAAACTAGTGAGTATTTCAGCTTCCACTAGTTCAACTAGTAAACATTTTAAGCCCCACTAGTTAACTAGTAAGGTCAATGAGACTTTTTCTAGTGTGACTAGTAAGGTGTAAATCCTTACTAGTCACACTAGTGATATTTTGGCTCTTACATGTGTAACTAGTGTAAAAAACTTGAGGATACTAGCAAACTAGTGAGGTGAATAGCTGCTACTAGTTAACAAGTCAGAGCTTTTGCAGCTCACTAGTTCACTAGTAAGACTTTAAGCATTACTAGTTCAGCCCAGTCTGTCAAAAAGCTGACTAGTTTGGATTTTGGTGCCACTAGTATGGCTCTGTGGCTTCACTAGTCAGGCTTCAGTTGTTACTAGTTTGACAAAAGTGTCACTAGTTGCTGAAAAAGAGTGACTAGTAAGACTCTTTGTTCAACTAGTTGGACAAAATGTCTAACTAGTGTGACCAGATGTCCAACTAGTGCTGACAATGATCGAACCAGTGAACGACACTGACACCTGATACCAAGGATATGGAATAAATGCTCAAACGGCTTGCCATAGGCACTCTGTTATAGTTACACTTAGTTGCATCATTCATCATTTTGTTTTTTCTGTGTTTATATGAAAGTGTCTTGTGGAATACAACATTACACCCAGAGACAGGAGCAGTATTTTGTAGTGTTGTTTCATATGACCTGTAAAAGAAGGAAAGATTGTCTGAATGGCACATGTGACGTTGCAGAAAAGAAATAATGATATCATGGAAAATGTGTGGTGTGGGGAGATGAAGAACGAGCTGATCTTTGCAGTTTGATGGTCGTGCTGTCGTCTGCGTTTGAAACATGCAGGGTCATTCCCCTTCAGTTTTCAGTGCCCCCCACCCCATCTAGCCGAGCCTATGAAAATTTTTGTGCTTTTATGAAGAGATGTAGCTTCTGTTTAAGTTAACAGTAACACAAAAATGCTAAGAAATTATGTAAGTTCAGTGCATTTTTATCAATTCAGTCACAGTCTTTATGAATGTTAACATATAGAACATGTGTGGCTGAATCACATCTCTGTGGACAAACTGGCTGCCTCTGTAACTGTTTCTCTCTGTACTGTAACAGTGAGCTGGTGTTGAAATCATTAGTGGTCTGAGGGCTCCTCCTCTGGTGGCTTCATGTTACAAGTGTTCAGGCACTGAGGGGTTTTTGTTCAGGTCTACTGATGCTTTGTGTCACTGTGGCTCTCTGGCACAGTAATACACAGCAGTGTCTTCAGGCTGCACATTCTGTCCGTTTAGAGTCACTGTGTTGCTGGAAGAGTCTAAGCTGATACTGAACTTGTTCTTCAGTGAATCTTTGTAGTGAGTGCCTCCAGTATATTTCATTCCAATCCACTCCAGTCTTTTCCCTGCAGGCTGTCTGATCCAAGCTGTCCAGTAGCTGCCCACAGAATAAGAGACCTGACAGGTGATGGTCAGACGTTGACCTGGCTGCACAGTCACAGAGGCTGGCTGTGTCAACTGTTCACACTTCGTACCTGTTAATGAACAGAAAATGTTTTGTAACAAATGATCAAGTTATAGAGCAAAAGAAGAACTGTTGACTTTGACAAATCCAGAGAGACTCACATCCAGCTGCCAACAGCAGCAGCAGAGCTACAGAGAACATGGTTTATGTTGAAACTGACGTGCTGTGAACTCCACTGACAGCCTGATGTGATGTTTTTATAGCTGAGTAACAAGGAAGCTCACTGAGTTTGCATAGAATCAAACATATGAAGCATCAATCTTGGTCTAACTGGAGCCAATAGAAGAGTCTGTTCAGTGTTATTATATCTGCAGAGAGACAACAAATCACCTCTGCTTTACATTTGATCCATATTCCAGCATTTGCATGCAACCATTGCTAACTTTGTTTTATTGTCAATATTTTGTATCATCTACTTACTTGATTACTGTATTTGCTGTACACAGACATAAAGTGACAGCAGCCAGAATCATGTCAATTAAATAGTATAAAAACTTCAGTCTGATGCGGCTGGTTTGAATAAATTCTTTTTAACGGTTTCAATGTTTGTAGTTGTTGGAAAACAGCTGCTCAGGAACTGAAATGTTTCACAAACTGCAGTAAAATAAATATTTCAATGGCGGTGAAAACTTTGGTAGTTTTTACATTTCTGAGTTCATTCATCTGTGTTCAGCTTTAGTTCATGAGCTAGTGTTCTTTACTGTGGTTTCTTTTAGGTTTATGAACAATATTTTTCAGTTTTCAGGTCTTTATAATGCAGGGACAAATATTATGGGATGTTAAAACACATACTATAAACAATATGAAAATGGAAACATGATGTCATATAATGTATATTTAATGTTAATAATACAGTATGAACAAATAGCCTACATAACAAATTCTCAATGCTTGTGCAGCCTGGAAGATACTGTAGGTTTTTGTACAGCTGCTCAACCAACTCCAGTCACTGTGGCTCTCGAGCACAATAATAAACAGCAGAATCTTCAGTCTTCAGACTGTTCATCTGCAGATACACCTGCTGTCTGCTGTTGTCTCTGGAGATGGTGAACTGGCCTTGAACTGACTGAGAGTAGTAGATGCTGCCACCTCCATTGCTGATAAAAGCATTCCACTCCAGTCCTTTTCCAGGAGCCTGTCTGACCCAGTGCATGTGGTAGCCACCTAAGTTAAATCCAGAGGCTGTACAGGTCAGTCTGTGAGATTCTCCAGGCCTTTTAGTCACTGGTTCAGATTCTGTCAGAGTCTGACCATCAACACCTGTCAAGACAAAAGTATACGCATGTCATGCATTTCATTGGAAGCACAAATAAAAATATCAAATCAAGATCAGTAAAAAAATCTTCACCTGCCCAGCAGATAGTTAAAAGCAGCAGTCCTGTCCTATAGTCCATCATGTTAAACTGTGTGTCCACTGTTCTCTGTCCTCCTCTCTGCAGTCAGATAAGTAGAGGTGGAAGATATCTGAGTTTTGCATTGACTCCTCCTTTTGAATGAACAGTTTGTTCTGTTATTGTCCCTGTTTTACTGTGAGTCACTCTGTAACATTTCAACACATTTATTTAACATGGCAGATGCTTTTGTTCAGTGTGACTTGCTAATCATGGAATATTATTGCTACTGGTGAGTAGTAGTATAGTATAGTAGTATAGTAGTATGAAAATCACCATGTAGGCTTCATTTGAGATGAGCAAACAATATCTCATGTCTCTTTACCCTTTTTCAAGTTAAGATTTTGTTCTTTTCAAGGGAAACTGACATCCTATATGTTTTCAGTTGTGTTTTGGCCTGCAGCTTCTACTGGCTGGAATCTTTCTTTTGAAAAATCTAATGCACAGTTTTATTAGACCAAAAAGAATCACTTCTACCTCGATAACAATTCAGCTGCATTTATTCACTACTTGAAAATGTATTGCTTGACAGTTTATAAAAGTGCATATTAGTTTTTGTCATGATAAATACATTGATGTATCAGTGATTGTCAAGTACAAGTTTTTAAACTGATGAAAACAGCTGCTATTAAATCAGCCTTCCTCTTAAATCCTTAGACTGTTTCTCTCTGTACTGTAACAGTGAGCTGGTGTTGAAATCATTAGTGGTCTGAGGGCTCCTCCTCTGGTGGCTTCATGTTACAAGTGTTCAGGCACTGAGGGGTTTTTGTTCAGGTCTACTGATGCTTTGTGTCACTGTGACTGTCCGGCACAGTAATACACAGCAGTGTCTTCAGGCTGCACATTCTGTCCGTTTAGAGTCACTGTGTTGCTGGAAGAGTCTAAGCTGATACTGAACTTGTTCTTCAGTGAATCTTTGGATTCTGTGCTGTATCCACCACCTCTTCTTCCATTCCACTCCAGTCCTTTCCCTGCAGGCTGTCTGATCCAATGTGTTCGATAGCTGTTCACAGAATAAGAGACCTGACAGGTGATGGTCAGACGTTGACCTGGCTGCACAGTCACAGAGGCTGGCTGTGTCAACTGTTGACACTTCACACCTGTGGAGGAAAACATGTTGAATATTGAATGAGTGTAATAAGAGTGAACAGTCAGTGTGCTGTGATCATACTGTCAGTGTCTCTGCCTCAGTGAGACTCACAGGATCCGGCAGCCAGCAGCAGCAGAGCTACAGAGAACATGGTTGGTATTGAAGGTGATCTGATGGGAGCTTCTCTTCTTCTGCTGCAGCTGACAGCATGATATCAAGTCTTTATAGCAGACTGTGAGGAAGTTCACTTTGCATAGAGAAGGACACTGACAGGCTATAAAAGAAGGATGAACTGTCCTGTCACATGTAGTCAAAGCTGTGTGTTACGAACCTTCGTTTTGACACTTACAAATAATTACAAATAATTTGTATTTATTAAATGAATGACTTAAAGTCCACTGTTTGTGTTATTCACAAAACTTTGAACAATTCACAGTGACAGTTACACTTAGGTGAAAGGAATATTTAATGTTCCCAGTCTCAACAACATATTGGAGAACACCAGAGCTGCAATAAACATTGTCTGAATGAGGAGGTTTTATTGAGACTGTGTTTCTCTGAGTGTGTTGAAGATGTTGAACTGAAGCTGATTCTGTGAAAGTGAAACGCCTAGTATTGACTTAGTTTGACATGTTGAGTTTTTGTCCAGCTCTGTGGCTTCCTGTGTCACTGTGGCTCTCGAGCACAATAATAAACAGCAGAATCTTCAGCCGTCAAGCTGTTCATCTGCAGATACACCTGGTCCACGTTGTTGTCTCTGGAAATGGTGAAGCGATTCTTGACTGACGTAGAATAAGCTTTATTTCCTCCAGTTGGAGCAGTAATGCGGGCAACCCACTCCAGTCCTTTTCCTTCAGCTTGTCTGATCCAGGCGATATGAGCATCACCATCTGATATTCCTGCATATGTACAGGTCAGTTTGTGGGATTCTCCAGGGCGCTTTACCACTGGTTCAGACTCAGTCAGAGTCTGACTGCAAACACCTGGAGAGAAAAGTAGTGTTATCATCACAGAGCTGAAATATGAACCTTTTCAAAGAACAGGAGGAGTGCAGAAGTATGTATTCACCAGAAATCCATGATAGCATCAGAAACATTATACATGTAGCTGAAGTCATGGTGGAAATGTGTTGTATGTCTGGTCAGTGGTTTGGTCTCTCTTCTTCAGTCTGCAGTGAGATAAATAAAGATGGAAGAGATGAAGATTTGCATGGACTCCTCCTCACAGTGCTGTTTTATTTTGACATCATTAGTGGCTGAACAAGACACAAAGACAGAGATCACTGAGAACAGAACTCTTAATAATTTCTTCACATGCAGTTAATTTGGGGTGAGTTGTGGAACAATCAGTGATCATTTCTGACTTGTGGTTTTACATATAACACAGACTGATCAGTGAGTAAAAAACACAACCATGAGTATTAGAGATAAACCAGCCTTTGTGTCCATGTGTCTGATACAATCTCACAGAAGTGGATGGCCTCAAAGAGAAAATATAAAACTGTTTGATATTCTGATGTTAAAAAGAGCTCTGAAAAGAGTCTGACATGGTGAGACTTGTTCAGCCTTTATACTAAATATTTTGCCAGTACACTAATTACAGACAGGTGTCTTTGGTTTTTATCAAGTTTAATGTATCTACCAGAAGCTGCTATAACATCATATGTCGTCTGGTGTCTGTAGGGATGAATGTATCCATGTAAAGGGATCACAGTGTTGCAAAGCTGCAGAGAAATAGTCATTTAACTGTGGGAAATCATTGATATGTCTGGCAGTTCACTTACACCAATAAATGAAGAACACATATACTATATCAGGGACACACTGCCAATAACTCGTACTCGTACTCGTACTCGTACTCGTACTCGTACTCGTACTCGTCGTCCTCCGCTTATCCAGGCCCGGGTCGCGGGGGCAGCAGCCTCAGCAAAGAAGCCCAGACAGTCCCCTCCCCAGCCACTTCCGTCAACTCTTCCGCGGGAACCCAAAGGCGTTCCCAGGCCAGCCGGGTGATGTAGTCCATCCAGCGTGTTCTGGGGCGGCCCAGAGGTCTCCTCCCGGTTGGACACGCCTGAAACAACTCCCAAGGGAGGCGTCTGGAAGGCATCCTTACCAGATGCCCGAACCACCTCAACTGGCTCCTCTCGATGGGGAGGAGCAGTGGCTCTACTCCGAGTATCTCCCGGATGTCTGAGCTCCTCACCCTATCCATAAGGCTGAGCCCAGCCACCCTGCGGAGGAAATTCATTTCGAACGCTTGTACTCACGATCTCATTCTTTCGGTCACTACCCAGAGCTCATGACCATAGGTGAGGGTTGGAAAGTAGATCGACCGGTAAATCGAGCGCTTCACTTTCTGGCTAAGCTCCCTCTTCACCACAACGGACAGGTTAAGCGCCTGCATCACTGCTGACGCCGCCCCAATCTGCCTGTCAATCTCCCGCTCCATCCTACCCTCACTCGTGAACAAGATCCCGAGATACTTAAACTCCTCCACCTGAGGAAGGACCTCCCCCCTGACCTGGAGTGGGCAATCCACCCTTTTCCGGCTGAGGACCATGGCCTCAGACTTGGAGGTGCTGATTCTCATCCCAGCCGCTTCACACTCAGCTGCGAACCGCCCCAGCGAGAGCTGGAGGTCACTGTTCGATGGAGCTAGGAGGACCACGTCATCCGCAAAAAGCAGGGACAAGATCCTCCCATCACCGAACCTGACACCCTCCACCACTCGGCTGCGCCTAGAAATTCTGTCCATAAAAGTTATGAACAGAACCGGTGACAAAGGGCAGCCCTGGCGGAGTCCAACCCTCACCGGGAACAGGTCCGACTTACTGCCAGCCACACGAACCAGACTCATGCTCCTTTGGTACAGGGACTGGATGGCCCTTAGCAAGGGGCCACCAACCCCATACTCCCGGAGCACCCCCCACAGGATGCCCCTGGGGACACGGTCGTAAGCCTTCTCCAAATCAACAAAACACATGTGGACTGGTTGGGCAAACTCCCATGCCCCCTCCAGCACCCTGGCGAGGGTAAAGAGCTGGTCCACGGTTCCGCGTCCGGGACGAAAACCACATTGCTCCTCCTCAATCTGAGGTTCAACCATCGACCGGACCCTCTCCTCCAGCACCCTGGAGTAGACCTTACCGGGTAGGCTGAGGACTGTGATCCCCCTGTAGTTGGAACACACCCTCTGGTCCCCTTTCTTGAAAATGGGGACCACCACCCCGGTCTGCCACTCCAGAGGCACTGCCCCCGATGTCCACGCAATGCTGCAGAGGTGTGTCAGCCAGGACAGCCCTACAACATACAGAGCCTTGTGATATCCAGGACGAATCTCATCCACTCCCGGGGCTCCGCTGCCTCGGAGTTGTTTCACTATCTCAGCAAGTTCTGTTTCCTCACTGGAATACGTGTTGGTGGGATTGAGGAGCTCCTCAAAGTATTCCTTCCACCGCCCGACAATGTCCCCAGTTGACGTCAGCAGCTCCCCGCCCCCACTGTAAACAGTGTGAGCAAGTTGCTGCCTTCCCCCCCTGAGGCGCCGGATGGTTTGCCAGAACCTCTTTGGAGCCGATCGATAGTCTTCCTCCATGGCCTCACTGAACTCCTCCCACGCCCGAGTTTTTGCCTCCACGACTGCCGCCGCTGCGCTCCGCTTGGCCCGCCGGTACCCGTCAGCTGCTTCCGGAGACCCACAGACCAACCATGCCCTGTAGGCCTCCTTCTTCAGCCTGACGGCTCCCCTCACCTCTGGTGTCCACCAGCGGGTTCGGGGATTACCGCCGCGACTGGCCCCAGCAGCCTTGCGGCCACAGCTCGCAACTGCCGCCTCGAAAATGGCAGAGCGGAACAAGGCCCATTCGGACTCAATGTCCCCCTCTGCCCTCGGGACGCGGTCGAAGCTCTCCCGGAGGTGGGAGTTGAAGATCATCTGGACAGGTTCTTCCGCCAGGCGTTCCCAGCAGATCCTCACTGTTCGTTTGGGCCTGCCAGGTCTGCGCGGCGTCTTCCCCCACCATCTGATCCACCTCACCACCAGGTGGTCTCCAGCGAAGGAGAGAGTCCAACCCCTCTCAAGGACTGGGGTTCCAGAGCCGGAACTATGTGTCGAGGTGAGGCCGACTATATCTAGCCGGTAACGCTCAACCTCTTCCACAAGCTCCGGCTCCTTCCCCGCCAGAGAGGTGACATTCCATGTCCCAAGAGCCAACTTCTGTAACTGAGGATCGGACCACCAAGGCCCCCGCCTTGGTCTGCTGCCCAATCCACATTGCACCGAACCCTTCTGGATCCCTCTGCGGGTGGTGGGCCTGCAGGGGGACGAGCCCATGTAGCTGGTTCGGGCTGGGCCCAGCCGGACCCCATGGGCGAAGGCCCAACCACCAGGCGCTTGCCCCCACGGGCCCCAACCCCAGGCCTGGCTCCAGGGTGGGGCCCCGGTAACCCTCCGGGCCGGGTACACGTGTCCTTGTTTGTATCCATCATGAAGGGTTCCAATAACTTTATTTATTTTTATCTCTCATTATCAGCATGTGTGTCTGGTTGAGTCACATGGTTGCTGGGTATTTGTGCAGGTCTGTTGGTGGTTTGTATCACTGTGGAGCACGCACACAGTAATACACAGCTGTGTCCTCAGGCTGCAGATTCTGTCCTGTTAATGTCACTGAGCTTGTAGACATGTGTGTGTGGTAAAGGAACTTGTTTTTCAGAGCAGCATTTTGGTAAAAGTCTCCTCCACCCCAACGATTACAAATCCAGTCCATTGGTTTTCCTTCACGCTGTCTGATCCAACCTGTTGCATAGCTGTTATCAGTCAAAGAATAACCAGAGACCTGACAGGTGATGGTCAAAGACTGTCCAGGCTGCACAACCATTGAGTCTGGCTGGATGAGATCAATACTGTTCACACCTGTGGAAACACAAATCAACATTATCTCCATCATTCATCTGACTATTCAGTGTTTCTAATGTGTTTATTAGTGTGAATCCACTGAAAGCTCCTCACAGGATCCAGCTGCCAGCAGCAGTATCAGAGCTACAGAGAACATGGTTGATGTTGAAGCTGAACTGATGTGAGCTCTTCTGTCCTCTCACTGACACACACACACTTCACTTCTTTATGAGGGAACACACAAGGAGGCTGATTTACATACTGATGACAGTAAAGGTTTATTTGAATGAATCAAAATGAAGATGAAATGTTCAGGTGTTGTTCTTCATCTCACACAAAGAGAATACACCTTTCAGATTGTTGAGTAAAATATCTTTTTCTAGAATTTAACTCATTAAAATCACCATGAAGTTGGCTCAAGATTAATTCAATTATGATACAGGTAATAACTGCAGGTGTTTTAGATAAAGATGTCATGAAAGAGACACTGATGTTTGAGGATTTACTTTTATTGTCCTGTCACAAGCTATTTAAACCAAGTTGTCAGCTGAAGTTGTTTCATCACTTGAAAGATTCATATACATATCATGATGTATCAGTGATGGTGAGTCAGGAGAATTTAATATGACGAAAACAGTTGCTGTTAAATTAGATTAAGAATTGTTTTTAATAAAATCTAAAGTCTGTTTCTCTCTGTACTGTAACAGTGAGCTGGTGTTGAAATCATTAGTGGTCTGAGGGCTCCTCCTCTGGTGGCTTCATGTTACAAGTGTTCAGGCACTGAGGGGTTTTTGTTCAGGTCTACTGATGCTTTGTGTCACTGTGGCTCTCTGGCACAGTAATACACAGCAGTGTCTTCAGGCTGCACATTCTGTCCGTTTAGAGTCACTGTGTTGCTGGAAGAGTCTAAGCTGATACTGAACTTGTTCTTCAGTGAATCTTTATAGTGTGAGTATCCAGTTGATTTCATTCCAATCCACTCCAGTCCTTTCCCTGCAGGCTGTCTGATCCAAGCTGTGTAGTAGCTGCCCATAGAATAAGAGACCTGACAGGTGATGGTCAGACGTTGACCTGGCTGCACAGTCACAGAGGCTGGCTGTGTCAACTGTTCACACTTCACACCTGTTAAAAAAAAAGTAATTGTAACAAATGATCACATTAACAAAAGAAGAACTGTTGACTTTGACAAATCCAGAGAGACTCACATCCAGCTGCCAACAGCAGCAGCAGAGCTACAGAGAACATGGTTTATGTTGAAACTGACGTGCTGTGAACTCCACTGACAGCCTGATGTGATGTTTTTATAGCTGAGTAACAAGGAAGCTCACTGAGTTTGCATAGAATCAAACATATGAAGCATCAATCTTGGTCTAACTGGAGCCAATAGAAGAGTCTGTTCAGTGTTATTATATCTGCAGAGAGACAACAAATCACCTCTGCTTTACACAGTGATGTAACTTTATTACACACTGAACAGTAACATTTAGAAAATGTCCCTGCCTTTACATAAATTAAACAACTGTTAACTTTGTTTAAGCCTACTGTAAACTATCAGTGCCTAAATGTGTTGCATTAACATGCATTTACTACATACAGCACTTATTGATCCAATAATTTACATACTTACTGTACTTAATTAATTTCATGAAATTAACTGCAACATTGTTTTTATTATCACATATTATGACTCACTTCAGGTTCCACATAACTTTATTGTGTCTTATTTTGTAAAATGTAAAGTATTTGCAGTAGTTTAATTTCAGCCACAAGATTATTGTGCTGTCTTTGGCCATTTTATGAACGAGTGATGTTTATTGTGTGTGTTAGGGTTTTTTATATGTTTAATGATTTGTAATAGTATTTCTCAAGAACACTTGTTTGAATTGATATAGTGCAGGTTCAGATATTACCTTTTTATTTATGACATATTTGTTATGTAAAACATAAAGTACAAAACATTAACATTATACAGAAAATACAGCATTACATTTTATAGAAATACTAAAAAAATACTTAATGCTTAGGCTCTAACAGCCTGAAAGAAGAAGTGCACTGTAGGTTTTTGTACAGCTGCTCAACCAACTCCAGTCACTGTGGCTCTCGAGCACAATAATAAACAGCAGAATCTTCAGTCTTCAGACTGTTCATCTGCAGATACACCTGCTGTCTGCTGTTGTCTCTGGAGATGGTGAACCGGCCTTGAACTGACTGAGAGTAGTGTTTGCTGCTACCACTATTATCATTCCAGGCAACCCACTCCAGTCCTTTTCCAGGAGCCTGTCTGACCCAGTTCATCCAGTGGCTACTAAGTGAAAATCCAGAGGCTGTACAGGTCAGTCTGTGAGATTCTCCAGGCCTTTTAATCACTGGTTCAGATTCTGTCAGAGTCTGACCGTCAACACCTGTCAAGACAAAACAAAAGTGTGAAATATGTCAGTCACACAATTAAGAACTATGTCTAATCAAGATCAGGTAAAAGCTTCACCTGCCCAGCAGATAGTTAAAAGCAGCAGTCCTGTCCTATAGTCCATCATGTTAAACTGTGTGTCCACTGTTCTCTGTCCTCCTCTCTGCAGTCAGATAAGTAGAGGTGGAAGATATCTGAGTTTTGCATTGACTCCTCCTTTTTAAACGTGGAGTGTCTTCTGTTTGATCTCTCCCCAAAATGTATTTGATTATATGAATTTCCTATGTCTGACATATTTTTTATTCATTTTTTATCTTTTTATAAAGAATCATCTCAATGTTTCTCCTGCAGGTTGATTATTTTTTCTTTTGATTTTGCGCACCATAATAAGAACAGAATTTTTAAACATTTCTTTGAGGGAAATTCTGACATCCAACACTTGAAAGTCGTTTGCTGTGTTTCTGTTCTGTTTGGGATATTTTCCTTTTTCCTCTTCCTTTTTTTCTTTTTTGTGTGTTGTTTTGTTTGTTTAAATGAATCAAAATGAAGACAAATGTTCACGTGTTGTTCTTCATCACACACAAAGAGAAGGTGGAACTTATATATCTGACAAACACAATTTAGATTGGCAATGAAAACACACTTTTCTATATTTTGAATAATTAACACTGCTATGAAGTTGGCTAAATACTGAGCCAGTCACTAACACAGTTATAATTCTAATATCAACTTAAAATAACTATGAATTATGATATTATGGAAGAAAACTGACTTTTGACTGATCCATTTCTACTATAGTTAGATGATGAGCTTTAAAACCAAGTTAAGTTGTGACCTTAATTTGTCATCACTTAAAGGGTTATTTATATAATGCTGCATCAGTTCTTGTGATTGTGATGTCAGAATATCTAAAATGATTTAAATAAGAACTGTATATAAAATCTTCAGTCTGTTTCTCTCTGTACTGTAACAGTGAGCTGGTGTTGAAATCATTAGTGGTCTGAGGGCTCCTCCTCTGGTGGCTTCATGTTACAAGTGTTCAGGCACTGAGGGGTTTTTGTTCAGGTCTACTGATGCTTTGTGTCACTGTGGCTCTCTGGCACAGTAATACACAGCAGTGTCTTCAGGCTGCACATTCTGTCCGTTTAGAGTTGCTGGAAGAGTCTGAGCTGATACTGAACTTGTTCTTCAGTGAATCTTTGTAATATGTGCTGTATCCACCGCCTGCTCCTCCAATCCACTCCAGTCCTTTCCCTGCAGGCTGTCTGATCCAAGCTGTGAAGTAGCTGCCCACAGAATAAAAGACCTGACAGGTGATGGTCAGACGTTGACCTGGCTGCACAGTCACAGAGGCTGGCTGTGTCAACTGTTCACACTTCACACCTGTTAAAAAGAGAAAATTATTTGTAACAAATGATCAAGTTACAGAGCAAAAGAAGAACTGCTGACTTTGACAAATCCAGAGAGACTCACATCCAGCTGCCAACAGCAGCAGCAGAGCTACAGAGAACATGGTTTATGTTGAAACTGATGTGCTGTGAACTCCACTGACAGCCTGATGTGATGTTTTTATAGCTGAGTAACAAGGAAGCTCACTGAGTTTGCATAGAATCAAATGTGTGGTGAATGAGTGTGGATCAGACTGGAGCTATTTAGAGGAACCTGTTGTTATTAGTAATTTTTTTTTTTTTTTTATTCTCCAGAATAAAACACCACAGTGTCTTTAGATAAGCTGCTGTGATTCAGCTTGGAATCTTGATTCAACTTTATCAGGATTTATTTTTCAGAACCTGCTTTTGTATAATTAACATCTGGAGCTTTTTCAGTTCATTGTTGCACTGACACTTTTTAAAATCTTGTTTTTATAATGAATATTCATAAACAAAACAAACAATACTTAAAATTTATATTTCAACAGTTAATTAATGATGGATATTTCATAAACAACTCAAAGCAATTAAACCAGTCCAAAAACTGCATTTCTGTTTTTGCTGTAAATCATGTTATTTAGACCTAAATGTATATTGAGATCATTTTGATGAGTGCTAGTGGAGGATTTGTGTTTTTAATAAAGTCTTTATGATTTATATTCCTGGTATTTATATACGCGGACAACCTTCAGCGCCAGTTGAAACCAACAGAGCCATCCATAAGAGTGTTAGTTTTCTGTAAGCCATGTTCACAGTGTGTTTATGTTTCCAAATCCATGAATCCCCTTTTTAAATATGATGTTAACTGGATCCCTGTGAGAATTTGTTTACAGTAAGCTCCTCCTACATCACATTGTGCTTTCAAAGTCAAATTCAAGTCTCTGAACACATTTAACATGAAATAAAACATCATTTAAAACATCCAGATGTTAAATGAATATAAAATTTGAAGCAGTTGTATTTACAAAATTCTAAAAGGGGAGAAAAGTAATGTGTTTATATTTGTATTGTTTTTATTTCATTTTTTTTACTTGAAACTTGAAGTTAAATTATGTAACATATCCATGGTCTGCAGAAACATTCTCCTGGTGACTGGGCTGGTCACTGAATAAGCAAGATATGCCTATTTAATAATATGATTTATACACTCAGATCTGTGTTCACAAAGTGTTACAAGGTGTAACTGTATTGCATTATTTTATTGCAGGACTCCAAGTAAGGACACGCTTTAGCAGCATTATGGGATTTTGTACAGCTGCTCAGTCAACTCCAGTCACTGTGTGTTACGAGCACAATAATAAACAGCAGAATCTTCAGTCTTCAGACTGTTCATCTGCAGATACACCTGCTGTCTGCTGTTGTCTCTGGAGATGGTGAACCGGCCTTTGACTGACTGAGAGTAGTACTGACTGCCAGCACCATCAGCAGAGATCCACTCCAGTCCTTTTCCAGGAGCCTGTCTGACCCAGTGCATCCCGTAGCCACTGAGTGGAAATCCAGAGGTTGTACAGGTCAGTCTGTGAGATTCTCCAGGCCTTTTAATCACTGGTTCAGATTCTGTCAGAGTCTGACCATCAACACCTGTCAAGACAAGCAAGAAAATAGTGATTTCCTGTAAGTTGGTCACCTTTTCAAGAAAGATTTTACTTAAGATCTGATGATATTTTCACCTGCCCAGCATAGTTAAAAGCAGCGGTCCTGTCCTATAGTCCATCATGTTAAACTGTGTGTCCACTGTTCTCTGTTCTCCTCTCTGCAGTCAGATAAGTAGAGGTGGAAGATATCTGAGTTTTGCATTGACTCCTCCTCACAGGGAGGAAACAACTGAAATGGACAAGAATCTCAGTTTGTTACAGGTGGATGTACAGGAGGATTTTAATTGTGTAAAATGTCAATTTAAATTTCATATTAACAATCAGCATTAACATATAACTCAACAGACTATTGATCCACAGGACCTGACTATGATAACAAGTCAGATTGAAAATCTAATATCAACCTGGGCCAATCTCCACACATTGACAAAGACCACATAGAATACACTGTAATTGTTATGTTGATTTTTTTTCTGCTTACTGTTTATGATAATGGCATATCTTTTAATTTAATTACAAACATCTGTTTTAAAGTCATGAAAATCTTAAAGTTATCAGTTCCAAGGGTCAGTAAATTGCACTTACAGGATAGCTACAATACACAATTAAATTTCTGAAGATATCTCAGCTGAATTTATTTCACTCAGAAGTTTAATGCTTAAAAATAAATAAATAAATAAATGTATGCATTATGTAATTAAGTTTTCATTGTGAAATTACATACAATAATGTATCAGTGATTGAAACCTCCAGGTATTTAAATGGTTGTAACAGTGAGCTGGTCATTAGTAAATCATTAGTGGTCTGAGGGCTCCTCCTCTGGTGGCTTCATGTTACAAGTGTTCAGGCACTGAGGGGTTTTTGTTCAGGTCTACTGATGCTTTGTGTCACTGTGGCTCTCTGGCACAGTAATACACAGCAGTGTCTTCAGGCTGCACATTCTGTCCGTTTAGAGTCACTGTGTTGCTGGAAGAGTCTAAGCTGATACTGAACTTGTTCTTCAGTGAATCTTTGTAGTATGTGGTGTATCCAGCAGAGTTATATCCAATCCACTCCAGTCCTTTCCCTGCAGGCTGTCTGATCCAAGCTGTCCAGTAGCTGCCCACAGAATAAGAGACCTGACAGGTGATGGTCAGACGCTGACCTGGCTGCACAGTCACAGAGGCTGGCTGTGTCAACTGTTCACACTTCACACCTGTGGAGGAAAACATGTTGAATATTGAATGAGTGTAATAAGAGTGAACAGTCAGTGTGCTGTGATCATACTGTCAGTGTCTCTGCCTCAGTGAGACTCACAGGATCCAGCAGCCAGCAGCAGCAGCAGAGCTACAGAGAACATGGTTGGTATTGAAGGTGATCTGATGGGAGCTTCTCTTCTTCTGCTGCAGCTGACAGCATGATATCAAGTCTTTATAGCAGACTGTGAGGAAGTTCACTTTGCATAGTGAAGGACACTGACAGGCTATAAAAGAAGGATGAACTGTCCTGTCACATGTAGTCAGAGCTGTGTGTTATGAATTTTTCATTTGACATGTAAAATGATTTGTATTTATTAAATTAATAACTTAAAGCCTAATGTTTTTATTCTTCACAAAACTTAGAACAATTCACAGTGACAGTTACACTTAGGTTAAAGGAATATTTAATGTTCCCAGTCTCAACTACATATTGGAGAACACCAGAGCTGCAATAAAAATGAGGAGGTTTTATTGAGACTGTGTTTCTCTGAGTGTGTTGAAGATGTTGAACTGAAGCTGATTCTGTGAAAGTGAAAAGCAGAACGCCTAGTATTGACTTAGTTTGACATGTTGAGTTTTTGTACAGCTCTGTGGCTTCCTGTGTCACTGTGGCTCTCGAGCACAATAATAAACAGCAGAATCTTCAGTCTTCAGACTGTTCATCTGCAGATACACCTGCTGTCTGCTGTTGTCTCTGGAGATGGTGAACCGGCCTTTGACTGACTGAGAGTAGTAGATGCTGCTACTGCTATCACTGATAGTAGCGACCCACTCCAGTCCTTTTCCAGCAGCCGGTCTGATCCAAGCATTCCAGTAATCGCTACTGAACCCAGAATATGTGCAGGTCAGTGTGTGGGATTCTCCAGGCCTTTTAATCGCTGGTTCAGACTCAGTCAGTGTTTGACCCTCAGTACCTACAGACATTTAAACAGCTCATCAGTTACTGTAATGCAACCATATTGTATTTGTACCAGGAGGTTTGTCAGAAAAACAATAACAGTTCTTACCTGCCCAGTTAATTGACAGGATGAGAAAAACAACCCAGTAATCAGGGCCCGGTTTTTCAAAAGGTTTAATCCGGATAAAATTGATCCGGATTTGGTAATCCTTTTTTTTGCTTTTTTTGCAACATCGGATTGGATCAATCTGATCCAGATAGAAACTTTTCAGGATCACCAAATCTGGATAACCAGTGCTCAAATAGGATAGGAAATCACAATGTAGAACTATAGATATGTAAAGAGCAACAAGTAGAATAGCCAGTGTGGGATCAATACAAGTTTATTTTTATTTGAAACGAAAACACACACACACACACAAAAAAAAACACGCTCTTCCGGCAGTCCGCTCATCTGACACCTACAACAAATAAATAAAAACATTACTCACAAACACTGTACATTGAGGACATTTAGAACAAGTTTCAAATATAGATGTATTGAATTCAATAAAAAGGCTTAATGTCAAATACTCAACAATAATTTCAGAGTTCTTCATCTGATGTGGAGAGACCAGCTTGTCTGAGCTTGGCCTTTAGGAGGTCTGGCCTTGGTTTGCTGTAGTTTGGTGAGAGTC
Source organism: Epinephelus lanceolatus (assembly GCF_041903045.1). Taxonomy (NCBI): domain Eukaryota; kingdom Metazoa; phylum Chordata; class Actinopteri; order Perciformes; family Serranidae; genus Epinephelus; species Epinephelus lanceolatus. Next base: position 29,555,353 of record NC_135751.1, read on the forward strand.
AGTTGTTCCTCTGCCAGACAAATCTGTACTTCTGCCCTTTCAGTCTCTTTTTGCAGAAGTGCCTTGTAATCATCATCTTTGTTTGATGAAGGACACTTCAAGCCTTTCCTCTGAGATCCTGTGGCAACTATTGCTGGCTCTACCAGTGAGGATCCAGCTTCTTCCTCAGTAACAGAGCTGAGATTCAAAATAAATGTGCTCTCTGGATCAGCCTCAGGAGGAACTGGCTGACTCTCCTCCTCAATCCCAGGCTCGCCATCCCCTACAACACCTTGAATACCATGTAGAGCTTGCGACTTCTCACCTCCAATGATGTCGAGGACCACATCTGTGTAATCTCCCCTCTTAAAGGGTTTGTTGCCTGTTTGTGGGTTTTTGGCTTCAGCATGGTCCTTTGTTGCCCTGGCCTTAAGATTCTTCCATCGAAATTTTATTTGGTCTGTGGTCCTCCTCTGGCCAGACCCTATGGCATTCACATTTTCGGTGATTAAAATCCAAACATCATTTTTCTTTTTGTTGGTATCTCCACCCTTAGCAGAATTAAAACGTCCCACTATTGTGTCATAATGGCACCTAACACCCTCTAGTAGTGCATTGGTTTCGGCAGCAGTGAAATTACAGCTTCTTGAGTCCATGGTTCCATTGCTTTACCATAGTGAACATTGTTCATCATTTATAGGCCTTGGGTCTGATTGCCTCAATTGAACACAAGCCAGAACTAATCAGTCACAAGGGGTGTGTTTGAAAAGACCAATTACACAGCCATTTAAATCAGCCTTTCTCAGAGGATTCACAGAGAGAGTCACAGAGAGACAGTGAAATGGCAGGTGTTGTCCACCGCCACCACCACTTTGCCAGGAGAGGATACCGTCAAAGGGTGTATGTTGAGCGTACCAAACCACTGGAGCAATACACCACTGAGGAGCTGTATGCCCGGTTTCGCTTTGGGAAGGCTGATTTCGAGTACCTTGCGAACCTTCTCCGGCCAAAACTACAACACAGAACCCAAAGGAGTCACGGTCTGTCTGTGGAAGACCAGATCCTCATTGCTCTCCTATTTTATGCATGTGGGACTTTCTACCAAGTTGTTGGTGACTATATGGGAGTGGCGAAATCAGCTGTGTGTGATGTGGTGAAAGATGTGTCAATCGCACTGGCCAGCCTGGTCAATGAATTTGTTTCTTTTCCAAAGGACAACCAGATTGCCCAGGCCAAGCGCAGCTTTTTTCTTTTGGGGAATATGCCCAATACTATTGGAGCAATCGACTGCACACGTGCATATACAAGCACCTCGTGAGAATGAATGGGAGTTCGTAAACAGAAAAGGGAGGCACAGCATCAATGTCCAACTTGTGTGTGATGCTGACCTCATCATCACCAACTGCGCTGTCAAGTGGCCTGGGTCTGTCCATGATGCACGCATCCTGAGGGAGAGTGCTCTATATAGAGACCTCCAAACCAACCGACCGGATGGCATAATATTAGGAGACAGTGCCTACCCACTCCTACCATGGCTGATGACCCCTTTTCTGACAGCAAATACACCGGCGTAGGCACGCTTCAACACCACTCATTGCAGAGCAAGATGTGCAATTGAGCGCTTTGCATGCCTTAACTACCTGAGAGCAGAACCACAGAAAGCATGCAACATAACCCTTGCCTGTATTGTCCTGCACAACATCGCTACCAAGTGCAATGTCCCTCTCTGTGCTGACAATGATGCACCTGAGACCCTTGGAGATCCTGACCAACCTCCTGCATTCTGCCAGAACGAGCAAACAGGACGTGCAACAAGGGACGCAATAGTTAGACACTATTTCTGATTTGGATTTGTTTTGGATTTCAAAAACCAGTGATGCCATTGCCATTGCTTTGTTATTCTGTTTTATCATTGCATGCATCACTAAAAAATAATATAAAAACAAAACAAAAATATTTTTGATTGTGATGAATATACATTAATTAGTGACAGAATTAAATATATTATTTGTGGTCAATATTGACAGCTGTTTGGGGGATTATTTTATGAGGCCAAATTCTTTCTACTTTGCTGTAGGCCTATACTGAAAGGCTGAATACGTTATAGCCTACCTAATCACTGTAGCCTGACAGAAGAACAAATCAAATTAAAACCTTATGAATAAATAGGATATCTTGTAGGCTATAATGCATGATCCAAATATAGTATTATTTGATACAATTTTAAAGTTTCATTACATTTTGGGCCTGAAATCCACGCTGAATCCACCCTTCTGATGGGATCAGTTTAATCCAGATTTTCTGGATCAAAGTGATCCCAATCCTACTAAAAAGTTCTGAAAAACCCAAACTAAAGGTTTGATCCGGATCAAAACCAATATTGGATTACGTGATCTAATCCGATTACGTAATCCATTTTTTCTTTTGAAAAACCCATTTTCAAGATTTGATCCAATCCGTTATCCAAAATCCGAGCGGATGACTTTTGAAAAACCGGGCCCAGGTGTGATCATTGTAAAAGCCAGGTGTCTCTGTTCAGTCTACAGTGTGTATGTCAGTGATTTAGTGTCTGTCCTTCACTCTGCAACACATATGTAGAGATGGAAGAGGTCAGAGTTTTGCATTGACTCCTCCTCAAAGACAAACACATCACATCTCTGGATAAGATATGATTTAGATCATTCTTTCATATTAAGATTTTAATGATGAAGATTCTTTTCAATTGATTCAATGGAAATATTTCAACTCAAAACAGATGTATTTATTTATTCTCCTCAGCAGCTTTTGTTGGACCATTTAAGCATTGGAAAAATGATGCACAGACATGACCACATATATTTTTAACACCTGATTTAAAACAATCAGTCATGGAAACATTATGAACCATAACTGCTGTAGAAAATACTATGTTAAATATCACACTAAGAAACAGAAGTAACAAAGCACAACATCAGCTGTTGTTTTCATAGTGTGAATCTACTGTATGTGTGTGTGGAGCATAAACTCCATGAATAAAGTGTGGAGACACTGTCATACGCTCCTTAGTGTCATTTGACTTCTTATCTTCTACTGCCACCTGTTGGTGTTTGTAAAAATGTCTGTGGAGGTTTTTTAACTCTCTGCTTCCTTTGATGAGCGTGAGTCTCTGGCACAGTAACACACAGCAGAGTCCTCTGGCTTTAAGTTGGACAGTCTCACATACACCATGCTGTTGCTATCATCTCTACTGATTTCTACACAGCCTCTTACACTACTGGCAGAAGTGTTTCTTGTGGCAGCAGAGAGGCCTCTCCTCGTCCATTCCACAGCTTTTCCTGCAGCTTGTCTGATCCAGCTCACAGCATGCAGCTAAATGTGAAGACGTTTGAATAACTGTTAAAATTCATAAATTCTTAAATACTTAAAAAAAATACATCTGATTATAATTTCAAGATTAATTAATCAGTTGTTTGTTTATATATTTATTTAATAATGCAGCAGACACAAATGAAGTGGAAGCAAGATCATCCAAATAAATATCTTAGTTTGCTGCAGCTGGTTGAAGGCTGTATTATTTTTAACTTTTAAAGGATTCAGTATTCAGGTTGTGGCAGTTTAAAGCCACAGACATACAGAGAAACTTGGAGCCTCCAGAGGATTTTAGCTACATGGGATCTGAAACCTGTGTGATGATATGCAATCACAAAAATAGCTGTATTGCACAGGAAGATGTCTGCTGGATTATCTGTTAAAAATGTATCTATGAAAGTGCTCTTTTATATCATGAAGAAGAGTAAAATAAACAGTAGACAATAAGGACAGTTAACAAGTGTACAGCTGAATTATAGTTCAAACATCCATTTATTCTCTCACTCCATAGTCACTGGACATTGTTGTTTTGACCCCACTCCAAACTCCTGCAAACTATAACAAGTAAAAAGACTTGTAAATCTCAGGTTAGACAATTAGCAAAACCATTAAACTGCTGCACAAATGCTGTTAATGGTTCATTTGTTCAGCTGCTGTCTTCTCTGAGGAGCTGTATTAATGATGTTCTGTTGTGGAATAAGCAAGATATGACGATTTAGTAATATAATTTCCACAGTCAGATCTGTGTTAAGAGATATTTTTCTACTCAAACATTAGTGGCTCTCTTAAAGTGTTGATTGTAATCTGTAATGTTCTTGAAAAACTTTGAGTCTGGACATAATTTTGGTAAGAATGAGCAGTGTAGGTTTTTGTACAGCTGCTCAACCAACTCCAGTCACTGTGTGTCTCGAGCACAATAATAAACAGCAGAATCTTCAGTCTTCAGACTGTTCATCTGCAGATACACCTGCTGTCTGCTGTTGTCTCTGGAGATGGTGGAACCGGCCTTTGACTGACTGCGCATAGTAGATACTAGTAACATCAATAGTAGCAATCCACTCCAGTCCTTTTCCAGGAGCCTGTCTGACCCAGCCCATCAAGTGACCACTGATTGTCAGTCCAGAGGCTGTACAGGTCAGTCTGTGAGATTCTCCAGGCCTTTTAATCACTGGTTCAGATTCTGTCAGAGTCTGACCATCAATACCTGTCAAGACAGCAAGAAAACCATGATATGAAACAAATTTACAACCTAAAAGAAAACCTAATATAAAAATCAGATAAAATCTTCACCTGCCCAGCAGATAGTTAAAAGCAGCAGTCCTGTCCTATAGTCCATCATGTTAAACTGTGTGTCCACTGTTCTCTGTCCTCCTCTCTGCAGTCAGATAAGTAGAGGTGGAAGATATCTGAGTTTTGCATTGACTCCTCCTCACAGGGAGGAAATAACTGATTGGACTCTTCGTTGGTGAATTTGGAAAGAATGTTTAGTGACCAAGAAATGTTCACATTGTACATTAAAAGATGCTTTTTGTGTTTGAAATGGAGTAACTTAATCATCAACATTATCACAACAATAATGTAAAAGCAACCATTAGTGAAGCAGTGATGCACAGCACGCCTGGATTTGGCATTGTGACAGATTTATGGTTATTTCATGGCAGAAAGGTTGGTAACAGGTGATCATTAGGAGGAGGACATTAATATCTGGCACATTAAGAGCTGAAAACAATTAAGTAAAAACAATCACTTCTTTCCTTCTCTGTCATTTCTTCCTCTTTATAGATGTCACTAGGATCAGTGTTAAAGCCAGATCTTGTCTGCACTCTGGAGTTTTAAACAGGGATGGTAGATACTTTTAACATTCAAGAAAGGTTAGAGAGTTGTTTAAAGCCCTGTGCTCCTCACAGCAGAAGATGCATGTTGTAACACATGTATAGAGGACTAACATTTGAATTATTGTTCATCATTACAGCTCTGAACTTCTTTTATTAGCTTTGGATATTTGAAAATAAAAAACATCAAGCATTTTATTCTTGTTTATTTACACCTCTTTTTATGTGAGGTAGTTGTTGTCTATCAGCAGCAGACAAACAGAAGCTGCCTGAAGTCAACAGAATAACATGAGCCAGCCTACCTCGACAAAGAGCAAAGCCACACCAGGCAAAGGCTACAAATAATAAACTCCAGGCAAATATAGTGAGGCAAATAGGTGCGTAAAACTATATCAGTTGTTCAGTTACAAATTAGGTTGCTGATGGTGTCATTGTGGTGTCTTTCTACCAGAGCTGGCAAAATGTGAAACACTAAGAAACTGAAAACTTTCCTAACACAGTCATGATTAGTTTATTAGAGGGAGCCTTTTTTAACTTACTTTATTTACTATACTTTTGTTCACTTAAATACGACTACTGCTACTTATCATTATTATAAGTTGTTGTTGTTGTTGTTGTATATATCACTTTACACCAATAAAAGAAGAGCATGTATACACATTTTAAAGTAAACTACCAATAGCATTCTTTATGTATATCTCTCATTATCAGCATGTGTGTGTGGTTGAGTCACATGGTTGCTGGGTATTTGTGCAGGTCTGTTGGTGGTTTGTATCACTGTGGGCCGACGCACACAGTAATACACAGCTGTGTCCTCAGGCTGCAGATTCTGTCCTGTTAATGTCACTCTGCTGGCAGAAGTGTCTCTGCTGTAGCTGAACTTGTTCTTCAGAGCATCATTTTGGTAAAAGTCTCCTCCACCCCACTGATGACAAATCCAGTCCATTGGTTTTCCTTCACGCTGTCTGATCCAACCTGTTGCATAGCTGTTATCAGTCAAAGAATAACCAGAGACCTGACAGGTGATGGTCAAAGACTGTCCAGGCTGCACAACCATTGAGTCTGGCTGGATGAGATCAATACTGTTCACACCTGTGGAAAGACAAATCAACATTATCTCCATCATTCATCTGACTATTCAGTGTTTCTAATGTGTTTATTAGTGTGAATCCACTGAAAGCTCCTCACAGGATCCAGCTGCCAGCAGCAGTATCAGAGCTACAGAGAACATGGTTGATGTTGAAGCTGAACTGATGTGAGCTCTTCTATCCTCTCACTGACACACACACACTTCACTTCTTTATGAGGCAACACACAAGGAGGCTGATTTACATATAGTAGTGATGATAGTAAATCAGCTGACTGGAGGTGTTGTTCTTCATCTCTAAGGCCATGTGATTCTTGTGATTCAGAAAACATGGATGGAATAATTTGATAATCAAAATGGAATCCACTGTAAAACGCAGCATGTCGTGGAGTTTTTTCAAAATGTCAATGCAGTTTCTAAAAGTCACTGGTTTCCCCACCATTATAAGCATTTTCCCAACATTGTGTAGCTGAAAAAACAGTTTATAGAGATACATATACAGTCAATGGTTTTGTCATCACATCACTGTGAGTTATATCATTCTTTTACATCATGATCATATATATTTTTAATAATGCAGATTCTTTTCAAGTTCTTCAACTGTAACTTTTATTTATATTCAGATTAGAGGTATTTATCATTCTCTTTGGCAGCATTTGTTTAACCATCCATATCCTGGATATATTGTCCAAATATATTCTCAACACTGATAAAAATCAATAATGGGAACATTATTAACAATTACATTGAAAAACAGGATGTAACAAACCACAACATCTGCTGTGTCTTTCATAGTGTCTTAGTTTGTGTTGTACCAAGTCTTATCTTCGACTGCCACCTGTAGGTCTTTGTGAAAAAAATGTCTGTGGAGTTTTTGTACAGCCTCTCTGCTTCTTTGAACCACTGTGTGTGTTTGGCACAGTAATACACAGCAGAGTCCTCTGGCTTTAAGTTGGACAGTCTCAGATACACCATGCTGTTGCTATCATCTCTACTGACTTCTGCACGGCCTCTTACACTGCTGGCATAAGTGTTTTTGCTGGCATCAGACCAGCTAACCCCGATCCATTCCAGTGCTTTTCCTGCAGGTTGTCTCATCCAGTGCATAGTACAGCAGTTAAATGTGAAGCCAGATCCCCTGCAGGAGAGACTGAGAGTCTCACCAGGCTTTTTCACTACTGAACTGGAAGGAATGGACTCCATACTCTGACCTGTACAACCTGAGGAGATGAAAGGAGAGAGGAACCACAGAAGAAAGTGAGACAGTCACCTGGGAAGTTTTCTGCTATCACTGACTGACCATCAGTCCATGTTGTCTGATAAAAGATGAAGCAGCAAGAAGCAGGAGAACTCACAGGGCAGAGAGAGAGCAACCAGCAGAAGAGTGAGTGTGTTCATCATCCTGAGGCTGGAGATGTGACCTCTGATGCTCCACACAAAGTACAAGAGCAGTCAGCAGGACAGAAGTACACTGCACACACTGAAGATTTGCATCAGGATATCATGGAGAGGGAGTGGCTCCTCAACTGGCACTCTGTTATAGTTACACTCAGTTGCATCATTCATCATTTTGTTTTTCTGTGTTTATATTAAAGTGTCTTGTGGAATACAACATTACACCCAGAGACAGGAGCAGTATTTTGTAGTGTTGTTTCATAAATAGAAAGAAAGATTGTCTGAATGGCACATGTGAAGTTGGAGAAAAGAAATAATGATATCATGGAAAATGTGTGGTGTTGGGAGATGAAGAACGAGCTGATCCTTGTAGTTTGATGGTAGTGCTGTCTGTGTTTGAAACATGCAGGGTCATTCCCCTTCAGTTTTCAGTGCCCGATGAAAATTTTTGTGCTTTTATGAAGAGATGTAGCTACTGTTTAAGTTAACAGTAACACAAAGTTGCTAAGAAATTATGTAAGTACAGTGCATTTTTATCAATACAGTCACAGTCTTTATGAATGTTAACATATAGAACATGTGTGGCTGAATCACATGGTTACTGGGTATTTGTGCAGGTCTGTTGGTGGTTTGTATCACTGTGGGGTAACGCACACAGTAATACACAGCTGTGTCCATTGTGGAGTGATGTCACGTGTGCTCTACTTGCTGAGACATCACTCTGCTTTGTCTGTGTCTGTCTCTAACTGAAGTGGCAGCTGGTTTGATCATGGAGGAGTGAGTGACAGCTAACTTGGCTCAGTCTTTTTCTCGGTCAGCCAAACTGTGTCAAATTCTGTTCTCTTGTGCTTCTTGGGTCGTCCACAGGCAGCGTCTGATGTTTCTGCATCAAGCTAGCTGTCACTGGCATCTCTGTGGACAAACCAGCTGCCTCTGTAACCTGACCTGTAAATGCTTCAAAACAGCCCATGTAGCATACACATATGACAAGGCCCACTTTTTTAAATAAGCTAACACAGTGTAAATACATTTATGGAAGTCAGATTAAACGGATTGGACACTTTGCATTGTTGATGAAAACAAACTTTTTTTGTAATTTGACTATTGAGTTGTCTAAAGACAATTGATGTAGTCACTGATGCAGTTACGATTCTAAAAATAACTGCATGTATTATTTTGTTTGTTTGTATTTAATAATGATGTTGGGAAGGAGAAACTGTGTTTGAGGATTCATCTCTACAGTAGATAGATGACAAGCTTTTAAAAGTTATCAGCTGAATTTATTCCATCACTGGTGATGTCAGAGTATTTAGATTAGTGAAAACAGCTGCTAATAGAGTTAATGAAGAAGGATTTATAAAATCTAAAGTATGTTTCTCTCTGTACTGTAACAGTGAGCTGTTGTTGCACTGACACTTTTTAAAATCTTGTTTTTATAATAAATATTCATAAACAAAACAAAAAATACTTAAAATTTATATTTCAACACTTAATTAATGATGGATATTTCATAAACAACTCAAAGCAATTAAACCAGTCCAAAAACTGCATTTCTGTTTTTGCTGTAAATCATGTTATTTAGACCTAAATGTATATTGAGATCATTTTGATGAGTGCTAGTGGAGGATTTGTGTAATTAATAAAGTCTTTAAGATTTATATTACTGATATTTATATACGTGGACATTTTCATTGTGGATAATAAAAGTACATGAACAAAAATCAGCATTGCAATAAATGTAATACAACAAAATGATATGTTCCCAGTGGTGATGATAAATAGAAATTGTCTCTCACTGTGTCTCTCTGGCACAGTAATACACTGCTGTGTCCTCGCTCTTCAGACTGTTCATCTGTAGATAGACTTTACTGCTGGAGTCATCTCTGGAGATGGTGAATCTACCCTGGACTGACTGGGAGTAAAATATATGAGAACTGCCTGTGTGTATGAAAGCAATCCACTCCAGTCCTTTTCCAGGAGCCTGTCTGATCCAGACCATAGCGTAGCTGCTAAGTGTGAACCCATGGGCTGTACAGGTCAGTCTTTGAGATTCTCCAGGCCTTTTAGTCACTGGTTCAGATTCTGTCAGAGTCTGACCATCAACACCTGTCAAGATATAAAAACAATTCACATGAATTTAGTTGGTACACAATTAAGAGCTGTGTCAAGTCAAGATCAAGTAAAATCTTCACCTGCCCAGCAGATAGTTAAAAGCAGCAGTCCTGTCCTATAGTCCATCATGTTAAACTGTGTGTCCACTGTTCTCTGTCCTCCTCTCTGCAGTCAGATAAGTAGAGGTGGAAGATATCTGAGTTTTGCATTGACTCCTCCTCACAGGGAGGAAACAACTGAAATGGACAAGAATCTCAGCTTGTTACAGGTGGATGTACAGGAGGATTTTAATTGTGTAAAATGTCAATTTAAATTTCATATTAACAATCAGCATTAACATATAACTCACAGACTATTGATCCACAGGATCTGACTATGATAACAAGTCAGATTGAGAATCTAACATCAACCTGGGCCAATCTCCACACATTGACAAAAGACCACATAGAATACACTGTAATTGTTATGTTGATTTTTGCTGACTGTTTATGCTAATGGCATATCTTTTAATTTAATTACAAACAGCTGTTTCAAAATCATGAAAAACATTAAGTTATCAGTTCCAAGGGTCAGTAAATTGTACTTACAGGATAGCTACAATACACAATTAAATTTCTGAAGATAATTCAGCTGAATTTATTTCATTACTCATAAGTTTATTGTTTAAGAATAAATATATTAATTAATGAATGTATGCATTAGGTAATTAAGTTTTCATTGTGAAATGACATACAATAATATATCAGTGATTGAAACCTCCAGGTATTTAAATGGCTGTAACAGTGAGCTGGTGTTGAAATCATTAGTGGTCTGAGGGCTCCTCCTCTGGTGGCTTCATGTTACAAGTGTTCGGGCACTGAGGGGTTTTTGTTCAGGTCTACTGATGCTTTGTGTCACTGTGGCTCTCTGGCACAGTAATACACAGCAGTGTCTTCAGGCTGCACATTCTGTCCGTTTAGAGTCACTGTGTTGCTGGAAGAGTCTAAGCTGATACTGAACTTGTTCTTCAGTGAATCTTTGTAGTGAGTGCCTCCAGTATATTTCATTCCAATCCACTCCAGTCCTTTCCCTGCAGGCTGTCTGATCCAAGCTGTGTAGTAGGTGCTCACAGAATAAGAGACCTGACAGGTGATGGTCAGACGTTGACCTGGCTGCACAGTCACAGAGGTTGGCTGTGTCAACTGTTCACACTTCACACCTGTTAAAAAAAGGAAAATGATTTGTAAGAAATGATCAAATTAACAAAAGAAGAACTGTTGACTTTGACAAATCCAGAGAGACTCACATCCAGCTGCCAACAGCAGCAGCAGAGCTACAGAGAACATGGTTTATGTTGAAACTGACGTGCTGTGAACTCCACTGACAGCCTGATGTGATGTTTTTATAGCTGAGTAACAAGGAAGCTCACTGAGTTTGCATAGAATCAAATGTGTGGTGAATGAGTGTGGATCAGACTGGAGCTATTTAGAGGAACCTAAATAGAATCTTGGAATCTTGATTCAACTTTATCAGGATTTATTTTTCAGAACCTGCTTTTGTATAATTAACATCTGGAGCTTTTTCAGTTCATTGTTGCACTGACACTTTTTAAAATCTTGTTTTTATAATAAATATTCATAAACAAAACAAACAATACTTAAAAATTATATTTCAACACTTAATTAATGATGGATATTTCATAAAAAAACTCAAAGCAATTAAACCAGTCCAAAAACTGCATTTCTGTTTTTGCTGTAAATCATGTTATTTAGACCTAAATGTATGTAGAGATCATTTTGATGAGTGCTAGTGGAGGATTTGTGCTATTAATAAAGTCTTTAAGATTTATATTACTGATATTTATATACGTGGACATTTTCATTGTGGATAATAAAAGTACATGAACAAAAATCAGCATTGCAATAAATGTAATACAACAAAATGATCTGTTCCCAGTGGTGATGATAAATAGAGGAAGTAGTCTTTGTATGAGTCTCCTATTATTGTCTCTCACTGTGTCTCTCTGGCACAGTAATACACTGCAGTGTCCTCGCTCTTCAGACTGTTCATCTGTAGATAGACTTTACTGCTGGAGTCATCTCTGGAGATGGTGAATCTACCCTGGACTGACTGGGAGTAATAGATAGGAGTACTAGCTGTGTCAATATAAGCAATCCACTCCAGTCCTTTTCCAGGAGCCTGTCTGACCCAGGCCATGTAGTAGCCAACTAAGTTAAATCCAGAGGCTGTACAGGTCAGTCTGTGAGATTCTCCAGGCCTTTTAATCACTGGTTCAGATTCTGTCAGAGTCTGACCATCAACACCTGTCAAGATATAAAAAAAATTCACATGAATTTAGTTGTAACACAATTAAGAACTATGTCAAGTCAAAATGAGGTAAACTCTTCACCTGCCCAGCAGATAGTTAAAAGCAGCAGTCCTGTCCTATAGTCCATCATGTTAAACTGTGTGTCCACTGTTCTCTGTCCTCCTCTCTGCAGTCAGATAAGTAGAGGTGGAAGATATCTGAGTTTTGCATTGACTCCTCCTTTTTAATGAACAATATCTTCTAAACAGTCTCTCCTCAAAACTTATCTTCATGCTGTGGCTTTCTCCTGCATGACAATATTTTGTTATATTATTTTACATAAAGAATCATCTCACTGTATCTCTTACAATTTTGATTGTTTTTACATTATGATCCTGATGTTACTGTTGTTCTTGATTTACTGTCACTTTGTAAGATCTGAGCACATGTATTTATATGGCAGCTGGTTTTCTCCAATGAAATTTCAAATAATGTGACTATGGTTACTGTTTATAAATAAAAGTTATTATTATCAATTAAAATTGTTTTCGGTTCATGTAATATGAAAATGACATTGTATGCTGTCTCAGAAAGACAAACATCATCTCATATCTCCTGATTTTTTCTTTTTAATCAAATAAAGATTTTGTGTTCCATAATAAGAACAGAATTTCTGTGCATTTCTTTTGAATTAATCTGTTGATTTAAAACCAATTATTCTGATCTTTAATAATACTGAACTAATAATTAGCTCTTAAACAACTAAATTTCAGAGCACACTTCACTTCTTTATGAGGCAACACACAAGGAGGCTGATTTACATACTGATGACAGTAAAGGTTTATTTGAATGAATCAAAATGAAGATGAAATGTTCAGGTGTTGTTCTTCATCTCACACAAAGAGAATACACCTTTTAGATTGTTGAGTAAAATATCTTTTTCTAGAATTTAACTCATTAAAATCACCATGAAGTTGGCTCAAGACTAATTCAATTATGATACAGGTAATAACTGCAGGTGTTTTAGATAAAGATGTCATGGAAGAGACACTGATGTTTGAGGATTTACTTTTATTGTCCTGTCACAAGCTATTTAAACCAAGTTGTCAGCTGAAGTTGTTTCATCACTTGAAAGATTCATATACATATCATGATGTATCAGTGATGGTGATTCAAGAGAATTTAATATGATGAAAACAGTTGCTGTTAAATTAGATTAAGAATGTTTTTAATAAAATCTAAAGTATGTTTCTCTCTGTACTGTAACAGTGAGCTGGTGTTGAAGTCATTAGTGGTCTGAGGGCTCCTCCTCTGGTGGCTTCATGTTACAAGTGTTCAGGCACTGAGGGGTTTTTGTTCAGGTCTACTGATGCTTTGTGTCACTGTGGCTCTCTGGCACAGTAATACACAGCAGTGTCTTCAGGCTGCACATTCTGTCCGTTTAGAGTCACTGTGTTGCTGGAAGAGTCTAAGCTGATACTGAACTTGTTCTTCAGTGAATCTTTGTAGTATGAAGCTCCAGTATATTTGCTCCCAATCCACTCCAGTCCTTTCCCTGCAGGCTGTCTGATCCAAGCTGTGTAGTAGCTGCCCACAGAATAAGAGACCTGACAGGTGATGGTCAGACGTTGACCTGGCTGCACAGTCACAGAGGCTGGCTGTGTCAACTGTTCACACTTCACACCTGTTAATGAACAGAAAATGTTTTGTAACAAATGATCAAGTTATAGAGCAAAAGAAGAACTGTTGACTTTGACAAATCCAGAGAGACTCACATCCAGCTGCCAACAGCAGCAGCAGAGCTACAGAGAACATGGTTTATGTTGAAACTGACGTGCTGTGAACTCCACTGACAGCCTGATGTGATGTTTTTATAGCTGAGTAACAAGGAAGCTCACTGAGTTTGCATAGAATCAAACATATGAAGCATCAATCTTGGTCTAACTGGAGCCAATAGAAGAGTCTGTTCAGTGTTATTATATCTGCAGAGAGACAACAAATCACCTCTGCTTTACATGTGATCAAATCAAATCAAATCAACTTTATTTATATGGCACTTTTCATACAACAGTAACACAAAGTGCCTCACCGAGGTTAAAAACAACAAAGATCCAAACAGAAAACAAAAAGAAAAGAGAAAACCCAACCCTCCCACCCAACAAAAAGCTATTTAGCTCATGAAATTGAGTCAGTAGCTAGGTAAGAATGATCTAAAACAGAGACATAAAATGCATCAAAACTAAAACCTATAGGCTAACTAAAATAACAAAAGATTAAGGTTAAATGAGATAAGAATGTATAAAGGGAAAGGGTAAGAATATAAAAAAATAAATAAAAAATAAATAAAAAAAAAAAGATAATAGATGGATAAATCTATTATAAGAGGAATTTAAAATAGATAAATAAAGAGATCAGTTAAAAGCCTGATTAAAAAGATGAGTCTTGAGCCTCTTTTTAAAAACATCAACAGTCTCTGCAGCTCTGAGGTTCTCTGGCAGGCTGTGCCACAATCGGGGGCCATAATAATTAAATGCCGCCTCCCCGTGTGTTTTAGTCCTAACCTGTGGTATGGTTAAAAGGCCGGTGCCGGAGGACCTCAGGGTCCGCGAGGGTTGATATGGTAAAAGCAGGTCAGATAAATAAGAAGGCCCAAGACCGTTAAGACATTTAAAAACTAATAAAAGAACCTTAAAATCAATCCTGAAGCGCATAGGGAGCCAATGCAGCAATTTTAAAACCATATCCATGTTCCAGCATTTGCATGCAACCATTGCTAACTTTGTTTTACTGTCAATATTTTGTATCATCTACTTACTGCATTTATTAATTCATTTACTGCTTCACTTACTGTACTGACATGATTACTGTATTTGCTGTACACAGTCATCAAGTGACAGCAGCCAGAATCATGTCAATTAAATAGTATAAAAACTTCAGTCTGATGCGGCTGGTTTGAATAAATTCTTCTTAACGGTTTCAGTGTTTGTAGTTGTTGGAAAACAGCTGCTCAGGAACTGAAATGTTTCACAGACTGCAATACATCTTTTCCGTGAAGTTAAAATTTGGTAATTTTTACATTTCTGAGTTACTTTTTGTGTTAATCAACACTGATTACCTTCATCTGTGTGGTTGTGTCACATATATATGCACATTCCTTTATTGCAACAAACTGTCAGTATTGTCTCACATCTTTTCTGGATATTTCTTCAGCCTGCCTAAACCTAACCACATGTAACCACATTTTAACAACAGATTGAAATTAAAAAGTGAAAAATAAAGACTGTAAAGTTTCAACATTTCTGCCACATGTGAGTCGTACAAATGTAACTTATTCATGGTTCAGAAAAACATTCAACACCAACATTTTTAAGTGTATGTTTCATAAAAATCACCTCGAAGGCTTAGTTAGAGAGGCAAGTTGATATTTTGTGGTGGTAATAAGAACAGAAATCCATGCATTTGTTTCAAGGGAAACTCTGACATCTAACACGTCTCAGTTGTGTGCTGTGTTTTGACTTGTAGCTTTTACTGTTTGGAATTTTTCTTGAGAATAAATCTCGTGCACAATATTATTAGACCAAATACAGATTTTATAAATTCAGAAAAAACATTCAACTTCTGAAAACAATTTAGCATAATTTACTGTCTTGAGAAGTTAAATGTTTAATAGTGTATAGTAGTGTAAATAAGTGTTCGATATACACAGTGATGTTTCAGTGATTATAACGTACGAGTATTTCAGCTGATGAAAACAGATGCTGTTAAATGAAAAACCTTTTAAGAACAATCAGTAGGCTCAATACAAAAAAGTGATACTTAGACAACTGAGTGTTCTCAGTGGTTAAATAGAGGAAGTAGTTTTTGTATGAGTCTCCTATTATTGTCTCTCACTGTGTCTCTCTGGCACAGTAATACACTGCTGTGTCCTCGCTCTTCAGACTGTTCATCTGTAGGTAGACTTTACTGCTGGAGTCATCTCTGGAGATGGTGAATCTACCCTGGACTGACTGGGAGTAATAGGTTGAAGTACTACCCGTGTGTACAAAAGCAATCCACTCCAGTCCTTTTCCAGGAGGACCCATGGGCTGTACAGGTCAGTCTGTGAGATTCTCCAGGCCTTTTATTCACTGGTTCAGATTCTGTCAGACTCTGACCATCAACACCTGTCAAGACAGCAAAGAAAACCATGAAATGTCAGAAACACAAATGAGAACTATGTCAAGTCAAGATGAGGTAAAACCTTCACCTGCCCAGCAGATAGTTAAAAGCAGCAGTCCTGTCCTATAGTCCATCATGTTAAACTGTGTGTCCACTGTTCTCTGTCCTCCTCTCTGCAGTCAGATAAGTAGAGGTGGAAGATAATCTGAGTTTTGCATTGACTCCTCCTTTTTAACGAACAACATCCTCTGTTTAATCTCTCCTCAAAACTTATTTTCATTTTAAGGCTTTCTTCTAACCAAAAAGATGTTGTATTGGTCTTTTTGTTAAGATTAATTTCACAACTATGTTAAAGTTTTGATTTGGTGTATATTTCTTACCTGATGTCATTATTATCCTTGTTCAACTGTAAGTGACTTTCTAATATTTAAACATGCCTATTTAACATGGCAGGCGGTTTTGTTCACTGCAACTTACTAATAATGGAATATTGCTACTGGTGATAAAATAAATAAAATGAAATAAAAAGTTATTTTCAAATTTCAGTTTCTGGTCATGTAGTATGAAAATCACCATGTAGGCTTCATTTGAGATGAGCAAACAATATCTCATGTCTCTTTACCTTTTTTAAGTTAAGATTTTGTATTGTGAAAACAATTGTTGTGTTTTGGCCTGCAGCTTGGTTGGATTTTTCTTGTGAATGAATATTATGCACAATTTTATTAGACCAAAAAGAATCACTTCTACCTCTGACCATTTTTCAGTTGCATTTTTTATTACTTAAAAAGTTTATTGCTTGACAGCTTTAAAAAGTGTAGATCAGCTTTTGTCATGGGAACACATACACTGATGTATCAATGATTATGAATACACATTTTTAAACTGATGAATGTGGTTAGCAGAAGTGAACAAATAAACAGTGAAACAATCAAGCTGTCTTTTGTGTTATTTTATAAAGTGATAGAACAGAATAATAAGAGTTATAACAGAGTCAATCTATTTCAGCTGCGAGGGCAGAGCTCTGACACCTGGAGTGTCCTCCGTAGGTCTGACAGAGAATCACAGATTCAGTCACATTATATAATTAACACTCAGCTGTGCACAGCAAAAGGGAGGTTAAGGGAGGCCTTTGGTTAACTGATAACTGATATTAGAACAGTCACAAAGCAAGCTTCTTGTACACAAATGAAAACTCTCCAAGTATACAGTTTACCTCAGGTACAATGAAGCCTTATACACATGAGGAAGCAGAATACTACATGTGTATATATGGTGATGATTAAGTTTGGTCCTACAATAAACACAGTTTCTATTGAATCAAGTTAAGAAACGTTTTGTAAAATCTAAAGACTCTTCTTCTCTCTTTACTGTAACAGTGAGCTGGTATTGAAATCATTAGTGGTCTGAGGGCTCCTCCTCTGGTCTTTATTTTCTGATTGGCATCAGAACGTTTGTATTGTTCTTATTTACTCATGCTGCTGCTCTTTCTGTCTTTCGCTGAACAAAAAAGAAGGATGAACTGTCCTGTCACATGTAGTCAGAGCTTAGAATTGTGTTGTAAACATTTAGTTTGACACATGAAAGAAAATGTATTTTGTCTTAAAAACAATAACTTGAAGTTAAATGTCTTTTTCACAAAACTTATTTACATTCACTCAAACAGAATATTTAATGTTCCTGATCTCAACTACATATTGCAGAACATCAGAGCTGCAACAAAACATGTCTGAATGAAGCAGTTTTATTTAGACTGTGTTTCTCTCAGTGTGTTGGTGATGTTGAACTGAAGCTTTGACTTGTTTTGACATGTTGAGTTTTTGTACAGCGTTGCTGCTTCCTGTGTCACTGTGGCTCTCGAGCATAATAAAAAACAGCAGAATCTTCAGTCTTCAGGCTGTTCATCTGCAGATACACCTGCTTTCTGCTGTTGTCTCTGGAGATGGTGAACCGGCCTTGAACTGACTGAGAGTAGTAGATGTTGCTACTGCCATCACTGATAGTAGCGACCCACTCCAGTCCTTTTCCAGGAGCCTGTCTGCTCCAAGCATTCCAGTGATGGCCACTGAACCCAGAATATGTGCAGGTCAGTGTGTGGGATTCTCCAGGCCTTTTAATTGCTGGTTCAGACTCAGTCAGTGTTTGACCCTCAGTACCTACAGACATTTAAGCAGCTCATCAGTTACTGTAATGCAGCCATATTGTATTTGTACCAGGAGGTTTGTCAGAAAAACAATAACAGTTCTTACCTGCCCAGTTAATTGACAGGATGAGAAAAACAACCCAGTAATCAGGTGTGATCATTGTCAAAGCCAGGTGTCTCTGTCCAGTCTACAGTGTGTATGTCAGTGATTTAGTGTCTGTCCTTCACTCTGCAACACATGTGTAGAGATGGAAGAGGTCAGAGTTTTGCATTGACTCCTCCTCAAAGACAAACACATCACATCTCTGGATAAGATATGATTTAGATCATTCTTCCATATTAAGATTTTAATGATGAAGATTCTTTTCAATTGATTCAATGGAAATGTTTCAACTCAAAACAGATGTATTTATTTATTCTCCTCAGCAGCTTTTGTTGGACCATTTAAGTATTGGAAAAATGATGCACAGACATGACCACATATATTTTTAACACCTGATTTAAAACAATCAGTCATGGAAACATTATGAACCATAACTGCTGTAGAAAATACTATGTTAAATATCACACTAAGAAACAGAAGTAACAAAGCACAACATCAGCTGTTGTTTTCATAGTGTGAATCTACTGTATGTGTGTGTGGAGCATAAACTCTATGAATAAAGTGTGGAGACACTGTCATATGCTCCTTAGTGTCATTTGACTTCTTATCTTCTACTGCCACCTGTTGGTGTTTGTAAAAATGTCTGTGGAGGTTTTTTAACTCTCTGCTTCCTTTGACGAGCGTGAGTCTCTGGCACAGTAACACACAGCAGAGTCCTCTGGCTTTAAGTTGGACAGTCTCACATACACCATGCTGTTGCTATCATCTCTACTGATTTCTACACAGCCTCTTACACTACTGGCAGAAGTGTTTCTTGTGGCAGCAGAGAGGCCTCTCCTCGTCCGTTCCACAGCTTTTCCTGCAGCTTGTCTGATCCAGCTCACAGCATGCAGCTAAATGTGAAGACGTTTGAATAACTGTTAAAATTCATAAATTCTTAAATACATTTGATTATAATTTCAAGAGTAATTAATCAGTTTTTTGTTTATATATTTTTTTTAATAATGCAGCAGACACAAATGAAGTGGAAGCAAGATCATCCAAATAAATATTTTAGTTTGCTGCAGCTGGTTGAAGGCTGTATTATTTTTAACTTTTAAAGGTTTCAGTATTCAGGTTGTGGCAGTTTAAAGCCACAGACATACAGAGAAACTTGGAGCCTCCAGAGGATTTTAGCTACATGGGAACTGAAACCTGTGTGACGATATGCAATCAGAAAAATAGCTGTATTGCACAGGAAGATGTCTGCTGGATTATCTGTTAAAAATGTATCTATGAAAGTGCTCTTTTATATCATGAAGAAGAGTAAAATAAACAGTAGACAATAAGGACAGTTAACAAGTGTACAGCTGAATTTTAGTTCAAACATCCATTTATTCTCTCACTCCATAGTCATTGGACATTGTTGTTTTGACCCCACTCCAAACTCCTGCAAACTATAACAAGTAAAAAGACTTGTAAATCTCAGGTTAGACAATTAGCAAAACCATTAAACTGCTGCACAAATGCTGTTTATGGTTCATTTTTTCAGCTGCTGTCTTCTCTGAGGAGCTGTTTTAATGATGTTCAGTTGAGGAATAAGCAAGATATGACCATTTAGTAATATAATTTCCACAGTCAGATCTGTGTTAAGAAAGATTTTTCTTCAAAAGAAATTTGTGGCTCGCACAAAGTGTTGACTGTAACCTGTAGGTTTCTTGAACAACGCTGAGTCAGGACATAATTTTGGTAAGAATGAGCACTGTAGGTTTCTGTACAGCTGCTCAACCAACTCCAGTCACTGTGGCTCTCGAACACAATAATAAACAGCAGAATCTTCAGTCTTCAGACTGTTCATCTGCAGATACACCTGCTGTCTGCTGTTGTCTCTGGAGATGGTGAACCGGCCTTGAACTGACTGAGAGTAGTATTTGCTGCCACTATTGGGTTCAGCAGCGATCCACTCCAGTCCTTTTCCAGGAGCCTGTCTGACCCAGTGCATCCAGTAGCTACTAAGTGAAAATCCAGAGGCTGTACAGGTCAGTCTGTGAGATTCTCCAGGCCTTTTAATCACTGGTTCAGACTGAGTCAGACTCTGACCATCAACACCTGTCAAGATATAAGAGAACATAACATGAATTTAGTTGTTACACAAATGAGAACTGTATCAAGTCAAGATGAGGTAAAACCTTCACCTGCCCAGCAGATAGTTAAAAGCAGCACTCCTGTCCTATAGTCCATCATGTTAAACTGTGTGTCCACTGTTCTCTGTCCTCCTCTCTGCAGTCAGATAAGTAGAGGTGGAAGATATCTGAGTTTTGCATTGACTCCTCCTTTTTAATGAACAATATCCTCTATTCAGTCTCTCTTCAAAACTTATTTTCATGCTGTGGCTTTCTCCTGCATGACAATATTTTGTCATATTATTTTACATAAAGAATCATCTCTCTGTATCTCTTACAGTTTTGATTGTTTTCACATTATGATCCTGATGTTACTGTCGGGGTGGCATGGTGGTGTGGTGGTTAGCACTCTCTCGATCCCGGGCGTGGGAGCCCTTCTGTGCGGAGTTTGCATGTTCTCCCCGTGTCAGCGTGGGTTCTCTCCGGGCACTCCGGCTTCCTCCCACAGTCCAAAGACATGCAGATTGGGGACTAGGTTAATTGATAACTCCAAATTGTCCGTAGGTGTGAATGTGAGCGTGAATGGTTGTCTGTCTCTATGTGTCAGCCCTGCGATAGTCTGGCAACCTGTCCAGGGTGTACCCTGCCTCTTGCTCAGTGCAAGCTGGGATAGGCTCCAGTCCTCCGCTACCCTCAAAAGGATGAAGCGGTTAGAAGATGAATGAATGAATGAATGAATGTTATTGTCGTTCTTGATTTACTGTCACTTTGTAAGATCTGAACACATGTATTTATATGGCAGCTGGTTTTCTCCAATGAAATTTCAAATAATGTGACTATGGTTACTGTTTATAAATAAAAGTTATTAATATTATCAATTAAAATTGTTTTCGGTTCATGTAATATGAAAATGACATTGTATGCTGCCTCAGAAAGGCAAACAACATCTCATATCTCCTGATTTTTTTTCATCAAATAAAGATTTTGTGTTCCATAATAAGAACAGAATTTATGTGCATTTCTTTTGAATTAATCTGTTGATTTAAAACCAATTATTCTGATCTTTAATAATACTGAACTAATAATCAGCTCTTAAACAACTAAATTTCAGTGCACAGAATCCAACATCTGAAGACTGTTCAAATTTAGTGGAATCAAATGAATTTAGCTTACGTCACATTTCTCACTGTACATTATAAATGTATAAATTCAACAAAGAAGTTCTTGAAAAGGTGATTTTGGAACAACTAGAAAGGCTCTGCCTGAAGATCTCAAGCAGTGATCAGGTTTGAATTTGGAATCAGCACATCACAGAGAACAGCAGGATCCTGATCATGAAAGGCTTTAAAACAAACAGTAACATCTTTAAATCAGTTGTAGATACGATGAGTAACTATTGAAGGTGATAGTCTGATGACCTGTCCAGAGTGTACAGTACCCTGCCTCTTGCCCAATGCAAGTTGGAAAAGGCTCTAGCCCTCCACTACCCTCCAGAGGATAAGCAATTAGGGAAATGGATGAATGAATGAATGCTTTGTATTAACTACTTTCGACATTTCTTAATTAATTTATTGGCTTACTTACTAAACTTACATAATTACTGTATTTGCTGTAAACATTCATACAGTGACAGCAGCTAGAATCAGGTATAAATTAATATAAAAGCTTCTGTCTGATGCGGCTGGTTTGACTACAAAACTTTTATGGTTTCAGTGTTTAGTTGTTGGAAAACAGCTGCTCAGGAACTGAAATGTTTCACAAACTGCAGTAAAATATATTCTTTAACTAAAGTGAAAACTGGGGTAGTTTTTACATTTCTGAGTTACTTTTTGTGTTAATCAACACTGATTACCTTCATCTGTGTGGTTGTGTCACATATATATGCACATTCCTTTATTGCAACAAACTGTCAGTATTGTCTCACATCTTTTCTGGATATTTCTCTGCAGACACAATAATAATTCTTTGATTATTATATTAACACAGTTTGAATATGAAAAACCTCTCTAGACAAAGTATTAAGCTTTAGTTCATGAGCTAGTGTTCTTTACTGTGGTTTCTTTTATGTTTAGAAATAATATTCCTCAGTTCTCAGGACTTGGTTGCTGGGTATTTGTGCAGGTCTGTTGGTGGTTTGTATCACTGTGGAGCACGCACACAGTAATACACAGCTGTGTCCTCAGGCTGCAGATTCTGTCCTGTTAAAGTCACTGAACTTGTAGACGTGTGTGTGTGGTAAAGAAACTTGTTATTCAGAGGAGTGTTTCAGTAAAAGCTTCCTCCACCCCACCGATGTATAATCCAGTCCATTGGTTTTCCTTCACGCTGTCTGATCCAACCTGTTGCATAGCTGTTATCAGTCAAAGAATAACCAGAGACCTGACAGGTGATGGTCAAAGACTGTCCAGGCTGCACAACCATTGAGTCTGGCTGGATGAGATCAATACTGTTCACACCTGTGGAAACACAAATCAACATTATCTCCATCATTCATCTGACTATTCAGTGTTTCTAATGTGTTTATTAGTGTGAATCCACTGAAAGCTCCTCACAGGATCCAGCTGCCAGCAGCAGTATCAGAGCTACAGAGAACATGGTTGATGTTGAAGCTGAACTGATGTGAGCTCTTCTGTCCTCTCACTGACACACACACACTTCACTTCTTTATGAGGGAACACACAAGGAGGCTGATTTACATACTGATGACAGTAAAGGTTTATTTGAATGAATCACAATGAAGATGAAATGTTCAGGTGTTGTTCTTCATCTCACACAAAGAGAATACACCTTTTAGATTGTTGAGTAAAATATCTTTTTCTAGAATTTAACTCATTAAAATCACCATGAAGTTGGCTCAAGACTAATTCAATTATGATATAGGTAATAACTGCAGGTATTTTAGATAAAGATGTCATGAAAGAGACACTGATGTTTGAGGATTTACTTTTATTGTCCTGTCACAAGCTATTTAAACCAAGTTGTCAGCTGAAGTTGTTTCATCACTTCATATACATATCATGACATACATTTCATCACTTGAACTGCAGGTGCTTTAGATAAAGATGTCATGAACCCATTCTGTTTGTTGTTGGTTATTTCCTTAAAAGCTACGACTTTATTCTCATAATATTATGACTTTTTTTCTCATTAAATTACGACTTTTTTTCTCTAAATATTATGACTTTATTCTTGAAATCTCAGAATTTTTTTTTTCTTCAATGTGGCCCTAATATTCCGTCGTATGAAAGAGACACTGATTTTTAGGATTTACTTTTATTGTCCTGTCACAAGCTATTTAAACCAAGTTGTCAGCTGAAGTTGTTTCATCACTTCATATACATATCATGATGTATCAGTGATGGTGATTCAAGAGAATTTAATATGATGAAAACAGTTGCTGTTAAATTAGATTAAGAATTGTTTTTAATAAAATGTAAAGTCTGTTTCTTTCTGTACTGTAACAGTGAGCTGGTGTTGAAATCATTAGTGGTCTGAGGGCTCCTCCTCTGGTGGCTTCATGTTACAAGTGTTCAGGCACTGAGGGGTTTTTGTTCAGGTCTACTGATGCTTTGTGTCACTGTGGCTCTCTGGCACAGTAATACACAGCAGTGTCTTCAGGCTGCACATTCTGTCCGTTTAGAGTCACTGTGTTGCTGGAAGAGTCTAAGCTGATACTGAACTTGTTCTTCAGTGAATCTTTGTAGTGAGTGCCTCCAGTATTTTTCATTCCAATCCACTCCAGTCCTTTCCCTGCAGGCTGTCTGATCCAAGCTGTCCAGTAGCCAAGAGTATAAGAGACCTGACAGGTGATGGTCAGACGTTGACCTGGCTGCACAGTCACAGAGGGCTGGCTGTGTCAACTCATCACACTTCACACCTGTGGAGGAAAACATGTTGAATATTGAATGAGTGTAATAAGAGTGAACAGTCAGTGTGCTGTGATCATACTGTCAGTGTCTCTGCCTCAGTGAGACTCACAGGATCCAGCAGCGAGCAGCAGCAGCAGAGCTACAGAGAACATGGTTGGTATTGAAGGTGATCTGATGGGAGCTTCTCTTCTTCTGCTGCAGCTGACAGCATGATATCAAGTCTTTATAGCAGACTGTGAGGAAGTTCACTTTGCATAGAGAAGGACACTGACAGGCTATAAAAGAAGGATGAACTCTGCCGTTTTCAGTAGTCAAAGCTGTGAGTTGTGTTGTGAATCTTTATTTTGACATGTAAAGAAAAATGATCTATTAAATTAATAACTTAAAGCATAATGTTTTTATTCTTCTGAACAATTCACAATGACAGTTACACTTAGGTGAAAGGAATATTTAATGTTCCCAGTCTCAACTACATATTGGAGAACACCAGAGCTGCAATAAAAATTGTCTGAATGAGGAGGTTTTATTGAGACTGTGTTTCTCTGAGTGTGTTGAAGATGTTGAACTGAAGCTGATTCTGTGAAAGTGAAAAGCAGAATGCCTGGTATTGAGTTCCTTTGACATGTTGAGTTTTTGTCCAGCTCTGTGGCTTCCTGTGTCACTGTGGCTCTCGAGCACAATAATAAACAGCAGAATCTTCAGCCGTCAAGCTGTTCATCTGCAGATACACCTGGTCCACGTTGTTGTCTCTGGAAATGGTGAAAATTCTTGACTGACGTGGAATAATATTTATCCCTTCCACTTGGAGCAGTAATGTAGGCAACCCACTCCAGTCCTTTTCCTTCAGCTTGTCTGATCCAGGAGATATGAGCGTTATCATCTGATATTCCTGCATATGTACAGGTCAGTTTGTGGGATTCTCCAGGGCGCTTTACCACTGGTTCAGACTCAGTCAGAGTCTGACTGCAAACACCTGGAGAGAAAAGTAGTGTTATCATCACAGAGCTGAAATATGAACCTTTTCAAAGAACAGGAGGAGTGCAGAAGTATGTATTCACCAGAAATCCATGATAGCATCAGAAACATTATACATGTAGCTGAAGTCATGGTGGAAATGTGTTGTATGTCTGCTCAGTGGTTTGGTCTCTCTTCTTCAGTCTGCAGTGAGATAAATAAAGATGGAGGAGATGAAGATTTGCATGGACTCCTCCTCACACTGCTTTTTTATTTTGACATCATTAGTGGCTGAACAAGACACAAAGACAGAGATCACGACAAGATTCAAAAGAAGTGCCTCAAAAGAAAATATAAAACTGTTTGATATTCTGATATAAAAAGGAGCTCTGAAAAGACTCTATAATGGTGAGAGTTTTTAGCTCTTGTACTAAATATGTTACCAGTTCATGAATTACAGACAGGTGTCTTTTTTTCTGTCAGGTTTAATGTATCTACCAGAAGCTGCTATAACATCATATGTCGTCTGGTGTCTGTAGGGATGAATGTATCCATGTAAAGGGATCACAGTGTTTCAAAGCTGCAGAAAAATAGTCATACAACTGTGGGAAATCATTGATATGTCTGGCAGTTGCATGTCATTGCCACTAGACTACACTAAACAATGGGACATTTTCCACCATCCATTTTCTAGTTGAAACTTGACATGTTTCTGTGACATGCAGTTTAAATTTGCAGCAACATTACTGATGTGTGCTGACTGTACTCAAGTACAACCTGTAGGTCTGTTGTTCTTCTTGCCTTCTCAGAGAGAAGATGTGAATGTTTATTGTCAACCTTCACTGTGCCAGTGATTCATTACAATAATCCAACAAACACTGGTGTAAGACAAAGAAGGAATATGCTGAAAATGTGGTTAATGATGCACATCCATGAAAGAATGCTGCAGTATGTAACCTGACATACTGCAGTGCATTTCTTAATGCAGCATGTAAGTAATGGTAAGGGATATCTATTTATCTCTTAAATATGTACAGTGATGTATCAGTTATAGTAATGTTAGAGTATTTAAACTGAAGACAATAGCTGCTATTAGATTTATTTAAGAGACATTTATACAAGCTGAAGCCTGCTTCCCTTTTCACTGTAACGTGTTGAAATCATTAGTGGTCTGAGGGCTCCTCCTCTGGTGGCTTCATGTTACAAGTGTTCAGGCACTGAGGGGTTTTTGTTCAGGTCTACTGATGCTTTGTGTCACTGTGGGTCTGTCTTGCACAGTAATACACAGCAGTGTCTTCAGGCTGCACATTCTGTCCGTTTAGAGTCATTGTCTTGCTGGAAGAGTCTAAGCTGATACTGAACTTGCTCTTCAGTGAATCTTTGTAAGCTGAGGTGTGTCCAGAAGCTGCTCGTCCAATCCACTCCAGTCCTTTCCCTGCAGGCTGTCTGATCCAATGTGTCCAGTAGCCACTTACAGAATAAGAGACCTGACAGGTGATGGTCAGACGTTGACCTGGCTGCACAGTCACAGAGGCTGGCTGTCTCAACTGTTCACACTTCACACCTGTTAAAAGGAGAAAATGTTTTGTAAGAAATGATCAAATTAACAAAAGAAGAACTGTTGACTTTGACAAATCCAGAGAGACTCACATCCAGCTGCCAACAGCAGCAGCAGAGCTACAGAGAACATGGTTTATGTTGAAACTGACGTGCTGTGAACTCCACTGACAGCCTGATGTGATGTTTTTATAGCTGAGTAACAAGGAAGCTCACTGAGTTTGCATAGAATCAAACATATGAAGCATCAATCTTGGTCTAACTGGAGCCAATAGAAGAGTCTGTTCAGTGTTATTATATCTGCAGAGTGACAACAAATCAC
Organism: Epinephelus lanceolatus; assembly: GCF_041903045.1. NCBI lineage: Eukaryota > Metazoa > Chordata > Actinopteri > Perciformes > Serranidae > Epinephelus > Epinephelus lanceolatus. The sequence goes on from NC_135751.1 coordinate 29,582,598, forward strand.
CTCTGCTTTACATTTGATCCATATTCCAGCATTTGCATGCAACCATTGCTAACTTTGTTTTACTGTCAATATCTTGTATCGTCTACTTACTGCATTTATTAATTCATTTACTGCTTCACTTACTGTACTGACATGATTACTGTATTTGCTGTACACAGACATAAAGTGACAGCAGCCAGAATCATGTCAATTAAATAGTATAAAAACTTCAGTCTGATGCGGCTGGTTTGAATAAATTCTTTTTAACAGTTTCAGTGTTTGTAGTTGTTGGAAAACAGCTGCTCAGGAACTGAAATGTTTCACAAACTGCAGTAAAATAAATATTTCAATGGCGGTGAAAACTTTGGTAGTTTTTACATTTCTGAGTTACTTTTTGTGTTAATCAACACTGATTACCTTCATCTGTGTGGTTGTGTCACATATATATGCACATTCCTTTATTGCAACAAACTGTCAGTATTGTCTCACATCTTTTCTGGATATTTCTCTGCAGACACAATAATAATTCTTTCATGTTAACACAATTTGAAGATGAAAAACCTCTCTATACAAATTATTAAGCTTTAGTTCATGAGCTAGTGTTCTTTCCTGTGGTTTCTTTTAGGTTTATGAACAATATTTTTCAGTTATCAGGTCTTTATAATGCAGGGACAAATATTATGGGATGTTAAAACACATACTATAAACAATATGAAAATGGAAACATGATGTCATGTAATGTATATTTAATGTTAATAATATAGTATGAACAAATAGCCTACATAACAAATTCTCAATTCTTGTGCAGCCTGGAAGATACTGTAGGTTTTTGTACAGCTGCTCAACCAACTCCAGTCACTGTGGCTCTCGAGCACAATAATAAACAGCAGAATCTTCAGTCTTCAGACTGTTCATCTGCAGATACACCTGCTGTCTGCTGTTGTCTCTGGAGATGGTGAACTGGCCTTGAACTGACTGAGAGTAGTAGATGCTGCCACCTCCATTGCTGATAAAAGCATTCCACTCCAGTCCTTTTCCAGGAGCCTGTCTGACCCAGTGCATGTGGTAGCCACCTAAGTTAAATCCAGAGGCTGTACAGGTCAGTCTGTGAGATTCTCCAGGCCTTTTAGTCACTGGTTCAGATTCTGTCAGAGTCTGACCATCAACACCTGTCAAGACAAAAGTATACGCATGTCATGCATTTCATTGGAAGCACAAATAAAAATGTATCAAATCAAGATCAGTAAAAAAATCTTCACCTGCCCAGCAGATAGTTAAAAGCAGCAGTCCTGTCCTATAGTCCATCATGTTAAACTGTGTGTCCACTGTTCTCTGTCCTCCTCTTTGCAGTCAGATAAGTAGAGGTGGAAGATATCTGAGTTTTGCATTGACTCCTCCTTTTTAATGAACAGTTTGTTCTGTTATTGTCCCTGTTTTACAGTGAGTCACTCTGTAACATTTCAACACATTTATTTAACATGGCAGATGCTAATGTTCAGTGTGACTTGCTAATCATGGAATATTATTGCTACTGGTGATAAAATAAATTAATAAAACAAATATTCATATATTTTTGTAAAATTAGTTTCAGCTCATAAAGTATGAAAATCACCATGTAGGCTTCATTTGAGATGAGCAAACAATATCTCATGTCTCTTTACTTTTTTTAAGTCAAGATTTTGTTCTTTTCAAGGGAAACTGACATCCTACATGTTTTCAGTTGTGTTTTGGCCTGCAGCTTCTACTGGCTGGAATCTTTCTTTTGAAAAATCTAATGCACAGTTTTATTAGACCAAAAAAAAAATCACTTCCACCTCGATAACAATTCAGCTGCATTTATTCACTACTCGAAAAATGTATTGCTTGACAGTTTATAAAAGTGCATATTAGTTTTTGTCATGATAAATACATTGATGTATCAGTGATTATCAAGTACAAGTTTTTAAACTGATGAAAACAGCTGCTATTAAATCAACCTTCCTCTTAAATCCTTAGACTGTTTCTCTCTGTACTGTAACAGTGAGCTGGTGTTGAAATCATTAGTGGTCTGAGGGCTCCTCCTCTGGTGGCTTCATGTTACAAGTGTTCAGGCACTGAGGGGTTTTTGTTCAGGTCTACTGATGCTTTGTGTCACTGTGACTCTCTGGCACAGTAATACACAGCAGTGTCTTCAGGCTGCACATTCTGTCCGTTTAGAGTCACTGTCTTGCTGGAAGAGTCTAAGCTGATACTGAACTTGTTCTTCAGTGAATCTTTGTAGTATGTGGTGTATCCATAAGCTGCCATTCCAATCCACTCCAGTCCTTTCCCTGCAGGCTGTCTGATCCAATGTGTGTAGTAGCTGCCCACAGAATAAGAGACCTGACAGGTGATGGTCAGACGTTGACCTGGCTGCACAGTCACAGAGGCTGGCTGTGTCAACTGTTCACACTTCACACCTGTTAAAAGGAGAAAATGTTTTGTAAGAAATGATCAAATTAACAAAAGAAGAACTGTTGACTTTGACAAATCCAGAGAGACTCACATCCAGCTGCCAACAGCAGCAGCAGAGCTACAGAGAACATGGTTTATGTTGAAACTGACGTGCTGTGAACTCCACTGACAGCCTGATGTGATGTTTTTATAGCTGAGTAACAAGGAAGCTCACTGAGTTTGCATAGAATCAAACATATGAAGCATCAATCTTGGTCTAACTGGAGCCAATAGAAGAGTCTGTTCAGTGTTATTATATCTGCAGAGTGACAACAAATCACCTCTGCTTCATATGTGATATGTTAATTTCATCACACACTGACATGTAACATTCTTCAAATGTCCCTGCATTTACAGAAAATATTCAAGTGTTAATTTTGTTTTATGGTACAAAATGCATGCCTGAATATATAGTTGTTAGGATTGCACCTGTTTCTTCCTTTCCCTCTTTCCTTCCCCCCTCCTTTCTGTGTGAGTGTGAGCAGGTGAGGCAGGCTGCAGCAATCATCTCCGCACCTGCAATCATTCAGCAATCTACCTGGAGTATTTGAGACCGGCTCTTCTCTGCAATCGTCGCCAGTTCTTTGTTATCCTTTGTATGTTTGCATCTTCGGAACTTCAGCTGCTGACCTGCCTCACCTGCTGCTGTCTGTGCCCGCTGCAGTCCAGCCTCAAGCTGCATCCTCCTCAGCCTGCTCTACTCCACTGTCTGCCCCACTTTTCTGACACCCAATCCTGGATCTCCCCCCACCCTGCCTCAGTCCAGCTCCGTCCTCTCCCCTGTCCTGGTTATCTGTGGTATCAGCCAGTGAGTACTACCTGTCCATGTGGTCCAACAGCAGTGTTGCTGCCTTTGATGCAGAAGACCTGGGTTCAAACCCCTCTCTAGACAACTAGTATAATTCTCTCAGTGGAGCAAATAAACTCTTTTTGAACTGAGCTCTGTGGTTGTCTGCATTATTGAGTCCACCTGTCATTCTTTAACTCAACAATAATACTAATGCTTCTGGTTTGCAGGTTTAAACAGAAAAAACTTAAATAGTAAATGGACACAAAACGGCTTAAGTGTGAACATGAAGTTAACATTAATCACTGTTTTCAACATGTTTTGGATTGTGAACATTTCAGGTTTCTATTTATCTTCAGATCCAGCCAATTTCTGTGATCAAACGTTGTTCTGATGTGCTTTACTTGTGTTTTTGTTTTTTTTTTTGTTTTGTTTTTTTTGAGGGGGTGATATTCAGAGGAACTGATGAGTTTACATTCAAATATACAGAAATCTAATGTGGATATATCAAAGTGCTTTTGCAGGTGGTGAGAAAACTCTGATGTCATTAAGATCACATTGCTGTTTGTTGTCTGTGGAGGTTTTTGTGCAGCTGTTCCACTGTCTTCAGTCACTGTGCTTTGTCGAGCACAGAAGTAAACAGCAGAATCTTCTGCTGTCAGGCTCTTGACCTCGAGGTACTGAGTGCTGCTGGGCACATCTTCAGTCATGATGAAACGACTTTGAAAGGAGCTGCCATAGCTAGCAGAGTTTGAACCTGTGTTCATCCTCCCAATCCACTCCAGAGCATTCCCTGGCCTCTGTCATATCCAATTAATAGGATAACTTGTCATCCTATAACCAGAAATGATACATGACATCTTCACTGTCTCTCCAGGTCTTTTCACCTCAGAGGAAGACTGGTCCAGTTTGATCTCACTCCAAACTCCTGTAAGTAAAGAAACAATCATTATCAGTCAAACTTTAATAATCACAGGTTGCACATTTATAAAATCAGTAAAGCAGATTTAAGTTTCTCACCATGAATAGTAACTACAAATAACAAACTCCAGATAACTGTATTTTCCATTATGTGATAAACACTGTAGTTCAGTGCTTTCTGATCTGAGCGTTTCAGAAATATATCAAACTGTCCCAGTGATCTGCTACAAGCTGCTGATGGTGTGTTTATAAGAGAGGAAGAGTTTGCATAGACCTCCCTCTGTGGGTTTAAACAGGGAACATGTGACACAGATACATTTCCATAAGTAGAGTATCTCTACAAGAACGACACAGGAAACTGTAAAATATTAATATCCTAGCAACTAATTTCTGCTCCAAAGGAAGATAACGGGACAACGACAATCTTTAACTAATGGTGCAATGAAGAGCTTTTTGGCTAAATTACAAAAAGTAATTCACATTGTTTGTTTTGTGTTTGTGAAGAGGCAGAGCTACTGTTTAAGTTATAATGAAGTTACCAGATGTTATTTTCCATCCCATTACATGGTAACAGGGCACATTTCGCCCCATCCTCTCTGGGCATCACAATACACAAAAGTAAATGATTAAAACATGTCATATACATCTTGTATTCAGGGAAAATCAAGCCTATCTAACTCTCTTCTATACTGATGTTGGCTGCAGTGGAAGTCAGATGACATCTACACAGATGCATTAAATACATAACTTTTCTTCTGTCTACCATGAACAAGAAATGGCCTCTATTAGTGAATTCTATAAACAGGGTTTTACATTGACTCCTCAGCACAGTAAGGATACAGCTGATTGGACTGCTTGGGTGCTTTTTTTGTAATTAATGAATAAATATAAATTGTAACGTGCTGCTGAACGTCACAATCAAGCAACTAAATGGTTTACGTAATTAGATGAGATGAAAATGGGAACTAGGGTTTGATTTGAACAAATATGCCATCATCAGTAGATGTGTTAATGTCAGATAAGAGCATTCAGATCACCTCTGTTCTTTATTTACGTTACTGTTAGTGCATGTGTTTTAATCATATGATCAGTATGAGTCAATGAGTCAAACTCAGTCAGTCCTAGACTGCCCTCTAGAGTTTTGAAAGAGGGACTCAGCATGGAGACACATGACGTTTTGTTCATTAGGTCTGTTTAATAGTCTGAACTCTGTGGATGTTGTATTCTGTCACTGTCTGCTGAGAGAGAGGAGATCTGACCTGTTTGAGTCTTCTTCCAGTCTGTATGGTGATACAATTATTTCACTGCATTGATCTGTAATGTTTATTTATTGTTTTGTTTTTGTCTTTTTACATTTGGTACAATATCAGATAAAGAGTGGCCTGTGGGACTCTGGGTGAAGTGTTCAGAAGTCCTGCTGTTCCAGTTTTATAATTACGGTTGGATCAAAGTGGTGTCTCATGATCAGCTTTATTCTTTTCTCTCTATCTTAGTATCATATTCAGTGTTTTAGTGCATTCATTGTGCCTTGGTCAGAGTCTGCACCTTCAGCCCCTGATTCTGTATACTGCTCCTAAATTAGCACATGCAGTAATTTCTTGTAACCCCAAAGCAAAGACAGTTGTTGTTTATCAGCCCAGTCAGAGGGGTTACTGTAGGTTTTTGTACAGCTGCTCAACCAACTCCAGTCACTGTGGCTCTCGAGCACAATAATAAACAGCAGAATCTTCAGTCTTCAGACTGTTCATCTGCAGATACACTTGATCGACGTTGTTGTCTCTGGAGATGGTGAACCGGCCTCGAACTGACTGAGAGTAGTAGATGCTGCCACTGCCACTACTGATACTGGCAACCCACTCCAGTCCTTTTCCAGGAGCCTGTCTGACCCAGGCCATGTAGTAGCTATCAAAGTCCAACCCAGAGGCTGTACAGGTCAGTCTGTGAGATTCTCCAGGCCTTTTAATCACTGGTTCAGATTCTGTCAGAGTCTGACCATCAACACCTGTCAAGACAGCAAGAAAACCATGATATGCAACAAATTTACAACCTAAAAGAAAACCTAATATAAAAATCAGGTAAAATCTTCACCTGCCCAGCAGATAGTTAAAAGCAGCAGTCCTGTCCTATAGTCCATCATGTTAAACTGTGTGTCCACTGTTCTCTGTCCTCCTCTCTGCAGTCAGATAAGTAGAGGTGGAAGATATCTGAGTTTTGCATTGACTCCTCCTTTTACATAAACAGAGTCTTCTGTTCAATCTCTCCTTAAAATTAATTTTCATATTCTGTCTTTTTTCCCAACTAACAGTATTTGTGTGATTAGTTTAAACATCATCTCTCACGACAACCTGATATTATTATCCTTGTTTTACTGTAAGTCTCTTTTTTTAACATTTGAACTTCTTTTTTTTGCTGTGAGACGTCCAATGCAATGTTAAAATAATGGAATATTGTGGCTGTTTGTAAATATATAAGAAACAAATTTTTGAGTGCATGTAGTCTGAAAATCAACTTGAAAGCTTGGTTTGAAAAAGGCAAACATTTCATGTCACCTGACATGACAACATGAAAATTGACATTTTCTTTTGCAGTAATAGAATTTATTTTTCCATTTAATTTTCGCTGTGCTACTGCTTGTGCTTTGTAGTTTTGAATTTTTTCTTGTTAATAAATCTCATGCACAATATTGAAAGATGAAAAAAAAAAAACTATTTTAAAAACTAAATTCTAAAGACAGCTTGGCTACATGTCATATCTTAATTTCATTACACATCTGATTGTAGCATTTTTCACACACTCTCTTGAGCAACCTTCATTTGCATTTTGTTGAAGAATCTTTAAATTTAAACTGAATCAGCTGATGGTGTAAACAGTGTGTCTTCCAGAGGGAACATGAAGAGAAGTCATTTATTATGTAAGGAACATAATTGTTTCAGTGAAAGAGCTTATATAGACTTTTATTCCACCATCTACATGGTTAATTTAATGATAGGATTTACTGTATAAAATGTCTTAAAACTCATGAAGTTAGTGCAGGTTAATGTAAAAAATAAAGTAATGTATGACACAGAGCTCAGCCAAGCAAGACATTACTGTAGTTCAACTCATGTTGTGATCACAGTCAGGTTGTCTTCTTATAAGTGCAGATGTTGCCATGAGTCATGGTAAACTGTCCCAAAACACTGAGACATACTTTATCATTTGTTAACTGGACGTCATTCAGTGGAAATTGTGTTTTCAAAGCCCTGACATGCTTCAGTGCTTCTCATACAGACATCAGTGTTGTTCAGTGTTTGTACAGCTTTGTAGTCTCATGTGTCACTGTGGCTCTCGTGCACAATAATAAACTGCAGAGTCTTCTTCTTTCACACTCTTCACCTCTAAGTACACAAGATTTCTGGAAGTGTCTTTGGTGATGGAAAACTGGCCTTGGAGACTCTGGGCAAATATGGTGCCAGTTCCACCATCAATGCGTCTGATCCATTCCAGTCCTTTCCCTGGTTTCTGATGGATCCAGTGCAGCCAAGCCAGAGACAGTCCTTCCACTTTACAGGACAGAGTGACTGATCCTCCAGCTCTGCTGACCACTGGCTCTGAGGAGGTGAGCGACTGGCCCTGAGCAGCTGAAAGACACACAGAGTTTAGACAACCAGGGAGCCAGCAGACATCCAAAGATCCTTCTCTCCTCCTCCACAGGACACCGACTTCACTCACCCGAAATTAGAGCCAAGAGGACGACACTCTGTACAACTGTCATGGTGGGAACTTGACTGAGTCTAAACCTGTAAAGGCTGTTATGGTGGATATATACTGTGTAGACAGAATGGGTGGGGATTGTACATCAGTGTGTGGATTTACATTTTAGCAGTTGGAGTTTGTGAAGGAGTGCTGGACTCTGTGAGAGAGAGAGAGAGAGTTCAAAACAGACTGAGACACCAGCATTAAAGATGTTGTTCAGTGTTTCTCCTTTTCTTAATTTACACAACATGCTGCACTGTCAGTCTCATTAGTTAGCTTAAGAAGTGATTGGTCACCTCAGTGAGGTGGATTACTGCTAACAGAGGAAGAATGTGACAAAGTAAGACATAGTTTTTCCTCCATCAGCCCAAGAAGTGAAAGTTTGTGTCATTGCAGTATCACTTATTCATTCAGCTTTCATCACAATGTCTCTCAGGCACAAGAACAAACAGCAGGTCCTTTAGTCTGCTGGCTGTTTATCTTGTAATCTATATGAGATGATGAGCAAAAAGAAAGTAAGCTCACAGTAGATGTGATTATGAAGCTGTAGTTCAGGGTTTGAATGTCAGACAGTTAATATTAAGGAGAACAGCAGATCTGTAGCCTGAGTGTCAGACTGAAGCTCCCAGAACCTTCAGTCTGACATGGCTTCCATTGAAGGCGATTTACAAGGGGGAGGGAATTTGATTTTTTCCTAACCAATCAGTAGAGATCAACGACTCACCCAGAATCTGACGTCATTAGTATCCATGCCTCGGGGGTGCCGAAAACAAGCGAGCATTGCCCGTTTAAAATGTCTCCGTCGTCGTGCATGCCCAGTTGCATCGCCGTTAAATCCAGTTTAGCAGCTTCCTTAATTTGGTCCTCCATTAACGTGAGTAGTGGCGAAATACCTCAATAGCATCGTTAATGTGGTCTGTAGGATCTGTAGCAGTTGCCATTGTTGCTATCCTTACCAGTTACCTACCGGCGCACAGCTTGACATCAGCGTGGCGCTGATTGGCTAATCGCTAGACCCCCGGCGTTCATTGGTCCGTCCATCGTTTGGACGAGATAAATCGCAAATTCATTGAAGTATGCCAGACCAGAGATGTAAGCCTACTCAGTTGAGTGGGCGGGGTCTATAGTCTGGAATCAGGCTAGCAGATCTGAGTTTCTCCTCATCGTGACAGAGGAGAGAGAAACTTGACACTGACTGCCATCTAGTGTTTTTATATCCAGAACTGCAGCATTATCTTTCACTACAATGTTGTGTCCTGCTTCATATGTCATATAATAAATACATTTATGTGGCTTAAATATGTACATGTAGCATTTCTTTAATTCACACTGTACATTGATTTCAGCAGATTGTTTCACTGTCTCTGGCTGTTATGTGAGGTAGTAGTGATTACAATAACACATTTTGTTTAATTTATGTGTTTAATTGTTGCTAGATAACGTTGTTTCTTTAAGATTTTATTAAAAAATACAACAGCGCAGGATAAAAATATGAATAAAATTCTTCCTTGTTGTCTTTCAGCACAGTAAGAATGAGCACTGTAGGTTTTTGTACAGCTGCTCAACCAACTCTAGTCACTGTGTGTCTCGAGCACAATAATAAACAGCAGAATCTTCAGTCTTCAGACTGTTCATCTGCAGATACAGCTGCTGTCTGCTGTTGTCTCTGGAGACGGTGAACCGGCCTTGAACTGACTGAGAGTAGTATTTGCTGCTACCACCACCATCAGCAGCAGCGATCCACTCCAGTCCTTTTCCAGGAGCCTGTCTGACCCAGTTCATCCAGTAGCCACTAATGTCTAATCCAGAGGCTGTACAGGTCAGTCTGTGAGATTCTCCAGGCCTTTTAATCGCTGCGTCAGATTCTGTCAGACTCTGACCATCAACACCTGTCAAGACAGCAAAGAAAACCATGAAATGTCAGAAACACAAATGAGAACTATGTCAAGTCAAGATCAGGTAAAATCTTCACCTGCCCAGCAGATAGTTAAAAGCAGCAGTCCTGTCCTATAGTCCATCATGTTAAACTGTGTGTCCACTGTTCTCTGTCCTCCTCTCTGCAGTCAGATAAGTAGAGGTGGAAGATATCTGAGTTTTGCATTGACTCCTCCTTTTTAATGAACAGTGTCCTCTGTTTAATTTCTCCTCAAAACATGTCTTTATTTTAAGGCTTTTGTCTAACTAAACATATTTTGGGTTGTCTTCTACTGAAGACAAAGTTCACATCTGTGTTAATATTTTTGATTTTGTTCATATTTCTAACCTGATGTCATTATTATCCTTGTTTGACTGTAAGTCACTTTCTAATATGTAAACATGTTTATATACTTACTTTATTTAAGTTTTGTTTTTCATTAACACACAAATTATGGGATATTGTTACTGTGTATAAAAACATCTTAACATTACTGTCACCAAGAAAAAAGAAAATCACCTTAGGCTTGGTTTGAGATGAGCAAACAACCCACCTGAAGTTATATTATGTCAAAACAGACATTGCATTTTTTTGTATAATAACATGAACAGAATTTTATTCATTTGTTTCGGGGAAACTCTGAACACCTTTTTGACTGTGTGCTGTGTTGCTGCTATTAGCTTGTACTGTTTGAAACTTCTCTTGTTAATTAATCTAATGCGCAACATTATTATCTAAAAATTATTAGAATTCAGAGCAGAATATCAGCTTTTGATGTGATGCATCAATGATTATAACGTTTGAGTATTTAAACCAATGAAAACAGCTGCTGTTAAATTAAGAACCTTTTGATAAAATCTTCCGTCTGTTTCTCTCTGTACTGTAACAGTGAGCTGGTGTTGAAATCATTAGTGGTCTGAGGGCTCCTCCTCTGGTGGCTTCATGTTACAAGTGTTCAGGCACTGAGGGGTTTTTGTTCAGGTCTACTGATGCTTTGTGTCACTGTGGCTCTCTGGCACAGTAATACACAGCAGTGTCTTCAGGCTGCACATTCTGTCCGTTTAGAGTCACTGTGTTGCTGGAAGAGTCTGAGCTGATACTGAACTTGTTCTTCAGTGAATCTTTGTAGAATGTGGTCGATCCAACTCTTTCCATTCCAATCCACTCCAGTCCTTTCCCTGCAAGCTGTCTGATCCAAGCTGTGTAGTAGCTGCTCACAGAATAAGAGACCTGACGGGTGATGGTCAGACGTTGACCTGGCTGCACAGTCACAGAGGCTGGCTGTGTCAACTGTTCACACTTCACACAAAAAAAGATGTAGAGTACAAGAAGAACTGTTGACTTTGACAAATCCAGAGAGACTCACATCCAGCTGCCAACAGCAGCAGCAGAGCTACAAAGAACATGGTTTATGTTGAAACTGACGTGCTGTGAACTCCACTGACAGCCTGATGTGATGTTTTTATAGCTGAGTAACAAGGAAGCTCACTGAGTTTGCATAGAATCAAACATATGAAGCATCAGTGTTGGTCTAACTGGAGCCAATAGAAGAGTCTTGTGATAATTTAATTTCATTACACACTGACATGTAACATTTGGTAACATTTCATAAGACAGCCCGTGTTTTGGAGTGTACCTCTTGCCCACTTTCCCAGGAGTTAGCATATATAACTCCCGGGAACTTACATGTACTTTCCAGGGAGTCAGAGTATAACTCGCGGCCGCTTAGCATTTTCTTTCCCAGGAGTTAGAGCATAACTCCTTCCAGTCACTTACCACCCTTACCACACACTTTCCCAGGAGTTAGAGTATAACTCACTTAGCATATACTTCCCGGGGAAGTATATGCTAAGTGACCGCGAGTTATACTCTAACTCCCTGGAAAGTATATGCTAAGTGACCGGGAGGAATTATGCTCTAACTCCCGGGAAAGTATATGCAAGTTCCCGGGAGATATATGCTGACTCCCAGGAAAGTCGGCGAGAGGTACACTATAAAACGCGCGCTGTCTTTTGAAGTGTTACCTAACATTTTCCAAATGATCTCACTCCGAACTCCTGTAAGTAAAGACATTGTGATCATTATCCAACAAACTTGTAATTTACAGGTTATACATTTACAAAGAGTGTCCTCAGTTTGAGTTAAAGCAGAAATTCTTCTCACCATGAAAAGTAACTATGAAGAATAAACTCCAGCAAATCATTTTTTCCATTCTGTGATAAACACTGTAATCCAGTGCTTTGTGATGTGAATCTTTTGAGGGTTTATAAAGTGTCCCAGTTGTTGTGTCATAAATGATCTGAGAGCTGTTAATGATGTGATTATAAGGAGGGAAGTGTTTGCATGGACCTCCCTCTGCAGGTGTGAAAAGACAATATGGAAAGCAGATGTACTTTCACATCAGTAGAGATTTCAACAAGAGCAGGGAGATATGTCAAAACACCAAATACCTGGTAACTATTTGTATTGTAAATTACAGTAGTTAGATGCTAAAGAGACAGACATGATGTCATTTTCTAACAGTATATTCAACTGAGGAACATTTTTAATGTACGATTGTTTCAGTGGAAATCAAAATGTTTATTTTCTTGAATTGAAAATTGGGGGCGGCAGTAGCTCAGTCCACAGGGGCTTGGGTTGGGAACCGGAGGGTGGCCTGTTTGAGTCCCCGTCCGGCTCCAAATATGGAGCGGGACTGGTGGCACTGGGCACTGCCGAGGTGCCCTTGAGCAAGGCACTGAACCCCCCAACCACTCGGGGCTCGGTGCATGTATAGGTCCTGTTTGTGCATGTGTGTGTCTTTCACACCTGTGTGTTTATGACGAAAAGATTGAAAACATTGAATTTCCCCTCAGGGGGGATTAATAAAAGTATAAAAAAAACCAACAAATCACCTCTGCTTTACACAGTGATGTAACTTTATTACACACTGAACAGTAACATTTAGAAAATGTCCCTGCCTTTACATCAATTAAACAACTGTTAACTTTGTTTAAGCCTACTGTAAACTATCAGTGTCTAAATGTGTTGCATTAACATGTATTTACTACATACAGCACTTATTGATCCAATAATTTACATACTTACTGTACTTAATTAATTTTTTGAAATTAACTGCAACATTGTTTTTTATTATCACATACTTTGACTCACTTTAGGTTCCACATAACTTTATTGTGTCTTCATTTGTAGAAATGTAAAGTATTTGCAGTAGTTTCATTTCAGCCACCAGATTATTATGCTGTCTTTGGCCATTTTATGAACGAGTGATGTTCATTGTGTGTTAAGGTTTTTTTTTTTATATTTAATGATTTATGATAGTATTTCTCAAGAACACTTTTCTTAATTTGTACAGTGCACGTTATTATTATTATTATTATTATTATTATTATTATTATTTATTTATTTATGACATATTTGTTATATAAAACATAAAGTATAAAACATTATACAGACAATACAGTATTACCTTTTAAAGGAATACTAAAAAAATACTTAATGCTTAGGCTCTAACAGCCTGAAAGAAGAAGTGCACTGTAGGTTTTTGTACAGCTGCTCAACCAACTCCAGTCACTGTGGCGATCGAGCACAATAATAAACAGCAGAATCTTCAGTCTTCAGACTGTTCATCTGCAGATACACCTGCTTTCTGCTGTTGTCTCTGGAGATGGTAAAACGGCCTTTAACTGACTGAGAGTAGTAGATGTAACTATTATCATAAATAGCGGCAACCCACTCCAGTCCTTTTCCAGGAGCCTGTCTGACCCAGGCCATGTAGTGGTTATCAAAGTCCAATCCAGAGGCTGTACAGGTCAGTCTGTGAGATTCTCCAGGCCTTTTAATCACTGGTTCAGACTGAGTCAGAGTCTGACCATCAACGCCTGTCAAGAGAGCAAGAAAACCATGACATGCAACACATTTACAACCTAAAAGAAAACCTAATATACACATCAGGTAAAATCTTCACCTGCCCAGCAGATAGTTAAAAGCAGCAGTCCTGTCCTATAGTCCATCATGTTAAACTGTGTGTCCACTGTTCTCTGTCCTCCTCTCTGCAGTCAGATAAGTAGAGGTGGAAGATATCTGAGTTTTGCATTGACTCCTCCTCACAGGGAGCAAGATACAATCAAGCAAGGAAAGATATTTGCATTATTAGGTCAGGTTAAAATATTTACAGGCAATTGAATTGGACTTAATTTACCATCATCAGTAGCTGTGTTAATGTCAGATAACACCAATCACATCAGCTCTGTTCTTTCTTTATGGAGTTTTAGTGCACATTTTTGTCATATTATTATTGTTATAATAATAATAATAATAATAATAATAATAATTATTATTATTATTATTATTATAAACATTGTCACCTGATGACATTCATATATAAATCTGTGTCTAAGTTTTTTTTTTCTTCCATTCACTAAGTAGAGAGCATGTGGAGGCCGAGGAAAGGACATTCAAGGATCATCACATGTCATTTTGAACACGCAGTTGTGTAATTACTGAATGATATAAAGTACTACTCAGTTTCACAGTCTGTAAGTAATGCGATTATTATTTCATACAATACTGTAAGATTGACTTTCCTATTCTTTACAAGCCCTGTAACACAGACAAACACAAACACAAAACTAGAGGAAAACATAATGCATAACTGATTCTCTGTCAGTTATTCACAATTACATTGTTGGTAAAAAGCAACAGGAAATCTAAAAATACAACATCAACATCTGCCGTTGTTATGTCTTTCTTTGTTTTTGTATACAGTGGCATTTTAGGTGTCGTACTGCCCCCTGTTGGTCTGTGTAAAAATAAATTATTTGAGGTTTTTGAACAACCTCTCTTGTAACTAAATCCAGTGTGTGTGTATCTGACACAGTAACACACAGCAGAGTCCTCTGGCTTTAAGTTGGACAGTCTCAGATACACCATGCTGTTGCTGTTATCTCTGGTGATTTCTATTCGTCCTTGCACACTGCTGGCATATCCAGTTGCAGTTGCATCAGTGCGAACAAACCCCATCCATTCCAGTTCTTTTCCTAAAGGTTGTCTGATCCAGCTCATAACACAGCAGCTAAATGTGAAGCCAGATCCCCTGCAGGAGAGACTGAGAGTCTCACCAGGCTTTTTCACCACTGAACTGGAAGGAATGGACTCCATACTCTGACCTGTACAACCTGAGGAGATGAAAGGAGAGAGGAACCACAGAAGAAAGTGAGACAGTCACCTGGGAAGTTTTCTGCTATCACTGACTGACCATCAGTCCATGTTGTCTGATAAAAGATGAAGCAGCAAGAAGCAGGAGAACTCACAGGGCAGAGAGAGAGCAACCAGCAGAAGAGTGAGTGTGTTCATCATCCTGAGGCTGGAGATGTGACCTCTGATGCTCCACACAAAGTACAAGAGCAGTCAGCAGGACAGAAGTACACTGCACACACTGAAGATTTGCATCAGGATATCATGGAGAGGGAGTGGCTCCTCAACTGGCTCTCCGTCAAAGGATTACATCACTGATTTTTGGTTCATTTGCTAATGGAGTTGCTTTTCTTTCCGTGTAGGATACAATAGCAAATTCAGATATATTTGTCTTTGAATAAATTTAGAAAATTAGATTTTTGAGATGAAATAGATGAAATAATGTTTTCACGTCTTCTCTGGGGATGTGTGGGATTAGTCAACTAGTCAATTAAATGCACCTCAAGGAGATGAGCAGCATGTAGAGAGGAGCTTAGATGGAGGAAACACAGGTGTAAATGCATCTGTGTGCGTCTTTGACTCCTCCTCACAGGGAGGAAACAGCTGGACTGAAGATATTTAATGAAACTGCTGAATTAATATCCAACAGTCAACCCTCAGTCACCTGTTTTAATATTCATATGTGTTTTAATTTGTGTTAAAGTCTATCAGTATTAACAACACAACCACAGTTATTATAATAATACACAAATGTTAATCTGAGTTCAGACATCTGACACATGAACACACCTGGTTTAATCACATTTGTGAGCCTATAATTCATCTTGGTATCAAGGCTCTGTTTCTCATTAGTCACTTTGAGCATAATGTGCAGCACATGACAGCATTTACAGTAATAGAAATAAAAGCAGTGTTATCCATCATCTACTAAATTGCTTTATTATCACATCATCCAATCAGCCAGTGTTTGAATATGTATGGGACTGTGGACATTTCACTTTTCTAATTATCTCCTGAACTAGCCAAGTTCACTCTGTTATCAAATGTTAAAATATACAGAAATCTAATGTGGATATATCAAAGTGCTTTTGCAGGTGGCCTTTGCAAGATGAACTGTTGACTTTGACAAATCCAGAGAGACTCACATCCAGCTGCCAACAGCAGCAGCAGAGCTACAGAGAACATGGTTTATGTTGAAACTGACGTGCTGTGAACTCCACTGACAGCCTGATGTGATGTTTTTATAGCTGAGTAACAAGGAAGCTCACTGAGTTTGCATAGAATCAAACATATGAAGCATCAATGTTGGTCTGACTGGAGCCAACAGAAGAGTCTGTTCAGTGTTATTATATCTGCAGAGTGACAACAAATCACCTCTGCTTTACATTTGATCAAATCAAATCAAATCAACTTTATTTATATGGCACTTTTCATACAACAGTAACACAAAGTGCCTCACAGAGGTTAAAAACAACAAAGATCCAAAAAGAAAACAAAAAGAAAAGAGAAAACCCAACCCTCCCACCCAACAAAAAGCTATTTAGCTCATGAAATTGAGTCAGTAGCTAGGTAAGAATGATCTAAAACAGAGACATAAAATGCATCAAAACTAAAACCTATAGGCTAACTAAAATAACAAAAGATAAAGGTTAAATGAGATAAGAACGTATAAAGGGGAAGGGTAAGAATATAAAAAATAAATAAAAAATAAATAAATAAATAAATAAAAAATAGATAATAGATGGATAAATCTATTATAAGAGGAATTTAAAATAGATAAATAAAGAGATCAGTTAAAAGCCTGATTAAAAAGATGAGTCTTGAGCCTCTTTTTAAAAACATCAACAGTTTCTGCAGCTCTGAGGTTCTCCGGCAGGCTGTTCCACAATCGGGGGCCATAATAATTAAATGCCGCCTCCCCGTGTGTTTTAGTCCTAACCTGTGGTATGGTTAAAAGGCTGTACACAGACATAAAGTGACAGCAGCCAGAATCATGTCACTTAAATAGTATAAAAACTTCAGTCTGGTGCGGCTGGTTTGAATAAATTCTTTTTAACGGTTTCAGTGTTTGTAGTTGTTGGAAAACAGCTGCTCAGGAACTGAAATGTTTCACAGATTACAATACATCTTTTCCGTGAAGTTAAAATTTGGTAGTTTTTTACATTTCTGAGTTACTTTTTGTGTTAATCATTTCTGCCACATGTAAGTCGTACAAATGTAACATTCATGGTTCAGAAAAACATTCAACACCAACATTTTTTAGTGTATGTTTCATGAAAATCACCTTGAAGGCTTAGTTAGAGAAGCAAGTTGATATTTTGTGGTGGTAATAAGAACAGAAATCCATGCATTTGTTTCAAGGGAAACATCTAACACATCTCAGTTGTGTGCTGTGTTTTGACTTGTAGCTTTTACTGTTTGGAAGTTTTCTTGAGAATAAATCTCATGCACAATATTATTAGACCAAATATAGATTTTAGAAATTCAGAACAAACATTCAACTTCAGAAAATAACTGAGCATAATTTACTGTCTTGAGAAGTTAAATGTTTAATAGTGTGTATAGTAGTGTAAATAAGTGTTCGATATACACAGTGATGTTTCAGTGATTATAACGTACGAGTATTTCAGCTGAGGAAAACAGATGCTGTTAAATGAAAAACCTTTTAAGAACAATCAGTAGGCTTAATACAAAAAAGTGATACTTAGACAACTGAGTGTTCTCAGTGGTTAAATAGAGGAAGTAGTTTTTGTATGAGTCTCCTATTATTGTCTCTCACTGTGTCTCTCTGGCACAGTAATACACTGCTGTGTCCTCGCTCTTCAGACTGTTCATCTGTAGATAGACTTTACTGCTGGAGTCATCTCTGGAGATGGTGAATCTACCCTGGACTGACTGGGAGTAATAGATAGGTGAACTGGATGTACCAATATAAGCAACCCACTCCAGTCCTTTTCCAGGAGCCTGTCTGACCCAGGCCATGTAGTAGCCACGGAAGTTAAATCCAGAGACTGTACAGGTCAGTCTGTGAGATTCTCCAGGCCTTTTAGTCACTGGTTCAGATTTTGTTAAAGTCTGACCATCAACACCTGTCAAGATATAAAAAAAATTCACATGAATTTAGTTGTAACACAATTAAGAACAGTGTCAGGTCAAGATGAGGTAAAATCTTCACCTGCCCAGCAGATAGTTAAAAGCAGCAGTCCTGTCCTATAGTCCATCATGTTAAACTGTGTGTCCACTGTTCTCTGTCCTCCTCTCTGCAGTCAGATAAGTAGAGGTGGAAGATATCTGAGTTTTGCATTGACTCCTCCTTTCTGACAGTGTCCTCTGTTTAATTTCTCTTCAAAACATATCTTTATTTTAAGACTTTTGTCTAACTAAACATATTTTGAGTTGTCTTCTACTCAAGACAAAGTTCACATCTGTGTTAATATTTTTGATTTTGTTCATATTTCTAACTTGATGTCATTATTATCCTTGTTTGTCTGTAAGTCACTTTCTAATATGTAAACATGTTTATTTACTTACTTTATTTAAGTTTTTTTTCATGCAACGCACAAATTATGGGATATTGTTACTGTGTATAAAAACACCTTAAAAGTTATTTATACATATAATGCTGTATCAGTTCTTGTGATTGTGATGTCAGAATATCTAAAATGATTTGAATAAGAACCGTATATAAAATCTAAAGACTGTTTCTCTCTGTACTGTAACAGTGAGCTGGTGTTGAAATCATTAGTGTCAGTATTAGTACACAGTGTGTTGGTGATGTTGAATTGAAGCTTTGACTTGTTTTGACATGTTGAATTTTTGTTCAGCGTTGCTGCTTCCTGTGTCACTGTGGCTCTCGAGCACAAGAATAAACAGCAGAATCTTCGGTCGTCAGACTGTTCATCTGCAGATACACCTGCTAAGACAAAGACAAATCAACATTATCTCCATCATTCATCTGACTATTCAGTGTTTCTAATGTGTTTATTAGTGTGAATCCACTGAAAGCTCCTCACAGGATCCAGCTGCCAGCAGCAGTATCAGAGCTACAGAGAACATGGTTGATGTTGAAGCTGAACTGATGTGAGCTCTTCTGTCCTCTCACTGACACACACACACTTCACTTCTTTATGAGGCAACACACAAGGAGGCTGATTTACATACAGTAGTGATGATAGTAAATCAGCTGACTGGAGGTGTTGTTCTTCATCTCCAAGGCCATATGATGTTTGTGATTCAGAAAACATGGATGGAATAATTTGATAATAAAAATGGAATCCACTGTAAAACGCAGCATGTCGTGGAGTTTTTTCAAAATGTGAATGCAGTTTCTAAAAATCACTGGTTTCCCCACCATTATAAGCATTTTTTTCACAGTGTGTAGCTGAATAAACAAAAAAAAATCTTTTTTGTTCACAGCATAGAAGTAAAATGTTTCATAGTCTCAGTGAGTGAAAGGAGAACATTTGTATAATGTTTTGTACACAGACAGTTTATAGAGATACATATACAGTCAATGGTTTTGTGATCACATCACTGTGAGTTATATCATTCTTTTACATCATGATCATATATATTTGTTTAAATAATGCGGATTCTTTTTTTATTATTCAGCTTTTATTTATTTTCAGATTAGAGGTATTTATCATTCTCTTTGGCAGCATTTGTTTAACCATCCATATCCTGGATATATTGTCCAAATATATTCTCAGCACTGTTAAAAATCAATAATGGGAACATTATTAACAATTACACTGAAAAACAGGATGTAACAAACCACAACATCTGCTGTGTCTTTCATAGTGTCTTAGTTTGTGTTGTACCAAGTCTTATCTTCGACTGCCACCTGTAGGTCTTTGTGGAAAAAACAACTAATGTATTATTTCATTAGAGATCATGTGAGATACTGTGGTAAGAATGAGCTCTGAAGGTTTTTGTACAGCTGCTCAACCAACTCCACTCACTGTGGCTGTCGAGCACAATAATAAACAACAGAATCTTCAGTCTTCAGACTGTTCATCTGCAGATACACCTGCTGTCTGCTGTTGTCTCTGGAGATGGTGAACCGGCCTTTGACTGACTGAGAGTAGTATTTGCTGTCATTGTCATACTCAGTAGTTGCAATCCACTCCAGTCCTTTTCCAGCAGCCTGTCTGATCCAAGCAGTATCATGATTGCTACTGAACCCAGAATATGTGCAGGTCAGTGTGTGGGATTCTCCAGGCCTTTTAATCGTTGGTTCAGACTCAGTCAGTGTTTGACCCTCAGTACCTACAGACATTTAAACAGCTCATCAGTTACTGTAATGCAGCCATATTGTATTTGTACCAGGAGGTTTGTCAGAAAAACAATAACAGTTCTTACCTGCCCAGTTAATTGACAGGATGAGAAAAACAACCCAGTAATCAGGTGTGATCATTGTAAAAGCCAGGTGTCTCTGTCCAGTCTACAGTGTGTATGTCAGTGATTTAGTGTCTGTCCTTCACTCTGCAACACATATGTAGAGATGGAAGAGGTCAGAGTTTTGCATTGACTCCTCCTCAAAGACAAACACATCACATCTCTGGATCAGATATGATTTAGATCATTCTTTCATATTAAGATTTTAATGATGAAGATTCTTTTCAATTGATTCAATGGAAATGTTTCAACTCAAAACAGATGTATTTATTTATTCTCCTCAGCAGCTTTTGTTGGACCATTTAAGTATTGGAAAAATGATGCACAGACATGACCACATATATTTTTAACACCTGATTTAAAACAATCAGTCATGGAAACATTATGAACCATAACTGCTGTAGAAAATACTATGTTAAATATCACACTAAGAAACAGAAGTAACAAAGCACAACATCAGCTGTTGTTTTCATAGTGTGAATCTACTGTATGTGTGTGTGGAGCATAAACTCTATGAATAAAGTGTGGAGACACTGTCATACGCGCCTTAGTGTCATTTGACTTCTTATCTTCTACTGCCACCTGTTGGTGTTTGTAAAAATGTCTGTGGAGGTTTTTTAACTCTGCTTCCTTTGACGAGCGTGAGTCTCTGGCACAGTAACACACAGCAGAGTCCTCTGGCTTTAAGTTGGACAGTCTCACATACACCATGCTGTTGCTATCATCTCTACTGATTTCTACACAGCCTCTTACACTACTGGCAGAAGTGTTTCTTGTGGCAGCAGAGAGGCCTCTCCTCATCCATTCCACAGCTTTTCCCGCAGGTTGTCTGATCCAGCTCACAGCATGCAGCTAAATGTGTGGAGAAGTAAAAAAAAATACATCTGATTATAATTTCAAGACTAATTAATCAGTCGTTTGTTTATATATTTATTTAATAATGCAGCAGACACAAATGAAGTGGAAGCAAGATCATCCAAATAAGTATATTAGTTTGCTGCAGCTGGTTGAAGGCTGTATTATTTTGAACTTTTAAAGGTTTCAGTATTCAGGTTGTGGCAGTTTAAAGCCACAGACATACAGAGACACTTGGAGCCTCCAGAGGATTTTAGCTACATGGGAACTGAAACCTGTGTGACGATATGCAATCACAAAAATAGCTGTATTGCACAGGAAGATGTCTGCTGGATTATCTGTTAAAAATGTATCTATGAAAGTGCTCTTTTATATCATGAAGAAGAGTAAAATAAACAGTAGACAATAAGGACAGTTAACAAGTGTACAGCTGAATTATAGTTCAAACATCCATTTATTCTCTCACTCCATAGTCATTGGACATTGTTGTTTTGACCCCACTCCAAACTCCTGCAAACTATAACAAGTAAAAAGACTTGTAAATCTCAGGTTAGACAATTAGCAAAACCATTAAACTGCTGCACAAATGCTGTTTATGGTTCATTTGTTCAGCTGCTGTCTTCTCTGAGGAGCTGTATTAATGATGTTCTGTTGTGGAATAAGCAAGATCTGACCATTTAGTAATATAATTTCCACAGTCAGATCTGTGTTAAGAGATATTTTTCTACTCAAACATTGGTGGCTCTCTTAAAGTGTTGATTGTAATCTGTAAATTACTTTAAGAACTTTGAGTCAGGACATAATTTTGGTAAGAATGAGTACTGCAGGTTTTTGTACAGCTGCTCAACCAACTCCAGTCACTGTGTGTCTCGAGCACAATAATAAACAGCAGAATCTTCAGTCTTCAGACTGTTCATCTGCAGATACACCTGCTGTCTGCTGTTGTCTCTGGAGATGGTGAACCGGCCTTTGACTGACTGAGAGTAGTATTTGCTGCTACCACCACCATCAGCAGCGATCCACTCCAGTCCTTTTCCAGCAGCCTGTCTGACCCAGTACATCCAGTAACTACTAAGCGAAAATCCAGAGACTGTACAGGTCAGTCTGTGAGATTCTCCAGGCCTTTTAATCACTGGTTCAGATTCTGTCAGAGTCTGACCATCAACACCTGTCAAGATATAAGAGAACATAACATGAATTTAGTTGTTACACAAATGAGAACTATGTCAAGTCAAGATTAGTGAATCATCTTCACCTGCCCAGCAGATAGTTAAAAGCAGCAGTCCTGTCCTATAGTCCATCATGTTAAACTGTGTGTCCACTGTTCTCTGTCCTCCTCTCTGCAGTCAGATAAGTAGAGGTGGAAGATATCTGAGTTTTGCATTGACTCCTCCTCACAGGGAGGAAACAGCTGAGTTTTTCTTTGGTGAAACTGGACAGAATGTTTAGTGACCAAGAAATGTTCACCTAAGTTTGTACATTAAAAAAAATATTTTTTGTGTGTTTGAAATGGAGTAACTTGATCATCAACATTATCACAACAATAATGTAAAAGCAACCATTAGTGAAGCAGTGATGCACAGCACGCCTGGATTTGGCATTGTGACAGATTTATGGTTATTTCATGGCAGAAAGGTTGGTAATAGGTGATCATTAGGAGGAGGACATTAATATCTGGCACATTAAGAGCTGAAAACAATTAAGTAAAAACAATCACTTCTTTCCTTCTCTGTCATTTCTTCCTCTTTATAGATGTCACTAGGATCAGTGTTAAAGCCAGATCTTGTCTGCACTCTAGAGTTTTAAAACAGGAATGGTAGATAGTTTTAACATTCAAGAAAGGTTACACACTTGTGACACCCAAAAATATAGAGAGTTGTTTAAAGTCACAGCAGAAGATGCATGTTGTAACATATGTTTAGAGGACTAACATTTAAATTATTGTTCATCATTACAGCTCTGAACTTTGTTTATTAGTTTTGGATATTTGAAAATAAAAAACATGCATTTTATTCTTGTTTATTTACACCTCTTTTTATGTGAGGTAGTTGTTGTCTATCAGCAGCAGACAAACAGAAGCTGCCTGAAGTCAACAGAATAACATGAGCTGCTGAGTTGCTGGTGGTGTCTTTGTACTGAGGGAAGAAAAGTTCCCATAGGTTTAAAAAGGGAACATGGAACACTGATATATTTTAAAATAGAATATCTTTTCTTCAAGAGCAGGCAAACTGTGAAATACTAAACACAATATCTTCAACTGAAAACTTCTCTGACATGTTCATCATTAGTTGATTAGGAGGAGACATTTTTTAATTTACTTTAGTTACATTACTTTTATTTACTAAATTGCTTTTTCTTCTTCAAAACAGGTACACATTTTAAAGTAAACTATTTCACTGACCATTACTTTCCTTATTTATATCTCCTATTATCAGCATGTGTGTGTGGTTGAGTCACACAGTTGCTGGGTATTTGTACAGGTCTGTTGGTGGTTTGTATCACTGTATCGCTCACACGCACACAGTAATACACAGCTGTGTCCTCAGGCTGCAGATTCTGTCCAGTTAATGTCACTCTGCTGGCAGAAGTGTCTCTGCTGTAGCTGAACTTGTTCTTCAGAGCAGCATTTTGGTAAAAGTTTCCTCCACCCCACTGATTAGAAATCCAATCCATTGGTTTTCCTTCACGCTGTCTGATCCAACCTGTTGCATAGCTGTCATCAGTCAAAGAATAACCAGAGACCTGACAGGTGATGGTCAAAGACTGTCCAGGCTGCACAACCATTGAGTCTGGCTGGATGAGATCAATACTGTTCACACCTGTGGAAACACAAATCAACATTATCTCTATCATTCATCTGACTATTCAGTGTTTCTAATGTGTTTATTAGTGTGAATCCACTGAAAGCTCCTCACAGGATCCAGCTGCCAGCAGCAGTATCAGAGCTACAGAGAACATGGTTGATGTTGAAGCTGAACTGATGTGAGCTCTTCTGTCCTCTCACTGACACACACACAAACACTTCACTTCTTTATGAGGCAACACACAAGGAGGCTGATTTACATACTGATGACAGTAAAGGTTTATTTGAATGAATCACAATGAAGATGAAATGTTCAGGTGTTGTTCTTCATCTCACACAAAGAGAATACACCTTTTAGATTGTTGAGTAAAATATCTTTTTCTAGAATTTAACTCATTAAAATCACCATGAAGTTGGCTCAAGACCAATTAAATTATGATACAGGTAATAACTGCAGGTGTTTTAGATAAAGATGTCATGAACCCATTCTGTTTGTTGTTGGTTATTTCCTTAAAAGCTACGACTTTATTCTCATAATATTATGACTTTTTTTTCTCATTAAATTACGACTTTTTGTTCTCTAAATATGATGACTTTATTCTTGAAATCTCAGAATTTGTTTTTCTTCAATGTGGCCCTAATACTCCGTCGTATGAAAGAGACACTGATGTTTGAGGATTTACTTTTATTGTCCTGTCACAAGCTATTTAAACCAAGTTGTCAGCTGAAGTTTTTTCATCACTTGAAAGATTCATATACATATCATGATGTATCAGTGATGGTGATTCAAGAGAATTTAATATGATGAAAACAGTTGCTGTTAAATTAGATTAAGAATTGTTTTTAATAAAATCTTCCATCTGTTTCTCTCTGTACTGTAACAGTGAGCTGGTATTGAAATCATTAGTGGTCTGAGGGCTCCTCCTCTGGTGGCTTCATGTTACAAGTGTTCAGGCACTGAGGGGTTTTTGTTCAGGTCTACTGATGCTTTGTGTCACTGTGGCTCTCTGGCACAGTAATACACAGCAGTGTCTTCAGGCTGCACATTCTGTCCGTTTAGAGTCACTGTGTTGCTGGAAGAGTCTAAGCTGATACTGAACTTGTTCTTCAGTGAATCTTTGTAGTATGAAGCTCCAGTAAATTTGCTTCCCCAATCTACTCCAGTCCTTTCCCTGCAGGCTGTCTGATCCAAGCTGTCCAGTAGCCACTAACAGAATAAGAGACCTGACAGGTGATGGTCAGACGTTGACCTGGCTGCACAGTCACAGAGGCTGGCTGTGTCAACTGTTCACACTTCACACCTGTTAACAGGAGAAAATTATCTGTAACAAATGATCAAGTTACAGAGCAAAAGAAGAACTGTTGACTTTGACAAATCCAGAGAGACTCACATCCAGCTGCCAACAGCAGCAGCAGAGCTACAGAGAACATGGTTTATGTTGAAACTGACGTGCTGTGAACTCCACTGACAGCCTGATGTGATGTTTTTATAGCTGAGTAACAAGGAAAATCACTGAGTTTGCATAGAATCAAATGTGTGGTGAATGAGTGTGGATCAGACTGGAGCTATTTAGAGGAACCTGTTGTTATTATTAATATTTATCTTTCTATTTATTCTCCAGAATAAAACACCACAGTGTCTTTAGATAAGCTGCTGTGATTCAGCTTGGAATCTTGATTCAACTTTATCAGGATTTATTTTTCAGAACCTGCTTTTGTATAATTAACATCTGGAGCTTTTTCAGTTCATTGTTGCACTGACACTTTTTAAAATCTTGTTTTTATAATAAATATTCATAAACAAAACAAAAAATACTTAAAAATTTATATTTCAACAGTTAATTAATGATGGATATTTCATAAACAACTCAAAGCAATTAAACCAGTCCAAAAACTGCATTTCTGTTTTTGCTGTAAATCATGTTATTTAGACCTAAATGTATATTGAGATCATTTTGATGAGTGATAGTGGAGGATTTGTGTTATTAATAAAGTCTTTAAGATTTATATTACTGATATTTATACATGTGGACATTTTCATTGTGGATAATAAAAGTACATGAACAAACATCAGCACTGCAATAAATGTAATACAGACGATATGACATGTTCCCAGTGGTGATGATAAATAGAGGAAGTAGTTTTTGTATGAGTCTCCTATTATTGTCTCTCACTGTGTCTCTCTGGCACAGTAATACACTGCTGTGTCCTCGCTCTTCAGACTGTTCATCTGTAGATAGACTTTACTGCTGGAGTCATCTCTGGAGATGGTGAACTTACCCTGGACTGACTGGGAGTAAAGGATAGGAGTACTAGCTGTGTGTATGAGAGCAATCCACTCCAGTCCTTTTCCAGGAGCCTGTCTGATCCAGTTCCAAACTGAGCTTCCAAAACTAAATCCTGATGTTGTGCAGGTGAGTCTGTGAAACTTGAAGTTAAATTATGTAACATATCCATGGTCTGCAGAAACGTTCCTCTGGCGACTGGGCTGGTCACTGAATAAGCAAGATATGCGTATTTAATAATATGTAGAGAAGATATCTGAGTTTTGCATTGACTCCTCCTCAGAGGAAGGAGTGAATTGGATTGGACTGGTGTCTGTCCTTTGCTGTATTTGTCCCTGTTATGGCTCTATGTGTTCTGTGCTGCTGTCCCTTTCCCCTGCCTTGTAGATCTGCCCAGGTGTGCTGTATTAGTTAACGAGGTGCAGTGCACCTGGCATGGAGGAGGTGTTTAAGAGCTCTTGTGCCAGCAGCAAAGGAGGGAGGCCTCTGGTGTGGGGACTGCTGGTCCTGCTGCCTCTCAGCATGGGATTTTTGTTGTCTTGTTTGCTTGTTTTACTTGTAATAAATCCCATGGATTTGAGTGTTTTAAAGGTGTTTATGTGGTTATTTTGGGTGAGTGTTGGAGTTTTGTTTGCCCCATAGGGTCACCTAAGGGTGGGGCGTAACAGTCCCTCAACTCACAGGAACAGAGGACAGAGTGTTGAGTCTTTGTCTGAAACTTAATTATGGCTTTCTTCTAAATGATCAGCCCAGTGACCAAAATAAAATGTCAGCTATCCACAGAGACTTTACATCATTTATACATTTCATGCATACCATCTCGACAGTTCTAAGGTGATGTGATTTGTTTTGTGTGTGTGTGTTTTCAGATTACATATGAGCTGAGTTTCTCATCAGGAAGAGGAGTGGATGGTGGATGGTGTGAAACCTTAGAGAGATGGTTACGACACAGCAGACAGCAGCAGACTGCTGTTCAAGACCAACATAGCAATTTCTGTAATTGCAGATGGGGACATTTCCAGCCTTGGTTGTGGTGACAAAACAGGGTACACAATGTTTTCCTCACCATAACCAAGGTTACTGTTCCTAAACCTAACCACATGAAACCACATTGTGACAGAAGAAAATTAAACAGTGAAAAATAAAGACTGTAAAGTTTCAACATTTCTGCCACATGTGAGTCGTACAAATGTAACATATTCATGGTTCAGAAAAACATTCAACACCAACATTTTTTCTGGGCACTGGGTTGAGACAGAATTTTGTTGTGTTTTAAAGAGTAATTTCTCTGAATCTCTTGCAGTTTTGATTTGTTAAATTTTTACTGGTGTGTTGTTATAATAATCGATGATCGATTAATGTACACAGTGATGTTTCAGTGATTATAACATACGAGTATTTCAACTGATGAAAACAGATGCTGTTAAATGAAAAACCTTTTAAGAACAATCAGTAGGCTCAATACAAAAAAGTGATACTTAGACAACTGAGTGTTCTCAGTGGTTAAATAGAGGAAGTAGTTTTTGTATGAGTCTCCTATTATTGTCTCTCACTGTGTCTCTCTGGCACAGTAATACACTGCTGTGTCCTCGCTCTTCAGACTGTTCATCTGTAGATAGACTTTACTGCTGGAGTCATCTCTGGAGATGGTGAATCTATCCTGGACTGACTGGGAGTAAAAGATATGAGAACTGCCTGTGTGTATGAAAGCAATCCACTCCAGTCCTTTTCCAGGAGCCTGTCTGATCCAGTTCATAGCGTAGCTGCTGAGTGTGAACCCATGGGCTGTACAGGTCAGTCTGTGAGATTCTCCAGGCCTTTTAATCACTGGTTCAGATTCTGTCAGAGTCTGACCATCAACACCTGTCAAGACAAAAAAGATATGCATGTTGTTCATTACTTTGGTAGCTCAACTGAAAATATGTCAAGTCAAGATGAGGTAAAATCTTCACCTGCCCAGCAGATAGTTAAAAGCAGCAGTCCTGTCCTATAGTCCATCATGTTAAACTGTGTGTCCACTGTTCTCTGTCCTCCTCTCTGCAGTCAGATAAGTAGAGGTGGAAGATATCTGAGTTTTGCATTGACTCCTCCTTTTTAATGAACAATATCCTCTATTCAGTCTCTCCTCAAAACTTATCTTCATGCTGTGGCTTTCTCCTGCATGACAATATTTTGTTATATTATTTTACATAAAGAATCATCTCACTGTATCTCTTACAATTCTGATTATTTTCACATTATGATCCTGATGTTACTGTCGTTCTTGATTTACTGTCACTTTGTAAGATCTGAGCACATGTATTTATATGGCAGCTGGTTTTCTCCAGTGAAATTTCAATAATGTGACTATGGTTACTGTTTATAAATAAAAGTTATTAATATTATCAATTAAACTTGTTTTCGGTTCATGTAATATGAAAATAACATTGTATGCTGTCTCAGAAAGGCAAACAACATCTCATATCTCCTGATTTTTTTTTCATCAAATAAAGATTTTGTGTTCCATAATAAGAACAGAATTTCTGTGCATTTCTTTTGAATTAATCTGTTGATTTAAAACCAATTATTCTGATCTTTAATAATACTGAACTAATAATCAGCTCTTAAACAACTAAATTTCAGAGCACAGAATCCAACATGTGAAGACTGTTCAAATTCAGTGGAATCAAATGAATTAAGCTTACGTCACATCTCTCACTGTACATTATAAATGTATAAATTCAACAAAGAAGTTCTTGAAAAGGTGATTTTGGAACAACTAGAAAGGCTCTGCCTGAAGATCTCAAGCAGTGATCAGGTTTGAATTTGGAATCAGCACATCACAGATAACAGCAGGATCCTGATCATGAAAGGCTTTAAAACAAACAGTAACATCTTTAAATCAGTTGTAGATACGATGAGTAACTATTGAAGGGCAGCAGGGTCTGGTGTGACATGTTAACTTTTGATAGAGTGTATTAAAATCCCAGTGGCAGCATTTAAAAGCCAAGCTTGGAGGAGATAAAACCTTGGGACCTTCTCCAGGTCAACAAATGAGAGAAAAGACCTGATCATGGTGATCTGTCTCACTGGAGTTAATTAATGATCAGCACTAATGTGAAGTATATACAGGGAGCATTATGTCAACACTAATATGCAGCAAGGTTCTGATGGCTGTCACATGATTTGTATCAAAACAGTGTGAGGTTTAATTCACGGATCAAGTTTCCTGCTTAGTCACATGGTTGCTGGGTATTTGTACAGGTCTGTTGGTGGTTTGTATCACTGTGGGGTAACGCACATAGTAATACACAGCTGTGTCCTCAGGCTGCAGATTCTGTCCTGTTAATGTCACTCTGCTGGCAGAAGTGTCTCTGCTGTAGCTGAACTTGTTCTTCAGAGCAGCATTTTGATAAAGGTTGCCACCACTCCCTCCCCACTGATCGAAGATCCAGTCCATTGGTTTTCCTTCACGCTGTCTGATCCAACCTGTTGCACAGTTGTTATCAGTCAAAGAATAACCAGAGACCTGACAGGTGATGGTCAAAGACTGTCCAGGCTGCACAACCATTGAGTCTGGCTGGATGAGATCAATACTGTTCACACCTGTGGAAACACAAATCAACATTATCTCCATCATTCATCTGACTATTCAGTGTTTCTAATGTGTTTATTAGTGTGAATCCACTGAAAGCTTCTCACAGGATCCAGCTGCCAGCAGCAGTATCAGAGCTACAGAGAACATGGTTGATGTTGAAGCTGAACTGATGTGAGCTCTTCTGTCCTCTCACTGACACACACACACTTCACTTCTTTATGAGGCAACACACAAGGAGGCTGATTTACATACTGATGACAGTAAAGGTTTATTTGAATGAATCAAAATGAAGATGAAATGTTCAGGTGTTGTTCTTCATCTCACACAAAGAGAATACACCTTTTAGATTGTTGAGTAAAATATCTTTTTCTAGAATTTAACTCATTAAAATCACCATGAAGTTGGCTCAAGACTAATTCAATTATGATACAGGTAATAACTGCAGGTGTTTTAGATAAAGATGTCATGAAAGAGACACTGATGTTTGAGGATTTACTTTTATTGTCCTGTCACAAGCTATTTAAACCAAGTTGTCAGCTGAAGTTGTTTCATCATTTGAAAGATTCATATACATATCATGATGTATCAGTGATGGTGAGTCAGGAGAATTTAATATGATGAAAACAGTTGCTGTTAAATTAGATTAAGAATTGTTTTTCATAAAATGTAAAGTCTGTTTCTCTCTGTACTGTAACAGTGAGCTGGTGTTGAAATCATTAGTGGTCTGAGGGCTCCTCCTCTGGTGGCTTCATGTTACAAGTGTTCAGGCACTGAGGGGTTTTTGTTCAGGTCTACTGATGCTTTGTGTCACTGTGGCTCTCTGGCACAGTAATACACAGCAGTGTCTTCAGGCTGCACATTCTGTCCGTTTAGAGTCGCTGTGTTGCTGGAAGAGTCTAAGCTGATACTGAACTTGTTCTTCAGTGAATCTTTATAGTGTGTGTTCCCTCCAACACGACTATATCCAATCCACTCCAGTCCTTTCCCTACAAGCTGTCTGATCCAAGCTGTGTAGTGGCTGCCCACAGAATAAGAGACCTGACAGGTGATGGTCAGACGTTGACCTGGCTGCACAGTCACAGAGGCTGGCTGTGTCAACTGTTCACACTTCACACCTGTTAAAAAAAGGAAAATGATTTGTAAGAAATGATCAAATTAACAAAAGAAGAACTGTTGACTTTGACAAATCCAGAGAGACTCACATCCAGCTGCCAACAGCAGCAGCAGAGCTACAGAGAACATGGTTTATGTTGAAACTGACGTGCTGTGAACTCCACTGACAGCCTGATGTGATGTTTTTATAGCTGAGTAACAAGGAAGCTCACTGAGTTTGCATAGAATCAAACATATGAAGCATCAATCTTGGTCTAACTGGAGCCAATAGAAGAGTCTGTTCAGTGTTATTATATCTGCAGAGTGACAACAAATCACCTCTGCTTTACATTTGATCCATTTTCCAGCATTTGCATGCAACCATTGCTAACTTTGTTTTACTGTCAATATCTTGTATCGTCTACTTACTGCATTTATTAATTCATTTACTGGTTCACTTACTGTACTGACATGATTACTGTATTTGCTGTACACACACATAAAGTGACAGCAGCCAGAATCATGTCAATTAAATAGTATAAAACCTTCAGTCTGATGCGGCTGGTTTGAATAAATTCTTTTTAACAGTTTCAGTGTTTGTAGTTGTTGGAAAACAGCTGCTCAGGAACTGAAATGTTTCACAAACTGCAGTAAAATAAATATTTCAATGGCGGTGAAAACTTTGGTAGTTTTTACATTTCTGAGTTACTTTTTGTGTTAATCAACACTGATTACCTTCATCTGTGTGGTTGTGTCACATATATATGCACATTCCTTTATTGCAACAAACTGTCAGTATTGTCTCACATCTTTTCTGGATATTTCTCTGCAGACACAATAATAATTCTTTGATTATTATATTAATACAATTTGAATATGAAAAACCTCTCTATATATTTTATGTTGAGAAATAATATCCCTCAGTTTTCAGGACTTCATAATGCAGGGACAAAGATGAATTCATGGTTTCATAAAGGAAATGTTTCTAATGGAAACTATAGGATATCAAAAGACATATAATACAGAATATAAGAATTAAAAACATGATGTAATGTATTTTAATGTAAATAACATTGATACTAATGATATAAACAAATACATAATAAATTCTCAATGCTTGTGCAGCCTGGAAGATACTGTAGGTTTTTGTACAGCTGCTCAACCAACTCCAGTCACTGTGTGTCTCGAGCACAATAATAAACAGCAGAATCTTCAGTCTTCAGACTGTTCATCTGCAGATACACCTGCTGTCTGCTGTTGTCTCTGGAGATGGTGAACCGGCCTTTGACTGACTGAGAGTAGTAGATATAAGCACTGTCATGTCTGATATAAGCAATCCACTCCAGTCCTTTTCCAGGAGCCTGTCTGACCCAGTACATGCTGTAGCCACCAAAGTTAAATCCAGAGGCTGTACAGGTCAGTCTGTGAGATTCTCCAGGCCTTTTAATCACTGGTTCAGATTCTGTCAGAGTCTGACCATCAACACCTGTCAAGATATGAAAACAATTCACATGAATTTAGTTGTAACACAATTAAGAACTGTGTCAAGTCAAGATCAGGTAAACTCTTCACCTGCCCAGCAGATAGTTAAAAGCAGCAGTCCTGTCCTATAGTCCATCATGTTAAACTGTGTGTCCACTGTTCTCTGTCCTCCTCTCTGCAGTCAGATAAGTAGAGGTGGAAGATATCTGAGTTTTGCATTGACTCCTCCTTTTTAACGAACAACATCCTCTGTTTAATCTCTCCTCAAAACTTTTTTTTGTTTTAAGGCTTTCTTCTAACCAAAAAGATTTTGTATTGGTCTTGATCTAAGATTAATTTCACAACTATTTTAAAGTTGATTTGGTTTTTATTTCTTACCTGATGTCATTATTATCCTTCTTCGACTGTACGTGACTTTCTAATATTTAAATATGCCTATTTAACATGGCAGGCCAAAGTTATTGTCAAATTTCAGTTTTGGGTCATGTAGTATGAAAATCACCATGTAGGCTTCATTTGAGATGAGCAAACAATATCTCATGTCTCTTTACCTTGTGTTTTTTTTCTTTTTACGTTTTTTTCTGACAACAATAAAAATTGAATTTCATGTATTCTTTTCAAGGGAAACTGACATCCTACATGTTTTCAGCTGTGTTTTGGCCTGCAGCTTCTACTGGTTAGAATTTTTTCTGTGAAAAATCTGATGCACAGTTTTATTAGACCACAAGGAATCACTTCCACCTCTGAAGATAATTCGGCTGCAATTATTCATTACTTAAAAACATTATTTTTTGACAGTTTAGAAACACTGAGCTTCATCAGTGTATTTATAATATAAAGTCTGTTTCTCTCTGTACTGTAACAGTGAGCTGGTGTTGAAATCATTAGTGGTCTGAGGGCTCCTCCTCTGGTGGCTTCATGTTACAAGTGTTCAGGCACTGAGGGGTTTTTGTTCAGGTCTACTGATGCTTTGTGTCACTGTGGCTCTCTGGCACAGTAATACACAGCAGTGTCTTCAGGCTGCACATTCTGTCCGTTTAGAGTCACTGTCTTGCTGGAAGAGTCTAAGCTGATACTGAACTTGTTCTTCAGTGAATCTTTGTAAAATGTGGTGTATCCAACACGTGCTGCTCCAATCCATTCCAGTCCTTTCCCTGCAGGCTGTCTGATCCAATGTGTGTGATGGTTACCAACAGAATAAGAGACCTGACAGGTGATGGTCAGACGTTGACCTGGCTGCACAGTCACAGAGGCTGGCTGTGTCAACTGTTCACACTTCACACCTGTTAACAGGAAAACATGTTGAATATTGAATGAGTGTAATAAGAGTGAACAGTCAGTGTGCTGTGATCATACTGTCAGTGTCTCTGCCTCAGTGAGACTCACAGGATCCAGCAGCCAGCAGCAGCAGCAGAGCCACAGAGAACATGGTTGGTATTGAAGTTGATCTGATGGGAGCTTCTCTTCTTCTGCTGCAGCTGACAGCATGATATCAAGTCTTTATAGCAGACTGTGAGGGAGTTCACTTTGCATAGAGAAGGACACTGACAGGCTATAAAAGAAGGATGAACTGTCCTGTCACATGTAGTCAGAGACTGGATTTTTTTTGGCAAACATTTAGCTTGACAAGAAAATGTATTCTGTCTTGTTTTTTTCTCCCACAAAATTTCAAACACAACTCAATTGAAAACATATTTACACTCACTTAAACAGAATATTTAATGTTCCCAGTCTCAGCTATATATTGGAGAACATCAGAGCTGAATGCAGCAGTTTTATTTAGACTGTGTTTCTCTCAGTGTATTGGTGATGTTGAACTGAAGCTTTGACTTGTTTTGACATGTTGAGTTTTTGTACAGCGTTGCTGCTTCCTGTGTCACTGTGGCTCTCGAGCACAATAATAAACAGCAGAATCTTTAGTCTTCAGACTGTTCATCTGCAGATACACCTGCTTTCTGCTGTTGTCTCTGGAGATGGTGAACCGGCCTTTGACTGACTGAGAGTAGTAGATCTCAGCACTGTCATATCTGATAGTAGCGACCCACTCCAGTCCTTTTCCAGCAGCCTGTCTGATCCAAGCATTCCAGTGATGGCCACTGAACCCAGAATATGTGCAGGTCAGTGTGTGAGATTCTCCAGGCCTTTTAATCACTGGTTCAGACTCAGTCAGTGTTTGACCCTCAGTACCTACAGACATTTAAACAGCTCATCAGTTACTGTAATGCAGCCATATTGTATTTGTACCAGGAGGTTTGTCAGAAAAACAATAACAGTTCTTACCTGCCCAGTTAATTGACAGGATGAGAAAAACAACCCAGTAATCAGGTGTGATCATTGTCAAAGCCAGGTGTCTCTGTCCAGTCTACAGTGTGTATGTCAGTGATTTAGTGTCTGTCCTTCACTCTGCAACACATATGTAGAGATGGAAGAGGTCAGAGTTTTGCATTGACTCCTCCTCAAAGACAAACACATCACATCTCTGGATAAGATATGATTTAGATCATTCTTTCATATTAAGATTTTAATGATGAAGATTCTTTTCAATTGATTCAATGGAAATGTTTCAACTCAAAACAGATGTATTTATTTATTCTCCTCAGCAGCTTTTGTTGGACCATTTAAGTATTGGAAAAATGATGCACAGACATGACCACATATATTTTTAACACCTGATTTAAAACAATCAGTCATGGAAACATTATGAACCATAACTGCTGTAGAAAATACTATGTTAAATATCACACTAAGAAACAGAAGTAACAAAGCACAACATCAGCTGTTGTTTTCATAGTGTGAATCTACTGTATGTGTGT
The DNA here is from genome assembly GCF_041903045.1 of Epinephelus lanceolatus. NCBI lineage: Eukaryota > Metazoa > Chordata > Actinopteri > Perciformes > Serranidae > Epinephelus > Epinephelus lanceolatus. The sequence continues at coordinate 29,617,907 of NC_135751.1, forward strand.
GTGGAGCATAAACTCCATGAATAAAGTGTGGAGACACTGTCATATGCTCCTTAGTGTCATTTGACTTCTTATCTTCTACTGCCACCTGTTGGTGTTTGTAAAAATGTCTGTGGACGTTTTTTAACTCTCTGCTTCCTTTGATGAGCGTGAGTCTCTGGCACAGTAACACACAGCAGAGTCCTCTGGCTTTAAGTTGGACAGTCTCACATACACCATGCTGTTGCTATCATCTCTACTGATTTCTACACAGCCTCTTACACTACTGGCAGAAGTGTTTCTTGTGGCAGCAGAGAGGCCTCTCCTCGTCCATTCCACAGCTTTTCCTGCAGCTTGTCTGATCCAGCTCACAGCATGCAGCTAAATGTGAAGACGTTTGAATAACTGTTAAAATTCATAAATACTTAAATACATTTGATTATAATTTCAAGATTAATTAATCATTAATTTCTGTTTATATATTTATTTAATAATGCAGCAGACACAAATGAAGTGGAAGCAAGATCATCCAGATAAATATTTTAGTTTGCTGCAGCTGGTTGAAGGCTGTATTATTTTTAACTTTTAAAGGTTTCAGTATTCAGGTTGTGGCAGTTTAAAGCCACAGACATACAGAGACACTTGGAGCCTCCAGAGGATTTTAGCTACATGGGAACTGAAACCTGTGTGACGATATGCAATCAGAAAAATAGCTGTATTGCACAGGAAGATGTCTGCTGGATTATCTGTTAAAAATGTATCTATGAAAGTGCTCTTTTATATCATGAAGAAGAGTAAAATAAACAGTAGACAATAAGGACAGTTAACAAGTGTACAGCTGAATTATAGTTCAAACATCCATTTATTCTCTCATTCCATAGTCATTGGACATTGTTGTTTTGACCCCACTCCAAACTCCTGCAAACTATAACAAGTAAAAAGACTTGTAAATCTCAGGTAAAACAATTAGCAAAACCATTAAACTGCTGCACAAATGCTGTTTATGGTTCATTTGTTCAGCTGCTGTCTTCTCTGAGGAGCTGTTTTAATGATGTTCTGTTGTGGAATAAGCAAGATATGATGATTTAGTAATATAATTTCCACAGTCAGATCTGTGTTAAGAAATATTTTTCTACTCAAACATCAGTGGCTCTCTTAAAGTGTTGATTGTAATCTGTAAATTACTTTAAGAACTTTGAGTCAGGACATAATTTTGGTAAGAATGAGCACTGCAGGTTTTTGTACAGCTGCTCAACCAACTCCAGTCACTGTGTGTCTCGAGCACAATAATAAACAGCAGAATCTTCAGTCTTCAGACTGTTCATCTGCAGATACACCTGCTGTCTGCTGTTGTCTCTGGAGATGGTGAACCGGCCTTTGACTGACTGAGAGTAGTATTTGCTGCTACCACCATCAGCAGCGATCCACTCCAGTCCTTTTCCAGGAGCCTGTCTGACCCAGTGCATCCAGTAACTACTAAGCGAAAATCCAGAGACTGTACAGGTCAGTCTGTGAGATTCTCCAGGCCTTTTGATCACTGGTTCAGACTCTGTCAGAGTCTGACCATCAACACCTGTCAAGATATAAGAGAACATAACATGAATTTAGTTGTTACACAAATGAGAACTATGTCAAGTCAAGATTAGTGAATCATCTTCACCTGCCCAGCATATAGTCAAAAGCAGCACTCCTGTCCTATAGTCCATCATGTTAAACTGTGTGTCCACTGTTCTCTGTCCTCCTCTCTGCAGTCAGATAAGTAGAGGTGGAAGATATCTGAGTTTTGCATTGACTCCTCCTCACAGGGAGGAAACAACTGATTGGACTCTTCTTTGGTGAAACTCAACAGAATGTTTAGTCACCAAGAAATGTTCACACAAGTTTGTAGATTAAAAAACATTTTTTGTGTTTGAAATGGAGTAACTTGATCATCAACATTATCACAACAATAATGTAAAAGCAACCATTAGTGAAGCAGTGATGCACAACACGCCTGGATCTGGCATTGTGACAGATTTATGGTTATTTCATGGCAGAAAGGTTGGTAACAGGTGATCATTAGGAGGAGGACATTAATATCTGGCACATTAAGAGCTGAAAACAATTAAGTAAAAACAATCACTTCTTTCCTTCTCTGTCATTTCTTCCTCTTTATAGATGTCACTAGGATCAGTGTTAAAGCCAGATCTTGTCTGCACTCTAGAGTTTTAAAACAGGAATGGTAGATAGTTTTAACATTCAAGAAAGGTTACACACTTGTGACACCCAAAAATATAGAGAGTTGTTTAAAGTCACAGCAGAAGATGCATGTTGTAACATATGTTTAGAGGACTAACATTTAAATTATTGTTCATCATTACAGCTCTGAACTTCTTTTATTAGCTTTGGATATTTGAAAATAACAAACATGCATTTTATTCTTGTTTATTTACACCTCTTTTTATGTGAGGTAGTTGTTGTCTATCAGCAGCAGACAAACAGAAGCTGCCTGAAGTCAACAGAATAACATGAGCTGCTGAGTTGCTGATGGTGTCTTTGTACTGAGGGAAGAAAAGTTCCCATAGGTTTAAAAAGGGAACATGGAACACTGTTGTGTTTTAAAATAGAATATCTTTTCTTCAACAGCAGGCAAACTGTGAATTACTAAACACAATATCTTCAACTGAAAACTTCTCTGACATGTTCATCATTAGTTGATTAGGAGGAGACATTTTTTAATTTACTTTAGTTACATTACTTTTATTTAATAAACTGCTTTTTATTCTTCTACACAGATACACAATTTTAAAGTAAACTCTTTCACTGCCCATTACTTTCCTTATTTATAGCTCCTATTATCAACATGTGTGTGTGGTTGAGTCACATGGTTGCTGGGTATTTGTACAGGTCTGTTGGTGGTTTGTATCACTGTGGGCCGACGCACACAGTAATACACAGCTGTGTCCTCAGGCTGCAGATTCTGTCCTGTTAATGTCACTCTGCTGGCAGAAGTGTCTCTGCTGTAGCTGAACTTGTTCTTCAGAGCAGCATTTTGACGACAGCCGCTTGTTCTCCACTGATGAGAAATCCAGTCCATTGGTTTTCCTTCACGCTGTCTGATCCAACCTGTTGCATAGCTGTCATCAGTCAAAAAATAACCAGAGACCTGACAGGTGATGGTCAGAGACTGTCCAGGCTGCACAACCATTGAGTCTGGCTGGATGAGATCAATACTGTTCACACCTGTGGAAACACAAATCAACATTATCTCCATCATTCATCTGACTATTCAGTGTTTCTAATGTGTTTATTAGTGTGAATCCACTGAAAGCTCCTCACAGGATCCAGCTGCCAGCAGCAGTATCAGAGCTACAGAGAACATGGTTGATGTTGAAGCTGAACTGATGTGAGCTCTTCTGTCCTCTCACTGACACACACACACTTCACTTCTTTATGAGGCAACACACAAGGAGGCTGATTTACATATTGTAAAACAGTGGACTGGAGGGGCTGTTCCTCAACTCTAATGTCATATGGTTTTTGTGGTTCAGAAAACTTGGATGGAATAATTTGACAATAAAAATGAAATTGTCTGTGAGATGCAGTATAGTCTGGAGTTTTTCAAAATGTGAATGCAGCTTCTAAAAGTCACTAGTTTCACAGTGGGTGAGCCAAATAAACATAAAATCCTCTTTGCCCACTTAGCTCAGTCAGCTGAGTGGGCAAAGATATTTTATTTAAATAACTTTCCAGAAATTGCCTGACAAGTGATGTCACGTCTGCTCTACTTGCTGAGACATCACTCTGCTTTGTCTGTGTCTGTCTCTAACTGAAGTGGCGGCTGGTTTGATCATGGAGGAGTGAGTGACAGCTAACTTGACTCAGTCTTTTTCTCGGTCAGCCAAACTGTGTCAAATTCTGTTCTCTTGTGCTTCTTGGGTCGTCCACAGGCAGTGTCTGATGTTTCTGCATCAAACTAGCTGTCACTGGCATCTCTGTGGACAAACCAGCTGCCTCTGTAACCTGACCTGTAAATGCATCAAAACAGCCCATGCAGCATACACATATGACAAGGCCCACTTTTTTAAATAAGCTAACACAGTGTAAATACATTTATGGAAGTCAGATTAAACGGATTGGATACTTTGCATTGTTGATGAAAACAAACTTTTTTTGTAATTTGACTATTGAGTTGTCTAAAGACTATTGATGTAGTCACTGATGCAGTTACGATTCTAAAAATATTTGCATGTGTTATTTTTTTTGTTTGCTTTTGTTTTTGTTTTTTTCAATAATGATGTTGGGAAGGAGAAAGTGTGTTTGAGAATTCAGCTCTACAGGAGATAAATGACAAGCTTTTAAAAGTTGTCAACTGAATTTATTCCATCACTGGTGATGTCAGAGTATTTAGATTAATGAAAACAGCTGCTGTTAGAGATAATGAAGAAGGATTTATAAAATCTAAAGTCTGTTTCTCTCTGTACTGTAACAGTGAGCTGGTGTTGAAATCATTAGTGGTCTGAGGGCTCCTCCTCTGGTGGCTTCATGTTACAAGTGTTCAGGCACTGAGGGGTTTTTGTTCAGGTCTACTGATGCTTTGTGTCACTGTGGCTCTCTGGCACAGTAATACACAGCAGTGTCCTCAGGCTGCACATTCTGTCCGTTTAGAGTCACTGTGTTGCTGGAAGAGTCTGTGCTGATACTGAACTTGCTCTTCAGTGAATCTTTGTAGTATGAAGCACCGGTGTGTTTCATTCCAATCCACTCCAGTCCTTTCCCTGCAGGCTGTCTGATCCAAGCTGTGTAGTAGCTGCTCACAGAATAAGAGACCTGACAGGTGATGGTCAGACGTTGACCTGGCTGCACAGTCACAGAGGCTGGCTGTGTCAACTGTTCACACTTCACGCCTGTTAAAAAGAGAAAACGTTTTGTAACAAATGATCAAATTAACAAAAGAAGAACTGCTGACTTTGACAAATCCAGAGAGACTCACATCCAGCTGCCAACAGCAGCAGCAGAGCTACAGAGAACACGGTTTATGTTGAAACTGACGTGCTGTGAACTCCACTGACAGCCTGATGTGATGTTTTTATAGCTGAGTAACAAGGAAGCTCACTGAGTTTGCATAGAATCAAACATATAAAGATTCAATGTTGGTCTAACTGGAGCCAATAGAAGAGTCTGTTCAGTGTTATTATATCTGCAGAGTGACCACAAATCACCTCTCATAATTTAATTCATTACACACTGTAACATTTTGTCTTTGTGTTAATTGTTAATTTTGTTTTATGGTACAAAATGCATGCCTGAATATATAGTACTGATGCTTCTGGTTTGCAGGTTTAAACAGAAAAAATTTAAATGGTAAATGGACACAAAACAGCTTTAGTGTTACCATGAAGTTAACATTAATCACTGTTTTCAACATGTTTTGGATTGTGAACATTTCAGGTTTCTATTTATCTTCAAATCCAGCCAATTTCTGTGATCAAACGTTGTTCTGATGTGCTTTACTTGTGTTTTTTTTGTTTTGTTGTTTTCTTGAGGGGGTGATATTCAGAGGAACTGATGAGTTTACAGTCAAATATACAGAAATCTAATGTGGATATATCAAAGTGCTTTTGCAGGTGGTGAGAAAACTCTGATGTCATTAAGATCACATTGCTGTTTGTTGTCTGTGGAGGTTTTTGTGCAGCTGTTCCACTGTCTTCAGTCACTGTGCTTTGTCGAGCACAGAAGTAAACAGCAGAATCTTCTGCTGTCAGGCTCTTGACCTCGAGGTACTGAGTGCTGCTGGGCACATCTTCAGTCATGATGAAACGACTTTGAAAGGAGCTGCCATAGCTAGCAGAGTTTGAACCTGTGTTCATCCTCCCAATCCACTCCAGAGCATTCCCTGGCCTCTGTCGTATCCAGTGCAGATAGTTGCTTGTCATGCTATAACCAGAAATGATACATGACATCTTCACTGTCTCTCCAGGTCTTTTCACCTCAGAGGAAGACTGGTCCAGTTTGATCTCACTCCAAACTCCTGTAAGTAAAGATTATTATCAATAAAACTTTAATAATCACAGGCTGCACATTTATGAAATCAGTAAAGCAGATTTAAGTTTCTCACCATGAACAGTAACAACAAATAACAAACTCCAGATAACTGTATTTTCCATTCTGTGATAAACACTGTAGTTCAGTGCTTTCTGATCTGAGTGTTTCAGAAATATATCAAACTGTCCCAGTGATCTGCCACAAGTTGCTGATGGTGTGTTTATAAGAGAGGAAGAGTTTGCATAGACCTCCCTCTGTGGGTTTAAACAGGGAACATGTGACACAGATACATTTCCATAAGTAGAGTATCTCTACAAGAACGACACGGGAAACTGTAAAATATTAATATCCTGGCAACTAATTTCTGCTCCAATGGAAGATAACGGGACAACGACAATCTTTAACTAATGGTGCAATGAAGAGCTTTTTGGCTAAATTACAAAAAGTTATTTACATTGTTTGTTTTGTATTTGTGAAGAGGCAGAGCTACTGTTTAAGTTATAATGAAGTTATCAGATGTTATTTTCCATCCCATTACATGGTAACAGGGCACATTTTGCCCCATCCTCTCTGGGCATCACAATACACAAAAGTAAATGATTAAAACATGTCATATACATCTTGTATTCAGGGAAAATCAAGCCTATCTAACTCTCTTCTATACTGATGTTGGCTGCAGTGGAAGTCAGATGACATCTACACAGATGCATTAAATACATAACTTTTCTTCTGTCTACCATGAACAAGAAATGGCCTCTATTAGTGAATTCTATAAACAGGGTTTTGCATTGACTCCTCAGCACAGTAAGGATACAGCTGATTGGACGGCTTAATGTTTATTTATTGTTCTTGTTTTTTTCTTTTTACATTTGGTACAATATCAGATAAAGAGTGGCCTGTGGGACTCTGGGTGAAGTGTTCAGAAGTCCTGCTGTTCCAGTTTTATAATTACGGTTGGATCAAAGTGGTGTCTCATGATCAGCTTTATTCTTTTCTCTCTATCTTAGTATCATATTCAGTGTTTTAGTGCATTCATTGTGCCTTGGTCAGAGTCTGCACCTTCAGCCCCTGATTCTGTATACTGCTCCTAAATTAGCACATGCAGTAATTTCTTTTAACCCCAAAGCAAAGACAGTTGTTGTTTATCAGCCCAGTCAGAGGGGTTACTGTAGGTTTTTGTACAGCTGTTTAATCAACTCCAGTCACTGTGGCTCTCGAGCACAATAATAAACAGCAGAATCTTCAGTCTTCAGACTGTTCATCTGCAGATACACCTGCTGTCTGCTGTTGTCTCTGGAGATGGTGAACCGGCCTTGAACTGACTGAGAGTAGGATTTGCCACTACTGTCACTAGTGATATAAACGATCCACTCCAGTCCTTTTCCAGGAGCCTGTCTGATCCAAGCCATCCAGTAGTCACTGAATGTGAATCCAGAGGCTGTACAGGTCAGTCTGTGAGATTCTCCAGGCCTTTTAATCACTGGTTCAGATTGAGTCAGAGTCTGACCATCAACACCTGTCAAACAAAAACAAAAGTGTGAAATATGTCAGACACACAAATAAAAACTGTGTCAAGTTAAGATCAGGTAAAATCTTCACCTGCCCAGCAGATAGTTAAAAGCAGCAGTCCTGTCCTATAGTCCATCATGTTAAACTGTGTGTCCACTGTTCTCTGTCCTCCTCTCTGCAGTCAAATAAGTAGAGGTGGAAGATATCTGAGTTTTGCAGTGACTCCTCCTCACATGGAGCAAGAGACAGCTGAAATGGACAAGAATCTCAGCTTGTTACAGGTGGATGTACAGGAGGATTTAAATTGTGTAAAATGTCAATTTAAATTTCATATTCACAATCAGCATTCAATTCAATTCAAAAACACTTTATTCGTCCCCGGGGGGCAATTTAAAAGGAGCATGAAAGTAGTTTTACAGGCAGCACATGTCACAGACATTCATTCAAACACAGATAAAACACAAAATTAAAAAAACAACACACAAGTAAAGTGCTTAGTGTCATACGATTGTAAAGTGCTTAAGTGCTTCAGGGTTCAGAGTTGATGAGCTGGACAGCCCTGGGGACAAAGGTGGCTTTCCTCCGCTGTGTCCTGCAGCCAGGACAGCGGAGTCTGCGTCCGGAGGGGAGCCACTGAAACTCAGAGGATAAAACGTGGGTGGGGTCTTGTAGAATCCGGTGAGCTGATTTCAGTGTCAGTTGATCACACAAGGTTGTGAGACTTCGAATAGGCTGCTCAATGATCTTTGAGCAGACTTTGACTGTATTCAACAGGCAATTTCTGTTTTGCAGAGTGATGGAATGAAACCAGCAAATAAATGAAAAGGTTATGACATTTTCAATGAAGGCGTAATAGAATGTGGTGAGAATGTCCTTGTTGACCCCAAAATCATTAGCATGTAACTCAACAGACTATTGATCCACAGGACCTGACTATGATAACAGTTCAGACTGAGAATCTCACATCAACCTGGGCCAATCTCCACACATTGACAAAAGACCACATAGAATACATTGTAATTGTTATGTTGATTTTTGCTGTTTATGCTAATGGCATATCTTTTAATTTAATTACGAACATCTGTTTCAAAATCATGAAAAACATTAAGTTATCAGTTCAACGGGTCAGTAAATTGCACTTTCAGGATAGCTACAATACACAATTAAATTTCTGAAGATAATTCAGCTGAATTTATTTCATTACTAATAAGTTTAATGTTTAAGAAAAAATAAATTGATTAATGTATGCATTATGTAATTAAGTTTTCATTGTGAAATGACATACAATAATGTATCAGTGATTGAAACCTCCAGGTATTTAAATGGCTGTAACAGTGAGCTGGTGTTGAAATCATTAGTGGTCTGAGGGCTCCTCCTCTGGTGGCTTCATGTTACAAGTGTTCAGGCACTGAGGGGTTTTTGTTCAGGTCTACTGATGCTTTGTGTCACTGTGGCTCTCTGGCACAGTAATACACAGCAGTGTCTTCAGGCTGCACATTCTGTCCGTTTAGAGTCACTGTGTTGCTGGAAGAGTCTAAGCTGATACTGAACTTGTTCTTCAGTGAATCTTTGTAGTGAGTGCCTCCAGTATTTTTCATTCCAATCCACTCCAGTCCTTTCCCTGCAGGCTGTCTGATCCAAGCTGTGTAGTAGCTGTCCACAGAATAAGAGACCTGACAGGTGATGGTCAGACGTTGACCTGGCTGCACAGTCACAGAGGCTGGCTGTGTCAACTGTTCACACTTCACACCTGTTAAAAAGAGAAAACGTTTTGTAACAAATGATCAAATTAACAAAAGAAGAACTGTTGACTTTGACAAATCCAGAGAGACTCACATCCAGCTGCCAACAGCAGCAGCAGAGCTACAGAGAACATGGTTTATGTTGAAACTGACGTGCTGTGAACTCCACTGACAGCCTGATGTGATGTTTTTATAGCTGAGTAACAAGGAAGCTCACTGAGTTTGCATAGAATCAAACATATGAAGCATCAATCTTGGTCTAACTGGAGCCAATAGAAGAGTCTGTTCAGTGTATGTCAGTGTATGAGTACAGCTTTTCTTGCAGTTGCAGCATTAATTCAAAATCATTTGCTCACTCACTATACAGTGACAGTACCCAGGATCATGTAAGTAGTATGACAACTTAAATCTGATGCTGTTTCAGTGTTTGCAGATGTTGAGAAACAGCTGCACAGGAACTGAAACATGAGACAAACTGCAAAGTGGTGGCTCATATATTTATGAGTTACTTTTTTGTAATAATCAACACAGTTTACCTTCATCTGTGTTGTTGTGTCAGAAATCAAAAGCAGTCCTAATCAAACATCATGCTTTGTGATTTATATGTGTTTTAAATGTATTTATTTATTTGGTTTGTTATATTCATTTTATATGGAATATATATGAAAATGTGACACAGACCAAATAAAGACACATATATTCCTGCACATTTAGAGATGTAGCTACATTTCCTTCATATTCAGACACAGATAACTTTATTGCATCAAACTTTTATTGTTCTCTCACATCTTTTTGGGTAATTATCTGCAGTTAAAACATAACAATGATCCTTTCACTGATATATTACCATAATTTCATCAAATATGAAAAACATCTGTATTTAAAGCATTAAGCTTTAGTTCAGTCCAGGGTTTGAGTATCAGTCAGTTAAGATCAGTGAGAACAGCAGATGAGTGTCTCCTTTTAGTAACAGAGGAAAGATAAACTTGACGCTGACTGCCCTCTAGTGATTTTATTAAAGAAACTGCAACATTAATTTCCACTCATATTCCGACTCTCTTCATTCCACATAATAAACAGACATTATTGTGTCTTAATCAGCAGAGATGTAAATGCAGATTGTTGTGCTGTCTTTGGCCCTTTTATGAACAAGTCACCTTTACTGTGTTTTTTATTTGTTAAATGCTTGATGAATGTACAGAAATACAAAAATAATGTATCAAGTAAGAGGATATTTGAAAAATAAGAGAGAAAAAGTGGCAACAAGGTTTGACCTCTAAAATATCTAAATGCTTCAGGAAAAGATTTTTTCCTTTCATATGGCTGTAAAATGTGTTAACTTCAAGACTGTATGAGGAGGTTGTTTTTATATAGAAAAAACATTTTCATAAAAACACTACGGACGCACAATCTGAAAATCAGGTGGAAGGTTTTTATTTTTCAGTGTTACTAAAATATGATCTTTTGCACGATCTTCATGCATGTGCTCATGATGACATATGGAGCCAAGTTCATCTTATTATTACGGACAATTTAGTTAACATTATTGCAAAAAAAAGTGATAGAGAGACAACTGAATGATCCTAGTGATGGTGGTAAATAGAGGAAGTAGTTTTTGTATGAGTCTCCTATTATTGTCTCTCACTGTGTCTCTCTGGCACAGTAATACACTGCTGTGTCCTCGCTCTTCAGACTGTTCATCTGTAGATAGACTTTACTGCTGGAGTCATCTCTGGAGATGGTGAATCTACCCTGGACTGACTGGGAGTAATAGATAGGAGTACTATATGTGCCAATATAAGCAATCCACTCCAGTCCTTTTCCAGGAGCCTGTCTCACCCAGTTCATACGGTAGCTGCTGAATGTGTACCACATGAATCCAGAGGCTGTACAGGTCAGTCTGTGAGATTCTCCAGGCCTTTTAATCACTGGTTCAGATTCTGTCAGACTCTGACCATCAACACCTGTCAAAACAGCAAGAAAACCATGACCTGTAACACATTTACAACCTGAAAGAAAACCTAATGTGAAAATCATCAAAAATCTTCACCTGCCCAGCAGATAGTTAAAAGCAGCAGTCCTGTCCTATAGTCCATCATGTTAAACTGTGTGTCCACTGTTCTCTGTCCTCCTCTCTGCAGTCAGATAAGTAGAGGTGGAAGATATCTGAGTTTTGCATTGACTCCTCCTCACAGAAGAGGTTACAACTGGGCTTGACATTCAGTTTTGCCCTAGCCACAGTGTGACCCTCAAGAATAAGCTTGTATAGCTAATAGATGGATAGGTGCAACATGAAGGTTCATTGTACAGTTAAGGTTTGTCTGACATGTTTCAATTAAACTGGTCTAAATGCCTTAAATGCCACGTTTCTGTCAGAGAAGAAGAAATCATGCTTGAGGTCTCCTCACTCTCTGTCACAGATGGTGATTGAGTCCTCTAAACACACACTCTTTGGTTTATAGACAGTAATGCTGAAAAGGCAGGGCAGCACTGTTCCCAGTGTTGTGCAGGCACAATGCAGGTACACTGTGGTACAATTATTCAAGTCCATTGTTTTTACCCTGGAACATTATGAATCTTATAATGATTGGACCGTCTCTATCGGGGTCAATTTACAGGTTATTTCCAAACTGTATGAGGAAATTTCTCTTCTTTCAAATCTACCTTTATTAGAGTCTCTGAACCCATTGGATATTGGTCTGACAGCAATAACGGCCAATATTCCAGGAGATCAGGTGAAGCAAGCAGATATGCGGCACACAGACTTCCTCGTCCGTATGCCGGTCATTTTGGCTAATATCTGTAAACAGGTATTTGCATATGAATCTAGATAAACTGAGAAAGTAATATAACACAGAGTTCTCAGACAATAGTTGATGGTTTCTGAGGTTGCATTTCTGGCAATGCCATCCACCTCTGCACACTGACTGTTTTCCTGCCTCTCAAACATGATTGGTTAATACTGCTCAGACTACACACGGACAACAGCCTGACACAAGAACATGTCCAATACCCAAACTTGTCCTGTTGCCTACAGATTCTGTATACATATGTAGATCTGTTTACTAAGATTAAATGAGCTGTAATAAATGATAGTGACGAGTAAATTGTGTCTGTGAGTCGTAAAAATATGTTCTGATGGTACTGCATGTCTGTGCAGTATGTTGGATACATCCACACCATCCAACATGGTTGATGTTGAAGCTGAACTGATGTGAGCTCTTCTGTCCTCTCACTGATACACACAAACACACACTGAATCATTATAAAGATGAAATGTTCAGGTGTTTTTAGAGAAGGTAGAACTTGCATATCCAACACACTGTAGATTGTGAAAGAAGACAAATTTTTAAATGATTACCATCACCATGAAGTTGGCTAAACATTTTTGATTCAGTCACTAACACAGTTCTGATTCAGATGATAAATGTATGTTTTTGCAAAAAACGATATCAAGGAAGAGAAATTGGTTTTATTGGGAATAATTTCTACTGTAGTTGATCACAAACTTTTAAAATGTAGTTGTGAGCTGAATTTATTCTGTTACTTTAATGTTATTAACATACAATGCATTGTTAGAGTATTTAGAATCCAAAGTCTGTTTCTCTCTGTACTGTAACAGTGAGCTGGTGTTGAAATCATTAGTGGTCTGAGGGCTCCTCCTCTGGTGGCTTCATGTTACAAGTGTTCAGGCACTGAGGGGTTTTTGTTCAGGTCTACTGATGCTTTGTGTCACTGTGGCTCTCTGGCACAGTAATACACAGCAGTGTCTTCAGGCTGCACATTCTGTCCGTTTAGAGTCACTGTGTTGCTGGAAGAGTCTAAACTGATACTGAACTTGTTTTTCAGTGAATCTTTATAGTCTGTGCTCCCTCCAACACGACTACGTCCAATCCACTCCAGTCCTTTCCCTGAAGGCTGTCTGATCCAATGTGTGTAGTAGCTGCCCACAGAATAAGAGACCTGACAGGTGATGGTCAGACGTTGACCTGGCTGCACAGTCACAGAGGCTGGCTGTGTCAACTGTTCACACTTCACACCTGTTAAAAGGAGAAAATGTTTTGTAAGAAATGATCAAATTAACAAAAGAAGAACTGTTGACTTTGACAAATCCAGAGAGACTCACATCCAGCTGCCAACAGCAGCAGCAGAGCTACAGAGAACATGGTTTATGTTGAAACTGACGTGCTGTGAACTCCACTGACAGCCTGATGTGATGTTTTTATAGCTGAGTAACAAGGAAGCTCACTGAGTTTGCATAGAATCAAACATATGAAGCATCAATCTTGGTCTAACTGGAGCCAATAGAAGAGTCTGTTCAGTGATATTATATCTGCAGAGTGACAACAAATCACCTCTGCTTTACATTTGATCCATATTCCAGCATTTGCATGCAACCATTGCTAACTTTGTTTTACTGTCAATATTTTGTATCATCTACTTACTGCATTTATTAATTCATTTACTGGTTCACTTACTGTACTGACATGATTACTGTATTTGCTGTACACACACATAAAGTGACAGCAGCCAGAATCATGTCAATTAAATAGTATAAAAACTTCAGTCTGATGCGGCTGGTTTCAATAAATTCTTTTTAACAGTTTCAGTGTTTGTAGTTGTTGGAAAACAGCTGCTCAGGAACTGAAATGTTTCACAAACTGCAGTAAAATAAATATTTCAATGGCGGTGAAAACTTTGGTAGTTTTTACATTTCTGAGTTACTTTTTGTGTTAATCAACACTAATTACCTTCATCTGTGTGGTTGTGTCACATATATATGCACATTCCTTTATTGCAACAAACTGTCAGTATTGTCTCACATCTTTTCTGGATATTTCTCTGCAGACACAATAATAATTCTTTGATTATTATATTAACACAATTTGAATATGAAAAACCTCTCTATATCTTTTATGTTTAGAAATAATATCCCTCAGTTTTCAGGACTTCATAATGCAGGGACAAAGATGAATTCATGGTTTCATACAAGAAATGTTTCTAATGGAAACTATAGGATATCAAAAGACATATAACACAGAATATAAGAATTAAAAATATGATGTAATGTATTTTAATGTAAATAATATTGATACTAATGATATAAACAAATACATAATAAATTCTCAATTCTTGTGCCGCCTGGAAGATACTGTAGGTTTTTGTACAGCTGCTCAACCAACTCCAGTCACTGTGTGTCTCCAGCACAATAATAAACAACAGAATCTTCAGTCTTCAGACTGTTCATCTGCAGATACACCTGCTGTCTGCTGTTGTCTCTGGAGATGGTGAACCGGCCTTTGACTGACTGAGAGTAGTAGATGCTGTCACTATCATGCTCAATAATAGCAATCCACTCCAGTCCTTTTCCAGCAGCCTGTCTGATCCAAGCTTTAGCATAATGGCTACTGAACCCAGAATATGTGCAGGTCAGTGTGTGGGATTCTCCAGGCCTTTTAATTGCTGGTTCAGACTCAGACAGTGTTTAACCCTCAGTACCTACAGACATTTAAACAGCTCATCAGTTACTGTAATGCAGCCATATTGTATTTGTACCAGGAGGTTTGTCAGAAAAACAATAACAGTTCTTACCTGCCCAGTTAATTGACAGGATGAGAAAAACAACCCAGTAATCAGGTGTGATCATTGTCAAAGCCAGGTGTCTCTGTCCAGTCTACAGTGTGTATGTCAGTGATTTAGTGTCTGTCCTTCACTCTGCAACACATATGTAGAGATGGAAGAGGTCAGAGTTTTGCATTGACTCCTCCTCAAAGACAAACACATCACATCTCTGGATAAGATATGATTTAGATCATTCTTCCATATTAAGATTTTAATGATGAAGATTCTTTTCAATTGATTCAATGGAAATGTTTCAACTCAAAACAGATGTATTTATTTATTCTCCTCAGCAGCTTTTGTTGGACCATTTAAGTATTGGAAAAATGATGCACAGACATGACCACATATATTTTTAACACCTGATTTAAAACAATCAGTCATGGAAACATTATGAACCATAACTGCTGTAGAAAATACTATGTTAAATATCACACTAAGAAACAGAAGTAACAAAGCACAACATCAGCTGTTGTTTTCATAGTGTGAATCTACTGTATGTGTGTGTGGAGCATAAACTCTATGAATAAAGTGTGGAGACACTGTCATACGCTCCTTAGTGTCATTTGACTTCTTATCTTCTACTGCCACCTGTTGGTGTTTGTAAAAATGTCTGTGGAGGTTTTTTAACTCTCTGCTTCCTTTGACGAGCGTGAGTCTCTGGCACAGTAACACACAGCAGAGTCCTCTGGCTTTAAGTTGGACAGTCTCACATACACCATGCTGTTGCTATCATCTCTACTGATTTCTACACAGCCTCTTACACTACTGGCAGAAGTGTTTCTTGTGGCAGCAGAGAGGCCTCTCCTCGTCCATTCCACAGCTTTTCCTGCAGCTTGTCTGATCCAGCTCACAGCATGCAGCTAAATGTGAAGACTTTGAATAACTGTTAAAATTCATAAATTCTTAAATACATCTGATTATAATTTCAAGATTAATTAATCAGTTTTTTCTTTATATATTTATTTAATAATGCAGCAGACACAAATGAAGTGGAAGCAAGATCATCCAGATAAATATTTTAGTTTGCTGCAGCTGGTTGAAGGCTGTATTATTTTTAACTTTTAAAGGTTTCAGTATTCACGTTGTGGCAGTTTAAAGCCACAGACATACAGAGACACTTGGAGCCTCCAGAGGATTTTAGCTATATGGGAACTGAAACCTGTGTGATGATATGCAATCACAAAAATAGCTGTATTGCACAGGAAGATGTCTGCTGGATTATCTGTTAAAAATGTATCTATGAAAGTGCTCTTTTATATCATGAAGAAGAGTAAAATAAACAGTAGACAATAAGGACAGTTAACAAGTGTACAGCTGAATTATAGTTCAAACATCCATTTATTCTCTCACTCCATAGTCATTGGACATTGTTGTTTTGACCCCACTCCAAACTCCTGCAAACTATAACAAGTAAAAAGACTTGTAAATCTCAGGTTAGACAATTAGCAAAACCATTAAACTGCTGCACAAATGCTTTTTATGGTTCATTTGTTCAGCTGCTGTCTTCTCTGAGGAGCTGTTTTAATGATGTTCTGTTGTGGAATAAGCAAGATATGACAATTTAGTGATATAATTTCCACAGTCAGATCTGTGTTAAGAAATATTTTTCTACTCAAACATCTGTGGCTCTCTTAAAGTGTTGATTGTAATCTGTAGGTTTCTTGAACAACTTTGAGTCTGGACATAATTTTGGTAAGAATGAGCACTGCAGGTTTTTGTACAGCTGCTCAACCAACTCCAGTCACTGTGTGTCTCGAGCACAATAATAAACAGCAGAATCTTCAGTCTTCAGACTGTTCATCTGCAGATACACCTGCTGTCTGCTGTTGTCTCTGGAGATGGTGAACCGGCCTTGAACTGACTGAGAGTAGTGTTTGCTGCTACCACTATTATCATTCCAGGCAACCCACTCCAGTCCTTTTCCAGGAGCCTGTCTGACCCAGTTCATCCAGTGGCTACTAAGTGAAAATCCAGAGGCTGTACAGGTCAGTCTGTGAGATTCTCCAGGCCTTTTAGTCACTGGTTCAGACTGAGTCAGAGTCTGACCATCAACACCTGTCAAGACAGCAAGTAAACCATGAAATGTCAGAAACACAAATGAGAACTATGTCAAGTGAAGATGAGGTAAAATCTTCACCTGCCCAGCAGATAGTTAAAAGCAGCAGTCCTGTCCTATAGTCCATCATGTTAAACTGTGTGTCCACTGTTCTCTGTCCTCCTCTCTGCAGTCAGATAAGTAGAGGTGGAAGATATCTGACTTTTGCATTGACTCCTCCTTTTTAATGAACAATAACCTCTATTCAATCTCTCCTCAAAACTTATTTTCATGCTGTGGCTTTCTCCTGCATGACAATATTTTGTTATATTATTTTACATAAAGAATCATCTCACTGTATCTCTTACAGTTTTGATTGTTTTCACATTATGATCCTGATGTTACTGTCGTTCTTGATTTACTGTCACTTTGTAAGATCTGAACACATGTATTTATATGGCAGCTGGTTTTCTCCAATGAAATTTCAATAATGTGACTATGGTTACTGTTTATAAATAAAAGTTATTAATATTATCAATTAAAATTGTTTTCAGTTCATGTACTATGAAAATAACATTGTATGCTGTCTCAGAAAGGCAAACAACATTTCATATCTCCTGATTTGTTTTTTTTATCAAATAAAGATTTTGTGTTCCATAATAAGAACAGAATTTCTGTGCATTTCTTTTGAATTAATCTGTTGATTTAAAACCAATTATTCTGATCTTTAAAAATACTGAACTAATAATCAGCTCTTAAACAACTAAATTTCAGAGCACAGAATCCAACATGTGAAGACTGTTCAAATTCAGTGGAATCAAATGAATTTAGCTTACGTCACATCTCTCACTGTACATTATAAATGTATAAATTCAACAAAGAAGTTCTTGAAAAGGTGATTTTGGAACAACTAGAAAGGCTCTGCCTGAAGATCTCAAGCAGTGATCAGGTTTGAATTTGGAATCAGCACATCACAGATAACAGCAGGATCCTGATCATGAAAGGCTTTAAAACAAACAGTAACATCTTTAAATCAGTTGTAGATACGATAAGTAACTATTGAAGGGCAGCAGGGTCTGGTGTGACATGTTAACTTTTGATAGAGTGTATTAAAATCCCAGTGGCAACAATTAAAAGCCAAGTTTGGAAGAGATAAAACCTTGGGACCTTCTCCAGGTCAACAAATGAGAGAAAAGACCTGATCATGGTGATCTGTCTCACTGGAGTTAATTAATGATCAGCACTAATGTGAAGTATATACAGGGAGCATTATATCAACACTAATATGCAGCAAGGTTTTGATGGCTGTCACATGACTTGTATCAAAACAGTGTGAGGTTTAATTCATGGACTCGTTCTCCCACTGAAACATGTTAGTATTGAGTCACATGGTTGCTGGGTATTTGTACAGGTCTGTTGGTGGTTTGTATCACTGTGGGGTAACGCACACAGTAATACACAGCTGTGTCCTCAGGCTGCAGATTCTGTCCTGTTAATGTCACTCTGCTGGCAGAAGTGTCTCTGCTGTAGCTGAACTTGTTCTTCAGAGCAGCATTTTGATAAAGGTTGCCACCACTCCCTCCCCACTGATCGAAGATCCAGTCCATTGGTTTTCCTTCACGCTGTCTGATCCAACCTGTTGCACAGTTGTTATCAGTCAAAGAATAACCAGAGACCTGACAGGTGATGGTCAAAGACTGTCCAGGCTGCACAACCATTGAGTCTGGCTGGATGAGATCAATACTGTTCACACCTGTGGAAACACAAATCAACATTATCTCCATCATTCATCTGACTATTCAGTGTTTCTAATGTGTTTATTAGTGTGAATCCACTGAAAGCTCCTCACAGGATCCAGCTGCCAGCAGCAGTATCAGAGCTACAGAGAACATGGTTGATGTTGAAGCTGAACTGATGTGAGCTCTTCTGTCCTCTCACTGACACACACACACTTCACTTCTTTATGAGGCAACACACAAGGAGGCTGATTTACATACAGTAGTGATGATAGTAAATCAGCTGACTGGAGGTGTTGTTCTTCATCTCCAAGGCCATATGATGTTTGTGATTCAGAAAACATGGATGGAATAATTTGATAATAAAA
Organism: Epinephelus lanceolatus; assembly: GCF_041903045.1. Taxonomy (NCBI): domain Eukaryota; kingdom Metazoa; phylum Chordata; class Actinopteri; order Perciformes; family Serranidae; genus Epinephelus; species Epinephelus lanceolatus. The sequence goes on from NC_135751.1 coordinate 29,636,919, forward strand.
ATGGAATCCACTGTAAAACGCAGCATGTCGTGGAGTTTTTTCAAAATGTGAATGCAGTTTTTAAAAATCACTGGTTTCCCCACCATTATGAACATTTTTTTCACAGTGTGTAGCTGAATAATCAGAAAATCCCATTTTGTTCACAGCATAGAAATGAAATATTTCTATGTTTCATAGTCTCAGTGAGTGAAAGGAGAACATTTGTATAATGTTTTGTACACAGACAGTTTATAGAGATACATATACAGTCAATGGTTTTGTGATCACATCACTGTGAGTTATATCATTCTTTTACATCATGATCATATATATTTTTAATAATGCAGATTCTTTTCAAGTTCTTCAACTGTAAGTTTTATTTATATTCAGATTAGAGGTATTTATCATTCTCTTTGGCAGCATTTGTTTAACCATCCATATCCTGGATATATTGTCCAAATATATTCTCAGCACTGTTAAAAATCAATAATGGGAACATTATTAACAATTACATTGAAAACAGGATGTAACAAACCACAACATCTGCTGTGTCTTTCATAGTGTCTTAGTTTGTGTTGTACCAAGTCTTATCTTCGACTGCCACCTGTAGGTCTTTGTGAAAAAAACGTCTGTGGAGTTCTTGTACAGCCTCTCTGCTTCTTTGAACCACTGTGTGTGTTTGGCACAGTAATACACAGCAGAGTCCTCTGGCTTTAAGTTGGACAGTCTCAGATACACCATGCTGTTGCTATCATCTCTACTGACTTCTGCACGGCCTCTTACACTGCTGGCATAAGTGTTTCTGCTGGCATCAGAGAAGCTGCTTCCTATCCATTCCAGTGCTTTTCCTGCAGGTTGTCTGATCCAGCTCATAGTACAGCAGCTAAATGTGAAGCCAGATCCCCTGCAGGAGAGACTGAGAGTCTCACCAGGCTTTTTCACTACTGAACTGGAAGGAATGGACTCCATACTCTGACCTGTACAACCTGAGGAGATGAAAGGAGAGAGGAACCACAGAAGAAAGTGAGACAGTCACTTGGGAAGTTTTCTGCTATCACTGACTGACCATCAGTCCATGTTGTCTGATAAAAGATGAAGCAGCAAGAAGCAGGAGAACTCACAGGGCAGAGAGAGAGCAACCAGCAGAAGAGTGAGTGTGTTCATCATCCTGAGGCTGGAGATGTGACCTCTGATGCTCCACACAAAGTACAAGAGCAGTCAGCAGGACAGAAGTACACTGCACACACTGAAGATTTGCATCAGGATATCATGGAGAGGGAGTGGCTCCTCAACTGGCACTCTGTCAAAGGATTACATCATTCATTTTTGGTTCATTTGCTAATGGAGTTGCTTTTCTTTCCATGTAGGATACAATAGCAAATTCAGATATATTTGTCTTTGAATAAATTTAGAAAATTAGATTTTTGAGATGTAATAGATGAATGCAAAATCTCAGCACACCTGAAGGCACAGGTGCGTAGGAAGAGGGCGTAACCCAAAACGTGTCCACAAAATCAAAGAAAGGTTCCCGCACACCGTATTGCTCTCAGTCAAACATTTATTGGCGTAACGTTTCGGTCGATGTGACCTTCATCAGACATATTGGTATCGGTATGATATGTCTGATGAAGGTCACATCGACCGAAACGTTACGCCAATAAATGTTTGACTGAAAGCGATACAGTGTGCGGGAACCTTTCTTTGATTTTGAGATGAAATAGATGAATTAATGTTTTCACGTCTTCTCTGGGGATGTGTGGGATTAGTCAACTAGTCAATTAAATGCACCTCAAGGAGATGAGCAGCAAGTAGAGAGGATGAGCTTAGATGGAGGAAACACAGGTGTATATGTGTCTCGTCTTTGCATTTCTCTCATCATCGTCCCTTGGTGGAGCTGTAAGATGCAAGGAAGAGATGCAAGTGAGGGAAGAGAGGAAACACTTTAACATAATGAAAAGCAGCTGCAGTGTTTCCTCCATGAAATGAGAGTTTATGTTATTGCAGTATCACTTATTGTTCAGCTTCATCACAACGTCTCACAAGCACCAGAATAAACAGCAGCTCCTTCAGTCTTGGTGCTGTGGTGAAGTGAGCTCACAAAGGGTGTGTGTATAAATTATAGTTCAGTCCAGGGTTTGAGTATAAATGATTTATTTTTAAAACACACATGTAAAGAAATTATAGAATTTATGACAACTTAGCAACCATAAAACAAACAATTTAATGTCATGAAAATATTACATGCTAAAGTTCTACCAGCCCCTTGAGAATGAGCACTGTAGGTTTTTGTACAGCTGCTCAACCAACTCCAGTCACTGTGGCTCTCGAGCACAATAATAAACAGCAGAATCTTCAGTCTTCAGACTGTTCATCTGCAGATACAGCTGCTTTCTGCTGGAGTCATCTCTGGAGATGGTGAACTGGCCTTGAACTGACTGAGAGTAGAGCTTGCTGCTACTGTCACTAGTGATAAAAGCGATCCACTCCAGTCCTTTTCCAGGAGCCTGTCTGACCCAGTTCATCCAGTGGCTACTAAGTGAAAATCCAGAGGCTGTACAGGTCAGTCTGTGAGATTCTCCAGGCCTTTTAATCACTGGTTCAGACTGAGTCAGAGTCTGACCATCAACACCTGTCAAGACAGCAAGAAAACCATGACATGCAATAAATTTACAACCTAAAAGAAACCCTAATATAGTACTCAACAAAAATCTTCACCTGCCCATTCTGCCACATGTGAGTTGTACAAATGTAACATATTCATGGTTCAGAAAAACGTTCAACACCAACATTTTTTAGTGTATGTTTCATAAAAATCACCTTGAAGGCTTAGTTAGAGAGGCAAGTTGATATTTTGTGGTGGTAATAAGAACAGAAATCCATGCATTTGTTTCAAGGGAAACTCTGACATCTAACACGTCTCAGTTGTGTGCTGTGTTTTGACTTTTAGCTTTTACTGTTTGGAATTTTTCATGAGAATAAATCTCGTGCAAAATATTATTAGACCAAATATTGATTTTATAAATTCAGAACAAACATTCAACTTCTGAAAGTAACTGACCATAATTTACTGTCTTGAGAAGTTAAATGTTTAATAGTGTATAGTAGTGTAAATAAGTGTTCGATATACACAGTGATGTTTCAGTGATTATAACGTACAAGTATTTCAACTGATGAAAACAGATGCTGTTAAATGAAAAACCTTTTAAGAACAATCAGTAGGCTTAATAAAAAAAGTGATTCTTAGACAACAGAGTGTTCTCAGTGGTTAAATAGATGAAGTAGTTTTTGTATGAGTCTCCTATTATTGTCTCTCACTGTGTCTCTCTGGCACAGTAATACACTGCTGTGTCCTCGCTCTTCAGACTGATGACAGTAAAGGTTTATTTGAATGAATCAAAATGAAGATGAAATGTTCAGGTGTTGTTCTTCATCTCACACAAAGAGAATACACCTTTTAGATTGTTGAGTAAAATATCTTTTTCTAGAATTTAACTCATTAAAATCAACATGAAGTTGGCTCAAGACTAATTAAATTATGATACAGGTAATAACTGCAGGTGTTTTAGATAAAGATGTCATGAAAGAGACGCTGATGTTTGAGGATTTACTTTTATTGTCCTGTCACAAGCTATTTAAACCAAGTTGTCAGCTGAAGTTGTTTCATCACTTGACAGATTCATATACATATCATGATGTATCAGTGATGGTGAGTCAAGAGAATTCAATATGATAAAAACAGCTGCTGTTAAATTAGATTAAGAATTGTTTTTAATAAAATCTAACGTCTGTTTCTCTCTGTACTGTAACAGTGAGCTGGTGTTGAAATCATTAGTGGTCTGAGGGCTCCTCCTCTGGTGGCTTCATGTTACAAGTGTTCAGGCACTGAGGGGTTTTTGTTCAGGTCTACTGATGCTTTGTGTCACTGTGGCTCTCTGGCACAGTAATACACAGCAGTGTCTTCAGGCTGCACATTCTGTCCGTTCAGAGTCACTGTCTTGCTGGAAGAGTCTAAGCTGATACTGAACTTGTTCTTCAGTGAATCTTTGTAGTGAGTGCCTCCAGTATATTTCATTCCAATCCACTCCAGTCCTTTCCCTGCAGGCTGTCTGATCCAATTTGTCCAGTAGCTGCTCACAGAATAAGAGACCTGACAGGTGATGGTCAGACGTTGACCTGGCTGCACAGTCACAGAGGCTGGCTGTGTCAACTCATCACACTTCACACCTGTGGAGGAAAACATGTTGAATATTGAATGAGTGTAATAAGAGTGAACAGTCAGTGTGCTGTGATCATACTGTCAGTGTCTCTGCCTCAGTGAGACTCACAGGATCCAGCAGCCAGCAGCAGCAGCAGAGCTACAGAGAACATGGTTGGTATTGAAGGTGATCTGATGGGAGCTTCTCTTCTTCTGCTGCAGCTGACAGCATGATATCAAGTCTTTATAGCAGACTGTGAGGAAGTTCACTTTGCATAGAGAAGGACACTGACAGGCTATAAAAGAAGGATGAACTGTCCTGTCACATGTAGTCAAAGCTGTGAGTTGTGTTGTGAATCTTTATTTTGACATGTAAAGAAAAAATATCTATAAAATTAATAACTTAAAGCCTAATGTTTTTATTCTACACAAAACTTTGAACAATTCACAGTGACAGTTACACTTAGGTGAAAGGAATATTTAATGTTCCCAGTCTCAACTACATATTGGAGAACACCAGAGCTGCAATAAAAATTGTCTGAATGAGGAGGTTTTATTGAGACTGTGTTTTTCTGAGTGTGTTGAAGATGTTGAACTGAAGCTGATTCTGTGAAAGTGAAAAGCAGAACGCCTAGTATTGACTTAGTTTGACATGTTGAGTTTTTGTCCAGCTCTGTGGCTTCCTGTGTCACTGTGGCTCTCGAGCACAATAATAAACAGCAGAATCTTCAGCCGTCAAGCTGTTCATCTGCAGATACACCTGGTCCACGTTGTTGTCTCTGGAAATGGTGAAGCAATTCTTGACTGACGTGGAATAAGCTTTAGCGCTTCCACTCGGAGCAGAAATGTAGGCAACCCACTCCAGTCCTTTTCCTTCAGCTTGTCTGATCCAGGCGATTGCAGCATCATCATCTGATATTCCTGCATATGTACAGGTCAGTTTGTGGGATTCTCCAGGGCGCTTTACCACTGGTTCAGACTCAGTCAGAGTCTGACTGCAAACACCTGGAGAGAAAAGTAGTGTTATCATCACAGAGCTGAAATATGAACCTTTTCAAAGAACAGGAGGAGTGCAGAAGTATGTATTCACCAGAAATCCATGATAGCATCAGAAACATTATACATGTAGCTGAAGTCATGGTGGAAATGTGTTGTATGTCTGGTCAGTGGTTTGGTCTCTCTTCTTCAGTCTGCAGTGAGATAAATAAAGATGGAGGAGATGAAGATTTGCATGGACTCCTCCTCACACTGCTTTTTTATTTTGACATCATTAGTGGTTGAACAAGACACAAAGACAGAGATCACGACAAGATTCAAAAGAAGTGCCTCAAAAGAAAATATAAAACTGTTCTATATTCTGATGTAAAAAGGAGCTCTGAAAAGACTCTATAATGGTGAGAGTTTTTAGCTCTTGTACTAAATATTTTACCAGTTTATGAATTACAGACAAGTGTCTTTTTCTCTGTCAGGTTTGATGTATCCACCAGAAATATGTCGTCTGGTGTCTGTAGGGATGAATGTATCCATGTAAAGGGATCACAGAATCAGAATCAGAAGCAGAAATACTTTATTGATCCCCGAGGGGAAATTATTTATGTTACAGGTGCTCCTTGCAAGAGAGGAAAGATACGTGAAAATATAAGAAATTTAAACAATAGTATTTACAAATATATAGTTAAATAAACAGGAATTATTAACAAACATAAACATAAATAAATATATATATATATATATATATACTATATAGTGAGTTAAAGCCGAAATTCTTCTCACCATGAAAAGTAACTATGAAGAATAAACTCCAGCAAATCATATTTTCCATTCTGTGATAAACACTGTAATCCAGTGCTTTGTGATGTGAATCTTTTGAGGGTTTATAAAGTGTCCCAGTTGTTGTGTCATAAATGATCTGAGAGCTGTTAATGATGTGATTATAAGGAGGGAAGTGTTTGCATGGACCTCCCTCTGCAGGTGTGAAAAGACAACATGGAAAGCAGATGTACTTTCACATCAGTAGAGACTTCAACAAGAGCAGGGGGAAATGTCAAAACACCAAATACCTGGTAACTATTTGTATTGTAAATTACAGTAGTTAGATGCTAAAGAGACAGACATGATGTCATTTTCTAACAGTATATTCAACTGAGGAACATTTTTAATGTACAATTGTTTCAGTGGAAATCAAACTGTTTATTTTCTGGTTGAATTTCTATTTTTGGTTGAAAATTGGGGGCGGCAGTAGCTCAGTCCACAGGGGCTTGGGTTGGGAACCGGAGGGTGGCCTGTTCGAGTCCCCGTCCGGCTCCAAATATGGAGCGGGACTGGTGGCACTGGGCACTGTCGAGGTGCCCTTGAGCAAGGCACTGAACCCCCCAACCACTCGGGGCTCGGTGCATGTATAGGTCCTGTTTGTGCATGTGTGTGTCTTTCACAACTGTGTGTTTATGACGAAAAGATTGAAAACACTGAATTTCCCCTCAGGGGGGATTAATAAAAGTATAAAAAAAAAACAACAAATCACCTCTGCTTTACACAGTGATGTAACTTTATTACACACTGAACAGTAACATTTAGAAAATGTCCCTGCCTTTACATCAATTAAACAACTGTTAACTTTGTTTAAGCCTACTGTAAACTATCAGTGCCTAAATGTGTTGCATTAGCATGTATATACTATGTACAGCACTTATTGATCCAATAATTTACATACTTACTGTACTTAATTAATTTTTTGAAATTAACTGCAACATTGTTTTTTATTATCACATACTTTGACTCACTTTAGGTTCCACATAACTTTATTGTGTCTTCATTTGTAGAAAAGTAAAGTATTTACTGCAGTTTCATTTCAGCCACCAGATTATTGTGCTGTCTTTGGCCATTTTATGAACGAGTGATGTTTATTGTGTGTGTTAAGGTTTTTTTTATATTTAATGATTTGTGATAGTATTTCTCAAGAACACTTTTCTTAATTTGTACAGTGCAGGTTATTATTATTATTATTATTATTTATTTATGACATATTTGTTATATAAAACAAAAAGTATAAAACATTAACATTATACAGAAAATACAGTATTACCTTTTAAAGGAATACTAAAAAATACTTAATGCTTAGGCTCTAACAGCCTGAAAGAAGAAGTGCACTGTAGGTTTTTGTACAGCTGCTCAACCAACTCCAGTCACTGTGGCTGTCAAGCACAATAATAAACAGCAGAATCTTCAGTCTTCAGACTGTTCATCTGCAGATACACCTGCTGTCTGCTGTTGTCTCTGGAGATGGTGAACCGGCCTTGAACCGACGGAGAGTAGTAGATATAAGCACTGTCATATCTGATATAAGTGATCCACTCCAGTCCTTTTCCAGGAGCCTGTCTGACCCAGTGCATGCTGTAGTCACCAAAGTTAAATCCAGAGGCTGTACAGGTCAGTCTGTGAGATTCTCCAGGCCTTTTAATCACTGGTTCAGATTGAGTCAGAGTCTGACCATCAACACCTGTCAAGATATAAGAGAACACAACATCAATTTAATTAAGTAAACAATTAAGAACTATGTCAAATCAAGATGAGGTAAACTCCTTCACCTGCCCAGCAGATAGTTAAAAGCAGCAGTCCTGTCCTATAGTCCATCATGTTAAACTGTGTGTCCACTGTTCTCTGTCCTCCTCTCTGCAGTCAGATAAGTAGAGGTGGAAGATATCTGAGTTTTGCATTGACTCCTCCTCACAGGGAGGAAACAACTGAAATGGACAGTGTCAGTATTAGTACACAGTGTGTTGGTGATGTTGAACTGAAGCTTTGACTTGTTTTGACATGCTGAGTTTTTGTACAGCGTTGCTGCTTCCTGTGTCACTGTGGCTGTCGAGCACAATAATTAACAGCAGAATCTTCAGTCTTCAGACTGTTCATCTGCAGATACACCTGCTTTCTGCTGTTGTCTCTGGAGATGGTGAACCGGCCTTTGACTGACTGAGAGTAGTAGATGCTGCCACTGCTGATAGTAGCGACCCACTCCAGTCCTTTTCCAGCAGCCTGTCTGATCCGAGCATTCCAGTAATCGCTACTGAACCCAGAATATGTGCAGGTCAGTGTGTGGGATTCTCCAGGCCTTTTAATCGCTGGTTCAGACTCAGTCAGTGTTTGACCCTCAGTACCTACAGACATTTAAACAGCTCATCAGTTACTGTAATGCAGCCATATTGTATTTGTACCAGGAGGTTTGTCAGAAAAACAACAACAGTTCTTACCTGCCCAGTTAATTGACAGGATGAGAAAAACAACCCAGTAATCAGGTGTGATCATTGTCAAAGCCAGGTGTCTCTGTCCAGTCTACAGTGTGTATGTCAGTGATTTAGTGTCTGTCCTTCACTCTGCAACACATATGTAGAGATGGAAGAGGTCAGAGTTTTGCATTGACTCCTCCTCAAAGACAAACACATCACATCTCTGGATAAGATATGATTTAGATCATTCTTTCATATTAAGATTTTAATGATGAAGATTCTTTTCAATTGATTCAATGGAAATGTTTCAACTCAAAATAGATGTATTTATTTATTCTCCTCAGCAGCTTTTGTTGAACCATTTAAGTATTGGAAAAATGATGCACAGACATGACCACATATATTTTTAACACCTGATTTAAAACAATCAGTCATGGAAACATTATGAACCATAACTGCTGTAGAAAATACTATGTTAAATATCACACTAAGAAACAGAAGTAACAAAGCACAACATCAGCTGTTGTTTTCATAGTGTGAATCTACTGTATGTGTGTGTGGAGCATAAACTCCATGAATAAAGTGTGGAGACACTGTCATACGCTCCTTAGTGTCATTTGACTTCTTATCTTCTACTGCCACCTGTTGGTGTTTGTAAAAATGTCTGTGGAGGATTTTTAACTCTCTGCTTCCTTTGACGAGCGTGAGTCTCTGGCACAGTAACACACAGCAGAGTCCTCTGGCTTTAAGTTGGACAGTCTCACATACACCATGCTGTTGCTATCATCTCTACTGATTTCTACACAGCCTCTTACACTACTGGCAGAAGTGTTTCTTGTGGCAGCAGAGAGGCCTCTCCTCGTCCATTCCACAGCTTTTCCTGCAGCTTGTCTGATCCAGCTCACAGCGTGCAGCTAAATGTGAAGACGTTTGAATAACTGTTAAAATTCATAAATACTTAAATACTTTAAAAAAAAATACATCTGATTATAATTTCAAGATTAATTAATCAGTTGTTTGTTTATATATTTATTTAATAATGCAGCAGACACAAATGAAGTGGAAGCAAGATCATCCAAATAAATATTTTAGTTTGCTGCAGCTGGTTGAAGGCTGTATTATTTTTAACTTTTAAAGGATTCAGTATTCAGGTTGTGGCAGTTTAAAGCCACAGACATACAGAGAAACTTGGAGCCTCCAGAGGATTTTAGCTACATGGGAACTAAAACCTGTGTGACGATATGCAATCAGAAAAATAGCTGTATTGCACAGGAAGATGTCTGCTGGATTATCTGTTAAAAATGTATCTATGAAAGTGCTCTTTTATATCATGAAGAAGAGTAAAATAAACAGTAGACAATAAGGACAGTTAACAAGTGTACAGCTGAATTATAGTTCAAACATCCATTTATTCTCTCACTCCATAGTCATTGGACATTGTTGTTTTGACCCCACTCCAAACTCCTGCAAACTATAACAAGTAAAAAGACTTGTAAATCTCAGGTTAGACAATTAGCAAAACCATTAAACTGCTGCACAAATGCTGTTTATGGTTCATTTGTTCAGCTGCTGTCTTCTCTGAGGAGCTGTTTTAATGATGTTCTGTTGTGGAATAAGCAAGATATGATGATTTAGTAATATAATTTCCACAGTCAGATCTGTGTTAAGAAATATTTTTCTACTCAAACATTGGTGGCTCTCTTAAAGTGTTGATTGTAATCTGTAAATTACTTTAAGAACTTTGAGTCAGGACATAATTTTGGTAAGAATGAGCACTGCAGGTTTTTGTACAGCTGCTCAATCAACTCCAGTCACTGTGTGTCTCGAGCACAATAATAAACAGCAGAATCTTCAGTCTTCAGACTGTTCATCTGCAGATACAGCTGCTGTCTACTGTTGTCTCTGGATATGGTGAACCGGCCTTTGACTGACTGAGAGTAGTATTTGCTGCTACCACCAGCATCAGCAGCGATCCACTCCAGTCCTTTTCCAGGAGCCTGTCTGACCCAGTGCATCCAGTAACTACTAAGCGAAAATCCAGAGACTGTACAGGTCAGTCTGTGAGATTCTCCAGGCCTTTTAATCACTGGTTCAGATTCTGTCAGAGTCTGACCATCAACACCTGTCAAGAAATAAGAGAACATAACGTGAATTTAGTTGTTACACAAATGAAAACTGTGTCAAGTCAAGATGAGGTAAAATCTTCACCTGCCCAGCAGATAGTTAAAAGCAGCAGTCCTGTCCTATAGTCCATCATGTTAAACTGTGTGTCCACTGTTCTCTGTCCTCCTCTCTGCAGTCAGATAAGTAGAGGTGGAAGATATCTGAGTTTTGCATTGACTCCTCCTCACAGGGAGCAAGATACAATCAAGCAAGTAAAGATATTTGCATTATTAGGTCAGGTCAAAATATGAACAGGCATTTGAATTGGACTTAATTTACCATCATCAGTAGCTGTGTTAATGTCAGATAACACCAATCACATCAGCTCTGTTCTTTCTTTATGGAGTTTTAGTGCACATTTTTGTCATATTATTATTGTTATTGTTATAATAATAATAATAATAATAATAATAATTATTATTATTATTATTATACACATTGTCACCTGGTGACATTCATATATAAATTTGTGTCTAAGATATTTTTTTTCTTTTCCATTCACTAAGTAGAGAGCATGTGGAGGCCGAGGAAAGGACTTTCAAGGATCATCACATGTCATTTTGAACACTCTGTGTTAGTTGTGTAATTACTAAATGATATAAAGTACTGCTCAGTTTCACAGTCTGTAAGTAATGCGATTATTATTTCATACATACTGTAAGATTCACTTTCCTATTCTTTACAAGCCCTGTAACACAGACAAACACAAACACAAAACTAGAGGAAAACATAAAGCATAACTGATTCTCTGTCAGTTATTCACAATTACATTGTTGGTAAAAAGCAACAGGAAATCTAAAATCACAACATCAGCATCTGCCATTGTTACGTCTTTCGTTGTTTTTGTATACAATGGCATTTTCCTGGTGCTCTTACTGACATCATATTTTAGGTGTCCATCTGCCCCCTGTTGGTCTGTGTAAAAATAAATTATTTGAGGTTTTTGAACAGCCTCTCTTGTAACTAAATCCAGTGTGTGTATCTGACACAGTAATACACAGCAGAATCCTCTGGCTTTAAGTTGGACAGTCTCAGATACACCATGCTGTTGCTGTTATCTCTGGTGATTTCTATTCGTCCTTGCACATTGCTGGCATATCCAGTTACAGTTGCATCAGGGCGAACAAACCCCATCCATTCCAGTCCTTTTCCTGCAGGTTGTCTGATCCAATTCATACCACAGCAGCTAAATGTGAAGCCAGATCCCCTGCAGGAGAGACTGAGAGTCTCACCAGGCTTTTTCACTACTGAACTGGAAGGAATGGAATCCATACTCTGACCTGTACAACCTGAGGAGATGAAAGGAGAGAGGAACCACAGAAGAAAGAGACAGTCACTTGGGAAGTTTTCTGCTATCACTGACTGACCATCAGTCCATGTTGTCTGATAAAAGATGAAGCAGCAAGAAGCAGGAGAACTCACAGGGCAGAGAGAGAGCAACCAGCAGAAGAGTGAGTGTGTTCATCATCCTGAGGCTGGAGATGTGACTTCTGATGCTCCACACAAAGTACAAGAGCAGTCAGCAGGACAGAAGTACACTGCACACACTGAAGATTTGCATCAGGATATCATGGAGAGGGAGTGGCTCCTCAACTGGCTCTCTGTTATAGTTACACTTAGTTGTATCTTCCATCATTTTGTGTTTCTAATTTTATATGAAAGTGTCTTGTGGAATACAACATTACACCCAGAGACAGGAGCAGTATTTTGTAGTGTTGTTTCATAAATAGAAAGAAAGATTGTCTGAATGTCACATGTGAAGTTGCAGAAAAGAAATAATGATATCATGGAAAATGTGTGGTGTGGGGAGATGAAGAACGAGTTGATCCTTGTAGTTTGATGGTCGTGCTGTCGACTGTGTTTGAAACATGCAGGGTCATTCCCCTTCAGTTTTCAGTGCCCTATGAAAATGTTTGTGCTTTTATGAAGAGATGTAGCTTCTGTTTAAGTTAACAGTAACACAAAGTTGCTAAGAAATTATGTAAGTACAGTGCATTTTTATCAATACAGTCACAGTCTTTATGAATGTTAACATATAGAACATGTGTGGCTGAATCACATGGTTACTGAGTATTTGTGCAGGTCTGTTGGTGGTTTGTATCACTGTGGGGTAATGCACACAGTAATACACAGCTGTGTCCATTGCAGAGTGATGTCACGTGTGTTCTACTTGCTGAGACATCACTCTGCTTTGTCTGTGTCTGTCTCTAACTGAAGTGGCGGCTGGTTTGATCATGGAGGAGTGAGTGACAGCTAACTTGACTCAGTCTTTTTCTCGGTCAGCCAAACTGTGTCAAATTCTGTTCTCTTGTGCTTCTTGGGTCGTCCACAGGCAGCGTCTGATGTTTCTGCATCAAGCTAGCTGTCACTGGCATCTCTGTGGACAAACCAGCTGCCTCTGTAACCTGACCTGTAAATGCATCAAAACAGCCCATGCAGCATACACATATGACAAGGCCCACTTTTTTAAATAAGCTAACACAGTGTAAATACATTTATGGAAGTCAGATTAAACAGATTGGACACTTTGCATTGTTGATGAAAACAAACTTTTTTGTAATTTCACTATTGAGTTGTCTAAAAACTATTGATGTAGTCACTGATGCAGTTATGATTCTAAAAATAACTGCATGTTATCAGTTGAATTTATTCCATCACTGGTGATGTCAGAGTATTAAGATTAATGAAAACAGCTGCTGTTACAGGTAATGAAGAAGGATTTATAAAATGTAAAGTCTGTTTCTCTCTGTACTGTAACAGTGAGCTGGCGTTGAAATCATTAGTGGTCTGAGGGCTCCTCCTCTGGTGGCTTCATGTTACAAGTGTTCAGGCACTGAGGGGTTTTTGTTCAGGTCTACTGATGCTTTGTGTCACTGTGGCTCTCTGGCACAGTAATACACAGCAGTGTCTTCAGGCTGCACATTCTGTCCGTTTAGAGTCACTGTGTTGCTGGAAGAGTCTAAGCTGATACTGAACTTGTTCTTCAGTGAATCTTTGTAAAATGTGGTGTATCCAACACGTGCTGCTCCAATCCATTCCAGTCCTTTCCCTGCAGGCTGTCTGATCCAATGTGTGTGATGGTTACCAACAGAATAAGAGACCTGACAGGTGATGGTCAGACGTTGACCTGGCTGCACAGTCACAGAGGCTGGCTGTGTCAACTGTTCACACTTCACACCTGTGGAGGAAAACATGTTGAATATTGAATGAGTGTAATAAGAGTGAACAGTCAGTGTGCTGTGATCATACTGTCAGTGTCTCTGCCTCAGTGAGACTCACAGGATCCAGCAGCCAGCAGCAGCAGCAGAGCTACAGAGAACATGGTTGGTATTGAAGTTGATCTGATGGGAGCTTCTCTTCTTCTGCTGCAGCTGACAGCATGATATCAAGTCTTTATAGCAGACTGTGAGGAAGTTCACTTTGCATAGAGAAGGACACTGACAGGCTATAAAAGAAGGATGAACTGTCCTGTCACATGTAGTCAGAGCTGTTATGAACCTTTGTTGTGACATGTAAAATGAATTGAATTGTATATCTTTAATTAATAACTTAAAGCCTAAAGTTTTTATTCTACACAAAACGATGAACAATTCACAGTGACAGTTCAACACACAAGGAGGTCAGAATTTACATACAGTAAAACAGTGGACTGGAGGGGCTGTTCCTCAACTCTAATGTCAAATGGTTTTTGTGATTCAGAAAACATGGACGGAATTATTTGATAATAAAAATGAAATTGTCTGTGAGATGCAGTATAGTCTGGAGTTTTCCAAAATGTGAATGCAGTTTCTAAAAGTCACGAGTTTTACAGTGGGTGAGCCAAATAAACATAAAATCCTCTCTGCCCACTCAGCTCAGTCAGCTGAGTGGGCCAGTGCTCTGTGGAAAAACAAAAAAATATTTTATTTAAATAACTTTCCAGAAGTTGCGGAGTGATGTCACCAGGGCGTAGCACCAAATTCTGGGCCCTGTACACTCTCAATGTCAGTGGGCCCCTATCCATGCCAGTGCACGAGGCGCGTGAGCAAAAAAAAAAAAAAGAAAAGAGAAAAAAAAGGGGTATTTATTTAAAATAAAAAAGCATAAATAGGGTTTTAAGCTACACCCTTCCTTGCATTCAGCATCTGATGCAGAACTCTCTACATCTACAAGAATAAAGAATTGGTATTAGCCTCTTAACATACAAATAACCCAACCTACTTTTTAAAGCAAGCTCACTTTGTATTTCTAGAGCCATTTCAGTGCAAGATAAACTTCTAAAAAAAACATCTGATTATAATTTCAAGATTAATTAATCAGTTGTTTGTTTATATATTTATTTAATAATGCAGCAGACACAAATGAAGTGGAAGCAAGATCATCCAAATAAATATTTTAGTTTGCTACAGCTGGTTGAAGGCTGTATTATTTTGAACTTTTAAAGGTTTCAGTATTCAGGTTGTGGCAGTTTAAAGCCACAGACATACAGAGAAACTTGGAGCCTCCAGAGGATTTTAGCTACATGGGAACTGAAACCTGTGTGACGATATGCAATCAGAAAAATAGCTGTATTGCACAGGAAGATGTCTGCTGGATTATCTGTTAAAAATGTATCTATGAAAGTGCTCTTTTATATCATGAAGAAGAGTAAAATAAACAGTAGACAATAAGGACAGTTAACAAGTGTACAGCTGAATTATAGTTCAAACATCCATTTATTCTCTCACTCCATAGTCATTGGACATTGTTGTTTTGACCCCACTCCAAACTCCTGCAAACTATAACAAGTACAAAGACTTGTACATCTCAGGTTAGACAATTATGTGACGACATGACGATTTAGTAATATAATTTCCACAGTCAGATCTGTGTTAAGAAATATTTTTCTTCAAAAAAATGAGTGGCTTGCACAAAATGTTGACTGTAATCTGTAGGTTTCTTGAACAACTTTGAGTCTGGACATAATTTTGGTAAGAATGAGCACTGCAGGTTTTTGTACAGCTGCTCAACCAACTCCAGTCACTGTGTGTCTCGAGCACAATAATAAACAGCAGAATCTTCAGTCTTCAGACTGTTCATCTGCAGATACACCTGCTGTCTGCTGTTGTCTCTGGAGATGGTGAACCGGCCTTCAACTGACTGAGAGTAGAAGATGTTGCTACTATCATAAATAGCGGCAACCCACTCCAGTCCTTTTCCAGGAGCCTGTCTGACCCAGTGCATGAAGTAGCCACTGATGTCGAATCCAGAGGCTGTACAGGTCAGTCTGTGAGATTCTCCAGGCCTTTTAATCACTGGTTCAGACTGAGTCAGAGTCTGACCATCAACGCCTGTCAAGAGAGCAAGAAAACCATGACATGCAACACATTTACAACCTAAAAGAAAACCTAATATAAAAATCAGGTAAAATCTTCACCTGCCCAGCAGATAGTTAAAAGCAGCAGTCCTGTCCTATAGTCCATCATGTTAAACTGTGTGTCCACTGTTCTCTGTCCTCCTCTCTGCAGTCAGATAAGTAGAGGTGGAAGATATCTGAGTTTTGCATTGACTCCTCCTCACAGGGAGGAAACAGCTGATTGGACTCCTCTTTGATCGAGATGGACAGAATGTTTAGTCACCAAGAAATGTTCACACAAGTTTGTAGATTAAAAAATGTTTTTTTGTGTGTTTGAAATGGAGTAACTTGATCATCAACATTACCACAACAATAATGTAAAAACAACCATTAGTGAAGCAGTGATGCACAACACGCCTGGATCTGGCATTGTGACAGATTTATGGTTATTTCATGGCAGAAAGGTTGGTAACAGGTGATCATTAGGAGGAGGACATTAATATCTGGCACATTAAGAGCTGAAAACAATTAAGTAAAAACAATCACTTCTTTCCTTCTGTCATTTCTTCATGTTTATAGATGTCACTAGGATCAGTGTTGAAGCCAGATCTTGTCTGCACTCTAGAGTTTTAAACAGGAATGGTAGATACTTTTAACATTCAAGAAAGGTTAGAGAGTTGTTTAAAGCCCTGTGCTCCTCACAGCAGAAGATGCATGTTGTAACACATGTTTAGAGGACTAACATTTAAATTATTGTTCATCATTACAGCTCTGAACTTCTTTTATTAGCTTTGGATATTTGAAAATAAAAAACATCAAGCATTTTATTCTTGTTTATTTACACCTCTTTTTATGTGAGGTAGTTGTTGTCTATCAGCAGCAGACAAACAGAAGCTGCCTGAAGTCAACAGAATAACATGAGCCAGCCTACCTCGACAAAGAGCAAAGCCACACCAGGCAAAGGCTACAAATAATAAACTCCAGGCAAATATAGTGAGGCAAATAGGTGCGTAAAACTATATCAGTTGTTCAGTTACAAATTAGGAGAGTTGCTGATGGTGTCTTTGTGGTGTCTTTCTACCAGAGCTGGCAAAATGTGAAACACTAAGAAACTGAAAACTTTCCTAACACAGTCATGATTAGTTTATTAGAGGGAACCTTTTTTAACTTACTTTATTTACTATACTTTTGTTCACTAAAATACTACTGCTACTTATCATTATTATAAGCTGTTGTTGTTGTTCTTGTTGTTGTTGTTGTTGTTGTATGTATCACTTTACACCAATAAAAGAAGAGCATGTATACACATTTTAAAGTAAACTATTTCAGGGACAAACTGCCAATAACATTCTTTATGTATATCTCTCATTATCAGCATGTGTGTGTGGTTGAGTCACATGGTTGCTGGGTATTTGTGCAGGTCTGTTGGTGGTTTGTATCACTGTGGGGTAACGCACACAGTAATACACAGCTGTGTCCTCAGGCTGCAGATTCTGTCCTGTTAATGTCACTGAGCTTGTAGAAGTGCGTGTGTGGTAAAGGAACTTGTTCTTCAGAGCATTATTTTGGTAAACGCTTCCTCCACCCCACCGATGTATAATCCAGTCCATTGGTTTTCCTTCACGCTGTCTGATCCAACCTGTTGCATAGCTGTTATCAGTCAAAGAATAACCAGAGACCTGACAGGTGATGGTCAAAGACTGTCCAGGCTGCACAACCATTGAGTCTGGCTGGATGAGATCAATACTGTTCACACCTGTGGAAACACAAATCAATATTATCTCCATCATTCATCTGACTATTCAGTGTTTCTAATGTGTTTATTAGTGTGAATCCACTGAAAGCTCCTCACAGGATCCAGCTGCCAGCAGCAGTATCAGAGCTACAGAGAACATGGTTGATGTTGAAGCTGAACTGATGTGAGCTCTTCTGTCCTCTCACTGACACACACACACTTCACTTCTTTATGAGGCAACACACAAGGAGGCTGATTTACATATAGTAAAACAGTGGACTGGAGAGGCTGTTCCTCAACTCTAATGTTATATGGTTTTTGTGATTCAGAAAACATGGACGGAATAATTTGATAATAAAAATGAAATTGTCTGTGAGATGCAGTATAGTCTGGAGTTTTCCAAAAATGTGAATGCAGCTTCTAAAAGTCACAAGTTTCACAGTGGGTGAGCCAAATGCACATAAACTCAGTTCAGTCAGCTGAGTGTGCAGAGATATTTTATTTAAATAACTTTCCAGAAATTGTGGAGTGATGTCACGTGTGCTCTACTTGCTGAGACATCACTCTGCTTTGTCTGTGTCTGTCTCTAACTGAAGTGGCGGCTGGTTTGATCATGGAGGAGTGAGTGACAGCTAACTTGACTCAGTCTTTTTCTCGGTCAGCCAAACTGTGTCAAATTCTGTTCTCTTGTGCTTCTTGGGTCGTCCACAGGCAGCGTCTGATGTTTCTGCATCAAGCTAGCTGTCACTGGCATCTCTGTGGACAAACCAGCTGCCTCTGTAACCTGACCTGTAAATGCATCAAAACAGCCCATGCAGCATACACATATGACAAGGCCCACTTTTTTAAATAAGCTAACACAGTGTAAATACATTTATGGAAGTCAGATTAAACAGATTGGACACTTTGCATTGTTGATGAAAACAAACTTTTTTGTAATTTCACTATTGAGTTGTCTAAAAACTATTGATGTAGTCACTGATGCAGTTATGATTCTAAAAATAACTGCATGTTATCAGTTGAATTTATTCCATCACTGGTGATGTCAGAGTATTAAGATTAATGAAAACAGCTGCTGTTACAGGTAATGAAGAAGGATTTATAAAACCTAAAGTCTGTTTCTCTCTGTACTGTAACAGTGAGCTGGTGTTGAAATCATTAGTGGTCTGAGGGCTCCTCCTCTGGTGGCTTCATGTTACAAGTGTTCAGGCACTGAGGGGTTTTTGTTCAGGTCTACTGATGCTTTGTGTCACTGTGGCTCTCTGGCACAGTAATACACAGCAGTGTCTTCAGGCTGCACATTCTGTCCGTTTAGAGTCACTGTGTTGCTGGAAGAGTCTAAGCTGATACTGAACTTGTTCTTCAGTGAATCTTTGTAATATGTGGTGTATCCAGAAGCTGCCATTCCAATCCACTCCAGTCCTTTCCCTGCAGGCTGTTTGATCCAAGCTGTGTAGTAGCTGCTCACAGAATAAGAGACCTGACAGGTGATGGTCAGACGTTGACCTGGCTGCACAGTCACAGAGGCTGGCTGTGTCACCTGTTGACACTTCATACCTGTTAAAAAGAGAAAATGTTTTGTGACAAGTTATAGAGCAAAAGAAGAGCTGCTGACTTTGACAAATCCAGAGAGACTCACATCCAGCTGCCAACAGCAGCAGCAGAGCTACAGAGAACATGGTTTATGTTGAAACTGACGTGCTGTGAACTCCACTGACAGCCTGATGTGATGTTTTTATAGCTGAGTAACAAGGAAGCTCACTGAGTTTGCATAGAATCAAACATATGAAGCATCAATGTTGGTCTAACTGGAGCCAATAGAAGAGTCTGTTCAGTGTTATTATATCTGCACAGTAAAAATATGCCTGGGAATCACTTCTGCATTAAATATCATTTCAATTTCATTACACACTAAATTGTAACATTTTAACAATGACACCACATTTATAGAAATGAAACAACTTTGTTGCTGCTGCAAACAACTAATGCTTAATTGGACAGTATTGATATCAATTCAATATCAGAACATTATGTAAATTCCTCTATATGATAGTAAACAGCAATAAGCATTATTATTGTCATTAATGTGAATATTAACATAAAAACACATTCATTAAGATCAGCACTGAGCAATTTGACACAACACAATCTATGTGGGATTCAAGTAAATTAAAATTTAATATGCTGTCATCACTCATCTCCACTTTATAGATCACTGCTGTCGTCTTTCAGAAATTATTTTAATCAGACTTCAGAAATGTACCTATTGATGTACAATAGAGAAATATGAACTCTCCATGGTTTGAGTATCAGTCAGTTAAGGTCAGTGAGAACAGCAGATCTGAGTGTCTCCTTTAAGTCACAGAAGAGACAGAAACTTGACACTGACTGCCCTCTGGTGATTTTATGAAGGAAAAGCAACATTATTTTTCATTCATGTTATGACTCATTGTGTCTTCATTTATAGAAATGTAAAGTTTGTGCCATGTTGTTGTGCTTTCTTTGGCCCTTTTAAGAACAAGTGCTTTTTGAGTTTTTTCTGTATTTAATATTTAGAATAAATCTTCATCAGGAACAGTTTTTAGGGCTTTATATACTACAGGGACAAAGGTAATGTGTTCTTATATTTGTAATGTAAACAACATGTAAAAAAATAATGTGAACAATAAAATGAAATAGTTAATATAAGTACTAAAAAGGTATTTCATGCTTGGGCTCTACCAGCTTGAAAGAAGTGGTGTAGGTTTTTGTACAGCTGTTCAACCAACTCCAGTCACTGTGGCTGTCGAGCACAATAATAAACAGCAGAATCTTCAGTCTTCAGACTGTTCATCTGCAGATACACCTGCTTTCTGCTGTTGTCTCTGGAGATGGTGAACTGGCCTTGAACTGACTGAGAGTAGTAGATGCTGCCACTGCCACTACTGATACGAGCAACCCACTCCAGTCCTTTTCCAGGAGCCTGTCTGACCCAGGCCATCCAGTAGTTATCAAAGTGCAACCCAGAGACTGTACAGGTCAGTCTGTGAGATTCTCCAGGCCTTTTAACCACTGGTTCAGATTGAGCAGAATGATGATAATGCAACACTTTTCTCACAATATGAGCCATTATTACATTATGAGCTGTTATTACATTATGAGCTGTTATTACATTATGCGCAGCACCAGTAAGGCTCATAATGTAATAAGTTATTACATTATTACGCTCAAGATTTTATTACATTATGAGCCAATTATTACATTATGACATTATGAGTTGCTACACCTCTTGTGATCACTATCATTTGGTCTAAAAGGACATATTGTGTCAAGATCTTGTTACAGTTTTAAGTGCATATTAAAATATCTCAGATCAGTCCACAGATGTTCACAATGATTTTACATAGTTTCTCATGACTGTGCTAAAGGTTTCAGTTCCTGAGTCTATTAACAACAGACTTGAGAGCTAACCGACTGTGAAATCACCTAATTTACATAACTGAATCAAACATGGGCTGTTGATTCCAGGTGCTGGGGAGATGATAAACATAACAACATATAACATAATTAATTAATTTTCAAAAATGTAAAATGTTTGGGGGAAAAGTACAGTTGTGAGTATTGGGTGTTAAATGTTTATAGCCTGTGGTGAAACTTCAGCCAGTATGAACAATATCAAAATAATAAAGAGGAGGAGCAACATGAGTCATTATCTTTAAAAAAGTATTTTCAAAAAGACACAAACCTCTTATAATTAAAATGAAAAAGGATGATTGTAATTACTTCCATAATACTTTTAATAGACCTGTACTTGTACAGCACCTTCCTAGTCTTCTCTCAAAGCACTTAAACACTACATGACACATTCACCCATTCACACACTATTGGCCGAGGCTATCATACATCAAACACATGACCACACTCCTCCAAGCACATAGTTGAACAGACAAATGATCTTGATTTACAAGAGAAGCCCACACTTCACTACCATACAGTAATGTCAGTTTGATTATAGATGTGAATATTGTGAGCCAGATTCTAACAGGTATATCTATGTTTGAAGACTTCTTTATAGCATAGGGCTCTCTGGGCTCAGTTCAGCTGTGCGTGGGTGGAGGGCTCAGTGGAAAAAAGGCTTCCAGACAACAAGAGAAAAGACAAACAGCCACAGAGAGGGAGAGCAGTTGATGAGTGTGCACAGCAGCAGATATGAATCTGTTCTCAGTGGTTATTAGAACTCATAAAAAAAACTGTTGACAGCCCATCAACACTTCCTCTCCTGCAGCAGACGGGCTGTGTGGGTTTCTGCTCTGCAGCCTTTCTCACAGTAAGAACACAATGACAGTTACAACCATCCACTCTGCTTAAATCCAGATTACAGGAACTTCAGTCACTCACTACAGTGTTCACATGGAAATAAGAACTAAACTACGGTTCAAAACAGCAGCATGTTCACAGTCACAGCACACCAAGAAATCAGCTCAACTTTTCTTAAATGCTGTTTCTGAAATCTTCTCAGAAATTTCTCTGTAAAATACAATTTCAGGCAAGTTTGAAGTTTCAGAGTGTTTAAACCAGCATGAGAGGATTTTAAGCACTGACTCCTCCACCGCAACATTTCCAAAAATAAGTGTTACATCTGTTATCATTGATCAGAGCCACAGAACACAAACCACTCAGACAGAAACACAAACCACGGAGAAAAACAAGTCATCTTGTTGTTTCACCCCCTCAAAAAAACATCTCTGTTTCTGAAGCAGAACTAGAGCGGCCATGTTGGTTCACCTCAGGATCATAGCGTGCATACATTTTTAACACGTCAGTACAAAAACAAGTTCAAATTCATCTCTTCATTATCTGATAAATACTCTTCATACATGACTTCATCACAAATATGTTTTCTACATGTCTAACTTTTGTATTTCTTTGTGAAGCATTTTGTGATTCTGTCTTGAAATGTGTTCATAAATATAAATCTTAATTCCCGTCTAATCAGTAACGATACCAATCCATTTCATCTTGATGAAACTGTAATAGTTAAGTGACATTTTATTGATTAATAAAAACAAACAGCTCCATTATTTCAGCAACATTCAGACTTGAGGCCGACTGATGAAGCTGCTGTGTAATCATTTTATAGCAGTCGTAGCTTCAAAGCAGCTCGCTCTGCTGTTTGTTCATGTGTGTAAACAACAGTGTCATCAGCGTGAAGTTTTACATCCATACTGACACAATTATAAAAGGGGCTCAGCACTGAACCTGGTGGAACACCCACATCTACTGACTTGCATGTAATAGCTGTGTGTATATGTTTGCTGATCTTTGTTTAGCTTTGTTGTCCTTGTTTAGCTGCATGCTTATATTCATATCTTCCTGTACATGTGTTCTTGGCGCTGTGTGAAAGTATATTCAGAGCTACTTACAACCAGAGTCAAATGACTTGTAGGTGTCAACATACACGGCCAATGAAGCTGATTCTGTTTCTGATTATTTGCTATGAAGCCAAACTGGAATCCATAAAAATAAAGAGGTTTATAAAACACAGACACTTTGATTTTTCAGTTTATTGAGAATGTGACACTGAAAGAATTTGACAAACCTGCCACACTCTGCAGAATGTATTAAAAAGAAACACAAGAACAGAAGAAATACTACAAACAATAAAATATCTGACAGACAGCTCATGATTCAGATTCAATTTCTGTCATTATACAAGTCAAATTTAAAAGTGGAAACAAACTGTATTAAAATAACACAACACAGAATTTAAGCTTGCAAATATATATGTGTGTGTGTGTGTGTGTGTGTGTGTGTGTGTGTTTTTATATGTTGAGGATGACTCTATTTAACTTGTGCATAAAAAGATAAAATTTACAACCAAGCACAAGACGTCATAAGTGATGTTTGTGAACACTGATCAAAGTGATAAATGAGATGAATTGATGAGATTTGATGGTGAGAAAAGGCGAGCAGAAAACAGTCAGTCAGCATGTGTGCAGTTGGTGGACGGTCCCTTGTTTCTGAGGATCATCAGCAGAGAGAGTCCACAGCAGTACGCCAGACTCTTCACTATCAGCACTGTGTACAGCACAAAGAGCAGCTTCACCCTGCACTGAGACTGGAAGGACACTGACACTGACACTGACACTGACACACACACACACACACACACACACACACGTTGATCAGTATAACTTGGACTTTTCCAGATGGGACAACCAGCTTTACATGAAGACAGGGGTCAGCTACAATTTGAATGAAAGCTCAAAGGCCCTTATCAAATCCAACAAGTCAGGGCCCCAGCAAGCTTTTTAGGTGTGGAGCCAGGACAGTGACTTTAAATGTTGAAGTGAAAAAGGAAAGATTGGCATTGAAGGAGAGGCAGCAGGTGATCTTACAGTCAGCTTGCTGCAGAGCTGGCATGTCTGTTGGCTCTCTCTCTGGAGGACAGGAGGCTGCTGGAGCTGGAACCTCTGAAAAAGAAAAGGAGTGAAATGTTTGGTGTCAGTGCGAAAAGTCAGTCCTCTGCTCCTCTGCTCTCTTTGACAGCGTCTCCACATGAAACTGAATCACTGCTGAACACAGTCACCAAGCCTTCATTACCTTGTTCTGTCTGGGCCTCCACTGTTCCCCCATGGTGCTGGACGGAGCAGTGGTATTTATATGTGCTGTTCTCTTGCTGACTGATCAGCAAGATGGCGGCGGTGTGTCCCAACTCTCTGAGCACCAGCTGCTCTCCCTCAGCAGGGAGCAGAGGTCCATTCTCCTCTTGTCTTTTCCAGGAGAAGCGGACCCGAGGAGGAAACATGCCTGAGGCCAGACACAGCAGGGAGCTCTTCCCCTCCAGGTGGGCTCTGGATGCTGCTGGGTACACGCTCACCACGGGCTTCACTACCTGCTCATCTGAAGTTTGACAGCAGCAACAAGCAGCACAGACACACATTCACACAGTCAGCAGCAGCTTACAGCACTGCACTGCATTCAGTCTGATCCTGGAAACTACATGGACTCTGATCACTAAACTACTCATCAATACAGCACAAAGTTCACTACATATACTGGATTCACCTTCATATTAAACACACTGAGCAGCTACTGTCAGCATGTCTTCTATGGACACTAAAGAAACTATTCTTTATTTTAATGGACGTAAACTTCAGTCACTCTAATTTAACAAGAATTGGTATTACATAAAAAAGTGTCACTTTTACTTTTAGTTTTCCTGTATTTTAAATAACTGACTGGTACATGAATACACATATTATACTTTACTATATTTACCTTCACATAAAACAAGAAACAATACATTTACCACCGTATACTTTACTCTGACCAATTTAAAAAATTGATATATAAATAATATTTTTTTTCCACAATTCATATTAATTTTCAACAATTTTAACAACACACAATCACTTGAGAAATATGAATAAAAACTGATATGAAATGAAAATTAAGATGAAAACATACTGATCCTAAATGGAGTAACTTACAATATAATAAAGTATAAAAAATATAATATGATATGATATGATAATATAACATAATATAGTAAAGACATTTTCCTTCACAGAATTTACAGTTTTATTTGTCTATATTAAATATTTGATAAACAATTAACAATTATTTATCTTCACATAAAATACAAATTTCCCTTTATTGATTACAATATAAACACAACAGGTTTCACATTTACCAACATAACAACTTTTAAATGTCAGTTTTTAGCTTCTTGTTAATAGACAATTAACACAGCATGTCAGTGTGCACGACAGTCGTCTTTAAAAATAATACTCATTATGATATTATATAATATAGTTTTTTCCTTTTGAAATTAAATCAGCTGTATTTACTTATGCATACAATCTGCCAACATTTACCCTCCAAAGAATATTTGCTGTCATATATTTAAGATGACACTGGACATTATATATAGTTTTGATTTTGTGTGTATTTGTCTGTGTGTTTATGATCATATATCATCACTGATCAAATATCATTTAAATATTAAAACCACACTGTTGTGTCAAAAAGAATTAGTCAGTTTAAAACTTTTTTTGCCGTGTCGGGCATTGACCTTGTGGATTTTTTTTTTTTTTACATTATAGTAATTTTTTTTTTTTTGTTTTTTTTTCATTTCAAATTAAAAACAATAGGTCGGTACAGTTCATTTCAAAGTGTAACTTTAAAATATAAATACAGAGTCATATGAATTGGCTGACAATATGACATACAAATCATAAAAATAAATACAATATATTGATATACATATATAAAATATAAATACATATATACTGTGCGATGTAACCATAAATTGTAAACTACTGTAGTTTAATAAATGTCATGTCTTGATGCTTTCTTTAAATGCCCTATTCATTTATTTAATATTGAACACTTTGGGTCTAATATATGATGAATAAAAATAATTAATTTTTCCCAAAAACATTTTTGTTATCTTTATAACCACCTGTAACTCTTAAATCAGGTTGATTGTAAATATAAAATGCTACTAGTTGTTGGAGGATTTGAACATTTCACAAACTGAAATCCTAAATTGTTCTTACGTGCCTGGTTTATCTCAACAATCTTTTTAAATTATGTATTTAATATTAACTAATAAAGGAATAAATAATGACATATAATCCATATTCTAATAATGTTAACATAACGGATATAATCAACAAGTTAATACATGAACAACTTTGACTTTGACACAAGATAAATGTATGTACTTGATTATGTCTTTCTTCAGTGTTTAGTTATTTAAGCGAAACACACACTGACCTGGTATTAATCTCACAAATAAAATATATGTTTAGATTTACGCTAACTTCTTATTAAAACAAATCCAGGTATGGCATGGTTCATAATTAATATCCATGGTAATCATTCATCAGCAAATTATAATCGAGCTGAATAAATTCTAAGAACATCTCAAACCTGCATTTAGTGATGATGCCAAAGAAAATGTTTTCAAAGCTTTCTAAGAAACAGCTGCATTACAAACATCTGTCTGCTCTGTTTCACATCAGTATAAACCTAAATAAGGCCATTAGATAAACTTCTCTACCATCAAGAAACACACTAAAAACACACAAAAAAGACAAAAAGACTTCGTAATAAAAATTAAAAGTTTAAATGTGACTTACGTGAAGATACTGTGACATCAGTCCCCTGGCCCCAGTAGTCCAAAGCATCACAGTGCTACATCTCCACTCAGTGCCTAAACAAAAACCTCATGTACCAGAAAAATGCCTGAAAACGTCATTATGTGACTAAAATAAACATAAATCCTGGTCAGTATTATACCCTGGTGTCATCCTATGATCATGTGTTTTGTGCTGATTCTTAATCAGTTCTTAAAATGAAGATTTACTGGAAGATAACATTTACATCTGCGCACTAACTGTGACTTAAAACGATTGATTAACTAACATTTAACGACTAATCTGCTCATTAAAAATGATGAACACAGTGTTACCTCGTATTCCAATGAGAAATATTTCATCCTGTCCTTTTTCTCTGTCACAAGAATGGGAGAGTGTTGCAGATTGTTGCTGTTAGGTTTTTGTATGGCTCTATATCTCTGTGCTGCCCCGTACACTGTGATAAACCCTCATACAAAAACCTGACACTGTTTCCTGCACTCGAGGAACAGGGACCTGTACTGTCAGCAGTGGGTAAGAATATCACAAAAATTCTATTCTAATTGACAAAACTATTTATAAATGTTACACACTTCCTATTTAGCATTTTGCATTGTACATGTTTTAATCAGTTTACTGGGATTTCTTTTAAATTCAGTGTTGTTTTTTTCCTGTCATTGTCATTAATGTACCGTGACATGGCTTATGGTCACATTTGAATCTGAAAAACTTGACTTAAAAATGACTCCAAGGTCATATTTTCAACATTAAAAAACAACTTTTAAGATATTGATGTAACATCAACCCACTGTATTGTGGTCAACAGCATCCTTTATCCAGACTGTAAAGCTGGATACAGTGCTCGGAAACTATAGCAACATAGTCTGCTTTAGAAATTATATTTTATTTAATAAGTAAAATACTATTTTCTATTAAAAAATCTCAAAACAAAATAAGAAATAAAGGAGCTATCAAACTCAGCTTGTTAAAGTGATAGTTCAGGTTTTCGGACATGAAGTTGTGTGAAACGCTGACCATCTGTAGCTCTGATGTGACGGTGTCACTACTGTCAACAAGCCTCCTGCTCTGAGAAATCGCCCGTAGCTTACCGGAGAAAAAGTAGTTCTGAAGATGTACAGGGGACACGTAACCAAAAGGTTTTAAGATACAAAGAAGTATGCATGTGTTTTGTTAGACTATTTCAACAATTTTAAAACATCCCTGCATTACGTCAGACCTTGCTATCAATTGGGACTAT
Source organism: Epinephelus lanceolatus (assembly GCF_041903045.1). Classification (NCBI taxonomy): domain Eukaryota; kingdom Metazoa; phylum Chordata; class Actinopteri; order Perciformes; family Serranidae; genus Epinephelus; species Epinephelus lanceolatus. The sequence goes on from NC_135751.1 coordinate 29,664,911, forward strand.
TTTCTGGCCAGTATCACTCCGCCGTGCAGGCCTGCAAGACAGTACGCCAACAGAAATCAATCAGACAGTTCATCACCACGCCATGCAGGTGCGCAGGATAGCAACGGCTAACGAAAACTTCACCGGCTGTTTACAACAGAGAACCAGTAGGCTATTATTAGTGAGGAAAAAGATGTACTAGCTCTATATATACACCTACTATTCAATTAAATTCAATTCAATTTTATTTATAAAGCCCAATATCACAAATCACAATTTGCCTCACAGGGCTTTACAGCATACGACATCCCTCTGTCCTTAAGACCCTCACAGCGGATAAGGAAAAACTCCCCAAAAAAAACCCCTTTAACGGGGAAAAAAAAACGGTAGAAACCTCAGGAAGAGCAACTGAGGAGGGATCCCTCTTCCAGGACGGACAGACGTGCAATAGATGTCGTACAGAACAGATCAGCATAATAAATTAACAGTAATCCATATGACACAATGAGACAGAGAGAGAGAGAGAGAGAGAGAGAGAGAGAGAGAGAGAGAGAGAGAGAGAGAGATGCAGGTAATGACAGTAGCTTACAACAACATTAATGAAAGTAATAATATTATAGTTATAGTTCTGGCTACTGTGGTACAATATGTTGAAAGTATGTATTAATATCTGACAGTATACTTGTGTGACGATAGTCATATGTGTATAATAACAGTAGAAGTATGACTAATGACTAATGATGGCAGCAGCAGCAGGAGGCATCTGGCAGGACCACGGCAGCAGCACAACCACACACGTCACACTGTCCAGGCACCGCTGCGGTATGAGTTATTCTGAGAGACAGTGGAGCACAAAGGCTCCGGAGAAGAAGCCGAGTTAGTGACATCCAGAATGGCCAAGTTAGCAAGATGCAGTAATAGGATGAGAGTGAGAGAGAGAGAGAGAGAGAGAGAGAGAGAGAGAGAGAGAGAGAGAGGGAGCCCGGTGTATTATAGGGGGTCCTCCGGCAGACTAGGCCTAAGTCAGCCTAACTAGGGGCTGGTACAGGGCAAGCCTGAGCCAGCCCTAACTATAAGCTTTATCAAAGAGGAAAGTCTTAAGTCTAGTCTTAAATGTGGAGACGGTGTCTGCCTCCCGGACTGTAACAGGAAGATGATTCCACAGGAGAGGAGCCTGATAGCTGAAGGCTCTGGCTCCTGATCTGCTTTTGGAGACTTTAGGGACCACGAGTAACCCTGCGTTCTCAGAGCGCAGTGTTCTGGTGGGATAATATGGCACTATGAGCTCTCTAAGATATGACGGAGCTTGACCATTTAGAGCTTTATAAGTTAACAGTAGGATTTTAAATTCAATTCTGGATTTTACAGGGAGCCAGTGCAGAGAAGCTAAAACAGGAGAAATATGATCTCGTTTCTTAGTTCCTGTTAGTACACGAGCTGCTGCATTCTGAATTAGCTGGAGAGTTTTTAAGGACTTACTAGAGCTACCTGATAATAGAGAGTTACAGTTATCCAGCCTTGAGGTAACAAAAGCGTGGACCAATTTTTCTGCATCTTTTCGGGTCAGGATAGGCCTAATTTTCGCAATATTACGCAGATGAAAAAATGCAGTCCGTGAGGTTTGCTTTAAATGAGAATTAAAAGACAAATCTTGATCAAATATTACTCCGAGGTTTCTTACGGTAGTGCTAGAGGCCAGAGCAATGCCATCTGGAGAAACTATGTCATCAGATAAAGAGTCTCTGAGTTGTTTGGGGCCAAGAACAATAACTTCAGTTTTGTCTGAATTTAACATCAGGAAATTGGTGCTCATCCAATTTTTTATGTCTTTAAGGCAGTTATGGAGTTTAGTTAATTGATTACTTTCTTCTGGCTTCATCGATAAATACAACTGTGTATCATCCGCATAACAATGGAAATTTATAGAGTGATTTCTAATGATGTTACCTAAAGGAAGCATATATAGAGTAAATAGGATTGGTCCGAGCACAGAACCTTGCGGAACTCCAAAACAAACTTTGGTACGTAAGGATGATTCATTACGAACGTCAACAAATTGAAAACGATCAGATAAATAAGATTTAAACCAGCTTAGTGCTGAACCTTTTAGGCCAATTAAGTGATCCAGTCTCTGCAGTAGAATTTGATGGTCAATTGTGTCAAACGCCGCACTAAGATCTAATAAAACAAGAACAGAGACGAGTCCTTTGTCTGAAGCAATCAGAAGGTCATTTGTAATTTTAACTAGAGCTGTCTCAGTGCTATGATGCACTCTAAATCCTGACTGAAATTCCTCAAATAAATTATTATCCTGGAGAAAATCACACAGCTGGTCTGCGACTACTTTCTCAAGGATCTTTGACATAAAGGGAAGATTAGATATTGGTCTATAGTTGGCTAACACCTCTGGATCCAGGGTGGGCTTTTTTAGGAGAGGTTTAATTACAGCTACCTTAAAAGACTGTGGTACATAGTCTGTTAATAGGGATATATTGATCATATCTAATATATGAGTGTTAACTAAAGGAAAGACCTCCTTAAGTAGCCTAGTTGGGATGGGGTCTAAGAGACACGTTGATGATTTAGATGAAGAAATCACTGCGGTCAATTCTTGAAGAGAAATTGGGGAGAAGCAATCTAAATATATATTAGATTCTACAGCTGTGTTTGAGGTTAGATAGGTAGGCCTACCATCTGAGGGCAGGAGGTCATGAATTTTGCCTCTAATAGTTAGAATTTTGTCATTAAAAAAGCTCATAAAATCATTACTGCTAAGGGCTAAAGGAATACAAGGCTCAATAGAGCTTTGACTCTCAGTCAGCCTGGCTACAGTGCTGAAAAGAAACCTGGGGTTGTTCTTGTTTTCTTCTATTAATGCTGAGTAATAGTTTGCTCTGGCATTGCGGAGGCCCCTCTTATAAGTTTTGAGACTGTCTGTCCAGATTAAACGAGATTCTTCCAGTTTGATTAATCGCCAATTCCTTTCAAATTTTCGCGATATTTGTTTTAACCTACGGGTTTGAGAGTTATACCAAGGAGTGAACTTTCTTTGCTTTGTTAACTTCTTTTTAAGAGGAGCTACAGAGTCGAGCGTTGTTCGCAGCGAGCCTACGGCGCTATCAACAAAATGATCAATTTGGGAGAGGTTAAAGTCGGCACAGGAAACCTCTGTTACTGAAGGTATTGGTATTGAATTTAACGACGAAGTAATATTTTCCTTAAATTTTGTGACAGCACTATCTGATAAACATCTAGTATAGTAACTGTTGCTGAGTGGCGTGTAATCGAGTAAAAAGAAATCAAAAGTAATCAGATAATGATCTGATAGCAAGGGATTCTGTGGAAAGACTTTTAGGTTATCAATTTCAATTCCATACGTCAGAACTAGATCGAGGGTATGGTTAAAACAATGAGTGGGTTCATGTACACCCTGACTGAAGCCAATGGAGTCTATTAATGAGATAAACGCAGTAGCCAGGGAGTCATTATCAACGTCGACATGAATGTTAAAATCGCCTACAATAATAACTTTATCTGATTTAAGAACTAAACTGGATAAAAACTCTGAGAATTCAGATACAAATTCAGAATACGGGCCAGGAGCACGGTACACTATAATAAATAAAAGTGGCTGCGAGGTTTTCCAGGTCGGATGTAAAACACTAAGAACGAGGCTTTCAAATGAATTATAATCTAGTTTAGGTTTAGGGCTGATTAACAGACTAGAGTTAAAAATGGCTGCAACTCCCCCTCCTCGGCCGCTGCCTCGAGGAATGTGGGTATTATTATGACTGGGAGGAGTGGACTCATTTAGACTAACATATTCATCTTGACACAGCCAGGTTTCAGTGAGACTGAGTAAATCAATATGATTATCTGATATTAATTCGTTTACTAACACTGCTTTAGACGATAGAGACCTGATATTTAACAGTCCGCATTTAATTCTCCTGTTTTGTCTTTCTGTCACAGAAGAGGTTTTAATTTTTATGAGGTTGTTATGCACAACTCCTCTTTGTTTAATTTTAGATTTAAATAATTTCGGTGGTCGGGGGACAGACACCGTTTGTATAAAACTATGAAAACTATGGCTGGGTAACTGAACTAGAAGCTCAGAGAGGCGTTTAGGACTGCAACTCTCTGTCCTGGTCTCAACTCTGGGTTGTCAGGGATTTAAATTACTAATAAAATTTGCCAGGTTCCTAGAAATGAGAGCAGCTCCATCCAAAGTGGGGTGAATGCCGTCTCTCCTAATAAGACCAGGTTTTCCCCAGAAAGTTTGCCAATTATTAACAAAACCCACATCGTTTGCTGGACACCACCTGGACAGCCAGCGATTAAATGATGACATGCGGCTAAACATGTCATCACTGGTCAGATTTGGGAGGGGTCCAGAGAAAACTACGGAGTCCAACATCGTTTTTGCATATTCACACACCGAGGCAATATTAATTTTAGTGACCTCCGATTGGCGTAACCGGGTGTCATTGCCGCCGACGTGAATAACAATCTTACTGAATCTTACTACTACAGCGTGAACACCGGCTCAGGCTCACGACACACCCTCGTCAGCTGCAGGTAAACAGAGGAATACCAAAATGGTGCAAACTTGTGATTTCCCCAGCTGTGGGAATAAAAACATTGCCGGCTCCCAATTCCATCGGTTTCCTGTTACAGATGTAACCCGTAGGCAACTTTGGCTAACCCACCCAAGACAGGCTGCAGCCATACCCGTCTCAACCCACCACCAGAACAAAGCAGAGACTGGTCGTAATCACATATGAATTGATGAAAAGATGGCGGAAGAAGCCAAGACAGGTGCTGGCAGGACAGGTGCAGTGCTGGCGTTTTTATTCTACGGATTAATTTTAAGCGTGCTGAAACCTGCCGATATTAATCTGTCAATAAAGCTCATTGACAAAGCGCATCTACACAGAAACTTTTACACCGAGAGTGATGGGACTGACCTAACAGAGAACAAACAAACAATCCATACCACACCGAACTTCGGATTTGGCAAGCATACCCTAGCGTCGACTTTCATCCTTCCTCAGCTGCACCGTCATACAAAGAAACACCGGTCTAAGGCCAGCATACAGCAGGGCAATGCTCTGCTTGTTACAATCTGTCTGCTGCTTTCTGGAGATGTCCATCCGTGCCCTGACCCACGAGGAGAGACAAGCGCTGGTTGTGCCGCGGACAAAAGATGCATGACGGATGTTTTTCCGGCTGTTCTGCGGGCCGAGTTTGAGCTACCTGCCCGGTGTCCTGTGGTGCGTCTGGTGGGTGCGCCGAGTGATTCAGCGAGGGACTGCCGAAGTGGTGACGGCCTCGCACCGGCGGATCAGCGGTGTGGCCGTGAGGAGATTCGGGCCGCGGGCGTGTCCAACATCGGTGTCGGAGGGTCAACAGGTGCAGATTTTTCTCCGTTCTCAAGCGACGGTAATTATCGCTCCACTCAACATGCTGGTTGCATGGACAGTGTCCATAAATCACCAAGCGGTCCATCTATTCTGTCGGCGCAACAGACTACATGTAAGCTGTCACCGGACCTAACTGCAAACACTGTAAAAAAGAAGTTTGGAAACCTTGCGAACTCCATGTCAGACAACACGCCGCACACTGTAAAAAACAGGGTTCTAAATATAGCGATGTCGAAAAATCGGACATTGAACTTATTTCAGACTGTCAACCACTCAAGAATCATCTGGGACGCAAAATTAAAGCCAAGGGGCATTTTAGGAGGACACTTGAATATAAGAAGTTTTAAATCTAAAAGTGATCAAATTCATCAGCTATTATTGGACTCCAACCTAGATTTCCTGTGTTTATCTGAGACATGGCTTAATGAAAATTCACCATCGTCAATATTACATGTTCTGGGTATAACATTTATAGGAAGGATAGAGTAGGCTCAAAGGGTGGTGGAGTTTTAATTTTTGTGAAAGGGAGTTTTCGGTGTCATGAAATACAGTGGTCTTGCAATGAACTAGAGTGTATTGGACTTAATGTGACTTTGTCTCCATCTATGTCTTTCTCACTTATTGTATTGTATCACCCCCCCTCTTCCAATAATAGCCTACCTTTTATGAACATTTTGAAAATATGCTAAAGGAATGTAATTTTAATAAGGAAGTGATTCTCATGGGAGACTTAAATGTCAATTGGGAAGTAAAATCATCAAGGAAATCTTTAAAACAGATCACTGATCATTTTGATCTCGCACAGCTGGTAAATGGTCCTACAAGAATTACAAACACCACCAGCACAAAAATTGATCTTATTTTTAGCAATAGGCCAAAACGAATCAATAAATCCTTTAATATGGTGACAGGACTATCGGACCATAACTTGACTCGGATAGCAAGGAAGCTGACTAAAAAGCGTTTTATTCCATTTGCCCAAGAACAGGAATCTTTGATTATTCCCAAAAATATGCAAGATGGATTTAAAAGTCCTGTTCAAAACATTGATTGGGAGGCTGTACTGAGGGGAAATTCTTTGGAAGATGACAGTCAAAGATTCATGCAAAAACTACAGAGTACAATTGAGGACTTTACATGTAGACAAAGACGTAGGAAAAGAAAAAACATAATTCCTTGGATCAATACAAATATCCTAAATTTAATGAAAAAACGAGATATGGCTTTAAAGATTGCTCTTAAATCCAAATTGAGCACTGACAGATATACTTTTACCATGCTTCGTAATAAAGTAGTCAAAGAGCTTAGGACATCAAAGGCAAACTTTTTTTTGAACATAATAGAAAAAGCAGGAGGTAATACAAAAAATATTTGGAACCAACTAAGAAAACTAATGGGGCAAAATTCTAATAATACCAAATCAATTGAAATTTATGCTAATGGAACACTCTTGAGCAACCCAGCTGAAGTAGCAGTTGCTCTCAATCACCATTTCATTGATTCAGTAGATGATATTATCAAGTGCTTTTCCCCTGAGCACATTATTTCCAGCCAAGTCAGACATACTGAACCTGCTTTCAATCTAGAAACTACTACAGAGTCAGATGTCATGAGAGTGTTTGGATCTCTTAGGTCCTCCAGGGCCAAAGATGTCTTTGGTATGAACACAGTTATGCTCAAAGAGCTCTCTGCATCCCTAGTATGTCCTATTACACAAATTGTAAACCTTTCAGTTGACCAGGAAATATTCCCAGATGTGTGGAAACTAGCTGCAGTGTCTCCCATATTTAAAGGCGGCGATCAACAATCCATCTGCAACTATAGACCTATAAGTGTCTTGCCAGTGGTTTCCAAAGTGGCTGAAAAAATTGTTGCTGAACAAATTATCAATCATTTAAATACCAGTTCCTACCCATTGCATCCAAATCAATTTGGTTTCCGTACTAATCATTCCACTGAAACAGCTAATTGTTATTTCATTGAAAAAATTAAGTCAGTGCTAGATAAAGGTGGAGTGGTTGGTGCTGTCTTTCTAGATTTGAAGAAGGCCTTTGATACCATCAATCATGGCATACTTCTTGGTAAACTCTCTACATTTAACTTTTCCTTAGGCACCACCAACTGGATACAGTCATATTTAACAAACAGGTCTCAGTTTGTTCGGATAAAGAACCATCAGTCAGATGCTATTTCCCTGGCTGCAGGTGTTCCCCAGGGATCCATTTTGGGTCCACTGTTATTTTCATCATATGTGAATGATTTGCCAACTGTTTGCCCTAATTCTAACACCATAATGTATGCAGATGACACAGTAATTTTTATGCATGGTAGCAGCGCAGCCCAAGTCGCTGATCAATTAACCAAATCAATGCAACACATCACAGTATGGTTAAAGCAAAACTGTCTTCAGCTGAATGTCTCTAAAACAGTGTGTATGTTTTTTAGTAAAACTAAATCTCACTGTGCAGAGCCTGATGTGGTTGTACAAGGGGAGAGACTACGTGTTGTTTCAGATTTTAAATACCTTGGTGTGCTCATAGATAATAATCTCATGTTTAAAGAACATCTCAAAAAGGTTACCAAGTGCATTAAATTCAACTTGGCAAATTTTAGACAAGTCCGCAGTTGCATGTCAACAAAGGCTGCACTAATGTACATGCACACAATGATCTTCTCCCACATAACATATTGTCTCACAACCTGGTCTCAAGCTAGCAACACTGCTCTCAAACCACTACTTTCTCTATATAAAAAAAACTCTCAAAGTGCTGGACAGGAAATCCAACAACTATCATCACTGCCATATTTTATTGAAATACAAGTTGCTACACTGGGAAAACTTGATTAAGTATTCATACTCCTGTCTTATGTGCAAAATCATACATGGACTTGCTCCACCTGTATTGAGCCAGTTTATAAAAATATCATCAACATCCACACGGAGTGCAGCTAGAGGAGACTGTGTTGTTCCATTTAGAAAAAGCGCTTTTAGCCAGTTTGCATTTTCATTCAGGGCTGCTCGTGAGTGGAACTCCATCCCAACTCACATTAGAAATGTATCAAATTATGCTTCTTTTAAACGTTTTTTTAAAAAGTGGTTGATTAGTGGTCAAAGCTGTCAACATTAAATTTTAGTGCTTAAATTTTCTCCATGTTTGCTGCTCTGCATGCCGCTGCTTTTTGATGCCATCTGTCATGTCACGTTGTCTGTCAGTTTACTAATTGTCTTGCATCATTGTTGCTCTTTGTGCATGGCTTTTTATAATGTACTTATTGTCTATGTCCTGCTTGCTTGTGGCCTGTCAGTTTGTTAATGTGTTATGTGTAATCAGTTGTTGATGTTGGTGCTGCTACTCAGTGTTGTTTTTTGTCTGTTGCAACTGTTTGCTGTTTGAGCTGAGTCTCTGTTAGCATGCATGTGTATGTATGAATTTTTGCATTGTTCTTGGTATTTTAATCTTTATTCAGATTTAGTTTTCTTATTCTTTAATGTATTATTTGTATGTTTGTAACTAAATCTTTTATATTCTTTTAGGGTGACTATTCAACATCAGTCCAGGGACAGCAGATGTAAAATAGCCTTTTGGCTAATTCTGGCATGTTTACATTTAAAAAAAAAAAAAAAAAAAAAAAAAAAAAAAGTTTTATTAATGTGCATTGTCCCTGATCTCTAAACCTTAAAATAAATAAATAAATAAAATAAATGAATTCACATTTCTATGTGATTGATTACTCATGTCATGGATTTAGCAGTTCGCCTAATATAATAAACTAAATGCTGACAGTAAAACGAGGCCGCATATAATGTACTCTCCACAACACAACAGGCTATTAGTTCAATCAAACATTTTGTTTTACAGACAATCAGTTACAGACATCATTATATAGACTGGTATTAGGTAATATAGTATCTCTCTTTGGTCACAGCAGTGCGGAAATTGCGTTTTCTCTGTCCGTCGGGATCTGTGGGCAGCTGAGGTGAGCTTGACATACGCGCAGCTGCCTCACCCTCGCCGGCTTGGTAGCGAGGAAACCGATGGAATTGGGAGCCGGCGATGTTTTTATTCCCACAGCTGGGGAAATCACAAGTTTGCACCATTTTGGTATTCCTCTGTTTACCTACAGCAGCTGACGAGGGTGTGTCGTGAGCCTGAGCCGGTGTTCACGCTGTAGTAGTAGGTGTATATATAGGGCTAGTACATCTTTTTCCTCACTAATAATAGCCTACTGGTTCTCTGTTGGAAACAGCCGGTGAAGTTTTCGTTAGCCGTTGCTATCCTGCGCACCTGCACAACGTGGTGATGAACTGTTTAATTGATTTCTGTTGGCGTGCTGTCTTGCGGGCCTGCACGGCGGAGTGATACTGGCCAGAAAATAGTCCCAATTGATAGCAAGGTCTGACGTAAAGTGGGGATGTTTTAAAATTGTTGAAATAGTCTAACAAAACACATGCATACTTTTCTGTAGCTTAAAAGCTGTTGGTTACGTGTCCCCCGTACATCTTCAGAACTACTTTTTCTCCGGTAAGCTACGGGCGATTTCTCAGAGCAGGAGGTTCGTTGACAATAGTGACACCGTCACATCGGAGCTACAGATGGTCAGCGTTTCACACAACTTCATGTCCAAAAACCTGAACTATCACTTTAAGGGACTTGAAGAACACTGAACAAAATGCATTCAGATGAAAATAAATGTGAGATTATATAATTGGTAAAATCTTTAAATGCTGTTGTAAATTTGTAGAATAAAAATTGAAACATCAAAGCAATTGAGAATGTTTAAATTTGATTAGAGCTTAATTTCATTTGGTATTTTTGGCGGATAACAGTAGATGAGAGGGTAATAAAACAAAATAAAGATTATTCTTCTGTAATTGGTTTTAAAGATGAGGAGAAGGTCATTAAACTCCACTCTTTGTTGCTGTTTTAGACAAGTTGTGAACGAAGCATACTGCAGGGGAACACCGGGGTTTTTGTTCAGGTCTACTGATGCTTTGTGTCACTGTGGCTCTCTGGCACAGTAATACACAGCAGTGTCTTCAGGCTGCACATTCTGTCCGTTTAGAGTCACTGTGTTGCTGGAAGAGTCTAAGCTGATACTGAACTTGTTCTTCAGTGAATCTTTGTAGTATGTGCTGTATCCAACACGTGCACTTCCAATCCACTCCAGTCCTTTCCCTGCAGGCTGTCTGATCCAATGTGTTCGATAGCTGCCCACAGAATAAGAGACCTGACAGGTGATGGTCAGACGTTGACCTGGCTGCACAGTCACAGAGGCTGGCTGTGTCAACTGTTCACACTTCACACCTGTGGAGGAAAACATGTTGAATATTGAATGAGTGTAATAAGAGTGAACAGTCAGTGTGCTGTGATCATACTGTCAGTGTCTCTGCCTCAGTGAGACTCACAGGATCCAGCAGCCAGCAGCAGCAGCAGAGCTACAGAGAACATGGTTGGTATTGAAGGTGATCTGATGGGAGCTTCTCTTCTTCTGCTGCAGCTGACAGCATGATATCAAGTCTTTATAGCAGACTGTGAGGAAGTTCACTTTGCATAGAGAAGGACACTGACAGGCTATAAAAGAAGGATGGACTGTCCTGTCACATGTAGTCAGAGCTGTGTGTTGTGAATCTTTCATTTGATGTGAAAAAAATCTATTCATCAAATTAAAAACTAAAAGTTTAATATTTTTATTCTTCACAAAACTTTGAACAATTCACAGTGACAGTTACACTTAGGTGAAAGGAATATTTAATGTTCCCAGTCTCAACTACATATTGGAGAACACCAGAGCTGCAATAAAAATTGTCTGAATGAGGAGGTTTTATTGAGACTGTGTTTCTCTGAGTGCGTTGAAGATGTTGAACTGAAGCTGATTCTGTGAAAGTGAAAAGCAGAACGCCTAGTATTGACTTAGTTTGACATGTTGAGTTTTTGTACAGCTCTGTGGCTTCCTGTGTCACTGTGGCTCTCGAGCACAATAATAAACAGCAGAATCTTCAGCCGTCAAGCTGTTCATCTGCAGATACACCTGGTCCACGTTGTTGTCTCTGGAAATGGTGAAGCGATTCTTGACTGATGTGGAATAATATTTATTGCTTCCACTCGGAGCAGTAATGCGGGCAACCCACTCCAGTCCTTTTCCTTCAGCTTGTCTGATCCAGGAGATATCAGCATCACCATCTGATATTCCTGCATATGTACAGGTGAGTTTGTGGGATTCTCCAGGGCGCGTTACCACTGGTTCAGACTCAGTCAGAGTCTGACTGCAAACACCTGGAGAGAAAAGTAGTGTTGTTATCACAGAGCTGAAATATGAACCTTTTCAAAGAACAGGAGGAGTGCAGAAGTATGTATTCACCAGAAATCCATGATAGCATCAGAAACATTATACATGTAGCTGAAGTCATGGTGGAAATGTGTTGTATGTCTGGTCAGTGGTTTGGTCTCTCTTCTTCAGTCTGCAGTGAGATAACTAAAGATGGAGGAGATGAAGATTTGCATGGACTCCTCCTCACAGTGCTGTTTTATTTTGACATCATTAGTGGTTGAACAAGACACAAAGACAGAGATCACTGAGAACAGAACTCTTAATAATTTCTTCACATGCAGTTAATTTGGGGTGAGTTGTGGAACAATCAGTGATCATTTCTGACTTGTGGTTTTACATATAACACAGACTGATCAGTGAGTAAAAAACACAACCATGAGTATTAGAGATAAACCAGCCTTTGTGTCCATGTGTCTGATACAATCTCACAGAAGTGGATGGCCTCAAAGAAAATATAAAACTGTTTGATATTCTGATGTAAAAAGGAGCTCTGAAAAGACTCTATAATGGTGAGAGTTTTTAGCTCTTGTACTAAATATGTTACCAGTTCATGAATTACAGACAGGTGTCTTTTTTTCTGTCAGGTTTAATGTATCTACCAGAAGCTGCTATAACATCATATGTCGTCTGGTGTCTGTAGGGATGAATGTATCCATGTAAAGGGATCACAGTGTTACAGAGAAATAGTCATATAACTGTGGGAAATCATTGATATGTCTGGCAGTTGCATGTCATCGCCACTCGACTACACTAAACAATGGGACATTTTCCACCATCCATTTTCTAGTTGAAACTTGGCATGTTTCTGTGACATGCAGTTTAAATTTGCAGCAACATTACTGACGTATGTGTTACGAGTTTCAATGTGTGGAACTAGAGTAACAAATGATTTTTGTTGTGGTTCACTGCCCTCAACTCTCCTGGAAGGAATCCTGGAAAACAGAATCACGGAGTCAGTCAGTGAAAGAGCGAACCACCATCTTCTCCTTCGGATCTCGGTCTGAGGGAAGAGGGAGGGGTCCCTCACCTTAGGCACCGCGGTGCAACGATACCTGCACTTTGGTTCCGCCTTTTTTTCCCTTCCCCCTACATTAGCATTGTCTTCAACAATAAAATTTGAAATTACATTAAATATTGAGCTGGTTATTGCCGGCACTAATAAAGTATGTGTAAAATGATACACTCGTGTGAACAACAGGTTTGGACCAGGAATAAACAAAAGGTGACTCAGTACTCTCACATTAGGGTGTATCACATATGCTGACTGTACTCAAGTACAACCTGTAGGTCTGTTGTTCTTCTTGCCTTCTCAAAGAGAAGATGTGAATGTTTATTGTCAACCTTCACTGTGCCAGTGATTCATTACCAACAATAATCCAACAAACACTGGTGTAAGACAAAGAAGGAATATGATGAAAATGTGGTTAATGATGCACATCCATGAAAGAATGCTGCAGTATGTAACCTGACATACTGCAGTGCATTTCTTAATGCAGCATGTAAGTAATGGTAAGGGATATCTATTTATCTCTTTAATATGTGATGTATCAGTTATACTAATGATAGAGTATTTAAACTGAGGAAGATAGCTGCTATTAGATTTATTTAAGAGCCATTTATACAAGCTAAATCCTGCTTCCCTTTTCACTGTGACATGTGTTGAAATCATTAGTGGTTTGAGGGCTCCTCCTCTGGTGGCTTCATGTTACAAGTGTTCAGGCACTGAGGGGTTTTTGTTCAGGTCTACTGATGCTTTGTGTCACTGTGGCTCTCTGGCACAGTAATACACAGCAGTGTCTTCAGGCTGCACATTCTGTCCGTTTAGAGTCACTGTTTTTGTGGAAGAGTCTGTGCTGATACTGAACTTGTTCTTCAGTGAATCTTTGTAGTATGTGGTGGATCCAGCTGCCATTCCAATCCACTCCAGTCCTTTCCCTGCAGGCTGTCTGATCCAAGCTGTGTAGTAGCTGCTCACAGAATAAGAGACCTGACAGGTGATGGTCAGACGTTGACCTGGCTGCACAGTCACAGAGGCTGGCTGTGTCAACTGTTCACACTTCACACCTGTTAAAAGGAGAAAATGTTTTTGTAACAAATGATCAAGTTATAGAGCAAAAGAAGAACTGCTGACTTTGACAAATCCAGAGAGACTCACATCCAGCTGCCAACAGCAGCAGCAGAGCTACAGAGAACATGGTTTATGTTGAAACTGACGTGCTGTGAACTCCACTGACAGCCTGATGTGATGTTTTTATAGCTGAGTAACAAGGAAGCTCACTGAGTTTGCATAGAATCAAACATATAAAGCATCAGTGTTGGTCTAACTGGAGCCAATAGAAGAGTCTGTTCAGTGTTATTATATCTGCAGAGTGACAACAAATCACCTCTCATAATTTAATTCATTACACACTGTAACATTTTGTCTTAGTGTTAATTGTTAATTTTGTTTTATGGTACAAAATGCATGCCTGAATATATAGTACTAATGCTTCTGGTTTGCAGGTTTAAACAGAAAAAACTTAAATGGTAAATGGCCACAAAACGGCTTTAGTGTTAACATGAAGTTAACATTAATCACTGTTTTCAACATGTTTTGGATTGTGAACATTTCAGGTTTCTATTTATCTTCAGATCCAGCCAATTTCTGTGATCAAACGTTGTTCTGATGTGCTTTACTTGTGTTTTTTTTTTTTTTTTTTTGTTTTTGAGGGGGTGATATTCAGAGGAACTGATGAGTTTACAGTCAAATATACAGAAATCTAATGTGGATATATCAAAGTGTTTTTGCAGGTGGTGAGAAAACTCTGATGTTATTAAGATCACATTGCTGTTTGTTGTCTGTGGAGGTTTTTGTGCAGCTGTTCCACTGTCTTCAGTCACTGTGCTTTGTCGAGCACAGAAGTAAACAGCAGAATCTTCTGCTGTCAGGCTCTTGACCTCGAGGTACTGAGTGCTGCTGGGCACATCTTCAGTCATGGTGAAATGACTTTGAAAGGAGCTGCCATAGCTAGCAGAGTTTGTGCCTGTGTCCATCCTCCCAATCCACTCCAGAGCATTCCCTGGCCTCTGTCGTATCCAGTGAATATAGTACTCTGTCATGTCATAACCAGAAATGATACATGACATCTTCAGTGTCTCTCCAGGTCTTTTCACCTCAGAGGAAGACTGGTCCAGTTTGATCTCACTCCAAACTCCTGTAAGTAAAGACATTGTGATCATCATCACATTTATATGTCACAGATTAGATATTTTTAAATGTCTTTAGTGAGTTAAAGCTGAAATTCTTCTCACCATGAAAAGTAACTATGAAGAATAAACTCCAGCAAATCATATTTTCCATTCTGTGATAAACACTGTAATCCAGTGCTTTGTGATGTGAATCTTTTGAGGGTTTATAAAGTGTCCCAGTTGTTGTGTCATAAATGATCTGAGAGCTGTTAATGATGTGATTATAAGGAGGGAAGTGTTTGCATGGACCTCCCTCTGCAGGTGTGAAAAGACAACATGGAAAGCAGATGTACTTTCACATCAGTAGAGATTTCAACAAGAGCAGGGGGAAATGTCAAAACACCAAATACCTGGTAACTATTTGTATTGTAAATTGTGTTGTATTGTATTGATTCTCATGAAAGCAATATCTTAACAATGCCTTGAGGGAATTCTTTAAATGTTGCTAAAATAAATAAATAAATAAATAAAAAAATCACTTGGCCTCAACAATGAACTGATTAGATTTTGGTGGCCATAGGTCAAAGGTCAAGGTAAATGTGACCTCTTCTGTGTCAGTTTTGTCACGGGGATATATCAAGACCACCTTGGGGAAATCTCTTCAAATTCGGCACAAATGTCCACTTTGACTCAACAATGAACTGATCAGAATTTGGTGGCCAGAGGTCAAAGGTCAAGGTCAATGAGACCTCACAAAACATGAATTCTCACATAAATCATGACAAAACATCACCTAAATGTCTAATCAGATGTAAAGATGAAGTAATGGCATTTTATGTCCAAAATGTCAGAGGTCAACGTCACTGTGACATCATAATGTTCTGCAAAAACACTTTTCTGGCCATTACTCAACATCATATCACAGGAACAGAAGGGACATTTGGTCAGACACTGAATTGATGACACTAATCTTGGGTGTCCACCTTCACACTGGATGTGAAGTGTAGGATAAACCTGAGTGGTGTGTGAAGGCATACAACTGGGTGGTAATTCTAGTTCACTCTTAAATGTCTAATTGTCTTGTGCATATCAAATGGCAAACTGGTACAGATGATTTTTGACATTTAAAATGTTTTTCTGTCTTTGACTTATGTAACTATATAAATGCAGACATTTATACACGTTTATAGGCTACTAGTTAGAAAACCCAGATGTTATTTTGATCACAGATCTGTGGAGGTTTTGTGCAGCTGTTCCACTGTCTTCACTCACTGTGCTTAATCGAGCACAGAAATAAACAGCAGAATCTTCTGCTGTCAGGCTCTTGACCTCGAGGTACTGAGTGCTGCTGGGCACATCTTCAGTCATGATGAAACGACTCTGAAAGGAGCTGCCATAGATAGCAGAGTTTGTGCCTGTATCCATCCTCCCAATCCACTCCAGAGCATTCCCTGGCCTCTGTCGTATCCAGTGGATGTTGCGGCTTGTCATGCTATAACCAGATGTGATACATGACATCTTCAGTGTCTCTCCAGGTCTTTTCACCTCAGAGGAAGACTGGTCCAGTTTGATCTCACTCCAAACTCCTGTAAGTAAAGAAATGATCATTATCCATCAAACTTGTGTAATCACAGGTTGCACATTTTTAAAAGCAGTAAAGCAGATTTAAGTTTCTCACCATGAATAGTAACTACAAATAATAAACTCCAGATAACTGTATTTTCCATTCTGTGATAAACACTGTAGTTCAGTGCTTTCTGATCTGAGTGTTTCAGAAATATATCAAACTGTCCCAGTGATCTGCCACAAGTTGCTGATGTTGTGTGTATAAGAGAGGAAGAGTTTGCATAGACCTCCCTCTGTGGGTTTAAACAGGGAACATGTGACACAGATACATTTCCATAAGTAGAGTATCTCTACAAGAACGACACGGGAAACTGTAAAATATTAATATCCTGGCAACTAATTTCTGCTCCATTGGAAGATAACGGGACAACGACAATCTTTAACTAATGGTGCAATGAAGAGCTTTTTGGCTAAATTACAAAAAGTCATTTACATTGTTTGTTTTGTATTTGTGAAGAGGCAGAGCTACTGTTTAAGTTATAATGAAGTTACCAGATGTTATTTTTCATCCCATTACATGGTAACAGGGCACATTTCGCCCCATCCTCTCTGGGCATCACAATACACAAAAGTAAATGATTAAAACATGTCATATACATCTTGTATTCAGGGAAAATCAAGCCTATCTAACTCTCTTCTATACTGATGTTGGCTGCAGTGGAAGTCAGATGACATCTACACAGATGCATTAAATACATAACTTTTCTTCTGTCTACCATGAACAAGAAATGGCCTCTATTAGTGAATTCTATAAACAGGGTTTTACATTGACTCCTCAGCACATTAAGGATACAGCTGATTGGACTGCTTAGGTGCTTTTTTGTAATTAATGAATAAATATAAATTGTAACGTGCTGTTGAACGTCACAATCAAGCAACTAAATGGTTTTCATAATTAGATGAAATAAAAATGGGAACTAGGGTTTGATGTGAACAAATATGCCATCATCAGTAGATGTGTTAATGTCAGATAAGAGCATTCAAATCACCTCTATTCTTTATTTACGTTACTGTTAGTGCATGTGTTTTATTCATATGATCAGTATGAGTCAATGAGTCAAACTCAGTCAGTCCTAGACTGCCCTCTAGAGTTTTGAAAGAGGGACTCTGTGGATGTTGTATTCTGTCACTGTCTGCTGAGAGAGAGGAGATCTGACCTGTTTGAGTCTTCTTCCAGTCTGTATGGTGATACAATTATTTCACTGCAATGATCTATAATGTTTATTTATTGTTATTGTTTTTTTTTCTTTTTACATTTGGTACAATATCAGATAAAGAGTGGCCTGTGGGACTCTGGGTGAAGTGTTCAGAAGTCCTGCTGTTCCAGTTTTATAATTACGGTTGGATCAAAGTGGTGTCTCATGATCAGGTTTATTCTTTTCTCCCTATCTTAGTATCATATTCAGTGTTTTAGTGCATTCATTGTGCCTTGGTCAGAGTCTGCACCTTCAGCCCCTGATTCTGTATACTGCTCCTAAATTAGCACATGCAGTAATTTCTTTCAGCCCCAAAGCAAAGACAGTTGTTGTTTATCAGACCAGTCAGAGGGGTTACTGTAGGTTTTTGTACAGCTGCTCAACCAACTCCAGTCACTGTGTGTGTCGAGCACAATAATAAACAGCAGAATCTTCAGTCTTCAGACTGTTCATCTGCAGATACACTTGATCGACGTTGTTGTCTCTGGAGATGGTGAACCGGCCTTGAACTGACTGAGAGTAGTAGATCTCAGCACTGTCATATCTGATCATGGCAACCCACTCCAGTCCTTTTCCAGGGGCCTGTCTGACCCAGTTCATCCAGTAGCCATCAAAGTTCAATCCAGAGGCTGTACAGGTCAGTCTGTGAGATTCTCCAGGCTTTTTAATCACTGGTTCAGATTCTGTCAGAGTCTGACCATCAACACCTGTCAAGACAGCAAGAAAACCATGACATGAAACAAATTTACAACCTAAAAGAAAACCTAATATAGTACTCAACAAAAATCTTCACCTGCCCAGCAGATAGTTAAAAGCAGCAGTCCTGTCCTATAGTCCATCATGTTAAACTGTGTGTCCACTGTTCTCTGTCCTCCTCTCTGCAGTCAGATAAGTAGAGGTGGAAGATATCTGACTTTTGCATTGACTCCTCCTCACAAGGAAGAGACAACTGAAATGGACAAGAATCTCAGTTTGTTACAGGTGGATGTACAGGAGGATTTTAATTGTGTAAAATGTCAATTTAAATTTCATATTAACAATCAGCGTTAATATATAACTCAACAGACTGTTGATCCACAGGACCTGACTACGATAACAGTTCAGATTGAGAATCTAACATCAACCTGGGCCAATCTCCACACATTGACAAAAGACCACAAATTACTACATTTTTCCTGCTGACTGTTTATGCTAATGGAATATCGTTTAATTTAATTCCAAACATATGTTTCAAAGTCATGAAAAACGTTATCAGTTCAAAGGGTCAGTAAATTGCACTTGCCAAGGATAGCTACAATACACAATTAAATTTCTGAAGATATCTCAGCTGAATTTTATTTAATTACTCATAAGTTTAATGCTTAAAAATAAATAAATAAAAAAATGTATGCTGGTGTTGAAATCATTAGTGGCCTGAGGGCTCCTCCTCTGGTGGCTTCATGTTACAAGTGTTCAGGCACTGAGGGGTTTTTGTTCAGGTCTACTGATGCTTTGTGTCACTGTGGCTCTCTGGCACAGTAATACACAGCAGTGTCTTCAGGCTGCACATTCTGTCCGTTTAGAGTCACTGTGTTGCTGGAAGAGTCTAAGCTGATACTGAACTTGTTCTTCAGTGAATCTTTTAAGTATTGGGTGCATCCAACACAGTTTTCTCCAATCCACTCCAGTCCTTTCCCTGCAGGCTGTCTGATCCAATTTGTAGCATAGCTGCTCACAGAATAAGAGACCTGACAGGTGATGGTCAGACGTTGACCTGGCTGCACAGTCACAGAGGCTGGCTGTGTCAACTGTTCACACTTCACACCTGTGGAGGAAAACATGTTGAATATTGAATGAGTGTAATAAGAGTGAACAGTCAGTGTGCTGTGATCATACTGTCAGTGTCTCTGCCTCAGTGAGACTCACAGGATCCAGCAGCCAGCAGCAGCAGCAGAGCTACAGAGAACATGGTTGGTATTGAAGGTGATCTGATGGGAGCTTCTCTTCTTCTGCTGCAGCTGACAGCATGATATCAAGTCTTTATAGCAGACTGTGAGGAAGTTCACTTTGCATAGAGAAGGACACTGACAGGCTATAAAAGAAGGATGAACTGTCCTGTCACATGTAGTCAGAGCTTGGAATTAGGTTGTGAACATTTATTTTGATACACATGAAAGAAAACACATTTATGATGATGATAATATGAGTCAGATTAAAAACATTTACAGTCAGATCAACCAACTGTTTAATGTCTGCCTCAACTACATATGATAGATGAAAATTAGATATGCTGTCATCACTCATCTCAACTTTATAGATCACTGCTGTCGTCTCTCAGAAATTATTTTAACCAGACTTCAGAAATGTACCTATTGATGTACAATAGAAAAATATGAACTCTCCATGGTTTGAGTATCAGTCAGTTAAGGTCAATGAGAACAGCAGATCTGAGTGTCTCCTTTAAGTCACAGAAGAGACAGAAACTTGACACTGACTGCCCTCTGGTGATTTTATGAAGGAAAAGCAACATTATTTTTCATTCATATTATGACTCAATGTAGATTCCACATAACTTACAAACATTAGTGTGTCTTCATTTGTAGAAGTGTAAAGTGTTTGTTGTGGTTTAATTTCAGTTATCATGTTGTTGTGCTGTCTTTGGCCCTTTTATGAACAAGTGGCTTTTGAGGTTTTTTGTGTGTTTAATGTTTAGAATAAATTTTCCTCAGGAACAGTTTTCAGGACTTTATGTATTGCAGGGACAAAGGTAATGTGTTCTTATATTTGTGATGTAAACAACATGTACGAAAAAAAGAAAAAAATGTATGATATTTAAGACATATACTACAAAAGTAATTCATGCTTGGGCTCTGCCAGCCTAAAAGAAGTGGTGTAGGTTTTTGTACAGCTGCTCAACCAACTCCAGTCACTGTGTGTCTCGAGCACAATAATAAACAGCAGAATCTTCAGTCTTCAGACTGTTCATCTGCAGATACACCTGCTTTCTGCTGTTGTCTCTGGAGATGGTGAACCGGCCTTGAACTGACTGAGAGTAGTATTTGCTGCTACCGCTGCTGCTATCAATCCAGGTAATCCACTCCAGTCCTTTTCCAGGAGCCTGTCTGATCCAGGCCATATAGGAGCCATCAAAGTTAAATCCAGAGGCTGTACAGGTCAGTCTGTGAGATTCTCCAGGCCTTTTAATCACTGGTTCAGATTGAGTCAGAGTCTGACCATCAACACCTGTTGAGACAAAAAAGATATGCATGCCATGGGTAACGTTGGTAGCACAAATAGTAATATGCCAGATTAACATCAGGTAAAATCTTCACCTGCCCAGCAGATAGTTAAAAGCAGCAGTCCTGTCCTATAGTCCATCATGTTAAACTGTGTGTCCACTGTTCTGTGTCCTCCTCTCTGCAGTCAGATAAGTAGAGGTGGAAGATATCTGAGTTTTGCACTGACTCCTCCTCACAGGGAGGATGCAGCCAAATTGGACCTGATATTAAGTTTTTGTTTGATGAAAATGTAATGTCAGTGAGCCCAGTAATTGGGACAAGGTCAGGAGTTTCCCGCCTCTCACCCAATGCCACCTGGGATTAGCTCCAGCACCCCACAACCCCCAAGAATAAGTGGGTTTTGCTAATGGATGGATGGCTGTAATATTAATTTCACAGTACCCCTAAACTGGCATGCCAAAGACTTGTCTGACATATTTCAATTAAATTTGTCTTAAATGCTCTATATTTAGATCCCCAACCCTGTTTCTTTCAGAGAAGAAATCATACTTTAGGTTTCCTTACTCCCTGTCACTATATCAGTTACCCAAATCCTCTCTCCACATCACCTGTACTGCCCTCTCCTCACTTGAGTCATATCTCACAGACAGACAGACAGCAATTAATCAGCATTAACAACTGCATCATTACCATGGCTATTCTGTCCCGAGGTGTCCCTCAGGGCTCTGTGCCTGGTCCTCTCCTGTTCATCCTCTACATGTTTTCCCCTCTATAATACCATCTGTCTTCATGGTGTCCACTTAAACTTCACTGCTTATGATGTCACACTCTACATATGTACTATATCCACCATCACTGCAACTCTCTGCACCCTGACCAACTGCCTCACCAAAATCAAGTGATGGATGCAGGCCATATTTATTTATTGTTGTCTTGTTTCCTCATCAGCACATACACTATATACATCCCACAACAATAACTGAAACATAGAAAATAAAATGGATAAAGTATAATGATTTTTTTTACAAATTAAATAATTTTTTTTTAAAAGAAACAATGAATTACAGTAGACCATATACCTTAAAAAACTCAAAGTCCACATTTAGAGAATAAAATCAGACGTGTCTTGTGATCACTATCATTTGGTCTAAAAGGACATATTGTGTCAAGACCTTGTTACAGTTTTAAGTGCATATTAAAATGTCTCAGATCAGTCCACAGATGTTCACAATGATTTTACATAGTTTCTCATGACTGTGCTAAAGGTTTCAGTTCCTGAGTCTATTAATAACAGACTTGAGAGCTAACCGACTGTGAAATCACCTAATTTACATAACTGAATCAAACATGGGCTGTTGATTCCAGGTGCTGGGGAGATGATAAACATAACAACATATAACATAATTAATTAATTTTCAAAAATGTAAAATGTTTGGGGGGAAAGTACAGTTGTGAGTATTGGGTGTTAAATGTTTACAGCATGTGGTGAAACTTCAGCCAGTACAAACAATATCAAAATAATAAAGAGGAGGAGCAACATGAGTCATTATCTTTAAAAAGGTATTTTCAAAAAGACACAAGCCTCTTATAATTAAA
This sequence comes from Epinephelus lanceolatus, assembly GCF_041903045.1. Taxonomy (NCBI): domain Eukaryota; kingdom Metazoa; phylum Chordata; class Actinopteri; order Perciformes; family Serranidae; genus Epinephelus; species Epinephelus lanceolatus. Next base: position 29,687,447 of record NC_135751.1, read on the forward strand.
ATGAAAAAGGATGATTGTAATTACTTCCATAATACTTTGAATAGACCAGCGCCTTCCTAGTCTTCTCTCAAAGCACTTAAACACTACATGACACATTCACCCATTCACGCACTAGTGGCTGAGGCTATCATACAAGGTGCCACCTGCTGTTCATCTTAAATGCACTCATACTCTGATGAAACGGCAATCAGGAGCAATTTGGGATTCAGCATTATGCCCAAGGATACTTTGACATGCAGACTGGAGGAGGTGGGGATTAAACCATCGATCTTCTGATAGATGGATGACCTGCTCCTGAGTCTAAGCTGCCAAGTTTATCAAGAGTGTGAAAATATACGTAGTTGAATTGTGAAATTTGAATTAAAAAATTTCAAACATGTAAAAAATATGGTTCAAATGAAAAGCTAAAATTTAATTAACTCTGTTTAATAAAGACTGACAAGAGCTTAATGAACAAAACAAAGTGATTCTGTCTCTGCTTTTCCTGTAATCCAGGTCCAGGACACAGTATTTGTCCACAGGTAACTTGTGCTTAAGGCCTGAAACCAAAGCAAACCAGCCAATTAAAGTGAGCACTGTAGGTTTTGTACACCTGCTCAACCAACTCCAGTCACTGTGGCTATCGGGCACAATAATAAACAGCAGAATCTTCAGTCTTCAGACTGTTCCGGCCTTGAACTGACTGAGAGTAGAACTTGCTGCTACCACTACCACTTTCAATCCTGGCAACCCACTCCAGTCCTTTTCCAGGAGCCTGTCTGATCCAGTGCATATAGTATTCACTAAATGTGAATCCAGAGGCTGTACAGGTCAGTCTGTGAAATTCTCCAGGCCTTTTAATCACTGGTTCAGATTGAGTCAGAGTCTGACCATCAACACCTGTCAAGACAAAAGTTCACAGATTTTTGAAGACAGATTCAACTCAAGATCAGTGACAATCTTCACCTGCCCAGCAGATAGTTAAAAGCAGCAGTCCTGTCCTATAGTCCATCATGTTAAACTGTGTGTCCACTGTTCTCTGTCCTCCTCTCTGCAGTCAGATAAGTAGAGGTGGAAGATATCTGAGTTTTGCATTGACTCCTCCTTTGTTCACACTCTCCACAAAACTTTATTTTTTTGTTGTGACTAACTGTATTTTGAGTTTGAACACATCACTGTAACGTTATCTCTTGCAACTTTGATTTGGTTTCCATTTTTAACCTGATGTCATTGTTATCCTTGTTTTACTGTAACATTTGAATAATGCTTATTTACTCAGCAGAGGATTCTGTCCAACTGTACTGTTTATCAATAAGAGTTATAACTGGAAGTTATTATATCATTACATTGGTTTTGGTTTGATAATCACCTTGCTTGGTTTAACAAAGACCAGCAACATTTCTTCTGAAGTAATTTTTTGTCAGAATTGAGATTTTGTGTAACGATAATGAAATCCACAGTTCATGCATTTGTTTTGATGGAAACAATGGCATCCTGCACGTTTCAGTTCTGTGCTGTGTTTTTGCTTGTTGCTTCAACTTTTTAGCATTTTTCTGGTTAAAAATTCTTGTGCTACATATACCAAAAATTTGTTTTTAAACAATTACATTTCGGAGCAGATATTTGACTTTTGAAGACAGTTTAACTGAATTTACTTAGGCTAATTACTTGTGAAGTTTAATGTTGAACAATTTAGAAAAGTGTAAACAGTAAAATCACTCTGCTCACAGGTGTTATAAATATAAATGCAACCGTTAATTAACCAACTGTCACACTCGCTACATTGACGCAAACTGACACTATAGCGTTACACCAAGAAGATGGATATTTTCCCCAAAATTACATTTGAATTAAATTATGAGTGGTCGTCAGGAGAGGATGAGGAAAAGGGAAGCCAGGACTCTTCAGTGCAGACCTCCAGGTGTGTTTGAATCCGGCCGTGCCAACATCCAGGTTTGCCAACGTTTCATCAGCCGAACTGGACGAAGTTACACAGTTGCAGATCAATGTAAATACAAAGTAGCTTGTGAGTTCCCAGCGTGTGTGCTGCGTTGCCTGGTAACAGACTGAGGGAACTGTTTTTTTTCGCTGAGCTACATAACATACTTAAATAATTTATTTCATCACCTTTTGTTAACATTTCCTTACTCAGCATTGCTGTTTAAGCTGTTGTTGAACTGTTGTATAAAAGCAATATCACACTCTAGGTCGTGATGTTGTAGGCTACTGTAGCCTATATGGTCACGGCTGTAATTGTCTTAGGCACTCGTGTGATATTGCTTAATTATGTTTTGTCAGAGGAGCTGAAGTTGAAATGTTTTTAAGTTTAAATGTCCTCTTCATGTGATAGGCGGCTAACATGCTATTGCTTGGTGAGCTGCAACTCTAAGCTCAGATGTAGCCTACGCTTGTGGCCACCACCACACCCGCAGTTACACCTCCAAACCACTAGTCGGCGCCGCTGCAGGTTTTCTGTGAAGTGCTATAAAATTTAGTTGAGTCAAAACCATAGACTGTGGAAGGAGGCAGTCATTATTCCCATAAGGAAACCAGGGAAAGATGCTAGTAAACCAACAAGTTACAGACCAAGAGCATTAACATCTAATATCTGCAAACTCATGGAGAGAATGGTAAATGAAAGACTGATGTATTTTTTAGAGAAACACGGTTTAATTGCAGGATGTCAAAGTGGATTTAGGAAAGGGAGGAGTACTTTGGATCCAATTGTGAGTTTAGAGGATGAAGTAAGGAAAGCACAAATCAATAAAGAAATAGTAGCAGCAGTGTTCTTTGATGTTGAAAAAGCATATGATATGTTATGGAAGGAGGGGCTTTTGATAAAGTTACATAAAATGGGAATTGGGAGCAGAGTTTTTAATTGGGTAATGGACTTTTTGAATAAGAGAACCATACAGGTGAAAATAGGGTCAGAAATCTCTAATAAGTATGAGATAGAAAATGGAACACCACAGGGGAGTGTGATTAGTCCTATATTATTCTCTATTATGATAAATGACATATTTGAAAATGTAACAGTAGATATGGGAAGATCATTATTTGCAGATGATGGGGCTATGTGGAAGAGAGGGAGAAATATAAACCACGTTGTAAGGAAGTTGCAGGAAGGAATAAATCAAGTTGAGAACTGGGGAAATAAATGGGCTTTTAAGTTTTCAGTTGAGAAAACAAAGGTTATGTTTTTCACCAGAAAGAGGATTCAAGGAAATACTATTTTGAAATTGTATGGTAATAATTTAGAAAGAGTTGAATCATTTAGATTCTTAGGAGTATATTTTGAAATATATTTATGTTGCATTAATTAGATCAAGGATGGATTATGGAAGTGTAGTGTATGGTTCTGCTGCAAGAACTGCATTGGCAGTATTAGATGTGATCCAGGCTCAGGCTCTTAGGCTGTGTGTTGGGGCAACAAGAACATCACCTGTGTGTGCCTTGCAAGTTGAAGTAGGAGAAATGCCGCTGTCTTTACGTAGGAAGCAGCTAAGAGCTAATTATTGGATGAATTTAAGAGGACATGAACAAAATCACCCAACCAGAAAAGTGTTAGAACAATGTTGGGAAAGGGAGAGAGCAATGAATTTAAGTTTTGGATGGACAGGAGATGAAACAGCAAGAGACCTGGGGGTGTATGAAATGGAGTTCTGCCTGACAGTATTGTGGCCTACAACGCCTGTGTGGATGTTAGAGGGACTGACGGTGGATTTAGAGCTGCTTCAGGTTAAAGCAAGAAATAAAAATGTAGATTGTGTACATGAATTTTATAGATATACAGAAAGTAGTTATATGGGTTATGTTCAAGTATTTACAGATGGTTCCAAAAATCCATCAACAGGCAGCACTGGGGCTGCTGTTGCAGTGCCTAGTAGAAGAGTGGAAGTTGGTAAAAGAATGTCAAATGATTTAAGTGTGTATACAGTTGAACTGTTTGCTATTGTGATGGCGCTAGAGTGGATAGAGCAAGCCAGACCAAACCACGAGCTTATATGTAGTGACTCAGCATCTGCTTTGTGGAGTTTAAAGCGAGGTACTTCCACAAATCGACAAGATATATTGTATGAAATTTTGAAAATGCATTCAAGAATAATAGGACAAGGTATAGTAGTTAAATTTATTTGGGTTCCAGCACATATGGGCATTGTGGGTAATGAGAAAGTTGATCTTATAGCCAAGCAAGCAGTTAAAAAAGAAAATATAGATATCATGATCAAGTTATCAAAACTGGAAGGAAAGAACATTGTACGGAAGAAAACAAGTGAAAAATGGCAGCAGCACTGGGAACAGGAGGTGAGAGGGAGACATGCACTACAGAAGAGAGTGGGCGCTGGGAGACGCAGGGGAGGAAACAGGAGAGAGGAGACAGTGATGACAAGACTGAGAATTGGACATAGTAATCTGAATGGGACACTTCACATTGTCGGGAAACATGTAAATGGATTATGTGACTGTTGCCAGATATCAGAAACAGTGGAACATGTGATTACCAACTGCAACAAATACAGAGAGGAACGGAAGGAAATGCTGGAGGAGATGAGGAGAGAAGGACTCACAGGATCAAGCTTAAAGGACGTACTGGCGTGTGGTGAGACTGGGAAAGGCAGAAAGTGTTTGATGTGTTTTTTAAAAAGAACTGGACTGATATGGAAGATATGAGACACTGGATAATATAGGAGTCAAATAACTCCAGAAGACGGCGGTAATGCAACGTTAAGGATGCAAGCTGCCGTTAAACCCCAGAGAAGAAGAAGAAGAACCATAGACTGTAAAAAAAAAAGTCAGAACACACCTGAAACACACATTAAACACACATTAAACATGGCTTGATAGAGATCATTTCAAACGCAAGTACACAAATCAGCTTCACTATAATTCGCAGCATTCACAGACAAACACTTGTCTTTATCTGGACACATTTTCTCCATAAATACAACATGCTAATGTTTTTAGCGCAAGCCTATGACATTTTACAGTGTATAAATTAGCCTAGCGTCTAACTGACATTTCCTCTCCTCAATTGAAGCCAGGGACAACAGCAACATTTAACAAAGGTAACGTTACGAAATTCGGCTCCATTACAACTCACAAGGTTCACTGACAAAACAACTGTCTCATTCTAAACATGTTTTCCAAACAAATATGACATGCTAACGTTATTAGCACAAGCCTATGGCATTTTACATTGTATAAATGAGCCTAGCGTCTAACTGACATTTCCTCTCCTCAATTGAAGCCAGAGACAACAGCAACATTTAACAAAGGTAACGTTACGAAATTCGGCTCCATTACAACTCACAAGGTTCACTGACAAAACAACTGTCTTATAATAAACATGTTTTCCAAACAAATATGACATGCTAACGTTATTAGCACAAGCCTATGGCATTTTACATTGTATAAATGAGCCTAGCCTCTAACTGACATTTCGTCTCCTCAACTGAAGCCAGGGACAACAGCAACATTTAACAAAGGTGACGTTACGAAATTCGGCTCCATTACAACTCACAAGGTTCACTGACAAAACAACTGTCTTATACTAAACATGTTTTCCAAACAAATACAACATGCTAACGTTATTAGCACGAGCCTATGGAATTTTACATTGTATAAATGAGCTTAGCGACGAGCTAATATGAAGTCAGGATAAATCACACACAAGACCTAAAATGCTATTTTGTGGAGGCTTTATTGTCTTCACAATTTATTGTTGTTATCTGTGAAATTAAAGTAAGTAAAAGCTTTGTTTCCTCTGAGGGAAATGGTCTCAGCTTACAAAAACAGACAGGATATCTGTGTGTCTCTGCAATTGCTTGACCCTTTAACGTTACTAGCTTTATACATGATGCTAACAGGTGTTACTAACGAGATTAATGGTAGCTCTGTTTTACTCAAGTGTTCCAGTTAGGCACAGTTTACAGGGGGCCGCACACATAATACCATGACCCTTAAACTGAAGCAGCCACATGCTGTTCAGCCATCATTAATTTGATTATTTACACCTGTGTCTGTCTGTGTGATATGTCACAATGTCCTGCGTAGTAAAGGCTACTGCAGCCTACAGGTCAATGTAGTGAGTAGAATGTCGCCACCTGCTGGAAGTGTTTATAACTAAAACACACATGCCTTGCTTTAGACTTTGAAATGTTACTGTTATGTTGTCACAACGGTGTTTTCAATAATTTTTGAGATGCACCTGCGCTTGAATATTCAGGTTATGTAAATTGATATCTGGTCAAGCCCTCATATAAACCACTCTCTGGTTGCTAGTAGGTAGACAACAATGACCCCAAAGCATCATACAAACAAATACTATTTCAATTTTATGTTTTTTTTTTAAAAGATATTTTTTAGGGCATTTTGCCTTTATTGGACAGGGCAGGTAAGTGTGTGGGCGGGATGACGCCATCCAGCAAAGGGCCACAGGATGGATTCGAACCCGGGCTGCTGCGGCAACAGCCTTGTATATGCAAGAGTACCTTGCTGCAGTCAAGATGGCCGACAAGGCGCCGCCATACATCCAATCCATGCCGGAAGTCACAACCGGAAGTTGGTTAATCGCCGCTCGATCCCGGAAATATGACCGAGCTAAAACAAAAATAAAAGCTTAAAAAACACGTACGTTTACACATAACATAATTTTATGCATTTTGTGCAGTTACATGTTTATCGTAACGGTATAAGTGACTAGTTAATTGTCTCGCCACGACTTTATAGGCTACTGTAAAACTCAGAAGTTAGTTAAAAGCCTACAATAATATCACTAAGTTATAATGCTAACGTTTCATGGATTTAACTTTAATATCAACGTTATGAATACAAATGTAAATATTATGTTTGTGTGGTGGTGGCCACACACACACACACACACACACATACACACACACACATTCACAATAGGACTGAAGAATAACTAAAGTTAAATAAACTGAATTCTCAGATTAAATAAACTGAGAATTAATAAAAAATGAGAATTTACACAACCAAATAAACAGCACTTTCAGATTAGGCTGCAGTTGCAACATGCACACGTGGTCACAACAAATGTCATACTTACTTTCACATTAGCATATGGTCAATATTAATTTATGTTAACAGTAAAAAAGAAGGCACTGTAAATCATTGGTGGTACAGTGTAAGGGTTGTACTGCCCAGACATTATGCATTAATCATATGATCCTTCCTTTATCTCCTGGATCACAGATTACCTGAGAGGAAGCGCACAGTATGTCAGGTTGGGGAACTGTGCTTCTGAGACATTAATGAGCAGCACGGGGGCTCCACAGGAGACTGTCCTGGCTCCATTCCTGTTCACACTGTACACAGCAGACTTCAAATACAAGTCTGAGTCCTGCCACATCCAGAAATACTCGGACGACACTGCTATTGTGGCGTGTATCAGGAATGGGCAGGAATCTGAATACAGGGAACTGATAAAAGCCTTCAGTGACTGGAGTCACAAGAACTGTCTCCTACTGAACACCTCAAAGACCAAGGAAATGATTATAGATTTCTGCAGGTCCAAGCCCCCTCTTCAGCCAGTGAATACCTGTGGGATGGACATCAAGGTGGTGCCAAGTCATAAGTATCTAGGTGTACACCTGGATAATAATTTGGACTGGTCCCTACACATAGACGCTCTCTACAAAAAGGGGCAGAGCCGCCTCTTTTTCTTAAGGAAGCTCAGATCTCTTGACATCTGTAGTAAGATGCTGCAGATGTTTTATCAGTCTGTGGTGGCAAGTGTGTTGTTTTATGCTGCAGTCTGCTGGGGAGGAAGGAAAATTGTTGTAGATTCATGGTGTATTAATCTGCCTCTGCTACAAATATCATTCAAACACTGTGCAGACACAGCTCCCCACACCCTGTTTGTTCAAAGGCACAGAAGAGCAGCTTAGAGAAATGACTTCAATCCTGCTGGTTGTATTTTCATCCACCAGGGATCTTCACGGATGAGCGGGGACATCATGGGCAACACAATGGCGCCAGACATTTGTTACTGCAACAGAACAGGCATTTCCTGGGGCTAGAGATGTGTTCATTATCCAGTTTAGCTATTAAATGAATGCAATAATTTTCCTATTGTCAGTCTTCTGTTAATTCTATTTTATTTCTGGAATCCAATAAAACACAATATAACACTATCATACTGGCAATAATAACTTCACTTGGAGTTCTCTTTTTTGTAAACAACGTCTTTACTGAGTTCAATCACAAATCAAAAACAAGGGAAAAGCATAAAACAGAACAGGCAAACAAATACATGAACATACAACAATGTCGCCTTTTTCAATTATAGAAGGGTGCATCTGGAAGAAAAGAATATATCAGAATCAGAATCAGAATCAGAAATACTTTACTGATCCCCGGGGGGAAATTGTTAGTGTTACAGTTGCTCCTATTCAACAAAGACTGTAGTATAATATATAACATATAGAAATATAAAATGTACAACAATATATACAATACAATAGAATATATGCAACAATATATACAGCAGTGGCACACATACTAGTGTAAAAAAAAAAGTGTCGTTGCCATGGTGACATGATTGAAGGATGGATGAGGATGAGGAGGGATGTACACAGTCATAATAATGGCATGTGAAAACTCCTTTGGCAAATAACACGGCCTGAGTCCAGCAGCCAACAGTTCTATGTCCGGGCAACAGATATGTTCCTTGATGGTAATAATAATGTGACCAGGATCACACGAACTATATATACATATATATATATATATATATGTATATATACCGTTATATATCTTACCGTTTTATATATATATATTTATACACACACATACATATATATGTAAGAAATAAATATGCACGTGTGTGTGTGTATAGGGTAATACACACCAAAAACGCTGAAAAAATTGCCATACGACTTTGCCAAATCCATTAGCGTACTTTCTTTGGCTAAGCTAACGTTAGCCCAGACCATCGAGTCAAGCGGAGAAACAGCCTTCACGAGACATGACACTCTAATTCTTCAATGCATCGCATTTGTAAATAGCACGAATTACATCTTAGAAACCATACCACACTCGTTGGATGATAATTAAAAGACTATTTTTCTTACCGTTCTCTCGTTCTCTGAACACAACCCGCTAATCAGTATGGCCGCCGAATAAGCAAAAAATTACATGAAGAAGAAACTTCCGCTTGGGACTTTCCAACTTTCCGGTATAGGCTAGATATATGGCGGCACCCTAGTCGGCCATCTTGACTGCAGTTGGGTCCCTCTCTGTATATGGGGCGCCTACTCTACCACTAAGCTACCGATGCCCCACAATTTTATGTTTTTGTGTAGGTTTACTGACTGAACCAGCCTGCATGTGTGGTGGAATAGCACTAAGTGTAATGTATTGCCTTACATGTTGAATGCATGAACAAGTTATGCTCATACTGTGCTGTACGTTTAACTGTAGCTCTCCATTTTTCTACACATCTTTTTTTTATTGGGGTCATGCTGGTCGTACTACTCTGTACAGTTATCAAACTTTGCCCCAGAGATCTTCTTTGTTTTGTCTTTGAGGTCAGGTGCTAAGGCAATGCCTGGTTTTGCAACATGGCCTTTTTTAACTGCCTTTTTTCCTCTGCATATTTGGTTGGCGCTGGGAGCTTTAGACATGCTAGCATTAATTTGATGGCATGTTATTCAGCACGAGCAGAGCATCGGTGCACTTGAGTACCTGGGTATTGTATTTACGTAGGGGCATAGACTCTGGGTTTGGCCTCTTGATGGGTGTACCTGGTCACTATGATGTTTTTGCGACATGGCATAAAGAGAGAGATGAAGGAAGAGAGTGCTGAGATCAGAATGCTTTAGCTTGAGGTGGAGTGATGAGGTTTATGCTTTGGTGTGCTTTTTTTCTCCTGTAATTTGGTAATTTAATTGAAAATGCATTTTAGGAGGCCTCTGTGCAAATCCCTCTACATCAGGCTTACATTTTTTTCAGAAGACAATTAATTCCCCTCCTCTTGCTCAATGGTGCCCACTGTAGACCATGTCTACAACTAAAGATGAAACAGTACGAAATTCTTTTATCATGATTATAGTGACCAAAATTATCACATAACATTGTTAAAATGTGCTGAAAATGTAGAAAAAAATAGTGACACACACTGCTATCATTGTTTGCATGGACATTAAAACGTAACATAACCAATACCTGATACAAACATATGAAAGCCATATCATATGTGCATTAACAATAGCAATAGTCTGCCTTTAAAATGCTGCTTCTGTGTCACTGTAGATGAGGACAAGGGACCAGGAGCATCATTGGGTTTGCGTGCTGCAGGCCTCCCCACATTGATGCTGCGCCTGTGTCAGTGAGACTGCTGCTAACTTTGGTTGATGATGCTGGACAATATTTACAGTAAGTTTTTTAAAGTGCAGTAATCAAACACGGCTTTATTAATGATTTAAATTTGAAATGATGATACGAACCATCGGGAATTTTGTCACGGTTTATTGTGAAGCCGCAACTGTTTCATCTCTATCAGCAACAACAGGCAGAGTGTGTGCATGTGAACTTTTAAGATGGCATGAAGATGATGTCGATCATGACAGTAATAACAGTGATAATACTGTAATGATCATTAGAATGACATCATTTGTTTATTGATGATAAACTTGTTCTTGCATATCTTTTTCCCGTCTTATATTTTCCTTTGTTTCCTTGTGGTTTAAAAGGACATGTCACAGAAAGGTCTGTGTGTTCGACAGTCTGCTTCTCTCTTGAGAACTTTAAGATTAAATGAGATCAATCTTTCTATTACATACAACTGTTTTTCATAGGTAATGCTGGTTGTGGCTTACCTGCTTTTTTTCAGCCCTATTTCATATTCAGTTTAACATGTTCAGCACTGCAAGCTTCTCAGTAAAACCACAGCCGTCGAGTGTCGGCCACTGGGCAGTTTGTGGTTGAGTACCTCGCTCAGTGGTGCCTCAACAGCAGTTGTAGAGAGAGAAAAGTTGTCCTATATGTGTGAGGATATTTGGGTGTTACTTGTCCCTGATTTATATGGACACACAGAAGGGGTCAAGCAAGGACCCAGAGGGAGGGAGGCTTGGCATAAGAGGATGGGAGGGTATGGGGGTGTTAGACAGGGAGACGCTCTCAGGCAGCCTGCTGGGCATGGCGCCCTGCTTCCCTGTTGCCGGTGCCTTGGCACTTAGACTGGCAGCAGCATGCTGTGACTCCATCCCAGCAACAGCGTCACAGATTTGGGCTGGCTGCCAACGGGTCCCCAGCCAATCAGGGCACACACAGTGCCAGATCACTCCAGAGGTAGCCAGTAGTACGCCTGAATGTGCTTAGTGTCATCCCTCCCAGATGTGAATTCCTTTAAACCCACAAGGTACACAAATGCAGACACAAACACGCAGCTCCAACTCAAGAGTGTGCACACATTTACAGTGACTCTGTGTGTGTATGTATGGAGAGGAGATGAGATATAAAAACAGTCTCTGTGTGTGTTTTCAAGTGAATACATCTCTGTATCATACCACTTAGTACGTCCAGTTCAGACCTGTCACCATCCTGAAATTACTACACAACTAGTGTTTGACTTAGAGGTGGCAAGTCACCACAGCTGCATGTAGAGCTTTGTCTCGCTCTAGTGGACAATCTGAGTAATGCAGGGGTGCTGGTATTGTGACATGGTATATTGAGTGTAAAGCATTTCCCTGAAGAGTAAATCAGAGATTATGACAAACTGTCCTTGAAATATTTCACTCTTTATTTATTTATTTTTTTTGTAAATGCCACAAGTCCAATGATATAATATTTGCTCATTACATTTGAATCTTAAAATTAGAATTCAAAGCTTCATTATTTATTATTAATACACCACATACAAGCCACACCAAATATATAACATACATGCAAAAAATAAATGAATACAGTACAAACCAGTTCCATTAAAAAAAAAATAATAATAATAATAGATTTAATCAAACTTTAAAACTAGTAAAACCATATGCCATCAGAAATCCTCAGGTCACATATTTGGATCATAGAATGGGATCTGTCCTGTGAGATCATCATCATTTAGTCTACAAGGAAAAAACAGAGAATGTGTCAGGAATTGGTGACAGTTTTTTGTGTGTAAAAATATATATGTAAAAAGGCTAAATCCAAACTATTGGAACATATCAGCCTTCCAAAATAAAGGCAGTATTGTAACAGGGATATTACAACCATACAAGTGAACTACAGGATCTAGAAGAAGAAGAAGTACTGGAAGATTACTTTAAAATACCAATTGTTGTCTCTTACCTTAATTATGGTAGCAAGGACACCATAGATGAGGGATATGAGGAAGAAAAGGAGGAAGGCGAAAGCCATATACCAGCTGTCCACACCTTTGCTGTGGTTGACATCAGTATGCCTGATGTCATCTAAGAAATTACAGTCCTCTAAGATTTCTGTGAGACAATCAAAATGAGATTTGTTAGTTAAACTATTACATTCACTTTGTCACACTGGACGTACAAAGAGAAATTAACCTTGTATGTTCAATATTTAATGTGCAAGTAAGATGTGGATCAATGGACAAACTAGCACCTGGGTTGGATACATCCAGGGATAGGGTGGTGTTTAAAATGGTGTTTGCATGTGTCACCCTGCAGGTGAAGACTGCCCCAAGGAACCTGCTGGCTTTGGACAGACGAAGGTGGCTTTGGATGCTGAACTTCCCGTCTGGGCCTCTGTGTGGTTCACTAGTGTTGTATTCCAGCAGTTCCCCAGTGTCATCAAGAAACCAGGTGATGTTAATGGACTCAGGGCTGAAGCCAAACACCAGGCACACAAGTTCACCAGAGCCCTGGAGCAAGGTAACTGAAGGTTTGCTATGGGTCACTGAGGCTGAGGAAAATAGTCAGAAAAAGAATTTAATGAATTTGTGTTTGGGGAAGGTCACAGAGCAAGAAAAGTCAAAGAACTTTTGTACTTAAATGCTTTCATAAAAATTCCCTAAAGCGATATGCTTCTCTACACAACTGCTCCTGAGCAACATAGAGGGCAGGCTGAGGTGGAGAAAACACAGTGTACAGTAAGGAAAGGATCAAAGTTTGATCAGTTTTATTTTAGCTGATATGATCAGCTAAATATATCCGAATTGGCCCCAACACTGATTCTTAGGTTTGGCTTGATTTATCTCTTTGATGTAATGAACAAATCCAGTGAAATGCAGTTTTCACTAAATGCTAATTTCAGCTCACCATACACATCCTTTATAGTGCTCTCAAAAGATGACTCATGTCTGACAACACAAGAATACGTAGACTCCTTGTCCTCAGTTTTTGATGTATTTAGTCTGCTGCTCATTGAATAAGTGCTGCTCCCTGTGTATTTCCATGCAGGACTGTTGGTGTAGACAGTTGAAGGGAGTCTCTGGTCATTCTCCTCCCAGTACACTATGATGTTAGATGGGAAAAATCCAGACACGAGGCAAATGAGTGTGAGGAAGTTAGACGTAGACAGGTCAGAGGCAGCCGGTTCTATTATCTTCACTGCTGGTGGATGCAGCTCTTGAGAAACACCAAAAGAAGACAAAAGTAAATACAGCTGCAGTTGTTGCCATTTCAGTCATATGCAGAAACAGCTATAAGGTATTGGTTTTTATGCACAGCACTACCTCTGCTTTTGCTTATGTAGTCCTCGTAGCCTTTGTTGGAACATTGGTGCTTTGCCTCACAAGACACTCGTTTATGTGCATGCCAATCCTCCGCTGACACACTGAGGGTGCTCCGCATTGTCTCCGTGTCATTGTTGCGACTCACTGGTGGCTCCCTATGGACATTTTGGGAATATTTCTTCCCATCTACTTTCCAGGTGACGGAGAAATCATCAAGAGAAGGGCCGACCAGCAGACACGTGACAGTCACCTGTTCCTTGTACTGATGCTCCTGTGGTGGCGGTCCCTGAACATATACGCCAACCACCTTAGATGATGCTGGAGTTACTGAAAAACATTGTGACATTAAAGATGGAGAAAATGCAACACCTGTCAAGTAATGATGATGAGAAAAAATGTCTTAAAAGCTTAATGGATGACTCAGAAACAGTGTGAATGTAGATTATTTATTCTACACTTAATGCAAAATTATGATTATGGATTATGCTTTTATTTTACCCGAGCAGAGGCTGATGTTCTTCCTGATGTTTTTGCCCAGGGACTTGTCTGATACTTCACAAGTGAAGACCTTCCCTGTGCTCCACTCTTTGTGAGTGATTTGAAGTTGACTGGTCACTGTCACACGCCCATCTGCACCCATGCTGATGTCATTAGTTGATGGAGCTCTTTGCTGAGACTCAGAAGACCATTGAATTTGAGGGTTGAAGCCCTGTCCAGAGCATACGAGTGTCTGTGATCCTGACTCTTCACTGGGGGCCAGAAGAAGTTTCATTGACGGGTCCGCTAAATTAGGAAGGAATCAGTCTATCAGTGAAATAGTCTCTTAGAGATTATTTGACTGTGAAATGGGAAATGAACAGTCATGAAGGGAATGAAGAGTAACACTCACCAAAAATATTTCCAGTGGAGTTTGATGTAAAATCCACAGAGAAGCCTTGGTACACTTTGCAGGTGAAACTTTTGTCTTTCTTCAAGTGCTCTGGCGGGACAGGGAAGCTTCTACTGATTGAATGCAGGCCTGGGGCTTCAGGAAGATCAACATACAGTTTTTCAGAGATGTCAGAGGTGCCAGCTTGAAAAGTGATGTACAGGTCATGTGCTGAGAGTCCTGTGACGTCACACTCCAGCACAGCACTGTTCCCCTTCAGCAATTCATTAAGAGATCTCCTGATCGTGACCACAGGAGTTGTGACTGCAGGCCCTGGATGATACAGACAGAAGGAATGCAGAATTTATTCTTCTGGGTGATTTGCTGTGACAAGACGTCTGATTTTCATGTTGTGTAGTCATCTTACCTGCAACATTCACAGTCTTCTCAGTGGGTGAGAAGCACTGATGTTCAGCTTTACATGTTATTAACTTTATTTTTTTCCACTCAGTTGAAGAAACCGTCACAGTACTGAATATATATGTTGAGTTTTTGTCCTGCGTCACTTGTTCACGTGGTGCATCTCCCCCATTTATCCGCCAGGTCAACTTGGCGTCAAAATCAGAGCGCGCCAAACATGTTGCTTCCACGTTGGATCCTCCTGCCATCATTACGGTCTTGAAGCTGGGAATCTCCACATGGATGGAGGGAGGCGCTCTTGAATAAGCTGACAGGGAGCAAGGAAAAAGAATCATGAAGCAATACCAGAATACTGAGCGAACTATGTATATGTAAAAGATGCTTGATCAAATTCAGACTACACTGACTTCAAAGTCTGTCAAAAACAATTTTCAGGTCAGTCACAATGTTGTCAGTAGACAGCTGGGGTTGTGACTCTTCACTTAGTTGTACCTGAGCAGAGACTGATGTCCTTTTTGATGTTTTTGCCCAGGGACTTGTCTGATACTTGACAAGTGAAGACCTTCCCTGTGCTCCACTCTTTGTGAGTGATTTGAAGTTGACTGGTCACTGTCACACGCCCATCTGCACCCATGCTGATGTCATTAGTTGATGGAGCTCTTTGCTGAGACTCAGGAGACCATTGAATTTGAGGGTTGAAGCCCTGTCCAGAGCATACGAGTGTCTGTGATCCTGACTCTTCACTGGGGGCCAGAAGAAGTTTCATTGACGGGTCCGCTAAATTAGGAAGGAATCAGTCTATCAGTGAAATAGTCTCTTAGAGATTATTTGACTGTGAAATGGGAAATGAACAGTCATGAAGGGAATGAAAAGTAACACTCTTACCAAAAATATTTCCAATGGAGTTTGATGTAAAATCCGCAGAGAAGCCTTGGTACACTTTGCAGGTGAAACTTTTGTCTTTCTTCAAGTGCTCTGGCGGGACAGGGAAGCTTCTACTGATTGAATGCAGGCCTGGGGCTTCAGGAAGATCAACATACAGTTTTTCAGAGATGTCAGAGGTGCCAGCTTGAAAAGTGATGTACAGGTCACGTGATGAGAGTCCTGTGACGTCACACTCCAGCACAGCACTGTTCCCCTTCAGCAATTCATTAAGAGATCTCCTGATCGTGACCACAGGAGTTGTAACTGCAGGCCCTGGATGATACAGACAGAAGGAATGCAGAATTTATTCTTCTGGGTGATTTGCTGTGACAAGACGTCAGATTTTCATGTTGTGTAGTCATCTTACCTGCAACATTCACAGTCTTCTCAGTGGGTGAGAAGCACTGATGTTCAGCTTTACATGTTATTAACTTTATTTTTTTCCACTCAGTTGAAGAAACCGTCACAGTACTGAATATATATGTTGAGTTTTTGTCCTGCGTCACTTGTTCACGTGTTGCATCTCCCCCATTTATCCGCCAGGTCAACTTGGCGTCAAAATCAGAGCGCGCCAAACATGTTGCTTCCACGTTGGATCCTCCTGCCATCATTACGGTCTTGAAGCTGGGAATCTCCACATGGATGGAGGGAGGGGCTCTTGAATAAGCTGACAGGGAGCAAGGAAAAAGAATCATGAAGCAATACCAGAATACTGAGCGAACTATGTATATGTAAAAGATGCTTGATCAAATTCAGACTACACTGACTTCAAAGTCTGTCAAAAACAATTTTCAGGTCAGTCACAATGTTGTCAGTAGACAGCTGGGGTTGTGACTCTTCACTTAGTTGTACCTGAGCAGAGGCTGATGTCCTTTCTGATGTTTTTGCCCAGGAACTTGTCTGATACTTGACAAGTGAAGACCTTCCCTGTGCTCCACTCTTTGTGAGTGATTTGAAGTTGACTGGTCACTGTCACACGCCCATCTGCACCCATGCTGATGTCATTAGTTGATGGAGCTCTTTGCTGAGACTCAGAAGACCATTGAATTTGAGGGTTGAAGCCCTGTCCAGAGCATACGAGTGTCTGTGATCCTGACTCTTCACTGGGGGCCACAAGAAGTTTCATTGACGGGTCCGCTAAATTAGGAAGGAATCAGTCTATCAGTGAAATAGTCTCTTAGAGATTATTTGACTGTGAAATAGGAAATGAACAGTCATGAAGGGAATGAAGAGTAACACTCACCAAAAATATTTCCAATGGAGTTTGATGTAAAATCCGCAGAGAAGCCTTGGTACACTTTGCAGGTGAAACTTTTGTCTTTCTTCAAGTGCTCTGGCGGGACAGGGAAGCTTCTACTGATTGAATGCAGGCCTGGGGCTTCAGGAAGATCAACATACAGTTTTTCAGAGATGTCAGAGGTGCCAGCTTGAAAAGTGATGTACAGGTCACGTGATGAGAGTCCTGTGATGTCACACTCCAGCACAGCACTGTTCCCCTTCAGCAATTCATTAAGAGATCTCCTGATCGTGACCACAGGAGTTGTAACTGCAGGCCCTGGATGATACAGACAGAAGGAATGCAGAATTTATTCTTCTGGGTGATTTGCTGTGACAAGACGTCAGATTTTCATGTTGTGTAGTCATCTTACCTGCAACATTCACAGTCTTCTCAGTGGGTGAGAAGCACTGATGTTCAGCTTTACATGTTATTAACTTTATTTTTTTCCACTCAGTTGAAGAAACCGTCACAGTACTGAATATATATGTTGAGTTTTTGTCCTGCGTCACTTGTTCACGTGGTGCATCTTCCCCATTTATCTGCCAGGTCAACATGGCGTCAAAATCAGAGCGGACCAAACATGTTGCTTTCACAGTGGATCCTGTTGCCATCATTACGGTCTTGAAGCTGGGAATCTCCACATGGATGGAGGGAGGGGCGCTTTCATGGACTACAGGAAAAAAGTGTTTGTCCAAACATACTCATCTTGTTAAAACTTGTCAATGTATTTCTCCATTCAGTTTGTCATAAAACATTGATGATTCTTCAGAAAAATTTATACTGTGCTGTGAGACAGTTGTAAATACTTACTTTGACAAATGCTTATTGTTTTTTTATATTCCTGATCTTTGTGAGTTGACTTGCATGTAAACTTGGAGCCTCGTTCCCACTCTGTTGTTTTTGGCTCAATCTCGCTGGTTAGACTGAAGGTTTTCTCCGTTCCGTCCGCACTCTGCAGCTTCGTTGGGCTTTTGGCAGGTTGTAGACGTTGGTTGTCCCGCTTCCACTCCACACTCAGTTTGTCTGGAAAGTAGCCACTTAGGGTGCAGACAAGTCTGACTGATGAGGCCCCGACAGGGACATTGTCCCAGACAGGGAGTAATGTGATGTTTGGAGGCACAACCCGCTCTTCTGAGATAGAGAAGAGATCATTTCATTACTTGACTCATTGTAAACATTGGATGTAGACATTTGTTAAATAAGAGCTGATTGCAGTTTGTAGTTATACGTACCTTGAGATTTTGATCAAGTAACCAACTGTGCTGGCTCAATTCTAAGTGTCATATCTTTGTATTAAGGCTAGATGGCAGAGTTGTACTTTTACAGTGTCTGGTGTCTTAAAGTCAGGTGGAGACAGGGCTGGAGGTCTGTTGCACAGATGTCACAGCATGACAGGGCAGAGTGAGCAAGGCAAGCAGCAAGCGGAAGCATTGAGTAACACCCAGGTCCCGAAAAAGTACCAAAATACAGAAGTGAAAGAATGCACAGAGCAACGGTGCATCACAGACACCAGGTGTGAGGTGTGGTTGTGCCAGTAAGAGAAACAGAGAGCGCATTTAAATATCTCATATCAGTTTACATGTGTGTTCACATAGATTGCTCATGATTTTCCTAAAGGTTTTAGTTCTCCAGTCTGTTAATAATAGACTGGAGAGCTAACCAACTGTAAAACCTAAAATTTACATGATTGAGTCGAACATAGGCTGCTGATTCCAGGTGCTGGGGATATGACCAACACAACAACATGTGACATCATAAAATACTTTAAAATACTTTTTAATGAACTAGAAAAAAAGAATTAGTATTGTTGTGAGATGTTTGTGTTAAACCTTTATAGATGAAACTACAGCACTACTGGAGGAGAAAAAAGTTGAAGGAGCAACTTCAGTGGTTATATTCATTTAAAAATTTATTTTCAGAAAGACATAAAGCTTTTGTAATTAAAATGAAACAGGAAAATTACGCTTACTTACATGCACGACTATGAGTTTATAAGAACAAATGTGTGGGAAAATTTTTTTTTTTTTACAGAAAGTTCATCTTGATTTATTTAATCTGAAAAGACAGAAAAAAAACAAAAGATGTGCATTAATATTATTGTAAAATAAATGATTCAGCATTTGACAAGCAAAGTGTTACAGCTGGCTTCTGTTGTAGTTTGCTACACTTATTTATTAAGTTAATTGAGCTCTAGTAACCTATGAGAAGATTTTGGGATAATATTTAACACACAATAACAGCAACACCTGCAAAATGTAATTCAGTTCAGTATCATAGCTCTGGAATTTTAAGTAACTAGAGAATAATACATATTAAGTAAAATAAATAAATATAAACATTTGATAATAATAAATAAATAAATAAAACTAAATGAACCACAGGTTACCACAGAGTTGATTCAACATCTCTTTAGTAAATTCTTTAAAACTCTTGCTTCATGAAGGTGATTTTTATTTTAAGTTTATGATATTTCAAAGCATTCACTTGCACAGTTGTTGCTGCTTTTGTGTCCACCACCTGAACATGCATGCATCACTAAGAGTTGAGATTTTTCTGCATGCACTTTAAAAATAGTCGTATAAAGTAAAAGAATAATATGTGAAAAGACAGGCCGATCATTTCAGTTGTTGGTCAGAGTGGTAAATAAAGTAACAGATGTAGTCGTAATGCATGATAATATTTACTGTGGTAGTTATGATGTGATGCGTCATGATGATCATTGTAATCCTATTTGTCACTTCTCATGTAAAATGAGTTCTACCAACCCATCTGTGTTGTTTGAATACATGAAACTGTTTACTCAGGTGTCTTTGCATAACTTTAAGATATAAACTCATTATTACCTTGAAAGCAGTGGTTCCGATGGTGAACAGCAGAGTGATAAGGAAGAGGAAGATGAAGGTGATGGCTGTGGTTACCATGTTGTCTTTATCTGTCTCTGTGTCACTGTTGCTTTGGTCGACCTCCGCATTCCATAATTCTAGTGTATAGCAATCATTCAGTTAATACTTGGAACAAACCCAGCTTTGCACAGTAGCTCACGAGACAATGACCTAACTCTATTAATTTCCTGTAGTAGGGTAATACGTTTTATAACCTCACAGGCTGGAGTGGATCTAATTAGTGAATGAGTCAGTCAGTCAGTCTAAGTATAAAATAGAAAACCACAAAGGAGAAGAACAGTCCTGCTGACGTATGCCTCGTTAATCAGTTACTACATTATTATTGTTGTACAGCGAGGCCTGATAAGTTTGCACGTCCCTCTAAAAATGTTGATTATGTTGATCAAAGTTGTCCTACAATGATCCTGAATTGCTTTTGAAAGACCCCACTATTGGTGTGGCATGCATGACTTGGCTTGTGAATCAGTATCTTTATCATTTGACTAAGAGACCACACAGCCCGAGTGAGACTTTAGAGAATCATCTGTCTGTCGTTGGGGGTGCAAGACCCAGTAGAGGAAACACAGATACACACAGACGAGTCACACAAACAGTGTTAATGCTCTGTCTACAAACAACAATGAACAAGTAGGATTTATATAATGAAATTGGTGCCTGAAGTTAGTGGGGTAGTGGTGGTGTGATTTTAGTGAATGCAGTATGATGTTGTTAGTACATAGTGACAGCTACACCTAATTTGTGTTGCATTAGGATAGCACTGAGACACTACACACAATAAACATGTAGCTTGATTAAATAAAGACGTGAACAGCATGCGACATACATCAACAGAGTTGCAAAGTGCTTTTTTTTATTTTGATTTTGAATCTGCATTAAAAAGACAAACACGGTGTCATATCACAAGCAACAAACATTAAACAACAAACAGCAGAAGACACAGCGACACAGAATAACATCTACTGGGCCTTGCACGTTTCAGGGATGTTCATGTTGAGGTTGACCATGTTGGTTTTTTCAAATGTTCTGTGCCCGATGGACCTGACAATAGCTCTAGTTGTGTTGACCACAGATTCATGGTGAACTGCACAGCTGAACACAGTGTCATCATTTTTCCACTGCTGGAGGGTGAGGGTTAACTGGCCATAGGCAGAATATGATCCATCATTTTCTACAGGCGTTGTGGTATGGAACTTGTATTTTGAGTCTGCTTCCTCGTCATCGACAAGCCAAGACACATAAACTTCCCGAGGGAAGAAGTCTTTCACATAGCAAGTCAGGGTCACGGTTTCTGTTTTAGTATGTTCTAGTGGAGGTAGCATAAAAACTGAAGGACGCTGAGGTGGTCCTCCTGCAACATGAGAGAACAATTAGGGCTCCTGCTACAGATAAAAGTTCCCACAGTACTGTACAAAATCTCTGCTACAAAATACACTTAGAACTTACACTCCTTAACATGTTTGATGACATGACAAGAGGAATTAAACACAGGCTTTTAGTGCACAGTTGTTGATTATTTTTCTTACCAAAATCCTTTTTGTAGATTTCCTTACGTGGCTCTATCCAGTCTTCATGTTCAACAGTGCAGATGAACTTTTCCCCCCGTCTCCATTCTTGAAATGTGATGGGAAGTAAAGCGACGTATGTACCTTTATGTCCTGCAGGGGGCTTCACTGGAACAGCATCAGGTATGTCTTTTCCATTATGGGTCTCCCAGAAAATCTTGATGACAGATGGTTTGTTTATCTTGACTTGACATATTACATCTCCCTTTCCGTTTAAAACGAAGTCCTTCATTGTTGGTTCTATGATCGTTACTTCCACATCTGCTTCCACGCATCCTGAATCTGTTAAATGAGGAATTATTAAACAATTATTGAACAAAAATGGCTGCAAAATGACAAGAATTGAAATTATATTTACACAAATACTTCAAAGAAAAAGTAGCAATTTACTCACAAGGTCCATCACCAGGAATTTTGTAGGACGCAGATGAATTCACATACGTTGGACCTTGTTCACCTTTCCCCGTAAACTCACATGTAAACGTAATGTCAGGAGCCCACTCACTTGATGGCACTGTCAGAAAACTTGCTGCACTGTACAGTGTTCCATTCTCTGTCTTTCTTTCATCAAAAGGTGTTTTGATGTTGGTTATTCCAGTGGTGATTTTTGCTTCATTTTTCAGCCATTTGAACTCAAAATCTTTTGGTGAAAAATCTTTGGCAAAGCAGGAGAGGGTAGTCTCGGTGCCCTCATCAGAGCAGGTCATTACTTTAAGAGTTGGCAACTGATATAAATCCCCTGAAAAACAAACATATACACAAATATATGTATGCAGAAGCAAGGAATCATTTATGTATATATATGCAGAAGCAAAGGTGAACAATGTGCTACAATGCTCATGTAATCTAGATTTACTATAGACTTACAATATAACTGAGTTTATGATTTTACTGAACTACTGTATGTTATGCAACTTGCACACACGTATGCACATAGTGATTCCACTCCTCTAATTGACATATTTCGTGGCTTGTTACTAAATTGTGCAGAAAGTCAAAAAGAAAAGATTTTCATGGTAAGAAAATTAGATAATTTAACAGCAGAGCTTTAATGCTCGCTTCTGCATATACATTGAGTGTTTGGGCAAGCGAACAGAGAGTGAATGTTAGTCATCAACATGCAGTGAAAGTGGAGGCAGACGTTAGGAGGAACCAGGATTAAGCAGATAGACGGAAAGAAGCAGCACACATAGCAATAATCTATTCTCGGACAGGTGCAGAAGACATACAGTAAATTAGCCAGGAATAAAATCGACTGAGTCAGCAGCTGAGCTTCAGCCTTCTCATTCCACCTCACTGTTTGGTTTGCTTACAGATTCTAACATTAAAAACATTTAAGGAGATTTCAGACAAATTTAATTTGACAACAGTTGTATTTTAGTTTTATGCTCTTCTCTGTCTTGATGTTCCTTTTAAATGATATATTGAAGCATATTTGTCTCTATAACGGTTAAACCAAGTATTGTGTTGTTTTTTTGTTGTTTTTTTTTAAATCCTGTCACAGTTTTCAACATAAGCAGTTCGGGCTAAATTGGTAAAGTCTGCCTCTCATAACACGTCTCAGGAAAACCTACAAAATCAAGTAAAAGCAATGAACTTTTTCATCCTACATCAATAACATTTATGAATGCATTATTGATAATAACTAAATGATTATGATGATTATTATTATTGTGTTGTCCCTGTCCTTTTTTGTCTATCTTTAGGTTTTTACTGAAAGTATTTAAAGCTGCATTTATAGCACAGATTGTGCTGTAGAAATGTGATTATTGTTAAATTATTATGACAACAAAAGGTTTTTTAACTTCTAAATTAACTTTGTTATTTGACATAGATCACCAAATTATCTTGAAAAGAACTTAATATTTTATCCTTATCATGAGTAGCCTTTTAGCACTTTGTTTACTGCATTGTAAAATGTCAAACTTTCTCTGACTGAAGATATTCTGTTTCATACTGTAATCTACCTTAATTTAGTATGACATTATTAATTAGTTATTATTACAAAATTGTATCATTAAGAAACTGAATTAAAAACCCTTAAAATTGTTGCAAAATTATAAAATATGTCAACAGTTCCAACATGTAAAACTACTAGATTTCAAATCAACAATTAAAAAAGACATTTTTAAGACTTACCACTGGGCTTCTTTGGCCCGATAATAACATGTTTATTTCCCGCTGCATGTGTCACATCACATCTGAAGGATTTCAGGGCGTCCCAGTCCTGTTTGCTCACTTGGACTTGACTTATTCCGGTATAAAGGTTGTCTTTCAGTACTGGAGGGTACTGAATGAAGTCTGTCAAGGCAGCCCCATTTACTATGCTCCATGAGTAGGTCAGTGAGGAGGGTGTGAAGCCGGTGGCAAGGCAACCAAGAGTGACCGTGTTTCCAGTCCCAGAACCACATTGCATCAGAGGAAACACAGTTGGTGCATTTGGAGTGGCTGAGAAAGTAAAAACATACGTGTAATTAAACTACCAAAATTAAAAACAACATAACAGACTTTTTTTTACCAAGCATGAGTTAAAACTGAGAAGACAACTGGGTAGATCAGCAGTGTAAAAAAGCACATTGAAGGTGATAACTTTTATCATTTGTCCTCCATACAGAGACTTTCCCTATTTCAGTTATTTAATGCTGTTATTTGTTCACCTCACCCAATAATAGTATGAGTCATTTTTGTTAGTGAATATACAAATCAATAAATAATTTTAAATACACAACTCTGACAGTAATCACGAGTCATTTTTTAAATTGAAGTGATGACGCTATAAAGTCGGTTACCATCCATTAAATGAGTTGACGTCTTATTGTTGCAAAAATTACTACTTTATGCCAAATTCAGCAGTTGTGTACGAGATTAAAGAGAATTCTTACCTGATGAAACAGTTACCATTGTACCCTTTCCCCAGTAGTCAAAAGCAGCGTAGTAGCACAGTGCTGAATCTACTTATCTGTTAGTATCAAAAGGCTACACCTAATGGCCCGCTCAAAAAGTCTGCCTTGATATTTAATTGATCCCACTAACTTATACAATACACTTAAATAACCCAGAATATACTCATCCATAAAATACACCTGTGTGTCCTACTGAAAATATTGCTGTTTGACTTTTCACAGTACATACTGTATTAAAATGTTTTACTTTTGAAGTGAGACTTGACACGTTTAGAAATTAATTTAAACATGAAATTTTAAAAATGAAAAATATCCTGCTGTAGATTTTAAACAGTACAAATCTACCCTGATGACACTGTTACTGAGAACACTGCTGTTTGACTTTCCACAGTACATACCGCAGTAAAACGCTTTAGTTTTAAAGTAAGACTTGACGCTTTGAGAAATCAACTTAAACATAAAATTTAAAAAATGAAAAATATCCTGCTGTAGGTTTTAAACAGTACAAATCTTACCTGATGACACTGTTACCATGGTGCCTTTTCCCCAGTAGTCGAAAGCCCAGTTGTCACAGTTAAGAGAGCCAATTCACACTTCTCACAAAAACTCATTACCGTAATATCCCATTACTTCATGTCATACAATTTGGTATCGGCACCAGATAAAATCAAAATAAAATATGTCCCCGTCAATAGACCTAAGTTCCAACTGAACTTAATAGTTTGAAGCTTTTCACAAATTCATCGTCAGGCTACAGAACACCGTTGGCTTTCTTATTACCGGCCAACAGTTGTGACGACATGAAACTTTTAATAAATATTGTAGTAATGGGATTACATAATTCCTTCTCTAATCAGAAATATTAAGATTACATACCTGAGGTGACGGTGACCGTGGTGCCTTTTCCCCAGTAGTCAAAACCGTAGTCACAGTTCAACAAATTACCAACCACTGCATACAAAAACCTGTTCCCTAATATCTACACTGTCCATAGTCGGTTATTTTCTGACAATCTACCCTACAAGATATTAACCTTGGTTTTTGGAAATAAGGTTTCAGAAAATGGAACAAAACCTGATTTTCACAACCGAAATTTGGATCGAGTCCACCAATTACGACACATTTAACATACAGTATCCCAGAAAGGAAAGAACTGCAAGGTGTCACAACTTGATCTCTCAAAAAATACCAATTCTGTGTTTAAATCAAAACGTACACAACAGAGAAAGAAAAATAAAAGTGGCTTACCAGATGTGACTGTGACAGTCGTGCCTTTCCCCCAGTAGTCAAAAGCATCGTCACAGTGTCATATGTCAATACATCCAACATACAAAAACAAGCACCTTAAAGACGCTGTTGACGCCACCGAGGTCTAAATACATTCTGTTAAAAAGTATAAATACTACACTTTCAATATGAAGACAAATAAAGCTATTTTTTACCTGATGTGACGGTCACGGTTGTTCCTTTTCCCCAGTAGTCAAAGTAGTAGTCACAGTGATAGATTTCAATTGCGCTTTAGTACAAAAATATCTTGCAGCGTCTAACATCTAATAAATGAATGTACTTGTTCAGTAAACCACTGATTATGCCTAACATTTAGCCTGAGCTCTTGTTTTTGCTGCAGACTACATCCCACTTTAAGTGCAGTAAAATCAACACAATTTTAATTAAAAAAAAAACACAGAAAAATGTTGAATTCTTTTCACTCGAAATACGTTTGATCATTACTCACCAGAAGTCACTGTGACTTGTGTTCCTTTCCCCCAGTAGTCAAAGTAGCTGTCACAGTGACATATTACAATCTGCTTCTAATACAAATACCAAAAATGTTGTTTAAAGCAAGAAAAGGACACGTTTCACTGATTAAGCAATTCCCATTGTAATATTTATTAACCACTTCCCTTGAGATATTCATTTCCTGTGGTCTGGGTTACATAAAATGAGGTCTGTTTGTCAACGGTTGGTGAACACTTCCCCTTTATCAGACCCTCCTGTCAGCTCCAGTTCCTGCAGCATGACCTTGATTCAGCCACATTACTATTAAGCTTGATATAACTTAGTGATGTAGAGCTCTGTTACGCTTCACTTGAATTATCATACCAACTTCAATCAGCTGTATTGTCCACCCTGGAGGTCCATTTTAATTGGAGATGGGACAAAATGTCATTACAGGAATATATCATATTACTTCCTCTTGCGATATTAATACACTGTCGCCAAGTATTTATATATTTTTTTTAAACCTGCAGTTGCTCTAAACAGATTCCCCGCACCATTCAGGTTTCGCCTTTAACAACAGATGGGACAAACAAAATCGATGAAGACCACACAATATGCAATAACTGTCTTACAAGTTTAGTTCACAGGCAACACAACAAACATAGCCACCTGATTCTTCATCACCCTGATCTCGTTGTGGCTAAAACGGCTAACGCCACCACAAATATAAGTCAGCCTATATATTAATGAAAGCTTCCTTGTATATCCCTGATGGCTTCCAGTGTTACTAAGTTTATTGCTGGGTTTATTTTTTACACTTGGACACACTTTATTAGGGACACCTGTTCAATGGCTCGTTAACGCAGATAGCTCATAAGCCCATCACATGGCAGCACCTTAATGCATTTAAGGCATGTAGACATGGTCAAGACGACCTCTTGAAGTTCAAACCAAGCACCAGAATGGAAAGGTGAATTAAGTGACTCTGAACGTGGCATGGTTGTTGGTGCCAGACGGGCTGGTCTGAGTATTTCAGAAACTGCTGATCTACTGGGATTTTCACACACAACCATCTCTAGGGTTTACAGAGGATGGTCCTACATAGAGAAAATATCCAGTGAGCAGCAGTTCTCTGGGTGAAAATGCCTTGTTGATGCCAGAGGTCAGAGGAGAATGGCCGGACTGGTTCAAGATGATAGAAAGGCAACAGTAACTCAAATAACCACTGGTTACAACCAAGGTCTACAGAAGACCATCTCTGAACCAACAACACGTCCAACCTTGAAGCAGATGGGCTACAGCAGCAGAAGACCGCACCAGGTGCCACTCCTGTCCGCTAACAACAGGAAACTGAGGCTACAGTTCACACAGGCTCACCAAAACTGGACAATAGAAGACTGGAAAAACGTTGCCTGGTCTGATGAGTCTGGATTTCTGCTGCAACATTCAGATGGTAGGGTCAGCATTTGGTGTAAACAACATGAAAGCATGGATCCATCCTGCCTTATATCAACAGTTCAGGCTGGTGGTGGTGGTGTAATGGTGTGGGGGATATTTTCTTGGCACACTTTGGGCCCCTTAGTACCAACTGAGCATGGTTTAAACACCACAACCTACCTGAGTATTGTTGCTGACCGTGTCCATCCCTTTATGACCACAGTGTACCCATCTTCTGATGGCTACTTCCAGCAGGATAACGCACCATGTCACAAAGCTCAAATCATCCCAAACTGGTTTCTTGAACATGACAATGAGTTCACTGTACTCCAGTGGCCTGGATGTGGTGGAAAGGGAGATTTGCATCATGGATGTGCAGCCGACGAATCTGCAGCAACTGTGTGATGTCATCATGTCAATATGGACCAAAATCTCTGAGGAATGTTTGCAGCACCTTGTTGAATCTATGTCATGAAGAATTAAGGCAGCTCTGAAGGCAAAAGGGGTCCAACAGGTGCGAGCAAGGTGTACCTAATAAAGTGGTCATCAAAGAAGTACTTTGCTAAGACTATATGCACTTCTTTGTGCATTGTTTCATCTCAGTTGCCAAATTCTGTGAACCTGACACCATAATGCAGTGAATAAATACATCTTTACTATATAATGACGAAAACTCTGTCTGTGGGTGTGTCTGTGTGTCTGTTCCACGTTTTTCTCCTCACTGACTTGGTCAATCCATGTGAAATTTGGCACAGTGGTAGAGGGTCATGGGAGGATGCGAATGTAGCTATATTACATCAGTTGGCCAAAGGGGGGCGCTATAGCAACCGATTGAAATTGCAGACTTTGAATGGGCATATCTCATGCCCCGTATGTCGTAGAGACATGAAGCTTTGCACAGAGATGCCTCTCCTCATGAGGAACAAATTTGCCCCAAGAACCCATAACTTCCGGTTACATAGATTTTCTGCCATTTTGAATTTTTTGAAAAACACTTAAAATCGATCTCTTCCTAGGAAGTTTGACCGATCTGCATGAAACTCGGTGAACATAATCTAGGGACCAATATCTAAAGTTCCCTCTTGGCAAAAGTTGGAAAACTTACTAAAACTGAGCTTCTATAAGGCAATGAATATTGCGGAGGGTGTGGCTCATCACATAAAGGTGTATAACATCTCAAGGGTTTCACTGATCACCACGCAACTTTGTAGGCATATGACCACACAAAATCTGAGGGGGCCTCTCCATTATTGACCCCATCAAACAAAATGGGGGCACTACAGAACTAATTTATTATCTTGGCCTAACCGCCATATCGATTTTTGCTAAACTTGGTAGATATGTAGAACAGGACGCCTCAAGGTGACTGGAGAAATTTAACTCTAATTGGCAACTGGGTGGTTTGACAAAGTGATGGTATGGTATGCTGTACACAATCACAGAAACTGTCAGTGTGTCATTCTGTCAGTCAGTCATTCTGTCTGTCCCACATTTTTCACTGATGTGGTCAATCTATGTGAAACTGCACATAGGCATTGCCATAGGTAGAAGGTGACAAAGCTACCAGTGGGTACAGACTAGTCATTTTAGAATTTATGAGTGTTTTGTTTTCCTCAGTTACACAGATATCATGGTGTTTTGTAGAAGATTGTCTTGCAGTATATTGAGTGTCAAAGATTTGCAGTATTGTAATACCTTCGTCATTGTGGGCAACATATTGTTATAGTATTGTATCGTGAGTTGATTCCCACCACTAGTTTTAATGTGCAGTATGCAACTATGAAACTTAGCATATGTGTTTAATTCAAGTCTGCACATCTACCTTTATAGTGTACAGTCTTTAACTTATGTCTGGCTGCCTGGAAGGTTGGAAATTGATCTAGAACAAAAGAAAATACAAATTTTAAAGACACACACCTTTACTCAACAGTCATAGCTAAACTGAGACGTGATGTTTTTGCAAAGATTGCAGGAAAGTTCTTAGTCGGGGGACAGCCCTAGAGATCATTGTATTTGTGCTATAATAATTAGAGGTGTTATGATGAACTGGATCAATGCATGATTAGAAACTGTCTATTGCGCTAATAGACTGTAAATAAATGGTCTGTTTTACTCACAGACTGTACATTTCGAATTCAAACAGGCATTACAGTTTTAAAATGAACTATTTTCAAACGAATGATCACATTTTGAATAAAAAAGTGACAGCCCTATAGCATGCTGACATTGTAACTAAGATGGTGAACACAGCAATATACATGTAAAACATCAGCGTACTAACATTGTCATAGTGACACAGCAGCGCCATGGTACATATTCACAGAGCTGCTACTGTGGATGTAGGCTCATAATCTTGCTTGTATAAAGACGTTAATAACTATAACCAGCCTCTGCAGCTGAGCTCCTGTCTGACACTGCTGACATTATAACAGATAAACAAGGATGGTTTGATCAAAAAACATCAGTTTTCTCTTAAAGATGTTTGTTGCGTCAAAAAATGCTTAAAACTCTTAAAATGAATCTAAAACATACTGGAATCACTTTACCTTACATTTTGGTGGGAAACAAATATTTTCACTGCATTACGTTTTTTTTTTTTTTGAACATCCTTTTTTAGTGAAAAACAATCTTAAAAATCCAGGCTTCTCTTCTCTCTGAGGTTGATGTATACTGTATGTAGCCTGGGCTGGAAGTCAGTCCGCTCCAGTAGCTGGGATGGCAAAGCGGGACACTGCAGTTCAAGGCTGGATTACAAAGCCCCTGAAAGAGATACGATCGCACAGGGCAAAAACATAGCACGTCAGGCATGCAGCATTCCAGAGATATTTAATGTTAGTAATGTTATGTAAGGGATAATGTATAATGAGCCGGTGAATACTGGGAAAATAACTCCCGACAGGGGAATAGAACCCCGACGCGCAGCGGAGGTTTCATTCCCCTGAAGGGAGTTATTTTCCCAGTATTCACCGGCTCATTATACATTATCCCGTTTATTACACGGCTAATTATCAGTTAAATAAATAATGTTGTCTGCCTCTGCAAAATGCATTAAAACCGACCGGATTCAACAAATTTTGGTGAAAGTTTTGTACTCACCCAGGCTTAGTGGACTGAACCGAGGCATAAAACTCGCGTAAAATGTCATTAAGCATGACTGCCGAGTGTGTATTCACATCCGTCTTCTTTTGTTTTTGGCAGAGAAAGTCTGTAGGTATTCTTTTTCTTCAGCGGCATCCGTTAAAATCAGCCACTTCTGTTTGTTTTTTCCCTCGGAAGTTGTTTGACAGCTGCAGTGTTGCAGGGCAGCATCCCTAGCAACGCTGGGCTACATAGCAACTGTGTGTAATGACCGTTGCTACAAGCAGCGGTCATTACACAGTAATATCAGACCGCAGAATGCCGCTACTGACCAATCAGAATACAGCATTTAATAGAGCCGTGTAATAAGTTGTATTATACAACAGTTAGTTCCGTCCCTGCAATCTGATTGGTCGAGAGACAGTAAAACCGTGACGATATTGGAGTACAACATCACGTTTATTTCACTGTGTATGTATCACTCTGCCTCACAGCTGATTGCAATCAACAATCAAATCAAAACTGACGGTTGTCAGTTAGGTCAGCAGTTGCATTGTAGGCTAATTAATTCATCCACTGTCAAACAGCCAAAAATATGGATTTATTTCCTAAAATAAGTTTTGAATTGAACTATGAATGGTCATCAGAGGAAGATGAGGGAGAGGAGAAGCTGAATCCATCTGAGCACACATCCAGGTTTGTCAGTGTTTCATCAGCAGAGCTCAATGACTTGGAGAAAAGCAACATACTGTCAGATCAGAAGGCAGAGTCGGCTGTGCCTGTGAAGCGACAGTCCACCATGCAGTCACCAGAGACTTATTTCACTGGCTGCACAATTAATGGAAACGTGCAGATAAATGTGTATAAAGAGTAAGTGCCTGGCACACCATGTCTGCGTTACATAGCAACGGTGACAGCGGAGTCCTGAGGAAACTATTTTTGTTGGCGGAAGACAAATAAAATGCTTAAATTATCTATTTTGTCCTCATTTTTCAACATTTCTTAATCAGCCTTGCTTATGTAACTGTTGAACTGTTGTATAAAAGCAATATCACACTCGAGCTCGTGATGTTGTACTGTGATATCGTCACGGCTGTGATTGTCTTCGACCGAATCACAGCCGTGACGATATCACAGTACAACATCACGAGCTCGAGTGTGATATTGCTTAATCAACCCCAGAGTTAACTTACAGAGTGTCAAGTATGTCAGATTTTTCTTGTCAGTCTCATTTTTGGGGGGTTGGTGGTGAGACAGACTTGCACATGCAGCTCAGCTTGAAAAGCTCAGCCAAACAGTGCACAGTTTATTTGCAGATTATGTTATATTAGCCATCACATTCATTTTTAACTTGCACAATCAGGCATCTGCACAAGGCATTCCATTTCTCCCAAAAAACGAGTTTGCTTGCTCCAGGCAAAGTTAATGTTGAGCCCAAACTCACTGGGTACTTCTGGACGTCATACTTGACAATTGTCCTGCTAATGGAAACTCATCATGATCGACTTATTGTGAGTGTTTTATATTGCGACCCATGATAAAATCCTATGTTGTCCATCCCTACATTGGTTTTCCAACTGTTGAGGAAAAGTCAAAGCTTTAGTTAAATATTAACTTCATGATTATTTACCACAAGAGATGTTCGTATGACATTTTTAGCCGTGCTAGCACCATGGCTCCATATGAGACTGTCTGCACTCCATTGCTTTGGTCCAGGCTTAAATATCTCAACAGTTACTTGATAGATTGTCTTGACATATTGTACATTCATGATTGCTTGAGAATTGATCTTACTGACTTTGGTGGGCCCCTTTAATTTTTCTTTACGGCCACAGTGAGGTTGACATTTTGGGTTTTAAGTTTGTGCTGATATCCATGGTGCCCAGACAATGTATTCTAATCAGAGTTGGCTAGTACTTTCATTACTTTTTGCAGTAATGAGTAACCTAACACGTTAGTGTGCTGTTTGAGTAATCAAATACTTAAGTAAATTTTCAAACAAGCCACCGTTACTTTTAGAGCGCTGGTCCTTCAGCTCCGAAACAGCAACGACTGTCTTTTGGTTCTAATAATGGAGATAACGTTAAACCTATCAGTCCAAAAGAAGTCATGAAGCTTGTGGCTCGCTACGTGGTAGAAGAAATGCTGCCATTGTCTACGGTGGAGTGTAAAACATTCCGCAGGATCGTCGGTAAAATCCCCAAAACTCAATAGATGGAGGAGGACTTGCTGACAGACAGGTCAGACTCAGCACTTGCATTATGCCCGGTAACGCTACACACTACACAACTTTTCTGCCTTTTCTGAAAGTCACTATGTCACATTACACGATTGTGGAGTCATAAAATCGTGCCGTGACTTGGCCAAAAGACATGACACACTACAAGATAGTACTCACCAATTATCCCCGGACCAGTCGTCTTTCATGCCATGGGGTTATTCTTGTCCTATTTTTATTACTTTTACTATCACCTGAGTCACTGTGTCTGTTCACGTGCCAGCCAACATGTTGTTGTAGTCACCTAAAAGCGTCAGCAGATGGCAGGAGCTACATTTGAAGCACCGTACGCAAACGTTCAAGCTACTGTATCCTCCACAACCAAGTTCCTACAAATGTTTCATAATAAAAGCCTATTTAGAAAATGGAGGGATTCTCTCAGCCGAGGTTATAATGGGCTTTTAATTTGAAACAAATTCAGGAAGTGTTGATTTTGAAATGACGACGCGATGTGTTTACTTTATGAAGACAACGGGAGCGGATTAAAAAGTAAATATATAAACACAAAGAGGGATTAATAAATAACAGACCGTCTATAATGTAGTCTGTTTCAAATGAAGCTGGGAGCCTCTGCAGTTGTGGTGAGTAAAAGCCCTGTCACTATTTGTTAATGTTATTACTTTATGTCCGACCGTGAGGATGTACCATTGTTTGCTAGCTTGATGCTAATGGCAGTAACGTTACTCAGCAGGTTGACAAAGTGGCTCTGCTGTTTCACACCATCATTTTCCCCTTTTACTCTGGGTAACATCTCTAGAGGAAATATTAAAAACGCTGGGGTGTTGTTGTCATACAGTTGCCTACGGCAGCAGATCGTTCTGTGTTTCTTAGGCTGACCAAACGTTCTCCTTTGCCCAGACATGTCCACTTTTCACGTCCTGTCCGGGGCGTCCGGGGGGTGTTTATAAATTGATGATAATGTCCGGTTTTCCTTGTGTGTGTGTGTGTGTATGTGTGTGTGTGTTAGAGTGCGGCACAGGCCGCATATTTCTGTCCGAAACCGAACCGAGCCCATCATTATTTAATTACTAAAGCACTGAGTTTGTGTCACACAGTTGTTATGGTTACAGGCTATTTAACAGGCCGGGCGTGCGCCGTGGGTGCTCCGCGGAGAGGGAGACCTCCGTGTTTGAGACGGGAGCGGGCGGCGGGAGGTCCGAGGCACCGAGGGAGAAATATAACAAAATAAGATAAAATAGGAAAACTTGTCTCCCTCTTTTATTTTATTTTCAGCTTTTAATCAAGGCAGAGGTGGGCGGCGGAAGGTCTGAGGCTTCCAGCTACTTGAGTTACTTTTCTCAGGGAGTAACTCTGTAATAATAACTGGTGACTTTTCAAAAAATTAACACAGTAATGTAATTTGATTACTTTTAAAGTAACCCTTACCCAACTCTGATTCTAATCCTTGTGACGATCCCCTGACTCTTCATCCTGTGACACCAAGAGGTAAACATTTGCGTTTTGGATGAAAGGAGGATTTGACAACTAATATGTGTTGCTCAGGATGCTATGTAATTAATTTGGTAACCTCTTGACTTTGCATCTTCTACCATCATCAGGTCAGACTTTTAATATGTTATATACTGTGGTTTAACCCCAAATACCTGCAAAGCTAATGAGTGATTTAAACATTCACTCTCAGCTGTGCTCAAATGTTAGCATGCTGCTAACACACGAAACTATGATTATGAACACTGTTAAAATTGGGTGCGTTCAGAGCGCTGTTGGAATGTACCTTTCAGATATTAAGAACACCGCACTCTCAGCAGCAGAGCGTACTCTGGGCACTCTGTCAGGGGAAGCGGAGCAGGGAAGCGCCAAGCAGAATGAATGTGTGATTAACTTAATCATTCATTAAATCACGAAGAAATAGAGTTCTCTGTTACTTTGAACAACAGCGCTCTCATTTTACTGTAGAGCGTCAGATTGGATTTACAAACGTACCCATTACCTGCTAAACAGGGGTGTAAACATAGACAGTGCAGGCAGGGCGGTTGCTGGGGCCCATGGGGTGAGGGGGTCCATAGAGAGAGTGGACCCTCCAACTATATGTTAGGCAGAAAACAGGCCCTTGTGAGTTATTTAGATCGCTATCTTAGAAATTTGCCTGTGTTCAAAGAAAAGCTCGAAAAGACAAACATACCTCCTTTATGTTTATCTATTCCTTTTTTGTAGTGTAGTGAGTAGCAATCTACAATAAAATAAGTTATAAAATACAGTCTACTCTCCATAAACTATGAATAAACTATAAAAACTATACAATTAAATGAATGATCCTTTATTTCCGTTGGTATTTTTTGTCATATATGATGATTTTTGGGTAATATGTACAGTAGTGGAAAAAGTTTTCGGACACCCTTAAAATTTTACACAATCTCAAATATTATCATGAAATATTTGTGGAAAAATCTTTTTTGTGTTTCAAAAGGTGTGGCTGCATTAGACAGATACAAACAAATACAAATTATATTTTTTTGTTCATTGTTTACAAGAAAAACTAACAAAACTAAATTCTTGACAGTTTCAATATGTCAGTTCTCAACATTGTCAGTATCAAAGTCAACAAATAACAGAGAATGTGTTCAAAATTGAACAAAAAATAAATAAACCATCACATCATCAAATTAATATTTAGTAGTCCTGCCATTGGCACGTAGTAGAGCTCTAATCCTGGCTGGCATGTTCCCCACGAGCCTTTCACACTGTTGAGGGGTAATCTTGTCCCATTCTTCTTGAATTACTGCTTTTAATTCTTCTAAATTCTTTGGTTTATGCTTTGAAACAGACCTTTTGATAATCCACCACAGATTTTCAATGGGGCTCATGTCCGGGGATTGAGCTGGCCACTCTAAGACGTGGATACTGTGCTCCTGCAGCCAAGTTCTACTGGCCTTGGATGTGTGGCAAGGGGCATTATCTTGTTGAAACATCCAGTTTTTACCTCGACGGAACAGTGCACGCACAGAAGGGAGCATGTGGGTTTCGAGAATGGTACAATACTTGGTAGAGTTCAATGTGCCATCACAGACAGTGAGATGACCAACACCAGCAGCACTCATGCATCCCCAAACCATGATACTGCCTCCACCATGCTTGACAGTAGGTACTGTACATGCTGGAGATAATGCTTCGCCTGGCCTTCTGCGTACCCTCACATTAGTAGGAGGAAGTTAAAGCTGGAAACTGGACTCATCTGACCACAAAATCTTCTTCCAATTCCTGGCTGTCCAGTTCTTGTGTGCTTGGGCCCAACGATGCCGGGCTAACCTCTGTCTCTCATTGATCAGGGGCTTCTTGATAGCCTTGTAGGACCTTAAGCCATGATCTAAAAGTCGGCCACGTACAGTGCAGGTGGAACACTGGACACCAGTTTGGTTTGAGCACTGCTGCTGAAGCTCCTGTGATGTCATTCGGCAGTTTTGCCTGCACATGCGGATCAGGATGCGGTCATTTCTTGCTGAAGAAACCCTTGGACGCCCAGATCTTGGTTTGTCTTCTAAGCTGTTGGTTCGTCTGTATTTCTGCAGAGTGTATCCAACTGCTGAAGGACTGCATCTGCACTTCCTGGCTATCTGGCAGCAGCTGTACCCTTCCTGGCTGAGAATCTTTATCTTCAGGCGTGTTTCCTGCGTTAGGTTCCTTGTTTTAGCCATTTTTGTGTCTGAAGAACTTTCAAATGTGCTGGCTTTATGTAGACACGAAGCTTGGCAACAAAAATTGTGTATTTTAATAAAAAGAACGACCTTCATCACTGGTACCAAAATGACCCAATACTCAAAATTTCTTATGTATTTTTATGGAACCAATCAATTTTAAGTTTTTAATGGCTTTTTTAGGATTTATTTAGTATTTTGGCTGTGACTGTACTAAAAGAAATTGCACTTGAAGACCTAAGAGTGATTCTTAATGCAATATTTCACAAATGCATGGGGTGTCCGAAAACTTTTTTCCACCACTGTATGTTGGTATTGTCCACTGTCAAGTCTCTATTTGATCATGTGATGATACGATTATATGGTAACTTTAGGCGCATAATTAGTAACTATTGTGCCTTAGGGTCCCTCATGATTAGCGTGCACTAGGACCTGTTGTAACTACCTTACACCACTGCTGCTAAACATGAACGTGTTAGTATTGACATTATGAGCATGTTAGCATGCTGACCCAGGCGTTTAGCTCAAAGCACAGCTGTGCCTAAATACAGCCTCACAGAGCTGCTAGCTGACAGTAGGCCTTTACTCAATTCAGTCTTATTTGAATGTTTACATGGCCCTGAAATCATGCAAAATGCCATGGGCTGGTGGCAGGGTGGTGGTGTCTGGACACGCAAATCTGATCTGATCACTTCCACATAACAGTGTGGACAGTCTGTCTTATAGAATCTGATTTACCTGCAGTGTGAACACAGTCTTATTATATACCCCTCATACTATTAACTAACTAATACTAATACTAATATGCAGGCTACTGGTTCAGATTATGCTGTGCTGTAAAAAACAAGAAAGAAGTGTTTTCAGTTAGAATTTAATTTTATGTATTATCGTCTTTCTGTTGAAAACTAAAAAATGCAGGTTCTCCAGCCTGACTTTGTGTAATATATTATCATGTGTTACCAGTGCTGCTGTCTGAGCCTTTGGCTCTCAGTCTAAAGTTTCCGTTTGTTAACTGGATGCGGAAACACCTGTTGTGGTAAAGATAGTTTCCTCTGTGTTACATAAATATCAACCAATAAGGATGTTAATAACCACAAGTCCAACATGTACACACATTTTCATTTGTTTCCTGCAGTATGTCTGATTAAGTCTGGAACTGTATTTGCCTTTAAAACTATGTTCGTATGTATAGGAGTACATTTAAAGTAATGGGAAGTAAATAGTTAATGTAATAATTAAATATTTATTGGATCTTTAATTTGTGACTACTGGTTTACATTTAAACATACAATAGTAGTCACAAATCTGTTCTTTTGTCCGTTTGCGAAATATATCATCATTGTTGACACAAAGCAAATGAAACTGCTTTCCAAAGGTGCCCTTATGTTCATGATTTTTCAGTGTAAAACTAAAAAAACAACATTCCCCATTAATTCAATATATCCTTCCACTTGTCCATTGAATATTACCTTTCTTTAGAATCTAGTGACTTTAGGAACTTTTTCTAAAGGCACAGTGACTTTTTGCTTCAGTTTAGTAAAAGACAGGTTTTTGTATTACCATATATCACTGTGGCTAGCTCCTCACAGTGCTACATGCTTATACAAAAACCTTTGCCTAATATGGTGCATTGCTCGTATTATATACTGTGTGTACTGAGCAGAGGGAATCATAAAACAGCATTGTAGTTTTTCTTTCCATTTTATTTTTAATGGTACGTTTTAAAACATATTTTTTCTGTGTTTTTAAACACCACAGTTCTCACACATTAGTGATGTTTAGCCTTTAAGCTTCAGAGACGACAAAGGTCTGACCACCACTTTGGTCAAGGCTGTTAAAAACTGAATGTTAATCTGACAGATAAAAGATGAAATGTTGTAAAGTACACTCTACAGTAAAACCCTGAACATATTACATCCACCTAATGTGAGTGAAAAACATTATATTGTCTTCCAGTGTGTGAAATATGTTATCTCTGTGTGACAAAAAAAGAGCTTTTCTTAGGTTTTCAAGATTAAACTGAAAACAAAACAAAACCCTTCCACTATTCCATTGTATATCACCTTCTTTAGTGTCTAATACATTTAGGAAATGGCCTGGTTTTGTAAATATTTGTGACTCTGGGCCTCAGTTCAGCTCAGAACAGGTTTTTGTATTACCACATATCACTGTGGCCAGCCCCCGGGTACACATTGGCACATGCTCATACAAAAACCTTTGCCTGATATGTTGCGTGGTCAGTATTTTGTACTCTTTATTCTCAGAATTTACTACATTCAGTACCTTTTTACAGTAAAATGTTAAAATCATGAAATAAAATTGCACTTCCTTTTATTTTTAAGTTCAAGTTGAAGTTTTGTGAAATTTTACATTCTTTTCTGCGAATAAAGGAAACTTATGTAAGCAAAATAAGGAAAGAAAAATATTACTTCTAAGCTAATGATGTCTTAACTCAACCCTCTGTGCAAGACCACATTGTATTGTCAATGTTTAAAATGTACTTTGCAGGACTCACACAGAAGCAATCCCTCTTAAACGTCAGTTATGACCCTTGAGAAATGTGCGGTGGTGTATTTTTCTGCAGAGACCTTGCCTTCTGCCTGTATTTTCTTATTCCCTTCTGATTGTTTGTGTTCGGGACGTGTATGGCGTGTACCCCCACAGCACTCAGGTGAGGTTAGTGCTTCATAAAAAGGTAGCGACCAGGTGTCAGACTGAAAGCAGCAGGCATCCAAGAGAAACAGCACACAAAAAACACAAATATAGCAAGTGGAAAAGCCAAACAACAGTGAATCTGGGGTTGGCTTTTACTCTCACTTTCTCTGGTGAGCTTGTTCGCAAACTATGTGTACCTTTAAACATCTTTGATTTTCCTAAGGGGACGTTTATTGGACACCTACACTGCCCTACAAAGCCTAAGTGCAGTAACTACATTTCTGGTCAAAATTGAGTTATAAGTAAAAATGAACTCCTTGATATCTGTTTTATCTTCTGACAAAGTTTCAGAGTTCAATTTTGCTTAGTTTTAGAGAAAAAACGGTATAAAATTTGCAGTAACTACAAAATCTGTCTCAAAACCAAACTTTAAAGCCATTTTTCTCAGTTTTACCCTTTGTGTAGTTACTGCACTTAGGCTTTGTAGGGCAGTACAGGCAGCTGAAAGTCTCGCCTTTGTTTAACAAGTTATGTTAAGATTTAATCCCGTGAAAAGAATAAGCAGTGCAGAATTTCTTACTTCTCACTTCTATTACTATTTTCAAAATGTGTTCTTGTTGTATGCACTCCCGAAAATGGCTTCAAATTGTGATAATGACACAATAAAACAAACAAATATAAATACTGTTGTTGATCTATGTGCAGTAAAACCACATATGGCAAAAGCAAAACTACTGTAGCATAAAACAAGATCCAGAGGCTCTGACAGGATGATACGTATGTCCTACGCAGTATATTTTCAGGCTTGTCATCCAAAGTTTGGGTGGCCTAACACAAAGGGGTTGCCAGCTTTAGTTCAACACTGTATATGCCTCGGTATAGAAGTATGTTTTATCTACAATATAGATCCTTAATTTGTGACCAGTAGCTCTCACTAAAATCAAATGTTAGTGTTTTTTTCCAGTACTTGAATGTATTATCTTTGCTTCTGCAAAGCTTGAGAAAAAAGTCAAGCGTTTTTTTGGTGTTTATTTTATTTTATTTTTTTTCAGGCTAAAACTGAAAAGATAGTATAGTAAAGTAGTATCACTGTGGCTGCTACTCCATCCACAGTGCCACATGCTCATACAAAAACCTTTGCTTGACATGGTGGAACTTAATGCTTGCTGTTTTTGTGTGACATGGAAACTATCACTTTTGAACCTGTGATGTCCTAACACCACCCTTTGTGCAAGAACACATTATTGTTAATCTTTTAACATCTTAGCTTTTACTAAGAAGAGTTTTGTTGGACATGTACAGGCAGGAGAAAGCAGTCTCACCCACTGACTTGTTTTCTGTATCTGTGCCACATGCTGCATTTCCTTCTCAGTGGAAGGAGGTTTTTGTCAGAGGATTTATCACTGTGGTTGTTATAGTACACTGTGATATAACTCTGTACAAATACTCCGCCCTGCACACTGGCTATAACTAAACACACGTGCTGTTTCTCTAATTGTAGTGATTTTTATATGCGTTTGTGACCATTAGCTCACATTTTAAACACACTTAAAATAACTTGGAATCAAATTAACTGCAAGTAGCAACACATCTGTCTTTTTTAGTATGTGAAATATATTATCTTTGCTAATAATATATTCAGGCTAATGCATTATGATTTCCCAGTCTTCTCAGGGTAACAAATACACAAAAATGCAATTCACCCCTCCACTACAGTCCATTGAATATCACCTTTCTTCAGAGTCTAGTGATTTTGGGAAATTGTCTGAGCTTCTCTTCTTCGTGAGGCACGATGACTTTGTGCTTCAGTTCAGCTCAGGTTTTTGTATTAGCACATATCACTGTGGCCGCTACCCCATGCATACACAGTGGAACATACCCTTACAAAAACCTTTGCCTGATGTGTTGCGTGGTCAGTACGGGCTCAGTACCTTTTTTTTTTTTAAAGAAAACTATAAAATGCTCATTTTCATTTTACTCTTTGAAACCTAATAATTGCTGTTTTTCATACTTTGTTTAAACCCTGTGTGTTAAGGAAGCTTGTGTTGTCCTGTCACAGCCCTTTGTGTAAATCAGTCAGTCTTTAAAGATCTTAGCTTTTACTAAGAAGAGTTTTGTTGGACACGTACAGGCAGGAGAGAGCAGTCTCACCCACTGACTTATTTTCTGTATCAGCGCCATACTCAGCATTTCCTCCTCAGTGGAAGGAGGTTTTTGTCAGAGGATTTATCACTGTGGCCGCTGCTACTGTATATACACTGTCATATAACGCCATACAAAAACTCCACCCTGCACACTGGCCATGACAACACAAAAATGCTGCTACTACATATTACATTTCTTGGGGAGTTTTGGGAGAGGGGTTGGTGTTGTGAATACTTTCTCTTTTTCTTGAAGCACAGTGACTTTGGGCCTCAGTTCAGCTCAGGACAGGTTTTCGTATTACCACATTTCACTGTGGCTGTCACCCCACACAGTGGCACATGCTCATACAAAAACCTTTGCCTGACGTGGTGCATGGTCAGTATTTCCTACTCAGTATAGGAGTAGAAAACTAGATTTCAGCACCTTTTTACATCAAAATTATATTGTGGAATATCATTCCACATTTGCTCAATTTTACCATTTTAAAAGTACATTGTTTTGGATTTTCCTTCTTACTTTGTTAATATTTTTATGATCTTCTGTGTTACGGATGCTGTTTCACTCTTAAGCCCATGATGTCCTAACACCACCCTTTGTGTAAGAACACACTATTGTCATTCTTAAAACATCTTTGCTTTTCCTCAGAAGGGTTAGGCAGGTCTTGTTTTCTGTA
This sequence comes from Epinephelus lanceolatus, assembly GCF_041903045.1. Lineage (NCBI taxonomy): Eukaryota > Metazoa > Chordata > Actinopteri > Perciformes > Serranidae > Epinephelus > Epinephelus lanceolatus. The sequence continues at coordinate 29,729,589 of NC_135751.1, forward strand.
TCAGCATGTCTTTCTCAGTACAAGGAGGTTTTTGTCAGAGGATGTATCACTGTGCTGCCATCCGACACTGTGATATAACTCTATACAAAAACTCCACCCTGCACACTGGCTGTCACGGGACACACATGTTGCTTAACTATAAAGTTTTTATATCAGTTAAATATTGAGATTGAAGCATGTGATAAGAATCAGCGACGCCAAAACTCCCTGATGATTGTTTTTAATTTTGTCGTGTTGTACACATTCTTTAAAAGGGCTCTACAGTTATGATTGTGACACAATTAAACAAACACCTATGTGAATACATTGTGCAGCAAAACCATGGAAAATATGACATCTTCTTAATTTAAATAAGACACGATACGTTGTTTTTCATTATGTGAAATATGATATATTTGCTGATTCAAAGTAGGAGGAAAACAATGTGAGCTTCTCTGAGGTTTTAAAACTAGAAATAACAAATAAACAAAAACATTTCCACATGGAATTTATCTTTCCACTTTTCCATTGAATACTACAGTCCTTTTGTAAATCAGTTTTGCGAATACCTTATCTTTTGCTCAAGGCATAGTGACTTTGTGCTTCGGTTCAGTTCAGGACAGGTTTTTGTATTAGCACATATCACTGTGACCACCCCCCGTCTACGTTCAAATTTTACCCTTTGAAACCTAATTAGTGCTTGAATGTCTTTTTTTATTTTGTGGATATTTATATGATCCCCTTTGTCTTAAGGAAACTGTATCTATGACCCCCTTAACACCTTGCATTAAAACACTTTCTTAATCATTAAAATGGGATAGTGCTTGACCACATGAAGCACTGGTGTAAATGCACCCAAAACGAGGGATGGATTGTGATCCGATTGGCCAAACCATCTGCGGTGGTGGTCAGGGACGCATTGTGACTCAAGCACCAGACCCTGATTTTGCAGGGTGCACAGCGGTCTTTCTCTGATCTGATGCTCACTTACCTCCTAACTTACTGTGGTGTCTCCCTTCTCCGTAATGGATTCTTTCTATTGGTCATGGACTACAATAAGTTAGGCCTATTTCATCTTTGTCAACCTCGCTGCTGCATTTGAAATCTTCCGGACTGTCTCTGACGTACCAGCAAGGACTTTTTTACACCAATATTGGTGATGAAAATACTAAAAAAATAAAATAATAAAATACCATAATAGTTGATGACAGGCGGGGTGGGGCCCATTTGGACTGCTTTCGCCTGTTTGAGCTGGACGGATCTCAGTCAGATCTCAAAGGGGACACTGGTGACATATACCTATACCAGGTGTAAATGTAATCAGATTATATTATATCGAGACACAGTGTGGATACGAGACTTTAATACAAGGTGTAAACAGGGTCACTTTTAAGCTAATGATGATTATATTGTCAGTTTTTATGAAACATCTTTGCACATTCAGGCAGCAGAAGGCAGTCTCACCTTTTGACTTATTTTCTGTATCAGCAGCATACACAGCATTTCCTTCTCAGCGGGAGGAGGTTTTTGTCAAAGGATATATCACTGTGCTGCCATAGCCGCTATAATAGTCTACACTGTGCTAAAACGCCATACAAAAACTCCACCCTGCACACTGGCTGTCACGGGACACAAATGCTGTTACTTAAACTATAATGTTTTTTTTTAATGTTATTTAAAAAAAAAAAAAAAAAAACTACAGTGCAAATATTCTGTGATGATCTTTTTTAAATGATTATTTCTTCATTTTGTCATCTTGTACACACGTACAAGAAATAGATTCAAAATAGATTCAAAGTTATGATCATGTTACAATTAAAGAAACACATTACAAATGTTTTTTATCCACATTATGCAGTTATACTATGGACAAATGACAGACATGTAATTTAAATGAGAATCAAAACTACTGACACATAAAACAGGATCAGAAGGCTCTGACAGGATGATACATAATCTATATATAAATATATATATATATATATATATATTTCTTTCACCATATCTGAAGGTTGGGTGGCCTAACACAAGGTTAGGTTTAACACTTTACGTGTCTCAGTAGGACTGCATTTAAAATTGTGGGTTTCAAAAAAGCTTTTCTGAGGTGTTATTATTTTCTTGTGTTTTTAGGCTACAGCTGAGATTAAATTCACCCCTCCACTATTCCACTGAAGTAACTTGGTGCTTCGGTTGAATGCAGGTCAGGTTTTTGTATTAGCACGTATCACTGTGGTTGCCACTCCATGCACAGTGCCACATGCTCATACAAAAACCCGGTGTGGTGCATTGTTAGTTTTTGAATGCATCACTTTAAAGCCACGATGTTCTGACACAACCCTTTGTGTAAGATCACATCGTCATCAGTCTTTGTATGTGTGTGCTTTCGTAAGGAAGTTTTGTCGGGCACGTTTTTTGTATTAACACCAGATTTCCTTCTCAGTGGAAGGAGGTTTTTGTTTTTTGATGTATCACTGTGGCTGTCATACTGCACTGTGATATAGCTCCATACAAAAACTCCACCCTGCACACTGGCTTTCATGACACACAAATGAAATATAGAACAGTTGCAGTATACAGACCTTTGTGTCGCTCAAGAGGTTTTTGTAACTGCATGAATCACTGTGGCCACCCCAGTTATAACACAGTGAAACACCACAGTGCAAAAACCTATGTCACAGTGTAGCTGTCACATCCTTCTCTGCAATACACAATACAGCTGTTTTTAAAGTAAAATATTAAAATAATTCATAATTAACAGTTTGGTTTTTTTTCTTGTGGGATTTCAGTGACCATTATAGGTGTTTGTTTTCTGCTGTGTGAGTTCACATTATTCAATGGCTGGACTTAATAGTTGGATTTTGAGTATGCAACATGTGCCACTGATGAGTTATTCAATAACTTTATTATTATAGCAAATATTTGCGTGCTTCTTTTCAGTGTTAGCAAAGATACAATACTGATTTTATGAGGTTTTGTTATGTGCTATAGTTAACGATCATACTGTATTGTGCGGCAGCTCACTTTACAATAATAACATTAACTACCCTTTAATTGACAGATGAATAATAATTAAATAATGCTTAATAATTTATATATATTTCATTATATATATTATAGGCATCTCTATGACCAATATCTTCAACACTCTGCAACTAACACCAAAACAATCTAGCTGGATAAATAGCACAAAGAGTTAAACTATGTATTTTTGATTTGGGGGTGAACTGTCCCTTCAACATCTCTGCTTTCCCTAGAAAGTTTTGTTAGACACATCTCTCACCTACTTGTTTTCCACATCAGCACCAAATTTCCTTCTCAGTGGAAGGAGGTTTTTGCCACACGGCGTATCACCGTGGCCGCTATACTGCACTGTGATATGTCTTCATACAAAAACTCCACCCTGCACATTGGCACATCACAACACACAAATCCTTTACCTTGAATTAGTTTTGATTTTAGTTCAGTCATAATGACATCATGGGAAATGAATCAGCAGTTAAAATATTTCCTGATGATTTATTTATTTTGTATATATTACTTAAAATAACTTCTTTATAACAAGAATAAAACAATATATATGTTCTGCAGTAACATAAATGACATCCACCTAATTTGAATGAGACAGAAAAGTACCGCAGCATAAAACAAGATCAGTAAATGCTGACTGAATGATTCATATTTCTTTTTTTTCCCAGGCATATTATCCAAAGGTTGGGTGACGACAGTAATATGTGAAGTGAACAAGTGAAATTACTGTATCAGAGATACAAACACACTCCTCATTTATACTGCATATCCAGACTTTTACTTTACTTGGACTGAGTGTACATGTGGACAGACATGCACCTTTCAGTTACAGTATACAGAGGTTGAGAGGTTTTTGTCACTGCATGAATCACTGTGCCCACCCCACCCAGCTGTCACACAGTGAAACACCATAGTGCAAAAACCTATGTCACAGTGTAGCTGTCACACCCTTCTCTGCAATATACAATGGAACAGCTGTTCTAATTTAAAATAGGCCTATTTCATCTTTGTCAACCTCGCTGCTGCATTCGAAAACTTCCGGACTGTCTCTGACATATACCAGCAAGGATTTTTAAAAATGTGTTATATTTTACACCAATATTGGCGATGAAAATACTAAAAAAAATACTACAATAAAATACTATAATAGTTGATGACAGGTGGGGTGGGGCCCATTTGGACTGCTTTCGTCTGTTTGAGCTGGACGGATCTCAGTCAGATCTCAAAGGGGACACTGGTGACACATACCTATACCAGGTGTAAATGTAATCAGATTATATTATATCGAGACACAGTGTGGATACGAGACTTTAATACAAGGTGTAAACAGGGTCACTTTTAAGCTAATGATGATTATATTGTCAGTTTTTATGAAACATCTTTGCACATTCAGGCAGCAGAAGGCAGTCTCACCTTTTGACTTATTTTCTGTATCAGCAGCATACAAAGCATTTCCTTCTCAGCGGGAGGAGGTTTTTGTCAAAGGATATATCACTGTGCTGCCATAGCTGCTATAATAGGCTACACTGTGCTAAAACGCCATACAAAAACTCCACCCTGCACACTGGCTGTCACGGGACACAAATGCTGTTACTAAAACTATAATGTTTTTTTTAATGTTATTTAAAAAAAAAAAAAAAAACTACAGTGCAAATATTCTGTGATGATCTTTTTTAAATGATTATTTCTTCATTTTGTCATCTTGTACACGTACAAGAAATAGATTCAAAATAGATTCAAAGTTATGATCATGTTACAATTAAAGAAACACATTACAAATGTTTTTTATCCACATTATGCAGTTATACTATGGACAAATGACAGACATGTAATTTAAATGAGAATCAAAACTACTGACGCATAAAACAGGATCAGAAGGCCCTGACAGGATGATACATAATCTATATATAAATATGTGTATATATATATATATATATATATATATATATATATATATATATATATATATATATATTTCTTTCACCATATCCAAAGGTTGGGTGGCCTAACACAAGGTTGGGTTTAACACTTTACGTGTCTCAGTAGTACTACATTTAAAATTGTGGGTTTCAAAAAAGCTTTTCTGAGGTGTTATTATTTTCCTGTGTTTTTAGGCTACAGCTGAGATTAAATTCACCCCTCCACTATTCCACTGAAGTAACTTGGTGCTTCGGTTGAATGCAGGTCAGGTTTTTGTATTAGCACGTATCACTGTGGTTGCCACTCCATGCACAGTGCCACATGCTCATACAAAAACCCAGTGTGGTGTATTGTTAGTTTTTGAATGCATCACTTTAAAGCCATGCTGTTCTGACACAACCCTTTGTGTAAGATCACATCGTCATCAGTCTTTGTATGTGTGTGCTTTCATAAGGAAGTTTTGTCGGGCACGTTTTTTGTATTAACACCAGATTTCCTTCTCAGTGGAAGGAGGTTTTTGTCATTTGATGTATCACTGTGGCCGTCATACTGCACTGTGATATAGCTCCATACAAAAACTCCACCCTGCACACTGGCTTTCATGACACACAAATAAAAGACAGAACAGTTGCAGTATACAGACCTTTGTGTCGCTCAAGAGGTTTTTGTAACTGCATGAATCACTGTGGCCACCTCAGTTATAACACAGTGAAACACCACTATGTCACAGTGTAGCTGTCACATCCTTCTCTGCAATACACAATACAGCTGTTTTTAAAGTAAAATATTAAAATAATTCATAATTAACAGTTTGGTTTTTTTTCTTGTGGGATTTCAGTGACCATTATAGGTGTTTGTTTTCTGCTGTGTGAGTTCACATTATTCAATGGCTGGACTTAATATTTAGATTTTGAGTATGCAACATGTGCCACTGATGAGTTATTCAATAACTTTATTATTATAGCAAATATTTGCGTGCTTCTTTTCAGTGTTAGCAAAGATACAATACTGATTTTATGAGGTTTTGTTATGTGCTATAGTTAACGATCATACTGTATTGTGCAGCAGCTCACTTTACAATAATAACATTAACTACCCTTTAATTGACAGATGAATAATAATTAAATAATGCTTAATAATTTATATATATTTCATTATATATATTATAGGCATCTCTATGACCAATATCTTCAACACTCTGCAACTAACACCAAAACAATCTAGCTGGATAAATAGCACAAAGAGTTAAACTATGTATTTTTGATTTGGGGGTGAACTGTCCCTTCAACATCTCTGCTTCCCCTGAGAAAGTTTTGTTGGACACATCTCTCACCTACTTGTTTTCCACATCAGCACCAAATTTCCTTCTCAGTGGAAGGAGGTTTTTGTCACACGGCGTATCACCGTGGCCGCTATACTGCACTGTGATATGTCTTCATACAAAAACTCCACCCTGCACATTGGCACATCACAACACACAAATCCTTTACCTTGAATTAGTTTTGATTTTAGTTCAGTCATAATGACATCATGGGAAAGGAATCAGCAGGTGAAATATCTCCTGATGATTTATTCATTTTGTATATATTACTTAAAATAACTTCTTTATTACAAGAATAAAACAATATATATGTTCTGCAGTAACATAAATGACATCCACCTAATTTGAATGAGACAGAAAAGTACCGCAGCATAAAACAAGATCAGTAAATGCTGACTGGATGATTCATATTTCTTTTTTTTTTCCAGGCATATTATCCAAAGGTTGGGTGACGACAGTAATATGTGAAGTGAACAAGTGATATTACTGTATCAGAGATACAAACACACACCTCATTTATACTGCATATCCAGACTTTTACTTTACTTGGACTGAGTGTACATGTGGACAGACATGCACCTTTCAGTTTCAGTATACAGAGGTTGAGAGGTTTTTGTCACTGCATGAATCACTGTGCCCACCCCACCCAGCTGTCACACAGTGAAACACCACAGTGCAAAAACCTATGTCACAGTGTAGCTGTCACACCCTTCTCTGCAATATACAATGGAACAGCTGTTCTAATTTAAATAAATCACAATCAGAATAACTGCAGGACTGTTATAAGGCAGGGATAATGATTTAATTTTGAATTTGCAGCATGTGTCAATGATGAAAGTATTTCGATAAATTTCGAATTTTGTTTTCAACAAAGACATGAGTTGTTTTTTTTATATACACTGTAGTAATCTATCGTGCTGTATGACATCATTTTACTGTGTGCTGAACTACTCTTCCACTGACAACTAAAATCACAACGGAAAGATTCATCTTAATTTCCACAGCTTTTACATAATCATAGATGAGATGTTTTGTTACATGAGCAGTTTGAAGAGATGGGGGAGTAATATTAAATTAGAAATATCAAATCTTACACACATGCAGGGGGCAGGAAACACCTCTCAGTATAATGAAATACAAAGCCGCCACTATTGTTTCATAAATTACCACAGAGATGGTTTAGAAGTGTCATAGAGTGAACAAACACTGCATTGCAGAGCAGTTGTATTGAATTGAGTAATATATTTTATAACTGACATATTGTCGGGGAGAGTCGGGGTTAAGAAAACAGATGAGGTTTTTGTTATGGTGTGTAACAATGTGTAATTCCAGCTACTAGCAGCTGCCACAGTGACACAAGCGCTTACCAAAACCTCACCACATTTGCCAAGAAACCACACGGCACAATGGAGTTTGCTGTTGTTTAGGTTTAGAGAAAAGAGAGGGATTGTTTCACAAAAGTAAAAAAAATAAAATAGAGCAATTCTACATGTATATTTTGAATTTTTTTTTTTGAGCATGATATGACTATTAAAGCCTCTAATGAAGCAGGTTCCACTAAAACAGTGAACACTAACTATGAGCTCAATTTGTAACATTTTATAACAAAGAGCAAACAGATGGTGGCAGTGTGGTCATCAGAATTAAGTTTTGACATTCACTGAGCTACTACTGCATTAGGCAGTTGGGACTCTGCATCCATGAGAATGCATTTGGCTGCAGACATGGGCCACATCAGTGCCATCTGCTCCCATGTCTTCTGGTGTTGGTGTTGTGTTTGTGTCATTGCTGGTATTATTTTATGGCAAAACCAAACAGATGCAGTAATAGATGACTCGCCATTTTAACAGATTTTTTCGAATTCATTCATGTGTTTTGATTTTAGCAGCAGTATACATTTGACGACTACTACAAGCCTGGTGACCTCAGACAAACCTCGCCACAGCATTTGAGCTTTTTAAGGATTAACTTCAATACAATACAATACAATACAATACAAATTTATTTATATAGCACATTTAAAAACAACTGCGTTGACCAAAGTGCTGTAAAACAAATATAATATACAAAAAGTCAATAAATAAAACACAAGAAAAGCAAACACAAAATAAGACTACAGGGGCTGAGAAGGCCGACGAAAACAAGTGGGTTTTTAAACAAGATTTAAAAACAGGGAGGGTATTGGCCAGTCTAACCTGGAGGGGCAGCTCATTCCAGAGTTTGGGGTCCACAGTTGCAAAGGCTCTGTCTCCCCCCTGCACTAACCTTGTTCTTGGGACAACAAGAAGTGATCTGGCCGCCGATCTCAATGACCGTGATGAAACACATTTTTGCAAAAGAACGGAAAGGTAGGATGGGGCCAGCCCATTCAAAGCCTTAAAAGTAAACAATAAAATCTTAAACTGGATTCTAAAATATACAAGAAGCCAGTGGAGGGACTACAATATGGGGGAAATGTGCTCTCGCCTGCGTGCTCCAGTTAATAGTCGAGCAGGAGAATTCTGGACTAACTGGAGATGAGAGAGGGAGGCCTGGGAAACACCAACATAAAGGGCATTACAATAATCAAGTCGGGTGGAGACAAATGCATGAATAACCCTCTCAAAATTATTAAAAGAAAGGAAAGGCTTAACCTTTGATAAAATCCTTAACTGAAAGAAGCTGGATTTTACAACTGAACTAATCTGCTGATCCATTTTAAAACCATAATCGATTTTAACCCCGAGATTTGTCACAGTGGATTTGACATAAGGAGCAAGAGGGGCTTTGGAGGCACCACTGGGTCCAAACATGATGACCTAAGTTTTACTGTCATTAAAATTTAAAAAGTTCAGAGCCATCCAAGCTTTAATGTCCTTCACATTTAATCTTGCATGGAAGAAAAGTACTGACTTGCATTGACCTCTATGGGCAGCAAGGTTCAAGTGTTTTGCACTTGTAACCACTTCTACCACATCACACTGTACCACCCCCGGTCTACACAGTGTCAAATACTCCGACAAAAACCTCTGCCTGATAAGGTGCGTAGTCAGTCTTCAATAATCAGTATGATATCAGTGCCTTTTTTACAGTAAAACTAAATTGTGAAAGAACATTGTGTTCAAATTTTACCCTTTGAAATCTAATTTGTGCTTTAATGCCTTTTTTATTTTGTGGCTATTTATATGATCCCCTTTGTCTTAAGGAAACTGTATCTATGACCCCCTTAACACCTTGCATTAAAACGCATGAAGTACTGGTGTAAATGCACCCAAAACGCATGGAGGATGGATTGTGATCCGATTGGCCAAACCATCTGTGGTGGTGGTCAGGGACGTATTGTGACTCAAGCAAAATTGCGTGTTCAGTCCACATACAACAAGCACGTGGCCAGAGATATGTAAGTGCATGCAACTGTCCCAAACCAGCACCAGACCCTGATTTTGCAGGGTGCACAGCGGTCTTTCTCTGATCTGATGCTCACTTACCTCCTAACTTACTGTGGTGTCTCCCTTCTCCGTAATGGATTCTTTCTATTGATCACGGACTACAATAAGTTAGGCCTATTTCATCTTTGTCAACCTTGCTGCTGCATTCAAAATCTTCCGGACTGTCTCTGACGTACCAGCAAGGATTTTTAAAAATATGTTATATTTTACACCAATATTGGCGATGAAAATACTAAAAAAATACTATAGTAAAATACTATAATAGTTGATGACAGGCGGGGTGGGGCCCATTTGGACTGCTTTCGTCTGTTTGAGCTGGACGGATCTCAGTCAGATCTCAAAGGGGACACTGGTGACACATACCTATACCAGGTGTAAATGTAATCAGATTATATTATATCGAGACACAGTGTGGATACGAGACTTTAATACAAGGTGTAAACAGGGTCACTTTTAAGCTAATGATGATTATATTGTCAGTTTTTACAAAACATCTTTGCACATTCAGGCAGCAGAAGGCAGTCTCACCTTTTGGCTTATTTTCTGTATCAGCAGCATACACAGCATTTCCTTCTCAGCGGGAGGAGGTTTTTGTCGAAGGATATATCACTGTGCTGCCATAGCTGCCATAATACACTGTGCTAAAACGCCATACAAAAACTCCACCCTGCACACTGGCTGTCACGGGACACAAATGCTGTTACTTAAACTCTAATGTTTTTTTTAATGTTATTTTAAAAAAAACTGCAGTGCAAATATTCTGTGATGATCTTTTTTAAATGATTATTTCTTCATTTTGTCACCTTGTACACACATACAAGAAATAGATTCAAAGTTATGATCATGTTACAATTAAAGAAACACATTACGAATGTTTTTTTTTGTTATCTACATTATGCAGTGTGGGTTTCAAAAAAGCTTTTCTGAGGTGTTATTATTTTCCTGTGTTTTTAGGCTACAACTGAGATTAAATTCACCGCTCCACTATTCCAAAGATCACCTTTCTTCGGAGTCTAGTCATTTTTAGACCCAGTAACTTGGTGCTTCGGTTGAATGCAGGTCAGGTTTTTGTATTAGCACGTATCACTGTGGTTGCCACTCCATACACAGTGCCACATGCTCATACAAAAACCCGGTGTGGTGCATTGTTAGTTTTTGAATGCATCACTTTAAAGCCACAATGTTCTGACACAACCCTTTGTGTAAGATCACATCGTCATCAGTCTTTGTATGTGTGTGCTTTCATAAGGAAGTTTTGTCGGGCACGTTTTTTGTATTAACACCAGATTTCCTTCTCAGTGGAAGGAGGTTTTTGTCATTTGATGTATTACTGTGGCTGTCATACTGCACTGTGATATAGCTCCATACAAAAACTCCACCCTGCACACTGGCTTTCATGACACACAAATAAAATACAGAACAGTTGCAGTATACAGACCTTTGTGTCGTTCAAGAGGTTTTTGTAACTGCATGAATCACTGTGGCCACCCCAGTTATAACACAGTGAAACACCACAGTGCAAAAACCTTTGTCACAGTGTAGCTGTCATATCCTTCTCTGCAATACACAATACAGCTGTTTTTAAAGTAAAATATTAAAATAATTCATAGTAACAGTTTGTTTTTTTTTCTTGTGGGATTTCAGTGACCATTATAGGTGTTTGTTTTCTGCTGTATGAGTTCACATTATTCAATGGCTGGACTTAATAGTTGGATTTTGAGTATGCAACATGTGCCACTGATGAGTTATTCAATAACTTTATTATTATAGCAAATATTTGCGTGCTTCTTTTCAGTGTTAGCAAAGATACAATACTGATTTTATGAGGTTTTGTTATGTGTTATAGTTAACGATCATACTGTATTGTGCGGCAGCTCACTTTACAATAATAACATTAACTACCCTTTAATTGACAGATGAATAATAATTAAATAATACTTAATAATTTATATATATTTCATTATATATATTATAGGCATCTCTATGACCAATATCTTCAACACTCTGCAACTAACACCAAAACAATCTAGCTGAATAAATAGCACAAAGAGTTAAACTATGTATTTTTGATTTGGGGGTGAACTGTCCCTTCAACATCTCTGCTTTCCCTGAGAAAGTTTTGTTGGACACATCTCTCACCTACTTGTTTTCCACATCAGCACCAAATTTCCTTCTCAGTGGAAGGAGGTTTTTGTCACACGGCGTATCACTGTGGCCGCTATACTGCACTGTGATATGTCTTCATACAAAAACTCCACCCTGCACATTGGCACATCACAACACACAAATCCTTTACCTTGAATTAGTTTTGATTTTAGTTCAGTCATAATGACATCATGGGAAAGGAATCAGCAGTTGAAATATCTCCTGATGATTTATTCATTTTGTATATATTACTTAAAATAACTTCTTTATTACAAGAATAAAACAATATATACGTTGTGCAGTAACATAAATGACATCCACCTAATTTGAATGAGACAGAAAAGTACCGCAGCATAAAACAAGATCAGTAAATGCTGACTGGATGATTCATATTTCTTTTTTTTTTCCAGGCATATTATCCAAAGGTTGGGTGACGACAGTAATATGTGAAGTAAACAAGTGATATTACTGTATCAGAGATACAAACACACTCCTCATTTATACTGCATATCCAGACTTTTACTTTACTTGGACTGAGTGTACATGTGGACAGACATGCACCTTTCAGTTACAGTATACAGAGGTTGAGAGGTTTTTGTCACTGCATGAATCACTGTGCCCACCCCACCCCAGTTGTCACACAGTGAAACACCACAGTGCAAAAACCTATGTCACAGTGTAGCTGTCACACCCTTCTCTGCAATATACAATGGAACAGCTGTTCTAATTTAAATAAATCACAATTAAAATAACTGCAGGACTGTTAAAGGCAGGGATAATAATTTAATTTTGAATTTGCAGCATGTGTCAATGATGAAAGTATTTCGATAAATTTCGAATTTTGTTTTCAACAAAGACATGAGTTGTTTTTTTTATATACACTGTAGTAATCTATCGTGCTGTATGACATCATTTTACTGTGTGCTGAACTAGTCTTCCACTGACAACTAAAATCACAACGGAAAGATTCAACTTAATTTCCACAGCTTTTACACACTCATAGATGAGATGTTTTGTTACATGAGCAGTTTGAAGAGATGGGGGAGTAATATTAAATTAGAAATATCAAATCTTACACACATGCAGGGGGCAGGAAACACCTCTCGGTATAATGAAATACAAAGCCGCCACTATTGTTTCATAAATTACCACAGAGATGGTTTAGAAGTGTCACAGAGTGAACAAACACTGCATTGCAGAGCAGTTGTATTGAATTGAGTAATATATTTTATAACTGACATATTGTCGGGGAGAGTCGGGGTTAAGAAAACAGATGAGGTTTTTGTTATGGTGTGTAACAATGTGTAATTCCAGCTACTAGCAGCTGCCACAGTGACACAAGCGCTTACCAAAACCTCACCACATTTGCCAAGAAACCACACGGCACAATGGAGTTTGCTATTGTTTAGGTTTAGAGAAAAGAGAGGGATTGTTTCACAAAAGTAAAAAAAAATAAAATAGAGCAATTCTACATGTATATTTTGAATTTTTTTTTTTTGAGCATGATATGACTATTAAAGCCTCTAATGAAGCAGGTTCCACTAAAACAGTGAACACTAACTATGAGCTCAATTTGAAACATTTTATAACAAAGAGCAAACAGATGGTGGCAGTGTGGTCATCAGAATTAAGTTTTGACATTCACTGAGCTACTACTGCATTAGGCAGTTGGGACTCTGCATCCATGAGAATGCATTTGGCTGCAGACATGGGCCACATCAGTGCCATCTGCTCCCATGTCTTCTGGTGTTGGTGTTGTGTTTGTGTCATTGCTGGTATTATTTTATGGCAAAACCAAACAGATGCAGTAATAGATGACTCGCCATTTTAACAGATTTTTTCGAATTCATTCATGTGTTTTGATTTTAGCAGCAGTATACATTTGACGACTACTACAAGCCTGGTGACCTCAGACAAACCTCGCCACAGCATTTGAGCTTTTTAAGGATTAACTTCAATACAATACAATACAATACAATACAAATTTATTTATATAGCACATTTAAAAACAACTGCGTTGACCAAAGTGCTGTAAAACAAATATAATATACAAAAAGTCAATAAATAAAACACAAGAAAAGCAAACACAAAATAAGACTACAGGGGCTGAGAAGGCCGACGAAAACAAGTGGGTTTTTAAACAAGATTTAAAAACAGGGAGGGTATTGGCCAGTCTAACCTGGAGGGGCAGCTCATTCCAGAGTTTGGGGTCCACAGTTGCAAAGGCTCTGTCTCCCCCCTGCACTAACCTTGTTCTTGGGACAACAAGAAGTGATCTGGCCGCCGATCTCAATGACCGTGATGAAACACATTTTTGCAAAAGAACGGAAAGGTAGGATGGGGCCAGCCCATTCAAAGCCTTAAAAGTAAACAATAAAATCTTAAACTGGATTCTAAAATATACAAGAAGCCAGTGGAGGGACTCCAATATGGGGGAAATGTGCTCTCGCCTGCGTGCTCCAGTTAATAGTCGAGCAGGAGAATTCTGGACTAACTGGAGATGAGAGAGGGAGGCCTGGGAAACACCAACATAAAGGGCATTACAATAATCAAGTCGGGTGGAGACAAATGCATGAATAACCCTCTCAAAATTATTAAAAGAAAGGAAAGGCTTAACCTTTGATAAAATCCTTAACTGAAAGAAGCTGGATTTTACAACTGAACTAATCTGCTGATCCATTTTAAAACCATAATTGATTTTAACCCCGAGATTTGTCACAGTGGATTTGACATAAGGAGCAAGAGGGGCTTTGGAGGCACCACTGGGTCCAAACATGATGACCTAAGTTTTACTGTCATTAAAATTTAAAAAGTTCAGAGCCATCCAAGCTTTAATGTCCTTCACATTTAATCTTGCATGGAAGAAAAGTACTGACTTGCATTGACCTCTATGGGCAGCAAGGTTCAAGTGTTTTGCACTTGTAACCACTTCTACCACATCACACTGTACCTAACAAAGTCAGCCTGTAGATGGCAGCAGAGCATTATTTTCAACTTGTATAGTTCATCTTTGGAATCACCTTTGCTACAGGATGAACCTCCAGGGCAGTGCAGACATTTGGTTGCATGTACCAGCTGCTGCTTTAATGTACATTAGTCACTGAGCTCATGCAGCTTTAATTCTGATAGAGTATTTAAACAAAACTGAGCAACTACAATATGTGTATATTCTGACTATTTAGGGTTTTGCTGTGTTTTACTATTGAATGAAAGAATCATGATAAAGTTTGGCTGCAAGTAAAGAAGCAAAAAAAAAAAAAAAAAAAAATACTCCTTCTTCAGCACTTGAATGTATGCCTACTATAAGCATATGGATAGTCTGTGCGAGTCATCTTGATCATGTCCTTCCCATGACCAAGTGAGAGAGGCCACTAGATGGCAGTCTGCACTCACTTTTCTGACCTCTATTAACCAGTTGGTGTGTAAGTCAGAGTGTCCCACTGACACTTAAACAGTATTAAATAATAACTGACAAACTAACAATGAAAAAGAATGAATAAATAAATCTACATCTATCATCTTTGGCAAAAGGTTGGATAATATGTCAGATTAACCTCTCAAAATCACTGTGGTTAAAATGGCTGATTTGAGCAGCAGAAAGGGTTCAAATATATAGTGGAATATATGTTTAATGAACAAATAATTCAAATGAAGTACAGTACATGTTCTTAATTGCTGTGTTTTTGCAATGAGCGGTTCCTCTAAATCAGTGGTATCAAACTCATTTTAGTTCATCGGCCACATATAGCCCAGTTAGACCTCAAGTGGGCTGCACCAGTAAAACCACTGTATAATAATAATAATCTATAAATAACAACCCCTTCAAATTTTCCCCCCTTTTTAGTGTGAAGAAATTAATTCTGGATACATTCATCTATTTACAAGACAAATGATGAACATCCTAAGAAAAATATGTGCAAATTCAACAGTATGTCTCAGTCTACCACTCACTTTGACTACATGTGCATTTCTTTCATAATTTTCCACTCCCACTAAAGTGGACAGTCTTGAGGAAGCAGGTTAAGTCATCCCCTGCCTCACAAACCATTTACAATGTAAAGTTATGTCAGTGCCTCAGCAGCAGGGCTCCACCCATACTGTTTAAAGATAGAAGTCAGATACAGAATCTTTTGTACTGATGCTGCCAGTTGATAATGTTTTGCACAATGTTCAGTATCTTTAAATATGGCCACAGGAAATATTCATTGTTATTTCAGAGAGCTGTATTCTGGTCAGGGTGAAACGCCTCTTAGGCAGCATTTTACATCAAGTATCTACTGACTGTTTAAATTGCTCTTGAAACCTGACACTTCTTAGCCTTCACAAGTACATCAATATCAGGTGTGCAAAGTCATCTAGTGAGCCTCGGGCCGTATGTTCAACACCCCTGCTTTAAATGTTTCATTATTGTTACTGTCCTTAAACGCAGCTGCTTTTTCCCCCAGTACAGCTGTATCTTCATTCAGTTTGCTAAATTATACCCACAATTGTGAGCATGTAAAGCTGCCTTTAGTAACCGCCTAACATGTGCAACAAATCAGGGAGCAGCAAGAAACATAGTGGGAAAAATATACACTTTGAAGTCACCTATGTTAGAATTGAAGAAAGTGTTCAGATACTAAGAGCAGCACCAACAGGTATCCATATTTTGGTCAGCAGCACTCCTTCCTAATCTGCTGAGGTTGCTATAAATGCCCCTTTGATAATGGGGAACTGCCACAGTCTCTGCGTCTTCTTCTAATATCCAGCTCAGTCAGGCAGTGGCAGTGAGAGACACCGTCTAGACAAAACTAAAAGGAACTAGTTACAAGGCCACACTCGTCATCACACAAGATCTCAAAGGCGTACAGCTCCTGCTGTGTGCAACCATGATGCTCCAGATACTCAGAAGAACACTGAAGTGAAACTACCTATCTCTATAATCATCATGAACTTACAACCATACAGCAAAGAAACAACAGGATACACAAATATACTTGTACTGTATCTGGTATTTTCTGCACTCTGCACGTCCTATGTTGCTGTCCTGTTGTTTGATGAGTTCATAAAATCCTGTGTATTTGATTACTCTGTTCATTTATCCTGCCTCCTCGTGGTATTTCATAGATTTCTTGTGCTGTCTCTGTCCGTGAGGACGTGTGTCTGCTTTATGCATGCTCGCCGCTTCACGCCTGGGTACAGGCCGACATGCAAATATGTGCAGTGAAAGATGGGTCTCTTGTTTCGAGGAAGTTTATTTGTAGCTCTGACGGTTTCCACAAAGTTTCACTAGTACAGGTGTGGTCCCAGAGGTGCAGAGAGAGGGGGAAGTGACTCTCTAAAGATGATATGTTTAGAAACACCAGGAAACTGAAAAACCTTCAGAGCTTAACTGATAACAGAAGTTTGTGGTGTGTTGTCTTGCTGCGGTGTTATTACAGATGTTCTTAGATCCCTGTTGTGACTCTCAGTGATGACAAAATCCTCAAAAGCTTTCTATCACTCATGGTCATACTCCCTTTAATTTAATTATGCAGCTATGTAATTCTTATTTATGATAAATAAATGAAAGCAAATATAATCAACAAAGTCACTGAATATTAAAAGTAAAATTTATATTTAATCTACCAAATGCAAAACCAGATACAGAATATATATATTTCTACTACTGTGCAATTGAATTATGTGTAAATGAAAAGTTAATACTAAACACAAACACATTTCAGTGACATTACGTGTTTAAGAAAAGTGATCAATAATTTCTGTAATCATAACAGCAGGAACCAACACAGAAAGATGTTTAAGATTTGCAATTGTATTTTTATTTTTATCCAGGTTACAGAGAAATACATTGATATAACACAGTTAATCATAGTTAATCATTACATATAACAACCATTTAATTCAGCAAATTTATGTTAGATTATTGATTTTGTACATGTTTTCAAAACTCAAAACTCCTTTATATTAAAAAAAAAGTGAATGAAGACCTGTAGTCATCTGTGCTGTACATCCATCTCATCCTTTATCACTTTATCTGCAAAAACAAAAAATAAATAGTGTTAAATAGTGGTAAGGTTTGATTGGTCACTTTAGACTACTACTAGATAGTTGTGGCCAACTGGTTTTCTATAACAGTTATATTAACTGATGGATTGGATAAACATTTAATTTAATTACAATTTTTGACAACTTGCATAAAAAAGGTTTATCCTCATACACCAGGACATGACTGGCTACCTGTGATTCATTACTCTAAGGTGGCATCTCTAATGTGTTTGATTCAATAAACTGGTATATGTCAGTATGTGTCGTGGAGCATTGAATACACACAAATCAGAATATTTTATGTGCTGGCTGCAAGCAGCAATCACCAGGGCTGAAAAATGCAATGCAGAAGTAGACCCCCATGTTAAAATGCCAAACTTTATAGCAGAAACAAACATGTATACAGCCTGGCACAAAAAACAGTTTCGGTGTAAACAGATAATTTCACCCTTCATGACAACTGCACGGGAGCTGAATTTCTATATAACTCACCCGTTATGATTTTATTAAGGCTTAAGATAAGAGAAGATGCTGTCAGTTGACATGTTGATACCAAGGCAGCAACGCTGGTTAGGTAATGTAACCATGGCGTAACCCCAGATTCAAAGATGGTGTAGTCATAAGTGTTGCTAATTCAGTGTGTTTTCAGTTTAGGAAAGTTCAATGCAACATTTTGGTTGCCTAAAAAGTCTTCTTCAGCATTCTGGTATTTTGTTTTAATAGTTTTAAGCCTGTTTTTTCACCAGTGATCATTAGCATTAGCATTATCACAGTTAAACAGAGACTGTAAGGGCAACATGCTAACCAAGCTAGCAGCTAGAGTAAGGACAAGGCTATCTCCACTCTTTCATCCAAATATGAAACTAAGATCAAAGAACATCTAAGACACCGACCACCAAAATGTCAAACTCAAGGCTTTAAAACAGGACTCCACAAACCAATGGGTGATGTCATGGTGGCTACGTCCATTATTTTACACGGCCAGATAGAGAAATTCAACAGCCATAAAGACTGATCTGGGGCCAATTAACTTTTCAGACCTGATAATCAAGTACATGTTTGATGTTGTCTAATTATATTAAGCTAAATGGATGCATTCACTTGGTTTACAATGGTCTCCTTTTTCAGGACCATCATCATGACTTTCACATTAGTATCTCTCTTGTCTTTTCTTCCTCTGCACATTCTTGTCTGTGAAGATGAGTTGGCTTTATTTCATAACTTGAATCCAGCATTATATCTTACACAGTCTTTAGTCCTCAGTACATATGAAATGCAGAGAAAGCCTGCATGTTTACCTTGACCAGGCTGATTATGGTGCTATAGAGGAGAGAGCATATGAAGAGGAATATGAAGGAAGAGGTTGTGGACCAAAGGCTGCTGTACTCATCCTCCTCAACGGCACCGTCAGTGCAGCTCAGAGCAAAATCCAGGTTTGACTTTGGATTAAAACCTAAGAAGAGGAAGGTTAGGTGGTTAGATGTGTCGGTGTGTGTGTGTGTGTGTGTGTGTGTTTGTGTGTTTGTGTGTCGAGCATTATTCACTTTGAACTTGAGTCCAGTTGAGCAGTGGACCAGTGCAGTACTACATGAGGTATCACTTAAAACTTGTTTCAATGTATTGAAGTCATTCATTCAACAACAGTGTCTCCATGCAACATTTATTAGAAACAGCACACTTCTCAAGCTGTTCGACAGTGTGACAAAGACAGATTGAAACACAACATTATGACAAACCAAAGTAAACTGACATGTTGACTGTGAATTGTACAATCACAAAGACAGGCTCTCATGGCAGAGAGCACACACAGAGACAGACATGAGCACAGAGTGCCACATTTAAAGCTGAGTCTGCTATTTCTTACATTCAACGGAGTTACTCAGGGCGTAAGACACGTCTCGGGATTTCATTGACTTGTTCCCACCAGCTGGCCAGACGTTGCAGGAGAACTTGGTTGTGTTCCACTTGTCCTTGGTGGTGATGTAAATACTTGTAACTAAGTATCCATTTTGGATCTTCTGTGGGGGGAAGTTAATGCCATCGCTATAGGTGCCGGTATTTTGTCCAGCATCTTCTCTCCAGGCGATGTAGTAATCCTGCTGCGCACGACTGGAGACCAGACACACCAGAGTGACCTCTGACCCCTGAGCTGGTTTGTCGATGTCCTCCCATGGGAGAATGTGGACTGTCACTTTTGGATCACTCCCATCTGTAAAAGATTTGGTTTACTAAGGAGGTTCATACATAAACTTTACATTTGCTTTAAATACAGTAGATTATGACATGGGACATAAGGATGTGGTCTAAACACTGGTGCAATCATGCTGATAGGGGTTAGGGTCAGCCTACCTTTCTGTGCTGCACAGACTGTTGAGATTACTATATGCACATTTAACATTACAAAACTTTCAGTGAACATTCATTTTGTTTAAAACACTTCCGAACATCACTCTTAAGCCTGACCTCCATCCTGCCTGTAACTATGTGTGATGTCTGATTGAACGTTATCTGCAGCAGTGCTCGTCTATCATTTTTGCTCTATAGCTCTGTGCAGATATTCCAAGAAAGTCCTGTCCAAAAAATGTAAACCTGAATTTACATTCATCCCCAGAAAGTTAGCTGCCTCCTCAGACTCTCAGAGTACTTTTCTATCACTCAGCAGCATACCTCCTTTCTGGATGGTCAGTTCCTGAATAACTGGTGTCATATTGTCTCTTATGGCAGAACAGCGCACTTTGTTGATACTCTGCCAATCAGTGTGAGCACGAGTCATCGTGCTGATTTTCTTGATTCCAGGTTTTGTTTCAATGTTGTCGGTCACATTTTGTCCATCGACTTGCCAGATGATCTGAAAGTCATTTATAACGCTCTGGTCCGGTCCAGTAATGACACACTCAAACTTTGCCTGGTTGTTGCTGAATATTTCTTTGGGACTTGATTGGGTCAGTGTCACTGTGATAGGAACTACATAAACGAGAGCAACAGAGAAAACCAGTTTAGTACAGCAGTAAAAACTATGTTTGAGCATACTGTGACAATTAACTCTGACGTACAGTACAACACTGTTATGTACTGATTGCAGTAGCACTTTACCTTTAGAGGCCTTTGTTGTATATGTTGTTCCTTGGTTCGTCACCTCGCATGTGTAAACAGCTTTACTGTCCCACTCTGATTTCATGACCTTTAGGATACTGACAGCTTTATATACGTCTCCATTCATTTGGGGGGGGCAGTCAGTGAAGCCAGTAACAGAGTTAGCATTCTTTTTCCATTTGACTGACAATTGATTTGAGGGAAGATCCTCAATCGTACACACCAGGGTCTGAGTGTCTCCTGTTGGCACTGCTACCAAAGTTACCTTAGGAGGTGGTGGAGGAGGAGGCTCTAATCATGTGGAAGAAAAAGACACAAGTAAAGATTTTAATTGACATCAGTCATTAATTATTCATTTTAGAATTTTGAATGTAAATTGCAGGACAGATGAAGGTAAACATTAGAAACAGAAATGATTACTGAACATTTTCAGATAAAAACCAGATTAAGAAGGTGATGCATGTGGGCTCATGAATGTAAGCAAGCCATAGTAATAACTTAAAAATCACTTACTTTGCAATGTCACGTTTTTGGAGCCTCCAGGGTGAGTCACTGAGCAACTAAAACTCCTTCTTGAATCCCAGTCAGACTTTGACACATCTAGCACACTGACTCCTGTATATTTGTTGTCTTTCATAACCGTAGGATATTGTTTAAAAGTCTCTGTGTTCCCGCTGGCATCGGTCCACTGGAAAGTGAGACTCTCTGGGAAGAAGTCTTGTGCAATACAGCCAACAGTGACTTTACCTGCAGTCCCAGAGTTACACTGAACCAAAGGAAACAGAGCCGGGGCCGCAGCTGTTTCTGTGAAAGAGTTTTACAAGTGTCAAAACATGTAAATACCAATACAGGCCAATGAAAGAACACAGGTGATCAACAGCCTGTCTAAAAATGAATCATAAATATAGTGCATTGACTGATGGAACTGAAGACAGAGACACCTGCCCAAAAATCATTTTAATGAATAAATACGTTATTATTATTATCACTGATAAACAGTTTAATCTGAGTTTATACAACAGCAAAACCACACTGTTGTGTCAAAAAGAATTAGTCAGTTTAAAACCTTTTTTGCCGTGTCAGGCATTGACCTTGTGGAATTCGAGTCATTAGAGTATTTTTTTTTTGTTTTCATTTCAAGTTAAAAACAATAGGTCGGTACAGTTCATTTCAAAGTGTCAGTTTAAAATATAAATACAAAGTCATATGAATTATAACAGCTAATCAATTGTCTGACAATATGACATAAAAATCATAAAAATAAATACAATATATTGATATACATATATAAAATAGAAATACATATATACTGTGCGATGTAACCATAAATTGTGAACTAATTCAATAAATATAATCTTGATACTTTCTTTAAATGCCCTGTTCATTTATTTAATATCGAACACTTTGGGTCTAATATATGATGAATACAAATAATTAATTTTTCCAAAAAACATTTTTTGTTATCTTTATAACCACCTGTACCTCTTAAATCAGGGTGATTGTAAATATAAAATGCTACTAGTTGTTGGAGGATTTGAACATTTCACAAACTGAAATCCTAAATTGTTCTTACGTGCCTGGTTTATCTCAACAATCTTTTTAAATTATGTATTTAATATTAACTAGTAAAGGAATAAATAATGACATATAATCCATATTCTAATAATGTTAACATAACGGATATAATCAACAAGTTAATACACGAACAACTTTGACTTTGACACAAGATAAATGTATGTACTTGATTATGTCTTTCTTCAGTGTTTAGATATTTAAACACACACACACACACACACACACACACACACACTGACCTGGTATTAATCTCACAAATACAATATATGTTTAGCTTTACGCTAACTTCTTATTAGAACAAATCCAGGTACGGCATGGTTCATAATTAATATCCACGGTAATCATTCATCAGCAAATTATAATCGAGCTGAATAAATTCTAAGAACATCTCAAACCTGCATTTAGTGATGATGCCAAAGAAAATGTTTTCAAAGCTTTCTAAGAAACAGCTGCGTTACAAACATCTGTCTGCTCTGTTTCACATCAGTATAAACCTAAATAAGGCCATTAGATAAACTTCTCTACCATCAAGAAACACACTAAAAACACACAAAAAAGACAAAAAGATTTCGTAATAAAAATTAAAAGTTTAAATGTGACTTACGTGAAGATACTGTGACCTCAGTCCCCCGGCCCCAGTAGTCGAAAGCATCACAGTGCTACATCTCCACTCAGTGCCTAAACAAAAACCTCATGTACCAGAAAAATGCCTGAAAACGTCATTATGTGACTGAAATAAACATAAATCCAGGTCAGTATTATACCCTGGTGTCATCCTATGATCATGTGTTTTGTGCTGATTCTTAATCAGTTCTTAAAGTAAAGATTTACTGGAAGATAACATTTACATCTGCGTACTAACTGTGACTTTAAACGATTGATTAACTAACTTTTAACGACTAATCTGCTCATTAAAAATGATAAACACAGTGTTACCTCATATTCCAATGAGAAATATTTCATCCTGTCCTTTTTCTCTGTCACAAGAATGGGAGAGTGTTGCAGATTGTTGCTGTTAGGTTTTTGTATGGCTCTATATCTCTGTGCTACCCCAGCCCACCCCAAAGGACACTGTGATAAACCCTCATACAAAAACCTGACACTGTTTCCTGCACTCGAGGAACAGGGACCTGTACTGTCAGCAGTGGGTAAGAATATCACAAAACTTCTATTCTAATTGACAAAACTATTTATAAATGTTACACACTTCCTATTTAGCATTTTGCATTGTACATGTTTTAATCAGTTTATTGGGATTTCTTTTAAATTCAGTGTTGTTTTTTCCTGTCATTGTCATTAATGTACCGTGACATGGCTTATGGTCACATTTGAATCTGAAAAACTTAACTTAAAAATGACTCCAAGGTCATCTTTTCAACATTAAAAAACAACTTTTAAGATATTGATGTAACATCAACCCACTGTATTGTGGTCAACAGCATCCTTTATTCAGACTGTAAAGCTGGATACAGTGCTCGGAAACTGTAGCAACATAGTCTGCTTTAGAAATTATATTTCATTTAAGAAGTAAAATACTATTTTCTATTAAAAAATCTTAAAACAAAATAAGAAATAAAGGAGCTTTCAAACTCACAGCTTGTTAAGGGACTTGAAGAACACTGAACAAAATGCATTCAGATGAAAATAAATGTGAGATTATATAATTGGTAACATTTTTAAATGCTGCTGTAAATTTGTAGAATAAAAATTGAAACATCAAAGCAATTGAGAATGTTTAAATTTGATTAGAGCTTCATTTCATTTGGTCTTTTTGGCGGACATCAGTAGATGAGAGGGTAATAAAACAAAATAAAGATTATTCTTCTGTAATTGGTTTTAAAGATGAGGAGAAGGTCAGCCTGAAGTGTGTAAACTCCACTCTTTGTTGCTGTTTTAGACAAGTTGTGAATGAAGCATACTGCAGGGGAACGCTTAGGATAGACATGAATTAGGGGTCTGTTTAAAAACATCTTGTATGGGGTGGTTTTACAGCACTTTCTATTAGTGACTGTCGCAGTGGCATTTTCAGTGGTTTGTGTACAGCTCTGTGGCTTCCTGTGTCACTGTGGCCTTCGAGCACAATAATAAACAGCAGAATCTTCAGCCGTCAAGCTGTTCATCTGCAGATACACCTGGTCCACGTTGTTGTCTCTGGAAGTGGTGAAGCGATTCTTGACTGACGTGGAATAAGCTGGCTTGTAAACTATACCAGTTGTTTAGTCACGAAGGTTGTGCTGCTCCAATCCACTCCAGTCCTTTCCCTGCAGGCTGTCTGATCCAAGCTGTCCAGTAGCTGCTGATAGAATAAGAGACCTGACAGGTGATGGTTAGACGTTGACCTGGCTGCACAGTCACAGAGGCTGGCTGTGTCAACTGTTCACACTTCACACCTGTGGAGGAAAACATGTTGAATATTGAATGAGTGTAATAAGAGTGAACAGTCAGTGTGCTGTGATCATACTGTCAGTGTCTCTGCCTCAGTGAGACTCACAGGATCCAGCAGCGAGCAGCAGCAGCAGAGCTACAGAGAACATGGTTGGTATTGAAGGTGATCTGATGGGAGCTTCTCTTCTTCTGCTGCAGCTGACAGCATGATATCAAGTCTTTATAGCAGACTGTGAGGAAGTTCACTTTGCATAGAGAAGGACACTGACAGGCTATAAAAGAAGGATGAACTGTCCTGTCACATGTAGTCAGAGCTCTGAATTGGTTGTGAACATTTATTTTGATACACGAAAGAAAACACATTTATGATGATGATAATATGAGTCAGATTAAAAACATTTACAGTCAGATCAACCGACTGTTTAATGTCTGCCTCAACACAAATGATAAATGAAAATTAAATATGCTGTCATCACTCATCTTCACTTTATAGATCACTGCTGTCGTCTCTCAGAAATTATTTTAATCAGACTTCAGAAATGTACCTGTTGATGTACAATAGAGAAATATGAACTCTCCATGGTTTGAGTATCAGTCAGTTAAGGTCAGTGAGAACAGCAGATCTGAGTGTCTCCTTTAAGTCACAGAAGAGACAGAAACTTGACACTGACTGCCCTCTGGTGATTTTATGAAGGAAAAGCAACATTATTTTTCATTCATATTATGACTCAATGTAGATTCCACATAACTTACAAACATTAGTGTGTCTTCATTTGTAGAAATGTAAAGTGTTTGTTGTGGTTTAATTTCAGTTATCATGTTGTTGTGCTGTCTTTGGCCCTTTTATGAACAAGTGGCTTTTGAGGTTTTTTGTGTGTTTAATGTTTAGAATAAATTTTCCTCAGGAACAGTTTTCAGGACTTTATGTATTGCAGGGACAAAGGTAATGTGTTCTTATATTTGTGATGTAAACAACATGTACAAAAAATGATTCAGAAAAAAAAGTATAATATTTAAGCCATATCACACGAGAGGGAGTGATGTTATACTCGTATATCGTCAGGGCTGCGGCCTCGTGCCAAAGACAATCACAGCCGTGACGATATACGAGTATAACATCACGAGCTCAAGTGTGATATTGCTTTTATACAACAGTACAACAGTTAAATAAGCAAGGCTTATTTGTCTTCCGCCAACAAAAATAGTTCCCTCAGGACTCCGCTGCCACCGTTGCTATGTAACGCAGACATGGTGCGCCAGGCACTTACTCTTTATACACATTTATCTGCACATTTCCATTAATTGTGCAGCCAGTGAAATAAGTCTCTGCTGACTGCATGGTGGACTGTCGCTTCACAGGCTCCAAGAGTGGGGAAAACACATGGACATGATCAGAAGAGGACAAGAGTCAGCTGTGAAAGCAGCGACCAAAGCTGCGATGGAGATAAGTAAATTGAAATTTGAGTGTGACAAAGTTGAGCAAACTACTTGCAAGACAAACATTATCATTAGAGGAATCCCGTTAACAAACGGTGAGAACACATAGAAAGTAGTAGTTGATCTGGCAGCCGAGATGGGAGTGGAGATGAAAGAGCAGGACATCAGCGTAAGTTACCGTCTGCTAGGGAAACGTGGAAGAGTGCACGAGGCTGAAGATCAACACCGCAGCAGAAACATTTTTGTCAAGTTTGTCAGGTATGAAACCAAACTTCAAATTATGAGAAACAAAAAACGTCTAAGGAGTATTGATGGGAAAAACAGAGTCTTTATTGAGGAAGACCTTACGCCTTTGAGAGGAAAGATCCTGAGACAAGTGAGGATGGATCCAGAGATTAAAAGAGCCTGGACAATGGACGGTAACATCTGTTGCATCATTAAGGACAACGATCAAGAGGTGAAGAAAACCATCTACTCCGGTGATGAGCTAATGTCCAAACTGGGATGGTCTGCAGAAAAAGCCCAAAGTGTCGGGATTTATGTAGACCTCCCCTAGGCCAGCGCTGACCCCTCACTACATGCAGCTTGTATCAAGGATGCAACTTGTAAAAATTCTTCCGGTCGATTTAAGACTAAACAGGAGACAGATATCAAATTCCTTGGACTAAATGTGTGTGGATAACGTGCTAAATTTCAACTTGGGATTCTTACAGAATACATTAAAGACTATGACTTTATTTGTTTAACAGAGACCAAAACAGATAATATCTGTAAATCAGACTGTGATGGATTTACTCCTTTCGTGCTAGAAAAGAAGAAATCAAGTTATAAACATGGTGGTATACATGGGGTATGTCTATTAGTTAAAAATGAGTTTGCAAATTATGTTCAGGAGATAAAAGACACTACTTCTGACGCCATCCTGTGGACTAAAGTGGCCAAAGCAGCTTTTGGGTTTGAATTCATCTTGGGAACAGTTTATGTGCCACATGAAGGATCTGTTTTTTTTTTTCAACAAGGACTATTTTGGAAATGTTTCCCAAGATATTTCATTTATGAACAGTAAATACAGTTTACCAGTAGTGATGTTGGGTGATTTCAATTCAAGAACTGGTACTCTACATTTAAGTGACTCTTTAAATGTAGGTGGGAACGAATATTAGAAATGGGCTGTCTTTTGATGGCGAAATGCTTTTAAACAGTGACATAAATGATTTTTCTTTGATGGATCTACAGAGGGTCAGTGAAGATTTAATGACTAATAATAACGGTCACAGCCTAATTGACTTATGTCAAAGTTCAGAGTTGAAGATTGTAAATGGAAGATTTGGGTCTGATAAAGGCATTGGGCGTTACACCTGTTTTAACTATAATGGTAACAGTGTTATTGACTATGCCATAGTGTCAGCTTGTTTGTTAGTACAGATTATCTATTTTTGTGTTGATCCCTTGGACAAATGTTTGTCAGATGTCCACTGCCCTATTAGTTTAACTATAAGAGCTTATAACTTGGGCACTCATAAGTGTGAAACTCTTACAGATACTGCTTATTATGATCCTGAAAAAGAGAATAGATACATGGCCCATTTAATGTTTAAACACCGATGGAAATCTGAGCTAAAAGCCACATACCAAGAATCCTTTAATTTAGAAGTTATAAAAATGATTGATTCAATGATTGATGCGATTAATATTTCCAATACAAATCTGGTTGAAATAAATAACATTAGTAAAGGTATATGTGACATTATGGTAGATCCTGCTAAAAGTTTGGGTTTATGTAAGGCATATGGTCAGGATCTGTACAAATATGGTAGAACGTCAAAAAAACTACAGAAGAGAAAACCCTGGTTTAATGCTGAATGTGTTGAGGCCCGTAGGAAATATTTTAAATCCATGAATATATTTAAATTTAACCGCTCTGCTCAATGTAAAGTTGAAATAAAATGTATAGCTAGAAAGTATAAATCCATCATAAGGAAATGTTCAAGGCAGTTCTATGATTCTTTACATAGGAAACTCCGTACACTTAAGAAATCTAATAGTAATGAATATTGGTCTATTCTAAATGCAGGTAAACCATCTGGAAGATTAGGAAATGTATCTATAGAAACCTTTGCTGAATATTTTAAGAAACTTAGCCAAAAATCGAGTGATAATTGCACACCAGAAGACCAGCAATTTCACCTCAGACAAGTCACCTCTCCTACAAATGAATAAATAAATGATTTGTTTATTTTGGAAGAAATACAGCGAATGGTAAAAAAAAATTAAAAAATGAAAAAGCAAATGGTATAGATGAAGTTATAAATGAATATATAAAGAACTCCCCTTTGGAAATGCTGAACATTTTAGTAAAATTCTTTAATTTGGTACTGATAACAGGTATAGTCCCCACTGACTGGTGTTTAGGAGTGATAAAACCATTATACAAAAACAAGGGACCAGTAGATGATCCTGAAAATTACAGAGGTATTACTTTACTTAGTTGTATTGGTAAGCTTTTTATGGCTGTAATAAATTACAGACTAACTGCTTATATAGAGTCTGAAAGAATTCTTGGAGAAGAGCAGGCAGGGTTTAGGAAAGGCTTTTCAACCCTTGACCATATTTTTGTTCTTCACTCACTGGTTGAATGGTACTTGTATAAGAAAAAAAGACTGTATTGTGCGTTTGTTGATTATAAAAAAGCGTTTGATTTGGTAGATAGGTCATCACTATGGTTTAAATTAGTTGCACTTGATGAGAAGAGAGATGAGAATGCCAAATCTTGTGTTAGAGCTGGTTATGATTTATCTGAACAATTTGTATGTAATGTAGGAGTGCGTCAGGGGGATAATTTATCACCACTATTGTTTGCACTATATTTAAATGACTTTGAAAAATATGTGAGTCAATGGTACAACGGACTTCAACTTTTTTCAACTTAATGCCGCAATGTGATGAATGGTGAAATAGGGATATATTTGAAATTATATGTCCTGCTTTATGCGAATGATACGATTGTACTGGCAGAGACTCCTTCAGAATTACAGGCCGCATTAAATGCAGTTGCTTCTTATTGTAAAAACTGGTATTTAACTGTCAACACAGACAAAACAGAGGTTGTTATTTTCTCTAGGGGGAAATTACGGATACTCCCAGAATTTAAGTTTGGTTCAGATAAATTAGAAGTTACTTTTGAGTATGACTATCTTGCAACATTATTTAATTTTAATGGACGATTTGATAAAGCAATAGCTAAGCAAGTTAAACTAGCTAAAAGAGCTTTATTCTCCTTGGAAAACAGAGTTACTAGATTACAGTTACCTGTTGATATACAATGTGAGTTATTTGACCAGCTTATAGTGCCTATTTTTTTATATGGAAGTGAAGTCTGGGGATTTCATAAACTTGACCAAATTGAAATGCTTCACAGATCTTTCTTGAAACGTTTACTTAATGTTAATAAATGCACAGCAAATTGTATTATTTATGGAGAGTTTGGTTGAAATAGTTTAGATTTAAAGGTAAACATGAGAATGATTAACTTTTGGGTACATTTAATTAGTCATAATACAGCAAAAATCTCTTTGACTGTGTTTATTGTTTTCAAGACTTTGTATGATGACAATATTTTTCAGTGTAAATGGATTTCCAAAGTTAAAAATATTCTTGATGATTGTGGTTTATCGTACTTATGGCATGACACTGGACGGATGAACCCTAAATATTTAAAATTAATGATTGAACGTAGATTATCTGATATGGAACTACAGAGATGGCATGAGAAATTACAAAGTAACCCTTTATGTGATAGTTATAAATTGTTTAAAACTGATTTCACTTCTGAACCTTATCTGATTATGTTAAGACCTGCCGAAAGAGTTTGTTTGTCTAAGTTTCGGTGTGGATATCATAAGTTACGTATCTCTGAGCGCAGGTAATCGAGGAGACGAATATCATTTTGTACTTGTGTGTTCTTTTTTTGATAAAGAGGGAAGAGAGTTGGGTGGACATTTCTATAGAGCAAATCCAAGTATTTATAAGTTTCAAAAGTTAATGTCATCTCGAAAAGTAAAGGTCTTGTCAAATTTGTTGAAACTTTTAAAGAAAATCTTGAATAGTTTCTCTTGATTTGCTTTGACTTGTATGTATGTACACAAATTCTGTTTTATTTATTTTGCTGTGCATTGGCTGCCGCCTGTCCTGATTTGTTAATGTTATTTTTTGTTGTTTGCCCCTTATACCCCGGGGAGGGGTCAAAAGGAATAAATGAAATGAAATGAAATGAAATGAGGCACAGCTGACTCTGCCTTCTGATCTGACAGTATGTTGCTCCATCGTTTCCTGCTCTCCATGGATGGCTTCCAGTAGCTTTTTAACGAGTTCTCAGACCTGCAAGACAAAAGGTATATTTTAGGGGCCGACTCCTAATTAGAAGAATAACTTTACATATAGGCTATGTTAAAACAACATCATACCTGTGCCCACTCACTGTCATGATCTCCCTAGCTTCAAGACCCACATCTGACAGCTTCTGTATGACAGTCGCCCTGAAACTGTGATTGGTGTAGATAGCTGTTGTTCCCGCCTCTTTACACATCTTCGGCAGCATCTGTGCGAGTGAGTTTATTCCCAGCGGAGCTTTAGTGTACCAGATACTGTCTGTGTGAGCTGCTGTCATCCTGGGCTTCAGATAAAGGGCATTTGCATCTGGTGGAAGTTTGTTTAAATACTTTTCCAGTGATGCAACGCAACTGCTGACCTAACTGACACTAACTGTCAGTTTTGATTGGATTGTTGATTGCAATCAGCTGTGAGGCGGAGTGATATATACACAGTTAAATTACCGTGATGCTGTACTCCAATATCGTCACGGTTTTACTGTCTCTCGACCAATCAGATTGCAGGCCCGGAACTAACTGTTAAGATATATACTACAAAAGTATTTCATGCTTGGGCTCTGCCAGCCTAAAAGAAGTTGTGTAGGTTTTTGTACAGCTGCTCAACCAACTCCAGTCACTGTGGCTGTCGAGCACAATAATAAACAGCAGAATCTTCAGTCTTCAGACTGTTCATCTGCAGATACACTTGATCGACGTTGTTGTCTCTGGAGATGGTGAACCGGCCTCGAACTGACTGAGAGTAGTATTTGCTCTTACTGTCATGAGTGACAGTAGCAACCCACTCCAGTCCTTTTCCAGGAGCCTGTCTGATCCAGGCCATCCAGTAGTTATCAAAGTGCAATCCAGAGGCTGTACAGGTCAGTCTGTGAGATTCTCCAGGCCTTTTAATCACTGGTTCAGATTCTGTCAGAGTCTGACCATCAACACCTGTCAAGACAGCAAGAAAACCATGATATGAAACAAATTTACAACCTAAAAGAAAACCTAATATAAAAATCAGGTAAAATCTTCACCTGCCCAGCAGATAGTTAAAAGCAGCAGTCCTGTCCTATAGTCCATCATGTTAAACTGTGTGTCCACTGTTCTCTGTCCTCCTCTCTGCAGTCAGATAAGTAGAGGTGGAAGATATCTGAGTTTTGCATTGACTCCTCCTCACAGAGAGGAAACAGCTGATTGATCTTTTTCTTTGGTGAAACTGGACAGAATGTTTAGTGACCAAGAAATGTCCGCATAAGTTTGTACATTAAAATTGTTTTTTGTGTTTGAAATGGAGTAACTTGATCATCAACATTACCACAACAATAATGTAAAAACAACCATTAGTGAAGCAGTGATGCACAACACGCCTGGATTTGGCATTGTGACAGATTTATGGTTATTTCATGGCAGAAAGGTTGGTAACAGGTGATCATTAGGAGGAGGACATTAATATCTGGCACATTAAGAGCTGAAAACAATTAAGTAAAAACAATCACTTCTTGATTTTCTCCATGGCCGTGCATCATAGTGAGAAGCCACGCATATCACATGAAACAGCGGAACTGTAGCTTTCCGACAAGACCAAGCACTTGTCGGGAGTCCAATATTTTCACAGCGAAAAAGAAAATGATAAAGTTACACTAAAATTACGTATAACAGAGCTTTCATACAGCTTTGTACTCGCGAATGCAGGCTCGCACAGAAATGCCATGCATATCACATGAAAGCGCAGGGCAGAGCTTTCCAGTGATGCCACACACATCATTGTGCTGTCATCCCATCACGCTATAAATCCAGATCAACTGTCTACAAAATAAAAACCTGGCGAATTTCTTTACAATCCATTATACAGATGTTGTTATCAGTCACTTCATATAGTGAGGAATATCGTATCTTACCACGTCTTAGGCTTGCGTGTGTTTCTCCCTGTCTATCCACATTTGTAGTCCAGCTTTCAAGATATGTGTTAGATATGCAAATATTTCCATATTGTCCAGCTGACACATCAAACTTTGTATGACAAGACCAGCCACTTCACCTTTGCGCACCATGCAGCCTAATAATGCATGCATGTCAGGGCCGTAGTCACCACCGACATAGAATATCTTTTCTACCAGAGCTGGCAAAATGTGAAACACTAAGCAACTCCTAACACAGTCATGATTAGTTTTTTAGAGGGAACCTTTTTTTAAACTTACTTTATTTACTGTACTTTTGTTTATTAAAATACTACTTCTACTTCTCATTATTATAAGTTGTTGTTTTTGTATGTATCACTTTACACCAATAAAAAAGAGCATGTATACACATTTTAAAGTAATTTATTTCAGGGAAAAACTGCCAGTAATGGCCTTTATTTACATCTCTCATTATCAGCATGTGTGCGTGGTTGAGTCACATGGTTGCTGGGTATTTGTACAGGTCTGTTGGTGGTTTGTATCACTGTGTAGCTCATACTCACACAGTAATACACAGCTGTGTCCTCAGGCTGCAGATTCTGTCCTGTTAATGTCACTGAGCTTGTAGAATGCGTGTGTGGTAAAGGAACTTGTTTTTCAGAGCATTATTTTGGTAAACGCTTCCTCCACCCCACCGATGTATAATCCAGTACATTGGTTTTCCTTCACGCTGTCTGATCCAACCTGTTGCATAGTCATCATCAGTCAAAGAATAACCAGAGACCTGACAGGTGATGGTCAAAGACTGTCCAGGCTGCACAACCATTGAGTCTGGCTGGATGAGATCAATACTGTTCACACCTGTGGAAAGACAAATCAACATTATCTCCATCATTCATCTGACTATTCAGTGTTTCTAATGTGTTTATTAGTGTGAATCCACTGAAAGCTCCTCACAGGATCCAGCTGCCAGCAGCAGTATCAGAGCTACAGAGAACATGGTTGATGTTGAAGCTGAACTGATGTGAGCTCTTCTGTCCTCTCACTGACACACACACTTCACTTCTTTATGAGGCAACACACAAGGAGGCTGATTTACATACAGTAGTGATGATAGTAAATCAGCTGACTGGAGGTGTTGACAAGAAAAATGGAATACACTGTAATTTTTTTCACAGTGTGTAGCTGAATAAACACAAACAATCCCATTTTGTTCACAGCATAGAAATGAAATATTTCTATGTTTCATAGTCTCAGTGAGTGAAAGGAGAACATTTGTATAATGTTTTGTACACATCACATCACTGTGAGTTATATCATTCTTTTACATCATGATCATATATATTTTTAATAATGCAGATTCTTTTCAAATTATTCAACTGTAACTTTTATTTATATTCAGATTAGAGGTATTTATCATTCTCTTTGGCAGCATTTGTTTAACCATCCATATCCTGGATATATTGTCCAAATATATTCTCAGCACTGTTAAAAATCAATAATGGGAACATTATTAACAATTACATTGAAAAACAGGATGTAACAAACCACAACATCTGCTGTGTCTTTCATAGTGTCTTAGTTTGTGTTGTACCAAGTCTTATCTTCGACTGCCACCTGTAGGTCTTTGTGAAAAAAATGTCTGTGGAGTTTTTGTACAGCCTCTCTGCTTCTTTCAACCACTGCGTGTGTTTGGCACAGTAATACACAGCAGAGTCCTCTGGCTTTAAGTTGGACAGTCTCAGATACACCATGCTGTTGCTATCATCTCTACTGACTTCTGCACGGCCTCTTACACTGCTGGCATAAGTGTTTTTGCTGGCATCAGACCAGCTAACCCCGATCCATTCCAGTCCTTTCCCTGCAGGTTGTCTCATCCAGTGCATAGTACAGCAGCTAAATGTGAAGCCAGATCCCCTGCAGGAGAGACTGAGAGTCTCACCAGGCTTTTTCACTACTGAACTGGAAGGAATGGACTCCATACTCTGACCTGTACAACCTGAGGAGATGAAAGGAGAGAGGAACCACAGAAGAAAGTGAGACAGTCACCTGAGAAGTTTTCTGCTATCACTGACTGACCATCAGTCCATGTTGTCTGATAAAAGATGAAGCAGCAAGAAGCAGGAGAACTCACAGGGCAGAGAGAGAGAACCATGCAGGGTCATTCCCCTTCAGTTTTCATCTAACCGACCCAATGAAAATTTTTGTGCTTTTATGAAGAGATAACGCTTCTGTTTAAGTTAACAGTAACACAAAATTGCTGAGAAATTATGTAAGTACAGTGCATTTTTATCAAATTCAGTCACAGTCTTTATGAATGTTAACATATAGAACATGTGTGTGTGGTTGAGTCACATGGTTACTGGGTATTTGTACAAGTCTGTTTGTGGTTCGTATCACTGGGGTAACGCACACACACACTTGCTGAGACATCACTCTGCTTTGTCTGTGTCTGTCTCTAACTGAAGTGGCGGCTGGTTTGATCATGGAGGAGTGAGTGACAGCTAACTTGACTCAGTCTTTTTCTCGGTCAGCCAAACTGTGTCAAATTCTGTTCTCTTGTGCTTCTTGGGTCGTCCACAGGCAGCGTCTGATGTTTCTGCATCAAGCTAGCTGTCACTGGCATCTCTGTGGACAAACCAGCTGCCTCTGTAACCTGACCTGTAAATGCATCAAAACAGCCCATGCAGCATACACATATGACAAGGCCCACTTTTTTAAATAAGCTAACACAGTGTAAATACATTTATGGAAGTCAGATTAAACGGATTGGATACTTTGCATTGTTGATGAAAACAAACTTTTCTGTAATTTGACTATTGAGTTGTCTAAAGACTATTGATGTAGTCACTGATGCAGTTATGATTCTAAAAATAACTGCATGTGTTATTTTTGTTTGTTTGTGTCATAAATAATGATGATGGGAAGTAGAAACTGTGTTTGAGGATTCATCTCTACAGCAGATAGATGACAAACTTTTAAAAGTTACCAGCTGATTTATTCCATCACTGGTGATGTCAGAGTATTTAGATTAATGAAAACAGCTGCTGTTACAGGTAATGAAGAAGGATTTATAAAGTCTGTTCCTCTCTGTACTGTAACAGTGAGCTGGTGTTGAAATCATTAGTGGTCTGAGGGCTCCTCCTCTGGTGGCTTCATGTTACAAGTGTTCAGGCACTGAGGGGTTTTTGTTCAGGTCTACTGATGCTTTGTGTCACTGTGACTCTCTGGCACAGTAATACACAGCAGTGTCTTCAGGCTGCACATTCTGTCCGTTTAGAGTCACTGTGTTGCTGGAAGAGTCTAAGCTGATA
This sequence comes from Epinephelus lanceolatus, assembly GCF_041903045.1. Lineage (NCBI taxonomy): Eukaryota > Metazoa > Chordata > Actinopteri > Perciformes > Serranidae > Epinephelus > Epinephelus lanceolatus. Next base: position 29,765,505 of record NC_135751.1, read on the forward strand.
CTGAACTTGCTATTCAGTAAATCTTTGACGGTGCTGTCACGACTGATCCACTCCAGTCCTTTCCCTGCAGGCTGTCTGATCCAAGCTGTGTAGTAGGTGCTCACAGAATAAGAGACCTGACAGGTGATGGTGAGACGTTGACCTGGCTGCACAGTCACAGAGGCTGGCTGTGTCAACTGTTCACACTTCACACCTGTTAAAAACAAAAAAAAATGTTATAAGTTATAGAGCAAAAGAAGAACTGTTGACTTTGACAAATCCAGAGAGACTCACATCCAGCTGCCAACAGCAGCAGCAGAGCTACAGAGAACATGGTTTATGTTGAAACTGACGTGCTGTGAACTCCACTGACAGCCTGATGTGATGTTTTTATAGCTGAGTAACAAGGAAGCTCACTGAGTTTGCATAGAATCAAACATATGAAGCATCAATGTTGGTCTAACTGGAGCCAATAGAAGAGTCTGTTCAGTGTTATTATATCTGCAGAGTGACAACAAATCACTTGAGATAATTTAATTCATTACGCACTGACATGTAACATTTTCCCAATGTCTCTGCATTTACAGAAAATATTCAAGTGTTAATTTTGTTTTATGGTACAAAATGCATGCCTGAATATATAGTACTGATGCTTCTGGTTTGCAGGTTTAAACAGAAAAAACTTAAATGGTAAATGGTCACAAAACGGCTTTAGTGTTAACATGAAGTTAACATTAATCACTGTTTTCAACATGTTTTGGATTGTGAACATTTCAGGTTTCTATTTATCTTCAGATTCAGCCAATTTCTGTGATCAAACGTTGTTCTGATGTGCTTTACTTGTGTTTTTTTGTTGTTGTTTTTTTGAGGGGCTGATATTCAGAGGAACTGATGAGTTTACAGTCAAATATACAGAAATCTAATGTGGATATATCAAAGTGCTTTTGCAGGTGGTGAGAAAACTCTGATGTCATTAAGATCACATTGCTGTTTGTTGTCTGTGGAGGTTTTTGTGCAGCTGTTCCACTGTCTTCAGTCACTGTGCTTTGTCAAGCACAGAAGTAAACAGCAGAATCTTCTGCTGTCAGGCTCTTGACCTCGAGGTACTGAGTGCTGCTGGGCACATCTTCAGTCATGATGAAACGGCTTTGAAAGGAGCTGCCATAGCTAGCAGAGTTTTTGCCTGTGTTCATCTCCCCAATCCACTCCAGAGCATTTCCTGGCCTCTGTCGTATCCAGTGAATAAAGTAGTCTGTCATGTCATAACCAGAAATGATACATGACATCTTCACTGTCTCTCCAGGTCTTTTCACCTCAGAGGAAGACTGGTCCAGTTTGATCTCACTCCAGACTCCTGTAAGTAAAGACATTGTGATCATCATCACATTTATATATCACAGATTAGATATTTTTTAAATGTCTTTAGTGAGTTAAAGCAGAAATTCGTCTCACCATGAAAAGCAACTATGAAGAATAAACTCCAGCAAATCATATTTTCCATTCTGTGATAAACACTGTAATCCAGTGCTTTGTGATGTGAATCTTTTGAGGGTTTATAAAGTGTCCCAGTTGTTGTGTCATAAATGATCTGAGAGCTGTTAATGATGTGATTATAAGGAGGGAAGTGTTTGCATGGACCTCCCTCTGCAGGTGTGAAAAGACAACATGGAAAGCAGATGTACTTTCACATCAGTAGAGATTTCAACAAGAGCAGGGGGAAATGTCAAAACACCAAATACCTGGTAACTGCTTGTATTGTAAACTATGATAGTTGAAAACTACAGGGAGAGACAAGATGTATTTTTCTGGCAGTGTATTCAACTGAGAAACTTTTCTAATATTTTTTTTTAAATATCAATCTTAATGGATTCTGGTCATACATTTTGAAGAGGCAGATGACACTTTATCATGGCCAAATTACAAATATATTACTTGCACCCTATCACTGCACACTGTTGAATGGTGTTCATTTTGTCTTTGGCAAATATTATTGCCTCTCTCTTTTCATAGAACAGGAAAGGCATGTTTTCATGTCTTCTCTAAGCTATGGATGTGCACAATTAGTCAGCTAGTCTATTAGATGCACCTCAAGGAGATGAGCAGCAAGTAGAGAGGAAACTTCTGGAGGAGCTCAGTGAGGAGACACAGGTGTATTCATGTCTCTTCCTTGCATCTCTCTCATCATGCATGCTGGGAGGAGCTAAAATGTAAGGAGGAGACGCAAGCGAGGGAAGCGAGGAGACACATTAACATATTTGTTCCTCCAGGAAATGAAAGATTAATTGTCTGATTGCAGCATCACTTATGTCTTCAGCTTTCATCACAGTATCTCACAGCAGCTCCTGCAGTCTTCTACCTGTTTATCTTAAAATCTCTTTGAAATGGTGAGATGGTGAACTTCAGCTTAATGAACACATGAAGCTGCAGTCACTGGTGACCCAGCTCTGTTTGTGATGTGGTGAAGTGAGCTCACAAAGGGTGTGTGTATAAATTATAGTTCAGTCCAGGGTTTGAGTGTCAGTCAGTTAAGATCAATGAGAACAGCAGATCTGAGTGTCTCCTTTTAGTGACAGAGGAGAGAGAAACTTGACACAAAATATTACATGCTTAAGCTCTACCAGCCCCTTGAGAATGAGCACTGTAGGTTTTTGTACAGCTGCTCAACCAACTCCAGTTACTGTGGCTGTCGAGCACAATAATAAACAGCAGAATCTTCAGTCTTCAGACTGTTCATCTGCAGATACACCTGCTGTCTGCTGTTGTCTCTGGAGATGGTGAACCGGCCTTGAACTGACTGAGAGTAGTAGATGCTTGTAAATCGAATTTGAGCCACCCACTCCAGCTTTTTTCAGGAGCCTGTGTGATCCAATGCATATAGTAGTCACTAAATTTGAACCCAGAGGCTGTACAGGTCAGTCTGTGAGATTCTCCAGGCCTTTTAACCACTGGTTCAGATTCTGTCAGAGTCTGACCATCAACACCTGTCAAGAGAAATAGGGAACAAGTCACTTGCTGAAAGCTGACAACTTTTTCAGGACATTTTTAATTCAAAATCAAATATTTTCACCTGCCCAGCAGATAGTTAAAAGCAGCAGTCCTGTCCTATAGTTCATCATGTTAAACTGTGTGTCCACTGTTCTCTGTCCTCCTCTCTGCAGTCAGATAAGTAGAGGTGGAAGATATCTGAGTTTTGCATTGACTCCTCCTCACAGGGAGGAAACAGCTGGACTGAAGATATTTAATGAAACTGGAGAATTAATATCCAACAGTCAACCCTCAGTCACCTGTTTTAATATTCATATGTGTTTTAACTTGTGTTAAAGTCTATCAGTATTAACAACACAACCACAGTTATTATAATAATACACAAATGTTAATCTGAGTTCAGACATCTGACACATGAACACACCTGGTTTAATCAAATTTGTGAGCTTATAATTCATCTTGGTATCAAGGCTCTGTTTCTCATTAGTCACTTTGAGCATAATGTGCAGCACATGACAGCATTTACAGTGATAGAAATAAAAAGCAGTGTTATCCATCATCTACTAAATTGCTTTATTATCACATCATCCAATCAGCCAGTGTTTGAATATGTATGGGACTGTGGACATTTCACTTTTCTAATTATCTCCTGAACTAGCCAAGTTCACTCTGTTATCAAATGTTAAAATATACAGAAATCTAATGTGGATATATCAAAGTGCTTTTGCAGGTGGTGAGAAAACTCTGATGTCATTAAGATCACATTGCTGTTTGTTGTCTGTGGAGGTTTTTGTGCAGCTGTTCCACTGTCTTCACTCACTGTGCTTTGTCGAGCACAGAAGTAAACAGCAGAATCTTCTGCTGTCAGGCTCTTGACCTCGAGGTACTGAGTGCTGCTGGGCACATCTTGAGTAAAACTGAAACGGCTTTGAAAGGAGCTGCCATAGGTCGGATTGCTTGTAGCTGTGTTTATCCATCCAATCCACTCCAGAGCATTCCCTGGCCTCTGTCATATCCAGTTAATACTGTAAGTTGTCATGTCATAACCAGAAATGATACATGACATCTTCACTGTCTCTCCAGGTCTTTTCACCTCAGAGGAAGACTGGTCCAGTTTGATCTCACTCCAAACTCCTGTAAGTAAAGAAACAATCATTATCAGACAAACTTTAATAATCACAGGTTGCACATTTATAAAATCAGTAAAGCAGATTTAAGTTTCTTACCATGAATAGTAACTACAAATAATAAACTCCAGATAACTGTATTTTCCATTCTGTGATAAACACTGTAGTTCAGTGCTTTCTGATCTGAGTGTTTCAGAAATATATCAAACTGTCCCAGTGATCTGCCACAAGTTGCTGATGGTGTGTTTATAAGAGAGGAAGAGTTTGCATAGACCTCCCTCTGTGGGTTTAAACAGGGAACATGTGACACAGATACATTTCCATAAGTAGAGTATCTCTACAAGAACGACACGGGAAACTGTAAAATATTAATATCCTGGCAACTAATTTCTGCTCCAATGGAAGATAACGGGACAACGACAATCTTTAACTAATGGTGCAATGAAGAGCTTTTTGGCTAAATTACAAAAAGTAATTTACATTGTTTGTTTTGTATTTGTGAAGAGGCAGAGCTACTGTTTAAGTTATAATGAAGTTATCAGATGTTATTTTCCATCCCATTACATGGTAACAGGGCACATTTCGCCCCATCCTCTCTGGGCATCACAATACACAAAAGTAAATGATTAAAACATGTCATATACATCTTGTATTCAGGGAAAATCAAGCCTATCTAACTCTCTTCTATACTGATGTTGGCTGCAGTGGAAGTCAGATGACATCTACACAGATGCATTAAATACATAACTTTTCTTCTGTCTACCATGAACAAGAAATGGCCTCTATTAGTGAATTCTATAAACAGGGTTTTGCATTGACTCCTCAGCACAGTAAGAATACAGCTGATTGGACTGCTTGGGTGCTTTTTTTGTAATTAATGAATAAATATAAATTGTAACGTGCTGTTGAACGTTACAATCAAGCAACTAAATGGTTTACATAATTAGATGAGATGAAAATGGGAACTAGGGTTTGATTTGAACAAATATGCCATCATCAGTAGATGTGTTAATGTCAGATAAGAGCATTCAAATCACCTCTGTTCTTTATTTACGTTACTGTTAGTGCATGTGTTTTAATCATATGATCAGTATGAGTCAATGAGTCAAACTCAGTCAGTCCTAGACTGCCCTCTAGAGTTTTGAAAGAGGGACTCAGCATGGAGACACATGACATTTTGTTCATTAGGTCTGTTTAATAGTCTGAACTCTGTGGATGTTGTATTCTGTCACTGTCTGCTGAGAGAGAGGAGATCTGACCTGTTTGAGTCTTCTTCCAGTCTGTATGGTGATACAGTTATTTCACTGCAATGATCTATAATATTTATTTATTGTTTTGTTTTTTCTTTTTACATTTGGTACAATATCAGATAAAGAGTGGCCTGTGGGACTCTGGGTGAAGTGTTCAGAAGTCCTGCTGTTCCAGTTTTATAATTACGGTTGGATCAAAGTGGTGTCTCATGATCAGGTTTATTCTTTTCTCCCTATCTTAGTATCATATTCAGTGTTTTAGTGCATTCATTGTGCCTTGGTCAGAGTCTGCACCTTCAGCCCCTGATTCTGTATACTGCTCCTAAATTAGCACATGCAGTAATTTCTTTCAACTCCAAAGCAAAGACAGTTGTTGTTTATCAGCCCAGTCAGAGGGGTTATTGTAGGTTTTTGTACAGCTGCTCAACCAACTCCAGTCACTGTGTGTCTCGAGCACAATAATAAACAGCAGAATCTTCAGTCTTCAGACTGTTCATCTGCAGATACACCTGCTGTCTGCTGTTGTCTCTGGAGATGGTGAACCGGCCTTGAACTGACTGAGAGTAGTAGATGCTGCTACCACCATTATCATTCCAGGCAACCCACTCCAGTCCTTTTCCAGGAGCCTGTCTGACCCAGCCCATATGGTAGCTACTGAGTGTAAATCCAGAGGCTGTACAGGTCAGTCTGTGAGATTCTCCAGGCCTTTTAATCACTGGTTCAGATTCTGTCAGAGTCTGACCATCAACACCTGTCAAGAGAAATAGGGAACAAGTCACTCGCTGAAAGCTGACAACTTTTTCAGGACATTTTTAATTCAAAATCAAATATTTTCACCTGCCCAGCAGATAGTTAAAAGCAGCAGTCCTGTCCTATAGTCCATCATGTTAAACTGTGTGTCCACTGTTCTCTGTCCTCCTCTCTGCAGTCAGATAAGTAGAGGTGGAAGATATCTGAGTTTTGCATTGACTCCTCCTCACAGAAGAGGTTACAACTGGGCTTGACATTCAGTTTTGCCCTAGCCACAGTGTGACCCTGTAGAATAAGTTTGTATAGCTAATAGATAGGATAGGTGCAACATGAAGGTTCATTGTACAGTTAAGGTTTGTCTGACATGTTTCAATTAAACTGGTCTAAATGCCTTAAATGCCACGTTTCTGTCAGAGAAGAAGAAATCATGCTTGAGGTCTCCTCACTCTCTGTCACAGATGGTGATTGAGTCCTCTAAACACACACTCTTTGGTTTATAGACAGTAATGCTGAAAAGGCAGGGCAGCACTGTTCCCAGTGTTGTGCAGGCACAATGCAGGTACACTGTGGTACAATTATTCAAGTCCATTGTTTTTACCCTGGAACATTATGAATCTTATAATGATTGGACCGTCTCTATCGGGGTCAATTTACAGTTTATTTCCAAACTGTCTGAGGAAATTTCTCTTCTTTCAAAACTACCTTCATTAGAGTCTCTGAACCCATTGGATATTGGTCTGACAGCAATAACGGCCAATATTCCAGGAGAGCAGGTGAAGCAAGCAGATATGCGGCACACAGACTTCCTCGTCCGTATGCCGGTCATTTTGGCTAATATCTGTAAACAGGTATTTGCATATGAATCTAGATAAACTGAGAAAGTAATATAACACAGAGTTCTCAGACAATAGTTGATGGTTTCTGAGGTTGCATTTCTGGCAATGCCATCCACCTCTGCACACTGACTGTTTTCCTGCCTCTCAAACATGATTGGTCAATACTGCTCAGACTACACACGGACAACAGCCTGACACAAGAACATGTCCAATACCCAAACTTGTCCTGTTGCCTACAGATTCTGTATACATATGTAGATCTGTTTACTGAGATTAAATGATCTGTAATAAATGATAGTGACGAGTAAATTGTGTCTGTGAGTCATAAAAATATGTTCTGATGGTACTGCATGTCTGTGCAGTATGTTGGATACATCCACACCATCCAACATGGTTGATGTTGAAGCTGAACTGATGTGAGCTCTTCTGTCCTCTCACTCACACACACACACACACACACACACACACACACAAACACACACACACTCACTGAATCATTATAAAGATGAAATGTTTAAAATGTAGTTGTGAGCTGAATTTGTTCTGTTACTTTAATGTTATCAACATACAATGCATTGTTATACTAGAGTATTTAGAATCCAAAGTCTGTTTCTCTCTGTACTGTAACAGTGAGCTGGTGTTGAAATCATTAGTGGTCTGAGGGCTCCTCCTCTGGTGGCTTCATGTTACAAGTGTTCAGGCACTGAGGGGTTTTTGTTCAGGTCTACTGATGCTTTGTGTCACTGTGGCTCTCTGGCACAGTAATACACAGCAGTGTCTTCAGGCTGCACATTCTGTCCGTTTAGAGTCACTGTGTTGCTGGAAGAGTCTAAGCTGATACTGAACTTGTTCTTCAGTGAATCTTTATAGTATGTGGTGGATCCAGCTGCTGCTCCAATCCACTCCAGTCCTTTCCCTGCAGGCTGTCTGATCCAAGCTGTGTAGTAGCTGCCCACAGAATAAGAGACCTGACAGGTGATGGTCGGACGTTGACCTGGCTGCACAGTCACAGAGGCTGGCTGTGTCAACTGTTCACACTTCACACCTGTTAAAAGGAGAAAATGTTTTGTAACAAATGATCAAATTAACAAAAGAAGAACTGTTGACTTTGACAAATCCAGAGAGACTCACATCCAGCTGCCAACAGCAGCAGCAGAGCTACAGAGAACATGGTTTATGTTGAAACTGACGTGCTGTGAACTCCACTGACAGCCTGATGTGATGTTTTTATAGCTGAGTAACAATGAAGCTCACTGAGTTTGCATAGAATCAAACATATGAAGCATCAATGTTGGTCTAACTGGAGCCAATAGAAGAGTCTGTTCAGTGTTATTATATCTGCAGAGTGACAACAAATCACCTCTGCTTTACATTTGATCCATTTTGCATGCAACCATTGCTAACTTTGTTTTACTGTCAATATCTTGTATCATGTACTTACTGCATTTATTAATACATTTACTGGTTCACTTACTGTACTGACATGATTACTGTATTTGCTGTACACAGACATAAAGTGACAGCAGCCAGAATCATGTCAATTAAATAGTATAAAAACTTCAGTCTGATGCGGCTGGTTTCAATAAATTCCTTTTAACAGTTTCAGTGTTTGTAGTTGTTGGAAAACAGCTGCTCAGGAACTGAAATGTTTCACAAACTGCAGTAAAATAAATATTTCAATGGCGGTGAAAACTTTGGTAGTTTAAACATTTCTGAGTTACTTCTTGTGTTAATCAACACTGATTACCTTCATCTGTGTGGTTGTGTCACATATATATGCACATTCCTTTATTGCAACAAACTGTCAGTATTGTCTCACATCTTTTCTGGATATTTCTCTGCAGACACAATAATAATTCTTTGATTATTCTATTAACACAATTTGAATATAAAAAACCTCCCTATATCTTTTATGTTGAGAAATAATATCCCTCAGTTTTCAGGACTTCATAATGCAGGGACAAAGATGAATTCATGGTTTCATACAGGAAATGTTTCTCATGGAAACTATAGGATATCAAAAGACATATAATACAGAATATAAGAATTAAAAACATGATGTAATGTATTTTAATGTAAATAATACTGATACTAATGATATAAACAAATTCATCATAAATTCTCAATGCTTGTGCAGCCTGGAAGATACTGTAGGTTTTTGTACAGCTGCTCAACCAACTCCAGTCACTGTGTGTCTCCAGCACAATAATAAACAGCAGAATCTTCAGTCTTCAGACTGTTCATCTGCAGATACACCTGCTGTCTGCTGTTGTCTCTGGAGATGGTGAACCGGCCTTGAACTGACTGAGAGTAGAATTTGCTGCTACTGCTACTACTGATATAAGCAATCCACTCCAGTCCTTTTCCAGGAGCCTGTCTGATCCAGTTCATGCTGTAGCCACCAAAGTTAAATCCAGAGGCTGTACAGGTCAGTCTGTGAGATTCTCCAGGCCTTTTAGTCACTGGTTCAGATTCTGTCAGAGTCTGACCATCAACACCTGTCAAACAAAAGTTTATGCATGTCATGCGTTACATTGGAAGCACAAATAAAATGTGTCTCATCAAGATCAAGTAAAATCTTCACCTGCCCAGCAGATAGTTAAAAGCAGCAGTCCTGTCCTATAGTCCATCATGTTAAACTGTGTGTCCACTGTTCTCTGTCCTCCTCTCTGCAGTCAGATAAGTACAGGTGGAAGATATCTGAGTTTTGCATTGACTCCTCCTTTTTCATAATCAGAGTCTTCTGTTCAATCTTTCCTTAAAATTCATTTTCATATTCTGGCTTTTTTCCCTAACTAACAGTATTTGTTTGATTATTTTAAAGAATCATTTCTGTCATCATCTCTCATGACAACCTGATGTTATTATTATCCTTGTTTTACTGTAAGTCTCTTTTTTTAACATTTGAACTTTTTTCTTGCTGTGAGACGTCCAATGCAATGTAAAAATAATGGAAAATTGCTGCTGTTTATAAATATATAAGAAACAAATGTTTGAGTGCATGTAGTCTGAAAATCAACTTGAAGGCTTGGTTTGAAAAAGGCAAACATTTCATGTCACCTGACATGACAACATGAAAATTGACATTTTGTTTTTCCATTTAATTTTTGCTGTGCTACTGCTTGTGCCTTGTAATTTTGAATGTTTTTCTTGTTAATGAATCTTATGCACAATATTTAAAGATGAGAAATCAATTTTAAACCACTAAAACACAGTGTATAAATGCTGCCACCACTAAAGACTACATCCTAAAGACAGCTCAGCTACATGTCATATCTTAATTTCATTACACATCTGATTGTAGCATTTTTCACACACTTTCATGAACAACCTTCATTTGCATTTTGTTGAAGAATCTTTAAATTTAAACTGAATCAGCTGATGGTGTAAACAGTGTGTCTTCCAGAGGGAGCATGAAGAGAAGTCATTTATTATGTAAGGAACATAATTGTTTCAGTGAAAGAGCTTATATAGACTTTTATTCCACCATCTACATGGTTAATTTAATGATAGGATTTACTGTATAAAATGTCATAAAACTCATGAAGTTAGTGCAGGTTAATGTAAAAAATAAAGTAATGTATGACACAGAGCTCAGCCAAGCAAGACATTACTGTAGTTCAACTCATGTTGTGATCACAGTCAGGTTGTCTTCTTATAAGTGCAGATGTTGCCATGAGTCATGGTAAACTGTCCCAAAACACTGAGACATACTTTATCATTTGTTAACTGGACGTCATTCAGTGGAAATTGTGTTTTCAAAGCCCTGACATGCTTCAGTGCTTCTCATACAGACATCAGTGTTGTTCAGTGTTTGTACAGCTTTGTAGTCTCATGTGTCACTGTGGCTCTCGTGCACAATAATAAACTGCCGAGTCTTCTTCTTTCACACTCTTCACCTCTAAGTACACAAGATTTCTGGAAGTGTCTTTGGTGATGGAAAACTGGCCTTGGAGACTCTGGGCAAATATAGTGCCAGTTCCACCATCAATGCGTCCGATCCATTCCGGTCCTTTCCCTGGTTTCTGATGGATCCAGTGCAGCCAAGCCAGAGACAGTCCTTCCACTTTACAGGACAGAGTGACTGATCCTCCAGCTCTGATGACCACTGGCTCTGAGGAGGTGAGCGACTGGCCCTGAGCAGCTGAAAGACACACAGAGTTTAGATAACCAGGGAGCCAGCAGACATCCAAAGATCCTTCTCTCCTCCTCCACAGGACACCGACTTCACTCACCCGAAATTAGAGCCAAGAGGACGACACTCTGTACAACTGTCATGGTGGGAACTTGACTGAGTCTAAACCTGTAAAGGCTGTTATGGTGGATATATACTGTGTAGACAGAATGGGTGGGGATTGTACATCAGTGTGTGGATTTACATTTTAGCAGTTGGAGTTTGTGAAGGAGTGCTGGACTCTGAGAGAGAGAGAGAGTTCAAAACAGACTGAGACACCAGCATTAAAGATGTTGTTCAGTGTTTCTCCTTTTCTTAATTTACACAACATGCTGCACTGTCAGTCTCATTAGTTAGCTTAAGAAGTGATTGGTCACCTCAGTGAGGTGGATTACTGCTAACAGAGGAAGAATGTGACAAAGTAAGACATAGTTTTTCCTCTATCAGCCCAAGAAGTGAAAGTTTGTCTCATTGCAGTATCACTTATTCATTCAGCTTTCATCACAATGTCTCTCAGGCACAAGAACAAACAGCAGGTTCTTTAGTCTCCTGGCTGTTTATCTTGTAATCTATATGAGATGGTGAGCAAAAAGAAAGTAAGCTCACAGTAGATGTGAGTATGAAGCTGCAGTTCAGGGTTTGAATGTCAGACAGTTGATATTAATGAGAATCGCTCGCCCTGTGTGCCTGGGGGGTGCGGGGTCTCCTCGTGCTCCCTGGGCCTGGGGCGGCGTGGCCGGTCCCCCCTGGGGGGCTGTTTCCGCCCCTGGTGGTGCGGGGTGGGTGGGCTCCTCCCTCCCCCCCCCTTCGCTCCGCTCCCGCCCTTCCCCCTCTCTCCTCCCTCCCCCCTCTCCTTGTCCCTCCCTGCTCCTCTCTCCCAGGGGGGCGGGGGTCCTCCCCCGGGCTGGGGGGCCTGGTGTGGGGGCTGGGTGCTGCCCGCGGGGGGTGTTCTGGTGCTGCGCAGTGTGGGCCTGCCCGTTGGTGTGCGGCCGGCGGTGGGGGGCGGGCCGGATGGGCTGGGGGTCTGGCTTTGGGTCTGGGGGGGTACTGGCGGGGTTGCGGGTTGGCCTGTGCTCCTGCACGTCGGGGTTTGGGGGGGCTGGGTGGGGCCCGTCGTCCGTGCACCCTGGTGGTGCGCCTCGTCCTTCTGCTGGGGGTCGATTTGCTGCAGGCGGTGTGGCCCAGGTCGGGACCACTGCGGGGGCCAGACGCTGCAGTTGCTTGGGGGGCGGGGTTGGGTGGGGGCCCGCTGGGTTTCCTTGGGGCCCGCCTGGCCCGCTGTCCATGGGCGCTGGGGGCCTCGCGGCGCCGGGGTCTGGTTGGCGCCACCTTCTAGCCCCTCTCATCCATCCCTCCAGCCTTTGGGCCGGGCCTACACTGGCCTGGCCTCCCAAAACAACATTTAGTTCACTCACCACACATTCCACAGTTTTAATGCACCACATACACTCACTCTTCGAGGTGCAGACCACGGATGGATTGGGGGGCTTCATGACAGGGCAGGCTATGGGACAGTGGTGTCCGGTAGCCCTCCATGCTGCCCCCCGGCCCATCCTTATCTGTTCTCCAATTTTAAAGCACCACATACACCTACATCTTGTGGGACAGATGGGAACAGGTTCCAGGTGCCTTATGGCTGCACGGGCTGCAGGACAGCAGTGTGCTGTAGCCATCAGCCTTGCCCCCACCTGTCTCCTATGTCCCTCAATTTTAATGCACCACATTCACATTCACGGTGTAGGGTTAATGTTTCTCCGTCAGGGATCGGAGAATCATAGTAAGAGGGGGGGTGGTGGGTTTACACACACTGTAGATACGCATGGCGTGGCTCGTGGGGCCCGGCCCTCCTGGGCTGAGGGTTGGAGCCAGGGAGCCCATTTACATCATGGTGGTGTTGCTGGGTTCCCGGTGTCTGGGGGGTCCCGTGGCCCTGTGGTGTTCCTGCCGGGGTTCTACCTCCTGACCGGCTGTGGTTTTTAGGCCCTCTGCCAGAGGGTCCCGATGGGGGAATGACTGCTCGTGGTGGGCCGCTCTCTCCTGTGTGTTGGTGGAGGCCCGTCCTGGGGGGTTCGGGCGGGTGGCCCTTCGCGGTCCCCTGGTTCCCGATGCGCCGGGGACATATGCCTTGCAGCATCGCCGCCTCCGCGTCGGGTGATGGATGGGCGGGCCCTACTGCCCCGCCTGTCTGGGGTGTGTCTCTGGCTCTCTGGGTGTGCTGGCCATTGCTGCCCTGGGTCCTTGGGCCTGCGTGGTGTCCTGCGGCCTCTGCGGCTCCCTGGTCTTGGGGTCTGGGCACTCCTGCGGTCTTGGGGTGCCATACCGCCCCCCTTCCCCCACAGGGCTGGCCCTGGACCCTGGTGATGGTTTTCATAAACACATTGGGAGGGTTCAAATACACGCATGCATGTTCGATACTTCAGCTCCGTGACACATCGCAAAGAACCGATGGGATCACTCCAAAGGGGCCCACTTGCTTCTCAAACCTACCACACCGCGCTGGCAACTCTTCTCTACAATCGGGCTTTCCCCTCCACCAAGACTCTCACATTTTTGGTGTTCAGTATAGACTTCTCTTTTGTTTTTGTTTTTCAGTACAGTATAGTAGACATGTATATGTTTATTTTTGATAATCTGCGTGGAGCACAACCACCTCAAGGCCACAATACATCAGCTACACTGCCTGTTTCTCCCCTGTTTTTTTGTTTGTTTGTTTATTTGTTTGTTTGTTTTTCCTCCTTCTTCTCCGCATGCACTGTCGCTATATAACTCAGGACTTAAGCACCTGCCCCCTCCCCCTTGCTTGTTTCCTTACTTTCCCCTTGACACACTTTGGTGTATCACGGCCCTCTCTGACTCATATTAGGAAGTTTTTTCCAATAAAGGCTGTTAGGCTAGTCTCCAGGGAGGGTGGGTGACGGTCACAACCACGCATTATGGGTATAAAATACTTGACTGCAAGATTAACAGTGCATCAATCTTCACAAGAAGCTTACACCCTTTTGTGGCGCTAAGCTATGAAGACCAATGCAGACAAGTAGGAAAAAAAACAAAAAACAAAAAAGATATTAATGAGAACAGCAGATCTGAGTTTCTCCTCACCGTGACAGAGGAGAGAGAAACTTGACACTGACTGCCATCTAGTGTTTTAATATCCAGAACTGCAGCATTATCTTTCACTACAATGTTGTGTCCTGCTTCATATGTCATATAATAAATACATTTATGTGGCTTAAATATGTACATGTAGCATTTCTTTCAATCATACTGTACATTGATTTCAGCAGATTGTTTCACTGTCTCTGGCTGTTATGTGAGGTAGTAGTGATTACAATGACACATTTTGTTTAATTTATGTGTTTAATTGTTGCTAGATAACATTGTTTCTTTAAGATTTTATTAAAAAATACAACACCTGCTGTCTGTTGTTGTCTCTGGAGATGGTGAACTGGCCTTTGACTGACTGAGAGTAATAGATGCGGTCACTATCATGCTCAATAATAGCAACCCACTCCAGTCCTTTTCCTTCAGCTTGTCTGATCCAGGCGATATCAGCATCATCATCTGATATTCCTGCATATGTACAGGTCAGTTTGTGGGATTCTCCAGGGCGCTTTACCACTGGTTCAGACTCAGTCAGAGTCTGACTGCAAACACCTGGAGAGAAAAGTAGTGTTATCATCACAGAGCTGAAATATGAACCTTTTCAAAGAACAGGAGGAGTGCAGAAGTATGTATTCACCAGAAATCCATGATAGCATCAGAAACATTATACATGTAGCTGAAGTCATGCTGGAAATGTGTTGTATGTCTGGTCAGTGGTTTGGTCTCTCTTCTTCAGTCTGCAGTGAGATAAATAAAGATGGAGGAGATGAAGATTTGCATGGACTCCTCCTCACAGTGCTTTTTTATTTTGACATCATTAGTGGTTCAACAAGACACAAAGACAGAGCTCACTGAGAACAGAACTCTTAATAATTTCTTCACATGCAGTTAATTTGGGGTGAGTTGTGGAACAATCAGTGATCATTTCTGACTTGTGGTTTTACATATAACACAGACTGATCAGTGAGTAAAAAACACAACCATGAGTATTAGAGATAAACCAGCCTTTGTGTCCATGTGTCTGATACAATCTCACAGAAGTGGATGGCCTCAAAGAGAAAATATAAAACTGTTTAATATTTTGATGTTAAAAAGAGCTCTGAAAAGACTCTGACATGGTGAGACTTGTTCAGCCTTTATACTAAATATTTTGCCAGTACACTAATTACGGACAGGTGTCTTTGGTTTTTATCAAGTTTAATGTATCTACCAGAAGCTGCTATAACATCATATGTCGTCTGGTGTCTGTAGGGATGAATGTATCCATGTAAAGGGATCACAGTGTTGCAAAGCTGCAGAGAAATAGTCATATAACTGTGGGAAATCAGTGATATGTCTTCACTTACACCAATAAATGAAGAACACATATACTATATCAGGGACACACTGCCAATAACTTTATTTATTTTTATCTCTCATTATCAGCATGTGTGTGTGGTTGAGTCACATGGTTGCTGGGTATTTGTGCAGGTCTGTTGGTGGTTTGTATCACTGTGGGGTAACGCACACAGTAATACACAGCTGTGTCCTCAGGCTGCAGATTCTGTCCTGTTAATGTCACTGAGCTTGTAGACGTGCGTGTGTGGTAAAGGAACTTGTTTTTCCAGAGCATTATTTTGGTAAACGCTTCCTCCACCCCACCGATGTATAATCCAATCCATTGGTTTTCCTTCACGCTGTCTGATCCAACCTGTTACATAGCTGTTATCAGTCATAGAATAACCAGAGACCTGACAGGTGATGGTCAAAGACTGTCCAGGCTGCACAACCATTGAGTCTGGCTGGATGAGATCAATACTGTTCACACCTGTGGAAAGACAAATCAACATTATCTCCATCATTCATCTGACTATTCAGTGTTTCTAATGTGTTTATTAGTGTGAATCCACTGAAAGCTCCTCACAGGATCCAGCTGCCAGCAGCAGTATCAGAGCTACAGAGAACATGGTTGATGTTGAAGCTGAACTGATGTGAGCTCTTCTGTCCTCTCACTGACACACACACACTTCACTTCTTTATGAGGCAACACACAAGGAGGCTGATTTACATACTGATGACAGGAAAGGTTTATTTGAATGAATCAAAATGAAGATGAAATGTTCAGGTGTTGTTCTTCATCTCACACAAAGAGAATACACCTTTTAGATTGTTGAGTAAAATATCTTTTTCTAGAATTTAACTCATTAAAATCACCATGAAGTTGGCTCAAGACTAATTCAATTATGATACAGGTAATAACTGCAGATGTTTTAGATAAAGATGTCATGAAAGAGACACTGATGTTTGAGGATTTACTTTTATTCTCCTGTCACAAGCTATTTAAACCAAGTTGTCAGCTGAAGTTGTTTCATCATTTGACAGATTCATATACATATTGTATTTAGTGCATTTAGTGATGGGAAAAATTCATGATTTTTCATGTTCCGCTGTCACATCTGTAAATGCTGTATGTTGAGTGTTATCAGATGCCATTTATATGTACACAGGTATTGTATGGACTGAAATATTATTATCATGTTGATGCGTCAGAAGTTTATAAGGGGAAGTGACGCACGGACTGGGAAGAACAATGAGCAGTCGGCGTTTGGAGGTGTGTGAGTTTTCCCGTCTTTTAGGATTAAAACGAATTCCGTGGATTATTTTTTTGTTCCTTGTGGGATTACGTCAAGACACAACCTTTCTGCCAAGCGGGACGAGTGGTGAGATTGCGTGGTTCTTTGTCTATTTTTTTGTGAACTGCGGCGCTTCATTACGCTCGAACCAACTTCCCTTTAATAGCCTATACATATTTTTTCTTTTTTGCCGGCTTCTGGGACTTTGATTGACTGTGAGATTATGTGGGTTATTTTTGTGAACGTTGTGAACTTTGGATATCGAGGAAAAAGTGTTTGTTAACCTCTGAATTGTTTGTTGAACCGGCGACCACGCGGCTATTGTTTGGTGTTATTTCCGTCCGGACGCGGACATGATTTAATTTTTTGCACTAAAGATTGATAATTAATTCAACTATATGTGCATCATTCGTTAATCTTCAATTTTTTCTGAATGTTTTAAAACCACAAAGTGTGAGAATGTGTTTATTTTTGTGATAAAGCCGATTAATTAATCTCTCTTGTGTGTGTTGAACACCGCGCACCTGATCCGCACTTACTGAACTTTATTGATTTGATGTAATTAATTACAACATTGGGTTTTTTACGATCATATTATGACTCACTTTAGGGGGCACGTCATTTCATTGTGTCTTCACTTGTAGAAATTGAAAGTAGTTTAAATTCACCAACTTGATTTTTGTGCTGTCTTTGGCCATTTTATGAAAAAGTGATGTTTATTGTGTGTGTTAGGGTTTCTTTATGTTTAGTGATTTGTAATAGTATTTCTCAAGAATACTTTTTTCAATTTGTACAGTGAGAGGTGCAGAGATTAATTTATTATTTATTACATATGTGTTATGTTTATGTTTTACATAACACATATTTATGACGTGTTATGTAAAACATAAAATACAAATCATTAGGTATAACATTATACAGAAAATACAGCATTACATTTCATAGAAATACAAAAAAAATACTTGATGCTTTTGCTCTAACAGCCTGAAAGAAGAAGTGCACTGTAGGTTTTTGTACAGCTGCTCAACCAACTCCAGTCACTGTGGCTCTCGAGCACAATAATAAACAGCAGAATCTTCAGTCTTCAGACTGTTCATCTGCAGATACACCTGCTGTCTGCTGTTGTCTCTGGAGATGGTGAACCGGCCTTTGACTGACTGAGAGTAGTAGATGCGGTCACTATCATACTCTATAACTGCAATCCACTCCAGTCCTTTTCCAGGAGCCTGTCTGATCCAGTGCATCCAAGAGCTACTAATGTCTAATCCAGAGGCTGTACAGGTCAGTCTGTGAGATTCTCCAGGCCTTTTAATCACTGGTTCAGATTCTGTCAGAGTCTGACCATCAACACCTGTCAAGACAGCAAGAAAACCGTGACATGTCAGAAACACAAATGAGAACTGTGTCAAGTCAAGATGAGGTAAAATCTTCACCTGCCCAGCAGATAGTTAAAAGCAGCAGTCCTGTCCTATAGTCCATCATGTTAAACTGTGTGTCCACTGTTCTTTGTCCTCCTCTCTGCAGTCAGATAAGTAGAGGTGGAAGATATCTGAGTTTTGCATTGACTCCTCCTCACAGGGAGCAGAGAGCTGTCTCTTGCTGGTATGTGCAGCTGGTTTATGCCAGGTGTCCTGTGGTGATCAGGGGCCTGAAGGACATGATTCACTGGAGTTTTTTTTTACGTCCTGTACTTTATGTGAAAACTGGCAGTTTTAGACAGCCATGTTTGTCACTTCCTAGAAGCAGAAAATAACCCTGGTCATGTTGCAGCTACTGTCATGCAGAAAATCATTATCATGAGGTAAACAAAACCCACACACAGGCATGTAATCCAGAGGACATCAAACAAGACACAAATTAAATGAATAGGAGTGCTGAAATGTGAACTCACTTGTGGGTTTCAGGACTCATTCCTGGGGCAGTCTAATAGCTACAAACATATTGAAGAAATGAGGTGAAGAATGAGGGAGGATTAGTTTATTAGTAAAACAGTGCTGACTTCTGCCAGCTAGAAGGTCTGCAGAAGCTAACCAGAACAGAGGCTGTTTCAACTGAGCAAAACAGGGATATTGTTGGTGACACTGTGTTTAAGTCTGTAAGAATGGAAGGAGTTTGGTTGGAGGATAAAAATTTAATATTTTGTTTCTGAGGTTTAGGTACCCTACACAATTGGCACATTAGACACAAGGAAAATAAGTCTTTAGTACATTAAAGATAATTGTTTTTCTTATTATAAATAGTAACTAAATTTCTTTATTAAGGCTCGTAAACTACATCAGTTATTACACATACAAAGGTACATCTCACACAAAGAGAAGGTGGAACTGTCACGACCCTGGCTGTGTCACTAGTTTCCCTGTGTTTGGTTTTTCCTTGCCCTCTGTTTCCCCTCCCCCTGTCTGTCTCTCTGTGTGTCTGTGCTGTGGAGTGGGAAACCCCTCACTCTCCTGGGTTACATTCATTCAACTCACCTGCTCCCTGCTGCTCACCTGAGGACCATCAAGTGATCAGCCTTGCAGTATAAAACACCAACTCTCCTCTCCAATCCTCGCCAGGTTGTTGAGTCTTGTGGTGCAGTTACGCTTCAGGCCGCTGTGGAATTGTGAATTCAACTTAGACTTTTGTTTGTGAATTTTCTCGTGGACACTTACCTTGTGTTTGCCTCTGTCACGGGATCACCGCCCACCATTTGTCCACCTGTTTGTCTTTCTGCCAGGCTCCCAGCCAGCCAAACCCCTCCAACCTTGTGTTGCTTGCCTGCCATCAGCCCACTCCCCTCAGCCTCCATTTCCTGGATTTTCCTCTACGACCACATTCATAATCCTGGCAATATGACCCCATTTTTTACCACTGTCTTTCTGAGTGTGTGTTCTGTGTTTGGGATCGCCTTGTTGATTGTAACAGTATCTTGAATTTCTGACAAAAAACCTTTCTGTAGTTCGGCTATTTAACGTCACCATGAAGTTGGCTCAAGACTATAATTTAGTTAGTCACAAATGCAGTTATGATTCAGACAACAAATGCATTGTTTTTGTTTTAATAACAATTTCATGGAAGAAATACTGTCCTTTTGAGGATTCATTTGTAATAGAGTTAGATTAGGAGTTATAAAAAGTTGAAAACTGAATTATTCTATCTCAAAAATATATACATACAGTGCTGTATCGGTTATTGTAATGTTAGCGTATTTTAAAATTGAGGAAGACAGCTGCTTTTAGATTTATTTAAGAACCATTTATACAAGCTAAAGCCTGCTTCCCTTTTTACTGTAACAACAAACAACAGTGAGCTGGTGTTGAAATCATTAGTGGTCTGAGGGCTCCTCCTCTGGTGGCTTCATGTTACAAGTGTTCAGGCACTGAGGGGTTTTTGTTCAGGTCTACTGATGCTTTGTGTCACTGTGGCTCTCTGGCACAGTAATACACAGCAGTGTCTTCAGGCTGCACATTCTGTCCGTTTAGAGTCACTGTCTTGCTGGAAGAGTCTAAGCTGATACTGAACTTGTTCTTCAGTGAATCTTTGTAGTATGAAGCACTGGTGTCTTTCATTCCAATCCACTCCAGTCCTTTCCCTGCAGGCTGTCTGATCCAAGCTGTGTAGTAGGTGCTCACAGAATAAGAGACCTGACAGGTGATGGTCAGACGTTGACCTGGCTGCACAGTCACAGAGGCTGGCTGTGTCAACTGTTGACACTTCACACCTGTTAAAAAGAAAAAAAAGTTATAAGTTATAGAGCAAAAGAAGAACTGTTGACTTTGACAAATCCAGAGAGACTCACATCCAGCTGCCAACAGCAGCAGCAGAGCTACAGAGAACATGGTTTATGTTGAAACTGACGTGCTGTGAACTCCACTGACAGCCTGATGTGATGTTTTTATAGCTGAGTAATAAGGAAGCTCATTGAGTTTGCATAGAATCAAACATATGAAGCATCAATGTTGGTCTAACTGGAGCCAATAGAAGAGTCTGTTCAGTGTTATTATATCTGCAGAGTGACAACAAATCACCTCTGCTTTACATTTGATCCATTTTCCAGCATTTGCATGCAACCATTGCTAACTTTGTTTTACTGTCAATATTTTGTATCATCTACTTACTGCATTTATGAATTCATTTACTGGTTCACTTACTGTACTGACATGATTACTGTATTTGCTGTACACACACATAAAGTGACAGCAGCCAGAATCATGTCAATTAAATAGTATAAAAACTTCAGTCTGATGCGGCTGGTTTCAATAAATTCTTTTTAACGGTTTCAGTGTTTGTAGTTGTTGGAAAACAGCTGCTCAGGAACTGAAATGTTTCACAGATTGCAATACATCTTTTCCCTGAAGTTAAAATTTGGTAGTTTTTTACATTTATAAGTTACTTTTTGTGTTAATCAACACTGATTACCTTCATCTGTGTGGTTGTGTCACATATATATGCACATTCCTTTATTGCAACAAACTGTCAGTATTGTCTCACATCGTTTCTGGATATTTCTTCAGCCTGCCTAAACCTAAGCACATGTAACCACATTTTTACAACAGATTGAAATTAAAAAGTGAAAAATAAAGACTGTAAACTTTCAACATTTCTGCCACATGTGAGTCGTACAAATGTAACATATTCATGGTTCAGAAAAATATTCAACACCAACATTTTTTAGTGTATGTTTCATGAAAATCACCTCGAAGGCTTAGTTAGAGAGGCAAGTTGATATTTTGTGGTGGTAATAACAGAAATCCATGCATTTGTTTCAAGGGAAACTCTGACATCTAACACGTCTCAGTTGTGTGCTGTGTTTTGACTTGTAGCTTTTACTGTTTGGAATTTTTCTTGAGAATAAATCTCGTGCACAATATTATTAGACCAAATATCGATTTTAGAAATTCAGAACAAACATTCAACTTGTGAAAATAATTTATCATAATTTACTGTCTTGAGAAGTTAAATGTTTAATAGTGTATAGTAGTGTAAATAAGTGTTCGATATACACAGTGATGTTTCAGTGATTATAACGTACGAGTATTTCAACTGAGGAAAACAGATGCTGTTAATTGAAAAACCTTTTAAGAACAATCAGTAGGCTCAATACAAAAAAGTGATTCTTAGACAACTGAGTGTTCTCAGTGGTTAAATAGAGGAAGTAGTTTTTGTATGAGTCTCCTATTATTGTCTCTCACTGTGTCTCTCTGGCACAGTAATACACTGCTGTGTCCTCGCTCTTCAGACTGTTCATCTGTAGATAGACTTTACTGCTGGAGTCATCTCTGGAGATGGTGAATCTATCCTGGACTGACTGGGAGTAATAGATAGGAGTACTATATGTGCCAATATAAGCAATCCACTCCAGTCCTTTTCCAGGAGCCTGTCTGACCCAGGCCATGTAGTAGCCACCTAAGCTAAATCCAGAGGCTGTACAGGTCAGTCTGTGAGATTCTCCAGGCCTTTTAGTCACTGGTTCAGATTCTGTCAGAGTCTGACCATCAACACCTGTCAAGATATAAAAACAATTCACATGAATTTAGTTGGTGCACAAATGAGAACTGTGTCAAGTCAAGACCAGGTAAAATATTCACCTGCCCAGCAGATAGTTAAAAGCAGCAGTCCTGTCCTATAGTCCATCATGTTAAACTGTGTGTCCACTGTTCTCTGTCCTCCTCTCTGCAGTCAGATAAGTAGAGGTGGAAGATATCTGAGTTTTGCATTGACTCCTCCTTTTTAATGAACAATATCCTCTATTCAGTCTCTCCTCAGAACTTATGCTGTGGCTTTCTCCTGCATGACAATATTTTGTTATATTATTTTACATAAAGAATCATTTCACTGTATCTCTTACAATTTTGATTGTTTTTACATTATGATCCTGATGTTACTGTCGTTCTTCATTTACTGTCACTTTGTAAGATCTGAACATATGTATTTATATGGCAGCTGGTTTTCTCCAATGAAATTTCAAATAATGTGACCATGGTCACTGTTTAACACACAAGGAGGCTGATTTACATACAGTAGTGATGATAGTAAATCAGCTGACTGGAGGTGTTGTTCTTCATCTCTAAGGCCATGTGATTTTTGTGATTCAGAAAACATGGATGGAATAATTTGATAATAAAAATGGAATCCACTGTAAACGCAGCATGTCGTGTTTCTAAAAATCACTGGTTTCCCCACCATTATAAACATTTTTTTCACAGTGGTTAAGCCGAATAAACAGAACATTCCATTTTGTTCACAGCATAGAAATGAAATATTTCTGTGTTTCATAGTCTCAGTGAGTGAAAGGAGAACATTTGTATAATGTTTTGTACACAGACAGTTTATAGAGATACATATACAGTCAATGGTTTTGTCATCACATCACTGTGAGTTATATCATTCTTTTACATCATGATCATATATATTTGTGTAAATAATGCGGATTCTTTTTTCAATTATTCAGCTTTTATTTATATTGAGGTATTCATCATTCTCTTTGGCAGCATTTGTTTAACTATCCATATCCTGGATATATTGTCCAAATATATTCTCAACACTGATAAAAATCAATAATGGGAACATTATTAACAATTACATTGAAAAACAGGATGTAACAAACCACAACATCTGCTGTGTCTTTCACAGTGTCTTAGTTTGTGTTGTACCAAGTCTTATCTTCGACTGCCACCTGTAGGTCTTTGTGAAAAAAAACAACTAATGTATTATTTCATTAGGGATCATGTGAGACACTGTGGTAAGAATGAGCACTGTAGGTTTTTGTACAGCTGCTCAACCAACTTCAGTCACTGTGGCTGTCGAGCACAATAATAAACAGCAGAATCTTCAGTCTTCAGACTGTTCATCTGCAGATACACTTGCTGTCTGCTGTTGTCTCTGGAGATGGTGAACCGGCCTTGAACTGACTGAGAGTAGTATTTGCCACTACTGTCACTAGTGATATAAACGATCCACTCCAGTCCTTTTCCAGGAGCCTGTCTGATCCAGGCCATCCAGTAGCCACTGATTGTCAGTCCAGAGGCTGTACAGGTCAGTCTGTGAGATTCTCCAGGCCTTTTAATCACTGGTTCAGATTCTGTCAGAGTCTGACCATCAACACCTGTCAAGACAGCAAGAAAACCATGATATGCAACAAATTTACAACCTAAAAGAAAACCTAATATGAAAATCAACAAAAATCTTCACCTGCCCAGCAGATAGTTAAAAGCAGCAGTCCTGTCCTATAGTCCATCATGTTAAACTGTGTGTCCACTGTTCTCTGTCCTCCTCTCTGCAGTCAGATAAGTAGAGGTGGAAGATATCTGAGTTTTGCATTGACTCCTCCTCACAGGGAGGATGCAGCCAGATTGGACCTGATGTTAAGTTTTTGTTTGATGAAAATGTAATGTCAGTGAGCCCAGTAATTGGGACAAGGTCAGGAGTTCCCCGCCTCTCATCCAGTGTCACCTGGGATTAGCTCCAGCACCCCACAACCCCCAAGAATAAGTGGGTTTTGCTAATGGATGGATGGCTACAATATTAATTTCACAGTCCCCTAAACTGGCATGCCTAAGACTTGTCTGACATATTTCAATTAAATTGGTCTGAAAAGCTCTATATTTAGATCCCCAACCCTGTTTCTTTCAGAGAAGAAATCATACTTTAGGTTTCCTTACTCCCTGTCACTATATCAGTTACCCAAATCCTCTCTCCACATCACTTGTACTGCCCTCTCCTCACTTGAGTCATATCTCACAGACAGACAACAATTCATCAGCATTAACAACTGCATCATTACCATGGCTGTTCTGTCCCAAGGTGTCCCTCAGGGCTCTGTGCTTGGTCTTCTCCTGTTCATCCTCTACATGGTTTCCCCTCTATAATACCATCTGTCTTCGTGGTGTCCACTTAAACTTCACTGCTTATGATGTCACACTCTACATATGTACTATATCCACCATCACTGCAACTCTCTGCACCCTGACCAACTGCCCCACCAAAATCAAGAGATGGATGCAGGCCATATTTATTTATTGTTGTCTTGTTTCCTCTTCAACACATACACTATATACATGCCACAACAATAACTGAAACATAAAACAATAAAATGAATATTGTATAAAGTATTTTTTTTACACATTAAATCATTTTTTTAAAAGAAACTGAATGAATTACAGTCGACCATATACCTTAAAAAACTCAAAAGTCCACATTTAGAGAATAAAATCAGAGCTGTTGTAGCAACTCACAATGTAATAATGGCTCATAATGTAATAACGGCTCATAATGTAATAATTTAAATGTAATAAAAGGTCATAATGTAATAATCGGCTCATAATGTAATAAAATCATGAGCACATAACATAATAACGGTTTTGCGCATAATGTAATAACTTATTATTATCATTATTTTTACCTCTTAAAGGTGCAAATAAAGCAAACGGTTTCAGTGCATTATTAAACAAAATTTGTGAAAGCAAGAATTATTTAATATTAATTACACTCTCACATTTTATTATGTAAAATGTATAATGTTGAGCCACTAGGTGGCACCCATGCTAGTTATTTTGGTGACATATGGTGATCATTTGACTCTACAAAGAGCATCTACCATATTCAATGTGCAGTTTATGATTGTATCAACACTGGGTGTGGATGCAACAGCAATAGTATGCCCACATGGTCACTATGATGAAATTCTGCCATTGCTGATTCTAGGTCATTTTGCTGAAGGTCATGGGGACCATTATGTTAGCCATGATGGATCAGTCAGACTATTCATTCAAAGAATTCAGGAAACAGAGAAGCAGAGTGTGCTTGTTTATAATACTGGCTCTGATGCAGTTCCTGACTCTGACCACCATTCAAACCCTGACTCTGTCCATCATTCTGACTCCAACACAGTATGTCACACTGGCCCCGATGTTGTTCCTTCTGCAGGTCCTACAGTGCCAAAATGTATCTTTCATGCTGACCCTGACACTCTCTTGGTTGCTAGCCCTAACTTGCCTCTGCTCGTACTGTCATCCATTATCCAGTATTGCCTGTTGATGGATTTTACAATGCTGGGCACCTTCAACAGAGTTCCCAACTTGTTCAGAGAGCTAACCCTGCCATTCCTACCAATAATTTATATTTGTGATACTTTGGTGGAAAGTTTAAATATTGTGATGGATGAAGACTGCTGCATAAGTATTAGCAGGTTATACAGAGCGGCTGGATGCAATAGTGGCCTTGTGTCGAATATCAGGGAGCTCTTCAGCCAAATGCCAGGTGGATTACAGCCTGGATCGTGATTCAACATATATCCTTCGGATGGTTCCATATTAAAGACATTTATTGGAAGAAGTAAAGTTTTCTTTTTTCTTTTTTTTTTTTAAATCCCATTCACTCATTAAGCCTTGATCTGAGTGAACACTGACACAGTCATTGACAAATGGAGCCCCCTGGACTTGATTTTTGTTGGCAACTATAATTTATGGTCATGTATTATCTATGCATATTGTTTAGTTAAATTTATTTGGACTTATGTTTTTACTTGGGTGTCCTGACAGGCTGTGTTTACATTTTAAGAACTTTTGAGCTGGTTCATTGTTATTACATGGTTCTAAAACGCTCTTTTTATTCTTGCACAAGTTCCAAAATAAAGTAAATTCCTGCATTTATTGTAGCAACAGTAAACAAAAGAAAATGCTCTTTTAAGCTAAATGAACTGCAGTCCCCCTCCTTCCCTAATCCACCCGCTTCTCCTGCTGGCTTTTGAGTTGGTTACTGATGCGCCACCTATGTACAAATCATAGTCAAACACAGACCTCTTCCCTTAGTGCATTCTCTTTGTCAGTGTGTGCAATTTTGACCTTTAAACAATTAGGCTTCTCTTCCTGTTTACATATGTGGCCTGCCGCGTATTGGGGGTGGAGGTATATGGCATCTAAGTTGGCCATTGCTCCACTATGTTTTGCAGAAATTGTGTGATCCTGCTGACAGACAGACAGAGAGACACAGAGGTGAAAGCATTTCCTTCCACCCCTGCAGGAATGGCAGAGGTAAAAATGATGATAATGCAACACTTTTCTCACAATATGAGCCATTATTACATTATGAGCCATTATTACATTATGAGCTGTTATTACATTATGAGCTGTTATTACATTATGAGCGGCGCCAGTAAGGCTCATAATGTAATAAGTTATTACATTATTACGTTATGCACTCAAGATTTTATTACATTATGAGCCAGTTATTACATTATGAACTTTTATTACATTTAAGTTATTACATTATGACATTATGAGTTGCTACACCTCTTGTGATCACTATCATTTGGTCTAAAAGGACATATTGTGTCAAGATCTTGTTTCAGTTTTAAGTGCATATTAAAATATCTCAGATCAGTCCACAGATGTTCACAATGATTTTACATAGTTTCTCATGACTGTGCTAAAGCTTTCAGTTCCTGAGTCTATTAACAACAGACTTGAGAGCTAACCGACTGTGAAATCACCAAATTTACATAACTGAATCAAACATGGGCTGTTGATTCCAGGTGCTGGGGAGATGATAAACATAACAACATATAACATAATTAATTAATTTTCAAAAATGTAAAATGTTTGGGGGAAAAGTACAGTTGTGAGTATTGGTGTTAAATGTTTATAGCTTGTGGTGAAACTTCAGCCAGTATGAACAATATCAAAATAATAAAAAAGAGGAGGAGCAACATGAGTCATTATCTTTAAAAAAGTATTTTCAAAAAGACACAAACCTCTTATAATTAAAATGAAAAAGGACAATTGTAATTACTTCCATAATACTTTGAATAGACCTGTACTTGTACAGCTCCTTCCTAGTCTTCTCTCAAAGCACTTAAACACTGCATGACACATTCACCCATTCACACACTAGTGGCCGAGGTGCCACCTGATGTTCATCTTAAATGCACTCATACTCTGATGAAACAGCCATCAGGAGCAATTTGGGATTCATCATTATGCCCAAGGATATTTTGACATGCAGACTGGAGGAGGTGGGGATTAAACCATCGATCTTCTGACACATGGATGACCTGCTCCTGAGTCTAAGCTGCCAAGTTTATCGAGAGTGTGAAAATATATACGTAGTTGAATTGTGACATTTTAATAAATGAAACAAAAACATTTCACTTGAGACTATTTTTGACGTTTATTTTCTAGATCAGACAAACTGTAAATCATTTCAATGAACATATTTGATGAGCATGTTTTTTATGAAAGGAAAGAAAAAATATATTTTGACCTTCAAAATCTCTCTTAAATATAAATGTGTTTGTCTGCAGAGAAACTTTAGCAAATATTTAAGGTGGTGTCATTTCTTGTGTAAAAGAAAAATACATATTTAGTGCTAAAGTGCATAACTGATACCTTTACATATAAAAACATAGAAATAGAGAAATAAAATGAGTCCTATAAAAACACTGTCAGATGGTGTTGCTATAGTTTTAACTTGAATCATTTCAGAACATTAAGGAGTGGATGAATGTTGTTGTCATGACAAGTTGAACATCAGAGTTGATTTTAGTATTCAGTCTCATTTCTTTGAGTGTCCTGTCTATGTTTGTTAGGTTGCCCTCGCTCAGTTTGCTGCACTGGAACAAACAGGAAAACTGACTTAATATTGAGCATATTGTCAATATGCATCAATAATCATTGACTGCAAATAATGACATCACAACATAGCTTGTGCTTTGAAATGTGTGATATTTCACAGCTGTTTGTGCTGTGAAAATGCTAACAGGAACAGACTAAATCTGCTGATTGACTTCCTGAGTTTAGCTCCTGGAGCTCCTCACTCGGACTATTTGATCAAAAAGCACTTTGACTTGCTGAACCTTAACAAGAATCTGTTTGCATGACCACGCTCCTCCAAGCACATAGTTGAACAGACAAATGATCTTGATTTACAAGAGAAGCCCACACTTCACTACCATACAGTAATGTCAGTTTGATTATAGATGTCAATATTGTGAGCCAGATTCTAACAGGTATATCTATGTTTGAAGACTTCTTTATAGCATAGGGCTCTCTGGGCTCAGTTCAGCTGTGTGTGGGTGGAGGGCTCAGTGGAAAAAAGGCTTCCAGACAACAAGAGAAAAGACAAACAGCCACAGAGAGGGAGAGCAGTTGATGAGTGTGCACAGCAGCAGATATGAATCTGTTCTCAGTGGTTATTAGAACTCATAAAAAAACTGTTGACAGCCCATCAACACTTCCTCTCCTGCAGCAGACGGGCTGTGTGGGTTTCTGCTCTGCAGCCTTTCTCACAGTAAGAACACAATGACAGTTACAACCATCCACTCTGCTTAAATCCAGATTCCAGGAACTTCAGTCACTCACTACAGTGTTCACATGGGAATAAGAACTAAACTACAGTTCAAAACAGCAGCATGTTCACAGTCACAGCACACCAAGAAATCAGCTCAACTTTTCTTAAATGCTGTTTCTGAAATCTTCTCAGAAATTTCTCTGTAAAAATACAATTTCAGGCAAGTTTGAAGTTTCAGAGTGTTTAAATCAGCATGAGAGGATTTTAAGCACTGACTCCTCCACCGCAGCATTTCCAAAAATAAGTGTTACATCTGTTATCATTGATCAGAGCCACAGAACACAAACCACTCAGACAGAAACACAAACCACGGAGACAAACAAGTCATTTTGTTGTTTCACCCCTCACAAAAACATCTCTATCTGTTTGTGAAGCAGAACTAGGCCATGTTGGTTCACCTCAGGATCATAGTGTGCGTACATTTTTAACACGTCAGTGCAAAAACAAGTTCAAATTTATCTCTTCGTTATCTGACATTTTTAAATAAATTCTCTTCATACATGACTTCATCACAAATATGTTTTCTACATGTCTAACTTTTGTATTTCTTTGTGAAGCATTTTGTGATCCTGTCTTGAAATGTGTTCATAAATATAAATCTTAATTCCTGTCTAATCAGTAACTATACCAATCCATTTCATCTTAATAAAACTGTAATGGTTAAGTGACATTTTATTGATTGATAAAAACAAACAGCTCCATTATTTCAGCAACATTCAGACTTGAGGCCGACTGATGAAGCTGCTGTGTAATCATTTTATAGCAGTCGTAGCTTCAAAGCAGCTCGCTCTGCTGTTTGTTCATGTGTGTAAACAACAGTGTCATCAGCGTGGAGTTTTACATCCACACTGACACAATTATAAAAGGGGCTCAGCACTGAACCTGGGGGAACACCCACATCTACTGACTTGTATATAATAGCTGTGTGTATATATTGCTGATCTTTGTTTAGCTTTGTTGTCCTTGTTTAGCTGCATGCTTATATTCATATCTTCCTGTACATGTGGTCTTGGCGCTGTGTGAAAGTATATTCAGAGCTACTTACAACCAGAGTCAAATGACTTGTAGGTGTCAACATACACGGCCAATGAAGCTGATTCTGTTTCTGATTATTTGCTATGAAGCCAAACTGGAATCCATAAAAACAAAGAGGTTTATAAAACACAGACACTTTGATTTTTCAGTTTATTGAGAATGTGTCACTGAAAGAATTTGACAAACCTGCCGCACTCTGCAGAATGTATTAAAAAGAAACACAAGAACAGAAGAAATACTACAAACAATAAAATATCTGACAGACAGCTCATGATTCAGATTAAATTTCTGTCATTATACAAGTCAAATTTAAAAGTGGAAACAAACTGAAGTATTAAAATAACAACACAGAATTTATGCTTGCAAATATATATATGTGTGTGTGTGTGTGCGTATGTTTTTATATGTTGAGGATGACTCTATCTAACTTGTGCATAAAAAGATAAAATTTACAACCAAGCACAAGACGTCATAAGTGATATTTGTGAACACTGATCAAAGTGATAAATGAGATGAATTGATGAGATTTGATGGTGAGAAAAGGCGAGCAGAAAACAGTCAGTCAGCATGTGTGCAGTTGGTGGACGGTCCCTTGTTTCTGAGGATCATCAGCAGAGAGAGTCCACAGCAGTACGCCAGACTCTTCACTATCAGCACTGTGTACAGCACACAGAGCAGCTTCACCCTGCACCGAGACTGGAAGGACACTGACACTGACACTGACACACACACACACACACACACACACACACACACAGATGTTGATCAGTATAACTTGGAGTTTTCCAGACGGGACAACCAGCTTTACATGAAGACAGGGGTCAGCTACAATTTGAATGAAAGCTCAAAGGCCCTTATCAGATCCAACAAGTCAGGGCCCCAGCAAGCTTTTTAGGTGTGGAGCCAGGACAGTGACTTTAAATGTTGAAGTGAAAAAGGAAAGATTGGCATTGAAGGAGAGGCAGCAGGTGATCTTACAGTCAGCTTGCTGCAGAGCTGGCAGGTCTGCTGGCTCTCTCTCTGGAGGACAGGAGGCTGCTGGAGCTGGAACCTCTGAAAAAGAAAAGGAGTGAAATGTTTGGTGTCAGTGCGAAAAGTCAGTCCTCTGCTCCTCTGCTCTCTTTGACAGCATCTCCACATGAAGCTGAATCACTGCTGAACACAGTCACCAAGCCTTCATTACCTTGTTCTGTCTGGGCCTCCACTGTGCCCCCATGGTGCTGGACGGAGCAGCGGTATTTATATGTGCTGTTCTCTTGCTGACTGATCAGCAAGATGGCGGCGGTGTGTCCCAACTCTCTGAGCACCAGCTGCTCTCCCTCAGCAGGGAGCAGAGGTCCATTCTCCTCTTGTCTTTTCCAGGAGAAGCGGACCCGAGGAGGAAACATGCCTGAGGCCAGACACAGCAGGGAGCTCTTCCCCTCCAGGTGGGCTCTGGATGCTGCTGGGTACACGCTCACCACGGGCTTCACTACCTGTTCATCTGAAGTTTGACAGCAGCAACAAGCAGCACAGACACACATTCACACAGTCAGCAGCAGCTTACAGCACTGCACTGCATTCAGTCTGATCCTGGAAACTACATGGACTCTGATCACTAAACTACTCATCAATACAGAACAAAGTTCACTACATATACTGGATTCACCTTCATATCAAACACACTGAGCAGCTACTGTCAGCATGTCTTCTATGGACACTAAAGAAACTATTCTTTATTTTAATGGACAAACTTCAGTCACTCTAATTTAACAAGAATTGTTATTACATGAAAAATTGTCACTTTTACTTTTAGTTTTCCTGTATTTTAAATAACTGACTGGTACATGAATACACATATTATACTTTACTACATATTTACCTTCACGTAAAACAAGAAACAATACATTTACCACCGTATACTTTACTCTGACCAATTTAAAAAATGTATATATAAATAATCTTTTTTATTTTTTCACAATTCATATTAATTTTCAACAATTTTAACAACACACAATCACTTGTGATATTCAAATAAAAACTGCTATGAAATGAAAATTAAGATGAAAAAATACTGATCCTAAACGGAGTAACTTACAATATAATAAAGTATAAAAAATATAATATAATATGATTCCATATGGTATGATAATATAATATAATATAATATAATATAGTAAAGACATTTTCCTTCACAATATTTACCGTTTTATTCTTCTATATTTAATATTTGATAAACAATTAGCAATTATTTATCTTCACATAAAATACAAATTTCCCTTTATTGATTACAATATAAACAAAACAGGTTTCACATTTACCAACATAACAACTTTTAAATGTCAGTTTTTAGCTTCTTGTTAATATACAATTAACACAGCATGTCAGCGTGCACAGCGTCTTTAAAAATAATACTCATTATGATATTATATAATATAGTTTTTTCCTTTTGAAATTAAATCAGCTGTATACAATCTGCCAACACTTACCCTCCAAAGAATATTTGCTGTCATATATTTAAGATGACACTGGACATAATATATAGTTTTGATTTTGTGTGTATTTGTCTGTGTGTTTATGATCATATATCATCACTGATCAAATATCATTTAAATATTAAAACCACACTGTTGTGTCAAAAAGAATTAGTCAGTTTAAAACCTTTTTTGCCGTGTCGGGCATCGACCTTGTGGATCTTTTTTTTTTTTTCATTATAGTAATTTGTTTTTTTGTTGTTCTTTTTTTTTCATTTCAAATTAACAACAATAGGTCGGTACAGTTAATTTCAAAGTGTAACTTTAAAATATAAATACAGAGTCATATGAATTGGCTGACAATATGACATACAAATCATAAAAATAAATACAATATATTGATATACATATATAAAATATAAATACATATATACTGTGCGATGTAACCATAAATTGTAAACTACTGTAGTTTAATAAATGTCATGTCTTGATGCTTTCTTTAAATGCCCTATTCATTTATTTAATATTGAACACTTTGGGTCTAATATATGATGAATAAAAATAATTAATTTTTCCCAAAAACATTTTTTGTTATCTTTATAACCACCTGTAACTCAACAACTTTGACTTTGACACAAGATAAATGTATGTACTTGATTATGTCTTTCTTCAGTGTTTAGTTATTTAAGTGAAACACACACTGACCTGGTATTAATCTCACAAATAAAATATATGTTTAGCTTTACGCTAACTTCTTATTAAAACAAATCCAGGTACGGCATGGTTCATAATTAATATCCACGGTAATCATTCATCAGCAAATTATAATCGAGCTGAATAAATTCTAAGAACATCTCAAACCTGCATTTAGTGATGATGCCAAAGAAAATGTTTTCAAAGCTTTCTAAGAAACAGCTGCGTTACAAACATCTGTCTGTTCTGTTTCACATCAGTATAAACCTAAATAAGGCCATTAGATAAACTTCTCTACCATCAAGAAACACACTAAAAACACACAAAAGACAAAAAGACTTTGTAATAAAAATTAAAAGTTTAAATGTGACTTACGTGAAGATACTGTGACATCAGTCCCCTGGCCCCAGTAGTCGAAAGCATCACAGTGCTACATCTCCATTCAGTGCCTAAACAAAAACCTCATGTACCAGAAAAATGCCTGAAAACGTCATTATGTGACTGAAATAAACATAAATCCTGGTCAGTATTATACCCTGGTGTCATCCTATGATCATGTGTTTTGTGCTGATTCTTAATCAGTTCTTAAAGTAAAGATTTACTGGAAGATAACTTTTACATCTGCGCACTAACTGTGACTTTAAACGATTGATTAACTAACTTTTAATGACTAATCTGCTCATTAAAAATGATAAACACAGTGTTACTTCGTATTCCAATGAGAAATATTTCATCCTGTCCTTTTTCTCTGTCACAAGAATGGGAGAGTGTTGCAGATTGTTGCTGTTAGGTTTTTGTATGGCTCTATATCTCTGTGCTGCCCCGTACACTGTGATAAACCCTCATACAAAAACCTGACACTGTTTCCTGCACTCGAGGAACAGGGACCTGTACTGTCAGCAGTGGGTAAGAATATCACAAAACTTCTATTCTAATTGACAAAACTATTTATACATGTTACACACTTCCTATTTAGCATT
Organism: Epinephelus lanceolatus; assembly: GCF_041903045.1. Lineage (NCBI taxonomy): Eukaryota > Metazoa > Chordata > Actinopteri > Perciformes > Serranidae > Epinephelus > Epinephelus lanceolatus. Next base: position 29,799,805 of record NC_135751.1, read on the forward strand.
TTGCATTGTACATGTTTTAATCAGTTTACTGGGATTTCTTTTAAATTCAGTGTTGTTTTTTCCTGTCATTGTCATTCATGTGGTCAACAGCATCCTTTATCCAGACTGTAAAGCTGGATACAGTGCTCGGAAACTGTAGCAACATAGTCTGCTTTAGAAATTATATTTTATTTAATAAGTAAAATACTATTTTCTATTAAAAAATCTTAAAACAAAATAAGAAATAAAGGAGCTATCAAACTCAGCTTGTTAAAGTGATAGTTCAGGTTTTTGGACATGAAGTTGTGTGAAACGCTGACCATCTGTAGCTCTGATGTGACGGTGTCACTACTGTCAACGAACCTCCTGCTCTGAGAAATCGCCCGTAGCTTACCGGAGAAAAAGTAGTTCTGAAGATGTACGGGGGACACGTAACCAAAAGCTTTTAAGCTACAAAAAAGTATGCATGTGTTTTGTTAGGCAATTTCAACAATTTTAAAACATCCCCACATTACGTCAGACCTTGCTATCAATTGGGACTATTTTCTGGCCAGTATCACTCCGCCGTGCAGGCCCGCAAGACAGCACGCCAACAGAAATCAATCAGACAGTTCATCACCACACTGTGCAGGTGCGCAGGATAGCAACGGCTAACGAAAACTTCATCAGCTGTTTCCAACAGAGAACCAGTAGGCTATTATTAGTGAGGAAGAAGATGTACTAGCCCTATATATACACCTACTACTACAGCGTGAACACCGGCTCAGGCTCACGACACACCCTCGTCAGCTGCTGCAGGTAAACAGAGGAATACCAAAATGGTGCAAACTTGTGATTTCCCCAGCTGTGGGAATAAAAACATCGCCGGCTAACCCTAACCTTGATAATAAAAGTACATGAACAAAAATCAGCATTGCAATAAATGTAATACAACAAAATGATATGTTCCCAGTGGTGATGATAAATAGAGGAAGTAGTTTTTGTATGAGTCTCCTATTATTGTCTCTCACTGTGTCTCTCTGGCACAGTAATACACTGCTGTGTCCTCGCTCTTCAGACTGTTCATCTGTAGATAGACTTTACTGCTGGAGTCATCTCTGGAGATGGTGAATCTACCCTGGACTGACTGGGAGTAATAGGTAGGGTAGCCAAGTGTGCCAATGTATGCAATCCACTCCAGTCCTTTTCCAGGAGCCTGTCTGACCCAGTTCATAGCATAGCTGCTGAATGAGAACCCATGGGCTGTACAGGTCAGTCTGTGAGATTCTCCAGGCCTTTTAATCACTGGTTCAGATTCTGTCAGAGTCTGACCATCAACACCTGTCAAGATATAAAAACAATTCACATGAATTTAGTTGGTAAATGATTAAGAACTGGTGACGTAGTGAGTGGTGTCCCAATTCCTAGGGAAAGATTTCAAGTCCTACCCCTCGTTGCTTCATTTCAAGGGCCAGGGGTAGTGGATAAGGGGGGGTATTGGGATTGGGCCTGAGTCTTTAGTACATTATAGATAATTGGTTTTCTTTCAATAAATAGTAACTAAACTTCAAGCATATGTATTTTTCATTCTTCAACAAACACTCTGGTTCAGTCCTTGAGCAAGTTATTACACACACAAAGGCACATCTCACACAAAGAGAAGGTGGAACTGTCACGGTCCTGGCTGTGTCACTAGTTTCCTTGTGTTTGGTTTTTCCTTGCCCTCTGTTTCCCCTCCTCCTGTCTGTCTTTCTGTGTGTCTGTGCTGTGGAGTGGGAAACCCCTCACTCTCCTGGGTTACATTCATTCAACTCACCTGCTCCCTGCTGCTCACCTGAGGACCATCCAGTAATCAGCCTTGCATGATAAAACACCAACTCTCCTCTCCAATCCTCGCCAGGTTGTTGAGTCTTGTGGTACAGTTACGCTTCAGGCCGCTGTGGAATTGTGAATTCAACTTAGACTTTTGTTTGTGAATTTTCTCGTGGACACTTACCTTGTGTTTGCCTCTGTCACGGGATCACCGCCCGCCATTTGTCCACCTGTTTGTCTTTCTGCCATGCTCCCAGCCAGCCAAACCCCTCCAACCTTGTGTTGCTTGCCTGCCATCAGCCCACTCCCCTCAGCCTCCATTTCCTGGATTTTCCTCTACGGCCACATTCATAATCCTGGCAATATGACCCCATTTTTTACCACTGTCTTTCTGAGTCTGTGTTCTGTGTTTGGGATCGCCTTGTTGATTGTAACAGGATCTTGAATTTCTGACAAAAAACCTTTCTATAGTTCGGCTATTTAACGTCACCATGAAGTTGGCTCAAGACTATAATTTAGTTAGTCACAAATGCAGTTATGATTCAGACAAGAACTGCATTTTTTTTGTTTTAATAACAATTTCATGGAAGAAATACTGTCCTTTTGAGGATTCATTTGTAATAGAGTTAGATTAGGAGTTATAAAAAGTTGAAAACTGAATAATTCTGTCTCAAAAATATATACATACAGTGATGTTTTGGTTATTGTAATGTTAGCATATTTTAAAATTAAGGAAGATAGCTGCTTTTGATTTATTTAAGAACCATTTATACAAGCTAAAGCCTGCTTCCCTTTTTTACTGTAACAATAAACAACAGTGAGCTGGTGTTGAAATCATTAGTGGTCTGAAGGCTCCTCCTCTGGTGGCTTCATGTTACAAGTGTTCAGGCACTGAGGGGTTTTTGTTCAGGTCTACTGATGCTTTGTGTCACTGTGGCTCTCTGGCACAGTAATACACAGCAGTGTCTTCAGGCTGCACATTCTGTCCGTTTAGAGTCACTGTGTTGCTGGAAGAATCCAAGTCAACAGTGAACTTGTTCTTCAGTGAGTCTTTGACGGTGGCGTCACTACTGATCCACTCCAGTCCTTTCCCTGCAGGCTGTCTGATCCAAGCTGTGTAGTAGGTGCTCACAGAATAAGAGACCTGACAGGTGATGGTCAGACGTTGACCTGGCTGCACAGTCACAGAGGCTGGCTGTGTCAACTGTTCACACTTCACACCTGTTAAAAACAAAAAAAATGTTATAAGTTACAGAACAAAAGAAGAACTGTTGACTTTGACAAATCCAGAGAGACTCACATCCAGCTGCCAACAGCAGCAGCAGAGCTACAGAGAACATGGTTTATGTTGAAACTGACGTGCTGTGAACTCCACTGACAGCCTGATGTGATGTTTTTATAGCTGAGTAACAAGGAAGCTCACTGAGTTTGCATAGAATCAAACATATGAAGCATCAGTGTTGGTCTAACTGGAGCCAATAGAAGAGTCTGTTCAGTGTTATTATATCTGCAGAGTGACAACAAATCAGTTGTGATAATTTAATTCATTACCCACTGACATGTAACATTTTCCAAATGTCCCTGCATTTACAGAAAATATTCAATTGTTAATTTTGTTTTATGGTACAAAATGCATGCCTGAATATATAGTACTAATGCTTCTGGTTTGCAGGTTTAAACAGAAAAAACTTAAATGGTAAATGGCCACAAAATGGCTTTAGTGTTAACATGAAGTTAACATTAATCACTGTTTTCAACATGTTTTGGATTGTGAACATTTCAGGTTTCTATTTATCTTCAGATCCAGCCAATTTCTGTGATCAAACGTTGTTCTGATGTGCTTTACTTGTGTTTTTTTGTTGTTGTTTTCTTGAGGGGGTGATATTCAGAGGAACTGATGAGTTTACAGTCAAATATACAGAAATCTAATGTGGATATATCAAAGTGTTTTTGCAGGTGGTGAGAAAACTCTGATGTCATTAAGATCACATTGCTGTTTGTTGTCTGTGGAGGTTTTTGTGCAGCTGTTCCACTGTCTTCAGTCACTGTGCTTTGTCGAGCACAGAAGTAAACAGCAGAATCTTCTGCTGTCAGGCTCTTGACCTCGAGGTACTGAGTGCTGCTGGGCACATCTTGAGTAAAACTGAAACGGCTTTGAAAGGAGCTGCCATAGGTCGGATTTCTTGTAGCTGTGTTTATCAACCCAATCCACTCCAGAGCATTCCCTGGCCTCTGTCGTATCCAGTTAATACTGTAAGTTGTCATGGTATAACCAGAAGTGATACATGACATCTTCACTGTCTCTCCAGGTCTTTTCACCTCAGAGGAAGACTGGTCCAGTTTGATCTCACTCCAAACTCCTGTAAGTAAAGAAACAATCATTATCAATCAAACTTTAATAATCACAGGTTGCACATTTATAAAATCAGTAAAGCAGATTTAAGTTTCTCACCATGAATAGTAACTACAAATAATAAACTCCAGATAACTGTATTTTCCATTCTGTGATAAACACTGTAGTTCAGTGCTTTCTGATCTGAGTGTTTCAGAAATATATCAAACTGTCCCAGTGATCTGCCACAAGTTGCTGATGTTGTGTTTATAAGAGAGGAAGAGTTTGCATAGACCTCCCTCTGTGGGTTTAAACAGGGAACATGTGACACAGATACATTTCCATAAGTAGAGTATCTCTACAAGAACGACACGGGAAACTGTAAAATATTAATATCCTGGCAACTAATTTCTGCTCCAATGGAAGATAACGGGACAACGACAATCTTTAACTAATAGTTCAATGAAGAGCTTTTTGGCTAAATTACAAAAAGTAATTTACATTGTTTGTTTTGTATTTGTGAAGAGGCAGAGCTACTGTTTAAGTTATAATGAAGTTATCAGATGTTATTTTCCATCCCATTACATGGTAACAGGGCACATTTCGCCCCATCCTCTCTGGGCATCACAATACACAAAAGTAAATGATTAAAACATGTCATATACATCTTGTATTCAGGGAAAATCAAGCCTATCTAACTCTCTTCTGTACTGATGTTGGCTGCAGTGGAAGTCAGATGACATCTACACAAATGCATTAAATACATAACTTTTCTTCTGTCTACCATGAACAAGAAATGGCCTCTATTAGTGAATTCTATAAACAGGGTTTTGCATTGACTCCTCAGCACAGTAAGGATACAGCTGATTGGACTGCTTGGGTGCTTTTTTTGTAATTAATGAATAAATATAAATTGTAACGTGCTGCTGAACGTCACAATCAAGCAACTAAATGGTTTACGTAATTAGATGAGATGAAAATGGGAACTAGGGTTTGATTTGAACAAATATGCCATCATCAGTAGATGTGTTAATGTCAGATAAGAGCATTCAAATCACCTCTGTTCTTTATTTACGTTACTGTTAGTGCATGTGTTTTAATCATATGATCAGTATGAGTCAATGAGTCAAACTCAGTCAGTCCTAGACTGCCCTCTAGAGTTTTGAAAGAGGGACTCAGCATGGAGACACATGACGTTTTGTTCATTAGGTCTGTTTAATAGTCTGAACTCTGTGGATGTTGTATTCTGTCACTGTCTGCTGAGAGAGAGGAGATCTGACCTGTTTGAGTCTTCTTCCAGTCTGTATGGTGATACAATTATTTCCCTGCATTGATCTGTAATGGTTATTTATTTACATGCAGTAATTTCTTTCAACCCCAAAGCAAAGACAGTTGTTGTTTATCAGCCCAGTCAGAGGGGTTACTGTAGGTTTTTGTACCGCTGCTCAACCAACTCCAGTCACTGTGGCTCTCGAGCACAATAATAAATAGCAGAATCTTCAGTCTTCAGACTGTTCATCTGCAGATACACCTGCTGTCTGCTGTTGTCTCTGGAGATGGTGAACCGGCCTTGAACTGACTGAGAGTAGTAGATGCGGTCACTATCATCCTCAATAATCGCAATCCACTCCAGTCCTTTTCCAGGAGCCTGTCTGATCCAGTGCATCCAAGAGCTACTAATGTCTAATCCAGAGGCTGTACAGGTCAGTCTGTGAGATTCTCCAGGCCTTTTAATCACTGGTTCAGATTCTGTCAGAGTCTGACCATCAACACCTGTCAAGACAGCAAGAAAACCATGAAATGTCAGAAACACAAATGAGAACTGTGTCAAGTCAAGATGAGTGAAAATCTTCACCTGCCCAGCAGATAGTTAAAAGCAGCAGTCCTGTCCTATAGTCCATCATGTTAAACTGTGTGTCCACTGTTCTCTGTCCTCCTCTCTGCAGTCAGATAAGTAGAGGTGGAAGATATCTGAGTTTTGCATTGACTCCTCCTCACAGGGAGCAGAGAGCTGTCCCTTGCTGGTATGTGCAGCTGGTTTATGCCAGGTGTCCTGTGGTGATCAGGGGCCTGTAGGACATGATTCACTGGAGTTGTTTTACGTCCTGTACTTTATCATTTGAAAACTGGCAGTTTTAGACAGTCATGTTTGTCACCTCCTGGATGCAGAAAATAACGCTGGTCATGTTGCAGCTACTGTCATGCAGAAAACCAATCATTATCATGAGGTAAACAAAACCCACACACAGTCATGTTATCCAGAGGACATCAAACAAGATACAAATAAAATAATCTACAGCCTTGTTTGCTCCTCTGTGAGGCTGTGTTTAGGCACAGCAGTGCTTAGTGTTAAATGTTAAGGTCAGCATGCTAACATGTTCACAATAATAATGCTAACATGCTGATATTTAACAGGTATGGCCTTAACTATGTTTATATTTACCATCTTAGTATTTAAGCATGTTAACATTTGCTACAGAGTGCTCAACTGATGGTGTTGTTTTGTTGGCTGATGTGAAATTAAGCGTCGCCCTGGTTCCCTCGTCAGAAAGCCTATATTGGATTTTTCCATTGGAATTTTGGATTATTGCAGAAAGTAAGCTTTTTGGCCAACACACGTTTATGGTACCAACACATTTGTTTGGTAAGATAATCTCAACAACTGAACACCTCTATGATGATTTTTGAAGGCTGAATGCATCATCAGAAGTAAAAAGGCAATGTTAGGCTATAAACAAACTACACCACCGTCTGCATGATTTAACATCACCACCACAAGGCTGTTAAACTGTGTTCTGTGTGATGATGTTAATTTAGCCACTTGTTAGCAACCACCTCTTCTAAGACACATTGTGTCAGAATTCACAAGTGGGGCTTTTACTGATGTATTTTATGTCGTAAAAAAAAAACATGAAAGTTTGTTAAGCTTGTTTTAACCACAGACCTTATTTAAGGCCTCAAACCAAGAACCCATTAAAAAACACAGATTTTGAGATGAGGGAACCGGGAGTGCTGAAATGTGAACTCACTTGTGGGTTTCAGGACTCATTCCTGGGGCAGTCTAATAGCTACAAACATATTGAAGAAATGAGGTGAAGAATGAGGGAGGATTAGTTTATTAGTAAAACAGTGTTGACTTCTGCCAGCTAGAAGGTCTGCAGAAGCTAACCAGAACAGAGGCTGTTTCAACTGAGCAAAACAGGGATATTGTTGGTGACACTGTGTTTAAGTCTTTAAGAATGGAAGGAATTTGGTTGTAGGATAAAAATTGAATATTTTGTTTCTGAGGTTTAGGTCCCCAACACAATTGGCATGTTAGACACAAGGAAAATAAGGGTCGGTCCCAATACACCCCCTTAGTCCTACCCCTACATTTGCACGTTCCCGCGAGGGGTAGGGGTGTCCCAGTTCCTTTTTGCGTATAGGGGTAGGGGGTATAACGAGGGGTAGTGGGTATGAAACTAGCCCTCTGGAGTGAGGGATTTCAGATGCTGACTTGCCAGCGAGGGGTAGACGTCGCCATGGCTACCACCGAGCAAGAGACAGGGAAAAAAGTTCATACATAGCTAACGTTACCATCATCAGGTTGCTTGTTAGCTAGCTAGCTAGCTCACACTATCTGACGTTTGTCATCTGTCCTGTTCTGCAAAATTGTCGGATTTTTCACATCACGATAACACGCCAGCTAGTATAACTATGCTGCCTTGTAATGTTAGCTGGTTAGCTAACTAGCTAGCTAGCAGAAGTCCCCTGTCGTCTGTCGTTCATCAAACGAAGCATGATGAGTAATGTAAACGCGATCGGTAGGATGAACTAAACTGGAGACTCCATTGTAGATGCTGGTTGGAAATGTAGATGGCTCGCAGCTTCCTGTTTAAAATAGTTAGGTATGCGTGAACGTAACCGACGCAGTGACGTAGTGAGTGTCCCAATTCCTAGGGAAAGATTTCAACCCCTACCCCTCGTTGCTTCATTTCAAGGGCCAGGGGTAGTGGACAAGGGGGGGTATTGGGATTGGGCCTAAGTCTTTAGTACATTATAGATAATTGGTTTTCTTTCTATAAATAGTAACTAAACTTCAGGCATATGTATTTTTCATTCTTCAACAAACACTGTGGTTCAGTCCTTGAGCAAATTACTACACATACAAAGGTACATCTCACACAGAGAGAAGGTGGAACTGTCACGGTCCTGGCTGTGTCACTAGTTTCCCTGTGTTTGGTTTTTCCTTGCCCTCTGTTTCCCCTCCCCCTGTCTGTCTCTCTGTGTGTCTGTGCTGTGGAGTGGGAAACCCCTCACACTCCTGGGTTACATTCATTCAACTCACCTGCTCCCTGCTGCTCACCTGAGGACCATCCAGTAATCAGCCTTACAGTATAAGAGGCCGTTTACACGTTGCCGGCTATTTTCATAAATGGACATTTCACCGTCTCCGTTTTCAAAAAGATCTTCGTTTACACTTACCTGTGTATATATACACAAGAGCATGCCAAACCTGTAGGTGGCAGTGTAACGAGAAGCTCAAGCCTTCCATGTATCCATTGTCACCATAGCAACATAGGTCGCACTTTTTACACAGGCGCAAGTTCCGGTGCATACTGTGACGTCGGCTGCCTATAACTCCGTTTATCTGCGTTTATCTCAGTTTACATGCAAACGCGCAACCGGAGTTTTCCAAAATCTCCACTCTGGCCGGAGTTTTTAGAAAGACTCGTTTTCAGAGGAGAAATCTCCGTTTGCGTGTAAACGAAGGGCACAAACGAAGGAAGATGTCTCCGTTTATCAAAATCACAGTGTACGTGTAAACGGCCTCTAAAACACCAGCTCTCCTCTCCAATCCTCACCAGGTTGTTGAGTCTTGTGGTACAGTTACGCTTTAGGCCGCTGTGGAATTGTGAATTCAACTTAGACTTTTGTTTGTGAATTTTCTCGTGGATACTTACCTTGTGTTTGCCTCTGTCACGGGATCACCGCCCACCATTTGTCCACCTGTTTGTCTTTCTGCCAGGCTCCCAGCCAGCCACACCCCTCCAACCTTGTGTTGCTTGCCTGCCATCAGCCCACTCCCCTCAGCCTCCATTTCCTGGATTTTCCTCTACGGCCACATTCATAATCTTGGCAATATGACCCCATTTTTTACCACTGTCTTTCTGAGTCTGTGTTCTGTGTTTGGGTTCGCCTTGTTGATTTTAACAGGATCTTGAATTTCTGACAAAAAACCTTTTTCTAGTTTGACTATTTAACGTCACTATGAAGTTGGCTCAAGACTATAATTTAGTTAGTCACAAATGCAGTTATGATTCAGACAAGAACTGCATTTTTTTGTTTTAATAACAATTTCATGGAAGAAATACTGTCCTTTTGAGGATTAATTTGTAATAGAGTTAGATTAGGAGTTATAAAAAGTTGAAAACTGAATTATTCTAACTCAAAAATATATACAGTACAGGCCAAAAGTTTGGACACACCTTCTCATTCAATGTGTTTTCTTTATTTTCATGACTATTTACATTGTAGATTCTCACTGAAGGCATCAAAACTATGAATGAACACATGTGGAGTTACGTACTTAACAAAAAAAGGTGAAATAACTGAAAACATGTTTTATATTCTAGTTTCTTCAAAATAGCCACCCTTTGCTCTGATTACTGCTTTGCACACTCTTGGCATTCTCTCCATGAGCTTCAAGAGGTAGTCACCTGAAATGGTTTTCCAACAGTCTTGAAGGAGTTCCCAGAGGTGTTTAGCACTTGTTGGCCCCTTTGCCTTCACTCTGCGGTCCAGCTCACCCCAAACCATCTCGATTGGGTTCAGGTCCGGTGACTGTGGAGGCCAGGTCATCTGCCGCAGCACTCCATCACTCTCCTTCTTGGTCAAATAGCCCTTACACAGCCTGGAGGTGTGTTTGGGGTCATTGTCCTGTTGAAAAATAAATGATCGTCCAACTAAACGCAAACCGGATGGGATGGCATGTCGCTGCAGGATGCTGTGGTAGCCATGCTGGTTCAGTGTGCCTTCAATTTTGAATAAATCCCCAACAGTGTCACCAGCAAAACACCCCCACACCATCACACCTCCTCCTCCATGCTTCACAGTGGGAACCAGGCATGTGGAATCCATCCGTTCACCTTTTCTGCGTCTCACAAAGACACAGCGGTTGGAACCGAAGATCTCAAATTTGGACTCATCAGACCAAAGGACAGATTTCCACTGGTCTAATGTCCATTCCTTGTGTTTCTTGGCCCAAACAAATCTCTTCTGCTTGTTGCCTCTCCTTAGCAGTGGTTTCCTAGCAGCTATTTGACCATGAAGGCCTGATTCGCGCAGTCTCCTCTTAACAGTTGTTCTAGAGATGGGTCTGCTGCTAGAACTCTGTGTGGCATTCATCTGGTTTCTGATCTGAGCTGCTGTTAACTTGCGATTTCTGAGGCTGGTGACTCGGATGAACTTATCCTCAGAAGCAGAGGTGACTCTTGGTCTTCCTTTCCTGGGTCGGTCCTCATGTGTGCCAGTTTCGTTGTAGCGCTTGATGGTTTTTGCGACTCCACTTGGGGACACATTTAAAGTTTTTGCAATTTTCCGGACTGACTGACCTTCATTTCTTAAAGTAATGATGGCCACTTGTTTTTCTTTAGTTAGCTGATTGGTTCTTGCCATAATATGAATTTTAACAGTTGTCCAATAGGGCTGTCGGATGTGTGTTAACCTGACTTCTGCACAACACAACTGATGGTCCCAACCCCATTGATAAAGCAAGAAATTCCACTAATTAACCCTGATAAGGCACACCTGTGAAGTGGAAACCATTTCAGGTGACTACCTCTTGAAGCTCATGGAGAGAATGCCAAGAGTGTGCAAAGCAGTAATCAGAGCAAAGGGTGGCTATTTTGAAGAAACTAGAATATAAAACATGTTTTCAGTTATTTCACCTTTTTTTGTTAAGTACATAACTCCACATGTGTTCATTCATAGTTTTGATGCCTTCAGTGAGAATCTACAATATAAATAGTCATGAAAATAAAGAAAACGCATTGAATGAGAAGGTGTGTCCAAACTTTTGGCCTGTACTGTACATACAGTGATGTATCGGTTATTGTAAAGTTAGCATATTTTAAAATTGAGGAAGATAGCTGCTTTTAGATTTATTTAAGAACCATTTATACAAGCTAAAGCCTGCTTCCCTTTTTACTGTAACAATAAACAACAGTGAGCTGGTGTTGAAATCAATAGTGGTCTGAAGGCTCCTCCTCTGGTGGCTTCATGTTACAAGTGTTCAGGCACTGAGGGGTTTTTGTTCAGGTCTACTGATGCTTTGTGTCACTGTGGCTCTCTGGCACAGTAATACACAGCAGTGTCTTCAGGCTGCACATTCTGTCCGTTTAGAGTCACTGTCTTGCTGGAAGAGTCTAAGCTGATACTGAACTTGTTCTTCAGTGAATCTTTGTAGTATGTGCTGTATCCAACACGTGCTGCTCCAATCCACTCCAGTCCTTTCCCTGCAGGCTGTCTGATCCAGTGTGTACGAGAGCTGCTGAGAGAATAAGAGACCTGACAGGTGATGGTCAGACGTTGACCTGGCTGCACAGTCACAGAGGCTGGCTGTGTCAACTGTTGACACTTCACACCTGTGGAGGAAAACATGTTGAATATTGAATGAGTGTAATAAGAGTGAACAGTCAGTGTGCTGTGATCATACTGTCAGTGTCTCTGCCTCAGTGAGACTCACAGGATCCAGCAGCCAGCAGCAGCAGCAGAGCTACAGAGAACATGGTTGGTATTGAAGGTGATCTGATGGGAGCTTCTCTTCTTCTGCTGCAGCTGACAGCATGATATCAAGTCTTTATAGCAGACTGTGAGGAAGTTCACTTTGCATAGACAAGGACACTGACAGGCTATAAAAGAAGGATGAACTCTGCTGTGGGACATTCTACCGAATGTGTGCAAAGTCAGGCTGGAAATATTTTGAAATTTTGTATGTTTTATTTCCAAAACTTTGTCCCTATATATATTGTACCATATGTAAAGGTCACATATCTAGTAAAATGACTGTAAATTTTTATATTGTATTTTCAGACTGTTTTGGAATGTTTTTCCTCTCCCAAAATTTGTCACAACCGAAACATATAGTATTATATTATACAAAAAAATATATATCAACCTGTTATGCTTGTTCCTTCCCTTGTCTAAAGATTAAAATTTTTACAAATTTTTACTGAAGGTTTTCACAATTAAATCTGTAAAAATTAATATTTTAACAAATTTCGAAGTTCAAATTATAGAATTCTTCAACATCTAAATGCAATCTTTCTTTGTAAAATGCATAACGCTGATCAGATTGATTTCAGAGTTAATAACTGATGAAATAGAACATAAATGTAACCCATTAGCATCATAATACTTTAGTTGATAACTCAATTTACTTCACTACCGAAACACCCAGTGTTTCGGTAGTGACTGCACTGTTTTGGTAGTGACCATTATTCTGTTTCTAAGGCTGCATCATATTTCCTCAAATGTATGCCTTATGGTGGGAATATTACAAAGACAAAGACAAATGTTTTGTGGTCAATAAAACAATTTAATTTTTGAGAGAGCACAGCAGAGCAGAGCAGAGTGGAGCAGAATAGAGCAGAGCATAGTAGAGTAGAGTGGAGAAGAGTATAGTAGAATAGAGCAAAGCAGAGCAGAGTATAGTAGAGTAGAGCAGAGTAGAGCATAGTAGAGTAGAGTAGAGCTGAGTATAGTAGAGTGGAGTAGAGCAGAGTATAGTAGAGTAGAGCAGAGTAGAGAAGAGCAGAGTAGAGCAGAATAGAGTATAGAGTAGAGCAGAGTAGAGAAGAGTAGAGTAGATTATAGAGTAGACCAGAGTAAAGTAGAGTAGAGGAGACCAGAGTAGAGTAGACCAGAGTAAAGTAGAGTAGAGTAGACCAGAGTAGAGTAGACCAGAGTAAAGCAGAGTATAGAGTATAGCAGAGCAGAGTATAGTAGAGTAGAGCAGAGCAGAGCAAAGTATAGTAGGGTAGAGCAGAATAGAGTAAAGCAGAGTAGAGTAGAGTATAGAGTAAAGCAGAGTAGAGTAGAGTAGAGCAGAGTAGAGCAGAGCATAGAAGAGCAAGACTTTGGACCACAAAATTATGGGGTTTCACTACTGACCATTCCATTTTGTCACTACCGAAATGATCATGTCACTACCAAAACTTTACCATAGGTTTCGGTAGTGACTGTTTCGGTAGTGACAATCCTAGCTATTTTTCAGGATAACTAAAGAATGCTAGCAGTCACATGGCTAACAAGCACATGTTTGAAGAGTTGTTCACACAGAAAAACATCATATTTTGCATAAACCCCCCCAAAGCTTTACATAATTGAAGAGCACATGTGTTCGGTAGTGACGGTTTTAAAAGTTACACACTGATTTTCAGACTTTGGAAGACATTTATTTAAAAAATGATGGGAGTCAGCGACTTACCATGCAGCCATGTGGGACGGGGGTGCAGTACTACCCCAGTTCTCTGAAATTCAGGGGTGTGGCTAAAATCCAGACTCAACCAGTGCATTAAAACTCTTGTGTTTTGGTAGTGACATGAAAACAAGGGACACTATTTTTTTAGCATAGTTTCTTAATTTAAAAATTAATCCTACAATACATCTAAATCTTTCAACTTGTGTTTAAACTTAATCACAAAGATGTTTTAAATTACACTTTTGAAAAAAATATGAAAAATGTTTTAAGTGTTATTTACATGAATTGAATTTTAGAGGTCAGGGTTGGGGACAGCTACTTCCCAATAGAAAGTACCCTATAAATGGTGATTTTGTATATATTTAGCTTATCACTTTTTCATTTAATGTCCTGGGTATGAATAGGTCATAACATAATCTTTGTAAATATCTATGTCTGAATACTCAATTATATCATTTTTGTTGTTTTTTTGTTAAGGGACAGCACTTTGCACAAAATCGGTAGAATGCCCCCTGTTTTCAGTAGTCAAAGCTGTGAGTTGTGTTGTGAATCTTTATTTTGACATGTAAAGAAAAATGATCTATTAAATTAATAATTTAAAGCCTAATGTTTTTATTCTTCACAAAATTATGAACAATTCAGAGTGGCAGTTACACTTAGGTGAAAGGAATATTTAATGTTGCCAGTCTCAACTACATATTGGAGAACACCAGAGCTGCAATAAAAATTGTCTGAATGAGGAGGTTTTATTGAGACTGTGTTTCTCTGAGTGTGTTGAAGATGTTGAACTGAAGCTGATTCTGTGAAAGTGGAAAGCAGAATGCCTAGTATTGACTTAGTTTGACATGTTGAGTTTTTGTACAGCTCTGTGGCTTCCTGTGTCACTGTGGCTCTCGAGCACAATAATAAACAGCAGAATCTTCAGCCGTCAAGCTGTTCATCTGCAGATACACCTGGTCCACGTTGTTGTCTCTGGAAATGGTGAAGCGATTCTTGACTGACGTGGAATAAGCTTTAGTGCTTCCACTCGGAGCAGAAATGTAAGCAACCCACTCCAGTCCTTTTCCTTCAGCTTGTCTGATCCAGGCGATTGCAGCATCATCATCTGATATTCCTGCGTATGTACAGGTCAGTTTGTGGGATTCTCCAGGGCGCTTTACCACTGGTTCAGACTCAGTCAGAGTCTGACTGCAAACACCTGGAGAGAAAAGTAGTGTTATCATCACAGAGCTGAAATATGAACCTTTTCAAAGAACAGGAGGAGTGCAGAAGTATGTATTCACCAGAAATCCATGATAGCATCAGAAACATTATACATGTAGCTGAAGTCATGGTGGAAATGTGTTGTATGTCTGGTCAGTGGTTTGGTCTCTCTTCTTCAGTCTGCAGTGAGATAAATAAAGATGGAGGAGATGAAGATTTGCATGGACTCCTCCTCACAGTGCTTTTTCATTTTGACATCATTAGTGGCTGAACAAGACACAAAGACAGAGATCACTGAGAACAGAACTTCACATGCAGTTAATTTTGGGTGAGTTGTGGAACAATCAGTGATAATTTCTGACTTGTGTCCGATACAATCTCACAGAAGTGGATGGCCTCAAAGAGAAAATATAAAACTGTTTGATATTCTGATGTTAAAAGGAGCTCTGAAAAGAGTCTGACATGG
The DNA here is from genome assembly GCF_041903045.1 of Epinephelus lanceolatus. Taxonomy (NCBI): domain Eukaryota; kingdom Metazoa; phylum Chordata; class Actinopteri; order Perciformes; family Serranidae; genus Epinephelus; species Epinephelus lanceolatus. The sequence goes on from NC_135751.1 coordinate 29,815,039, forward strand.
TGAGACTTGTTCAGCCTTTATACTAAATATTTTGCCAGTACACTAATTACAGACAGGTGTCTTTGGTTTTTCATCAGGTTTAATGTATCTACCAGAAGCTGCTATAACATCATATGTCGTCTGGTGTCTGTAGGGATGAATGTATCCATGTAAAGGGATCACAGTGTTGCAAAGCTGCAGAGAAATAGTCATATAACTGTGGGAAATCATTGATATGTCTGGCAGTTCACTTACACCAATAAATGAAGAACACATATACTATATCAGGGACACAGTGCCAATAACTTTATTTATTTTTATCTCTCATTATCAACATGTGTGTGTATTTGAGTCACATGGTTGCTGGGTATTTGTGCAGGTCTGTTGGTGGTTTGTATCACTGTGGGGTAACGCACACAGTAATACACAGCTGTGTCCTCAGGCTGCAGATTCTGTCCTGTTAATGTCACTCTGCTGGCAGAAGTGTCTCTGCTGTAGCTGAACTTGTTCTTCAGAGCAGCATTTTGGTAAAAGCTTCCTCCACCCCACATATAAGAAATCCAGTCTATTGGTTTTCCTTCACGCTGTCTGATCCAACCTGTTGCATAGCTGTTATCAGTCAAAGAATAACCAGAGACCTGACAGGTGATGGTCAAAGACTGTCCAGGCTGCACAACCATTGAGTCTGGCTGGATGAGATCAATACTGTTCACACCTGTGGAAACACAAATCAACATTATCTCCATCATTCATCTGACTATTCAGTGTTTCTAATGTGTTTATTAGTGTGAATCCACTGAAAGCTCCTCACAGGATCCAGCTGCCAGCAGCAGTATCAGAGCTACAGAGAACATGGTTGATGTTGAAGCTGAACTGATGTGAGCTCTTCTGTCCTCTCACTGACACACACACACTTCACTTCTTTATGAGGCAACACACAAGGAGGCTGATTTACATATATTAAAACAGTGGACTGGAGGGGCTGTTCCTCAACTCTAATGTCATATGGTTTTTGTGATTCAGAAAACATGGATGGAATAATTTGATAATAAAAATGAAATTGTCTGTGAGATGCAGTATAGTCTGGAGTTTTCCAAAATGTGAATGCAGTTTCTAAAAGTCACTAGTTTCACAGTGGGTGAGCCAAATGCACATAAAATCCTCTCTGCCCACTCAGCTCAGTCAGCTGAGTGGGCCAGTGCTCCGCGGAAAAAACACAAAAATACTTAATTTAAATAACTTTCCAGAAATTACGGAGTGATGTCACGTCTGCTCTACTTGCTGCGAAATCACTCTGCTTTGTCTGTGTCTGTCTCTGACTCTCTAACACATATGACAAGGCCCACTTTTTTAAATAAGCTAACACAGTGTAAATACATTTATGGAAGTCAGATTAAACGGATTGGACACTTTGCATTGTTGATGAAAACAAACTTTTTTGTAATTTGACTATTGAGTTGTCTAAAGACTATTGATGTAGTCACTGATGCAGTTATGATTCTAAAAATAACTGCATGTTATCAGTTGAATTTATTCCATCACTGGTGATGTTAGAGTATTTAGATTAATGAAAGCAGCTGCTGTTACAGGTAATGAAGAAGGATTTATAAAACCTAAAGTCTGTTTCTCTGTGTACTGTAACAGTGAGCTGGTGTTGAAATCATTAGTGGTCTGAGGGCTCCTCCTCTGGTGGCTTCATGTTACAAGTGTTCAGGCACTGAGGGGTTTTTGTTCAGGTCTACTGATGCTTTGTGTCACTGTGGCTCTCTGGCACAGTAATACACAGCAGTGTCTTCAGGCTGCACATTCTGTCCGTTTAGAGTCACTGTGTTGCTGGAAGAGTCTGAGCTGATACTGAACTTGTTCTTCAGTGAATCTTTGTAGTATGAACCTGCAGTATTTTTCATTCCAATCCACTCCAGTCCTTTCCCTGCAGGCTGTCTGATCCAAGCTGTGTAGTAGCCAAGATAATAAGAGACCTGACAGGTGATGGTCAGACGTTGACCTGGCTGCACAGTCACAGAGGCTGGCTGTGTCAACTGTTGACACTTCACACCTGTTAAAAAGAGAAAACATTTTGTAACAAATGATCAAATTAACAAAAGAAGAACTGTTGACTTTGACAAATCCAGAGAGACTCACATCCAGCTGCCAACAGCAGCAGCAGAGCTACAGAGAACATGGTTTATGTTGAAACTGACGTGCTGTGAACTCCACTGACAGCCTGATGTGATGTTTTTATAGCTGAGTAACAAGGAAGCTCACTGAGTTTGCATAGAATCAAACATATGAAGCATCAATGTTGGTCTAACTGGAGCCAATAGAAGAGTCTGTTCAGTGTTATTATATCTGCACAGTAAAAATATGCCTGGGAATCACTTCTGCATTAAATTTGATTTCAATTTCATTACACACTAAATTGTAACATTTTAAACAATGACACCACATTTATAGAAATGAAACAACTTTGTTGCTGCTGCAAACAACTAATGCTTAATTGGACAGTACTGATATCAATTCAATATCAGAACATTATGTAAATTCCTCTATATGATAGTAAACAGCAATAAGCATTATTATTGTCATTAATGTGAATATTAACATCAAAACACATTCATTAAGATCAGCACTGAGCAATTTGACACAACACAATCTATGTGGGATTCAAGTAAATTAAAATTAGATATGCTGTCATCACTCATCTCCACTTTATAGATCACTGCTGTCGTTTTTCAGAAATTATTTTAATCAGACTTCAGAAATGTACCTATTGATGTACAATAGAGAAATATGAACTCTCCATGGTTTGAGTATCAGTCAGTTAAGGCAATGAGAACAGCAGATCTGAGTGTCTCCTTTAAGTCACAGAAGAGACAGAAACTTGACACTGACTGCCCTCTGGTGATTTCATGAAGGAAAAGCAACATAATTTTTCATTCATATTATGACTCATTGTGTCTTCATTTATAGAAATGTAAAGTTTTTGTGCCATGTTGTTGTGCTTTCTTTGGCCCTTTTAAGAACAAGTGCTTTTTGAGTTTTTTCTGTATTTAATATTTAGAATAAATCTTCATCAGGAACAGTTTTTAGGGCTTTATATACTACAGGGACAAAGGTAATGTGTTCTTATATTTGTAATGTAAACAACATGTAAAAAAAGTAATGTGAACAATAAAATGAAATAGTTAATATAAGTACTAAAAAGGTATTTCATGCTTTGGCTCTGCCAGACTAAAAGAAGTGGTGTAGGTTTTTGTACAGCTGTTCAACCAACTCCAGTCACTGTGGCTCTCGAGCACAATAATAAACAGCAGAATCTTCAGTCTTCAGACTGTTCATCTGCAGATACAGCTGCTTTCTGCTGTTGTCTCTGGAGATGGTGAACCGGCCTTGAACTGACTGAGAGTAGTAGATGCTGCCACTGCCACTACTGATACGAGCAACCCACTCCAGTCCTTTTCCAGGAGCCTGTCTGACCCAGGCCATCCAGTAGTTATCAAAGTGCAACCCAGAGGCTGTACAGGTCAGTCTGTGAGATTCTCCAGGCCTTTTAACCACTGGTTGGTTGAGACTGAGTCAGAGTCTGACCATCAACACCTGTTGAGACAAAAAAGATATGCATGCCATTGTAAACTTTGGTAGCACAAATAGTAATATGCCAGATTAACATCAGGTAAAATCTTCACCTGCCCAGCAGATAGTTAAAAGCAGCAGTCCTGTCCTATAGTCCATCATGTTAAACTGTGTGTCCACTGTTCTCTGTCCTCCTCTCTGCAGTCAGATAAGTAGAGGTGGAAGATATCTGAGTTTTGCATTGACTCCTCCTCACAGGGAGGAGACAGCTGATTGGATCTGATATTAAGTTTTTGTTTGATGAACATGTAATATCAGTGAGCCCAGGTCAGGAGTGGGTTTTGCTAATGGATGGATGGCTGCAATATTAATTTTACATTCCCCTAAACTGGCATGCCTAAGACTTGTCTGACATATTTCAATTAAATTTGTCTTAAATGCTCTATATTTAGATCCCCAACCCTGTTTCTTTCAGAGAAGAAATCATACTTTAGGTTTCCTTACTCCCTGTCACTATATCAGTTACCCAAATCCTCTCTCCACATCACCTGTACTGCTTTTTCCTCACTTGAGTCATATCTCACAGACAGACAACAATTCATCAGCATTAACAACTGGATCGTTACCATGGCTGTTCTGTCCCAAGGTGTCCCTCAGGGCTCTGTGCTTGGTCTTCTCCTGTTCATCCTCTACATGGTTTCCCCTCTATAATACCATCTGTCTTCGTGGTGTCCACTTAAACTTCACTGCTTATGATGTCACACTCTACATATGTACTATATCCACCATCACTGCAACTCTCTGCACCCTGACCAACTGCCTCACCAAAATCAAGTGATGGATGCAGGCCATATTTATTTATTGTTGTCTTGTTTCCTCTTCAACACATACACTATATACATGCCACAACAATAACTGAAAAATAAAACAATAAAATGAATATTGTATAAAGTATTTTTTTACACATTAAATCTTTTTTTTAAAAGAAACTGAATGAATTACAGTAGACCATATACCTTAAAAAAACCTCAAAAGTCCACATTTAGAGAAAAAAATCAGAGCTGTTGTAGCAACTCACAATGTAATAATGGCTCATAATGTAATAACGGCTCATAATGTCATAAGTTAAATGTAATAACAGTTCATAATGTAATAATCAGCTCATAATGTAATAAAATCATGAGCACATAACATAATAACGGTTTTGTGCATAATGTAATAATGTAATAACTTATTATTATCATTATTTTTACCTCTTAAAGGTGCAAATAAAGCAAACGGCATGGGTTTCAGCGCATTATTAAACAAAATTTGTGAAAGCAAGAATTATTTAATATTAATTACACTCTCACATTTTATTATGTAAGATGTATAACTTTGAGCCACTAGGTGGCACCCATGCTAGTTATTTTGGTGACATATGGTGATCATTTGACTCTACAAAGAGCATCTACCATATTCAATGTGCAGTTTGATTGTATCAACACTGGGTGTGGATGCAACAGCAATAGTATCCCCACATGGTCACTATGATGACAGTCTGCCATTGCTGATTCTAGGTCATTTTGCTGAAGGTCATGGGGACCATTATGTTAGCCATGATGGATCAGTCAGACCATTCATTCAAAGAATTCAGGAAACAGAGAAGCAGAGTGTACTTGTTTATAATACTGGCTCTGATGCAGTTCCTGACTCTGACCACCATTCAAACCCTGACTCTGTCCATCATTCTGACTCCAACACAGTATGTCACACTGGCCCCGATGTTGTTCCTTCTGCAGGTCCTACAGTGCCAAAATGTATCTTTCATGCTGACCCTGACACTCTCTTGGTTGCTAGCCCTAACTTGCCTCTGCTCGTACTGTCATCCATTACCCAGTATTGCCTGTTGATGGATTTTACAATGCTGGGCACCTTCAACAGAGTTTCCAACTTGTTCAGAGAGCTAACCCTGCCATTCCTACCAAGAATTTATATTTGTGATACTTTGGTGGAAAGTTTAAATATTGTGATGGATGAAGACTGCTGCATAAGTATTAGTAGGTTATACAGAGCGGCTGGACGCAATAGTGGCCTTGTGTCGAATATCAGGGAGCTCTTCAGCCAAATGCCAGGTGGATTACAGCCTGGATCGTGATTCAACATATATCCTTCGGATGGTTCCATATTAAAGACAATTATTGGAAGAAGTAAAGTTTTCTTTTTTTTTTTTTTAAATCCCATTCACTCATTAAGCCTTGATCTGAGTGAACACTGACACAGTCATTGACAAATGGAGCCCCCTGGACTTGATTTTTGTTGGCAACTATAATTTATGGTCATGTAATATTTATGCATATTGTTTAAAAATGACTCCAAGGTCATCTTTTCAACATTAAAAAACAACTTTTAATATATTGATGTAACATCAACCCACTGTATTGTGGTCAACAGCATTCTTTATCCAGACTGTAAAGCTGGATACAGTGCTCGGAAACTGTAGCAACATAGTCTGCTTTAGAAATTATATTTTATTTAATAAGTAAAATACTATTTTCTATTAAAAAATCTTAAAACAAAATAAGAAATAAAGGAGCTTTCAAACTCAGCTTGTTAAAGTGATAGTTCAGGTTTTTGGACATGAAGTTGTGTGAAACGCTGACCATCTGTAGCTCTGATGTGACGGTGTCACTACTGTCAACGAACCTCCTGCTCTGAGAAATCGCCCGTAGCTTACCGGAGAAAAAGTAGTTCTGAAGATGTACAGGGGACACGTAACCAAAAGCTTTTAAGCTACAAAAAAGTATGCATGTGTTTTGTTAGACTATTTCAACAATTTTAAAACATTCCCGCATTACGTCAGACCATGCTATCAATTGGGACTATTTTCTGGCCAGTATCACTCCTAGGGGTGGGAATCTTTGGGCACCTTACGATTTGATTACGATTACGATTCAGGGGCTACAATTCGATTATAAAACGATTATTGATGCATCTTTAATTTATGTATATCGATGCACTTTTTCACAACACACATTTCTTTTTGTCTCACTGAATAAGCATTCAACACTTGCAATTTTTAAATACAGTGCATTTGTAATAAGAAAGAGTTGAATTCATTTCCATTATATTTTATTAAACATAGAAATGGAAATGCTTGCAAACTGGAAAGTTACAACTTCGTTGTACGGAACCAAAGGTAACAACAGGTATCTTAATCACAAGATAAAATGCACAGTTAGAGTAACAAATGATTCGGTGGCGACAGACGTCCACGCATCACATGTAACCGCGTTCCTACCTGCCTGCCTTCAACAGTGAGGCCATGACTTCTGTTTTGGTTTGGTTGTAGAGTGTCGGTGAAATAGCGTCGGGATGGGATGGTGTATCTGGGCTCCAGTGTATGCAGCAGTGCTCGAAATCCCTGATTTTCCACGACAGAATAAGGACACAAATCCTTGGCAATAAATGCTACGATGGCCTTCGTAATTCGCTTCGCCTTTTCCGATGAGGGTGGCAGCTTTCTAATTGCTTCCTCGATTGTTCTCTGGTCGGTAGCGCCACTAGTTGCCGCAGCAACAACAGCCTGCCGTCTCCCTGACTCCTCCGTCAGGTGGAATCGAGTTACATGGCTTCTCATGTTTGTTGTGTTGCCAAAGTATTTTATTTTAGCACGACACAGTTTACATATAACGTGGCTCTTGTCCAATTCGCTTCCGCCGTCAATGTTGTAGAAGCCGAAGTATTTCCACACATCTGCTTTTAAATTAGAAGAAGCTGTTCAGCTCTCACGGCGAGATGGGTGGCGGTCAGCCATGTTTGTTTTCCTCTGTGCGCGTGTCAGCGTGTCTGCTCCAGGTGCGCATCCCAAAGTGTCCCGGAGATGACACGTACCACGCTTCTTAGTTCCGCATTATTTAGAACCTTCTGTATTACTCTAATTAACAGATTTAAATAATCGAAATTTGGATGTTTGTGAATCGATTCAGATTCATCCACGTCCGAATCGCGATGCATCTAAGAATCGGAAATTTCCCCCACCCCTAATCACTCCGCCGTGCAGGCCCGCAAGACAGCATGCCAACAGAAATCAATCAGACAGTTCATCACCACACTGTGCAGGTGCGCAGGATAGCAACGGCTAACGAAAACTTCACCGGCTGTTTACAACAGAGAACCAGTAGGCTATTATTAGTGAGGAAAAAGATGTACTAGCCCTATATATACACCTACTACTACAGCGCGAGCACCGGCTCAGGCTCACGACACACCCTCGTCAGCTGCTGTAGGTAAACAGAGGAATACCAAAATGGTGCGAAGTTGTGATTTCCCAAGCTGTGGGAATAAAAACATTGCCGGCTCCCAATTCCATCGGTTTCCTGTTACAGATGTAACCCCGTAGGCAACTTTGGCTAACCCACCACCAGAACAAAGCAGAGACTGGTCATAATCACATATGAAGTCACATTTCTATGTGATTGAATACTCATGTCATGGATTTAGCAGTTCGCCTAATATAATAAACTAAATGCCGACGGTAAAACGAGGCCGCGTATAATGTACTCTCCACAACACAACAGGCTATTAGTTCAATCAAACATTTTGTTTTACAGACAATCAGTTACAGACATCATTATATAGACTGGTATTAGGTAATATAGTATCTCTCTTTGGGCACAGCAGTGCGGAAATTGCGTTTTCTCTGTCCGTCGGGATCTGTGGGCAGCTGAGGTGAGCTTGACATACGCGCAGCTGCCTCACCCTCGCCGGCTTGGTAGCGAGGAAACCGATGGAATTGGGAGCCGGCGATGTTTTTATTCCCACAGCTGGGGAAATCACAACTTCGCACCATTTTGGTATTCCTCTGTTTATCTGCAGCTGACGAGGGTGTGTCGTGAGCCTGAGCCGGTGTTCACGCTGTAGTAGTAGGTGTATATATAGGGCTAGTACATCTTCTTCCTCACTAATAATAGCCTACTGGTTCTCTTTTGGAAACAGCCGGTGAAGTTTTCGTTAGCCGTTGCTATCCTGCGCACCTGCACAGTGTGGTGATGAACTGTCTGATTGATTTCTGTTGGCGTACTGTCTTGCGGGCCTGCACGGCGGAGTGATACTGGCCAGAAAATAGTCCCAATTGATAGCAAGGTCTGACGTAATGTGGGGATGTTTTAAAATTGTTGAAATAGTCTAACAAAACACATGCATACTTTTTTGTAGCTTAAAAGCTTTTGGTTACGTGTCCCCCGTACATCTTCAGAACTACTTTTTCTCCAGTAAGCTACGGGCGATTTCTCAGAGCAGGAGGTTCGTTGACAGTAGTGACACCGTCACATCAGAGCTACAGATGGTCAGCGTTTCACACAACTTCATGTCCAAAAACCTGAACTATCACTTTAAGGGACTTGAAGAACACTGAACAAAATGCTTTCAGATGAAAATAAATGTGAGATTATATAATTGGTAAAATTTTTAAATGCTGTTGTAAATTTGTAGAATAAAAATTGAAACATCAAAGCAATTGAGAATGTTTAAATTTGATTAGAGCTTCATTTCATTTGGTATTTTTGGCGGATATCAGTAGATGAGAGGATAATAAAACAAAATAAAGATTATTCTTCTGTAATTGGTTTTAAAGATGAGGAGAAGGTCATTAAACTCCACTCTTTGTTGCTGTTTTAGACAAGTTGTGAACGAAGCATACTGCAGGGGAACACCGGGGTTTTTGTTCAGGTCTACTGATGCTTTGTGTCACTGTGGCTCTCTGGCACAGTAATACACAGCAGTGTCTTCAGGCTGCACATTCTGTCCGTTTAGAGTCACTGTGTTGCTGGAAGAGTCTAAGCTGATACTGAACTTGTTCTTCAGTGAATCTTTGTAGTGAGTGCCTCCAGTATATTTCATTCCAATCCACTCCAGTCCTTTCCCTGCAGGCTGTCTGATCCAAGCTGTGTTGTAGCTGCCCACAGAATAACAGACCTGACAGGTGATGGTCAGACGTTGACCTGGCTGCACAGTCACAGAGGCTGGCTGTGTCAACTGTTTACACTTCACACCTGTTAAATTCATTCAAATAAACACAAGAAGTTTGTGCTCTAAAAAAGGATCAGCACTCAGTGAATAACCTCCTAAGCCCTACGATAAGCTATTATGACAAGGCTTTACTATGCAGACCAGTGAGCAGTGATAACTAACATGTCTTTGGGGTCATCGGGTGGGAACCTCCTTTCACCGGTGTTTCGTCTAGTTGGTCCCATGACACCTCCAGGAGGCTAGACAGTGATCTCTGGCGTCCCAGAGACACTCCCCTAATGCCAGGTCTCACTGCTCTCCACACCAACCAATAACCTCCTTTATCTTACTTACACATGGCTTTCTCAGCCCAAACAACACTGCCACCTTCAACCAAACCCAGGCTCCGTACATGCGAGCTCCAGGCAGAAGCACGGCTGATACTACCTTTCCTAGCACATTCACCATACTCTATTTCACACGCTACACAGCATAACTACAATATAAGCTAAAGTTAAAGGAGATAAATAAACTTACAAGATCAGCAAACACACTCACCTTGCAGCATGGTCTCAAACAAAATGGATTAAAATAGGCCACTCCCACACTTAAATAACCTTCCTCTTCCTGGATTTCTCCTGAGAGGAAGTGGATCTCTCCACCTGATCTCAAGGAGTTATGTGCCCTGCTTAGTAGTTCCCCCTGCTGGCCCCCAACTGACATTACTTCTTCTGTAATAGATAAACTGGCTACATTTAATTGCTTCATCTGACATTTCCCTCACTGTCTTCCTCAAACTCTGTCCTCGCATTCTGAGTTCCCCCAGGAGCAAGACAGCTGATCTTGCTATGAATCCCCTACACCCCACTTCCACTGGACAAATTCTAGTCTTCCATCCTCGCTGCTCAGCTTCTGCTCCTAAGTCTGCATATCTAAGCTTTTTTCTTTCATAGGCTTCTTCCACTGAGTCTTCCCAAGGAACTGTAAGCTCAATGAAATAAACTATCCGTTGACTCACTGACCACAACACTATGTCAGGCCTCTGCCTGGTACAAACTATTTCCTGAGGAACAACAAGCTTTCCCCCTAAATCTACTTGCATTTCCCAATCACAAGCATATAGGCAGCCACACCCTTGCCTCCTCACTAACTTATCCCTTCTGTATTTCTCTCCCTCACGGACAAACTGAATTGCTAAACTCCTATCCTTAACACCTTCTGAATTCACCTGTCTTCGTTTCCCTTCGATGCCTGCAGCTAAACATTTCAACACCTGGTTATGTCGCCATGTATATCAGCCTTGTGACAAGCTAACTTTACAGCCTGACAAAATATGCTTTAAGGTTGCGGTACCTGAACACAATGGGCATGATGGGTCCTCATTTACCCACAGTTTTAGGTTCTTAATACGATTCTCCTCCATACTTCCTCTTCTCTACACTTTCCCAATTCAACCACGGTCCCTGTTTAGCCTGGGCCACTACCTTTGCACCCCTTAACATCTCTTCCTGTCTACGTATCTGTTCCACAACCAGCTTTCTTTTATCTTTGAGACCTGCTATATTCCATACCGGTTTACCTAAGCCAAGCCCCAGGCCTCCCCGGCCAAACTGAACATTACCTACAATCTCTGCATGCCTAAGAGCTGCCTCTGCCTCCTGAACTGCCGATCTTGGGTTCCACTTCCTCCCCTTGGTTGGATTTGGAACCACACTCCTAACTACCACGTCCTTACTCCCAGATAACAAGAGCTCTGTCCTGACCTTGGTACATTTAAATTCCTCTGTTAAACTAGATACTGGCAGCTGAAGTATCCCTTTTCCATACAATGCAACACTACGTAGGCACCTAGGAGCGCCCAACCACTTCCTAATATAGGAGCTAACCGACCTTTCAATTCTCTCCACAACGGATATTGGAATTTCATAAATTGACAATGGCCACATTAACGTAGGATATAGCCCAAATTGCAAACACCACAACTTCAACTTTCCTGGAAGTTCTGTTTTATCTATTCTATCCAATCCTTCTGCCACATCTTTTCTAAATTTCACCACCTGTTCCTTATCATTCAGCTCTATTGTACCACCTCTTTACTGACTTTTCCCTAATTGTTGGGATGTCCTCATCATCTATGACAAACTTCCTATCACTTAACTTCCCTCTACATATCGAGATGCTTCTAGATTTACTAGGCTTGATTTTCATGCTGGCCCACTTGAGGTTCTTATTTACTTTCTCTAGAGAAAATGATCTGTAACAAATGATCAAATTAACAAAAGAAGAACTGTTGACTTTGACAAATCCAGAGAGACTCACATCCAGCTGCCAACAGCAGCAGCAGAGCTACAGAGAACATGGTTTATGTTGAAACTGACGTGCTGTCAACTCCACTGACAGCCTGATGTGATGTTTTTATAGCTGAGTAACAAGGAAGCTCACTGAGTTTGCATAGAATCAAACATATGAAGCATCAATGTTGGTCTGACTGGAGCCAATAGAAGAGTCTGTTCAGTGTTATTATATCTGCAGAGTGACAACAAATCACTTGTGATAATTTAATTCATTACCCACTGACATGTAACATTTTCCAAATGTCCTGCATTTACAGAAAATATTCAAGTGTTAATTTTGTTTTATGGTACAAAATGCATGCCTGAATATATAGTACTGATGCTTCTGGTTTGCAGGTTTAAACAGAAAAAACTTAAATGGTAAATGGCCACAAAACGGCTTTAGTGTTAACATGAAGTTAACATTAATCACTGTTTTCAACATGTTTTGGATTGTGAACATTTCAGGTTTCTATTTATCTTCAGACCCAGCCAATTTCTGTGATCAAATGTTGTTCTGATGTGCTTTACTTGTGTTTTTTTGTTTTTGGATGATATTCGGAGGAACTGATGAGTTTAGAGTCAAATATACAGAAATCTAATGTGGATATATCAAAGTGCTTTTGCAGGTGGTGAGAAAACTCTGATGTCATTAAGATCACATTGCTGTTTGTTGTCTGTGGAGGTTTTTGTGCAGCTGTTCCACTGTCTTCACTCACTGTGCTTTGTCGAGCACAGAAGTAAACAGCAGAATCTTCTGCTGTCAGGCTCTTGACCTCGAGGTACTGAGTGCTGCTGGGCACATCTTCAGTCATGATGAAACGGCTTTGAAAGGAGCTGCCATAGCTAGCAGAGTTTTGGCCTGCATTCATCCTCCCAATCCACTCCAGAGCATTTCCTGGCCTCTGTCGTATCCAGTGAATAAAGTACTCTGTCATGTCAAAACCAGAAATGATACATGACATCTTCACTGTCTCTCCAGGTCTTTTCACCTCAGAGGAAGACTGGTCCAGTTTGATCTCACTCCAAACTCCTGTAAGTAAAGACATTGTGATCATCATCACATTTATATATCACAGATTAGATATTTTTAAATGTCTTTAGTGAGTTAAAGCAGAAATTCTTCTCACCATGAAAAGTAACTATGAAGAATAAACTCCAGCAAATCATATTTTCCATTCTGTGATAAACACTGTAATCCAGTGCTTTGTGATCTGAATCTTTTGAGGGTTTATAAAGTGTCCCAGCTGTTGTGTCATAAATGATCTGAGAGCTGTTAATGATGTGATTATAAGGAGGGAAGTGTTTGCATGGACCTCCCTCTGCAGGTGTGAAAAGACAACATGGAAAGCAGATGTACTTTCACATCAGTAGAGATTTCAACAAGAGCAGGGGGAAATGTCAAAACACCAAATACCTGGTAACTGCTTGTATTGTAAACTATGATAGTTGAATACTACGGGGACAGACAAGATGTATTTTTCTGGCAGTATATTCAACTGAGAAACTTTTCTAATATTTTTTTTTTAAATATTAATCTTAATGGATTCTGGTCATACACTTTGAAGAGGCAGATGACACTTTATCATGGCCAAATTACAAATATATTACTTGCACCCTATCACTGCACACTGTTGAATGGTGTTCATTTTGTCTTTGACAAATATTATTGCCTCTCTCTTTTCATAGAACAGGAAAGGCATGTTTTCATGTCTTCTCTAAGCTATGGATGTGCACAATTAGTCAGCTAGTCTATTAGATGCACCTCAAGGAGACGAGCAGCAAGTAGAGAGGAAACTTCTGGAGGAGCTCAGTGAGAAGACACAGGTGTATTCATTTCTCTTCCTTGCATCTCTTGTCTTCTGGCTGTTTATCTTAAAATCTCTTGATGATGGTGAGATGGTGAACTGCAATTAAATGAGCACATGAATCTGCAGTCACTGCTGATACAGCTCTGTTTGTGCTGTGGTCAGGGGTGAAAATCCCATTTCATAGTTGGGGGGGACGATAAACAGTATAATTTTAGAGAATAATTCCAGGGGGGGACAAGGAAAAAAAGTTGTAGCCTGTCTTTTATACAGCGTCTTTTACCACAATTTGATGCTTTAATCTCTCTATCTCTCCAACAGGCAGAGTGAATGTCTATACTTATGAGAAATGGCTTAACAACTAAACATTTCCTGCAATTAAACAGGTAACTGGTTTTTAAACAGTGTGCTGTCAGATCTACCGCTGTGCACCTCACAACCGTGCGTAACAGTCGCGCATAATGACCGCTCCTCATCGGTTAGACTGCACGTCTTTCATGTTTGTCTCACTGACAGGTGGAGAGCCTACAGACAGGTTCCCATTAGCTACGCTCTGTCACAATCGTGTGTAACAGTCGCGCATAATGACCGCTCCTCGTCGGTTAAACTGCACATCTCTCATGTTTGTCTCACTGACAGGTGGAGAGCCTACAGACAGGTAGCCATTAGCTACGAGCTGCTCCGCCACTGACTGCTCTTGTCCTGTCCTCTCTATCACTGAACTCTGAGCTTAATCATTAGCTTTTAGCTTAGCAGCACTCATAATTGAGTAGGCTTTTGAACAATGCAGGAGAAATGTTTATATTATCAGCCTGGGCCTGGGGGTTGTTGTAACAGTAAATGTGATGTGTTGTAACTTGTGTAAGTTAAACTCTGTCTGTGTGAGTGTACATCTTACCCTGCGATGCGCGATGTGGGCAGCGGGTCCAGCCACACGCTGCTACTGCTGCCAAGTACTAACGGCTGCTAGCCCCGCCCGTTGGAAAGAGTGTGGGATATACCACTACTAGGAATGGGAGGGGGGTACTAAATCTTTTAACATTTAAATAGCACATTATTGCACGATTATGATGAGCACCGCTTACATTGTGCTTTCAGTAAATACTACTGCATTGTTCAAAAATTATTAATTGTGTCTCAGATTATTCTAGGGGGGTACAGCTTTACTGAAGGGGGAGTCATGCCCCCCCTGTCCCCCCGGGATTTCCGCCCCTGGCTGTGGTGAAGTGAGCTCACAAAGGGTGTAAGTATGAAATTATAGTTCAGTCCAGGGTTTGATTGTCAGTCAGTTCAGATCAATGAGAACAGCAGATCTGAGTGTCTCCTTTTAGTGACAGAGGAGAGAGAAACTTGACACTGACTGCCCTCTGGTGATTTTATAGAAGAAACTGCATTAAGTTACACTCATTTTGTGTGTTTTCAGAAATGTGTATAATGCAGTGAAAATGATTTATTTTTTAAAACATACATGTAAAGAAATTATAGAATTTAAAACAACTTAGCAACCACAATTGAATGTAAAAAGTTAACATATAATACAAATGTCATGAAAATATTACATGCTTAAGCTCTACCATCCCCTTGAGAATGAGCACTGTAGGTTTTTGTACAGCTGCTCAACCAACTCCAGTCACTGTGGCTGTCGAGCACAATAATAAACAGCAGAATCTTCAGTCTTCAGACTGTTCATCTGCAGATACACCTGCTTTCTGCTGTTGTCTCTGGAGATGGTGAACCGGCCTTTGACTGACTGAGAGTAGTAGATGCGGTCACTATCATACTCTATAACTGCAATCCACTCCAGTCCTTTTCCAGGAGCCTGTCTGATCAAGTGCATCCAAGAGCTACTAATGTCTAATCCAGAGGCTGTACAGGTCAGTCTGTGAGATTCTCCAGGCCTTTTAATCACTGGTTCAGATTCTGTCAGAGTCTGACCATCAACACCTGTCAAGACAGCAAGAAAACCGTGACATGTCAGAAACACAAATGAGAACTGTGTCAAGTCAAGATCAGGTAAAATCTTCACCTGCCCAGCAGATAGTTAAAAGCAGCAGTCCTGTCCTATAGTCCATCATGTTAAACTGTGTGTCCACTGTTCTCTGTCCTCCTCTCTGCAGTCAGATAAGTAGAGGTGGAAGATATCTGAGTTTTGCATTGACTCCTCCTCACAGGGAGGAAACAACTGGACTGAAGATATTTAATGAAACTGCTGAATTAATATCCAACAGTCAACCCTCAGTCACCTGTTTTAATATTCATATGTGTTTTAATTTGTGTTAAAGTCTATCAGTATTAACAACACAACCACAGTTATTATAATAATACTCAAATGTTAATCTGAGTTCAGACATCTGACACATGAACACACCTGGTTTAATCACATTTGTGAGCTTATAATTCATCTTGGTATCAAGGCTCTGTTTCTCATTAGTCACTTTGAGCATAACGTGCAGCATGTGACAGCATTTACAGTGATAGAAATAAAAGCAGTGTTATCCATCATCTACTAAATTGCTTTATTATCACATCATCCAATCAGCCAGTGTTTGAATATGTATGGGACTGTGGACATTTCACTTTTCTAATTATCTTCTGAACTAGCCAAGTTCACTCTGTTATCAAATGTTAAAATATACAGAAATCTAATGTGGATATATCAAAGTGCTTTTGCAGGTGGTGAGAAAACTCTGATGTCATTAAGATCACATTGCTGTTTGTTGTCTGTGGAGGTTTTTGTGCAGCTGTTCCACTGTCTTCAGTCACTGTGCTTTATCGAGCACAGAAGTAAACAGCAGAATCTTCTGCTGTCAGGCTCTTGACCTCGAGGTACTGAGTGCTGCTGGGCACATCTTCAGTCATGACGAAACGACTTTGAAAGGAGCTGCCATAGCTAGCAGAGTTTGTGCCTGTGATCATCCTCCCAATCCACTCCAGAGCATTCCCTGGCCTCTGTCGTATCCAGTGAATATTGTAGTCTGTCATGGTATAACCAGATGTGATACATGACATCTTCACTGTCTCTCCAGGTCTTTTCACCTCAGAGGAAGACTGGTCCAGTTTGATCTCATTCCAAACTCCTGTAAGTAAAGAAACAATCATTATCAGTCAAACTTATAATCACAGGTTGCACATTTATAAAATCAGTAAAGCAGATTTAAGTTTCTTACCATGAATAGTAACTACAAATAATAAACTCCAGATAACTGTATTTTCCATTCTGTGATAAACACTGTAGTTCAGTGCTTTCTGATCTGAGTGTTTCAGAAATATATCAAACTGTCCCAGTGATCTGCCACAAGTTGCTGATGGTGTGTTTATAAGAGAGGAAGAGTTTGCATAGACCTCCCTCTGTGGGTTTAAACAGGGAACATGTGACACAGATACATTTCCATAAGTAGAGTATCTCTACAAGAACAACACGGGAAACTGTAAAATATTAATATCCTGGCAACTAATTTCTGCTCCAATGGAAGATAACGGGACAACGACAATCTTTAACTAATGGTGCAATGAAGAGCTTTTTGGCTAAATTACAAAAAGTTATTTACATTGTTTGTTTTGTATTTGTGAAGAGGCAGAGCTACTGTTTAAGTTATAATGAAGTTATCAGATGTTATTTTCCATCCCATTACATGGTAACAGGGCACATTTCGCCCCATCCTCTCTGGGCATCACAATACACAGAAGTAAATGATTAAAACATGTCATATACATCTTGTATTCAGGGAAAATCAAGCCTATCTAACTCTCTTCTATACTGATGTTGGCTGCAGTGGAAGTCAGATGACATCTACACAGATGCATTAAATGCATAACTTTTCTTCTGTCTATGAATATTTCAACTGTTGAAAACAGATGCTGTTAAATGAAAAGCCTTTTAAGAACAATCAGTAGGGTTAAAACAAAAAAGTGATACTTAGACAACTGAGTGTTCTCAGTGGTTAAATAGAGGAAGTAGTTTTTGTATGAGTCTCCTATTATTGTCTCTCACTGTGTCTCTTCTGGCACAGTAATACACTGCTGTGTCCTCGCTCTTCAGACTGTTCATCTGTAGATAGACTTTACTGCTGGAGTCATCTCTGGAGATGGTGAATCTACCCTGGACTGACTGGGAGTAATAGATATAACTACTAGATGGGCTGATATAAGCAATCCACTCCAGTCCTTTTCCAGGAGCCTGTCTGATCCAGTTCATAGCGTAGCTTCTGAGTGTGAACCCATGGGCTGTACAGGTCAGTCTGTGAGATTCTCCAGGCCTTTTAGTCACTGGTTCAGATTCTGTCAGAGTCTGACCATCAACACCTGTCAAGATATAAAAACAATTCACATGAATTTAGTTGGTGCACAAATGAGAACTATGTCAAGTCAAGACCAGGTAAAATCTTCACCTGCCCAGCAGATAGTTAAAAGCAGCAGTCCTGTCCTATAGTCCATCATGTTAAACTGTGTGTCCACTGTTCTCTGTCCTCCTCTCTGCAGTCAGATAAGTAGAGGTGGAAGATATCTGAGTTTTGCATTGACTCCTCCTTTTTAATGAACAATATCCTCTATTCAGTCTCTCCTCAGAACTTATGCTGTGGCTTTCTCCTGCATGACAATATTTTGTTATATTATTTTACATAAAGAATCATCTCACTGTATCTCTTACAATTTTGATTGTTTTTACATTATGATCCTGATGTTACTGTCGTTCTTCATTTACTGTCACTTTGTAAGATCTGAACACATGTATTTATATGGCAGCTGGTTTTCTCCAATGAAATTTCAAATAATGTGACCATGGTCACTGTTTAACACACAAGGAGGCTGATTTACATACAGTAGTGATGACAGTAAATCAGCTGACTGGAGGTGTTGTTCTTCATCTCTAAGGCCATATGATTTTTGTGATTCAGAAAACATGGATGGAATAATTTGATAATAAAAATGGAATCCACTGTAAAACGCAGCATGTCGTGGAGTTTTTTCAAAATGTGAATGCACCTTCTAAAAATCACTGGTTTCCCCACCATTATAAACATTCTTTTCACAGTGGTTAAGCCGAATAAACAGAACATTCCATTTTGTTCACAGCATAGAAATGAAATATTTCTATGTTTCATAGTCTCAGTGAGTGAAAGGAGAACATTTGTATAATGTTTTGTACACAGACAGTTTATAGAGATACATATACAGTCAATGGTTTTGTCATCACATCACTGTGAGTTATATCATTCTTTTACATCATGATCATATATATTTGTGTAAATAATGCGGATTCTTTTTTCAGTTATTCAGCTTTTATTTATATTGAGGTATTCATCATTCTCTTTGGCATCATTTGTTTAACCATCCATATCCTGGATATATTGTCCAAATATATTCTCAGCACTGTTAAAAATCAATAATGGGAACATTATTAACAATTACATTGAAAAACAGGATGTAACAAACCACAACATCTGCTGTGTCTTTCATAGTGTCTTAGTTTGTGTTGTACCAAGTCTTATCTTCGACTGCCACCTGTAGGTCTTTGTGAAAAAAAAACAACTAATGTATTATTTCATTAGGGATCATGTGAGACACTGTGGTAAGAATGAGCACTGTAGGTTTTTGTACAGCTGCTCAACCAACTTCAGTCACTGTGGCTGTCGAGCACAATAATAAACAGCAGAATCTTCAGTCTTCAAACTGTTCATCTGCAGATACACCTGCTGTCTGCTGTTGTCTCTGGAGATGGTGAACCGGCCTTGAACTGACTGAGAGTAGTAGGTGCTAGTAACATCAATAGAGGCAAGCCACTCCAGTCCTTTTCCAGGAGCCTGTCTGATCCAGGCCATCCAGTAGCCACTGATTGTCAGTCCAGAGGCTGTACAGGTCAGTCTGTGAGATTCTCCAGGCCTTTTAATCACTGGTTCAGATTCTGTCAGAGTCTGACCATCAACACCTGTCAAGACAGCAAGAAAACCATGATATGCAACAAATTTACAACCTAAAAGAAAACCTAATATGAAAATCAACAAAAATCTTCACCTGCCCAGCAGATAGTTAAAAGCAGCAGTCCTGTCCTATAGTCCATCATGTTAAACTGTGTGTCCACTGTTCTCTGTCCTCCTCTCTGCAGTCAGATAAGTAGAGGTGGAAGATATCTGAGTTTTGCATTGACTCCTCCTCACAGGGAGGATGCAGCCAGATTGGACCTGATATTAAGTTTGTGTTTGATGAAAATGTAATGTCAGTGAGCCCAGTAATTGGGACAAGGTCAGGAGTTCCCCGCCTCTCACCCAGTGTCACCTGGGATTAGCTCCAGCACCCCACAACCCCCAAGAATAAGTGGGTTTTGCTAATGGATTGATGGCTGCAATATTAATTTTACAGTCCCCTAAACTGGCATGCCTAAGACTTGTCTGACATATTTCAATTAAATTTCTCTTAAATGCTCTATATTTAGATCCCCAACCCTGTTTCTTTCAGAGAAGAAATCATACTTCAGGTTTCCTTACTCCCTGTCACTATATCAGTTACCCAAATCCTCTCTCCACATCACCTGTACTGCCCTCTCCTCACTTGAGTCATATCTCACAGACAGACAGCAATTCATCAGCATTAACAACTGCATCATTACCATGGCTATTCTGTCCCGAGGTGTCCCTCAGGGCTCTGTGCTTGGTCCTCTCCTGTTCATCCTCTACATGTTTTCCCCTCTATAATACCATCTGTCTTCGTGGTGTCCACTTAAACTTCACTGCTTATGATGTCACACTCTACATATGTACTATATCCACCATCACTGCAACTCTCTGCACCCTGAACAACTGCCTCACCAAAATCAAGTGATGGATGCAGGCCATATTTATTTATTGTTGTCTTGTTTCCTCTTCAACACATACACTATATACATGCCACAACAATAACTGAAAAAATAAAACAATAAAATGAATATTGCATAAACTATTTTGTATTTTTTTTTTACACATTAAATCATTTTTTAAAGAAACTGAATGAATTACGGTAGACCATATACCTTAAAAAAACTCAAAAGTCCACATTTAGAGAATAAAATCAGAGCTGTTGTAGCAACTCACAATGTAATAATGGCTCATAATGTAATAACGGCTCATAATGTAATAACTTAAATGTAATAAAAGTTCATAATGTAATAATCAGCTCATAATGTAATAAAATCATGAGCACATAACATAATAACGGGTTTGCGCATAATGTAATAATGTAATAACTTATTATTATCATTATTTTTACCTCTTAAAGGTGCAAATAAAGCAAACGGCATGGGTTTCAGCGCAGTATTAAACAAAATTTGTGAAAGCAAGAATTATTTAATATTAATTACACTCTCACATTTTATTATGTAAGATGTATAATGTTGAGCCACTAGGTGGCACCCATGCTAGTTATTTTGGTGACATATGGTGATCATTTGACTCTACAAAGAGCATCTACCATATTCAATGTGCAGTTTATGATTGTATCAACACTGGGTGTGGATGCAACAGCAATAGTATCCCCACATGGTCACTATGATGAAAGTCTGCCATTGCTGATTCTAGGTCATTTTGCTGAAGGTCATGGGGACCATTATGTTAGCTTTGATGGATCAGTCAGACCATTCATTCAAAGAATTCAGGCACCTTCAACAGAGTTCCCAACTTGTTCAGAGAGCTAACCCTGCCATTCCTACCAAGAATTTATATTTGTGATACTTTGGTGGAAAGTTTAAATATTGTGATGGATGAAGACTGTTGCATAAGTATTAGCAGGTTATACAGAGCGGCTGGACACAATAGTGGCCTTGTGTCGAATATCAGGGAGCTCTTCAGCCAAATGCCAGGTGGATTACAGCCTGGATCGTGATTCAACATATATCCTTCGGATGGTTCCATATTAAAGACATTTAGTGGAAGAAGTAAAGTTTTCTTTTCTTATTGTTTTTTTTTTAAATCCCATTCACTCATTCAGCCTTGATCTGAGTGAACACTGACACAGTCATTGACAAATGGAGGCCCCTGGACTTGATTTTTGTTGGCAACTATAATTTATGGTCATGTATTATTATTGCATTGTTTAGTTAAATTTATTTGGACTTATGTTTTTACTTGGGTGTCCTGACAGGCTGTGTTTACATTTTAAGAACTTTTGAGCTGGTTCATTGTTATTACATGGTTCTAAAACGCTCTTTTCATTCTTGCACAAGTTCCAAAATAAAGTAAATTGAATGAATATGTCATGCTGCTATCATGTATTTAACGTAAGTAGTAGGAAAACAATGCTTAAAGGTCTTTATTAAATTGGCATTAAGACCAACAATAAAATAACAGCAACTGGAAGGTCTTCATCAGGTTGTATGAAAGGAAAGAGTGTTCACTTATTATTGTGTCCTGCATTTATTGTAGCAACAGTAAACAAAAGAAAATGCTCTTTTAAGCTAAATGAACTGCAGTCCCCCTCCTTCCCTAATCCACCCGCTTCTCCTGCTGGCTTTTGAGTTGGTTACTGATGCGCCACCTATGTACAAATCATAGTCAAACACAGACCTCTTCCCTTAGTGCATTCTCTTTGTCAGTGTGTGCAATTTTGATCTTTAAACAATTAGGCTTCTCTTCCTGTTTACGTATGTGGCCCACCGCGTATTGGGGGTGGAGGTATATGGCATCTAAGTTGGCCATTGCTCCACTACGTTTTGCAGAAATTGTGTGATCCTGCTGACAGACAGACAGAGAGACACAGAGGTGAAAGCATTTCCTTCCACCCCTGCAGGAATGGCAGAGGTAAAAATGATGATAATGCAAGACTTTTCTCACAATATGAGCTGTTATTACATTATGAGCTGTTATTACATTATGAGCGGCGCCAGTAAGGCTCATAATGTAATAAGTTATTACATTATTACATTATGTTCAAAGCTGTTATTACGTTATGCACTCAAGATTTTATTACATTATGAACCAGTTATTACATTATGAACTTTTATTATATTTAAGTTATTACATTATGAGCCGTTATTACATTATGAGCCGTTATTACATTATGACATTATGAGTTGCTACACCTCTTGTGATCACTATCATTTGGTCTAAAAGGACAAATTGTGTCAAGATCTTGTTTCAGTTTTAAGTGCATATTAAAATATCTCAGATCAGTCCACAGTTCACAATGATTTTACATAGTTTCTCATGACTGTGCTAAAGGTTTCAGTTCCTGAGTCTATTAACAACAGACTTGAGAGCTAACCGACTGTGAAATCACCAAATTTACATAACTGAATCAAACATGGGCTGTTGATTCCAGGTGCTGGGGAGATGACAAACATAACAACATATAACATAATTAATTAATTTTCAAAAATGTAAAATGTTTGGGGGGAAAGTACAGTTGTGAGTATTGGGTGTTAAATGTTTATAGCCTGTGGTGAAACTTCAGCCAGTATGAACAATATCAAAATAATAAAAAAGAGGAGGAGCAACATGAGTCATTATCTTTAAAAAAAGTATTTTCAAAAAGACACAAACCTCTTATAATTAAAATGAAAAAGGACGATTGTAATTACTTCCATGATACTTTGAATAGACCTGTACTTGTACAGCACCTTTCTAGTCTTCTCTCAAAGCACTTAAACACTACATGACACATTCACCCATTTACTACTGGCCGAGGCTACCATACAAGGTGCCACCTGCTGTTCATCTTAAATGCACTCATACTCTGATGAAACAGCCATCAGGAGCAATTTGGGATTCAGCATTATGCCCAAGGATACTTTGACATGCAGACTGGAGGAGGTGGGGTTTAACCATCAATCTTCTGATAGATAGATGACCCGCTCCTGAGTCTAAGCTGACAAGTTTATCGAGAGTGTGAAAATATATACGTAGTTGAATTGTGACATTTTAATAAATGAAACAAAAACATTTCACTTGAGACTATTTTTGACGTTTATTTTCTAGATCAGACAAACTGCAAATCATTTCATTGAACATATTTGATGAGCAT
Source organism: Epinephelus lanceolatus (assembly GCF_041903045.1). Lineage (NCBI taxonomy): Eukaryota > Metazoa > Chordata > Actinopteri > Perciformes > Serranidae > Epinephelus > Epinephelus lanceolatus. The sequence goes on from NC_135751.1 coordinate 29,838,707, forward strand.
GTTTTTTATGAAAGGAAATAAAAATATATTTTGACCTTCAAAATCTCTCTTAAATATAAATGTGTTTGTCTGCAGAGACACTTTAGCAAATATTTAAGGTGGTGTCATTTCTTGTGTAAAAGAAAAATACATATTTAGTGCTAAAGTGCATAATTGATGCCTTTACATATAAAAACATAGAAATAGAGAAATAAAATGAGTCCTATAAAAACCCTGTCAGATGGTGTTGCTATAGTATTAACTTGAATCATTTCAGAACATTGAGGAGTGGATGAATGTTGTTGTCATGACAAGTTGAACATCAGAGTCGATTTTAGTATTCAGTCTCATTTCTTTGAGTGTCCTGTCTATGTTTGTTAGGTTGCCCTCGCTCAGTTTGCTGCACTGGAACAAACAGGAAAACTGACTCAATATTGAGCATGTTGTCAATATGCATCAATAATCATTGACTGCAAATAATGACATCACAACATAGCTTGTGCTTTGAAATGTGTGATATTTCACAGCTGTTTGTGCTGTGAAAATGCTAACAGGAACATACTAAAGCTGCTGATTGACTTCCTGAGTTTAGCTCCTGGAGCTCCTCACTTCTTGGACTATTTGATCAAAAAGCACTTTGACTTGCTGAACCTTAACAAGAATCTGTTTGCATGACCACGCTCCTCCAAGCACATAGTTGAACAGACAAATGATCTTGATTTACAAGAGAAGCCCACACTTCACTACCATACAGTAATGTCAGTTTGATTATAGATGTGAATATTGTGAGCCAGATTCTAACAGGTATATCTATGTTTGAAGACTTCTTTATAGCATAGGGCTCTCTGGGCTCAGTTCAGCTGTGTGTGGGTGGAGGGCTCAGTGGAAAAAAGGCTTCCAGACAACAAGAGAAAAGACAAACAGCCACAGAGAGGGAGAGCAGTTGATGAGTGTGCACAGCAGCAGATATGAATCTGTTCTCAGTGGTTATTAGAACTCATAAAAAAACTGTTGACAGCCCATCAACACTTCCTCTCCTGCAGCAGACGGGCTGTGTGGGTTTCTGCTCTGCAGCCTTTCTCACAGTAAGAACACAATGACAGTTACAACCATCCACTCTGTTTAAAGAATCCAGATTCCAGGAACTTCAGTCACTCACTACAGTGTTCACATGGGAATAAGAACTAAACTACAGTTCAAAACAGCACCATGTTCACAGTCACAGCACACCAAGAAATCAGCTCAACTTTTCTTAAATGCTGTTTCTGAAATCTTCTCAGAAATTTCTCTGTAAAAATACAATTTCAGGCAAGTTTGAAGTTTCAGAGTGTTTAAATCAGCATGAGAGGATTTTAAGCACTGACTCCTCCTCCGCAACATTTCCAAAAATAAGTGTTACATCTGTTATCATTGATCAGAGCCACAGAACACAAACCACTCTGACAGAAACACAAACCACAGAGACAAACAAGTCATCTTGTTGTTTCACCCCCTCAAAAAACCATCTCTATCTGTTTCTGAAGCAGAACTAAAGCGGCCATGTTGGTTCACCTCAGGATCATAGTGTGCGTACATTTTTAACACGTCAGTGCAAAAACAAGTTCAAATTTATCTCTTCATTATCTGACATTTTTAAATAAATACTCTTCATACATGACTTCATCACAAATATGTTTTCTACATGTCTAACTTTTGTATTTCTTTGTGAAGCATTTTGTGATTCTGTCTTGAAATGTGTTCATAAATATAAATCTTAATTCCTGTCTAATCAGTAACTATACCAATCCATTTCATCTTGATAAAACCGTAATAGTTAAGTGACATTTTATTGATTGATGAAAACAAACAGCTCCATTATTTCAGCAACATTCAGACTTGAGGCCGACTGATGAAGCTGCTGTGTAATCATTTTATAGCAGTCGTAGCTTCAAAGCAGCTCGCTCTGCTGTTTGTTCATGTGTGTAAACAACAGTGTCATCAGCGTGAAGTTTTACATCCACACTGACACAATTATAAAAGGGGCTCAGCACTGAACCTGGTGGAACACCCACACCTACTGACTTGTATATAATAGCTGTGTGTATATATTTGCTGATCTTTGTTTAGCTTTGTTGTCCTTGTTTAGCTGCATGCTTATATTCATATCTTCCTGTACATGTGTTCTTGGCGCTGTGTGAAAGTATATTCAGAGCTACTTACAACCAGAGTCAAATGACTTGTAGGTGTCAACATACACGGCCAATGAAGCTGATTCTGTTTCTGATTATTTGCTATGAAGCCAAACTGGAATCCATAAAAACAAAGAGGTTTATAAAACACAGACACTTTGATTTTTCAGTTTATTGAGAATGTGTCACTGAAAGAATTTGACAAACCTGCCGCACTCTGCAGAATGTATTAAAAAGAAACACAAGAACAGAAGAAATACTACAAACAATAAAATATCTGACAGACAGCTCATGATTCAGATTCAATTTCTGTCATTATACAAGTCAAATTTAAAAGTGGAAACAAACTGAAGTATTAAAATAACACAACACAGAATTTACTTTTGCAAATATATATATACAGTACAGGCCAAAAGTTTGGACACACCTTCTCATTCAATGCGTTTTCTTTATTTTCATGACTATTTACATTGTAGATTCTCACTGAAGGCATCAAAACTATAAATGAACACACGTGGAGTTATGTACTTAACAAAAAAAGGTGAAATAACTGAAAACATGTTTTATATTCTAGTTTCTTCAAAATAGCCACCCTTTGCTCTGATTACTGCTTTGCACACTCTTGGCATTCTCTCGATGAGCTTCAAGAGGTAGTCACCTGAAATGGTTTTCCAACAGTCTTGAAGGAGTTCCCAGAGGTGTTTAGCACTTGTTGGCCCCTTTGCCTTCACTCTGCGGTCCAGCTCACCCCAAACCATCTCGATTGGGTTCAGGTCCGGTGACTGTGGAGGCCAGGTCATCTGCCGCAGCACTCCATCACTCTCCTTCTTGGTCAAATAGCCCTTACACAGCCTGGAGGTGTGTTTGGGGTCATTGTCCTGTTGAAAAATAAATGATCGTCCAACTAAACGCAAACCGGATGGGATGGCATGTCGCTGCAGGATGCTGTGGTAGCCATGCTGGTTCAGTGTGCCTTCAATTTTGAATAAATCCCCAACAGTGTCACCAGCAAAACACCCCCACACCATCACACTTCCTCCTCCATGCTTCACAGTGGGAACCAGGCATGTGGAATCCATCCGTTCACCTTTTCTGCGTCTCACAAAGACACGGCGGTTGGAACCAAAGATCTCAAATTTGGACTCATCAGACCAAAGCACAGATTTCCACTGGTCTAATGTCCATTCCTTGTGTTTCTTGGCCCAAACAAATCTCTTCTGCTTGTTGCCTCTCCTTAGCAGTGGTTTCCTAGCAGCTATTTGACCATGAAGGCCTGATTGGCGCAGTCTCCTCTTAACAGTTGTTCTAGAGATGGGTCTGCTGCTAGAACTCTGTGTGGCATTCATCTGGTCTCTGATCTGAGCTGCTGTTAACTTGCGATTTCTGAGGCTGGTGACTCGGATGAACTTATCCTCAGAAGCAGAGGTGACTCTTGGTCTTCCTTTCCTGGGTCGGTCCTCATGTGTGCCAGTTTCGTTGTAGCGCTTGATGGTTTTTGCGACTCCACTTGGGGACACATTTAAAGTTTTTGCAATTTTCCGGACTGACTGACCTTCATTTCTTAAAGTAATGATGGCCACTCGTTTTTCTTTAGTTAGCTGATTGGTTCTTGCCATAATATGAATTTTAACAGTTGTCCAATAGGGCTGTCGGCTGTGTATTAACCTGACTTCTGCACAACACAACTGATGGTCCCAACCCCATTGATAAAGCAAGAAATTCCACTAATTAACCCTGATAAGGCACACCTGTGAAGTGGAAACCATTTCAGGTGACTACCTCTTGAAGCTCATGGAGAGAATGCCAAGAGTGTGCAAAGCAGTAATCAGAGCAAAGGGTGGCTATTTTGAAGAAACTAGAATATAAAACATGTTTTCAGTTATTTCACCTTTTTTTGTTAAGTACATAACTCCACATGTGTTCATTCATTGTTTTGATGCCTTCAGTGAGAATCTACAATGTAAATAGTCATGAAAATAAAGAAAACGCATTGAATGAGAAGGTGTGTCCAAACTTTTGGCCTGTACTGTATATGTGTGTGTGTGTGTGTGTGTGTGTGTGTGTGTTTATATGTTGAGGATGACTATCTAATTTGTGCATAAAAAGATAAAATTTACAACCAAGCACAAGACGTCATAAGTGATATTTGTGAACACTGATCAAAGTGATAAATGAGATGAACTGATGAGATTTGATGGTGAGAAAAGGCGAGCAGAAAACAGTCAGTCAGCATGTGTGCAGTTGGTGGACGGTCCCTTGTTTCTGAGGATCATCAGCAGAGAGAGTCCACAGCAGTACGCCAGACTCTTCACTATCAGCACTGCGTACAGCACACAGAGCAGCTTCACCCTGCACTGAGACTGGAAGGACACTGACACTGACACTGACACACACACACACACACACACACACACACACACAGATGTTGATCAGTATAACTTGGACTTTTCCAGACGGGACAACCAGCTTTACATGAAGACAGGGGTCGGCTACAATTTGAATGAAAGCTCAAAGGCCCTTATCAAATCCAACAAGTCAGGGCCCCAGCAAGCTTTTTAGGTGTGGAGCCAGGACAGTGACTTTAAATGTTGAAGTGAAAAAGGAAAGACTGGCATTGAAGGAGAGGCAGCAGGTGATCTTACAGTCAGCTTGCTGCAGAGCTGGCAGGTCTGTTGGCTCTCTCTCTGGAGGACAGGAGGCTGCTGGAGCTGGAACCTCTGAAAGAGAAAAGGAGTGAAATGTTTGGAGTGTCAGTGAGAAATGTCAGTCCTCTGCTCCTCTGCTCTCTTTGACAGTGTCTCCACATGAAATTGAATCACTGCTGAACACAGTCACCAAGCCTTCATTACCTTGTTCTGTTTGGGCCTCCACTGTTCCCCCATGGTGCTGGACGGAGCAGCGGTATTTATATGTGCTGTTCTCTTGCTGACTGATCAGCAAGATGGCGGCGGTGTGTCCCAACTCTCTGAGCACCAGCTGCTCTCCCTTAGCAGGGAGCAGAGGTCCATTCTCCTCTTGTCTTTTCCAGGAGAAGCGGACCCGAGGAGGAAACATGCCTGAGGCCAGACACAGCAGGGAGCTCTTCCCCTCCAGGTGGGCTCTGGATGCTGCTGGGTACACGCTCACCACGGGCTTCACTACCTGCTCATCTGAAGTTTGACAGCAGCAACAAGCAGCACAGACACACATTCACACAGTCAGCAGCAGCTTACAGCACTGCACTGCATTCAGTCTGATCCTGGAAACTACATGGACTCTGATCACTAAACTACTCATCAATACAGCACAAAGTTCACTACATATACTGGATTCACCTTCATATCAAACACACTGAGCAGCTACTGTCAGCATGTCTTCTATGGACACTAAAGAAACTATTCTTTATTTTAATGGACGTAAACTTCAGTCACTCTAATTGAACAAGAATTATTATTACATAAAAAAGTGTCACTTTTACTTTTAGTTTTCCTGTATTTTAAATAACTGACGGGTACATGAATACACATATTATACTTTACTACATATTTACCTTCACGTAAAACAAGAAACAATACATTTACCACCGTATACTTTACTCTGACCAATTTAAAAAAATTGATATATAAATAATATTTTTTTTCCACAATTCATATTAATTTTCAACAATTTTAACAACACACAATCACTTGTGAAATATGAATAAAAACTGATATGAAATGAAAATTAAGATGAAAACATACTGATCCTAAATGGAGTAACTTACAATATAATAAAGTATAAAAAATATAATATGATATGATATGATAATATAACATAATATAGTAAAGACATTTTCCTCCACAGAATTTACAGTTTTATTCTTCTATATTAAATATTTGATAAACAATTAACAATTATTTATATTGACATAAAATACAAATTTCCCTTTATTGATTACAATATAAACACAACAGGTTTCACATTTACCAACATAACAACTTTTAAATGTCAGTTTTTAGCTTCTTGTTAATATACAATTAACACAGCATGTCAGCGTGCACGACAGTCGTCTTTAAAAATAATACTCATTATGATAATATAAAATATAGTTTTTTCCTTTTGAAATTCAATCAGCTGTATTTACTTATGCATACAATCTGCCAACATTTACCCTCCAAAGAATATTTGCTGTCATATATTTAAGATGACACTGGAAATAATATATAGTTTTGATTTTGTGTGTATTTGTCTGTGTGTTTATGATCATATATCATCACTGATCAAATATCATTTAAATATTAAAACCACACTGTTGTGTCAAAAAGAATTAGTCAGTTTAAAACCTTTTTTGCCGTGTTGGGCATCGACCTTGTGGAACTTATTTATTTTTTTCATTATAGTAATTTGTTTTTTTGTTGTTGTTTTTTTCATTTCAAATTAAAAACAATAGGTTGGTACAGTTCATTTCAAAGTGTAACTTTAAAATATAAATACAAAGTCATATGAATTATAACAGCTAATCAATTGGCTGACAATATGACATACAAATCATAAAAATAAATACAATATATTGATATACATATATAAAATATAAATACATATATACTATGCAATGTAACCATAAATTGTAAACTACTGTAGCTTAATAAATGTCATGTCTTGATACTTTCTTTAAATGCCCTATTCATTTATTTAATATCGAACACTTTGGGTCTAATATATGATGAATAAAAATAATTAATTTTTCCCAAAAACATTTTTGTTATCTTTATAACCACCTGTAACTCTTAAATCAGGGTGATTGTAAATATAAAATGCTACTAGTTGTCGGAGGATTTGAACATTTCACAAACTGAAATCCTAAATTGTTCTTACTTGCCTGGTTTATCTCAACAATCTTTTTAAATTATGTGTTTAATATTAACTAATAAAGGAATAAATAATGACATATAATCCATATTCTAATAATGTTAACATAACAGATATAATCAGCAAGTTAATACACGAACAACTTTGACACAAGATAAATGTATGTACTTGATTATGTCTTTCTTCAGTGTTTAGTTATTTAAGTGAAACACACACTGACCTGGTATTAATCTCACAAATAAAATATATGTTTAGCTTTACGCTAACTTCTTATTAAAACAAATCCAGGTACGGCATGGTTCATAATTAATATCCACGGTAATCATTCATCAGCAAATTATAATCGAGCTGAATAAATTCTAAGAACATCTCAAACCTGCATTTAGTGATGATGCCAAAGAAAATGTTTTCAAAGCTTTCTAAGAAACAGCTGCGTTACAAACATCTGCCTGCTCTGTTTCACATCAGTATAAACCTAAATAAGGCCATTAGATAAACTTCTCTACCATCAAGAAACACACTAAAAACACACAAAAGACAAAAAGACTTTGTAATAAAAATTAAATTAAAAGTTTAAATGTGACTTACGTGAAGATACTGTGACATCAGTCCCCCGGCCCCAGTAGTCCAAAGCATCACAGTGCTACATCTGCATTCAGTGTCTAAACAAAAACCTCATGTACCAGAAAAATGCCTGAAAACGTCATTATGTGACTGAAATAAACATAAATCCTGGTCAGTATTATACCCTGGTGTCATCCTATGATCATGTGTTTTGTGCTGATTCTTAATCAGCTCTTAAAGTAAAGATTTACTGGAAGATAACATTTACATCTGCGCACTAACTGTGACTTTAAACGATTGATTAACTAACTTTTAACGACTAATCTGCTCATTAAAAATGATAAACACAGTGTTACCTCGTATTCCAATGAGAAATATTTCATCCTGTCCTTTTTCTCTGTCACAAGAATGGGAGAGTGTTGCAGATTGTTGCTGTTAGGTTTTTGTATGGCTCTATATCTCTGTGCTGCCCCGTAATTACACTGTGATAAACCCTCATACAAAAACCTGACACTGTTTCCTGCACTCGAGGAACAGGGACCTGTACTGTCAGCAGTGGGTAAGAATATCACAAAACTTCTATTCTAATTGACAAAACTATTTATACATGTTACACACTTCCTATTTAGCATTTCGCATTGTACATGTTTTAATCAGTTTATTGGGATTTCTTTTAAATTCAGTGTTGTTTTTTTCCTGTCATTGTCATTAATGTACCGTGACATGGCTTATGGTCATATTTGAATCTGAAAAATTTAACTTAAAAATGACTCCAAGGTCATCTTTTCAACATTAAAAAACAACTTTTAAGATATTGATGTAACATCAACCCACTGTATTGTGGTCAACAGCATCCTTTATCCAGACTGTAAAGCTGGATACAGTGCTCGGAAACTGTAGCAACATAGTCTGCTTTAGAAATTATATTTTATTTAATAAGTAAAATACTATTTTCTATTAAAAAATCTTAAAACAAAATAAGAAATAAAGGAGCTTTCAAACTCAGCTTGTTAAAGTGATAGTTCAGGTTTTTGGACATGAAGTTGTGTGAAACGCTGACCATCTGTAGCTCTGATGTGACGGTGTCACTACTGTCAATGAGCCTCCTGCTCTGAGAAATCGCCCGTAGCTTACCGGAGAAAAAGTAGTTCTGAAGATGTACGGGGGACACGTAACCAAAAGGTTTTAAGCTACAAAAAAGTATGCATGTGTTTTGTTAGACTATTTCAACAATTTTAAAACATTCCCGCATTACGTCAGACCATGCTATCAATTGGGACTATTTTCTGGCCAGTATCACTCCTAGGGGTGGGAATCTTTGGGCACCTTACGATTTGATTACGATTACGATTCAGGGGCTACGATTCGATTATAAAACGATTATTGATGCATCTTTAATTTATGTATATCGATGCACTTTTTCACAACACACATTTCTTTTTGTCTCACTGAATAAGCATTCAACACTTGCAATTTTTAAAAACAGTGCATTTGTAATAAGAAAGAGTTGAATTCATTTCCATTATATTTTATTAAACATAGAAATGGAAATGCTTGCAAACTGGAAAGTTACAACTTCGTTGTACGGAACCAAAGGTAACAACAGGTATCTTAATCACAAGATAAAATGCACAGTTAGAGTAACAAATGATTCGGTGGCGACAGACGTCCACGCATCACATGTAACCGCGTTCCTACCTGCCTGCCTTCAACAGTGAGGCCATGACTCCTGTTTTGGTTTGGTTGTAGAGTGTCGGTGAAATAGCGTCGGGATGGGATGGTGTATCTGGGCTCCAGTGTATGCAGCAGTGCTCGAAATCCCTGATTTTCCACGACAGAATAAGGACACAAATCCTTGGCAATAAATGTCGCGATGGCCTTCGTAATTCGCTTCGCCTTTTCCGATGAGGGTGGCAGCTTTCTAATTGCTTCCTCGATTGTTCTGTGGTCGGTAGCGCCACTAGTTGCCGCAGCAACAACAGCCTGCCATCTCTCTGACTCCTCCGTCAGGTGGAATCGAGTTACATGGCTTCTCATGTTTGTTGTGTTGCCAAAGTATTTTATTTTAGCACGACACAGTTTACATATAACGTGGCTCTTGTCCAATTCGCTTCCGCCGTCAACGTTGTAGAAGCCGAAGTATTTCCACACATCTGCTTTTAAATTAGAAGAAACTGTTCAGCTCTCACGGCGAGATGGGTGGCGGTCAGCCATGTTTGTTTTCCTCTGTGTGCGTGTCGGCGTGTCTGCTCCAGGTGAGCATCCCAAAGTGTCCCGGAGATGACACGTACCGCGCTTCTTAGTTCCGCATTATTTAGAACCTTCTGTATTGCTCTAATTAACAGATTTAAATAATCGAAATTTGGACGTTTGTGAATCGATTCAGATTCGTCCACGTCCGAATCGCGATGCATCTAAGAATCGGAAATTTCCCCCACCCCTAATCACTCCGCCGTGCAGGCCCGCAAGACAGCACGCCAACAGAAATCAATCAGACAGTTCATCACCACGCCGTGCAGGTGCGCAGGATAGCAACGGCTAACGAAAACTTCACCGGCTGTTTCCAACAGAGAACCAGTAGGCTATTATTAGTGAGGAAAAAGATGTACTAGCCCTATATATACACCTACTACTACAGCGTGAACACCGGCTCAGGCTCACGACACACCCTCGTCAGCTGCAGGTAAACAGAGGAATACCAAAATGGTGCGAATTTGTGATTTCCCCAGCTGTGGGAATAAAAACATTGCCGGCTCCCAATTCCATTGGTTTCCTGTTACAGATGTAACCCCGTAGGCAACTTTGGCTAACCCACCACCAGAACAAAGCAGAGACTGGTCATAATCACATATGAATTCACATTTCTATGTGATTGATTACTCATGTCATGGATTTAGCAGTTCGCCTAATATAATAAACTAAATGCCGACGGTAAAACGGGCCGCGTATAATGTACTCTCCACAACACAACAGGCTATTAGTTCAATCAAACATTTTGTTTTACAGACAATCAGTTACAGACATCGTTATATAGACTGGTATTAGGTAATATAGTATCTCTCTTTGGGCACAGCAGTGCGGAAATTGCGTTTTCTCTGTCCGTCGGGATCTGTGGGCAGCTGAGGTGAGCTTGACATACGCGCAGCTGCCTCACCCTCGCCGGCTTGGTAGCGAGGAAACCGATGGAATTGAGAGCCGGCGATGTTTTTATTCCCACAGCTGGGGAAATCACAACTTCGCACCATTTTGGTATTCCTCTGTTTACCTGCAGCTGACGAGGGTGTGTCGTGAGCCTGAGCCGGTGTTCACGCTGTAGTAGCAGGTGTATATATAGGGCTAGTACATCTTCTTCCTCACTAATAATAGCCTACTGGTTCTCTGTTGGAAACAGCTGATGAAGTTTTCGTTAGCCGTTGCTATCCTGCGCACCTGCACAGTGTGGTGATGAACTGTCTGATTGATTTCTGTTGGCGTGCTGTCTTGCAGGCCTGCACGGCGGAGTGATACTGGCCAGAAAATAGTCCCAATTGATAGCAAGGTCTGACGTAATGCTTGGATGTTTTAAAATTGTTGAAATAGTCTAACAAAACACATGCATACTTTTTTGTAGCTTAAAACTTTTTGGTTACGTGTCCCCCGTACATCTTCAGAACTACTTTTTCTCCGGTAAGCTACAGGCGATTTCTCAGAGCAGGAGGTTCGTTGAGAGTAGTGACACCGTCACATCAGAGCTACAGATGGTCAGCGTTTCACACAACTTCATGTCCAAAAACCTGAACTATCACTTTAAGGGACTTGAAGAACACTGAACAAAATGCATTCAGATGAAAATAAATGTGAGATTATATAACTGGTAACATTTTTAAATACTGTTGTAAATTTGTTGAATAAAAATTGAAACATCAAAGCAATTGAGAATGTTTAAATTTGATTAGAGCTTCATTTCATTTGGTCTTTTTGGCAGATATCAGTAGATGACAGGGTAATAAAACAAAATAAAGATTATTCTTCTGTAATTGGTTTTAAAGATGAGGAGAAGGTCATTAAAGTCCACTCTTTGTTGCTGTTTTAGACAAGTTGTGAATGAAGCATACTGCAGGGGAACACCGGGGTTTTTGTTCAGGTCTACTGATGCTTTGTGTCACTGTGGCTCTCTGGCACAGTAATACACAGCAGTGTCTTCAGGCTGCACATTCTGTCCGTTTAGAGTCACTGTGTTGCTGGAAGAGTCTAAGCTGATACTGAACTTGTTCTTCAGTGAATCTTTGTAGTGAGTGCCTCCAGTATATTTCATTCCAATCCACTCCAGTCCTTTCCCTGCAGGCTGTCTGATCCAAGCTGTGTTGTAGCTGCCCATAGAATAAGAGACCTGACAGGTGATGGTGAGACGTTGACCTGGCTGCACAGTCACAGAGACTGGCTGCGTCAACTGTTCACACTTCACACCTGTTAAATTCATTCAAATAAACACAAGAAGTTTGTGCTCTAAAAAAGGATCAGCACTCAGTAAATAACCTCCTAAGCCCTACGATAAGCTATTATGACAAGGCTTAACTATGCAGACCAGTGAGCAGTGATAACTAACATGTCTTTGGGGTCATCGGGTGGGAACCTCCTTTCACCGGTGTTTCGTCTAGTTGGTCCCATGACACCTCCAGGAGGCTAGACAGTGATCTCTGGCGTCCCAGAGACACTCCCCTAATGCCAGGTCTCACTGCTCCCCTCCCCGCACCCACCCAATAACCTCCTTTATCTTACTTACACATGGCTTTCTCAGCCCAAACAGCACTGCCACCTTCAACCAAACCCAGGCTCCGTACATGCGAGCTCCAGGCAGAAGCACGGCTGATACTACCTTTCCTAGCACATTCACCATCCTCTGTTTCACACGCTACATAGCATAACTACAATATAAGCTAAAGTTAAAGGTGATAAATAAACTTACAGGATCAGCAAACACACTCACCTTGCCGCATGGCCTCAAACAAAATGGATTCAAATAGGCCACTCCCACACTTAAATACTTCCTCTTCCTGGATTTCCTCCTGAGAGGAAGTGGATCTCTCCACCTGATCTCAAGGAGTTATGTGCCCTGCTTAGTAGTTCCCCCTGCTGGCCCCCAACTGACATTACTTCTTCTGTAATAGATAAACTGGCTACATTTAATTGCTTCATCTGACATTTCCCTCACTGTCTTCCTCAAACTCTGTCCCCGCGCTCTGAGTTCCCCCAGGAGCGAGACAGCTGATCTTGCTATGAATCCCCTACACCCCACTTCCACTGGACAAATCCTAGTCTTCCATCCTCGCTGCTCAGCTTCTGCTCCTAAGTCTGCATATCTAAGCTTTTTTCTTTCATAGGCTTCTTCCACTGAGTCTTCCCAAGGAACTGTCAGCTCAATGAAATAAACTATCTGTTGACTCACTGACCACAACACTATGTCAGGCCTCTGCCTGGTACAAACTATTTCCTGGGGAACAACAAGCTTTCCCCCTAAATCTACTTGCATTTCCCAGTCACAAGCACCTTCTAGGCGGCCACACCCTTGCCTCCTCACTAACTTATCCCTTCTGTATTTCTCTCCCTCACGGACAAACTGAATTGCTAAACTCCTATCCTTAACACCTTCTGAATTCACCTGTCTTTGTTCCCCTTCAATGCCTGCAGCTAAACATTTCAACACCTGGTTATGTCCCCATGTGTATCGGCCTTGTGACAAGCTAACTTTACAGCCTGACAAAATATGCTTTAAGGTTGCGGTACGTGAACACAATGGGCATGATGGGTCCTCATTTACCCACAGTTTTAGGTTCTGGGGGGTTGGTAACACATCGTATGTAGCCCCTACCAGGAATCTAATACGATTCTCCTCCATACTCCACAGGTCCCTCCAACTAAGCTTCCTCTTCTCTACACTTTCCCAATTCAACCACTGTCCCTGTTTAGCCTGGGCCACTACTTTTGCACCCCTTAGCATCTCTTCCTGTCTGCGTATCTGTTCCACAACCAGCTTTCTTTTATCTTTGAGACCTGCTGTATTCCATACCAGTTTGCCTGAACCAAGCCCCAGGCCTCCCCGGCCAAACTGAACATTACCTACAATCTCTGCATGCCTAAGAGCTGCCTCTGCCTCCTGAACTGCCGATCTTGGGTTCCACTTCCTCCCCTTGGTTGGATTTGGAACCACACTCCTAACTACCACGTCCTTACTCCCAGATAACAAGAGCTCTGTCCTGACCTTGGTACATTTAAATTCCTCTGTTAAACTAGATACTGGCAGCTGAAGTATCCCTTTTCCATACAATGCAACACTACTTAGGCACCTAGGAGCGCCCAACCACTTCCTAATATAGGAGCTAACCGACCTTTCAATTCTCTCCACAACGGATATTGGAATTTCATAAACTGACAATGGCCACATTAACCTAGGATATAGCCCAAATTGCAAACACCACAACTTCAACTTTCCTGGAAGTTCTGATTTATCTATTCTATCCAATCCTTCTGCCACATCTTTCCTAAATTTCACCACCTGTTCCTTATCATTCAACTCTATTGTACCACCTCTTTACTGACTTTTCCCTAATTGTTGGGACGTCCTCATCATCTATGACAAACTTCCTATCACTTAACTTCCCTCTACATATCGAGATGCTTCTAGATTTACTAGGCTTGATTTTCATGCTGGCCCACTTGAGGTTCTTATTTACCTTCTCTAGAGAAAATGATCTGTAACAAATGATCAAATTAACCCTATGGGCCCTAATGACGCATAGTGCGTCCAAATTCACACCTGTTCTTCTCTATGGATTTTCTCCGCGACCGTTCGTCATAGTGAGAAGCCACTCATATCACGTGAAACAGCGGAACTGAAGCCTTCCGACAAGACTACTTGTAGGTAGTCCAATGTTTTCACAGCGGAAAAAAAAAAGATAAAGTTACACTAAAATTATGTATAACAGAGCTTTCATACAGCTCTGCAAACACATTACTCTTGGATGGATTACTCGCGAATGCAGGCTCGCACAGAAATGCCACGCATATCACATGAAAGCGCAGGACTAGAGCTTTCCAGTGATACCACATATCCACATATCATTGTGCTGTCATCCCATCATGCTATAAATCCAGATCAATTGTCTACAAAATAAAAACCTGACGAATTTCTTTACAACCCATTATACAGATCTTGTTATCAGTCACTTCATATAGTGAGGAATATTGTATCTTACCACGTCTTAGGCTTGGGTGTGTTTCTCTCTGTCTATCCACATTTGTAGTCCGGCTTTCAAGATGCAAATATCTTCATATTGTCCAGTTGACACTCCATCAAACTGTGTATGACAAGACCAGCGCACTTCACCTTTGCGCACCCAGACAACTGAGGCCTAATTATGCATGCGTGACAGGGCTGTAGTCACCATATACATTGAGGGGGACACGCCCCCCCCCCCCCCGCCCAGTCACCAAAATGCCCCCCCAATATATAACTGAAACTGAAAAACAACAACAAAAAACGTTCAGGTCAGGTCAAAGAGCAGCACGGAGCACAGAGAAGTAAGTCAAGATCATGTCGACAAGAAAACGTCCAGAATTTTTTTTTACTGCAAACAAAGTGGCACATATTATCTTGGAGGACATCATTGCACTTGGTTGACTATTTTTCTATGATCTTAGATGTAAATATTGCATATTTCTTTCAGATAAAACACATTTTGAACTTGTGAATGAGTCAATGGAATTTCTTGCAATAATGAAAAATACTGGCAATCATGTCCTCCTGGCACAAACCACATGTTTTGGACAACTGTGAAGTGACAGAATGTCCCAGCATCATGGTTCTTATATTACCAGATTCCAGAGAGTCTCCCCTCTTCATATATGGCAGAATATGTCAACTTCCAACTTGCTATGCTGAGATACATGTAAAAATGTAAGAATTTAGTAACATGGATTTTGGTTTTTCATTGATATAAAAATTAATATAACTGACAACTGACAGATGAAGAGAAGTACTTCCTGCTAAAGAATGAGTGGTTCAAACATAATTATAAATACCCACAAACAAAGTTTGGTGAAAGGCAATTATGCTATAGTATGAAGTGGGAACATGATAAGATGGGATTAATCTAATATGATGTGTGTAGTCCTTTATAGATGTAGCCTCTTAATTTGGCAGTCAGAGTGCACCAAATTAAAGCCTCTTGATATATAATTGATAAAAATTTCTGACCCCCCCACGTGCACCACGACTAAATGACCTCAGTATTTCAAAAATCCTGCGTACGGCCCTGGATGAGAGGGTAATAAAACAAAATAAAGATTATTCTTCTGTAATTGGTTTTAAAGATGAGGAGAAGGTCATTAAACTCCACTCTTTGTTGCTGTTTTAGACAAGTTGTGAATGAAGCATACTGCAGGGGAACACCGGGGTTTTTGTTCAGGTCTACTGATGCTTTGTGTCATTGTGGCTCTCTGGCACAGTAATACACAGCAGTGTCTTCAGACTGCACATTCTGTCCGTTCAGAGTCACTGTCTTGCTGGAAGAGTCTAAGGCAACAGTGAACTTGTTCTTCAGTGAATCTTTGACAGTGGTGTCACGACTGATCCACTCCAGTCCTGTCCCTGCAGGCTGTCTGATCCAATGTGTGTAGTCGCTGCTCACAGAATAAGAGACCTGACAGGTGATGGTCAGACGTTGACCTGGCTGCACAGTCACAGAGGCTGGCTGTGTCAACTGTTGACACTTCACACCTGTTAAAAGGAGAAAATGATTTGTAACAAATGATCAAATTTACAAAAGAAGAACTGTTGACTTTGACAAATCCAGAGAGACTCACATCCAGCTGCCAACAGCAGCAGCAGAGCTACAGAGAACATGGTTGATGTTGAAACTGACGTGCTGTGAACTCCACTGACAGCCTGATGTGATGTTTTTATAGCTGAGTAACAAGGAAGCTCACTGAGTTTGCATAGAATCAAACATATGAAGCATCAGTGTTGGTCTGACTGGAGCCAATAGAAGAGTCTGTTCAGTGTTATTATGTCTGCAGAGTGACAACAAATCACTTGTGATAATTTAATTCATTACCCACTGACATGTAACATTTTCCAAATGTCCCTGCATTTACAGAAAATATTCAAGTGTTAATTTTGTCATATGATACAAAATGCATGCCTGAATATATAGTACTGATGCTTCTGGTTTGCAGGTTTAAACAGAAAAAATTTAAACGGTAAATGGCCACAAAACAGCTTTAGTGTTAACATGAAGTTAACATTAATCACTGTTTTCAACATGTTTTGGATTGTGAACATTTCAGGTTTCTATTTATCTTCAGATCCAGCCAATTTCTGTGATCAAACGTTGTTCTGATGTGCTTTACTTGTGTTTTTTTTATTGAGGGGGTGATATTCGGAGGAACTGATGAGTTTACAGTCAAATATAGAGAAATCTAATGTGGATATATCAAAGTGCTTTTGCAGGTGGTGAGAACTCTGATGTCATTAAGATCACATTGCTGTTTGTTGTCTGTGGAGGTTTTTGTGCAGCTGTTCCACTTTCTTCAGTCACTGTGCTTTGTCGAGTACAGAAGTAAACAGCAGAATCTTCTGCTGTCAGGCTCTTGACCTCGAGGTACTGAGTGCTGCTGGGCACATCTTCAGTCATGATGAAACGGCTTTGAAAGGAGCTGCCATAGCTAGCAGAGTTTGAACCTGTGTTCATCCTCCCAATCCACTCCAGAGCATTCCCTGGCCTCTGTCGTATCCAGTGCAGATAGTTGCTTGTCATGCTATAACCAGAAATGATACATGACATCTTCACTGTCTCTCCAGGTCTTTTCACCTCAGAGGAAGACTGGTCCAGTTTGATCTCACTCCAAACTCCTGTAAGTAAAGAAATGATCATTATCCATCAAACTTGTGTAATCACAGGTTGCACATTTTTAAAAGCATCAAACAAGATTTAAGTTTCTCACCATGAATAGTAACTACAAATAATAAACTCCAGATAACTGTATTTTCCATTCTGTGATAAACACTGTAGTTCAGTGCTTTCTGATCTGAGTGTTTCAGAAATATATCAAACTGTCCCAGTGATCTGCCACAAGTTGCTGATGGTGTGTTTATAAGAGAGGAAGAGTTTGCATAGACCTCCCTCTGTGGGTTTAAACAGGGAACATGTGACACAGATACATTTCCATAAGTAGAGTATCTCTACAAGAACGACACGGGAAACTGTAAAATATTAATATCCTGGCAACTAATTTCTGCTCCAATGGAAGATAACGGGACAACGACAATCTTTAACTAATGGTGCAATGAAGAGCTTTTTGGCTAAATTACAAAAAGTAATTTACATTGTTTGTTTTGTATTTGTGAAGAGGCAGAGCTACTGTTTAAGTTATAATGAAGTTACCAGATGTTATTTTCCATCCCATTACATGGTAACAGGGCACATTTTGCCCCATCCTCTCTGGGCATCACAATACACAAAAGTAAATGATTAAAACATGTCATATACATCTTGTATTCAGGGAAAATCAAGCCTATCTAACTCTCTTCTATACTGATGTTGGCTGCAGTGGAAGTCAGATGACATCTACACAGATGCATTAAATACATGATCAGTATGAGTCAATGAGTCAAACTCAGTCAGTCCTAGACTGCCCTCTAGAGTTTTGAAAGAGGGACTCAGCATGGAGACACATGACGTTTTGTTCATTAGGTCTGTTTAATAGTCTGAACTCTGTGGATGTTGTATTCTGTCACTGTCTGCTGAGAGAGAGGAGATCTGACCTGTTTGAGTCTTCTTCCAGTCTGTATGGTGATACAATTATTTCACTGCAATGATCTATAATGTTTATTTATTGTTGTTGTTTTTTTCTTTTTACATTTGGTACAATATCAGATAAAGAGTGGCCTGTGGGACTCTGGGTGAAGTGTTCAGAAGTCCTGCTGTTCCAGTTTTATAATTACGGTTGGATCAAAGTGGTGTCTCATGATCAGGTTTATTCTTTTCTCTCTATCTTAGTATCATATTCAGTGTTTTAGTGCATTCATTGTGCCTTGGTCAGAGTCTGCACCTTCAGCCCCTGATTCTGTATACTGCTCCTAAATTAGCACATGCAGTAATTTCTTTCAACCCCAAAGCAAAGACAGTTGTTGTTTATCAGCCCAGTCAGAGGGGTTACTGTAGGTTTTTGTACAGCTGCTCAACCAACTCCAGTCACTGTGTGTCTCGAGCACAATAATAAACAGCAGAATCTTCAGTTTTCAGACTGTTCATCTGCAGATACACCTGCTGTCTGCTGTTGTCTCTGGAGATGGTGAACCGGCCTCGAACTGACTGAGAGTAGTAGATGTAGCCACTGCTACCACTGATACTGGCAACCCACTCCAGTCCTTTTCCAGGAGCCTGTCTGATCCAGGCCATGTAGTAGTAATCAAAGTCTAACCCAGAGGCTGTACAGGTCAGTCTTTGAGATTCTCCAGGCCTTTTAATCACTGGTTCAGATTGTGTCAGAGTCTGACCATTAACACCTGTCAAGACAGCAAGAAAACCATGACATGCAACAAATTTACAACCTAAAAGAAAACCTAATATAGTAATCAACAAAAATCTTCACCTGCCCAGCAGATAGTTAAAAGCAGCAGTCCTGTCCTATAGTCCATTATGTTAAACTGTGTGTCCACTGTTCTCTGTCCTCCTCTCTGCAGTCAGATAAGTAGAGGTGGAAGATATCTGAGTTTTGCATTGACTCCTCCTTTTACATAAACAGAGTCTTCTGTTCAATCTCTCCTTAAAATTAATTTTCATATTCTGGCTTTTCCCCCTAACTAACAGTATTTGTGTGATTATTTTAAAGAATCATTTCTGTCATCATCTCTCATGACAACCTGATGTTATTATTATCCTTGTTTTACTGTAAGTCTTTTTTTTTGACATGTGAACTTCCTTTTTTTTTTTTTGCTGTGAGACGTCCAATGCAATGTTAAAATAATGGAAAATTGCTACTGTTTGTAAATATATAAGAAACAAATGTTTGAGTGCATGTAGTCTGAAAATCAACTTGAAGGCTTGGTTTGAAAAAGGCAAACATTTCATTTCAACCTGGAAACTGACTGTTTTTTTTTTTTTTTGCAGTAATAGAATTTATTTTTCCATTTAATTTTCGCTGTGTTACTGCTTGTGCTCTGTAGTTTTGAATTTTTTATTGTTAATAAATCTTATGCACAATATTGAAAGATGAAAAAAATCAATTTTAAAAACTAAATCCTAAAGACAGCTCAGCTACATGTCGTATCTTTATTTCATTACACATCTGATTGTGGCATTTTTCACACACTCTCATGAGCAACCTTCATTTGCATTTTGTTGAAGAATCTTTAAATTTAAACTGAATCAGCTGATGGTGTAAACAGTGTGTCTTCCAGAGGGAACATGAAGAGAAGTCATTTATTATGTAAGGAACATAATTGTTTCAGTGAAAGAGCTTATATAGACTTTTATTCCACCATCTACATGGTTAATTTAATGATAGGATTTACTGTATAAAATGTCTTAAAAGTCATGAAGTTAGTGCAGGTTAATGTAAAAAATAAAGTAATGTATGACACAGAGCTCAGCCAAGCAAGACGTTACTGTAGTTCAGCTCATGTTGTGATCACAGTCAGGTTGTCTTCTTATAAGTGCAGATGTTGCCATGAGTCATGGTAAACTGTCCCAAAACACTGAGACATACTTTATCATTTGTTAACTGGACGTCATTCAGTGGAAATTGTGTTTTCAAAGCCCTGACATGCTTCAGTGCTTCTCATACAGACATCAGTGTTGTTCAGTGTTTGTACAGCTTTGTAGTCTCATGTGTCACTGTGGCTCTCGTGCATAATAATAAACTGCAGAGTCTTCTTCTTTCACACTCTTCACCTCTAAGTACACAAGATTTCTGGAAGTGTCTTTGGTGATGGAAAACTGGCCTTGGAGACTCTGGGCAAATATGGTGCCAGTTCCACCATCAATGCGTCTGATCCATTCCGGTCCTTTCCCTGGTTTCTGATGGATCCAGTGCAGCCAAGCCAGAGACAGTCCTTCCACTTTACAGGACAGAGTGACTGATCCTCCAGCTCTGCTGACCACTGGCTCTGAGGAGGTGAGCGACTGGCCCTGAGCAGCTGAAAGACACACAGAGTTTAGATAACCAGGGAGCCAGCAGACATCCAAAGATCCTTCTCTCCTCCTCCACAGGACACCGACTTCACTCACCCGAAATTAGAGCCAAGAGGACGACACTCTGTACAACTGTCATGGTGGGAACTTGATTGAGTCTAAACTTGTAAAGACTGTTATGGTGGATATATACTGTGTAGACAGATTGGGTGGGGATTGTGCATCAGTGTGTGGATTTACATTTTAGCAGTTGGAGTTTGTGAAGGAGTGCTCGACTCTGAGAGAGAGAGAGAGAGAGAGTTCAAAACAGACTGAGACACCAGCATTAAAGATGTTGTTCAGTGTTTCTCCTTTTCTTAATTTACACAACATGCTGCACTGTCAGTCTCATTAGTTAGCTTAAGAAGTGATTGGTCACCTCAGTGAGGTGGATTACTGCTAACAGAGGAAGAATGTGACAAAGTAAGACATAGTTTTTCCTCTATCAGCCCAAGAAGTGAAAGTTTGTCTCATTGCAGTATCACTTATTCATTCAGCTTTCATCACAATGTCTCTCAGGCACAAGAACAAACAGCAGGTCCTTTAGTCTCCTGGCTGTTTATCTTGTAATCTATATGAGATGGTGAGCAAAAAGAAAGTAAGCTCACAGTAGATGTGAGTATGAAGCTGTAGTTCAGGGTTTGAATGTCAGACAGTTGATATTAATGAGAACAGCAGATCTGAGTTTCTCCTCATCGTGACAGAGGAGAGAGAAACTTGACACTGACTGCCATCTAGTGTTTTTATATCCAGAACTGCAGCATTATCTTTCACTACAATGTTGTGTCCTGCTTCATATGTCATATAATAAATACATTTATGTGGCTTAAATATGTACATGTAGCATTTCTCTCAATCATACTGTACATTGATTTCAGCAGATTGTTTCACTGTCTCTGGCTGTTATGTGAGGTAGTAGTGATTACAATGACACATTTTGTTTAATTTATGTGTTTAATTGTTGCTAGATAACGTTGTTTCTTTAAGATTTTATTAAAAAATACAACAGCGCAAGATAAAAATATTAATAAAATTCTTCCTTGTTGTCTTTCAGCATAGTAAGAATGAGCACTGTAGGTTTTTGTACAGCTGCTCAACCAACTCCAGTCACTGTGTCTCTCGAGCACAATAATAAACAGCAGAATCTTCAGTCTTCAGACTGTTCATCTGCAGATACACCTGCTGTCTGCTGTTGTCTCTGGAGATGGTGAACCGGCCTTTGACTGACTGAGAGTAGTAGATGCGGTCACTATCATACTCAATACTAGCAATCCACTCCAGTCCTTTTCCAGGAGCCTGTCTGATCCAGGCCATCCAGTAGCTACTAATGTCTAATCCAGAGGCTGTACAGGTCAGTCTGTGAGATTCTCCAGGCCTTTTAACCACTGGTTCAGACTGAGTCAGAGTCTGACCATCAACACCTGTCAAGACAGCAAAGAAAACCATGAAATGTCAGAAACACAAATGAGAACTGTGTCAAGTCAATGTCAATGAAAATCTTCACCTGCCCAGCAGATAGTTAAAAGCAGCAGTCCTGTCCTATAGTCCATCATGTTAAACTGTGTGTCCACTGTTCTCTGTCCTCCTCTCTGCAGTCACATAAGTAGAGGTGGAAGATATCTGAGTTTTGCATTGACTCCTCCTTTTTAATGAACAGTTTGTTCTATTATTGTCCCTGTTTTACTGTGAGTCACTTTGGACCATTACAACACATCTATTTAACATGGCAGATGCTTCTGTTCAATACAACTTACTAATAATGGAATATTGCTACTGGTGATAAAATTAAAAAAGTTATTCATAATGTTGTAAAATTGGTGTCAGCTCATTAGTATGAAAATCACCACGTAGGCTTCATTTGAGATGAAATCTTAACTTTTTTTAAGATTTTGTCTGACGAAATTAAAATTAGAATTTCATGTTTTCTTTTCAAGGGAAACTGACTTCCACATGTTTTCAGTTGTGTTTTGGCCTGCAGCTTCGACTGGTTGGATTTTTCTTGTGAAAAATCTAATGCACAGTTTTATTAGACCAAAACGAATCACTTCCAGTTCTGACAAATATTCAGCTGCATTTATTTATTACTTGAAAAGTTTATTGTTTAACAGTTTATAAAAGTGTAGAACAGTTCTTGTCATGAATAAATACACTGATGTATCAGTGATTATCAAGTTCAGGTTTTGAAACTGATGAAAACAGCTGCTATTAAATCAAGTTAAAAACTTTTTTTTTCTTAAATCTAAAGTCTGTTTCTCTCTGTACTGTAACAGTGAGCTGGTGTTGAAATCATTAGTGGTCTGAGGGCTCCTCCTCTGGTGGCTTCATGTTACAAGTGTTCAGGCACTGAGGGGTTTTTGTTCAGGTCTACTGATGCTTTGTGTCACTGTGGCTCTCTGGCACAGTAATACACAGCAGTGTCTTCAGGCTGCACATTCTGTCCGTTTAGAGTCGCTGTGTTGCTGGAAGAGTCTAAGCTGACACTGAACTTTGAACGTTGACCTGGCTGCACAGTCACAGAGGCTGGCTGTGTCAACTGTTCACACTTCACACCTGTTAAAAAGAGAAAATGATTTGTAGCAAATGATCAAATTAACAAAAGAAGAACTGTTGACTTTGACAAATCCAGAGAGACTCACATCCAGCTGCCAACAGCAGCAGCAGAGCTACAGAGAACATGGTTTATGTTGAAACTGACGTGCTGTGAACTCCACTGACAGCCTGATGTGATGTTTTTATAGCTGAGTAACAAGGAAGCTCACTGAGTTTGCATAGAATCAAACATATGAAGCATCAATGTTGGTCTAACTGGAGCCAATAGAAGAGTCTGTTCAGTGTTATTATATCTGCAGAGAGACAACAAATCACCTCTGCTTTACACAGTGATGAAACTTTATTACACACTGAACAGTAACATTTAGAAAATGTCCCTGCCTTTACATCAATGAAACAACTGTTAACTTTGTTTAAGCCTACTGTAAACTATCAGTGCCTAAATGTGTTGCATTAGCATGTATATATGCTTCTAAAGCATTCGATCATGTTAATCATGAGAAATTATTTTTAAAATTGTCTAAAAGTGGGGTCCCTGGTTTTTTAATTAGAATCTTGGTTTATTGGTACTCGCATCAGACGATGAGAGTGCGATGGGGGAATGTAACATCTGTTCCCTTCCATGTGACCAATGGTGTTCGCCAGGGCAGAATTCTGTCTCCTTTTCTTTTTAATGTGTATATGAATGATTTGTCTTTGATTTTAAATACATGTGTTACAGGTTGTAGGGTTGGTGACTCACTAATTAATCACCTAATGTACGCAGATGATTTGGTCATCTTTAGCCCATATAGTGCTAGTCTCCAACAGCTTCTGAGAATATGCACACAGTATGGTGCTGATTTTGATATAAAATACAACGCTAAAAAGAGTAAGATCATGACTGTCAGAACTAGAGAAGACAGACAGTCAACCTTCCCTGACTTCTATCCTTCTGGCACTGCACTCAGTGTGTGCAGTGAGATTACATATTTGGGCCATATTATCACAAATGACCTGTCTGATGACAAGGATATCTATAGGCAGCGTCGGAAGCTGTATGCCCAAGCGAACATGCTGTGTCGTAAGTTTAGCATGTGCTCTGTATCTGTGAAGATCTCACTCTTTAGAGCGTATTGTACACCTTGTACTGCCTACCTGTGGTGTCATTATAAAGAAGGCAGCATTAGAAAAATCACAGTGGCTTATAATGACAGCATGAGGCTGCTGCTGAGAGCTTCAAGAAGCTCCAGTGTAAGCCATATGTTTGTTAGTGTCGGGGTACCTACCTGCTCTGCTGTTCTACTTAACCTGATGTATAGATTATGTGTAGGGCATCTGAGTCAGAAAATGACTTAATCGGTGTTTTGGCTAACCCTCTACGCAGTTCTGTCAGATTTTCTTCCAGACTGTGGAACCATTGGCGAACATGTCTGTATGTTAGACACTGAACATTGTGGAAGGCTTTGTATTTTTCTTGTGTGTTATTTTTCTTTCTTATTTTTACTCTGCTGTTTTTACTGTGTTTTTCATTGTGATATGGATCCCCCTGGGAATATATACTATGTACTGCACTCATTAATTCATTGATTTTCTTACTTACTGAACTTTATCGATTTGATGTTATTAACTACAACATTGGGTTTTTGACGATCATGTTATGACTCACTTTAGGGGGCACATCATTTTATTGTGTCTTCATTTGTAGAAACTGAAAGTAGTATAATTTCAGCAACCAGATTTATTTTTTTTTTTTTTTTCGGGCTTTTGCCTTTAATTGATAGGAGAGAGTGAAATGGGGGAGTGAGAGAGTGGGGGGACAACATGCAGCAAATGATTGCGAGCCGGAGTCGAACCTGCAACCGCTGCAGCGAGGCATCGCCTCTGTACTTGGGGCACCGGCGCTATCCACTACTCTACTGACGCCGCTCAGCAACCAGATTTTTGTGCTGTCTTTGGCCATTTTATGAAAAAGTGATGTTTATTGTGTGTTAGGGTTTCTTTATGTTTAGTGATTTGTAATAGTATTTCTCAAGAACACTTTTTTCAGTTTGTACAGTGGAGGCTGCAGAGATTAATTCATTATTTAGGACATATTTGTAATGTGAAACATAAAATATAAACCATTAGATATAACATTATACAGAAAATACAACATTACATTTTATAGTAATACAAAAAAAATACTTAATGCTTCGGCTCTAACAGCCTGAAAGAAGACGTGCACTGTAGGTTTTTGTACAGCTGCTCAACCAACTCCAGTCACTGTGGCTCTCGATCACAAAAATGTTTCACTTATTACAAATTTTAATGTTTAAAAATGTTCAAAAGTGAAATTCATTTTTCACTGCAGTTTTTATAACATCTGCATATTAAGAATGGCAACCATTTAAAAAAGCTAAAGATTGTTTACTTCCCTCAATGTTATTTAATTTCTTGTTAAGTTGATGTTTAACAATTTATAAAAAATGAAGTTTTTATTGTGGGAATACATACAATGATGTACCAGTGATTGTAACCTCCAAGTACTTGATCAAAACAGCTGCTGTTCAATTAAATTATGGACCTTGAATAAAATCTTCACTCTGTTCCTCCTTGTACTGTAACAGTGAGCTGGTGTTGAAATCATTAGTGGTCTGAGGGCTCCTCCTCTGGTGGCTTCATGTTACAAGTGTTCAGGCACTGAGGGGTTTTTTGTTCAGGTCTACTGATGCTTTGTGTCACTGTGGCTCTCTGGCACAGTAATACACAGCAGTGTCTTCAGGCTGCACATTCTGTCCGTTTAGAGTCACTGTTTTTATGGAAGAGTCTGTGCTAATACTGAACTTGTTCTTCAGTGAATCTTTGTAGTATGTGGTGTATCCAACAGCTGCCATTCCAATCCACTCCAGTCCTTTCCCTGCAGGCTGTCTGATCCAATGTGTCCAGTAGCCACTAACAGAATAAGAGACCTGACAGGTGATGGTCAGACGTTGACCTGGCTGCACAGTCACAGAGGCTGGCTGTGTCAACTGTTCACACTTCACACCTGTTAAAAGAAGAAAATGTTTTGTAACAAATGATCAAATTAACAAAAGAAGAACTGCTGACTTTGACAAATCCAGACAGACTCACATCCAGCTGCCAACAGCAGCAGCAGAGCTACAGAGAACATGGTTTCTGTTGAAACTGACGTGCTGTGAACTTCACTGACAGCCTGATGTGATGTTTTTATAGCTGAGTAACAAGGAAGCTCACTGAGTTTGCATAGAATCAAACATATGAAGCATCAATGTTGGTCTAACTGGAGCCAATAGAAGAGTCTGTTCAGTGTTATTATATCTGCAGAGTGACAACAAATCACCTCTCATAATTTAATTCATTACACACTGTAACATTTTGTCTTAGTGTTAATTGTTAATTTTGTTTCATGGTACAAAATGCATGCCTGAATATATAGTACTAATGCTTCTGGTTTGCAGGTTTAAACAGAAAAAACTTAAATGGTAAATGGCCACAAAACGGCTTTAGTGTTAACATGAAGTTAACATTAATCACTGTTTTCAACATGTTTTGGATTGTGAACATTTCAGGTTTCTATTTATCTTCAGATCCAGCCAATTTCTGTGATCAAACGTTGTTCTGATGTGCTTTACTTGTGTTTTTTTTTTTTTTTGTTGTTTTTTTTGAGGGGGTGATATTCGGAGGAACTGATGAGTTTACAGTCAAATATAGAGAAATCTAATGTGGATTGATGGACTAAGAGTCTCATCCTACTCTCTAATGTGCTATGTGTGAGCTCAGTCCTGCGTGTTCTTTAATGAAGCAATAGGAGAAGATATTCGGTCTCAGTTAATGTAGTTTATTAAGCAGTAAAGGAATAAAATTACAGAGCTCTGGGTCTCAACTTCACGTCCCTGACGAACAACAAAGGTGTGTCAGTTCACCAAGTCTGACCTCCTGTCCTTTCCCTGACCCAGTATATTTGAGCGTAACAGAGTGTCATTGTGCACGCAAGGCGTTGTCCTCTTCTCATTGGCAGTTCCACTTCCTCCTTCACCACACCACGCCCCTGCCTCGTGTTAATCTGACTCCTTCCCGCTGGCGGTGGGGGCGTGGTTCCTGTTTTGAAAGACAAGAGAACAACACAACTCCCTACACGTGCTGTACCTTACTATCTGTATATCACTTTCTATTCTTTTTACCATATATGAAACTAATTATCTAAGCATTGCGGTATGTGCTCCTCAGACTTCATGTCTCTTCCTCTCCTGTACTTCTCCACTTCTGCAAAGCAAACACATTCAGATCAGCTGAAATCATCTCAGTATTCTCATTGTTCACACATCTAAAACTTATATAGTGAAACACAACTTATAGTAAAACACATAACATCATTCTATTCCCAACAGGATATATCAAAGTGCTTTTGCAGGTGGTGAGAAAACTCTGATGTCATTAAGATCACATTGCTGTTTGTTGTCTGTGGAGGTTTTTGTGCAGCTGTTCCACTGTCTTCAGTCACTGTGCTTTGTCGAGCACAGAAGTAAACAGCAGAATCTTCTGCTGTCAGGCTCTTGACCTCGAGGTACTGAGTGCTGCTGGGCACATCTTCAGTCATGATGAAACGGCTTTGAAAGGAGCTGCCATAGATAGCAGAGTTTGTGCCTGTGTCCATCCACCCAATCCACTCCAGAGCATTCCCTGGCCTCTGTCGTATCCAGTGAATATAGTACTTTTCACCTCAGAGGAAGACTGGTCCAGTTTGATCTCACTCCAAACTCCTGTAAGTAAAGAAACGATCATTATCCATCAAACTTGTGTAATCACAGGTTGCACATTTTTAAAAGCATCAAACAAGATTCAAGTTTCTCACCATGAATAGTAACTACAAATAATAAACTCCAGATAACTGTATTTTCCATTCTGTGATAAACACTGTAATCCAGTGCTTTGTGATCTGAATCTTTTGAGGGTTTATAAAGTGTCCCAGCTGTTGTGTCATAAATGATCTGAGAGCTGTTAATGATGTGATTATAAGGAGGGAAGTGTTTGCATGGACCTCCCTCTGCAGGTGTGAAAAGACAACATGGAAAGCAGATGTACTTTCACATCAGTAGAGATTTCGACAAGAGCAGGGGGAAATGTCAAAACACCAAATACCTGGCAACTGCTTGTACTGTAAATTGTATTGTATTTGTATTCATTCTCATGAACGCAATATCTTAACAACGCCTTAAGGGAATTATTTAAATGTTGCTAAAATAAATAAATAAATAAAAAATCACTTGGCCTCAACAATGAACTGATTAGATTTTGGTGGCCATAGGTCAAAGGTCAAGGTAAATGTGACCTCTTCTGTGTCAGTTTTGTCACGGGGATATATCAAGATCACCTTGGGGAAATCTCTTCAAATTCGGCACAAATGTCCACTTTGACTCAACAATGAACTGATCAGAATTTGGTGGTCAGAGGTCAAAGGTCAAGGTCAATGAGACCTCACAAAACATGAATTCTCACATAAATTATGACAAAACATCACCTAAATGTCTAATCAGATATAAAGATGAAGTAATGGCATTTTATGTCCAAAATGTCAGAGGTCAACGTCACTGTGACATCATAATGTTCTGCAAAAACACTTTTCTGGCCATTACTCGACATCATATCACAGGAACAGAAGGAACATTTGGTCAGACACTGAATTGATGACACTAATCTTGGGTGTCCACCTTCACACTGGATGTGAAGTGTAGGATAAACCTGAGTGGTGTGTGAAGGCATACAACTGGGCGCTAATTCTAGTTCACTTTTAAATGTCTAAACAGGCACAGATGATTTTTGACATTTAAAATGTTTTTCTGTCTTTGACTTATGTAACTATATAAATGCAGACATTTATACACGTTTATAGGCTACTGATTAGAAAACCCAGATGTTATTTTGATATCAGAGCTGTGGAGGTTTTTGTGCAGCTGTTCCACTGTCTTCAGTCACTGTGCTCAAAGTTAACAGCAGAATCTTCTGCTGTCAGGCTCTTGACCTCGAGGTACTGAGTGCTGCTGGGCACATCTTCAGTCATGATGAAACGACTCTGAAAGGAGCTGCCATAGATAGCAGAGTTTGTGCCTGTGTTCATCCACCCAATCCACTCCAGAGCATTCCCTGGCCTCTGTCGTATCCAGTGGATGTTGCGGCTTGTCATGCTATAACCAGATGTGATACATGACATCTTCACTGTCTCTCCAGGTCTTTTCACCTCAGAGGAAGACTGGTCCAGTTTGATCTCACTCCAAACTCCTGTAAGTAAAGAAATGATCATTATCCATCAAACTTGTGTAATCACAGGTTGCACATTTTTAAAAGCATCAAACAAGATTTAAGTTTCTCACCATGAATAGTAACTACAAATAATAAACTCCAGATAACTGTATTTTCCATTCTGTGATAAACACTGTAGTTCAGTGCTTTCTGATCTGAGTGTTTCAGAAATATATCAAACTGTCCCAGTGATCTGCCACAAGTTGCTGATGGTGTGTTTATAAGAGAGGAAGAGTTTGCATAGACCTCCCTCTGTGGGTTTAAACAGGGAACATGTGACACAGATACATTTCCATAAGTAGAGTATCTCTACAAGAACGACACGGGAAACTGTAAAATATTAATATCCTGGCAACTAATTTCTGCTCCAATGGAAGATAACGGGACAACGACAATCTTTAACTAATGGTGCAATGAAGAGCTTTTTGACTAAATTACAAAAAGTTATTTACATTGTTTGTTTTGTATTTGTGAAGAGGCAGAGCTACTGTTTAAGTTATAATGAAGTTACCAGATGTTATTTTCCATCCCATTACATGGTAACAGGGCACATTTCGCCCCATCCTCTCTGGGCATCACAATACACAAAAGTAAATGATTAAAACATGTCATATACATCTTGTATTCAGGGAAAATCAAGCCTATCTAACTCTCTTCTATACTGATGTTGGCTGCAGTGGAAGTCAGATGACATCTACACAGATGCATTAAATACATAACTTTTCTTCTGTCTACCATGAACAAGAAATGGCCTCTATTAGTGAATTCTATAAACAGGGTTTTGCATTGACTCCTCAGCACAGTAAGGATACAGCTGATTGGACTGCTTGGGTGCTTTTTTTGTAATTAATGAATAAATATAAATTGTAACGTGCTGTTGAACGTCACAATCAAGCAACTAAATGGTTTACATAATTAGATGAGATGAAAATGGGAACTAGGGTTTGATTTGAACAAATATGCCATCATCAGTAGATGTGTTAATGTCAGATAAGAGCATTCAAATCACCTCTGTTCTTTATTTACGTTACTGTTAGTGCATGTGTTTTAATCATATGATCAGTATGAGTCAATGAGTCAAACTCAGTCAGTCCTAGACTGCCCTCTAGAGTTTTGAAAGAGGGACTCAGCATGGAGACACATGACGTTTTGTTCATTAGGTCTGTTTAATAGTCTGAACTCTGTGGATGTTGTATTCTGTCACTGTCTGCTGAGAGAGAGGAGATCTGACCTGTTTGAGTCTTCTTCCAGTCTGTATGGTGATACAATTATTTCACTGCAATGATCTATAATGTTTATTTATTGTTTTGTTTTTGTCTTTTTACATTTGGTACAATATCAGATAAAGAGTGGCCTGTGGGACTCTGGGTGAAGTGTTCAGAAGTCCTGCTGTTCCAGTTTTATAATTACGGTTGGATCAAAGTGGTGTCTCATGATCAGCTTTATTCTTTTCTCCCTATCTTAGTATCATATTCAGTGTTTTAGTGCATTCATTGTGCCTTGGTCAGAGTCTGCACCTTCAGCCCCTGATTTTGTATACTGCTCCTAAATTAGCACATGCAGTAATTTCTTTCAACCCCAAAGCAAAGACAGTTGTTGTTTATCAGCCCAGTCAGAGGGGTTACTGTAGGTTTTTGTACAGCTGCTCAACCAACTCCAGTCACTGTGTGTGTCGAGCACAATAATAAACAGCAGAATCTTCAGTCTTCAGACTGTTCATCTGCAGATACACCTGCTGTCTGCTGTTGTCTCTGGAGATGGTGAACCGACCTCGAACTGACTGAGAGTAGTAGATGTTGCTACTAACATAAATAGCGGCAATCCACTCCAGTCCTTTTCCAGGAGCCTGTCTGATCCAGGCCATGTAGTAGTAATCAAAGTCCAACCCAGAGGCTGTACAGGTCAGTCTGTGAGATTCTCCAGGCCTTTTAATCACTGGTTCAGACTGAGTCAGAGTCTGACCATCAACACCTGTCAAGACAGCAAGAAAACCATGACATGTAACACATTTACAACCTAAAAGAAAACCTAATATAAAAATCATCAAAAATCTTCACCTGCCCAGCAGATAGTTAAAAGCAGCAGTCCTGTCCTATAGTCCATCATGTTAAACTGTGTGTCCACTGTTCTCTGTCCTCCTCTCTGCAGTCAGATAAGTAGAGGTGGAAGATATCTGAGTTTTGCATTGACTCCTCCTCACAATGTGGAGTGTCTTCTGTTCAATCTCTCCTCAAAATGTATTTCATTTTATGACTTTCCTCTGTCTGATTTTCTTTAAATAAAGAATCTCTTTCAGGCTTGATGTTGTTTACATTTTGATGTTAATGCTGTGGTTATTCTATTTTTCTTTTACTGTAATTCCCTTTGGGAGTTAAAGGAACTATTGTTACTGTGCATAAATGAAAATCATTAATAATATTATGATTTAAAAAAATGGTTTCAGTTCAGGCAGTATGATAATTATCTTGTCAGTATGGTCTGAGATAGGCAAAACAACATTTCATGACTCCTGAAGTATTCATTTATTTATTTGTCCTTAAATTTTACTACTACCTATCATTATAAGTTGTTGTTGTTGTTGTATGTATCACTTTACACCAATAAAAGAAGAACACAGATACACATCTTAAAGTAAACTATTTTGGGGACAAACTGCCAATAACAATCTTTATTTATATCTCTCACTATCAGCATGTGTGTGTGGTTGAGTCACATGGTTGCTGGGTATTTTGTACAGGTCTGTTGGTGGTTTGTATCACTGTGGGGTAACGCACACAGTAATACACAGCTGTGTCCTCAGGCTGCAGATTCTGTCCTGTTAATGTCACTCTGCTGGCAGAAGTGTCTCTGCTGTAGCTGAACTTGTTCTGCAGAGCAGCATTTTGGTTAAGGCTTCCTCCACCCCACATATGAAAAATCCAGTCCATTGGTTTTCCTTCACGCTGTCTGATCTGTGGAGCTACATTAGGGTCAAATGTTTTGTACTTGAAACAATAAAATTTGAAACTGAAAATTCATGTGTTGATCTTGATTTTGAAAAATACAACAATGTATTCAAAATAAAAATAAGTATATGAAACGTTTTTTCAGGTTAAATATAATTTTGATTCACTTTGGTAATTCTTTTGAATGAATAATTTATTTTCACTATTCACTTCTATATGTATTTTAACATTTGAGGTCTTATTTTTTTCAGTTGCATGTTTTATCTTTTCTGATTCAGATCTTATTTTTTACAGTTTCAAATCTTATTTTTTCACTTTCAAATCTGTTTTTTGAGTTTCAGACTTTTGACCCAGATGTGGCGTGGGGGGCGTGGCATCCACTGAGAGGGGTGTGGAATCATGAGTGACTCAACACTTATATACAGCATATTCATGTGACTGGCAGTGTAAAACTTGATGCCAGTGACAAACTTCCATTTAGAAATCTGTTTTAGACAGTACTGAGCACCAATTGCTGTATAAGAGCGATAAATTATGCCAGATTTTGCAGATCAACAGCCACATTTTAAGTGCTGATATGTCCGATTTCCACGCAGCACTGTGAACGCAGCGTAGTGTCCGCTTGCGATGATGGCGTCCGGTCGGTCGGGTCAATGTGCTGGAGCCCATACATCCAGCACACAGGTGAGAAATGTTAACTAAGCTTTGGGAAATCATAACAAATATTAAGGGGTCATTTTTGTGACAACATACATTTTCACAGCTCCATCGTCACGGCCCTGTTGATGCTTCCGCATCCAGACGTGTCCCCTGGATGAAACCTTAGGGTTAGGCTTGGGGAAAAGGAAACAATCCTAAAACACCTCCCTACTCACCTGACCTGGCTCCAGGTGATTTTTGGGGCACCAGGTGAGTAGGGAGGTGTTTCAGGATTGTTTCCTTTTCCCCAAGCTCAAAGGTTTCATCCAGGGGACACGTTTATTGGATGAGGAAGCATCAACAGGGCCGTGATGATGGAGCTGTGGACAATCACACTTTCCAGCTCTGACAAATTCGCCACTTAAAAGACGTCACCAAAAAAAAAGTACAGTACAGGCCAAAAGTTTGGACACACCTTCTCATTCAATGCGTTTTCTTTATTTTCATGACTATTTACATTGTAGATTCTCACTGAAGGCATCAAAACTATGAATGAACACATGTGGAGTTATGTACTTAACAAAAAAAGGTGAAATAACTGAAAACATGTTTTATATTCTAGTTTCTTCAAAATAGCCACCCTTTGCTCTGATTACTGCTTTGCACACTCTTGGCATTCTCTCCATGAGCTTCAAGAGGTAGTCACCTGAAATGGTTTCCACTTCACAGGTGTGCCTTATCAGGGTTAATTAGTGGAATTTCTTGCTTTATCAATGGGGTTGGGACCATCAGTTGTGTTGTGCAGAAGTCAGGTTAATACACATCCGACAGCCCTATTGGACAACTGTTAAAATTCATATTATGGCAAGAACCAATCAGCTAACTAAAGAAAAACGAGTGGCCATCATTACTTTAAGAAATGAAGATCAGTCAGTCCGGAAAATTGCAAAAACTTTAAATGTGTCCCCAAGTGGAGTCGCAAAAACCATCAAGCGCTACAACGAAACTGGCACACATGAGGACCGACCCAGGAAAGGAAGACCAAGAGTCACCTCTGCTTCTGAGGATAAGTTCATCCGAGTCACCAGCCTCAGAAATCGCAAGTTAACAGCAGCTCAGATCAGAAACCAGATGAATGCCACACAGAGTTCTAGCAGCAGACCCATCTCTAGAACAACTGTTAAGAGGAGACTGCGCGAATCAGGCCTTCATGGTCAAATAGCTGCTAGGAAACCACTGCTAAGGAGAGGCAACAAGCAGAAGAGATTTGTTTGGGCCAAGAAACACAAGGAATGGACATTAGACCAGTGGAAATCTGTCCTTTGGTCTGATGAGTCCAAATTTGAGATCTTCGGTTCCAACCGCCGTGTCTTTGTGAGACGCAGAAAAGGTGAACGGATGGATTCCACATGCCTGGTTCCCACTGTGAAGCATGGAGGAGGAGGTGTGATGGTGTGGGGGTGTTTTGCTGGTGACACTGTTGGGGATTTATTCAAAATTGAAGGCACACTGAACCAGCATGGCTACCACAGCATCCTGCAGCGACATGCCATCCCATCCGGTTTGCATTTAGTTGGACGATCATTTATTTTTCAACAGGACAATGACCCCAAACACACCTCCAGGCTGTGTAAGGGCTATTTGACCAAGAAGGAGAGTGATGGAGTGCTGCGGCAGATGACCTGGCCCCCACAGTCACCGGACCTGAACCCAATCGAGATGGTTTGGGGTGAGCTGGACCGCAGAGTGAAGGCAAAGGGGCCAACAAGTGCTAAACACCTCTGGGAACTCCTTCAAGACCGTTGGAAAACCATTTCAGGTGACTACCTCTTGAAGCTCATGGAGAGAATGCCAAGAGTGTGCAAAGCAGTAATCAGAGCAAAGGGTGGCTATTTTGAAGAAACTAGAATATAAAACATGTTTTCAGTTATTTCACCTTTTTTTGTTAAGTACATAACTCCACATGTGTTCATTCATAGTTTTGATGCCTTCAGTGAGAATCTACAATGTAAATAGTCATGAAAATAAAGAAAACGCATTGAATGAGAAGGTGTGTCCAAACTTTTGGCCTGTACTGTATATTTCTTACCTGATGTCATTATTATCCTTCTTTGACTGTAAGTGACTTCCTAATATTTAAAAATGCCGATTTAACATGGCAGGCGGTTTTGTTCACTGCAACTTACTAATAATGGAATATTGCTACTGGTGATAAAATAAATAAAATTATTTTCAAATTTCAGTTTTGGGTCATGTAGTATGAAAATCACCATGTAGGCTTCATTTGAGATGAGCAAACAATATCTCATGTCTCTTTACCTTGTTTTTTTTTTTTCTAAGTTAAGATTTTTTCTGACAACATTAAAAATAGAATTTCATGTATTCTTTTCAAGGGAAACTGACATCCTACATGTTTTTAGTTGTGTTTGGGCCTGCAGCTTCTACTTGGTGGATTGTTTTGGTTTCTTTTGTGAAAAATCTTATGCACAGTTTTATTAGACCAAAAATAACCACTTCCACCTTTAATGATAATTTGGCTGCATTTATTTATTACTTGAAAAGTTCTTTTTTTGACAGTTTAGAAACACTGAGCTTCATCAGTGTATTTATAATCTAAAGTCTGTTTCTCTCTGTACTGTAACAGTGAGCTGGTGTTGAAATCATTAGTGGTCTGAGGGCTCCTCCTCTGGTGGCTTCATGTTACAAGTGTTCAGGCACTGAGGGGTTTTTGTTCAGGTCTACTGATGCTTTGTGTCACTGTGGCTCTCTGGCACAGTAATACACAGCAGTGTCTTCAGGCTGCACATTCTGTCCGTTTAGAGTCACTGTGTTGCTGGAAGAGTCTAAGTCAACATTGAACTTGTTCTTCAGTGTATCTTTAACTGTGGTGTCCCTACTGATCCACTCCAGTCCTTTCCCTGCAGGCTGTCTGATCCAATGTGTGAAGTAGCTGCTAAGAGAATAAGAGACCTGACAGGTGATGGTCAGACGTTGACCTGGCTGCACAGTCACAGAGGCTGGCTGTGTCAACTGTTCACACTTCACACCTGTTAAAAAAGAGAAAATTATCTGTAACAAATGATCAAGTTATAGAGCAAAAGAAGAACTGTTGACTTTGACAAATCCAGAGAGACTCACATCCAGCTGCCAACAGCAGCAGCAGAGCTACAGAGAACATGGTTTATGTTGAAACTGACGTGCTGTGAACTCCACTGACAGCCTGATGTGATGTTTTTATAGCTGAGTAACAAGGAAGCTCACTGAGTTTGCATAGAATCAAACATATGAAGCATCAGTGTTGGTCTAACTGGAGCCAATAGAAGAGTCTGTTCAGTGTTATTATATCTGCAGAGTGACAACAAATCACCTCTGCTTTACACAGTGATGTAACTTTATTACACACTGAACAGTAACATTTAGAAAATGTCCCTGCCTTTACATCAGTTAAACAACTGTTAACTTTGTTTAAGCCTACTGTAAACTATCAGTGCCTAAATGTGTTGCATTAACATGCATTTACTACATACAGCACTTATTGATCCAATAATTTACATACATACTGTACTTAATTAATTTCATGAAATTAACTGCAACATTGTTTTTATTATCACATATTATGACTCACTTTAGGTTCCACATAACTTTATTGTGTCTTATTTTGTAGAAATGTAAAGTATTTGCAGTAGTTTAATTTCAGCCACCAGATTATTGTGCTGTCTTTGGCCATTTTATGAATGAGTGATGTTTATTGTGTGTGTTAGGGTTTTTTATATGTTTAATGATTTGTAATAGTATTTCTCAAGAACACTTGTTTGAATTTATATAGTGCAGGTTCAGATATTATCTTTTT
This sequence comes from Epinephelus lanceolatus, assembly GCF_041903045.1. Taxonomy (NCBI): domain Eukaryota; kingdom Metazoa; phylum Chordata; class Actinopteri; order Perciformes; family Serranidae; genus Epinephelus; species Epinephelus lanceolatus. The sequence goes on from NC_135751.1 coordinate 29,875,719, forward strand.
ATTTATGACATATTTGTTATGTAAAACATAAAGTACAAAACCTCAGATATAACATTATACAGAAAATACAGCATTACATTTTATAGAAATACTAAAAAAATACTTAATGCTTAGGCTCTAACAGCCTGAAAGAAGAAGTGCACTGTAGGTTTTTGTACAGCTGCTCAACCAACTCCAGTCACTGTGTGTCTCGAGCACAATAATAAACAGCAGAATCTTCAGTCTTCAGACTGTTCATCTGCAGATACAGCTGCTTTCTGCTGTTGTCTCTGGAGATGGTGAACCGGCCTTGAACTGACTGAGAGTAGTATTTGCTGCTACCACCACCATCAGCAGCGATCCACTCCAGTCCTTTTCCAGGAGCCTGTCTGACCCAGTTCATCCAGTGGCTACTAAGTGAAAATCCAGAGGCTGTACAGGTCAGTCTGTGAGATTCTCCAGGCCTTTTAATCACTGGTTCAGATTCTGTCAGAGTCTGACCATCAACACCTGTCAAGACAAAACAAAAGTGTGAAATATGTCAGTCACACAATTAAGAACTATGTCTAATCAAGATCAGGTAAAAGCTTCACCTGCCCAGCAGATAGTTAAAAGCAGCAGTCCTGTCCTATAGTCCATCATGTTAAACTGTGTGTCCACTGTTCTCTGTCCTCCTCTCTGCAGTCAGATAAGTAGAGATGGAAGATATCTGAGTTTTGCATTGACTCCTCCTTTTTAAACGTGGAGTGTCTTCTGTTTAATCTCTCCCCAAAATGTATTTGATTATATGAATTTCCTATGTCCGACATATTTTTTATTCATTTTTTATCTTTTTATAAAGAATCATCTCAATGTTTCTCCTGCAGGTTGATTATTTTTTCTTTTGATTTTGCGCACCATAATAAGAACAGAATTTTTAAACATTTCTTTGAGGGAAATTCTGACATCCAACACTTGAAAGTCATTTGCTGTGTTTCTGTTCTGTTTGGGATATTTTCCTTTTTTTCTTTTTTGTGTGTTGTTTTGTTTGTTTAAATGAATCAAAATGAAGACAAATGTTCACGTGTTGTTCTTCATCACACACAAAGAGAAGGTGGAACTAATATATCTGACAAACACAATTTAGATTGGCAATGAAAACACACTTTTCTGTATGTTGAATAATTAACACTGCTATGAAGTTGGCTAAATACTGAGCCAGTCACTAACACAGTTATAATTCTAATATCAACTTAAAATAACTAAAAATGATGATATTATGGAAGAAAACTGACTTTTGACCGATTCATTTCTACTATAGTTAGATGATGAGCTTTAAAACTAAGTTCAGTTGTGACCTTAATTTGTCATCACTTAAAAGGTTATTTATATAATGCTGCATCAGTTCTTGTGATTGTGATGTCAGAATATCTAAAATGATTTAAATAAGAACTGTATATAAAATCTTCAGTCTGTTTCTCTCTGTACTGTAACAGTGAGCTGGTGTTGAAATCATTAGTGGTCTGAGGGCTCCTCCTCTGGTGGCTTCATGTTACAAGTGTTCAGGCACTGAGGGGTTTTTGTTCAGGTCTACTGATGCTTTGTGTCACTGTGGCTCTCTGGCACAGTAATACACAGCAGTGTCTTCAGGCTGCACATTCTGTCCGTTTAGAGTCACTGTTTTTGTGGAAGAGTCTGAGCTGATACTGAACTTGTTCTTCAGTGAATCTTTGTAATCTGAGGTGGATCCAACACGTGCTGCTCCAATCCATTCCAGTCCTTTCCCTGCAGACTGTCTGATCCAAGCTGTGTAGTAGGTGCTCACAGAATAAGAGACCTGACAGGTGATGGTCAGACGTTGACCTGGCTGCACAGTCACAGAGGCTGGCTGTGTCAACTGTTGACACTTCACACCTGTTAAAAAAAGGAAAATGATTTGTAAGAAATGATCAAATTAACAAAAGAAGAACTGTTGACTTTGACAAATTCAGAGAGACTCACATCCAGCTGCCAACAGCAGCAGCAGAGCTACAGAGAACATGGTTTATGTTGAAACTGACGTGCTGTGAACTCCACTGACAGCCTGATGTGATGTTTTTATAGCTGAGTAACAAGGAAGCTCACTGAGTTTGCATAGAATCAAATGTGTGGTGAATGAGTGTGGATCAGACTGGAGCTATTTCGAGGAACCTGTTGTTATTATTAATATTTATTTTTTTTTATTGATTCTCCAGAATAAAACACCACAGTGTCTTTAGATGAGCTGCTGTGATTCAGCTTGGAATCTTAATTCAACTTTATCAGGATTTATTTTTCAGAACCTGCTTTTGTATAATTTACATCTGGAGCTTTTTCAGTTCATTGTTGCACTGACACTTTTTAAAATCTTGTTTTTATGATGAATATTTATAAACAAAACAAAAAATACTTAAAATGTATATTTCAACAGTTAATTAATGATGGATATTTCATAAACAACTCAAAGCAATTAAACCAGTCCAAAAACTGCATTTCTGTTTTTGCTGTAAATCATGTTATTTAGACCTAAATGTATATTGAGATCATTTTGATGAGTGCTAAAGTCTTTAAGATTTATATTCCTGGTATTTATATACGTGGACAACCTTCAGCACCAGTTGAAACCAACAGAGCCATCATCAAGAGTGTTAGTTTTCTTTAAGCCATGTTCACAGTGTGTTTATGTTTCCAAATCCATGAATCCCCTTTTTAAATATGACGTTAACTGGATCCCTGTGAGAATTTGTTTACAGTAAGCTCCTCCTACATCACATTCTGCTTTCAAAGTCAAATTCAAGTCTCTGAACACATTTAACATGAAATAAAACATCATTTAAAAAATCCAGATGTTAAATGAATATAAAATTTGAAGCAGTTGTATTTACAAAATTCTAAAAGGGGAGAAAAGTAATGTGTTTATATTTGTATTGTTTTTATTTCATTTTTTTTTTTACTTGAAACTTGAAGTTAATTTATGTAACATATCCATGGTCTGCAGAAACATTCTCCTGGTGACTGGGCTAGTCACTGAATAAGCAAGATATGCCTATTTAATAATATGATTTATACACTCAGATCTGTGTTCACAAAGTGTTTGGTGTAACTGTATTGCATTATTTTATTGCAGGACTCCAAGTAAGGACACGCTTTAGCAGCATTATGGGATTTTGTACAGCTGCTCAACCAACTCCAGTCACTGTGTGTTACGAGCACAATAATAAACAGTAGAATCTTCAGTCTTCAGACTGTTCATCTGCAGATACACCTGCTGTCTGCTGTTGTCTCTGGAGATGGTGAACCGGCCTTTAACTGACTGAGAGTAGTATTGACTGCCAGCACCATCAGCAGAGATCCACTTCAGTCCTTTTCCAGGAGCCTGTCTGACCCAGTGCATCCCGTAGCCACTGAGTGGAAATCCAGAGGCTGTACAGGTCAGTCTGTGAGATTCTCCAGGCCTTTTAATCACTGGTTCAGATTCTGTCAGAGTCTGACCATCAACACCTGTTAAGACAAGCAAGAAAATAGTGATTTCCTGTAAGTTGGTCACCTTTTCAAGAAAGATTTTATTTAAGATCTGATGATATTTTCACCTGCCCAGCAGATAGTTAAAAGCAGCGGTCCTGTCCTATAGTCCATCATGTTAAACTGTGTGTCCACTGTTCTCTGTCCTCCTCTCTGCAGTCAGATAAGTAGAGGTGGAAGATATCTGAGTTTTGCATTGACTCCTCCTCACAGGGAGGAAACAACTGAAATGGACAAGAATCTAAGCTTGTTACAGGTGGATGTACAGGAGGATTTTAATTGTGTAAAATGTCAATTTTGTTATATTAACATATAACTCAACAGACTATTGATCCATAGGACCTGACTATGATAACAAGTCAGATTGAAAATCTAATATCAACCTGGGCCAATCTCCACACATTGACAAAAGAAAAGATTTTTTTTCTGCTTACTGTTTATGCTAATGGCATATCTTTTAATTTAATTACAAACATCTATTTTAAAGTCATGAAAATCCTAAAGTTATCAATTCCAAGGGTCAGTAAATTGCACTTACAGGATAGCTACAATACACAATTAAATTTCTGAAGATATCTCAGCTGAATTTATTTCACTCAGAAGTTTAATGCTTAAAAATAAATAAATAAATAAATAAATAAATAAATGTTGCATTATGTAAGTTTTCATTGTGAAATTACATACAATAATGTATCAGTGATTGAAACCTCGAGGTATTTAAATGGCTGTAACAGTGAGCTGGTGTTGAAATCATTAGTGGTCTGAGGGCTCCTCCTCTGGTGGCTTCATGTTACAAGTGTTCAGGCACTGAGGGGTTTTTGTTCAGGTCTACTGATGCTTTGTGTCACTGTGGCTCTCTGGCACAGTAATACACAGCAGTGTCTTCAGGCTGCTCATTCTGTCCGTTTAGAGTCACTGTCTTGCTGGAAGAGTCTAAGCTGATACTGAACTTGTTCTTCAGTGAATCTTTGTAGTATGAACCTGCAGTATTTTTCATTCCAATCCACTCCAGTCCTTTCCCTGCAGGCTGTCTGATCCAAGCTGTGTAGTAGCCAAGATAATAAGAGACCTGACAGGTGATGGTCAGACGTTGACCTGGCTGCACAGTCACAGAGGCTGGCTGTGTCAACTGTTCACACTTCACACCTGTTAAAAAGAGAAAATGTTTTGTAACAAATGATCAAATTTACAAAAGAAGAACTGTTGACTTTGACAAATCCAGAGAGACTCACATCCAGCTGCCAACAGCAGCAGCAGAGCTACACAGAACATGGTTTATGTTGAAACTGACGTGCTGTGAACTCCACTGACAGCCTGATGTGATGTTTTTATAGCTGAGTAACAAGGAAGCTCACTGAGTTTGCATAGAATCAAACATATGAAGCATCAATGTTGGTCTAATTGGAGCCAATAGAAGAGTCTGTTCAGTGTTATTATATCTGCACCGTAAAAATATGCCTGGGAATCACTGCATTAAATATGATTTCAATTTCATTACACACTAAATTGTAACATTTTAAACAATGACACCACATTTATAGAAATGAAACAACTTTGTTGCTGTTGCAAACAACTAATACTTAATTGGACAGTATTGATATCAATTCAATATCAGAACATTATGTAAATTCCTCTATATGATAGTAAACAGCAATAAGCATTATTATTGTCATTAATGTGAATATTAACATAAAAACACATTCATTAAGATCAGCACTGAGCAATTTGACACAACACAATCTATGTGGGATTCAAGTAAATTAAAATTAAATATGCTGTCATCACTCATCTCCACTTTATAGATCACTGCTGTCGTCTTTCAGAAATTATTTTAATCAGACTTCAGAAATGTACCTATTGATGTAGAATAGAGAAATATGAACTCTCCATGGTTTGAGTATCAGTCAGTTAAGGTCAATGAGAACAGCAGATCTGAGTGTCTCAGAAGTCACAGAAGATACAGAAACTTGACACTGACTGCCCTCTGGTGATTTTATGAAGGAAAAGCAACATTATTTTTCATTCATATTATGACTCATTGTGTCTTCATTTATAGAAATGTAAAGTTTTTGTGCCATGTTGTTGTGCTTTCTTTGGCCCTTTTAAGAACAAGTGCTTTTTGAGTTTTTTCTGTATTTAATATTTAGAATAAATCTTCATCAGGAACAGTTTTTAGGGCTTTATATACTACAGGGACAAAGGTAATGTGTTCTTATATTTGTGATGTAAACAACATGTAAAAAAATAATGTGAACAATAAAATGAAATAGTTAATATAAGTACTAAAAAGGTATTTCATGCTTGGGCTCTACCAGCTTGAAAGAAGTGGTGTAGGTTTTTGTACAGCTGTTCAACCAACTCCAGTCACTGTGGCTCTCAAGCACAATAATAAACAGCAGAATCTTCAGTCTTCAGACTGTTCATCTGCAGATACACCTGCTTTCTGCTGTTGTCTCTGGAGATGGTGAACCGGCCTTGAACTGACTGAGAGTAGTAGATGCTGCCACTGCCACTACTGATACGAGCAACCCACTCCAGTCCTTTTCCAGGAGCCTGTCTGACCCAGGCCATCCAGTAGTTATCAAAGTGCAACCCAGAGGCTGTACAGGTCAGTCTGTGAGATTCTCCAGGCCTTTTAATCACTGGTTGGTTGAGACTGAGTCGGAGTCTGACCATCAACACCTGTTGAGACAAAAAAGATATGCATGCCATGGGTAACGTTGGTAGCACAAATAGTAATATGCCAGATTAACATCAGGTAAAATCTTCACCTGCCCAGCAGATAGTTAAAAGCAGCAGTCCTGTCCTATAGTCCATCATGTTAAACTGTGTGTCCACTGTTCTCTGTCCTCCTCTCTGCAGTCAGATAAGTAGAGGTGGAAGATATCTGAGTTTTGCATTGACTCCTCCTCACAGGGAGAAGACAGCTGATTGGATCTGATATTAAGTTTTTGTTTGATGAACATGTAATGTCAGTGAGCCCAGGTCGGGAGTGGGTTTTGCTAATGGATGGATGGCTGCAATATTAATTTTACATTCCCCTAAACTGGCATGCCTAAGACTTGTCTGACATATTTCAATTAAATTTGTCTTAAATGCTCTATATTTAGATCCCCAACCCTGTTTCTTTCAGAGAAGAAATCATACTTTAGGTTTCCTTACTCCCTGTCACTATATCAGTTACCCAAATCCTCTCTCCACATCACCTGTACTGCCTTTTCCTCACTTGAGTCATATCTCACAGCAACAACTGGATCATTACCATGGCTGTTCTGTCCCAAGGTGTCCCTCAGGGCTCTGTGCTTGGTCCTCTCCTGTTCATCCTCTACATGTTTTCCCCTCTATAATACCATCTGTCTTCATGGTCTCCACTTAAACTTCACTGCTTATGATGTCACACTCTACATATGTACTATATCCACCATCACTGCAACTCTCTGCACCCTGACCAACTGCCTCACCAAAATCAAGTGATGGATGCAGGTCATATTTATTTATTGTTGTCTTGTTTCCTCTTCAACACATACACTATATACATGCCACAACAATAACTGAAACATAAAACAATAAAATGAATATTGTATAAAGTATTTTTTTTACACATTAAATCTTTTTTTTTAAAAGAAACTGAATGAATTACAGTAGACCATATACCTTAAAAAAACTCAAAAGTCCACATTTAGAGAATAAAATCAGAGCTGTTGTAGCAACTCACAATGTAATAACGGCTTATAATGTAATAACTTAAATATAATAAAAGTTCATAATGTAATAATCGGCTCATAATGTAATAAAATCATGAGCACATAACATAATAACGGTTTTGTGCATAATGTAATAATGTAATAACTTATTATTATCATTATTTTTACCTCTTAAAGGTGCAAATAAAGCAAACGGCATGGGTTTCAGCGCATTATTAAACAAAATTTGTGAAAGCAAGAATTATTTAATATTAATTACACTCTCACATTTTATTATGTAAGATGTATAATGTTGAGCCACTAGGTGGCACCCATGCTAGTTATTTTGGTGACATATGGTGGTTATTTGACTCTACAAAGAGCATCTACCATATTCAATGTGCAGTTTATGATTGTATCAACACTGGGTGTGGATGCAACAGCAATAGTATACCCACATGGTCACTATGATGACAGTCTGCCATTGCTGATTCTAGGTCATTTTGCTGAAGGTCATGGGGACCATTATGTTAGCCTTGATGGATCAGTCAGACCATTCATTCAAAGAATTCAGGAAACAGAGAAGCAGAGTGTGCTTGTTTATAATACTGGCTCTGATGCAGTTCCTGACTCTGACCACCATTCAAACCCTGACTCTGACCATCCCTCTGACCCCAACAATCATCTTCTCCTGGACTCTGACCACCATTCAAACCCTGACTCTGACCATCACTCTGACCCCAACAATCATCTTCTCCTGGACTCTGACCACTCAAACCCTGACTCCGTCCATCATTCTGACTCCAACACAGTATGTCACACTGGCCCCGATGTTGTTCCTTCTGCAGGTCCTACAGTGCCAAAATGTATCTTTCATGCTGACCCTGACACTCTCTTGGTTGCTAGCCCTAACTTGCCTCTGCTCGTACTGTCATCCATTATCCAGTATTGCCTGTTGATGGATTTTACAATGCTGGGCACCTTCAACAGAGTTCCCAACTTGTTCAAAGAGCTAACCCTGCCATTCCTACCAAGAATTTATATTTGTGATACTTTGGTGGAAAGTTTAAATATTGTGATGGATGAAGACTGCTGCATAAGTATTAGCAGGTTATACAGAGCGGCTGGACGCAATAGTGGCCTTGTGTCGAATATCAGGGAGCTCTTCAGCCAAATGCCAGGTGGATTACAGCCTGGATCGTGATTCAACATATATCCTTCAGATGGTTCCATATTAAAGACATTTATTGGAAGAAGTAAAGTTTTCTTTTTTTTTTTTTTTAAATCCCATTCACTCATTAAGCCTTGATCTGAGTGAACACTGACACAGTCACTGACAAATGGAGCCCCCTGGACTTTTGTTGGCAACTATAATTTATGGTCATGTATTATGTATGCATATTGTTTAGTTAAATTTATTTGGACTTATGTTTTTACTTGGGTGTCCTGACAGGCTGTGTTTACATTTTAAGAACTTTTGAGCTGGTTCATTGTTATTACATGGTTCTAAAACGCTCTTTTCATTCTTGCACAAGTTCCAAAATAAAGTAAATTGAATGAATATGTCATGCTGCTATCATGTATTTAACGTAAGTAGTAGGAAAACAATGCTTAAAGGTCTTTATTAAATTGGCATTAAGACCAACAATAAAATAACAGCAACTGGAAGGTCTTCATCAGGTTGTATGAAAGGAAAGAGTGTTCACTTATTATTGTGTCCTGCATTTATTGTAGCAACAGTAAACAAAAGAAAATGCTCTTTCAAGCTAAATGAACTGCAGTCCCCCTCCTTCCCTAATCCACCCGCTTCTCCTGCTGGCTTTTGAGTTGGTTACTGATGCGCCACCTATGTACAAATTATAGTCAAACACAGACCTCTTCCCTTAGTGCATTCTCTTTGTCAGTGTGTGCAATTTAACCTTTAAACAATTAGGCTTCTCTTCCTGTTTACATATGTGGCTTGCCGCGTATTGGGGGTGGAGGTATATGGCATCTAAGTTGGCCATTGCTCCACTACGTTTTGCAGAAATTGTGTGATCCTGCTGACAGACAGACAGAGAGACACAGAGGTGAAAGCATTTCCTTCCACCCCTGCAGGAATGGCAGAGGTAAAAATGATGATAATGCAACACTTTTCTCACAATATGAGCCATTATTACATTATGAGCTGTTATTACATTATGAGCGGCACCAGTAAGGCTCATAATGTAATAAGTTATTACATTATTACATTATGTGCAAAGCTGTTATTACGTTATGCGCTATAGATTTTATTACATTATGAACCAATTATTACATTATGAACTTTTATTACATTTAAGTTATTACATTATGACATTATGAGTTGCTACACCTCTTGTGATCACTATCATTTGGTCTAAAAGGACATATTGTGTCAAGATCTTGTTTCAGTTTTAAGTGCATATTAAAATATCTCAGATCAGTCCACAGATGTTCACAATGATTTTACATAGTTTCTCATGACTGTGCTAAAGGTTTCAGTTCCTGAGTCTATTAACAACAGACTTGAGAGCTAACCGACTGTGAAATCACCAAATTTACATAACAGAATCAAACATGGGCTGTTGATTCCAGGTGCTGGGGAGATGACAAACATAACAACATATAACATAATTAATTAATTTTCAAAAATGTAAAATGTTTGGGGGAAAAGTACAGTTGTGAGTATTGGGTGTTAAATGTTTATAGCCTGTGGTGAAACTTCAGCCAGTACGAACAATATCAAAATAATAAAAAAGAGGAGGAGCAACATGAGTCATTATCTTGAAAAAAAGTATTTTCAAAAAGACACAAACCTCTTATAATTAAAATGAAAAAGGACAATTGTAATTACTTCCATGATACTTTGAATAGACCTGTACTTGTACAGCACCTTTCTAGTCTTCTCTCAAAGCACTTAAACACTACATGACACATTCACCCATTCACTACTGGCCAAGGCTACCATACAAGGTGCCACCTGCTGTTCATCTTAAATGCACTCATACTCTGATGAAACAGCCATCAGGAGCAATTTGGGATTCATCATTATGCCCAAGGATACTTTGACATGCAGACTGGAGGAGGTGGGGATTAAACCATCGATCTTCTGACACATGGATGACCTGCTCCTGAGTCTAAGCTGCCAAGTTTATCAAGAGTGTGAAAATATACGTAGTTGAATTGTGACATTTTAATAAATGAAACAAAAACATTTCACTTGAGACTATTTTTGACGTTTATTTTCTAGATCAGACAAACTGTAAATCATTTCATTGAACATATTTGATGAGCATGTTTTTTATGAAAGGAAAGAAAAATATATTTTGACCTTCAAAATCTCTCTTAAATATAAATGTGTTTGTCTGCAGAGAAACTTTAGCAAATATTTAAGGTGGTGTCATTTCCTCTGTAAAAGAAAAATACACATTTAGTGCTAAAGTGCATAATTGATACCTTTACATATAAAAACATAGAAATAGAGAAATAAAATGAGTCCTATAAAAACCCTGTCAGATGGTGTTGCTATAGTTTTAACTTGAATCATTTCAGAACATTGAGGAGTGGATGAATGTTGTTGTCATGACAAGTTGAACATCAGAGTTGATTTTAGTATTCAGTCTCATTTCTTTGAGTGTCCTGTCTATGTTTGTTAGGTTGCCCTCGCTCAGTTTGCTGCACTGGAACAAACAGGAAAACTGACTCAATATTGAGCATGTTGTCAATATGCATCAATAATCATTGACTGCAAATAATGACATCACAACATAGCTTGTGCTTTGAAATGTGTGATATTTCACAGCTGTTTGTGCTGTGAAAATGCTAACAGGAACAGACTAAAGCTGCTGGTTGACTTCCTGAGTTTAGCTCCTGGAGCTCCTCACTTGGACTATTTGATCAAAAAGCACTTTGACTTGCTGAACCTTAACAAGAATCTGTTTGCATGACCACGCTCCTCCAAGCACATAGTTGAACAGACAAATGATCTTGATTTGCAAGAGAAGCCCACACTTCACTACCATACAGTAATGTCAGTTTGATTATAGATGTGAATATTGTGAGCCAGATTCTAACAGGTATATCTATGTTTGAAGACTTCTTTATAGCATAGGGCTCTCTGGGCTCAGTTCAGCTGTGTGTGGGTGGAGGGCTCAGTGGAAAAAAGGCTTCCAGACAACAAGAGAAAAGACAAACAGCCACAGAGAGGGAGAGCAGTTGATGAGTGTGCACAGCAGCAGATATGAATCTGTTCTCAGTGGTTATTAGAACTCATAAAAAAACTGTTGACAGCCCATCAACACTTCCTCTCCTGCAGCAGACGGGCTGTGTGGGTTTCTGCTCTGCAGCCTTTCTCACAGTAAGAACACAATGACAGTTACAACCATCCACTCTGTTTAAAGAATCCAGATTCCAGGAACTTCAGTCACTCACTACAGTGTTCACATGGGAATAAGAACTAAACTACAGTTCAAGACAGCAGCATGTTCACAGTCACAGCAGCTCAACTTTTCTTAAATGCTGTTTCTGAAATCTTCTCAGAAGTTTCTCTGTAAAAATACAATTTCAGATGGGTTTGAAGTTTCAGAGTGTTTAAATCAGCATGAGAGGATTTTAAGCACTGACTCCTCCACCGCAACATTTCCAAAAATAAGTGTTACATCTGTTATCATTGATCAGAGCCACAGAACACAAACCACTCAGACAGAAACACAAACCACGGAGACAAACAAGTTATCTTGTTGTTTCACCCCCTCAAAAAAAACATCTCTATCTGTTTCTGAAGCAGACCTAGAGCGGCCATGTTGGTTCACCTCAGGATCATAGTGTGCATACATTTTTAACATGTCAGTCGAAAAACAAGTTCAAATTCATCTCTTCGTTATCTGACATTTTTAAATAAATACTCTTCATACATGACTTCATCACAAATATGTTTTCTACATGTCTAACTTTTGTATTTCTTTGTGAAGCATTTTGTGATTCTGTCTTGAAATGTGTTCATAAATATAAATCTTAATTCCCGTCTAATCAGTAACGATACCAATCCATTTCATCTTGATAAAACTGTAATAGTTAAGTGACATTTTATTGATTAATAAAAACAAACAGCTCCATTATTTCAGCAACATTCAGACTTGAGGCCGACTGATGAAGCTGCTGTGTAATCATTTTATAGCTGTCGTAGCTTCAAAGCAGCTCGCTCTGCTGTTTGTTCATGTGTGTAAACAACAGTGTCATCAGCGTGAAGTTTTACAGCCACACTGACACAATTATAAAAGGGGCTCAGCACTGTGTGAAAGTATATTCAGAGCTACTTACAACCAGAGTCAAATGACTTGTAGGTGTCAACATACACGGCCAATGAAGTTGATTCTGCTTCTGATTATTTGCTATGAAGCCAAACTGGAATCCATAAAAACAAAGAGGTTTATAAAACACAGACACTTTGATTTTTCAGTTTATTGAGAATGTGACACTGAAAGAATTTGACAAACCTGCCACACTCTGCAGAATGTATTAAAAAGAAACACAAGAACAGGAGAAATACTACAAACAATAAAATATCTGACAGACAGCTCATGATTCAGATTCAATTTCTGTCATTATACAAGTCAAATTTAAAAGTGGAAACAAACTGTATTAAAATAACACAACACAGAATTTATGCTTGCAAATATATATATGTGTGTGTGTGTGTGTGTGTGTGTGTGTGTGTGTGTGTTTTTATATGTTGAGGATGACTCTATCTAACTTGTGCATAAAAAGATAAAATTTACAACCAAGCACAAGACGTCATAAGTGATATTTGTGAACACTGATCAAAGTGATAAATGAGATGAATTGATGAGATTTGATGGTGAGAAAAGGCGAGCAGAAAACAGTCAGTCAGCATGTGTGCAGTTGGTGGACGGTCCCTTGTTTCTGAGGATCATCAGCAGAGAGAGTCCACAGCAGTACGCCAGACTCTTCACTATCAGCACTGTGTACAGCACACAGAGCAGCTTCACCCTGCACTGAGACTGGAAGGACACTGACACTGACACTGACACTGACACACACACACACACACACACACACACACACACACACGTTGATCAGTATAACTTGGACTTTTCCAGACGGGACAACCAGCTTTACATGAAGACAGGGGTCGGCTACAATTTGAATGAAAGCTCAAAGGCTCTTATCAAATCCAACAAGTCAGGGCCCCAGCAAGCTTTTTAGGTGTGGAGCCAGGACAGTGACTTTAAATGTTGAAGTGAAAAAGGAAAGATTGGCATTGAAGGAGAGGCAGCAGGTGATCTTACAGTCAGCTTGCTGCAGAGCTGGCAGATCTGTTGGCTCTCTCTCTGGAGGACAGGAGGCTGCTGGAGCTGGAACCTCTGAAAAAGAAAAGGAGTGAAATGTTTGGTGTCAGTGCGAAATGTCAGTCCTCTGCTCCTCTGCTCTCTTTGACAGCATCTCCACATGAAGCTGAATCACTGCTGAACACAGTCACCAAGCCTTCATTACCTTGTTCTGTTTGGGCCTCCACTGTGCCCCCATGGTGCTGGACGGAGCAGCGGTATTTATATGTGCTGTTCTCTTGCTGACTGATCAGCAAGATGGCGGCGGTGTGTCCCAACTCTCTGAGCACCAGCTGCTCTCCCTCAGCAGGGAGCAGAGGTCCATTCTCCTCTTGTCTTTTCCAGGAGAAGCGGACCCGAGGAGGAAACATGCCTGAGGCCAGACACAACAGGGAGCTCTTCCCCTCCAGGTGGGCTCTGGATGCTGCTGGGTACACGCTCACCACAGGCTTCACTACCTGCTCATCTGAAGTTTGACAGCAGCAACAAGCAGCACAGACACACATTCACACAGTCAGCAGCAGCTTACAGCACTGCACTGCATTCAGTCTGATCCTGGAAACTACATGGACTCTGATCACTAAACTACTCATCAATACAGCACAAAGTTCACTACATATACTGGATTCACCTTCATATCAAACACACTGAGCAGCTACTGTCAGCATGTCTTCTATGGACACTGAAGAAACTATTCTTTATTTTAATGGACAAACTTCAGTCACTCTAATTTAACAAGAATTATTATTACATAAAAAATTGTCACTTTTACTTTTAGTTTTCCTGTATTTTAAATAACTGACGGGTACATGAATACACATATTATACTTTACTACATATTTACCTTCACGTAAAACAAGAAACAATACATTTACCACCGTATACTTTACTGTGACCAATTTAAAAAATGTATATATAAATAATCTTTTTTTTTTTTTCACAATTCATATTAATTTTCAACAATTTTAACAACACACAATCACTTGTGATATTCGAATAAAAACTGCTATGAAATGAAAATTAAGATGAAAACATACTGATCCTAAACGGAGTAACTTACAATATAATAAAGTATAAAAAATATAATATGATATGATTCCATATGGTATGATAATATAATATAATATAGTAAAGACATTTTCCTTCACAATATTTACCGTTTTATTCTTCTATATTTAATATTTGATAAACAATTAGCAATTATTTATCTTCACATAAAATACAAATTTCCCTTTATTGATTACAATATAAACACAACAGGTTTCACATTTACCAAATAACAACTTTTAAATGTCAGTTTTTAGCTCCTTCTTAATATACAATTAACACAGCATGTCAGTGTGCACAACAGTCGTCTTTAAAAATAATACTCATTATGATATTATATAATATATTTTTTTCCTTTTGAAATTCAATCAGCTGTATTTACTTATGCATACAATCTGCCAACATTTACCCTCCAAAGAATATTTGCTGTCATACATTTAAGATGACACTGGACATAATATATAGTTTTGATTTTGTGTGTATTTGTCTGTGTGTTTATGATCATATATCATCACTGATCAAATATCATTTAAATATTAAAACCACACTGTTGTGTCAAAAAGAATTAGTCAGTTTAAAACCTTTTTTGCCGTGTCGGGCATCGACCTTGTGGATTTGTTTTTTTTTTTTTTTCATTATAGTAATTTGTTTTTTGTTGTTGTTTTTTTTTCATTTCAAATTAAAAACAATAGGTCGGTACAGTTCATTTCAAAGTGTAACTTTAAAATATAAATACAGAGTCATATGAAATGGCTGACAATATGACATACAAATCATAAAAATAAATACAATATATTGATATACATATATAAAATATAAATACATATATACTGTGCGATGTAACCATAAATTGTAAACTACTGTAGTTTAATAAATGTCATGTCTTGATACTTTCTTTAAATGCCCTATTCATTTATTTAATATTGAACACTTTGGGTCTAATATATGATGAATAAAAATAATTAATTTTTCCCAAAAACATTTTTGTTATCTTTATAGCCACCTGTAACTCTTAAATCAGGTTGATTGTAAATATAAAATGCTACTAGTTGTCGGAGGATTTGAACATTTCACAAACTGAAATCCTAAATTGTTCTTACGTGCCTGGTTTATCTCAACAATCTTTTTAAATTATGTATTTAATATTAACTAATAAAGGAATAAATAATGACATATAATCCATATTCTAATAATGTTAACATAACGGATATAATCAACAAGTTAATACACGAACAACTTTGACTTTGACACAAGATAAATGTATGTACTTGATTATGTCTTTCTTCAGTGTTTAGTTATTTAAGTGAAACACACACTGACCTGGTATTAATCTCACAAATAAAATATATGTTTAGATTTACGCTAACTTCTTATTAAAACAAATCCAGGTACGGCATGGTTCATAATTAATATCCACGATAATCATTCATCAACAACAATTATAATCGAGCTGAATAAATTCTAAGAACATCTCAAACCTGCATTTAGTGATGATGCCAAAGAAAATGTTTTCAAAGCTTTCTAAGAAACAGCTGCGTTACAAACATCTGTCTGCTCTGTTTCACATCAGTATAAACCTAAATAAGGCCATTAGATAAACTTCTCTACCATCAAGAAACACACTAAAAACACAAAAAAGACAAAAAAACTTCGTAATAAAAATTAAAAGTTTAAATGTGACTTACGTGAAGATACTGTGACATCAGTCCCCTGGCCCCAGTAGTCCAAAGCATCACAGTGCTACATCTGCATTCAGTGCCTAAACAAAAACCTCATGTACCAGAAAAATGCCTGAAAACGTCGTTATGTGACTGAAATAAACATAAATCCTGGTCAGTATTATACCCTGGTGTCATCCTATGACCATGTGTTTTGTGCTGATTCTTAATCAGCTCTTAAAGTAAAGATTTACTGGAAGATAACTTTTACATCTGTGCACTAACTGTGACTTTAAACGATTGATTAACTAACTTTTAACTACTAATCTGCTCATTAAAAATGATAAACACAGTGTTACCTCATATTCCAATGAGAAATATTTCATCCTGTCCTTTTTCTCTGTCACAAGAATGGGAGAGTGTTGCAGATTGTTGCTGTTAGGTTTTTGTATGGCTCTATATCTCTGTGCTGCCCCGTACACTGTGATAAACCCTCATACAAAAACCTGACACTGTTTCCTGCACTCGAGGAACAGGGACATGTACTGTCAGCAGTGGGTAAGAATATCACAAAACTTCTATTCTAATTGACAAAACTATTTATACATGTTACACACTTCCTATTTAGCATTTCGCATTGTACATGTTTTAATCAGTTTATTGGGATTTCTTTTAAATTCAGTGTTGTTTTTTCCTGTCATTGTCATTCATGTGGTCAACAGCATCCTTTATCCAGACTGTTAAGCTGGATACAGTGCTCGGAAACTGTAGCAACATAGTCTGCTTTAGAAATTATATTTTATTTAATAAGTAAAATACTATTTTCTATTAAAAAATCTTAAAACAAAATAAGAAATAAAGGAGCTTTCAAACTCAGCTTGTTAAAGTGATAGTTCAGGTTTTTGGACATGAAGTTGTGTGAAACGCTGACCATCTGTAGCTCTGATGTGACGGTGTCACTACTGTCAACGAGCCTCCTGCTCTGAGAAATCGCCCGTAGCTTACCGGAGAAAAAGTAGTTCTGAAGATGTACGGGGGACACGTAACCAAAAGCTTTTAAGCTACAAAGAAGTATGCATGTGTTTTGTTAGACTATTTCAACAATTTTAAAACATCCCCACATTACGTCAGACCTTGCTATCAATTGGGACTATTTTCTGGCCAGTATCACTCCGCCGTGCAGGCCCGCAAGACAGCATGCCAACAGAAATCAATCAGACAGTTCATCACCACACTGTGCAGGTGCGCAGGATAGCAACGGCTAACGAAAACTTCATCGGCTGTTTCCAACAGAGAACCAGTAGGCTATTATTAGTGAGGAAGAAGATGTACTAGCCCTATACATACCTACTACTACAGCGCGAGCACCGGCTCAGGCTCACGACACACCCTCGTCAGCTGCTGATGGTAAACAGAGGAATACCAAAATGGTGCAAACTTGTGATTTCCCCAGCTGTGGGAATAAAAACATCGCCGGCTAACCCTAACCTTGATAATAAAAGTACATGAACAAAAATCAGCATTGCAATAAATGTAATACAACAAAATGATATGTTCCCAGTGGTGATGATAAATAGAGGAAGTAGTTTTTGTATGAGTCTCCTATTATTGTCTCTCACTGTGTCTCTCTGGCACAGTAATACACTGCTGTGTCCTCGCTCTTCAGACTGTTCATCTGTAGATAGACTTTACTGCTGGAGTCATCTCTGGAGATGGTGAATCTACCCTGGACTGACTGGGAGTAATAGATATGAGAACTGCCTGTGTGTATGAAAGCAATCCACTCCAGTCCTTTTCCAGGAGCCTGTCTGACCCAGCTCATAGCATAGCTGCTGAGTGTGAACCCATGGGCTGTACAGGTCAGTCTGTGAGATTCTCCAGGCCTTTTAATCACTGGTTCAGATTCTGTCAGAGTCTGACCATCAACACCTGTCAAGATATAAAAACAATTCACATGAATTTAGTTGGTAAATGATTAAGAACTGTGTCAAATCAAGATCAGGTAAAACCTTCACCTGCCCAGCAGATAGTTAAAAGCAGCAGTCCTGTCCTGTAGTCCATCATGTTAAACTGTGTGTCCACTGTTCTCTGTCCTCCTCTCTGCAGTCACATAAGTAGAGGTGGAAGATAATCTAAGTTTTGCATTGACTCCTCCTCACAGGGAGGAAACAACTGAAATGGACAAGAATCTCAGTTTGTTACAGGTGGATGTACAGGAGGATTTTAACTGTGTAAAATGTCAATTTAAATTTCATATTAACAATCAGTATTGGGGCGTTGGTGGCTTAGTGGATAGAGCAGGCGTGTCACTCCCCCTCTCTCTCCCCTCTTCACGCTTAACTGTCCTATCGATTAAAGGCAAAATGGCCCAAAAAAAATATCTTAAAAAAAAAAAACAATCAGCATTAACACATAACTCAACAGACTATTGATCCACAGGACCTGACTATGATAACAAGTCAGATTGAGAATCTCACATCAACCTGGGCCAATCTCCACACATTGACAAAAGACCACATAGAATACACTGTAATTGTTATGTTGATTTTTTTATGTTACTGTTTTTGCTAATGGCATATCTTTTAATTTTAATACAAACAACTGTTTCAAAATCATCACAAACAATAATGAAAAACATTAAGTTATCAATTTCAAGGATCAGTAAACTGCACTTGCCAAGGATAACTAAGGCAACAGGAACAAACACACTATTCAATTTCTGAAGATAATTCAACTGAATTAATTTCATTACTTACAGGTTTAATTTTAATAATAAATAAATAAAACTGTATGCATTATGTAATTAAGTTTTCATTGTGAAATTACATACAATAATGTATCAGTGATTGAAACCTCCAGGTATTTAAATGGCTGTAACAGTGAGCTGGTGTTGAAATCATTAGTGTCAGTATTAGTACACAGTGTGTTGGTGATGTTGAACTGAAGCTTTGACTTGTTTTGACATGTTGAGTTTTTGTACAGCTCTGTGGCTTCCTGTGTCACTGTGTGTCTCGAGCACAATAATAAACAGCAGAATCTTCAGTCTTCAGACTGTTCATCTGCAGATACACCTGCTTTCTGCTGTTGTCTCTGGAGATGGTGAACCGGCCTTGAACTGACTGAGAGTAGTATTTGCTGCCACTGCTACCACTGATTATGGCAATCCACTCCAGTCCTTTTCCAGGAGCCTGTCTGACCCAGTTCATCCAGTAGCTATCAAAGTCCAATCCAGAGGCTGTACAGGTCAGTCTGTGAGATTCTCCAGGCCTTTTAATCACTGGTTCAGATTCTGTCAGAGTCTGACCATCAACACCTGTCAAGACAGCAAGAAAACCATGAAATGTCAGAAACACAAATGAGAACTATGTCAAGTCAAGATGAGGTAAAATCTTCACCTGCCCAGCAGATAGTTAAAAGCAGCAGTCCTGTCCTATAGTCCATCATGTTAAACTGTGTGTCCACTGTTCTCTGTCCTCCTCTCTGCAGTCAGATAAGTAGAGGTGGAAGATATCTGAGTTTTGCATTGACTCCTCCTCACAGGGAGCAGAGAGCTGTCCCTTGCTGGTATGTGCAACTGGTTTATGCCAGGTGTCCTGTGGTGATCAGGGGCCTGAAGGACATGATTCACTGGAGGTTTTTTTACATCCTGTACTTTATCATTTGAAAACTAGCAGTTTTAGACAGTCATGTTTGCCACTTCGTGGATGAAGAAAATAACGCTGGTCATGTTGCAGCTACTGTCATGCAGAAAACCAGTCATTATCATGAGGTAAACAAAACCCACACACAGTCATGTAATCCAAAGGACATCAAACAAGATACAAATAAAATAATCTACAGCCATGCTTGCTCCTCTGTGAGGCTGTGTTTAGGCACAGCAGTGCTTAGTGTTAAATATTAATTTCAGCATGGTAACATTTTTACAATAATAACGCTAACATGCTGATATTTAATAGGTATGGCCTTAACTATGTTTATATTTACCATCTTAGTGTTTAAGCATGTTAACATTTGCTACAGAGTGCTCAACTGATGGTGTTGTTTTGTTGGCTGATGTGAAATTAAGCGTCGCCCTGGTTCCCTCGTCAGAAAGCCTATATTGGAATTTTCCATTGGATTTTGGATTATTGCAGAAAGTAAGCTTTTTGGCCAACACACGTTTATGGTACCAACACATTTGTTTGGTAAGATAATCTCAACAACTGAACACCTCTATGATGATTTTTGAAGGCTGAATGCATCATCAGAAGTAAAAAGGCAATGTTAGGCTATAAACAAACTACACCACCGTCTGCATGATTTAACATCACCACCACAAGCCTGTTAAACCGTGTTCTGTGTGATGACGTTAATTTAGCCACTTGTTAGCAACCACCTCTTCTAAGACACATTGCGTCAGAATTCACAAGTGGGGCTTTTACTGATGTATTTTATGTAGTAAAAAAAAAAACATGAAAGTTTGTTGAGCTTGTTTTAACCACAGACCTTATTTGAGGCCTCAAACCAAGAACCCATTAAAATACACAGATTTTGAGATGAGGGAACCGGGAGTGCTGAAATGTGAACTCACTTGTGGGTTTCAGGACTCATTCCTGGGGCAGTCTAATAGCTACAAACATATTGAAGAAATGAGGTGAAGAATGAGGGAGGATTAGTTTATTAGTATAACAGTGTTGACTTCTGCCAGCTAGAAGGTCTGCAGAAGCTAACCAGAACAGAGGCTGTTTCAACTGAGCAAAACAGGGATATTGTTGGTGACACTGTGTTTAAGTCTTTAAGAATGGAAGGAATTTGGTTGGAGGATAAAAATTGAATATTTTTTTTCTGAGGTTTAGGTCCCCAACACAATTGGCATGTTAGACACAAGGAAAATAAGGGTCGGTCCCAATACACCCCCTTAGTCCTACCCCTACATTTGCACATTCCCGCGAGGGGTAGGGGTGTCCCAGTTCCTTTTTGCGTGTAGGGGTAGGGGGCATAACAAGGGGTAGTGGGTATGAAACTAGCCCTTCGGAGCGAGGGATTTCAGATGCTGACTTGCCAGCGAGGGGTAGACGTCGCCATGGCTACCACCGAGCAAGAGACAGGGAAAAAAGTTCATACATAGCTAACGTTACCATCATCAGGTTGTTTGTTAGCTAGCTAGCTCACACTATCTGACGTTTGTCATCTGTCCTGTTCTACAAAATTGTCGGATTTTTCACATCACGATAACACGCCAGCTAGTATAACTATGCTGCCTTGTAATGTTAGCTGGTTAGCTAACTAGCTAGCTAGCAGAAGTCCCCTGTCGTCTGTCGTTCATTAAACGAAGCATGATGAATAATGCAAACGCGATCGGTAGGATGAACTAAACTGGAGACTCCATTGTAGATGCTGGTTGGAAATTTTGATGGCTCGCAGCTTCCTGTTTAAAATAGTTACGTATGCGTGAATGTAACCGACGCAGTGACGTAGTGAGTGGTGTCCCAGTTCCTAGGGAAAGATTTCAGCTCCTACACCTCGTTGCTTCATTTCAAAGGCCAAGGGGTAGTGGACAAGGGGGGGTATTGGGATTGGGCCTAAGTCTTTAGTACATTATAGATAATTGGTTTTCTTTCTATAAATAGTAACTAAACTTCAAGCATATGTATTTTTCATTCTTCAACAAACACTGTGGTTCAGTCCTTGAGCAAATTATTACACATGCAAAGGTACATCTCACACAAAGAGAAGGTTGAACTGTCACGGTCCTGGCTGTGTCACTAGTTTCCCTGTGTTTGGTTTTTCTTTGCCCTCTGTTTCCCCTCCCCCTGTCTGTCTCTCTGTGTGTCTGTGCTGTGGAGTGGGAAACCCCTCACTCTCCTGGGTTACATTCATTCAACTCACCTGCTCCCTGCTGCTCACCTGAGGACCATCCAGTAATCAGCCTTGCATTATAAAACACCAACTCTCCTCTCCAATCCTCGCCAGGTTGTTGAGTCTTGTGGTACAGTTACGCTTCAGGCCACTGTGGAATTGTGAATTCAACTTAGACTTTTGTTTGTGAATTTTCTCGTGGATACTTACCTTGTGTTTGCCTCTGTCACGGGATCACCGCCCACCATTTGTCCACCTGTTTGTCTTTCTGCCAGGCTCCCAGCCAGCCACACCCCTCCAACCTTGTGTTGCTTGCCTGCCATCAGCCCACTCCCCTCAGCCTCCATTTCCTGGATTTTCCTCTACGGCCACATTCATAATCTTGGCAATATAACCCCATTTTTTACCACTGTCTTTCTGAGTCTGTGTTCTGTGTTTGGGATCGCCTTGTTGATTGTAACAGGATCTTGAATTTCTGACAAAAAACCTTTTTGACCTAGTTTGACTATTTAACGTCACCATGAAGTTGGCTCAAGACTATAATTTAGTTAGTCACAAATGCAGTTATGATTCAGACAAGAACTGCATTTTTTTTTTGTTTTAATAACAATTTCATGGAAGAAATACTGTCCTTTTGAGGATTCATTTGTAATAGAGTTAGATTAGGAGTTATAAAAAGTTGAAAACTGAATTATTCTATCTCAAAAATATATACATACAGTGATGTATTGGTTATTGTAAAGTTAGCGTATTTTAAAATTGAGGAAGACAGCTGCTTTTAGATTTATTTGAGAACCATTTATACAAGCTAGAGCCTGCTTCCCTTTTTACTGTAACAATAAACAGCAGTGAGCTGGTCATTAGTAAATCATTAGTGGTCTGAGGGCTCCTCCTCTGGTGGCTTCATGTTACAAGTGTTCAGGCACTGAGGGGTTTTTGTTCAGGTCTACTGATGCTTTGTGTCACTGTGGCTCTCTGGCACAGTAATACACAGCAGTGTCTTCAGGCTGCACATTCTGTCCGTTTAGAGTCGCTGTGTTGCTGGAAGAGTCTAAGCTGATACTGAACTTGTTCTTCAGTGAATCTTTGTAATCTGAGGTGTATCCAACACGTGCTGCTGCAATCCATTCCAGTCCTTTCCCTGCAGGCTGTCTGATCCAATGTGTCCAGTAGCTGCTGAGAGTATAAGAGACCTGACAGGTGATGGTCAGACGTTGACCTGGCTGCACAGTCACAGAGGCTGGCTGTGTCAACTGTTCACACTTCACACCTGTGGAGGAAAACATGTTGAATATTGAATGAGTGTAATAAGAGTGAACAGTGATCATGCTGTCAGTGTCTCTGCCTCAGTGAGACTCACAGGATCCAGCAGCCAGCAGCAGCAGCAGAGCTACAGAGAACATGGTTGGTACTGAAGGTGATCTGATGGGAGCTTCTCTTCTTCTGCTGCAGCTGACAGCATGATATCAAGTCTTTATAGCAGACTGTGAGGAAGTTCACTTTGCATAGAGAAGGACACTGACAGGCTATAAAAGAAGGATGAACTCTGCTGTTTTCAGTAGTCAAAGCTGTGAGTTGTGTTGTGAATCTATATTTTGACATGTAAAGAAAAATGATCTATTAAATTATTAATTTAAAGCCTAATGTTTTTATTCTTCACAAAATTATGAACAATTCAGAGTGACAGTTACACTTAGGTGAAAGGAATTATTTAATGTTCCCAGTCTCAACTACATATTGGAGAACACCAGAGCTGCAATAAAAATTGTCTGAATGAGGAGGTTTTATTGAGACTGTTTTTCTGTGTGTTGAAGATGTTGAACTGAAGCTGATTCTGTGAAAGTGAAAAGCAGAACACCTAGTATTGACTTAGTTTGACATGTTGAGTTTTTGTACAGCTCTGTGGCTTCCTGTGTCACTGTGGCCTTCGAGCACAATAATAAACAGCAGAATCTTCAGCCGTCAAGCTGTTCATCTGCAGATACACCTGGTCCACGTTGTTGTCTCTGGAAATGGTGAAGCGATTCTTGACTGATGTGGAATAAGCTTTAGTGGCTCCACTCGGAGCAGAAATGTGGGCAACCCACTCCAGTCCTTTTCCTTCAGCTTGTCTGATCCAGGAGATATCAGCATCATCATCTGATATTCCTGCATATGTACAGGTCAGTTTGTGGGATTCTCCAGGGCGCTTTACCACTGGTTCAGACTCAGTCAGAGTCTGACTGCAAACACCTGGAGAGAAAAGTAGTGTTATCATCACAGAGCTGAAATATGAACCTTTTCAAAGAACAGGAGGAGTGCAGAAGTATGTATTCACCAGAAATCCATGATAGCATCAGAAACATTATACATGTAGCTGAAGTCATGGTGGAAATGTGTTGTATGTCTGGTCAGTGGTTTGGTCTCTCTTCTTCAGTCTGCAGTGAGATAAATAAAGATGGAGGAGATGAAGATTTGCATGGACTCCTCCTCACACTGCTTTTTTATTTTGACATCATTAGTGGCTGAACAAGACACAAAGACAGAGATCACGACAAGATTCAAAAGAAGTGCCTCAAAAAGAAAATATCAAACTGTTCTATATTCTGATGTAAAAAGGAGCTCTGAAAAGACTCTATAATGGTGAGAGTTTTTAGCTCTTGTATTAAATATGTTACCAGTTCATGAATTACAGACAGGTGTTTTTTTCTCTGTCAGGTTTAATGTATCTACCAGAAGCTGCTATAACATCATATGTCGTCTGGTGTCTGTAGGGATGAATGTATCCATGTAAAGGGATCACAGTGTTGCAAAGCTGCAGAAAAATAGTCATATAACTGTGGGAAATCATTAATATGTCTGGCAGTTGCATGTCATCACCACTAGACTACACTAAACAATGGGACATTTTCCACCATCCATTTACTAGTTGAAACTTGGCATGTTTCTGTGACATGCAGTTTAAATTTGCAGCAACATTACTGATGTGTGCTGACTGTACTCAAGTACAACCTGTAGGTCTGTTGTTCTTCTTGCCTTCTCAGAGAGAAGATGTGAATGTTTATTGTCAACCTTCACTGTGTCAGTGATTCATTACAATAATCCAACAAACACTGGTGTAAGACAAAGAAGGAATATGCTGAAAATGTGGTTAATGATGCACATCCATGAAAGAATGCTGCAGTATGTAACCTGACATACTGCAGTGCATTTCTTAATGCAGCATGTAAGTAATGGTAAGGGATATCTATTTATCTCTTAAATATGTGATGTATCAGTTATAGTAATGTTAGAGTATTTAAACTGAGGAAGATAACTGCTATTAGATTTATTTAAGAACCATTTATACAAGCTAAAGCCTGCTTCCCTTTTCACTGTGACATGTGTTGAAATCATTAGTGGTCTGAGGGCTCCTCCTCTGGTGGCTTCATGTTACAAGTGTTCAGGCACTGAGGGGTTTTTGTTCAGGTCTACTGATGCTTTGTGTCACTGTGGCTCTCTGGCACAGTAATACACAGCAGTGTCTTCAGGCTGCACATTCTGTCCGTTTAGAGTCACTGTCTTGCTGGAAGAGTCTGTGCTGATACTGAACTTGTTCTTCAGTGAATCTTTGTAGTATGTGGTGGATCCAGCTGCCATTCCAATCCACTCCAGTCCTTTCCCTGCAGGCTGTCTGATCCAAGCTGTCCAGTAGCCACTAACAGAATACGAGACCTGACAGGTGATGGTCAGACGTTGACCTGGCTGCACAGTCACAGAGGCTGGCTGTGTCAACTGTTCACACTTCACACCTGTTAAAAAGAAAAAATATTTTGTAACAGATTAAGAAGTTATAGAGCAAAAGAAGAACTGTTGACTTTGACAAATCCAGAGAGACTCACATCCAGCTGCCAACAGCAGCAGCAGAGCTACAGAGAACATGGTTTATGTTGAAACTGACGTGCTGTGAACTCCACTGACAGCCTGATGTGATGTTTTTATAGCTGAGTAACAAGGAAGCTCACTGAGTTTGCATAGAATCAAACATATGAAGCATCAATGTTGGTCTGACTGGAGCCAATAGAAGAGTCTGTTCAGTGTTATTGTATCTGCAGAGTGACAACAAATCACCTCTGATAATTTAATTCATTACACACTGTAACATTTTGTCTTAGTGTTAATTTTGTTTTATGGTACAAAATGCATGCCTGAATATATAGTACTGATGCTTCTGGTTTGCAGTATTAAACAGAAAAAACTTAAATGGTAAATGGCCACAAAACGGCTTTAGTGTTAACATGAAGTTAACATTAATCACTGTTTTCAACATGTTTTGGATTGTGAACATTTCAGGTTTCTATTTATCTTCAGATCCAGCCAATTCCTCCCTCTGCAGGTGTGAAAAGACAACATGGAAAGGTCTGTGGATATTCTCATTTATCCAGGTCAATTCCATTCTGGCAACAATTAAATCGTAGGCAACTGGACTTTGATTCTGGACTTGACCTGAAAATCAAAGTCCAGTTGTCTACGATTTAATTGTTGCCAGAACAACATGGAAAGCAGATGTACTTTCACATCAGTAGAGATTTCAATAAGAGCATGGGGAAATGTCAAAACACAAAACACCTGGTAACTATTTGTATTGTAAATTACAGTAGTTAGATGCTAAAGAGATGGACAAGATGCAATTTTCTAACAGTATATGCAATTGAGAAACATTTTTAATGTGCGATTGTTTCAGTGGAAATCAGAATGTTTATTTTCTTGAATTGTCTTAAGTTTTTGGAGCAGATGACAGTTTTTATGCCCAAACTACAGATTGAATTAATATGATATACTATTTGCACCCAATTACTGCATACTTATGAATGGCGTTTATTTTGGTTTTTTGCAAATGTTATTGCCTCTCTCTTTTCATAGAACAGGAAAGTAACCTTTTAGAGGAAAGGTGAGGAGAGGAAACTTCCGGAGGAGCTTAGAGCGAGGAGACACAGGTGTAAAAATATAACAGCTGTTCAGTTACAAATTAGGAGAGTTGCTGATGATGTCTTTGTACTGAGGGAAGAAAAGTTCCTGTAGGTTTAAAAAGGGAACATGGAACACTGATATATTTTAAAATAGAATATCTTTTCTTCAAGAGCAGGCAAACTGTGAATTACTGAACAACTGAAAACTTTCCTAACACGGTCATGATTAGTTTATTAGAGGGAGCCTTTCTTAAATTTACTTAGTTACATTACTTTTATTTACTAAAATTATTTTTCTTCTTCAACACAGATACACATTTTAAAGTAAGCTATTTCAGTGACAAACTGCCCATGACTTTCCTTAGTTATATCTCCTATTGTCACCATGTTGAGTCACATGGTTGCTGGGTATTTGTACAGGTCTGTTGGTGGTTTCTATCACTGTGTCGCTCACACGCACACAGTAATACACAGCTGTGTCCTCAGGCTGCAGATTCTGTCCTGTTAAAGTCACTGAGCTTGTAGAAGTGCGTGTGTGGTAAAGGAACTTGTTTTTCAGAGCATTATTTTGGTAAAAGCTTCCTCCACCCCACCGATTACAAATCCAGTCCATTGGTTTTCCTTCACGCTGTCTGATCCAACCTGTTGCATAGCTGTCATCAGTCAAAGAATAACCAGAGACCTGACAGGTGATGGTCAAAGACTGTCCAGGCTGCACAACCATTGAGTCTGGCTGGATGAGATCAATACTGTTCACACCTGTGGAAAGACAATTCAACATTATCTCCATCATTCATCTGACTATTCAGTGTTTCTAATGTGTTTATTAGTGTGAATCCACTGAAAGCTCCTCACAGGATCCAGCTGCCAGCAGCAGTATCAGAGCTACAGAGAACATGGTTGATGTTGAAGCTGAACTGATGTGAGCTCTTCTGTCCTCTCACTGACACACACACACTTCACTTCTTTATGAGGCAACACACAAGGAGGCTGATTTACATACTGATGACAGTAAAGGTTTATTTGAATGAATCAAAATGAAGATGAAATGTTCAGGTGTTGTTCTTCATCTCACACAAAGAGAATACACCTTTTAGATTGTTGAGTAAAATATCTTTTTCTAGAATTGAACTCATTAAAATCACCATGAAGTTGGCTCAAGACTAATTCAGTTATGATACAGGTAATAACTGCAGGTGTTTTAGATAAAGATGTCATGAAAGAGACACTGATGTTTGAGGATTTACTTTTATTGTCCTGTCACAAGCTATTTAAACCAAGTTGTCAGCTGAAGTTGTTTCATCACGTGACAGATTCTTATACATATCATGATGTATCAGTGATGGTGATTCAAGAGAATTTAATATGATGAAAACAGTTGCTGTTAAATTAGATTAAGAATTGTTTTTAATAAAATCTAAAGACTGTTTCTCTCTGTACTGTAACAGTGAGCTGGTGTTGAAATCATTAGTGGTCTGAGGGCTCCTCCTCTGGTGGCTTCATGTTACAAGTGTTCAGGCACTGAGGGGTTTTTGTTCAGGTCTACTGATGCTTTGTGTCACTGTGGCTCTCTGGCACAGTAATACACAGCAGTGTCTTCAGGCTGCACATTCTGTCCGTTTAGAGTCACTGTGTTGCTGGAAGAGTCTAAGCTGATACTGAACTTGTTCTTCAGTGAATCTTTATAGTATGTGGTGGATCCAGCTGCTGCTCCAATCCACTCCAGTCCTTTCCCTGCAGGCTGTCTGATCCAAGCTGTGTAGTAGCTGCCCACAGAATAAGAGACCTGACAGGTGATGGTCAGACGTTGACCTGGCTGCACAGTCACAGAGGCCGGCTGTGTCAACTGTTCACACTTCACACCTGTTAAAAAGAGAAAATGTTTTGTAACAAATGATCAAATTAACAAAAGAAGAACTGTTGACTTTGACAAATCCAGAGAGACTCACATCCAGCTGCCAACAGCAGCAGCAGAGCTACAGAGAACATGGTTTATGTTGAAACGGACGTGCTGTGAACTCCACTGACAGCCTGATGTGATGTTTTTATAGCTGAGTAACAAGGAAGCTCACTGAGTTTGCATAGAATCAAACATATGAAGCATCAATCTTGGTCTAACTGGAGCCAATAGAAGAGTCTGTTCAGTGTTATTATATCTGCAGAGTGACAACAAATCACCTCTGCTTTACATTTGATCCATTTTGCATGCAACCATTGCTAACTTTGTTTTACTGTCAATATCTTGTATCATGTACTTACTGCATTTATTAATTCATTTACTGCTTCACTTACTGTACTGACATGATTACTGTATTTGCTGTACACAGACATAAAGTGACAGCAGCCAGAATCATGTCAATTAAATAGTATAAAAACTTCAGTCTGATGCGGCTGGTTTCAATAAATTCCTTTTAACAGTTTCAGTGTTTGTAGTTGTTGGAAAACAGCTGCTCAGGAACTGAAATGTTTCACAAACTGCAGTAAAATAAATATTTCAATGGCGGTGAAAACTTTGGTAGTTTTTACATTTCTGAGTTACTTTTTGTGTTAATCAACACTGATTACCTTTATCTGTGTGGTTGTGTCACATATATATGCACATTCCTTTATTGCAACAAACTGTCAGTATTGTCTCACATCTTTTCTGGATATTTCTCTGCAGACACAATAATAATTCTTTGATTATTCTATTAACACAATTTGAATATAAAAAACCTCCCTATATCTTTTATGTTGAGAAATAATATCCCTCAGTTTTCAGGACTTCATAATGCAGGGACAAAGATGAATTCATGGTTTCATACAGGAAATGTTTCTCATGGAAACTATAGGATATCAAAAGACATATAATACAGAATATAAGAATTAAAAACATGATGTAATGTATTTTAATGTAAATAATACTGATACTAATGATATAAACAAATTCATCATAAATTCTCAATGCTTGTGCAGCCTGGAAGATACTGTAGGTTTTTGTACAGCTGCTCAACCAACTCCAGTCACTGTGTGTCTCCAGCACAATAATAAACAGCAGAATCTTCAGTCTTCAGACTGTTCATCTGCAGATACACCTGCTGTCTGCTGTTGTCTCTGGAGATGGTGAACCGGCCTTTGACTGACTGAGAGTAGAATTTGCTGCTACTGCTACTACTGATATAAGTGATCCACTCCAGTCCTTTTCCAGGAGCCTGTCTGATCCAGTTCATGCTGTAGCCACCAAAGTTAAATCCAGAGGCTGTACAGGTCAGTCTGTGAGATTCTCCAGGCCTTTTAGTCACTGGTTCAGATTCTGTCAGAGTCTGACCATCAACACCTGTCAAACAAAAGTTTATGCATGTCATGCGTTACATTGGAAGCACAAATAAAATGTGTCTCATCAAGATCAAGTAAAATCTTCACCTGCCCAGCAGATAGTTAAAAGCAGCAGTCCTGTCCTATAGTCCATCATGTTAAACTGTGTGTCCACTGTTCTCTGTCCTCCTCTCTGCAGTCAGATAAGTAGAGGTGGAAGATATCTGAGTTTTGCATTGACTCCTCCTTTTTCATAATCAGAGTCTTCTGTTCAATCTCTTCTTAAAATTCATTTTCATATTCTGGCTTTTTTCCCTAACTAACAGTATTTGTTTGATTATTTTAAAGAATCATTTCTGTCATCATCTCTCATGACAACCTGATGTTATTATTATCCTTGTTTAACTGTAAGTCTCTTTTTTTAACATTTGAACTTTTTTCTTGCTGTGAGACGTCCAATGCAATGTTAAAATAATGGAAAATTGCTGCTGTTTATAAATATATAAGAAACAAATGTTTCAGTGCATGTAGTCTGAAAATCAACTTGAAGGCTTGGTTTGAAAAAGGCAAACATTTCATGTCACCTGACATGACAACATGAAAATTGACATTTTGTTTTTCCATTTAATTTTTGCTGTGCTACTGCTTGTGCCTTGTAATTTTGAATGTTTTTCTTGTTAATGAATCTTATGCACAATATTTAAAGATGAGAAATCAATTTTAAACCACTAAAACACAGTGTATAAATGCTGCCACCACTAAAGACTACATCCTAAAGACAGCTCAGCTACATGTCATATCTTAATTTCATTACACATCTGATTGTAGCATTTTTCACACACTTTCATGAACAACCTTCATTTGCATTTTGTTGAAGAATCTTTAAATTTAAACTGAATCAGCTGATGGTGTAAACAGTGTGTCTTCCAGAGGGAGCATGAAGAGAAGTCATTTATTATGTAAGGAACATAATTGTTTCAGTGAAAGAGCTTATATAGACTTTTATTCCACCATCTACATGGTTAATTTAATGATAGGATTTACTGTATAAAATGTCATAAAACTCATGAAGTTAGTGCAGGTTAATGTAAAAAATAAAGTAATGTATGACACAGAGCTCAGCCAAGCAAGACATTACTGTAGTTCAACTCATGTTGTGATCACAGTCAGGTTGTCTTCTTATAAGTGCAGATGTTGCCATGAGTCATGGTAAACTGTCCCAAAACACTGAGACATACTTTATCATTTGTTAACTGGACGTCATTCAGTGGAAATTGTGTTTTCAAAGCCCTGACATGCTTCAGTGCTTCTCATACAGACATCAGTGTTGTTCAGTGTTTGTACAGCTTTGTAGTCTCATGTGTCACTGTGGCTCTCGTGCACAATAATAAACTGCCGAGTCTTCTTCTTTCACACTCTTCACCTCTAAGTACACAAGATTTCTGGAAGTGTCTTTGGTGATGGAAAACTGGCCTTGGAGACTCTGGGCAAATATAGTGCCAGTTCCACCATCAATGCGTCCGATCCATTCCGGTCCTTTCCCTGGTTTCTGATGGATCCAGTGCAGCCAAGCCAGAGACAGTCCTTCCACTTTACAGGACAGAGTGACTGATCCTCCAGCTCTGATGACCACTGGCTCTGAGGAGGTGAGCGACTGGCCCTGAGCAGCTGAAAGACACACAGAGTTTAGATAACCAGGGAGCCAGCAGACATCCAAAGATCCTTCTCTCCTCCTCCACAGGACACCGACTTCACTCACCCGAAATTAGAGCCAAGAGGACGACACTCTGTACAACTGTCATGGTGGGAACTTGACTGAGTCTAAACCTGTAAAGGCTGTTATGGTGGATATATACTGTGTAGACAGAATGGGTGGGGATTGTACATCAGTGTGTGGATTTACATTTTAGCAGTTGGAGTTTGTGAAGGAGTGCTGGACTCTGAGAGAGAGAGAGAGTTCAAAACAGACTGAGACACCAGCATTAAAGATGTTGTTCAGTGTTTCTCCTTTTCTTAATTTACACAACATGCTGCACTGTCAGTCTCATTAGTTAGCTTAAGAAGTGATTGGTCACCTCAGTGAGGTGGATTACTGCTAACAGAGGAAGAATGTGACAAAGTAAGACATAGTTTTTCCTCTATCAGCCCAAGAAGTGAAAGTTTGTCTCATTGCAGTATCACTTATTCATTCAGCTTTCATCACAATGTCTCTCAGGCACAAGAACAAACAGCAGGTTCTTTAGTCTCCTGGCTGTTTATCTTGTAATCTATATGAGATGGTGAGCAAAAAGAAAGTAAGCTCACAGTAGATGTGAGTATGAAGCTGCAGTTCAGGGTTTGAATGTCAGACAGTTGATATTAATGAGAATCGCTCGCCCTGTGTGCCTGGGGGGTGCGGGGTCTCCTCGTGCTCCCTGGGCCTGGGGCGGCGTGGCCGGTCCCCCCTGGGGGGCTGTTTCCGCCCCTGGTGGTGCGGGGTGGGTGGGCTCCTCCCTCCCCCCCCCTTCGCTCCGCTCCCGCCCTTCCCCCTCTCTCCTCCCTCCCCCCTCTCCTTGTCCCTCCCTGCTCCTCTCTCCCAGGGGGGCGGGGGTCCTCCCCCGGGCTGGGGGGCCTGGTGTGGGGGCTGGGTGCTGCCCGCGGGGGGTGTTCTGGTGCTGCGCAGTGTGGGCCTGCCCGTTGGTGTGCGGCCGGCGGTGGGGGGCGGGCCGGATGGGCTGGGGGTCTGGCTTTGGGTCTGGGGGGGTACTGGCGGGGTTGCGGGTTGGCCTGTGCTCCTGCACGTCGGGGTTTGGGGGGGCTGGGTGGGGCCCGTCGTCCGTGCACCCTGGTGGTGCGCCTCGTCCTTCTGCTGGGGGTCGATTTGCTGCAGGCGGTGTGGCCCAGGTCGGGACCACTGCGGGGGCCAGACGCTGCAGTTGCTTGGGGGGCGGGGTTGGGTGGGGGCCCGCTGGGTTTCCTTGGGGCCCGCCTGGCCCGCTGTCCATGGGCGCTGGGGGCCTCGCGGCGCCGGGGTCTGGTTGGCGCCACCTTCTAGCCCCTCTCATCCATCCCTCCAGCCTTTGGGCCGGGCCTACACTGGCCTGGCCTCCCAAAACAACATTTAGTTCACTCACCACACATTCCACAGTTTTAATGCACCACATACACTCACTCTTCGAGGTGCAGACCACGGATGGATTGGGGGGCTTCATGACAGGGCAGGCTATGGGACAGTGGTGTCCGGTAGCCCTCCATGCTGCCCCCCGGCCCATCCTTATCTGTTCTCCAATTTTAAAGCACCACATACACCTACATCTTGTGGGACAGATGGGAACAGGTTCCAGGTGCCTTATGGCTGCACGGGCTGCAGGACAGCAGTGTGCTGTAGCCATCAGCCTTGCCCCCACCTGTCTCCTATGTCCCTCAATTTTAATGCACCACATTCACATTCACGGTGTAGGGTTAATGTTTCTCCGTCAGGGATCGGAGAATCATAGTAAGAGGGGGGGTGGTGGGTTTACACACACTGTAGATACGCATGGCGTGGCTCGTGGGGCCCGGCCCTCCTGGGCTGAGGGTTGGAGCCAGGGAGCCCATTTACATCATGGTGGTGTTGCTGGGTTCCCGGTGTCTGGGGGGTCCCGTGGCCCTGTGGTGTTCCTGCCGGGGTTCTACCTCCTGACCGGCTGTGGTTTTTAGGCCCTCTGCCAGAGGGTCCCGATGGGGGAATGACTGCTCGTGGTGGGCCGCTCTCTCCTGTGTGTTGGTGGAGGCCCGTCCTGGGGGGTTCGGGCGGGTGGCCCTTCGCGGTCCCCTGGTTCCCGATGCGCCGGGGACATATGCCTTGCAGCATCGCCGCCTCCGCGTCGGGTGATGGATGGGCGGGCCCTACTGCCCCGCCTGTCTGGGGTGTGTCTCTGGCTCTCTGGGTGTGCTGGCCATTGCTGCCCTGGGTCCTTGGGCCTGCGTGGTGTCCTGCGGCCTCTGCGGCTCCCTGGTCTTGGGGTCTGGGCACTCCTGCGGTCTTGGGGTGCCATACCGCCCCCCTTCCCCCACAGGGCTGGCCCTGGACCCTGGTGATGGTTTTCATAAACACATTGGGAGGGTTCAAATACACGCATGCATGTTCGATACTTCAGCTCCGTGACACATCGCAAAGAACCGATGGGATCACTCCAAAGGGGCCCACTTGCTTCTCAAACCTACCACACCGCGCTGGCAACTCTTCTCTACAATCGGGCTTTCCCCTCCACCAAGACTCTCACATTTTTGGTGTTCAGTATAGACTTCTCTTTTGTTTTTGTTTTTCAGTACAGTATAGTAGACATGTATATGTTTATTTTTGATAATCTGCGTGGAGCACAACCACCTCAAGGCCACAATACATCAGCTACACTGCCTGTTTCTCCCCTGTTTTTTTGTTTGTTTGTTTATTTGTTTGTTTGTTTTTCCTCCTTCTTCTCCGCATGCACTGTCGCTATATAACTCAGGACTTAAGCACCTGCCCCCTCCCCCTTGCTTGTTTCCTTACTTTCCCCTTGACACACTTTGGTGTATCACGGCCCTCTCTGACTCATATTAGGAAGTTTTTTCCAATAAAGGCTGTTAGGCTAGTCTCCAGGGAGGGTGGGTGACGGTCACAACCACGCATTATGGGTATAAAATACTTGACTGCAAGATTAACAGTGCATCAATCTTCACAAGAAGCTTACACCCTTTTGTGGCGCTAAGCTATGAAGACCAATGCAGACAAGTAGGAAAAAAAACAAAAAACAAAAAAGATATTAATGAGAACAGCAGATCTGAGTTTCTCCTCACCGTGACAGAGGAGAGAGAAACTTGACACTGACTGCCATCTAGTGTTTTAATATCCAGAACTGCAGCATTATCTTTCACTACAATGTTGTGTCCTGCTTCATATGTCATATAATAAATACATTTATGTGGCTTAAATATGTACATGTAGCATTTCTTTCAATCATACTGTACATTGATTTCAGCAGATTGTTTCACTGTCTCTGGCTGTTATGTGAGGTAGTAGTGATTACAATGACACATTTTGTTTAATTTATGTGTTTAATTGTTGCTAGATAACATTGTTTCTTTAAGATTTTATTAAAAAATACAACACCTGCTGTCTGTTGTTGTCTCTGGAGATGGTGAACTGGCCTTTGACTGACTGAGAGTAATAGATGCGGTCACTATCATGCTCAATAATAGCAACCCACTCCAGTCCTTTTCCTTCAGCTTGTCTGATCCAGGCGATTGCAGCATCATCATCTGATATTCCTGCATATGTACAGGTCAGTTTGTGGGATTCTCCAGGGCGCTTTACCACTGGTTCAGACTCAGTCAGAGTCTGACTGCAAACACCTGGAGAGAAAAGTAGTGTTATCATCACAGAGCTGAAATATGAACCTTTTCAAAGAACAGGAGGAGTGCAGAAGTATGTATTCACCAGAAATCCATGATAGCATCAGAAACATTATACATGTAGCTGAAGTCATGCTGGAAATGTGTTGTATGTCTGGTCAGTGGTTTGGTCTCTCTTCTTCAGTCTGCAGTGAGATAAATAAAGATGGAGGAGATGAAGATTTGCATGGACTCCTCCTCACAGTGCTTTTTTATTTTGACATCATTAGTGGTTCAACAAGACACAAAGACAGAGCTCACTGAGAACAGAACTCTTAATAATTTCTTCACATGCAGTTAATTTGGGGTGAGTTGTGGAACAATCAGTGATCATTTCTGACTTGTGGTTTTACATATAACACAGACTGATCAGTGAGTAAAAAACACAACCATGAGTATTAGAGATAAACCAGCCTTTGTGTCCATGTGTCTGATACAATCTCACAGAAGTGGATGGCCTCAAAGAGAAAATATAAAACTGTTTAATATTTTGATGTTAAAAAGAGCTCTGAAAAGACTCTGACATGGTGAGACTTGTTCAGCCTTTATACTAAATATTTTGCCAGTACACTAATTACGGACAGGTGTCTTTGGTTTTTATCAAGTTTAATGTATCTACCAGAAGCTGCTATAACATCATATGTCGTCTGGTGTCTGTAGGGATGAATGTATCCATGTAAAGGGATCACAGTGTTGCAAAGCTGCAGAGAAATAGTCATATAACTGTGGGAAATCAGTGATATGTCTTCACTTACACCAATAAATGAAGAACACATATACTATATCAGGGACACACTGCCAATAACTTTATTTATTTTTATCTCTCATTATCAGCATGTGTGTGTGGTTGAGTCACATGGTTGCTGGGTATTTGTGCAGGTCTGTTGGTGGTTTGTATCACTGTGGGGTAACGCACACAGTAATACACAGCTGTGTCCTCAGGCTGCAGATTCTGTCCTGTTAATGTCACTGAGCTTGTAGACGTGCGTGTGTGGTAAAGGAACTTGTTTTTCCAGAGCATTATTTTGGTAAACGCTTCCTCCACCCCACCGATGTATAATCCAATCCATTGGTTTTCCTTCACGCTGTCTGATCCAACCTGTTACATAGCTGTTATCAGTCATAGAATAACCAGAGACCTGACAGGTGATGGTCAAAGACTGTCCAGGCTGCACAACCATTGAGTCTGGCTGGATGAGATCAATACTGTTCACACCTGTGGAAAGACAAATCAACATTATCTCCATCATTCATCTGACTATTCAGTGTTTCTAATGTGTTTATTAGTGTGAATCCACTGAAAGCTCCTCACAGGATCCAGCTGCCAGCAGCAGTATCAGAGCTACAGAGAACATGGTTGATGTTGAAGCTGAACTGATGTGAGCTCTTCTGTCCTCTCACTGACACACACACACTTCACTTCTTTATGAGGCAACACACAAGGAGGCTGATTTACATACTGATGACAGGAAAGGTTTATTTGAATGAATCAAAATGAAGATGAAATGTTCAGGTGTTGTTCTTCATCTCACACAAAGAGAATACACCTTTTAGATTGTTGAGTAAAATATCTTTTTCTAGAATTTAACTCATTAAAATCACCATGAAGTTGGCTCAAGACTAATTCAATTATGATACAGGTAATAACTGCAGATGTTTTAGATAAAGATGTCATGAAAGAGACACTGATGTTTGAGGATTTACTTTTATTCTCCTGTCACAAGCTATTTAAACCAAGTTGTCAGCTGAAGTTGTTTCATCATTTGACAGATTCATATACATATTGTATTTAGTGCATTTAGTGATGGGAAAAATTCATGATTTTTCATGTTCCGCTGTCACATCTGTAAATGCTGTATGTTGAGTGTTATCAGATGCCATTTATATGTACACAGGTATTGTATGGACTGAAATATTATTATCATGTTGATGCGTCAGAAGTTTATAAGGGGAAGTGACGCACGGACTGGGAAGAACAATGAGCAGTCGGCGTTTGGAGGTGTGTGAGTTTTCCCGTCTTTTAGGATTAAAACGAATTCCGTGGATTATTTTTTTGTTCCTTGTGGGATTACGTCAAGACACAACCTTTCTGCCAAGCGGGACGAGTGGTGAGATTGCGTGGTTCTTTGTCTATTTTTTTGTGAACTGCGGCGCTTCATTACGCTCGAACCAACTTCCCTTTAATAGCCTATACATATTTTTTCTTTTTTGCCGGCTTCTGGGACTTTGATTGACTGTGAGATTATGTGGGTTATTTTTGTGAACGTTGTGAACTTTGGATATCGAGGAAAAAGTGTTTGTTAACCTCTGAATTGTTTGTTGAACCGGCGACCACGCGGCTATTGTTTGGTGTTATTTCCGTCCGGACGCGGACATGATTTAATTTTTTGCACTAAAGATTGATAATTAATTCACCTATATGTGCATCATTCGTTAATCTTCAATTTTTTCTGAATGTTTTAAAACCACAAAGTGTGAGAATGTGTTTATTTTTGTGATAAAGCCGATTAATTAATCTCTCTTGTGTGTGTTGAACACCGCGCACCTGATCCGCACTTACTGAACTTTATTGATTTGATGTAATTAATTACAACATTGGGTTTTTTACGATCATATTATGACTCACTTTAGGGGGCACGTCATTTCATTGTGTCTTCACTTGTAGAAATTGAAAGTAGTTTAAATTCACCAACTTGATTTTTGTGCTGTCTTTGGCCATTTTATGAAAAAGTGATGTTTATTGTGTGCGTTAGGGTTTCCTTATGTTTAGTGATTTGTAATAGTATTTCTCAAGAACACTTTTTTCAATTTGTACAGTGAGAGGTGCAGAGATATTATTTATTACATATGTGTTATGTTTATGTTTTACATAACACATATTTATGACGTGTTATGTAAAACATAAAATACAAATCATTAGGTATAACATTATACAGAAAATACAGCATTACATTTCATAGAAATACAAAAAAAATACTTGATGCTTTTGCTCTAACAGCCTGAAAGAAGAAGTGCACTGTAGGTTTTTGTACAGCTGCTCAACCAACTCCAGTCACTGTGGCTCTCGAGCACAATAATAAACAGCAGAATCTTCAGTCTTCAGACTGTTCATCTGCAGATACACCTGCTGTCTGCTGTTGTCTCTGGAGATGGTGAACCGGCCTTTGACTGACTGAGAGTAGTAGATGCGGTCACTATCATACTCTATAACTGCAATCCACTCCAGTCCTTTTCCAGGAGCCTGTCTGATCCAGTGCATCCAAGAGCTACTAATGTCTAATCCAGAGGCTGTACAGGTCAGTCTGTGAGATTCTCCAGGCCTTTTAATCACTGGTTCAGATTCTGTCAGAGTCTGACCATCAACACCTGTCAAGACAGCAAGAAAACCGTGACATGTCAGAAACACAAATGAGAACTGTGTCAAGTCAAGATCAGGTAAAACCTTCACCTGCCCAGCAGATAGTTAAAAGCAGCAGTCCTGTCCTATAGTCCATCATGTTAAACTGTGTGTCCACTGTTCTTTGTCCTCCTCTCTGCAGTCAGATAAGTAGAGGTGGAAGATATCTGAGTTTTGCATTGACTCCTCCTCACAGGGAGCAGAGAGCTGTCTCTTGCTGGTATGTGCAGCTGGTTTATGCCAGGTGTCCTGTGGTGATCAGGGGCCTGAAGGACATGATTCACTGGAGTTTTTTTTTACGTCCTGTACTTTATCATGTGAAAACTGGCAGTTTTAGACAGCCATGTTTG
The DNA here is from genome assembly GCF_041903045.1 of Epinephelus lanceolatus. Classification (NCBI taxonomy): domain Eukaryota; kingdom Metazoa; phylum Chordata; class Actinopteri; order Perciformes; family Serranidae; genus Epinephelus; species Epinephelus lanceolatus. The sequence continues at coordinate 29,915,150 of NC_135751.1, forward strand.
TCACTTCCTAGAAGCAGAAACTAACCCTGGTCATGTTGCAGCTACTGTCATGCAGAAAATCATTATCATGAGGTAAACAAAACCCACACACAGGCATGTAATCCAGAGGACATCAAACAAGATACAAATTAAATGAATAGGAGTGCTGAAATGTGAACTCACTTATGGGTTTCAGGACTCATTCCTGGGGCAGTCTAATAGCTACAAACATATTGAAGAAATGAGGTGAAGAATGAGGGAGGATTAGTTTATTAGTAAAACAGTGCTGACTTCTGCCAGCTAGAAGGTCTGCAGAAGCTAACCAGAACAGAGGCTGTTTCAACTGAGCAAAACAGGGATATTGTTGGTGACACTGTGTTTAAGTCTTTAAGAATGGAAGGAATTTGGTTGGAGGATAAAAATTGAATATTTTGTTTCTGAGGTTTAGGTCCCCGACACAATTGGCATGTTAGACACAAGGAAAATAAGTCTTTAGTACATTAAAGATAATTGTTTTTCTTATGATAAATAGTAACTAAATTTCTTTAAGGCTCGTAAACTACATCAGTTATTACACAAACAAAGGCACATCTCACACAAAGAGAAGGTGGAACTGTCACGGTCCTGGCTGTGTCACTAGTTTCCCTGTGTTTGGTTTTTCCTTGCCCTCTGTTTCCCCTCCCCCTGTCTGTCTCTCTGTGTGTCTGTGCTGTGGAGTGGGAAACCCCTCACTCTCCTGGGTTACATTCATTCAACTCACCTGCTCCCTGCTGCTCACCTGAGGACCATCCAGTAATCAGCCTTGCAGTATAAAACACCAACTCTCCTCTCCAATCCTCGCCAGGTTGTTGAGTCTTGTGGTGCAGTTACGCTTCAGGCCGCTGTGGAATTGTGAATTCAACTTAGACTTTTGTTTGTAAATTTTCTCGTGGATACTTACCTTGTGTTTGCCTCTGTCACAGGATCACCGCCCACCATTTGTCCACCTGTTTGTCTTTCTGCCAGGCTCCCAGCCAGCCAAACCCCTCCAACCTTCTTCCTCTACGGCCACATTCATAATCCTGGCAATATGACCCCATTTTTTCCACTGTCTTTCTGAGTGTGTGTTCTGTGTTTAGGTTCGCCTTGTTGATTGTAACAGGATCTTGAATTTCTGACAAAAAACCTTTCTGTAGTTCGGCTATTTAACATCACCATGAAGTTGGCTCAAGACTATAATTTAGTTAGTCACAAATGCAGTTATGATTCAGACAACAAATGCATTGTTTTTGTTTTAATAACAATTTCATGGAAGAAATACTGTCCTTTTGAGGATTCATTTGTAATAGAGTTAGATTAGGAGTTATAAAAAGTTGAAAACTGAATTATTCTATCTCAAAAATATATACATACAGTGATGTATTGGTTATTGTAATGTTAGCGTATTTTAAAATTGAGGAAGACAGCTGCTTTTAGATTTATTTAAGAACCATTTATACAAGCTAAAGCCTGCTTCCCTTTTTACTGTAACAATAAACAACAGTGAGCTGGTGTTGAAATCATTAGTGGTCTGAGGGCTCCTCCTCTGGTGGCTTCATGTTACAAGTGTTCAGGCACTGAGGGGTTTTTGTTCAGGTCTACTGATGCTTTGTGTCACTGTGGCTCTCTGGCACAGTAATACACAGCAGTGTCTTCAGGCTGCACATTCTGTCCGTTTAGAGTCACTGTGTTGCTGGAAGAGTCTGAGCTGATACTGAACTTGTTCTTCAGTGAATCTTTGTAGTATGTGGTGTATCCAGAAGCTGCCATTCCAATCCACTCCAGTCCTTTCCCTGCAGGCTGTCTGATCCAAGCTGTGTAGTAGCCTAGAGAATAAGAGACCTGACAGGTGATGGTCAGACGTTGACCTGGCTGCACAGTCACAGAGGCTGGCTGTGTCAACTGTTGACACTTCACACCTGTGGAGGAAAACATGTTGAATATTGAATGAGTGTAATAAGAGTGAACAGTCAGTGTGCTGTGATCATACTGTCAGTGTCTCTGCCTCAGTGAGACTCACAGGATCCAGCAGCCAGCAGCAGCAGCAGAGCTACAGAGAACATGGTTGGTATTGAAGGTGATCTGATGGGAGCTTCTCTTCTTCTGCTGCAGCTGACAGCATGATATCAAGTCTTTATAGCAGACTGTGAGGAAGTTCACTTTGCATATAGAAGGACACTGAAAGGCTATAAAAGAAGGATGAACTGTTTTCATTAGTCAAAGCTGTGTGTTATGAATCTTTCTTTTGATGTGAAAAATACGTATTTATTACATAAATAACTTAAAGTCTGACAGTGACAGTTACACTTAGGTGAAAGGAATATTTAATGTTCCCAGTCTCAACTACATATTGGAGAACACCAGAGCTGCAATAAAAATTGTCTGAATGAGGAGGTTTTATTGAGACTGTGTTTCTCTGAATGTGTTGAAGATGCTGAACTGAAGCTGATTCTGTGACAGTGAAAAGCAGAACGCCTAGTATTGACTTAGTTTGACATGTTGAGTTTTTGTACAGCTCTGTGGCTTCCTGTGTCACTGTGGCTCTCGAGCACAATAATAAACAGCAGAATCTTCAGCCGTCAAGCTGTTCATCTGCAGATACACCTGGTCCACGTCGTTGTCTCTGGAAATGGTGAAGCGATTCTTGACTGACGTAGAATAAGCTTTAGTGCCTCCACTCGGAGCAGAAATGAAGGCAACCCACTCCAGTCCTTTTCCTTCAGCTTGTCTGATCCAGGCGATATCTGCGCTGCTATCTGATATTCCTGCATATGTACAGGTCAGTTTGTGGGATTCTCCAGGGCGCTTTACCACTGGTTCAGACTCAGTCAGAGTCTGACTGCAAACACCTGGAGAGAAAAGTAGTGTTATCATCACAGAGCTGAAATATGAACCTTTTCAAAGAACAGGAGGAGAGCAGAAGTATGTATTCACCAGAAATCCATGATAGCATCAGAAACATTATACATGTAGCTGAAGTCATGGTGGAAATGTGTTGTATGTCTGGTCAGTGGTTTGGTCTCTCTTTTCAGTCTGCAGTGAGATAAATAAAGATGGAGGAGATGAAGATTTGCATGGACTCCTCCTCACAGTGCTTTTTTATTTTGACATCATTCGTGGTTGAACAAGACACAAAGACAGAGATCACTGAGAACAGAACTCTTAATAATTTCTTCACATGCAGTTAATTTGGGGTGAGTTGTGGAACAATCAGTGATCATTTCTGACTTGTGGTTTTACATATAACACAGACTGATCAGTGAGTAAAAAACACAACCATGAGTATTAGAGATAAACCAGCCTTTGTGTCCATGTGTCTGATACAATCTCACAGAAGTGGATGGCCTCAAAGAGAAAATATAAAAAACTGTTTAATATACTGATGTTAAAAAGAGCTCTGAAGACACTCTGACATGGTGAGACTTGTTCAGCCTTTATACTAAATATTTTGCCAGTACACTAATTACAGACAGGTGTCTTTGGTTTTTCATCAGGTTTAATGTATCTACCAGAAGCTGCTATAACATCATATGTCGTCTGGTGTCTGTAGGGATGAATGTATCCATGTAAAGGGATCACAGTGTTGCAAAGCTGCAGAGAAATAATCATATAACTGTGGGAATTTATTGATATGTCTGGCAGTTGACTTACACCAATAAATGAAGAACACATATACTATATCAGGGACACACTGCCAATAACTTTATTTATTTATATCTCTCATTATCAGCATGTGTGTGTGGTTGGACAGTTTATAGAGATACATATACAGTCAATGGTTTTGTCAACACATCACTGTGAGTTATATCATTCTTTTACATCATGATCATATATATTTTTGATAATGCAGATTCTTTTCAAGTTATTCAACTGTAACTTTTATTTATATTCAGATTAGAGGTATTTATCATTCTCTTTGGCAGCATTTGTTTAACCATCCATATCCTGGATATATTGTCCAAATATATTCTCAACACTGTTAAAAATCAATAATGGGAACATTATTAACAATTACATTGAAAAACAGGATGTAACAAACCACAACATCTGCTGTGTCTTTCATAGTGTCTTAGTTTGTGTTGTACCAAGTCTTATCTTCGACTGCCACCTGTAGGTCTTTGTGAAAAAAATGTCTGTGGAGTTTTTGTACAGCCTCTCTGCTTCTTTGAACCACTGTGTGTGTTTGGCACAGTAATACACAGCAGAGTCCTCTGGCTTTAAGTTGGACAGTCTCAGATACACCATGCTGTTGCTATCATCTCTACTGACTTCTGCACGGCCTCTTACACTGCTGGCATAAGTGTTTTTGCTGGCATCAGACCAGCTAACCCCGATCCATTCCAGTCCTTTCCCTGCAGGTTGTCTCATCCAGTGCATAGTACAGCAGGTAAATGTGAAGCCAGATCCCCTGCAGGAGAGACTGAGAGTCTCACCAGGCTTTTTCACTACTGAACTGGAAGGAATGGACTCCATACTCTGACCTGTACAACCTGAGGAGATGAAAGGAGAGAGGAACCACAGAAGAAAGTGAGACAGTCACCTGGGAAGTTTTCTGCTATCACTGACTGACCATCAGTCCATGTTGTCTGATAAAAGATGAAGCAGCAAGAAGCAGGAGAACTCACAGGGCAGAGAGAGAGCAACCAGCAGAAGAGTGAGTGTGTTCATCATCCTGAGGCTGGAGATGTGACCTCTGATGCTCCACACAAAGTACAAGAGCAGTCAGCAGGACAGAAGTACACTGCACACACTGAAGATTTGCATCAGGATATCATGGAGAGGGAGTGGCTCCTCAACTGGCTCTCTGTCAAAGGATTACATCATTCATTTTTTTGTTCATTTGCTAATGGAGTTGCTTTTCTTTCCGTGTAGGATACAATAGCAAATTCAGATATATTTGTCTTTGAATACATTTAGAAAATTATATTTTTGAGATGAAATAGATGAAATAATGTTTTCACGTCTTCTCTGGGGATGTGTGGGATTAGTCAACTAGTCAATTAAATGCACCTCAAGGAGATGAGCAGCAAGTAGAGAGGAGGATGAGCTTAGATGGAGGAAACACAGGTGTATATGTGTCTCGTCTTTGCATTTCTCTCGTCATCGTCCCTTGGTGGAGCTGTAAGATGCAAGGAAGAGATGCAAGTGAGGGAAGAGAGGAAACACGTTAACATAATGAAAAGCAGCTGCAGTGTTTCCTCCATGAAATGAGAGTTTGTGTTATTGCAGTATCACTTATTGTTCAGCTTCATCACAACGTCTCACAAGCACCAGAATAAACAGCAGCTCCTTCAGTCTTTCAGCTGGTTATCTTGAAATCTCTTGATGATGGTGAGATGGTGAACTGCAACTAAATGAACACATGAAGCTGCAGTCACTGCTGATCCAGCTCTGTTTGTGCTGTGGTGAAGTGAGCTCACAAAGGGTGTGTGTATAAATTATAGTTCAGTCCAGGGTTTGATTGTCAGTCAGTTAAGATCAATGAGAACAGCAGATCTGAGTGTCTCCTTTTAGTGACAGAGGAGAGAGAAACTTGACACTGACTGCCCTCTGGTGATTTTATAGAAGAAACTGCATTAAGTAATGCTCATTTTGTGTGTTTTCAGAAGTGTGTATAATGCAGTGAAAATGATTTATTTTTAAAACATACAGTACAGGCCAAAAGTTTGGACACACCTTCTCATTCAATGCGTTTTCTTTATTTTCATGACTATTTACATTGTAGATTCTCACTGAAGGCATCAAAACTATGAATGAACACATGTGGAGTTATGTACTTAACAATAAAAGGTGAAATAACTGAAAACATGTTTTATATTCTAGTTTCTTCAAAATAGCCACCCTTTGCTCTGATTACTGCTTTGCACACTCTTGGCATTCTCTCCATGAGCTTCAAGAGGTAGTCACCTGAAATGGTTTTCCAACAGTCTTGAAGGAGTTCCCAGAGGTGTTTAGCACTTGTTGGCCCCTTTGCCTTCACTCTGCGGTCCAGCTCACCCCAAACCATCTCGATTGGGTTCAGGTCCGGTGACTGTGGAGGCCAGGTCATCTGCCGCAGCACTCCATCACTCTCCTTCTTGGTCAAATAGCCCTTACACAGCCTGGAGGTGTGTTTGGGGTCATTGTCCTGTTGAAAAATAAATGATCGTCCAACTAAACGCAAACCGGATGGGATGGCATGTCGCTGCAGGATGCTGTGGTAGCCATGCTGGTTCAGTGTGCCTTCAATTTTGAATAAATCCCCAACAGTGTCACCAGCAAAACACCCCCACACCATCACACCTCCTCCTCCATGCTTCACAGTGGGAACCAGGCATGTGGAATCCATCCGTTCACCTTTTCTGCGTCTCACAAAGACACGGCGGTTGGAACCAAAGATCTCAAATTTGGACTCATCAGACCAAAGCACAGATTTCCACTGGTCTAATGTCCATTCCTTGTGTTTCTTGGCCCAAACAAATCTCTTCTGCTTGTTGCCTCTCCTTAGCAGTGGTTTCCTAGCAGCTATTTGACCATGAAGGCCTGATTCGCGCAGTCTCCTCTTAACAGTTGTTCTAGAGATGGGTCTGCTGCTAGAACTCTGTGTGGCATTCGTCTGGTCTCTGATCTGAGCTGCTGTTAACTTGCGATTTCTGAGGCTGGTGACTCGGATGAACTTATCCTCAGAAGCAGAGGTGACTCTTGGTCTTCCTTTCCTGGGTCGGTCCTCATGTGTGCCAGTTTCGTTGTAGCGCTTGATGGTTTTTGCGACTCCACTTGGGGACACATTTAAAGTTTTTGCAATTTTCCGGACTGACTGACCTTCATTTCTTAAAGTAATGATGGCCACTCGTTTTTCTTTAGTTAGCTGATTGGTTCTTGCCATAATATGAATTTTAACAGTTGTCCAATAGGGCTGTCGGCTGTGTATTAACCTGACTTCTGCACAACACAACTGATGGTCCCAACCCCATTGATAAAGCAAGAAATTCCACTAATTAACCCTGATAAGGCACACCTGTGAAGTGGAAACCATTTCAGGTGACTACCTCTTGAAGCTCATGGAGAGAATGCCAAGAGTGTGCAAAGCAGTAATCAGAGCAAAGGGTGGCTATTTTGAAGAAACTAGAATATAAAACATGTTTTCAGTTATTTCACCTTTTTTTGTTAAGTACATAACTCCACATGTGTTCATTCATAGTTTTGATGCCTCCAGTGAGAATCTACAATGTAAATAGTCATGAAAATAAAGAAAACGCATTGAATGAGAAGGTGTGTCCAAACTTTTGGCCTGTACTGTACATGTAAAGAAATTATATAATTTAAAACAACATAACAACCATAAAACAAACAACAATTTAATAAAGTAAATACATAATACAAATGTCATGAAAATATTACATGCTTAACCTTTACCAGCCCCTTGAGAATGAGCACTGTAGGTTTTTGTACAGCTGCTCAACCAACTCCAGTCACTGTGGCTCTCGAGCACAATAATAAACAGCAGAATCTTCAGTCTTCAGACTGTTCATCTGCAGATACACCTGCTGTCTGCTGTTGTCTCTGGAGATGGTGAACCGGCCTTGAACTGACTGAGAGTAGGTTTTGGTGCTACCGCTAGGTTTACTGATAAAAGCAATCCACTCCAGTCCTTTTCCAGGAGCCTGTCTGATCCAATTCATCTCGTAGTCACTGAATGTGAATCCAGAGGCTGTACAGGTCAGTCTGTGAGATTCTCCAGGCCTTTTAACCACTGGTTCAGATTCTGTCAGAGTCTGACCATCAACACCTGTCAAATGAAAAAAAAAACAACAACAAAAAACGAGTTGAACTAAGATGGTGACACAAATAAAAAGATATGTAATAAGATCAATAATAAAAAAAATCTTCACCTGCCCAGCAGATAGTTAAAAGCAGCAGTCCTGTCCTATAGTCCATCATGTTAAACTGTGTGTCCACTGTTCTCTGTCCTCCTCTCTGCAGTCAGATAAGTAGAGGTGGAAGTTTTGCATTGACTCCTCCTCACAGGGAGGAAACAACTGATTGGACTCTTCTTTGGTGAAACTCAACAGAATGTTTAGTGACCAAGAAATGTTCACACAAGTTTGTACATTAAAAAATGTTTTTTTTTGTGTTTGAAATGCAATGACTTGATCATCGACATTACCACAACAATAATGTAAAAGCAACCATTAGTGAAGCAGTGATGCACAGCACGCCTGGATTTGGCATTATGACAGATTTATGGTTATTTCATGGCAGAAAGGTTGGTAACAGGTGATCATTAGGAGGAGGACATTAATATCTGGCACATTAAGAGCTGAAAACAATTAAGTAAAAACAATCACTTCTTTCCTTCTCTGTCATTTCTTCCTGTTTTTAGATGTCACTAGGATAAGTGTTAAAGCCAGATCTTGTCTGCACTCTAGAGTTTTAAAACAGGAATGGTAGATACTTTTAACATTCAAGAAAGGTTACACACTTGTGACACCCAAAAATATAGAGAGTTGTTTAAAGTCACAGCAGAAGATGCATGTTGTCACACATGTTTAGAGGACTAAAATTCTAATTATTGTTCATCATTACAGCTCTGAACTTCTTTCATTAGTTTTGGATATTTGAAAATAAAAAACATCAAGCATTTTATTCTTGTTTATTTACACCTCTTTTTATGTGAGGTAGTTGTTGTCTATCAGCAGCAGACAAACAGAAGCTGCCTGAAGTCAACAGAATAACATGAGCTGCTGAGTTGCTGATGGTGTCTTTGTACTGAGGGAAGAAAAGTTCCCATAGGTTTAAAAAGGGAACATGGAACACTGATATATTTTAAAATATAATATCATTTCTTCAAGAGCAGGCAAACTGTGAATTACTAAACACAATATCTTCAACTGAAAACTTCTCTGACATGTTCATGATTAGTTGATTAGGAGGAGACATTTTTTAATCTACTTTAGTTACATTACTTTTATTTACTAAACTGCTTTTTCTTCTTCAACACAGATACACATTTTGAAGTAAGCTATTTCACTGCCCATTACTTTCTTTATTTATATCTCCTATTATCAGCATGTGTGTGTGGTTGAGTCACATGGTTGCTGGGTATTTGTGCAGGTCTGTTGGTGGTTTGTATCACTGTGGAGCACGCACACAGTAATACACAGCTGTGTCCTCAACACAAGGTAAGGCAAGGCAAGTTTATTTGTATAGCACAATTCAACACAAGGTAATTCCAAGTGCTTTACAGAGACATTTAAAGCAACAAGACACAATTTAAAACAATAAAAACAGTCAATTAAAAAGGGAAATAGAAATTGAGAATGACAGTGATAATGAAATACAGTAACATAAAATAAAAACAGGCTCAATACATTGCATCTAAGAGCACTGCATACACAGTCATTATAAACTATAGAACATTTGTATAGCTGCCTAAGCTATACAGCCAAGGGTCCTTGCCACCAAAAAGTGCTCTTAGACAACATTTAAGTTTAATTTCAAAAACCGGCTCTGTCAGAGATTTCAGCTAGGATCTCTTGTCCCTGGTTCTGAACCATCTTGAATTATGTTGGTCGGGTCTGTTTTTTAATGAGTGTATAGGATGTGTCCCTTAATAATACACCCAATGTGCGCCCACTATTTGCTTTTGAGCCCTTCACTCAGAGTCTTACCGTCCTGCCGGACACAGGTTCCACACAATGGTCTTATTCAGATTGTAATGAACTCTAAAGATCCATCACAGGACGTCTCCCTTCTAGATCTGAATTCACAGCGTGCTCCCCAGTGTCGAGTCACAGCAGCTGACTCAGACTTCCCGGTCACCCCCTGCAGGGATGACGACAGCCCAACCTCTTAATTCCTTAGACTCTGAAACCTCTCCCATTGGAGATTTCAGCCCGGACTCAGTCCTCAGCCCTGAAATCTCTGACATTTGCAGCCGATTTAACAATAAACCCAAATAGAATAGTCAGGATAAGAATAATAAGAATAATAAAAAAATAATAATAAAAGGCATAAATCAGCAGTGTGTAGTTAAAAAGTACGGGCAGTAGAATACAGCAGGTAAGTATTTAATCTAAGAGTACGCTTCAGTAAACAATAGTGTTTTTAGCCCTGATTTAAAGGAGCTGACAGTTTGAGCAGACCTCAGATCTACAGGAAGTTTGTTCCACAGGTGAGGAGCATAATAACTGAATGCTGCCTCACCTTCCTTGGTTCTTGTTCTTGGAACACACAACAAACCAGAATAGAATAGAATAGAATAGATCTTTATTGTCATTGTACATTGTACAACGAAATTGCAGAGCAAACCCGTTAGTGCAAATTTATAGATAAAACATAAAAACATAAAAACCTGTTCCAGATGACCTAAGGGGTCTGGATGCTTCGTAGGGAACCAGTAGATCAAGCATGTATTTTGGTCCGAGACCATTCAGGGCTTTGTAGACCAGCAGTAAGATTTTAAAATCTATTCTTTGACTCACAGGAAGCCAGTGTAGCGATATAATGACCGGTGTAATATGGTCCAGTTTCCTGGTGTTTGTAAGGACTCTTGCGGCAGCGTTCTGAATCAGCTGCAGCTGTCTGATTGATTTTTTGTTAAGGCCTGTAAATATGCCATTGCAATAATCCAACCTACTAAAAATGAATGCATGAATAAGTTTTTCCATGTCTTGTTTAGACAGAAATCCCTTAATTCTAGCTATGATTTTCAAGTGGTAATAGGCAGATTTAGTAATAAACTTTAAATGGCTGTTGAAGTTCAGGTCTGAGTCAATAATAACACCAAGATTTCTGGCTTGATTTGTAGCTGTCAATGACATAGAGTAAGGTGGGCGCTGATCTTTGCCCTTTCATTTTTAGGGCCAAAAATTAATACCTCTGTCTTTTCTGGATTTAGCTGGAGAAAATTCTGGCACATCCAGTCATTGATTTGATGAATACAGTTACTCAATGAGAGTAAGGGACTGTAGTCGTGTGATGACACTGAGATATAGAGTTGTGTGTCGTCGGCATACGTATGATAGGAGATGTTGTGATATTCCATAATCTGGGCTAGGGGTAGCATATAGATGTTGAATAGAAGTGGTCCAAGAATGGACCCTTGAGGAACCCCACATGTGATCGTAGTTCGCTCAGATTCATGGTTACCAATTGACACAAAAAAGTCCCTATCTTGTAAGTAAGATTTGAACCATTGTGGCACAGTGCCGGTGAGTCCCACCCACTTTTCCAGTCTGCTAAGTAGTATATTATGATCAACTGTATCAAATGCAGCACTGAGATCTAGTAATACCAGGACAGAGGATTTGCATGCATCATTATTCTGATGAATATCATTTAAGACTTTGTTAAGTACAGTCTCAGTGCTGTGATGTGGCCGAAATCCAGACTGAAATGTGTTAAAAAGATTGTTTTGCATCATAAAAGTATGGATTTGCTAGAAGACAATCCTTTCAATGATTTTCCCCAAAAATGGCAGATTTGATATTGTCCTATAGTTACTCATTGTTGTGGCATCCAGATTTGATTTTTTTAGGAGAGGTTTTATTACTGCAGTTTTCAAGGCCTGGGGAAACTGGCCTGCTGTAAGAGAAGTATTTATTATCTGCAGTACATCCGGAGCTATACAGTTAAAAATGGTTTTAAAAAATTTTGAAGGCAGAATATCAAGGCAGCATGTTGTGGGCTTTAATTTTGAAACCGTTTCTGTTCTAGTTGTGTAATCTAGGAGGCTAAAATGTCCTAGATTAACCGGAGGACAGGAAGGCACAAGTGTTATCATTCCTGAGCTGGAGCTGCACACTGCCTGTCTTATCTGTAATATTTTGTTTGTGAAGAAGGCTGCAAAGTCATTACATGACTTGTTGGACAGTAGTTCAGGAGGGAGTGATGCTGTGGGGTTGGTCAGTCTGTCCACTACAGAAAAGGATTAGCAAGGGTGGTCATTTTGAACGAAACACAGTAATGGTCAGATAAAGCGACATCATTCACCACAACCTCAGAGATATTAAGACCCTTGGAAATAATTAGATCTAATATGTGTCCTCTGTTATGTGTTGGTTCTGTGACATGCTGAGAAAGCCCAAAGTTATCCAGAATATTTAACAGTTCCTTAGCACACATATCTGTAAGATTATCAACATGAATGTTAAAATCTCCCACTAAAACAACACAGTCAAAATCCATGCACACAATAGACAGCAATTTGGCAAACTCATCAAAAAACCTTGCATCATATTTGGGGGGTCTGTAGATGGTCACTGAAATTGCTCGAGAGGGAGATTTTAACTAGTGAGTGGCAACATATTCAAAGGAGTCAAATTGACCATAAAGCATTTGCTTACACTGGAAGCTGTCCTTGGACAGAGTGGCAACTCCGCCTCCTCTCATGTATTCTTGCTTCACTAAAGAAACTAAAATTTGGAGGGGTTGTCTCAATCAAAACTGCTGCACTATTTTCCTGACCGAGCCAAGTTTCAGTTAAAAACATAAAATCAAGTTTGTGCTTGTTAATAAAATCATTGATTAAGAAGGATTTGCCAGCCAGAGACCTGATATTTAGAACTGCTGGTTGTGAAACGTTATCTGGCATAAGTTTAGAGACAGACTGTGATTGACATGAGATACATATCAGATGTGATGGGTTGACCGTCCTCAGGCTGCAGATTCTGTCCTGTTAACGTCACTCTGCTGGCAGAAGTGTCTCTGCTGTAGCTGAACTTGTTCTTCAGAGCAGCATTTTGGTAAAAGTCTCCTCCACCCCACATATAAGAAATCCAGTCCATTGGTTTTCCTTCACACTGTCTGATCCAACCTGTTGCATAGCTGTTATCAGTCAAAGAATAACCAGAGACCTGACAGGTGATGGTCAAAGACTGTCCAGGCTGCACAACCATTGAGTCTGGCTGGATGAGATCAATACTGTTCACACCTGTGGAAAGACAAATCAACATTATCTCCATCATTCATCTGACTATTCAGTGTTTCTAATGTGTTTATTAGTGTGAATCCACTGAAAGCTCCTCACAGGATCCAGCTGCCAGCAGCAGTATCAGAGCTACAGAGAACATGGTTGATGTTGAAGCTGAACTGATGTGAGCTCTTCTGTCCTCTCACTGACACACACACACTTCACTTCTTTATGAGGCAACACACAAGGAGGCTGATTTACATACAGTAAAACAGTGGACTGGAGGGGCTGTTCCTCAACTCTAATGTCATATGGTTTTTGTGATTCAGAAAACATGGACGGAATTATTTGATAATAAAAATGAAATTGTCTGTGAGATGCAGTATAGTCTGGAGTTTTCGAAAAAATGTGAATGCAGTTTCTAAAAGTCACGAGTTTTACAGTGGGTGAGCCAAATAAACATAAAATCCTCTCTGCCCACTCAGCTCAGTCAGCTGAGTGGGCCAGTGCTCTGTGGAAAAACAAAAAATTATTTTATTTAAATAACTTTCCAGAAATTGCGGAGTGATGTCACCAGGGGCGTAGCACCAAATTCTGGGCCCTGTACACTCTCAATGTCAGTGGGCCCCTATCCATGCCAGTGCACGAGGCGCGTGAGCAAAAAAAAAAAAAAAAGAAAAGAAAAAAAAGGGGTATTTATTTAAAATAAAAAAGCATAAATAGGGTTTTAAGCTACACCCTTCCTTGCATTCAGCATCTGATGCAGAACTCTCTACATCTACAAGAATAAAGAATTGGTATTAGCCTCTTAACATACAAATAACCCAACCTACTTTTTAAAGCAAGCTCACTTTGTATTTCTAGAGCCATTTCAGTGCAAGATAAACTTCTAAAAATAATGAAACATATGGCCAAGCATTGCTTATTATGTTGACAGATTGTCTTTTAAATGGGGCTCATTTTTGTGTTGCTATGGGCTGAGTTCTAAGGCTGTCAACTAGTCATAACTGGTAAGTATCCACAAGAGGGCGCTTGACAGCGCTTGACATCTACCGTTTAGAACAAGTACAAAGATAATGTGAAAGGTTGCAAATATGTTCATTAAAAGTCAAACGTGAAGTAAACATCAGATATGCTTTCCTACAATAGATGCTTAGACTAGCCTAATTATTTGCTATAACACACAGTATTCACCATGGTCAGCAAGTTGCAGAGGCAAAAATGTTTTAAGCCATTTTTCAGCCAGATTGAGAGGAATAGCTAATTGTTTTTCTATGTTCTTCTCGTTCTTCTCACCACCTACATCTATCTCTCTCTATCTATCTATCTATCTATCTATCTATGGCAAAAATGTATGGCAAAAATCATAATCACAATTATTTTTGATTGATATTGAGATCACAGTTATTTAACATGATTATTCATTGGCTTTGGTAACATCATGAATTTATTTAGCATTACAATAGCTTTTAAGCACAGCACTGCACTGCAATGCTAAGGCTTTTTACCAGACAAAAATAATAAATTGCTTTATTGCTCAATTAATATATTACTAGTGTGCACTTGAGCCTACAGTGATATTGGTAGGCTATTTACATGTTGATATATGCAGCAGAAATATTGCTAGGTGGATCATTTATTAAGTCTCAGCACGGAGTTTCACTTTCAGCTCTGCTGTGTTAGTAGACAATAGGCTATAGCACACGCACTGAACCAAAAGGCTAACTTACTTTGAACTTAAGGTTAACAACTCGCATTTAGGCAGCAATTCTACCAGTCAGCAGCTCTCTCTCTCTCTCTCTCTGTCTCTCTCTCTCTCTCCCTTGCGAACCAACATACCAATGTAAGAGGGGGTTGGAGGGGGGAGCTCGCCCTTGAATACTTGAACAACGATCTCACCTTGTCTTTGCTCATCTCTAATCTCAGCCTCATCTTCAGAAGAGCCGCCAGGACTGGCCACTGCTGCTCCAGCTGCTGCGGCTGCGCCAGCGCCACTGTTTGTTTCTGAAACTGGTTAATGTTGACAACTAAAGTTAGCTGGCCCATAGTTGTCTTTATACTTACAGCCGCAAGCAGCCTGATTGGCAACTAGCTAAGCTAAAGACTTCACATGAGCATACAAACATCAGCAGCAGCTGTCTGGAGTGGACTACGTTAACTTTAATTGGACTTTGCATAACAGACAAACTCGGTTCACCTTTGGGAAAGAAAGCAGTCAACAGCTGCCTCCCCTCATTCTGCCTTCTTTCTTTTTCTTTCCTCTCTTTCTTCTTTTGATACTCCGATTTATGGTTTTTGGGCAGCATGATGTCTAACCCCCAGGTCATTCAATCTGGGCTCACTGACGTTACACTTGTCGCCGGTCGCTGACGGGCGGACTAAACCATTTTGCGCCTCCAAGAGGGGGCCCCCAGAATGTCCAATATGTGGGAGGACTGTGACATAAAGTTCATTCTCTCAGTTGATGTTATCAATATATTTGAAATAAATTATGACACCAATTAATTGGAGGGCCCAATTCATTCAAAATAAAAACATCACAAAAAAAAAAAAAAAAATATCAGGATTTTCATGGGCCCCTCTCCCTACTCGGGCCCTGGGTAGTCAGGTCCACTTTTCCCCCCACTACCACGCCCATGGATGTCACGTGTGCTCTACTTGCTGAGACATCACTCTGCTTTGTCTGTGTCTGTCTCTAACTGAAGTGGCGGCTGGTTTGATCATGGAGGAGTGAGTGACAGCTAACTTGACTCAGTCTTTTTCTCGGTCAGCCAAACTGTGTCAAATTCTGTTCTCTTGTGCTTCTTGGGTCGTCCACAGGCAGCGTCTGATGTTTCTGCATCAAGCTAGCTGTCACTGGCATCTCTGTGGACAAACCAGCTGCCTCTGTAACCTGACCTGTAAATGCATCAAAACAGCCCATGTAGCATACACATATGACAAGGCCCACTTTTTTAAATAAGCTAACACAGTGTAAATACATTTATGGAAGTCAGATTAAACGGATTGGACACTTTGCATTGTTGATGAAAACAAACTTTTTTGTAATTTGACTACTGAGTTGTCTAAAGACTATTGATGTAGTCACTGATGCAGTTATGATTCTAAAAATAACTGCATGTTATCAGTTGAATTTATTCCATCACTGGTGATGTCAGAGTATTTAGATTAATGAAAACAGCTGCTGTTAGAGTTAATGAAGAAAGATTTATAAAATCTAAAGTCTGTTTCTCTCTGTACTGTAACAGTGAGCTGGTGTTGAAATCATTAGTGGTCTGAGGGCTCCTCCTCTGGTGGCTTCATGTTACAAGTGTTCAGGCACTGAGGGGTTTTTGTTCAGGTCTACTGATGCTTTGTGTCACTGTGGCTCTCTGGCACAGTAATACACAGCAGTGTCTTCAGGCTGCACATTCTGTCCGTTTAGAGTCACTGTGTTGCTGGAGGAGTCTAAGCTGATACTGAACTTGTTCTTCAGTGAATCTTTGTAATGTGTGGTGTATCCAGAAGCTGCCATTCCAATCCACTCCAGTTCTTTCCCTGCAGGCTGTCTGATCCAAGCTGTGTAGTAGCTGCCCACAGAATACGAGACCTGACAGGTGATGGTCAGACGTTGACCTGGCTGCACAGTCACAGAGGCTGGCTGTGTCAACTGCTGACACGTCACACCTGCTAAAAAGAGAAAATGTTTTGTGACAAATGATCAAGTTACAGAACAAAAGAAGAACTGTTGACTTTGACAAATCCAGAGAGACTCACATCCAGCTGCCAACAGCAGCAGCAGAGCTACAGAGAACATGGTTTATGTTGAAACTGACGTGCAGTGAACTCCACTGACAGCCTGATGTGATGTTTTTATAGCTGAGTAACAAGGAAGCTCACTGAGTTTGCATAGAATCAAACATATGAAGCATCAATCTTGGTCTAACTGGAGCCAATAGAAGAGTCTGTTCAGTGTTATTATATCTGCAGAGTGACAACAAATCACTTGTGATAATTTAATTCATTACCCACTGACATGTAACATTTTCCAAATGTCCCTGCATTTACAGAAAATATTCAAGGGTTAATTTTGTTTTATGGTACAAAATGCATGCCTGAATATATAGTACTGATGCTTCTGGTTTGCAGGTTTAAACAGAAAAAACTTAAATGGTAAATGGTCACAAAACGGCTTTAGTGTTCACATGAAGTTAACATTAATCACTGTTTTCAACATGTTTTGGATTGTGAACATTTCAGGTTTCTATTTATCTTCAGATCCAGCCAATTTCTGTGATCAAACGTTGTTCTGATGTGCTTTACTTGTGTTTTTCTTTTTCTTTTTTGAGGGGGTGATATTCGGAGGAACTGATGAGTTTAGAGTCAAATATACAGAAATCTAATGTGGATATATCAAAGTGATTTTGCAGGTGGTGAGAAAACTCTGATGTCATTAAGATCACATTGCTGTTTGTTGTCTGTGGAGGTTTTTGTGCAGCTGTTCCACTGTCTTCAGTCACTGTGCTTTGTCGAGCACAGAAGTAAACAGCAGAATCTTCTGCTGTCAGGCTCTTGACCTCGAGGTACTGAGTGCTGCTGGGCACATCTTCAGTCATGATGAAACGGCTTTGAAAGGAGCTGCCATAGATAGCAGAGTTTCTGCCTGTGTCCATCCTCCCAATCCACTCCAGAGCATTTCCTGGCCTCTGTCGTATCCAGTGAATATAGTACTCTGTCATGTCAAAACCAGAAATGATACATGACATCTTCACTGTCTCTCCAGGTCTTTTCACCTCAGAGGAAGACTGGTCCAGTTTGATCTCACTCCAAACTCCTGTAAGTAAAGACATTGTGATCATCATCACATTTATATGTCACAGATTAGATATTTTTAAATGTCTTTAGTGAGTTAAAGCAGAAATTCTTCTCACCATGAAAAGTAACTATGAAGAATAAACTCCAGCAAATCATATTTTCCATTCTGTGATAAACACTGTAATCCTTTGTGATGTGAATCTTTTGAGGGTTTATAAAGTGTCCCAGCTGTTGTGTCATAAATGATCTGAGAGCTGTTAATGATGTGATTATAAGGAGGGAAATGTTTGCATGGACCTCCCTCTGCAGGTGTGAAAAGACAACATGGAAAGCAGATGTACTTTCACATCAGTAGAGATTTCAACAAGAGCAGGGGGAAATGTCAAAACACCAAATACCTGGCAACTGCTTGTATTGTAAACTATGATAGTTGAAAACTACAGGGAAAGACAAGATGTATTTTTCTGGCAGTATATTCAACTGAGAAACTTTTCTAATATTTTTTTTAAAATATCAATCTTAATGGATTCTGGTCATACATTTTGAAGAGGCAGATGACACTTTATCATGACCAAATTACAAATATATTACTTGCACCCTATCACTGCACACTGTTGAATCGTGTTCATTTTGTCTGTGGCAAATATTATTGCCTCTCTCTTTTCATAGAACAGGAAAGTCATGTTTTCATGTCTTCTCTAAGCTATGTGTTCAGCTTTTATCACAGCATCTCACAGCAGCTCCTGCAGTCTTCTGGCTGTTTGTCATAAAATATTTCTGAGATGGTGAGATGGTGAACTTCAGCTTAATGAACACATGAAGCTGCAGTCACTGCTGATCCAGTTCTGTTTGTGCTGTGGTGAAGTGAGCTCACAAAGGGTGTGTGTATAAAATTATAGTTCAGTCCAGGGTTTGATTGTCAGTCAGTTAAGATCAATGAGAACAGCAGATCTGAGTGTCTCCTTTTGGAGACAGAGGAGAGAGAAACTTGACACTGACTGCCCTCTGGTAATTTTATTAAAGAAACTGTATTAAGTTACGCTCGTTTTGTGTGTTTTCAGAAATGTGTGTAATGCAGTGAAAATGATTTATTTTAAAAACATATATGTAAAGAAATTGTGTAATTAAAACAACATAGCAACCATAACAACAAACAACAATTTAATGTAAAAAAAAGTAAACATATAATACAAATGTCATGAAAATATCACATGCTTAAGCTCTACCAGCCCCTTGAGAATGAGTACTGCAGGTTTTTGTACAGCTGCTCAACCAACTCCAGTTACTGTGGCTCTCGAGCACAATAATAAACAGCAGAATCTTCAGTCTTCAGACTGTTCATCTGCAGATACAGCTGCTGTCTGCTGTTGTCTCTGGAGATGGTGAACCGGCCTTGAACTGACTGAGAATAGTGGATGCTTGTGATTTGGATTTGAGCGATCCACTCCAGTCCTTTTCCAGGAGCCTGTCTGATCCAATGCATCCAGTAGTCACTAAATGTGAATCCAGAGGTTGTACAGGTCAGTCTGTGAGATTCTCCAGGCCTTTTTATCACTGGTTCAGATTCTGTCAGAGTCTGACCATCAACACCTGTCAAGACAGCAAAAAAATGAAGAAACGTAATACAGTATTAAGATCAATAAAAACAAAAACAAGGAAAAAAATCTTCACCTGCCCAGCAGATAGTTAAAAGCAGCAGTCCTGTCCTATAGTCCATCATGTTAAACTGTGTGTCCACTGTTCTCTGTCCTCCTCTCTGCAGTCAGATAAGTAGAGGTGGAAGATATCTGAGTTTTGCATTGACTCCTCCTCACAGGGAGCAGAGAGCTGTCCCTTGCTGGTATGTGCAGCTGGTTTATGCCAGGTGTCCTGTGGTGATCAGGGCCTGAAGGACATGATTCACTGGAGTTTTTTTACGTCCTGTACTTTATCATGTGAAAACTGGCAGTTTTAGACAGACACGTTTGTCACTTTCTGGAAGCAGAAAATAACCCTGGTCATGTTGCAGCTACTGTCATGCGGAAAATCATTATCATGAGGTAAAGAAAACCCACACACAGTCATGTAATCCAAAGGACATCAAAGAAGATACAAATAAAATAATCTACAGCCTTGCTTGCTCCTCTGTGAGGCTGTGTTTAGGCACAGCAGTGCTTAGTGTTAAATGTTAATTTCAGCATGGTAACATTTTTACAATAATAACGCTAACATGCTGATATTTAACAGATATGGCCTTAACTATGTTTATATTTACCATCTTAGTGTTGAAGCATGTTAACATTTGCTACAGAGTGCTCAACTGATGGTGTTGTTTTGTTGGCTGATGTGAAATTAAGCGTCGCCCTGGTTCCCTCATCAGAAAGCCTATATTGGATTTTTCCATTGAATTTTGGATTATTGCAGAAAGTAAGCTTTTTGGCCAACACACGTTTATGGTACCAACACATTTGTTTGGTAAGATAATCTCAACAACTGAACACCTCTATGATGATTTTTGAAGGCTGAATGCATCATCAGAAGTAAAAAGGCAATGTTAGGCTATAAACAAACTACACCACCGTCTGCATGACTTAACATCACCACCACAAGGCTGTTAAACCGTGTTCTGTGTGATGATTTAATTTAGCCACTTGTTAGCAACCACCTTTTCTCAGACGCATTGCGTCAGAATTCACAAGTGGGGCTTTTACTGATGTATTTTATGTAGTAAAAAAAAAACATGAAAGTTTGTTAAGCTTGTTTTAACCACAGACCTTATTTGAGGCCTCAAACCAAGAACCCATTAAAAAACACAGACTTTGAGATGAGGGAACCGGGAGTGCTGAAATGTGAACTCACTTGTGGGTTTCAGGACTCATTCCTGGGGCAGTCTAATAGCTACAAACATATTGAAGAAATGAGGTGAAGAATGAGGGAGGATTAGTTTATTAGTAAAACAATGTTGACTTCTGCCAGCTAGAAGGTCTGCAGAAGCTAACCAGAACAGAGGCTGTTTCAACTGAGCAAAACAGGGATATTGTTGGTGACACTGTGTTTAAGTCTGTAAGAATGGAAGGAATTTGGTTGGAGGATAAAAATTGAATATTTTTTTTCTGAGGTTTAGGTATCCTACACAATTGGCATGTTAGAAACAAGGAAAATAAGGGTAGAACCTACCCCTACATTTGCACATTCCCGCGAGGGGTAGGGGTGTCCCAGTTCCTTTTTGCGTGTAGGGGTAGGGGGCATAACGAGGGGTAGTGGGTATGAAACTAGCCCTTCGGAGCGATGGATTTCAGATGCTGAATTGCCAGCGAGGGGTAGACGTCGCCATGGCTACCACCGAGCAAGAGACAGGGAAAAAAGTTCATACATAGCTAACGTTACCATCATCAGGTTGCTTGTTAGCTAGCTAGCTAGCTCACACTATCTGACGTTTGTCATCTGTCCCGTTCTGCAAAATTGTCGGATTTTTCACATCACGATAACACGCCAGCTAGTATAACTATGCTGTCTCGTAATGTTAGCTGGTTAGCTAACTAGCTAGCTAGCAGAAGTCCCCTGTCGTCTGTCGTTCATCAAACGAAGCATGATGCATAATGCAAACGCAATCGGTAGGATGAACTAAACTGGAGACTCCATTGTAGATGCTGGTTGGAAATTTTGATGGCTCACAGCTTCCTGTTTAAAATAGTTACGTATGCGTGAATGTAACCGACGCAGTGACGTAGTGAGTGGTGTCCCAGTTCCTAGGGAAAGATTTCAGCTCCTACACCTCGTTGCTTCATTTCAAGGGCCAGGGGTAGTGGACAAGGGGGGGTATTGGGATTGGGCCTAAGTCTTTAGTACATTATAGATAATTGGTTTTCTTTCTATAAATAGTAACTAAACTTCAAGCATATGTATTTTTCATTCTTCAACAAACACTGTGGTTCAGTCCTTGAGCAAATTATTACACATACAAAGGTACATCTCACACAAAGAGAAGGTGGAACTGTCACGGCCCTGGCTGTGTCACTAGTTTCCCTGTGTTTGGTTTTTCTTTGCCCTCTGTTTCCCCTCCCCCTGTCTGTCTCTCTGTGTGTCTGTGCTGTGGAGTGGGAAACCCCTCACTCTCCTGGGTTACATTCATTCAACTCACCTGCTCCCTGCTGCTCACCTGAGGACCATCCAGTAACCAGCCTTGCAGTATAAAACACCAACTCTCCTCTCCAATCCTCGCCAGGTTGTTGAGTCTTGTGGTACAGTTACGCTTCAGGCCACTGTGGAATTGTGAATTCAACTTAGACTTTTGTTTGTGAATTTTCTCGTGGATACTTACCTTGTGTTTGCCTCTGTCACAGGATCACCATTTGTCCACCTGTTTGTCTTTCTGCCAGGCTCCCAGCCAGCCAAACCCCTCCAACCTTGTGTTGCTTGCCTGCCGTCAGCCCACTCCCCTCAGCCTCCATTTCCCGGATTTTCCTCTACGACCACATTCATAATCCTGGCAATATGACCCCATTTTTTACCACTGTCTTTCTGAGTCTGTGTTCTGTGTTTGGGATCGCCTTGTTGATTGTAACAGGATCTTGAATTTCTGACAAAAAACCTTTCTCTAGTTTGACTATTTAACGTCACCATGAAGTTGGCTCAAGACTATAATTTAGTTAGTCACAAATGCAGTTATGATTCAGACAAGAACTGCATTTTTTTGTTTTAATAACAATTTCATGGAAGAAATACTGTCCTTTTGAGGATTCATTTGTAATAGAGTTAGATTAGGAGTTATAAAAAGTTGAAAACTGAATTATTCTATCTCAAAAATATATACATACAGTGATGTATCGGTTATTGTAAAGTTAGCGTATTTTAAAATTGAGGAAGATAGCTGCTTTTAGATTTATTTAAGAACCATTTATACAAGCTAAAGCCTGCTTCCCTTTTTACTGTAACAATAAACAACAGTGAGCTGGTCATTAGTAAATCATTAGTGGTCTGAAGGCTCCTCCTCTGGTGGCTTCATGTTACAAGTGTTCAGGCACTGAGGGGTTTTTGTTCAGGTCTACTGATGCTTTGTGTCACTGTGGCTCTCTGGCACAGTAATACACAGCAGTGTCTTCAGGCTGCACATTCTGTCCGTTTAGAGTCACTGTGTTGCTGGAAGAGTCTGAGCTGATACTGAACTTGTTCTTCAGTGAATCTTTGTAATCTGAGGTGTATCCAACACGTGCTGCTCCAATCCACTCCAGTCCTTTCCCTGCAGGCTGTCTGATCCAATGTGTCCAGTAGCTGCTGAGAGTATAAGAGACCTGACAGGTGATGGTCAGACGTTGACCTGGCTGCACAGTCACAGAGGCTGGCTCTGTCAACTGTTGACACTTCACACCTGTGGAGGAAAACATGTTGAATATTGAATGTGTGTAATAAGAGTGAACAGTCAGTGTGCTGTGATCATACTGTCAGTGTCTCTGCCTCAGTGAGACTCACAGGATCCAGCAGCCAGCAGCAGCAGCAGAGCTACAGAGAACATGGTTGGTATTGAAGGTGATCTGATGGGAGCTTCTCTTCTTCTGCTGCAGCTGACAGCATGATATCAAGTCTTTATAGCAGACTGTGAGGAAGTTCACTTTGCATAGACAAGGACACTGACAGGCTATAAAAGAAGGATGAACTCTGCTATTTTCAGTCGTTAAAATTGTGAGTAGTGTTGTAAATCTTTATTTTGACATTTAAAGAAAAATGATCTATTAAATTAATAACTTAAAGCATAATGTTTTTATTCTTCTGAACAATTCAGAGTGGCAGTTACACTTAGGTGAAAGGAATATTTAATGTTCCCAGTCTCAACTACATATTGGAGAACACCAGAGCTGCAATAAAAATTGTCTGAATGAGGAGGTTTTACTGAGACTGTGTTTCTCTGAGTGTGTTGAAGATGTTGAAATGAAGCTCAGCGTAAGTTCAATCAGGAAGACCGTCCTGTGCTCATTCATACACAATTCTCCCTCTCCCACTCCCACTGCTTCCTCCAATCAGCTGCCTCTGGGCGTTCACTCCTCTAGCTGTCCTCTCGTAATTAGCCACGACTTCCATCAGCCAATCAGGTTGTCACTATGAGATTTTAAATGTTCTCTCCTCTGCCTCTTTCAGCTGTCATTCTAGACAGAATCGCCACCCCTCCTCCACCCCGTTCACCTCCAGCCGTCGTATCCAAGGTCAAAGACAAGCCTGAAGACTCATACCTCTACTCATCTGGATCATCAGCACCCATCCATCTAATCCTCATGTCTTCTTCACTTCCTCTACCAGCACCAGCATCTAGACCCCGGGGGGGGTTCCCTAATTGGCTACAGATCCATCACCCTCCTTATAGCTCACCCTCTCGAAGGGGTCTAATCGCCAAAGACTTCTCACATTTTCACATTTTCATTCTCATGTGCACTTGTCATTAAAAATTTTCTTTTCCAAAACTAAAAACGAGTCTCTCCTGATTGAACTGAAGCTGATTCTGTGACAGTGAAAAGCAGAACGCCTAGTATTGACTTAGTTTGACATGTTAAGTTTTTGTCCAGCTCTGTGGCTTCCTGTGTCACTGTGGCTCTCGAGCACAATAATAAACAGCAGAATCTTCAGCCGTCAAGCTGTTCATCTGCAGATACACCTGGTCCACGTTGTTGTCTCTGGAAATGGTGAAGCGATTCTTGACTGATGTGGAATAATATTTATTGCTTCCACTCGGAGCAGAAATGTAAGCAACCCACTCCAGTCCTTTTCCTTCAGCTTGTCTGATCCAGGAGATATGAGCATCACTATCTGATATTCCTGCATATGTACAGGTCAGTTTGTGGGATTCTCCAGGGCGCTTTACCACTGGTTCAGACTCAGTCAGAGTCTGACTGCAAACACCTGGAGAGAAAAGTAGTGTTATCATCACAGAGCTGAAATATGAACCTTTTCAAAGAACAGGAGGAGTGCAGAAGTATGTATTCACCAGAAATCCATGATAGCATCAGAAACATTATACATGTAGCTGAAGTCATGGTGGAAATGTGTTGTATGTCTGCTCAGTGGTTTGGTCTCTCTTCTTCAGTCTGCAGTGAGATAAATAAAGATGGAGGAGATGAAGATTTGCATGGACTCCTCCTCACAGTGCTTTTTTATTTTGACATCATTAGTGGTTGAACAAGACACAAAGACAGAGATGACTGAGAACAGAACTCTTAATAATTTCTTCACATGCAGTTAATTTGGGGTGAGTTGTGGAACAATCAGTGATCATTTCTGACTTGTGGTTTTACATATAACACAGACTGATCAGTGAGTAAAAAACACAACCATGAGTATTAGAGATAAACCAGCCTTTGTGTCCATGTGTCTGATACAATCTCACAGAAGTGGATGGCCTCAAAGAGAAAATATAGAAAACTGTTTGATATTCTGATGTTAAAAGGAGCTCTGAAAAGACTCTGACATGGTGAGACTTGTTCAGCCTTTATACTAAATATTTTGCCAGTACACTAATTGCGGACAGGTGTCTTTGGTTTTTCATCAGGTTTAATGTATCTACCAGAAGCTGCTATAACATCATATGTCGTCTGGTGTCTGTAGGGATGAATGTATCCATGTAAAGGGATCACAGTGTTGCAAAGCTGCAGAGAAATAATCATATAACTGTGGGAAATCATTGATATGTCTGGCAGTTGACTTACACCAATAAATGAAGAACACATATACTATATCAGGGACACACTGCCAATAACTTTATTTATTTATACCTCTCATTATCAGTATGTGTGTGTGGTTGAGTCACATGGTTGCTGGATATTTGTGCAGGTCTGTTGGTGGTTTGTATCACTGTGGGGTAACGCACACAGTAATACACAGCTGTGTCCTCAGGCTGCAGATTCTGTCCTGTTAAAGTCACTGAGCTTGTAGAAGTGCGTGTGTGGTAAAGGAACTTGTTCTTCAGAGCATTATTTTGGTAAAAGTCTCCTCCACCCCACCGACTACAAATCCAGTCCATTGGTTTTCCTTCACGCTGTCTGATCCAACCTGTTGCATAGCTGTTATCAGTCAAAGAATAACCAGAGACCTGACAGGTGATGGTCAAAGACTGTCCAGGCTGCACAACCATTGAGTCTGGCTGGATGAGATCAATACTGTTCACACCTGTGGAAAGACAAATCAACATTATCTCCATCATTCATCTGACTATTCAGTGTTTCTAATGTGTTTATTAGTGTGAATCCACTGAAAGCTCCTCACAGGATCCAGCTGCCAGCAGCAGTATCAGAGCTACAGAGAACATGGTTGATGTTGAAGCTGAACTGATGTGAGCTCTTCTGTCCTCTCACTGACACACACACACTTCACTTCTTTATGAGGCAACACACAAGGAGGCTGATTTACATACTGATGACAGTAAAGGTTTATTTGAATGAATCAAAATGAAGATGAAATGTTCAGGTGTTGTTCTTCATCTCACACAAAGAGAATACACCTTTTAGATTGTTGAGTAAAATATCTTTTTCTAGAATTTAACTCATTAAAATCACCATGAAGTTGGCTCAAGACTAATTCAATTTTGATACAGGTAATAGCTGCAGGTGTTTTAGATAAAGATGTCATGAAAGAGACACTGATGTTTGAGGATTTACTTTTATTGTCCTGTCACAAGCTATTTAAACCAAGTTGTCAGCTGAAGTTGTTTCATCACTTGAAAGATTCATTTACATATCATGATGTATCAGTGATGGTGATTCGAGAGAATTTAATATGATGAAAACAGTTGCTGTTCATTTAGATTAAGAATTGTTTTTTATAAAATGTAAAGTCTGTTTCTCTCTGTACTGTAACAGTGAGCTGGTGTTGAAATCATTAGTGGTCTGAGGGCTCCTCCTCTGGTGGCTTCATGTTACAAGTGTTCAGGCACTGAGGGGTTTTTGTTCAGGTCTACTGATGCTTTGTGTCACTGTGTCTCTCTGGCACAGTAATACACAGCAGTGTCCTCGCTCTTCAGACTGTTCATCTGTAGATAGACTTTACTGCTGGAGTCATCTCTGGAGATGGTGAATCTACCCTGGACTGACTGGGAGTAAAAGATAGGAGTACTAGATGTGCTAATAAAAGCAACCCACTCCAGTCCTTTTCCAGGAGCCTGTCTGACCCAGCTCATCTCATAGCCACGGAAGTTAAATCCAGAGGCTGTACAGGTCAGTCTGTGAGATTCTCCAGGCCTTTTAGTCACTGGCTCAGATTCTGTCAGAGTCTGACCATCAACACCTGTCAAATAAAAACAATAGTGTGAAATATGTCAGAAACACAATTAAGAACTATGTAAACTCAAGATGAGGTAAAATCTTCACCTGCCCAGCAGATAGTTAAAAGCAGCAGTCCTGTCCTATAGTCCATCATGTTAAACTGTGTGTCCACTGTTCTCTGTCCTCCTCTCTCCAGTCAGATAAGTAGAGGTGGAAGATATTTGAGTTTTGCATTGACTCCTCCTCACAGAGAGGAAACAACTGAAATGGACAAGAATCTCAGCTTGTTACAGGTGGATGTACAGGAGGATTTTAATTGTGTAAAATGTCAATTTAAATTTCATATTAACAATCAGCATTAACATATAACTCAACAGACTATTGATCCACAGGACCTGACTACGATAACAGTTCAGATTGAGAATCTAACATCAACCTGGCCATTTGGATTGACTCCTCCTTTCTGACTGAACAGTGTCCTCTGTTTAATTTCTCCTCAAAACATATCTTTATTTTAAGGCTTTTGTCTAACTAAACATATTTTGGGTTATCTTCTACTGAAGACAAAGTTTAGAGTAAATTGTCCTCAGGAACAATTTTCAGGACTTTCTGTATTGCAGGGACAAAGGTAATGTGTTCTTATAATTGTAATGTAAACAACATGTACAAAAAATAATTAAGAAAAAATGTATAATATTGAAGAAATATACTACATAAGTATTTCATGCTTGGGCTCTGCCAGCCTTAAAGAAGTGATGCAGGTTTTTGTACAGCTGCTCAACCAACTCCAGTCACTGTGGCTCTCGAGCACAATAATAAACTGAGTTTTGCACTGACTCCTCCTTTTTAATGAACAGTTTGTTCTGTTATTGTCCCTGTTTTACTGTGAGTCACTTTTGACCATTACAACACATTTATTTAACATGGCAGATGCTTTTGTTCAATACAACTTACTAATAATGGAATATTGCTACTGGTGATAAAATTAAAAAAGTTATTCATAATGTTATAAAATTGGTGTCAGCTCATTAGTATGAAAATCACCACCATGTAGGCTTCATTTGAGATGAAATCTTAACTTTTTTTAAGTTAAGATTTTGTCTAACGAAATTAAAATTAGAATTTCATGTTTTCTTTCCAAGGGAAACTGACTTCCACATGTTTTCAGTTGTGTTTTGGCCTGCAGCTTCCACTGGTTGGATTTTTCTTGTGAAAAATCTAATGCACAGTTTTATCAGACCAAAACGAATCACTTCCAGTTCTGACGAATATTCAGCTGCATTTATTTATTACTTGAAAAGTTTATTGTTTAACAGTTTATAAAAGTGTAGATCAGTTCTTGTCATGATTAAATACACTGATGTATCAGTGATTATCAAGTTCAGGTTTTGAAACTGATGAAAACAGCTGCTATTAAATCAAGTAAAAAACATTTTTTCTAAAATCTTCAGCCTGTTTCTCTCTGTACTGTAACAGTGAGCTGGTGTTGAAATCATTAGTGGTCTGAGGGCTCCTCCTCTGGTGGCTTCATGTTACAAGTGTTCAGGCACTGAGGGGTTTTTCTTCAGGTCTACTGATGCTTTGTGTCACTGTGGCTCTCTGGCACAGTAATACACAGCAGTGTCTTCAGGCTGCACATTCTGTCCGTTTAGAGTCACTGTGTTGCTGGAAGAGTCTGAGCTGATACTGAACTTGTTCTTCAGTGAATCTTTGTAAGATGAAGCTCCAGTATATTTGCTCCCAATCCACTCCAGTCCTTTCCCTGCAGGCTGTCTGATCCAATGTGTCCAATAGCTGCTCATAGAATAAGAGACCTGACAGGTGATGGTCAGACGTTGACCTGGCTGCACAGTCACAGAGGCTGGCTGTGTCAACTGTTCACACTTCACACCTGTTAAAAAGAGAAAATGTTTTGTGACAAATGATCAAGTTACAGAGCAAAAGAAGAACTGTTGACTTTGACAAATCCAGAGAGACTCACATCCAGCTGCCAACAGCAGCAGCAGAGCTACAGAGAACATGGTTTATGTTGAAACTGACGTGCTGTGAACTCCACTGACAGCCTGATGTGATGTTTTTATAGCTGAGTAACAAGGAAGCTCACTGAGTTTGCATAGAATCAAACATATGAAGCATCAATGTTGGTCTAACTGGAGCCAATAGAAGAGTCTGTTCAGTGTTATTATATCTGCAGAGTGACAACAAATCACCTCTGCTTTACAGTGATATAACTTTATTACAAAGTTAGTGTCGAAAATGTCCCTGCCTTTACGTAAATTAAAAAAACATTAATTTTGTTTAAGCCTACTGTAAACTATCAGTGCCTAAATTTGTCATATTAACGTGTACAGCACTTATTAATTCACTTATTTTCCTACTAACTGTACTTTATTGATGTTATAAAATAAACTGCATTTTACTCTCATATTATGACTCACTTTTGGTTCCAAATAATTTTATTCTGTCTTCATTTGTAGAAATGCAAAGCAATTACAGTAGTTTAATATCAGCAACCAGATTGTTTTGCTGTTTTTGGCAATTCTATGAAAATTTGATGTTTATTGTGTGTGTTAGGGTTTCTTTATGTTTAATGATTTGTAATAATATTATTCAAGAACTGTTTTCTTATTTTGTACATGGAGGGACAGGGATGAGTTTATTACTTAGAACATATTTGTTATGATGACATAAAATATAAGTGCTCTGTAGGGTTTTGTACAGCTGCTCAACCAACTCCAGTCACTGTGGCTGTCGAGCACAATAATAAACAGCAGAATCTTCAGTCTTCAGACTGTTCATCTGCAGATACACCTGCTGTCTGCTGTTGTCTCTGGAGATGGTGAACCGGCCTTGAACTGACTGAGAGTAATATGTGGTGCCACCCCCACTGCTAATATAAGCAATCCACTCCAGTCCTTTTCCAGGAGCCTGTCTGATCCAGGCCATCCAAGAGCTACTAATGTCTAATCCAGAGGCTGTACAGGTCAGTCTGTGAGATTCTCCAGGCCTTTTAATCACTGGTTCAGATTCTGTCAGAGTCTGACCATCAACACCTGTCAAGACAGCAAAGAAAACCATGAAATGTCAGAAACACAAATGAGACGTATGTCAAGTCAAGATGAGGTAAAATCTTCACCTGCCCAGCAGATAGTTAAAAGCAGCAGTCCTGTCCTATAGTCCATCATGTTAAACTGTGTGTCCACTGTTCTCTGTCCTCCTCTCTGCAGTCAGATAAGTAGAGATGGAAGATATCTGAGTTTTGCATTGACTCCTCCTTTTTAATGAACAGTTTTTCTACTCTAATTCACTTTGTAACATTTCAACACATTTATTTAACATGGCAGATGCTTTTGTTCAATACAACTTACTAATCATGGAATATTGCTACTGGTGATAAAATAAATTGATAAAAACAAACAACAAGGTTAAGGGAGGCCTTTGGTTAACTGATAACTGATATTAGAACAGTCACAAAGCAAGCTTCTTGTACACAAATGAAAACTCTCCAAGTATACAGTTTACCTCAGGTACAATGAAGCCTTATACACATGAGGAAGCAGAATACTACATGTGTATATATGGTGATGATTAATTTTGGTCCTACAATAAACACAGTTTCTATTGAATCAAGTTAAGAAACGTTTTGTAAAATCTAAAGACTCTTCTTCTCTCTTTACTGTAACAGTGAGCTGGTATTGAAATCATTAGTGGTCTGAGGGCTCCTCCTCTGGTCTTTATTTTCTGATTGACATCTGAACATTTGTATTGTTCTTATTTACTCATGCTGCTGCTCTTTCTGCCTTTCGCTGACCTGTTTACAATAAACAGAAAAAAACAAGGATGAACTGTCCTGTCACATGTAGTCAGAGCTTAGAATTGTGTTGTAAACATTTAACTTGACACATGAAAGAAAATGTATTTTGTCTTAAAAACAATAACTTGAAGTTAAATGTCTTTTTTCACAAAACTTATGTACATTCACTCAAACAGAATATTTAATGTTCCTGATCTCAACTACATATTGCAGAACATCAGAGCTGCAACAAAACATGTCTGAATGAAGCAGTTTTATTTAGACTGTGTTTCTCTCAGTGTGTTGGTGATGTTGAACTGAAGCTTTGACTTGTTTTGACATGTTGAGTTTTTATACAGTGTTGCTGCTTCCTGTGTCACTGTGGCTGTCGAGCATAATAATAAACAACAGAATCTTCAGTCTTCAGACTGTTCATCTGCAGATACACCTGCTGTCTGCTGTTGTCTCTGGAGATGGTGAACTGGCCTTTGACTGACTGAGAGTAGTAGATGCTGCTACTGCCATCACTGATAATAGCGACCCACTCCAGTCCTTTTCCAGCAGCCTGTCTGATCCAAGCATTCCAGTGATGGCCACTGAACCCAGAATATGTGCAGGTCAGTGTGTGGGATTCTCCAGGCCTTTTAATCGCTGGTTCAGACTCAGTCAGTGTTTGACCCTCAGTACCTACAGACATTTAAACAGCTCATCAGTTACTGTAATGCAGCCATATTGTATTTGTACCAGGAGGTTTGTCAGAAAAACAATAACAGTTCTTACCTGCCCAGTTAATTGACAGGATGAGAAAAACAACCCAGTAATCAGGTGTGATCATTGTAAAAGCCAGGTGTCTCTGTCCAGTCTACAGTGTGTATGTCAGTGATTTAGTGTCTGTCCTTCACTCTGCAACACATATGTAGAGATGGAAGAGGTCAGAGTTTTGCATTGACTCCTCCTCAAAGACAAACACATCACATCTCTGGATCAGATATGATTTAGATCATTCTTTCATATTAAGATTTTAATGATGAAGATTCTTTTCAATTGATTCAATGGAAATGTTTCAACTCAAAACAGATGTATTTATTTATTCTCCTCAGCAGCTTTTGTTGGACCATTTAAGTATTGGAAAAATGATGCACAGACATGACCACATATATTTTTAACACCTGATTTAAAACAATCAGTCATGGAAACATTATGAACCATAACTGCTGTAGAAAATACTATGTTAAATATCACACTAAGAAACAGAAGTAACAAAGCACAACATCAGCTGTTGTTTTCATAGTGTGAATCTACTGTATGTGTGTGTGGAGCATAAACTCTCTGAATAAAGTGTGGAGACACTGTCATACGCTCCTTAGTGTCATTTGACTTCTTATCTTCTACTGCCACCTGTTGGTGTTTGTAAAAATGTCTGTGGAGGTTTTTTAACTCTCTGCTTCCTTCTCACAGACATACAGGCTGATACAGGTCATACAGGTCTACTGATGCTTTGTGTCACTGTGGGCGTCTTTGGCACAGTAATACACAGCAGTGTCTTCAGGCTGCACATTCTGTCTGTTTAGAGTCACTGTGTTGCTGGAAGAGTCTGAGCTGATACTGAACTTGTTCTTTAGTGAATCTTTGTAAACTGAGGTTTGTCCAGCAGCGTGATATCCAATCCACTCCAGTCCTTTCCCTGCAGGCTGTCTGATCCAAGCTGTGTAGTAGCTGCCCATAGAATACGAGACCTGACAGGTGATGGTCAGACGTTGACCTGGCTGCACAGTCACAGAGGCTGGCTGTGTTAACTGTTCACACTTCACACCTGTTAAAAAGAGAAAATGTTTTGTGACAAATGATCAAGTTATAGAGCAAAAGAAGAACTGTTGACTTTGACAAATCCAGAGAGACTCACATCCAGCTGCCAACAGCAGCAGCAGAGCTACAGAGAACATGGTTTATGTTGAAACTGACGTGCTGTGAACTCCACTGACAGCCTGATGTGATGTTTTTATAGCTGAGTAACAAGGAAGCTCACTGAGTTTGCATAGAATCAAACATATGAAGCATCAATCTTGGTCTAACTGGAGCCAATAGAAGAGTCTGTTCAGTGTTATTATATCTGCACCGTAAAAATATGCCTGGGAATCACTGCATTAAATATTATTTCAATTTCATTACACACTAAATTGTAACATTTTAAACAATGACACCACATTTATAGAAATGAAGCAACTAATGCTTAATTGGACAGTATTGATATCAATTCAATATCAGAACATTATGTAAATTCCTCTATATGATAGTAAACAGCAATAAGCATTATTATTGTCATTAATGTGAATATTAACATAAAAACACATTCATTAAGATCAGCACTGAGCAATTTGACACAACACAATCTATGTGGGATTCAAGTAAATTAAAATTAAATATGCTGTCATCACTCATCTCCACTTTATAGATCACTGCTGTCGTCTTTCAGAAATTATTTTAATCAGACTTCAGAAATGTACCTATTGATGTACAATAGAGAAATATGAACTCTCCATGGTTTGAGTATCAGTCAGTTAAGGTCAATGAGAACAGCAGATCTGAGTGTCTTCTTTAAGTCACAGAAGAGACAGAAACTTGACACTGACTGCCCTCTGGTGATTTTATGAAGGAAAAGCAACATTATTTTTCATTCATATTATGACTCATTGTGTCTTCATTTATAGAAATGTAAAGTTTTTGTGCCATGTTGTTGTGCTTTCTTTGGCCCTTTTAAGAACAAGTGCTTTTTGAGTTTTTTCTGTATTTAATATTTAGAATAAATCTTCATCAGGAACAGTTTTTAGGGCTTTATATACTACAGGGACAAAGGTAATGTGTTCTTATATTTGTGATGTAAACAACATGTAAAAAAATAATGTGAACAATAAAATGAAGTAGTTAATATAAGTACTAAAAAGGTATTTCATGCTTGGGCTCTACCAGCTTGAAAGAAGTGGTGTAGGTTTTTGTACAGCTGTTCAACCAACTCCAGTCACTGTGGCTCTCAAGCACAATAATAAACAGCAGAATCTTCAGTCTTCAGACTGTTCATCTGCAGATACACCTGCTGTCTGCTGTTGTCTCTGGAGATGGTGAACCGGCCTTGAACTGACTGAGAGTAGTAGATGCTGCCACTGCCACTACTGATACGAGCAACCCACTCCAGTCCTTTTCCAGGAGCCTGTCTGACCCAGGCCATCCAGTAGTTATCAAAGTGCAACCCAGAGGCTGTACAAGTCAGTCTGTGAGATTCTCCAGGCCTTTTAACCACTGGTTGGTTGAGACTGAGTCGGAGTCTGACCATCAACACCTGTTGAGACAAAAAAGATATGCATGCCATGGGTAACGTTGGTAGCACAAATAGTAATATGCCAGATTAACATCAGGTAAACTCTTCACCTGCCCAGCAGATAGTTAAAAGCAGCAGTCCTGTCCTATAGTCCATCATGTTAAACTGTGTGTCCACTGTTCTCTGTCCTCCTCTCTGCAGTCAGATAAGTAGAGGTGGAAGATATCTGAGTTTTGCACTGACTCCTCCTCACAGAGAGGAGACAGCTGATTGGATCTGATATTAAGTTTTTGTTTGATGAACATGTAATATCAGTGAGCCCAGGTCAGGAGTGGGTCTTGCTAATGGATGGATGGCTGCAATATTAATTTTACATTCCCCTAAACTGGCATGCCTAAGACTTGTCTGACATATTTCAATTAAATTTGTCTTAAATGCTCTATATTTAGATCCCCAACCCTGTTTCTTTCAGAGAAGAAATCATACTTTAGGTTTCCTTACTCCCTGTCACTATATCAGTTACCCAAATCCTCTCTCCACATCACCTGTACTGCCCTCTCCTCACTTGAGTCATATCTCACAGACAGACAGACAGCAATTCATCAGCATTAACAACTGGATCGTTACCATGGCTGTTCTGTCCCAAGGTGTCCCTCAGGGCTCTGTGCTTGGTCCTCTCCTGTTCATCCTCTACATGTTTTCCCCTCTATAATACCATCTGTCTTCATGGTGTCCACTTAAACTTCACTGCTCATGATGTCACACTCTACATATGTACTATATCCACCATCACTGCAACTCTCTGCACCCTGACCAACTGCCTCACCAAAATCAAGTGATGGATGCAGGCCATATTTATTTATTGTTGTCTTGTTTCCTCTTCAACACATACACTATATACATGCCACAACAATAACTGAAACATAAAACAATAAAATGAATATTGTATAAAATATTTTCTTTACACATTAAATCTTTTTTTTTTTAAAAGAAACCGAATGAATTACAG
Source organism: Epinephelus lanceolatus (assembly GCF_041903045.1). Taxonomy (NCBI): domain Eukaryota; kingdom Metazoa; phylum Chordata; class Actinopteri; order Perciformes; family Serranidae; genus Epinephelus; species Epinephelus lanceolatus. Next base: position 29,950,169 of record NC_135751.1, read on the forward strand.
TCGACCATATACCTTAAAAAAACTCAAAGTCCACATTTAGAGAAAAAAATCAGAGCTGTTGTAGCAACTCACAATGTAATAATGGCTCATAATGTAATAACGGCTCATAATGTCATAACTTAAATGTAATAAAAGTTCATAATGTAATAATCGGCTCATAATGTAATAAAATCATGAGCACATAACATAATAACGGTTTTGTGCATAATGTAATAATGTAATAACTTATTATTATCATAATTTTTATCTCTTAAAGGTGCAAATAAAGCAAACGGCATGGGTTTCAGTGCATTATTAAACAAAATTTGTGAAAGCAAGAATTATTTAATATTAATTACACTCTCACATTTTATTATGTAAGATGTATAACTTTGAGCCACTAGGTGGCACCCATGCTAGTTATTTTGGTGACATATGGTGATCATTTGACTCTACAAAGAGCATCTACCATATTCAATGTGCAGTTTATGATTGTATCAACACTGGGTGTGGATGCAACAGCAATAGTATGCCCACATGGTCACTATGATGCTGATTCTAGGCCATTTTGCTGAAGGTCATGGGGACCATTATGTTAGCCATGATGGATCAGTCAGCCCATTCATTCAAAGAATTCAGGAAACAGAGAAGCAGAGTGTGCTTGTTTATAATACTGGCTCTGATGCAGTTCCTGACTCTGACCACCATTCAAACCCTGACTCTGACCATCACTCTGACCCCAACAATCATCTTCTCCTGGACTCTGACCACCATTCAAACCCTGACTCTGACCATCACTCTGACCCCAACAATCATCTTCTCCTGGACTCTGACCACCATTCAAACCCTGACTCTGTCCATCATTCTGACTCCAACACAGTATGTCACACTGGCCTCGATGTTGTTCCTTCTGCAGGTCCTACAGTGCCAAAATGTATCTTTCATGCTGACCCTGACACTCTCTTGGTTGCTAGCCCTAACTTGCCTCTGCTTGTACTGTCATCCATTATCCAGTATTACCTGTTGATGGATTTTACAATGCTGGGCACCTTCAACAGAGTTTCCAACTTGTTCAGAGAGCTAACCCTGCCATTCCTACCAAGAATTTATATTTGTGATACTTTGGTGGAAAGTTTAAATACTGTGATGGATGAAGACTGCTGCATAAATATTAGTAGGTTATACAGAGCGGCTGGACGCAATAGTGGCCTTGTGTCGAATATCAGGGAGCTCTTCAGCCTGGATCATGATTCAACATATATCCTTCGGATGGTTCCATATTAAAGACATTTATTGGAAGAAGTAAAGTTTTCTTTTTTCTTTTTTTTTTAAATCCCATTCACTCATTAAGCCTTGATCTGAGTGAACACTGACAAAGTGGACAAATGGAGCCCCCTGGACTTTTGTTGGCCCCCTGGACTTTTGTTGGCAACTATAATTTATGGTCATGTATTATTATTGCATTGTTTAGTTAAATTTATTTGCACTTATGTTTTTACTTGGGTGTCCTGACAGGCTGTGTTTACATTTTAAGAACTTTTGAGCTGGTTCATTGTTATTACATGGTTCTAAAATGCTCTTTTCATTCTTGCACAAATTCCAAAATAAAGTAAATTGAATGAATATGTCATGCTGCTATCATGTATTTAACGTAAGTAGTAGGAAAACAATGCTTAAAGGTCTTTATTAAATTGGCATTAAGACCAACAATAAAATAACAGCAACTGGAAGGTCTTCATCAGGTTGTATGAAAGGAAAGAGTGTTCACTTATTATTGTGTCCTGCATTTATTGTAGCAACAGTAAACAAAAGAAAATGCTCTTTCAAGCTAAATGAACTGCAGTCCCCCTCCTTCCCTAATCCACCCGCTTCTCCTGCTGGCTTTTGAGTTGGTTACTGATGCGCCACCTATGTACAAATTATAGTCAAACACAGACCTCTTCCCTTAGTGCATTCTCTTTGTCAGTGTGTGCAATTTAACCTTTAAACAATTAGGCTTCTCTTCCTGTTTACATATGTGGCTTGCCGCGTATTGGGGGTGGAGGTATATGGCATCTAAGTTGGCCATTGCTCCACTACGTTTTGCAGAAATTGTGTGATCCTGCTGACAGACAGACAGAGAGACACAGAGGTGAAAGCATTTCCTTCCACCCCTGCAGGAATGGCAGAGGTAAAAATGATGATAATGCAACACTTTTCTCACAATATGAGCCATTATTACAATATGAGCCATTATTACATTATGAGCTGTTATTACATTATGAGCGGCACCAGTAAGGCTCATAATGTAATAAGTTATTACATTATTACATTATGTGCAAAGCTGTTATTACGTTATGCGCTATAGATTTTATTACATTATGAACCAATTATTACATTATGAACTTTTATTACATTTAAGTTATTACATTATGACATTATGAGTTGCTACACCTCTTGTGATCACTATCATTTGGTCTAAAAGGACATATTGTGTCAAGATCTTGTTTCAGTTTTAAGTGCATATTAAAATATCTCAGATCAGTCCACAGATGTTCACAATGATTTTACATAGTTTCTCATGACTGTGCTAAAGGTTTCAGTTCCTGAGTCTATTAACAACAGACTTGAGAGCTAACCGACTGTGAAATCACCAAATTTACATAACAGAATCAAACATGGGCTGTTGATTCCAGGTGCTGGGGAGATGACAAACATAACAACATATAACATAATTAATTAATTTTCAAAAATGTAAAATGTTTGGGGGAAAAGTACAGTTGTGAGTATTGGGTGTTAAATGTTTATAGCCTGTGGTGAAACTTCAGCCAGTACGAACAATATCAAAATAATAAAAAAGAGGAGGAGCAACATGAGTCATTATCTTGAAAAAAAGTATTTTCAAAAAGACACAAACCTCTTATAATTAAAATGAAAAAGGACAATTGTAATTACTTCCATGATACTTTGAATAGACCTGTACTTGTACAGCACCTTTCTAGTCTTCTCTCAAAGCACTTAAACACTACATGACACATTCACCCATTCACTACTGGCCAAGGCTACCATACAAGGTGCCACCTGCTGTTCATCTTAAATGCACTCATACTCTGATGAAACAGCCATCAGGAGCAATTTGGGATTCAGCATTATGCCCAAGGATACTTTGACATGCAGACTGGAGGAGGTGGGGATTAAACCATCGATCTTCTGACACATGGATGACCTGCTCCTGAGTCTAAGCTGCCAAGTTTATCAAGAGTGTGAAAATATACATAGTTGAATTGTGACATTTTAATAAATGAAACAAAAACATTTCACTTGAGACTATTTTTGACATTTATTTTCTAGATCAGACAAACTGTAAATCATTTCATTGAACATATTTGATGAGCATGTTTTTTATGAAAGGAAAGAAAAATATATTTTGACCTTCAAAATCTCTCTTAAATATAAATGTGTTTGTCTGCAGAGAAACTTTAGCAAATATTTAAGGTGGTGTCATTTCCTCTGTAAAAGAAAAATACACATTTAGTGCTAAAGTGCATAATTGATACCTTTACATATAAAAACATAGAAATAGAGAAATAAAATGAGTCCTATAAAAACCCTGTCAGATGGTGTTGCTATAGTATTAACTTGAATCATTTCAGAACATTGAGGAGTGGATGAATGTTGTTGTCATGACAAGTTGAACATCAGAGTTGATTTTAGTATTCAGTCTCATTTCTTTGAGTGTCCTGTCTATGTTTGTTAGGTTGCCCTCGCTCAGTTTGCTGCACTGGAACAAACAGGAAAACTGACTCAATATTGAGCATGTTGTCAATATGCATCAATAATCATTGACTGCAAATAATGACATCACAACATAGCTTGTGCTTTGAAATGTGTGATATTTCACAGCTGTTTGTGCTGTGAAAATGCTAACAGGAACAGACTAAAGCTGCTGATTGACTTCCTGAGTTTAGCTCCTGGAGCTCCTCACTTGGACTATTTGATCAAAAAGCACTTTGACTTGCTGAACCTTAACAAGAATCTGTTTGCATGACCACGCTCCTCCAAGCACATAGTTGAACAGACAAATGATCTTGATTTGCAAGAGAAGCCCACACTTCACTACCATACAGTAATGTCAGTTTGATTATAGATGTGAATATTGTGAGCCAGATTCTAACAGGTATATCTATGTTTGAAGACTTCTTTATAGCATAGGGCTCTCTGGGCTCAGTTCAGCTGTGTGTGGGTGGAGGGCTCAGTGGAAAAAAGGCTTCCAGACAACAAGAGAAAAGACAAACAGCCACAGAGAGGGAGAGCAGTTGATGAGTGTGCACAGCAGCAGATATGAATCTGTTCTCAGTGGTTATTAGAACTCATAAAAAAACTGTTGACAGCCCATCAACACTTCCTCTCCTGCAGCAGACGGGTTGTGTGGGTTTCTGCTCTGCAGCCTTTCTCACAGTAAGAACACAATGACAGTTACAACCATCCACTCTGTTTAAAGAATCCAGATTCCAGGAACTTCAGTCACTCACTACAGTGTTCACATGGGAATAAGAACTAAACTACAGTTCAAGACAGCAGCATGTTCACAGTCACAGCAGCTCAACTTTTCTTAAATGCTGTTTCTGAAATCTTCTCAGAAGTTTCTCGGTAAAAATACAATTTCAGATGGGTTTGAAGTTTCAGAGTGTTTAAATCAGCATGAGAGGATTTTAAGCACTGACTCCTCCACCGCAACATTTCCAAAAATAAGTGTTACATCTGTTATCATTGATCAGAGCCACAGAACACAAACCACTCAGACAGAAACACAAACCACAGAGACAAACAAGTTATCTTGTTGTTTCACCCCCTCAAAAAAAAACATCTCTATCTGTTTCTGAAGCAGACCTAGAGCGGCCATGTTGGTTCACCTCAGGATCATAGTGTGCATACATTTTTAACATGTCAGTCGAAAAACAAGTTCAAATTCATCTCTTCGTTATCTGACATTTTTAAATAAATACTCTTCATACATGACTTCATCACAAATATGTTTTCTACATGTCTAACTTTTGTATTTCTTTGTGAAGCATTTTGTGATTCTGTCTTGAAATGTGTTCATAAATATAAATCTTAATTCCCGTCTAATCAGTAACGATACCAATCCATTTCATCTTGATAAAACTGTAATAGTTAAGTGACATTTTATTGATTAATAAAAACAAACAGCTCCATTATTTCAGCAACATTCAGACTTGAGGCCGACTGATGAAGCTGCTGTGTAATCATTTTATAGCTGTCGTAGCTTCAAAGCAGCTCGCTCTGCTGTTTGTTCATGTGTGTAAACAACAGTGTCATCAGCGTGAAGTTTTACAGCCACACTGACACAATTATAAAAGGGGCTCAGCACTGTGTGAAAGTATATTCAGAGCTACTTACAACCAGAGTCAAATGACTTGTAGGTGTCAACATACACGGCCAATGAAGTTGATTCTGCTTCTGATTATTTGCTATGAAGCCAAACTGGAATCCATAAAAACAAAGAGGTTTATAAAACACAGACACTTTGATTTTTCAGTTTATTGAGAATGTGACACTGAAAGAATTTGACAAACCTGCCACACTCTGCAGAATGTATTAAAAAGAAACACAAGAACAGGAGAAATACTACAAACAATAAAATATCTGACAGACAGCTCATGATTCAGATTCAATTTCTGTCATTATACAAGTCAAATTTAAAAGTGGAAACAAACTGTATTAAAATAACACAACACAGAATTTATGCTTGCAAATATATATATGTGTGTGTGTGTGTGTGTGTGTGTGTGTGTTTTTATATGTTGAGGATGACTCTATCTAACTTGTGCATAAAAAGATAAAATTTACAACCAAGCACAAGACGTCATAAGTGATATTTGTGAACACTGATCAAAGTGATAAATGAGATGAATTGATGAGATTTGATGGTGAGAAGAGGCGAGCAGAAAACAGTCAGTCAGCATGTGTGCAGTTGGTGGACGGTCCCTTGTTTCTGAGGATCATCAGCAGAGAGAGTCCACAGCAGTACGCCAGACTCTTCACTATCAGCACTGTGTACAGCACACAGAGCAGCTTCACCCTGCACTGAGACTGGAAGGACACTGACACTGACACTGACACACACGCACACACACACACACACACACACACACACACACACACACACACACACACACACACACACGTTGATCAGTATAACTTGGACTTTTCCAGACGGGACAACCAGCTTTACATGAAGACAGGGGTCGGCTACAATTTGAATGAAAGCTCAAAGGCCCTTATCAAATCCAAGAAGTCAGGGCCCCAGCAAGCTTTTTAGGTGTGGAGCCAGGACAGTGACTTTAAATGTTGAAGTGAAAAAGGAAAGATTGGCATTGAAGGAGAGGCAGCAGGTGATCTTACAGTCAGCTTGCTGCAGAGCTGGCAGATCTGTTGGCTCTCTCTCTGGAGGACAGGAGGCTGCTGGAGCTGGAACCTCTGAAAAAGAAAAGGAGTGAAATGTTTGGTGTCAGTGCGAAAAGTCAGTCCTCTGCTCCTCTGCTCTCTTTGACAGCATCTCCACATGAAGCTGAATCACTGCTGAACACAGTCACCAAGCCTTCATTACCTTGTTCTGTTTGGGCCTCCACTGTGCCCCCATGGTGCTGGACGGAGCAGCGGTATTTATACGTGCTGTTCTCTTGCTGACTGATCAGCAGGATGGCAGCGGTGCGTCCCAACTCTCTGAGCACCAGCTGCTCTCCCTCAGCAGGGAGCAGAGGTCCATTCTCCTCTTGTCTTTTCCAGGAGAAGCGGACCCGAGGAGGAAACATGCCTGAGGCCAGACACAGCAGGGAGCTCTTCCCCTCCAGGTGGGCTCTGGATGCTGCTGGGTACACGCTCACCACAGGCTTCACTACCTGCTCATCTGAAGTTTGACAGCAGCAACAAGCAGCACAGACACACATTCACACAGTCAGCAGCAGCTTACAGCACTGCACTGCATTCAGTCTGATCCTGGAAACTACATGGACTCTGATCACTAAACTACTCATCAATATCAGCACAAAGTTCACTACATATACTGGATTCACCTTCATATCAAACACACTGAGCAGCTACTGTCAGCATGTCTTCTATGGACACTGAAGAAACTATTCTTTATTTTAATGGACAAACTTCAGTCACTCTAATTTAACAAGAATTATTATTACATAAAAAATTGTCACTTTTACTTTTAGTTTTCCTGTATTTTAAATAACTGACGGGTACATGAATACACATATTATACTTTACTACATATTTACCTTCACGTAAAACAAGAAACAATACATTTACCACCGTATACTTTACTGTGACCAATTTAAAAAATGTATATATAAATAATCTTTTTTTTTTTTTTCACAATTCATATTAATTTTCAACAGTTTTAACAACACACAATCACTTGTGATATTTGAATAAAAACTGCTATGAAATGAAAATTAAGATGAAAACATACTGATCCTAAACGGAGTAACTTACAATATAATAAAGTTTAAAAAATATAATATGATATGATTCCATATGGTATGATAATATAATATAATATAGTAAAGACATTTTCCTTCACAATATTTACCGTTTTATTCTTCTATATTTAATATTTGATAAACAATTAGCAATTATTTATCTTCACATAAAATACAAATTTCCCTTTATTGATTACAATATAAACACAACAGGTTTCACATTTACCAAATAACAACTTTTAAATGTCAGTTTTTAGCTTCTTGTTAATATACAATTAACACAGCATGTCAGTGTGCAAAACAGTCGTCTTTAAAAATAATACTCATTATGATATTATATAATATATTTTTTTCCTTTTGAAATTAAATCAGCTGTATTTACTTATTCATACAATCTGCCAACATTTACCCTCCAAAGAATATTTGCTGTCATATATTTAAGATGACACTGGACATAATATATAGTTTTGATTTTGTGTGTATTTGTCTGTGTGTTTATGATCATATATCATCACTGATCAAATATCATTTAAATATTAAAACCACACTGTTGTGTCAAAAAGAATTAGTCAGTTTAAAACCTTTTTTGCCGTGTCGGGCATCGACCTTGTGGATTTTTTTTTTTTTTTCATTATAGTAATTTGTTTTTTGTTGTTGTTTTTTTTCATTTCAAATTAAAAACAATAGGTCGGTACAGTTCATTTCAAAGTGTAACTTTAAAATATAAATACAGAGTCATATGAATTGGCTGACAATATGACATACAAATCATAAAAATAAATACAATATATTGATATACATATATAAAATATAAATACATATATACTGTGCGATGTAACCATAAATTGTAAACTACTGTAGTTTAATAAATGTCATGTCTTGATACTTTCTTTAAATGCCCTATTCATTTATTTAATATTGAACACTTTGGGTCTAATATATGATGAATAAAAATAATTAATTTTTCCCAAAAACATTTTTTGTTATCTTTATAACCACCTGTAACTCTTAAATCAGGGTGATTGTAAATATAAAATGCTACTAGTTGTCGGAGGATTTGAACATTTCACAAACTGAAATCCTAAATTGTTCTTACGTGCCTGGTTTATCTCAACAATCTTTTTAAATTATGTATTTAATATTAACTAATAAAGGAATAAATAATGACATATAATCCATATTCTAATAATGTTAACATAACGGATATAATCAACAAGTTAATACACGAACAACTTTGACTTTGACACAAGATAAATGTATGTACTTGATTATGTCTTTCTTCAGTGTTTAGATATTTAAGCGAAACACACACTGACCTGGTATTAATCTCACAAATAAAATATATGTTTAGATTTACGCTAACTTCTTATTAAAACAAATCCAGGTACGGCATGGTTCATAATTAATATCCACGATAATTATTCATCAACAACAATTATAATTGAGCTGAATAAATTCTAAGAACATCTCAAACCTGCATTTAGTGATGATGCCAAAGAAAATGTTTTCAAAGCTTTCTAAGAAACAGCTGCGTTACAAACATCTGTCTGCTCTGTTTCACATCAGTATAAACCTAAATAAGGCCATTAGATAAACTTCTCTATCATCAAGAAACACACTAAAAACACAAAAAAGACAAAAAGACTTCGTAATAAAAATTAAAAGTTTAAATGTGACTTACGTGAAGATACTGTGACATCAGTCCCCTGGCCCCAGTAGTCCAAAGCATCACAGTGCTACATCTCCACTCAGTGCCTAAACAAAAACCTCATGTACCAGAAAAATGCACAAAAACGTCGTTATGTGACTGAAATAAACATAAATCCTGGTCAGTATTATACCCTGGTGTCATCCTATGATCATGTGTTTTGTGTTGATTCTTAATCAGTTCTTAAAGTAAAGATTTACTGGAAGATAACATTTACAGCTGTGCACTAACTGTGACTTTAAACGATTGATTAACTAACTTTTAACGACTAATCTGCTCATTAAAAATGATAAACACAGTGTTACCTCGTATTCCAATGAGAAATATTTCATCCTGTCCTTTTTCTCTGTCACAAGAATGGGAGAGTGTTGCAGATTTGCTGTTAGGTTTTTGTATGGCTCTATATCTCTGTGCTGCCCCGTACACTGTGATAAACCCTCATACAAAAACCTGACACTGTTTCCTGCACTCGAGGAACAGGGACCTGTACTGTCAGCAGTGGGTAAGAATATCACAAAACTTCTATTCTAATTGACAAAACTATTTATAAATGTTACACACTTCCTATTTAGCATTTTGCATTGTACATGTTTTAATCAGTTTATTGGGATTTCTTTTAAATTCAGTGTTGTTTTTTCCTGTCATTGTCATTAATGTACCGTGACATGGCTTATGGTCACATTTGAATCTGAAAAACTTAACTTAAAAATGACTCCAAGGTCATCTTTTCAACATTAAAAAACAACTTTTAAGATATTGATGTAACATCAACCCACTGTATTGTGGTCAACAGCATCCTTTATCTAGACTGTAAAGCTGGATACAGTGCTCGGAAACTATAGCAACATAGTCTGCTTTAGAAATTATATTTTATTTAATAAGTAAAATACTATTTTCTATTAAAAAATATTTAAAAAAAAAAAGAAATAAAGGAGCTTTCAAACTCACAGCTTGTTAAGGGACTTGAAGAACACTGAACAAAATGCATTCAGATGAAAATAAATGTGAGATTATATAATTGGTAACATTTTTAAATGCTGCTGTAAATTTGTAGAATAAAAATTGAAACATCAAAGCAATTGAGAATGTTTAAATTTGATTAGAGCTTCATTTCATTTGGTCTTTTTGGCGGACATCAGTAGATGAGAGGGTAATAAAACAAAATAAAGATTATTCTTCTGTAATTGGTTTTAAAGATGAGGAGAAGGTCAGCCTGATGTGTGTAAACTCCACTCTTTGTTGTTGTTTTAGTCAAGTTGTGAATGAAGCATACTGCAGGGGAACGCTTAGGATAGACATGAATTAGGGGTCTGTTTAAAAACATCTTGCATGGGGTGGTTTTACAGCACTTTCTATTAGTGACTGTTGCAGTGGCATTTTCAGTGGTTTGTGTCCTAACAGAGCATCTACAGGGAGGTGTGGATGGACTCCAAAAAGCAAATAGTACGGAGAGTGACCTGTAGTTGCATGAGGTGTCACGTTGTAGGCATGGACTAACTCAGCTAAGTGCTCAGGCCAACGGCGCTTCTTCTCTGGTGGCAGTGTCCGCAAGAGATCATGCAGAGTCCTATTGTACCTTTCACATTGTGCATTCCCCTGAGGATGGTGAGGTGTCGTGCAGGTTTTCTTTACACCATAGAGCCTACATAACTCAGCAATTACGTCGCTTTCGAAGTTTCTGCCCTGATCTGAATGTAATCTCTCAGGCACACCATACTTCATGAACCACTCTCGCAGAAGGACCTTGGCTGTAGTGTCAGCTTTTTGATCACGAGTAGGGAAGGCTTGTGTGAACTTTGTGAACACATCTGTCACCACTAGAACATTCTCTCGTCCGTCTGAAGCAGGCTCTAAGATGGTGAAATCTATCGCAACTACCTCCAGGGGCCGTGTAGCTAAGAAAGACTTCATAGGAGCATGTATTTTGGGCTGTGGCCTTTTGGTAAGGACACATCTCTGACACTTCTTTACCCACTGCTCTACATCATCGTACATTCCCCCCCAGAAACATCTCTGTTTCAAAAGGTTCTGTGTTCTCTCTATCCCCTGATGCCCCATACGATCATGCACACTCTCAAGGACCTGTTCTTTCAAACAGGCAGGTAACAGAAACTGGTGACATTCACCCACATGGACATCATCAATCACACAATAAAGTAAACCATCTATCTCCTTGATCCGGTGCCACTGTCTGAGTAGAGACAATATAGGCTTGGCCAACCCTATTCTCTCATGACAGGTGGGCTTTTGTTTCCTGTTCCAGAACTGTCTAAACATGCTTAGTGTGGGATCTGTACCCTGAAACTGGTGGAGCTCTTCCTTAGAGTAGCCAGGTAAAGTCGGAGTGTTATCCTGCTCGTCAGTACCCCGCTCAGCCTCTGAGGTACGAACTTGTCTCACTCTACAGCACTTGGCCCCTGCAGCTCCTAGCTCTGGGCCTAGCGCTGTTCCCTTCCTGACATTGCAAATGGCCACACAGCCCTCAAAATCTACGTCATCTGGGTGCGGTTGGGGCTCCCCTGCTAACGGCTGCCTAGAGAGGCCGTCTGCAGCAGTGTTACAATGGCCTGGGCGGTACTTGACTTCAAAGTCAAAGACTGCTAACTGAGCTACCCAGCGCTGCTCAATCGCCCCTAACCTGGCTGTGTTAAGGTCACACAAGGGGTTTTTGTCTGTTGTGACTGTGAACTTAGAGCCTAGTAGGTAACCTCTAAATTTCTCAGAAACTGCCCACTTAAGGGCAAGCAGTTCCAGTTTCATACTGCTGTAGTTTCTGTCATTTTTTTCTGCATTCCGCAGTTTCCTGCTGGCATATGCTATCACTCTTTTCTCTTTTCCCTGCTGCTGATACAGGACTGCGCCTAACCCAGAACCACTTGCATCTGTCTCAACAATGAAAGGAAGAGAAAAGTCTGCATAACCTAACAAAGGGGTACTGGTGAGTTTCTCTTTCAGTAACTCGAAAGCCTCCTGACACTCCGTGGTCCATAAACTTTCAACCAACTGTTTAGATCTCGACGGGCTGGTGTTTTGGAAACATGCGTTAAGGTCATGTAGAGGGCCTGCCAGCTGAGAAAACCCCTCCATGAACCTTCTATAATAACTACAGAAGCCTAAGAAGGATCTTAACTCCTTTACTGTGCTTGGAACTTTCCATTGCTGCACTGCAGCAATCTTATCAGGATCAGTCCCTATGCCCTCAGCGGATATCTGATGACCAAGAAACCGCACCCTTGACTGCGAAAAGTGACACTTCTCCACCTTGACTTTAAGTCTTGTCTCCTTCAATCTCTGCAAAACTCTCTCAAGCCTCACTAGATGCTCCTCAAAAGACTCTGAGTATACCAACATGTCGTCTAAATACACAAGCATGATCTGCAGTACCAAGTCACTCATCGTCACCTGCATCAGCCTCTGAAAAGTGGCTGGCCCATTACACACTCCAAACGGCATCCTAGAGTACTCGTATAACCCAAAGGGTGTTGTACAGTCAGGTCCATAATTATTTGGACAATGATACAGTTGTTGTCATTTTGGCTCTGTACACCACCACAATGGGTTTTAAATGAAACAATGAATACCTGCTTAAAGTGCAGACTCTCAGCTTTCATTTAAGGCTTTTTTCAAAAATGTAGTATGAACCGTGTAGGAATGACAACCATTTCTTCACACAGTCCCCTGACTTTAAGGGCTCATAAGTATTTGGACAAACTAACATAATCATCAATTAAACAGTCAGTTTTAATACTTGGTTGCAAATCCTTTACAGTCAATGACTGCCTGAAGTGTTGGACACATAGGCATCAGGCAGAGCATCACCAGGGAAGAAACCCAGCATCTGATGATGCCTATGTGTCCAACACTTCAGGCAGTCATTGACTGTAAAGGATTTGCAACCAAGTATTAAAACTGACTGTTTAATTGATGATTATGTTAGTTTGTCCAAATACTTATGAGCCCTTAAAGTTGGGGGACTGTGTGAAGAAATGCTTGTCATTCCTACACGGTTCATACTACATTTTTGAAAAAAGCCTTAAATGAAAGCTGAGAGTCTGCACTTTAAGCAGGTATTCATTGTTTCATTTAAAACCCATTGTGGTGGTGTACAGAGCCAAAATTATGACAACTGTATCATTGTCCAAATAATTATGGACCTGACTGTAAATGCTGTCTTATGGCGATCATCCTCGTGTACAGCGACCTGATGATACCCACTAGCCAGGTCGATAGTCGAAAAGAACTTTGCTCCGTGCAGGGCATCGAAACATTCATCAATGCGGGGCAAAGGGAAAGCGTCACGGCGAGTCTTTAAGTTTAGCTTCCTATAGTCCACACATAGTCTTAGACTACCATCAGTTTTTCTGACAAGAACCACTGGTGAAGCATAGGCACTAGTACTTTCCTGGATGACACCCTTCTTTAGAAGCTTGGTGATGTGCTCCCTAACCTCATTATACTGTGTGTGGGGTATACGGCGGTAGGGCTGCGAAACAGGGACTTCATCGGTCAGGGTGATCTCATGTTTGACTCGGTCTGTGTAACCTAGATCCTCATCTTGAAGAGCAAACACATCTGCATACTTGGCTAGGAGTACAGCTAACTTAGCCTGTTCTTCCTCTGTACCACCTATGTGCAGCTGGCCCAGTATTGACTGGAGGTCATTAACTGCTGTCTGTTTCTCTTTCTCTTCAACAGTCACTTCTTCCTGGTCAGCGGAGATGCGCTGAAATCTCACCTCTGTCTGATCATTGTCAACACATTCAACCTGAGACAATATGCCTTGCCTGGTCCGGGGATTCAACCACACATCCTCCTGAGAGAAATTCACTACCTGCACTGGGAACACACGTCTAGTGGCCTCCACAAGAGTGGGCGCTACTACAAGACCACCGGGCAGTGGTGACTTAGCAGGCTCCAGCAGCAGATAGGCACCCTCATCTGATGCAGTTTTGCTCCCTTTGGCATAAACTGTAGCGACAGAACACGCTGGCACACGTACTGTATCTCGGCCTGTTAGCCTGGCTGTGGCGGTCTTCTCTACTACCTCACATGTCTGTACTTGCTGAAAGGCTTCCCTCCAATCTGGATCCAGCTCTCCTCTGGGAGTAGTGTCGAACTAGGCTGTAACCAACTGCTTGCATCTCTTAATGATATTCATGCCAATGAGACCTGGCACTGGTTCCTGAAAACTCTTTGTCTGGGGCTGTTCTAACTCTTTGTTCTGAGTCGCCGACTCCTCCCCTCTAATTGGATCTTGAATAACAGGGTCTTTAACCACTAAGAAACCACACTCAGGTATGTTTACCCCCATGGCCTCCATATCTAGTTCAAGATATCCTAAGTAGGGAATCGGCGAAGAGTTTGCTGCAGTCAACTTGAGCCACTGGGCGGTGGGGAACACATCTCCCTCTTTCTCTAATAAGTATTGTCTGAAGAAAGACTCAGAAATGGTGCTAACCTGGGTCCCTGTGTCCAACAGGCATTTAACTGGAACCCCACCAATCTGGACTGAAACTTCACGACACTCACCCACCGCCCGCTCAAGGAATCGCTCACGGTTAAGAGTCTTAGAGCCTTTAGTCTCACCTCGGATTGCCCGGCTCTTGGCATCCGAGGAAGCTAGTTTGACTGAACCAAGGCACTGGAGGTAGTAGGCTGGTTTCCTGGTTTGCGTTGTGTGCACTCCTTTGCAATATGTCCCACCCCTTTACACTTGAAGCAAATTGGCTTCCCATCCTCTGTAAACTGGGGCTTCAGTCTAGGCTTACCACCTGTGTCTTTGCTGTATTTCTCCTTGAGAGCTAGACCCTCTTTCAATGCAATGGTTAACTCCCCTATAGCCTTGCTCTGCTCTGAGACCACCCTAACAATATCCTCTAGAGTGGTAGACTGCTTCTCCTGTGAGTTATCAGGACACTGGCCTTCTCCCCTGATACTGTCACATGCTACCTTCCTGCTCTTAACTGCCTTAGTGTTATATGACTTGTCCTCCAGGGACCAGGCGATGGCCTCTTCTCGTACATCCAACAGAGTGGTCTGGGGGTCGTCCCTAACCATTTTGCGTAGTTCTCTTCTGAGAGAAGAATCTCGCACGCCCTCAATGAATTGGTCTCTGACAGCGGTCTTAGCATTGGATACAGCATCAGGTCTCTGTTTTAGGACTAGTCGTAAGATCTGGGAGAGTGCGTGTGAATACTCCTGAAAATCTTCACCCTCCCTTTGCTGACGACCATAAAAGGCTTGGAACAGCCGAGCTATGCTACGTTTCTCTGCGTAAGCCTCTTGTTGGGAATAGAATGATTTTATGTGTTTTACTATAAGTTGTGTTTCTCTGTATAAGTTTTAGATGTGTGAACAATGAGAATACTGAGATGATTTCAGCTGATCTGAATGTGTTTGCTTTGCAGAAGTGGAGAAGTACAGGAGAGGAAGAGACATGAAGTCTGAGGAGCACATACCGCAATGCTTAGATAATTAGTTTCATATATGGTAAAAAGAATAGAAAGTGATATACAGATAGTAAGGTACAGCACGTGTAGGGAGTTGTGTTGTTCTCTTGTCTTTCAAAACAGGAACCACGCCCCCACCGCCAGCGGGAAGGAGTCAGATTAACACGAGGCAGGGGCGTGGTGTGGTGAAGGAGGAAGTGGAACTGCCAGTGAGAAGAGGACAACGCCTTGCGTGCACAATGACACTCTGTTACGCTCAAATATACTGGGTCAGGGAAAGGACAGGAGGTCAGACTTCGTGAACTGACACACCTTTGTTGTTCGTCAGGGATGTGAAGTTGAGACCCAGAGCTCTGTAATTTTATTCCTTTACTGCTTAATAAACTACATTAACTGAGACCGAATATCTTCTCCTATTGCTTCATTAAAGAACACGCAGGACTGAGCTCACACATAGCACATTAGAGAGTAGGATGAGACTCTTAGTCCAACACTCTCTTAAACAAGTGAATAACTCGTTAGGATCTTTAGGCTCCCCGTCCACGCACAGTCTGATCTCCTCTAACGCAGAACCTCTTAAAAGAGATAGAATGAAATCAATCTTTTCTTCAGGACTCTGACCTCTGGCCTTGATTACACGTTCTACCTCTTCAATGAACTCATCAACTGAGCGACCATCTGTGGCTGGATCCCCACTGAAAGGCTGGATCGGGCGCTCTCTCGGCACATAAACATATGACTTATTTGACCCAGTCTTTAGAGTGGCAATAGTTTCCATGGCTTTATCATGTTTCTCAGTCAGTACAGAAAGCTTAGCCTGCAATTGTTCAATAGTATCAGTCTCTTCTCCAGAGCTCTGCTCTTCGCTATGATCTGCCTCTGACATGGTGAAATGTCTCTGTGCAGACTTAGCTCAACTCAAGTCACTTGAAATCCCGCAGACAGGGAAGGGGTGATGGCTGCGTCCTCCTCTCTTTCCTCTAGGTCCCCGGGGTCGTCTGGATCTCAGGAAATCTTGTCACTGGTTCTCCACAGCAACTCCAGGCAGGCCTCACCACCCTGGATCCTTTTCTGCACCGGGGCCTTACATAGGCTGTATTCATAGTTTATGTTCATTCAAACATGTTACTTGGCTAAGCAGAACGCTTCATTAAAATTCAATAACATTGCATGATATACAACGAGGGGATAATAAGATAAATGTGTTACTTACAGGTTGAGATTGATCCATGTCTCTTCCACCGTTTCAGTCTAGCGCGTCTTGTTTGAACACTGCAAACAGTAGCTCAGTAGCTCAGTAGCTCTGCGATTGGTTTAAAAGTGTGGAGAAAATGTAAGGAGCCATACGACTGGCTGAAAGCAAACACACCTGATTACTGATGAATCTGTCAATCAGAATCATAAATTTGATTATCAGCCAATGGTGACGTTCATTGACCTGCGATGTAAGGGGAGTCTCAAAATTCACCACACAGATTTCTCTCACAAATGTAGAGGTTCACAGATGAGAAGCAGTTTGTAAATGCACATTCAGCGATTCGCATGATCTGTGAATTTATATTACAAGTTTGGATTAAAAAAATATTTGTGAAGCAGAGCTTGTGCATTTGCGAAACAGATCGTGTGCATTAGTGAGTCCGAAATACAACTGTGAACCAGAGCATGTGCATTTGTGAAAAACCCTGCGTGAGTTCATTCATTATGAGACTGATCTGACCCCATAGAAACTGTTCCTCTCTGTACTGTAACAGTGAGCTGGTGTTGAAATCATTAGTGGTCTGAGGGCTCCTCCTCTGGTGGCTTCATGTTACAAGTGTTCAGGCACTGAGGGGTTTTTGTTCAGGTCTACTGATGCTTTGTGTCACTGTGGCTCTCTGGCACAGTAATACACAGCAGTGTCTTCAGGCTGCACATTCTGTCCGTTTAGAGTCACTGTGTTGCTGGAAGAGTCTGAGCTGATACTGAACTTGTTCTTCAGTGAATCTTTGTAATATGTTGTGTATCCAGAAGCTGCACTTCCAATCCACTCCAGTCCTTTCCCTGCAGGCTGTCTGATCCAAGCTGTGTAGTAGCTGCCCACAGAATAAGAGACCTGACAGGTGATGGTCAGACGTTGACCTGGCTGCACAGTCACAGAGGCTGGCTGTGTCAACTGTTCACACTTCACACCTGTTAAAAACAAAGATTGTAACAAATTAAGAAGTTACAGAGCAAATGAAGAACTGTTGACAAATCCAGAGAGACTCACATCCAGCTGCCAACAGCAGCAGCAGAGCTACAGAGAACATGGTTTATGTTGAAACTGACGTGCTGTGAACTCCACTGACAGCCTGATGTGATGTTTTTATAGCTGAGTAACAAGGAAGCTCACTGAGTTTGCATAGAATCAAACATATGAAGCATCAATGTTGGTCTAACTGGAGCCAATAGAAGAGTCTGTTCAGTGTTATTATATCTGCAGAGAGACAACAAATCACCTCTGCTTTACACAGTGATGTAACTTTATTACACACTGAACAGTAACATTTAGAAAATGTCCTTTACATAAATTAAACAACTGTTAACTTTGTTTAAGCCTACTGTAAACTATCAGTGCCTAAATGTGTTGCATTAGCATGTATATACTATGTACTGCATTTATTAATTCACTTATTTACATCCTTACTGCACTTTATTAATTTTATGAAATTAACTGCAACATTGTTTTTATTATCACATACTATGATTCACTTTAGGTTCCACATAACTTTATTGTGTCTTCATTTGTAGAAATGTAAAGTATTTGCAGTAGTTTAATTTCAGCCACCAGATTATTGTGCTGTCTTTGGCCACTTTATGAATGAGTGATGTTTATTGTGTGTGTTAGGGTTTTTTTTTATGTTTAATGATTTGTAATAGTATTTCTCAAGAACACTTTTTTAATTTGTACAGTGCAGGTTCAGATATTATTAGTTTTATTCATGACATACAGTACAGGCCAAAAGTTTGGACACACCTTCTCATTCAATGCGTTTTCTTTATTTTCATGACTATTTACATTGTAGATTCTCACTGAAGGCATCAAAACTATGAATGAACACATGTGGAGTTATGTACTTAACAAAAAAAGGTGAAATAACTGAAAACATGTTTTATATTCTAGTTTCTTCAAAATAGCCATCCTTTGCTCTGATTACTGCTTTGCACACTCTTGGCATTCTCTCGATGAGCTTCAAGAGGTAGTCACCTGAAATGGTTTCCACTTCACAGGTGTGCCTTATCAGGGTTAATTAGTGGAATTTCTTGCTTTATCAATGGGGTTGGGACCATCAGTTGTGTTGTGCAGAAGTCAGGTTAATACACAGCCGACAGCCCTATTGGACAACTGTTAAAATTCATATTATGGCAAGAACCAATCAGCTAACTAAAGAAAAACGAGTGGCCATCATTACTATAAGAAATGAAGGTCAGTCAGTCCGGAAAATTGCAAAAACTTTTATATGTGTCCCCAAGTGGAGTCGCAAAAACCATCAAGCGCTACAACGAAACTGGCACACATGAGGACCGACCCAGGAAAGGAAGACCAAGAGTCACCTCTGCTTCTGAGGATAAGTTCATCCCAGTCACCAGCCTCAGAAATCGCAAGTTAACAGCAGCTCAGATCAGAGACCAGATGAATGCCACACAGAGTTCTAGCAGCAGACCCATCTCTAGAACAACTGTTAAGAGGAGACTGCGCGAATCAGGCCTTCATGGTCAAATAGCTGCTAGGAAACCACTGCTAAGGAGAGGCAACAAGCAGAAGAGATTTGTTTGGGCCAAGAAACACAAGGAATGGACATTAGACCAGTGGAAATCTGTGCTTTGGTCTGATGAGTCCAAATTTGAGATCTTTGGTTCCAACCGCCGTGTCTTTGTGAGACGCAGAAAAGGTGAACGGATGGATTCCACATGCCTGGTTCCCACTGTGAAGCATGGAGGAGGAGGTGTGATGGTGTGGGGGTGTTTTGCTGGTGACACTGTTGGGGATTTATTCAAAATTGAAGGCACACTGAACCAGCATGGCTACCACAGCATCCTGCAGCGACATGCCATCCCATCCGGTTTGCGTTTAGTTGGACGATCATTTATTTTTCAACAGGACAATGACCCCAAACACACCTCCAGGCTGTGTAAGGGCTATTTGACCAAGAAGGAGAGTGATGGAGTGCTGCGACAGATGACCTGGCCTCCACAGTCACCGGACCTGAACCCAATCGAGATGGTTTGGGGTGAGCTGGACCGCAGAGTGAAGGCAAAGGGGCCAACAAGTGCTAAACACCTCTGGGAACTCCTTCAAGACTGTTGGAAAACCATTTCAGGTGACTACCTCTTGAAGCTCATCGAGAGAATGCCAAGAGTGTGCAAAGCAGTAATCAGAGCAAAGGATGGCTATTTTGAAGAAACTAGAATATAAAACATGTTTTCAGTTATTTCACCTTTTTTTGTTAAGTAAATAACTCCACATGTGTTCATTCATAGTTTTGATGCCTTCAGTGAGAATCTACAATGTAAATAGTCATGAAAATAAAGAAAACGCATTGAATGAGAAGGTGTGTCCAAACTTTTGGCCTGTACTGTATGTGTTATGTAAAACATAAAATTTAAACCATTAGATATAACATTATACAGAAAATACAGCATTACATTTTAAAGGAATACTTAAAAAATACTTAATGCTTAGGCTCTAACAGCCTGAAAGAAGAAGTGCACTGTAGGTTTTTGTACAGCTGCTCAACCAACTCCAGTCACTGTGTGTCTCGAGCACAATAATAAACAGCAGAATCTTCAGTTTTCAGACTGTTCATCTGCAGATACACCTGCTGTCTGCTGTTGTCTCTGGAGATGGTGAACCGGCCTTGAACTGACTGAGAGTAGTATGTGGTGCCACCGCCACCGCTAATATAAGCGATCCACTCCAGTCCTTTTCCAGGAGCCTGTCTGACCCAGTGCATGCTGTAGCCACTGATTGACAATCCAGAGGCTGTACAGGTCAGTCTGTGAGATTCTCCAGGCCTTTTAATCACTGGTTCAGATTCTGTCAGAGTCTGACCATCAACACCTGTCAAGACAAAAACAAAAGGGTGAAATATGTTGGTCACACAAATAAAAACTGTGTCAAGTCAAGATGAGGTAAAATCTTCACCTGCCCAGCAGATAGTTAAAAGCAGCAGTCCTGTCCTATAGTCCATCATGTTAAACTGTGTGTCCACTGTTCTCTGTCCTCCTCTCTGCAGTCACATAAGTAGAGGTGGAAGATATCTGAGTTTTGCATTGACTCCTCCTTTTTAATGAACAGTGTCCTCTGTTTAATGTCTCCTCAAAACATGTCTTTAATTCAAGGTTTTTCTCTAACTAAACATATTTTGGGTTGTCTTCTACTAAAGACAAATTTCACATCACATATTTCTAACCTGATGTCATTATCATCCTTGTTTGACTGTAAGTCATTTTCTAATATGTAAACATGTTTATATACTTACTTTATTTAAGTTTTTTTTTCATGCAACACACAGATTATGGGATATTGCTACTGTGTATAAAAACATCTTAACATTACTGTCACCAAGAAAAAAGAAAATCACCTTAGGCTTGGTTTGAGATGAGCAAACAACACGTCATGTCACCTGAAGTTATATTATGTCAAAACAGACATTGCATTTTTGTGTCATAATAACAAGAACAGAATTTTATTCATTTGTTTCGGGGAAACTCTGAACACCTTTTTGGCTGTGTGCTGTGTTGCTGCTATTAGCTTGTATTGTTTGAAACTTCAAACTTCTCTTGTTAATTAATCTAATGCCCAACATTATTATCTAAAAACCAGTTTGAAGTGATTAGAATTCAGAGCAGAATATCAACTTTTGATGTGATGCAGTCTGTTTCTCTCTGTACTGTAACAGTGAGCTGGTGTTGAAGTCATTAGTGGTCTGAGGGCTCCTCCTCTGGTCTTTATTTTCTGATTGGCATCTGAACGTTTGTATTGTTCTTATTTACTCATTCTGCTGCTCTTTCTGCCTTTCGCTGACCTGTTTACAATAAACAGATTTATAAAAAAAAAATAAAAAAGAAGGATGAACTGTCCTGTCACATGCAGTCAAAGCTTGGAATTGTGTTGTAAACATTTAGCTTGACACATGAAAGAAAATGTATTTTGTTGTAAAAACAATAACTTGAAGTTAAATGTCTTTTTTCACAAAACTTATGTACATTCACTCAAACAGAATATTTAATGTTTCTGATCTCAACTACATATTGCAGAACATCAGAGCTGCAACAAAACATGTCTGAATGAAGCAGTTTTATTTAGACTGTGTTTCTCTCAGTGTGTTGGTGATGTTGAACTGAGGCTTTGACTTGTTTTGACATGTTGAGTTTTTGTACAGCGTTGCTGCTTCCTGTGTCACTGTGGCTCTCGAGCATAATAATAAACAGCAGAATCTTCAGTCTTCAGACTGTTCATCTGCAGATACACCTGCTTTCTGCTGTTGTCTCTGGAGATGGTGAACTGGCCTTTGACTGACTGAGAGTAGTAGATCTCAGCACTGTCATATCTGATAGTAGCGACCCACTCCAGTCCTTTTCCAGCAGCCTGTCTGATCCAAGCATTCCAGTGATGGCTACTGAACCCAGAATATGTGCAGGTCAGTGTGTGGGATTCTCCAGGCCTTTTAATCGCTGGTTCAGACTCAGTCAGTGTTTGACCCTCAGTACCTACAGACATTTAAACAGCTCATCAGTTACTGTAATGCAGCCATATTGTATTTGTACCAGGAGGTTTGTTAGAAAAACAATAACAGTTCTTACCTGCCCAGTTAATTGACAGGATGAGAAAAACAACCCAGTAATCAGGTGTGATCATTGTAAAAGCCAGGTGTCTCTGTCCAGTCTACAGTGTGTATGTCAGTGATTTAGTGTCTGTCCTTCACTCTGCAACACATATGTAGAGATGGAAGAGGTCAGAGTTTTGCATTGACTCCTCCTCAAAGACAAACACATCACATCTCTGGATAAGATATGATTTAGATCATTCTTTCATATTAAGATTTTAATGATGAAGATTCTTTTCAATTGATTCAATGGAAATGTTTCAACTCAAAACAGATGTATTTATTTATTCTCCTCAGCAGCTTTTGTTGGACCATTTAAGTATTGGAAAAATGATGCACAGACATGACCACATATATTTTTAACACCTGATTTAAAACAATCAGTCATGGAAACATTATGAACCATAACTGCTGTAGAAAATACTATGTTAAATATCACACTAAGAAACAGAAGTAACAAAGCACAACATCAGCTGTTGTTTTCATAGTGTGAATCTACTGTATGTGTGTGTGGAGCATAAACTCTCTGAATAAAGTGTGGAGACACTGTCATACGCTCCTTAGTGTCATTTGACTTCTTATCTTCTACTGCCACCTGTTGGTGTTTGTAAAAATGTCTGTGGAGGTTTTTTAACTCTCTGCTTCCTTTGACGAGCGTGAGTCTCTGGCACAGTAACACACAGCAGAGTCCTCTGGCTTTAAGTTGGACAGTCTCACATACACCATGCTGTTGCTATCATCTCTACTGACTTCTGCACGGCCTCTTACACTGCTGGCATAATTGTTTTTGCTGGCATCGGAGAAGCCTCTCCCGATCCATTCCAGTCCTTTCCCTGCAGGTTGTCTCATCCAGCTCATAACACAGCAGCTAAATGTGAAGCCAGATCCTCTGCAGGAGAGACTGAGAGTCTCACCAGGCTTTTTCACTACTGAACTGGAAGGAATGGACTCCATACTCTGACCTGTACAACCTGAGGAGATGAAAGGAGAGAGGAACCACAGAAGAAAGTGAGACAGTCACCTGGGAAGTTTTCTGCTATCACTGACTGACCATCAGTCCATGTTGTCTGATAAAAGATGAAGCAGCAAGAAGCAGGAGAACTCACAGGGCAGAGAGAGAGCAACCAGCAGAAGAGTGAGTGTGTTCATCATCCTGAGGCTGGAGATGTGACCTCTGATGCTCCACACAAAGTACAAGAGCAGTCAGCAGGACAGAAGTACACTGCACACACTGAAGATTTGCATCAGGATATCGTGGAGAAGGAGTGGCTCCTCAACTGGCTCTCTGTCAAAGGATTACATCATTCATTTTTGGTTCATTTGCTAATGGAGCTGCTTTTCTTTCCGTGTAGGATACAATAGCAAATTCAGATATATTTGTCTTTGAATAAATTAAGAAAATTAGATTTTTGAGATGAAACAGATGAAATAATGTTTTCACGTCTTCTCTGGGGATGTGTGGGATTAGTCAACTAGTCAGTTAAATGTACCTCAAGGAGATGAGCAGCAAGTAGAGAGGAGGAGCTTAGATGGAGGAAACACAGGTGTAAATGCATCTGTGTGCGTCTTTGACTCCTCCTCACAGGGAGGAAACAGCTGGACTGAAGATATTTAATGAAACTGCTGAATTAATATCCAACAGTCAACCCTCAGTCACCTGTTTTGATGTTCGTATGTGTTTTAATTTGTGTTAAGGTCTATCAGTATTAACAACACAACCACAGTTATTATAATAATACACAAATGTTAATCTGAGTTCAGACATCTGACACATGAACACACCTGGTTTAATCACATTTGTGAACCTATAATTCATCTTGGTATCAAGGCTCTGTTTCTCATTAGTCACTTTGAGCATAATGTGCAGCACATGACAGCATTTACAGTGATAGAAATAAAAAGCAGTGTTATCCATCATCTACTGAGTTGCTTTATTATCACATCATCCAATCAGCCAGTGTTTGAATATGTATGGGACTGTGGACATTTCACTTTTCTAATTATCTCCTGAACTAGCCAAGTTCACTCTGTTATCAAATGTTAAAATATACAGAAATCTAATGTGGATATATCAAAGTGCTTTTGCAGGTGGTGAGAAAACTCTGATGTCATTAAGATCACATTGCTGTTTGTTGTCTGTGGAGGTTTTTGTGCAGCTGTTCCACTGTCTTCATTCACTGTGCTTTGTCGAGCACAGAAGTAAACAGCAGAATCTTCTGCTGTCAGGCTCTTGACCTCGAGGTACTGAGTGCTGCTGGGCACATCTTCAGTCATGATGAAACGGCTTTGAAAGGAGCTGCCATAGCTAGCAGAGTTTGAACCTGTGCTCATCTCCCCAATCCACTCCAGAGCATTCCCTGGCCTCTGTCGTATCCAGTGAATATAGTAGTCTGTCATGTCATAACCAGAAATGATACATGACATCTTCATTGTCTCTCCAGGTCTTTTCACCTCAGAGGAAGACTGGTCCAGTTTGATCTCACTCCAAACTCCTGTAGGTAAAGAAACAATCATTATCAGTCAAACTTTAATAATCACAGGTTGCAAATTTTTAAAAGCATCAGACAAGATTTAAGTTTCTCACCATGAATAGTAACTACAAATAATAAACTCCAGATAACTGTATTTTCCATTCTGTGATAAACGCTGTAGTTCAGTGCTTTCTGATCTGAGTGTTTCAGAAATATATCAAACTGTCCCAGTGATCTGCCACAAGTTGCTGATGGTGTGTTTATAAGAGAGGAAGAGTTTGCATAGACCTCCCTCTGTGGGTTTAAACAGGGAACATGTGACACAGATACATTTCCATAAGTAGAGTATCTCTACAAGAACAACACGGGAAACTGTAAAATATTAATATCCTAGCAACTAATTTCTGCTCCAATGGAAGATAACGGGACAACGACAATCTTTAACTAATGGTGCAATGAAGAGCTTTTTGGCTAAATTACAAAAAGTAATTTACATTGTTTGTTTTGTATTTGTGAAGAGGCAGAGCTACTGTTTAAGTTATAATGAAGTTATCAGATGTTATTTTCCATCCCATTACATGGTAACAGGGCACATTTCGCCCCATCCTCTCTGGGCATCACAATACACAAAAGTAAATGATTAAAACATGTCATATACATCTTGTATTCAGGGAAAATCAAGCCTATCTAACTCTCTTCTATACTGATGTTGGCTGCAGTGGAAGTCAGATGACATCTACACAGATGCATTAAATACATAACTTTTCTTCTGTCTACCATGAACAAGAAATGGCCTCTATTAGTGAATTCTATAAACAGGGTTTTGCATTGACTCCTCAGCACAGTAAGGATACAGCTGATTGGACTGCTTGGGTGCTTTTTTTGTAATTAATGAATAAATATAAATTGTAACGTGCTGTTGAACGTCACAATCAAGCAACTAAATGGTTTACATAATTAGATGAGATGAAAATGTGAACTAGGGTTTGATTTGAACAAATATGCCATCATCAGTAGATGTGTTAATGTCAGATAAGAGCATTCAGATCACCTCTGTTCTTTATTTACGTTACTGTTAGTGCATGTGTTTTAATCATATGATCAGTATGAGTCAATGAGTCAAACTCAGTCAGTCCTAGACTGCCCTCTAGAGTTTTGAAAGAGGGACTCAGCATGGAGACACATGACGTTTTGTTCATTAGGTTTGTTTAATAGTCTGAACTCTGTGGATGTTGTATTCTGTCACTGTCTGCTGAGAGAGAGGAGATCTGACCTGTTTGAGTCTTCTTCCAGTCTGTATGGTGATACAATTATTTCACTGCAATGATCTATAATGTTTATTTATTGTTTTGTTTTTGTCTTTTTACATTTGGTACAATATCAGATAAAGAGTGGCCTGTGGGACTCTGGGTGAAGTGTTCAGAAGTCCTGCTGTTCCAGTTTTATAATTACGGTTGGATCAAAGTGGTGTCTCATGATCAGGTTTATTCTTTTCTCCCTATCTTAGTATCATATTCAGTGTTTTAGTGCATTCATTGTGCCTTGGTCAGAGTCTGCACCTTCAGCCCCTGATTCTGTATACTGCTCCTAAATTAGCACATGCAGTAATTTCTTTCAACTCCAAAGCAAAGACAGTTGTTGTTTATCAGCCCAGTCAGAGGGGTTACTGTAGGTTTTTGTACAGCTGCTCAACCAACTCCAGTCACTGTGTGTCTCGAGCACAATAATAAACAGCAGAATCTTCAGTCTTCAGACTGTTCATCTGCAGATACACCTGCTGTCTGCTGTTGTCTCTGGAGATGGTGAACCGGCCTTGAACTGACTGAGAGTAGTAGATGCTGCTACCACCATTATCATTCCAGGCAACCCACTCCAGTCCTTTTCCAGGAGCCTGTCTGACCCAGCCCATATGGTAGCTACTGAGTGTAAATCCAGAGGCTGTACAGGTCAGTCTGTGAGATTCTCCAGGCCTTTTAATCACTGGTTCAGATTCTGTCAGAGTCTGACCATCAACACCTGTCAAGAGAAATAGGGAACAAGTCACTCGCTGAAAGCTGACAACTTTTTCAGGACATTTTTAATTCAAAATCAAATATTTTCACCTGCCCAGCAGATAGTTAAAAGCAGCAGTCCTGTCCTATAGTCCATCATGTTAAACTGTGTGTCCACTGTTCTCTGTCCTCCTCTCTGCAGTCAGTTAAGTAGAGGTGGAAGATATCTGAGTTTTGCATTGACTCCTCCTCACAGAAGAGGTTACAACTGGGCTTGACATTCAGTTTTGCCCTAGCCACAGTGTGACCCTCTAGAATAAGCTTGTATAGCTAATAGATAGGATAGGTGCAACATGAGGGTTCATTGTACAGTTAAGGTTTGTCTGACATGTTTCAATTAAACTGGTCTAAATGCCTTAAATGCCACGTTTCTGTCAGAGAAGAAGAAATCATGCTCGAGGTCTCCTCACTCTCTGTCACAGATGGTGATTGAGTCCTCTAAACACACACTCTTTGGTTTATGGACAGTAATGCTGAAAAGGCAGGGCAGCACTGTTCCCAGTGTTGTGCAGGCACAATACAGGTACACTGTGGTACAATTATTCAAGTCCATTGTTTTTACCCTGGAACATTATGAATCTTATAATGATTGGACCGTCTCTATCGGGGTCAATTTACAGTTTATTTCCAAACTGTATGAGGAAATTTCTCTTCTTTCAAAACTACCTTCATTAGAGTCTCTGAACCCATTGGATATTGGTCTGACAGCAATAATGGCCAATATTCCAGGAGATCAGGTGAAGCAAGCAGATATGCGGCACACAGACTTCCTCGTCCGTATGCCGGTCATTTTGGCTAATATCTGTAAACAGGTATTTGCATATGAATCTAGATAAACTGAGAAAGTAATATAACACAGAGTTCTCAGACAATAGTTGATGGTTTCTGAGGTTGCATTTCTGGCAATGCCATCCACCTCTGCACACTGACTGTTTTCCTGCCTCTCAAACATGATTGGTCAATACTGCTCAGACTACACACGGACAACAGCCTGACACAAGAACATGTCCAATACCCAAACTTGTCCTGTTGCCTACAGATTCTGTATACATATGTAGATCTGTTTACTGAGATTAAATGATCTGTAATAAATGATAGTGACGAGTAAATTGTGTCTGTGAGTCGTAAAGATCTGTTCCAATGGTACTGCGTGTCTGTGCAGTATGTTGGATACATCCACACCATCCAACATGGTTGATGTTGAAGCTGAACTGATGTGAGCTCTTCTGTCCTCTCACTCACACACACACACACACACACACACACTCAATGAATCATTATAAAGATGAAATGTTTAAAATGTAGTTGTGAGCTGAATTTATTCTGTTACTTTAATGTTATTAACATACAATGCATTGTTATACTAGAGTATTTAGAATCCACAAATAAAAAGATATGTATTAAGATCAATGATAAAAAAAAACTCTTCACCTGCCCAGCAGATAGTTAAAAGCAGCAGTCCTGTCCTATAGTCCATCATGTTAAACTGTGTGTCCACTGTTCTCTGTCCTCCTCTCTGCAGTCAGATAAGTAGAGGTGGAAGATATCTGAGTTTTGCATTGACTCCTCCTCACAGGGAGGAAACAACTGATTGGACTCTTCTTTGGTGAAACTGGACAGAATGTTTAGTGACCAAGAAATGTTTGCATAAGTTTGTAGATGAAAAAAATGTTTTTTGTGTGTTTGAAATGGAGTAACTTAATCATCAACATTACCACAACAATAATGTAAAAGTAACCATTAGTGAAGCAGTGATGCACAGCATGCCTGGATTTGGCATTGTGACAGATTTATGGTTATTTCATGGCAGAAAGGTTGGTAACAGGTGATCATTAGGAGGAGGACATTAATATCTGGCACATTAAGAGCTGAAAACAATTAAGTAAAAACAATCACTTCTTTCCTTCTCTGTCATTTCTTCCTCTTTATAGATGTCACTAGGATCAGTGTTAAAGCCAGATCTTGTCTGCACTCTAGAGTTTTAAACAGGAATGGTAGATACTTTTAACATTCAAGAAAGGTTACAATCTTGTGACACCCAAAAATATAGAGATTTGTTTTAAGTCAGAGAGGACTAACATTTGAATTATTGTTCATCATTACAGATCTGAACTTCTTTTATTTGCTTTGGATATTTGAAAATAAAAAAAGATCAAGTATTTTATTCTTGTTTATTTACACCTCTTTTTATGTGAGGTAGTTGTTGTCTATCAGCAGCAGACAAACAGAAGCTGCCTGAAGTCAACAGAATAACATGAGCCAGCCTACCTCGACAAAGAGCAAAGCCACACCAGGCAAAGGCTACAAATAATAAACTCCAGGCAAATATAGTGAGGCAAATAGGTTCGTAAAACTATATCAGTTGTTCACTTACAAATTAGGAGAGTTGCTGATGGTGTCATTGAACTGAGGGAAGAAGAGTTCCTATAGGTTTAACCCTATGGACCCGAAGAACGCATAGTGCGTCCAAATTCACACCTGTTCTTCTCTATTGATTTTCTCCATGGCCGTGCATCATAGTGAGAAGCCACGCATATCACGTGAAACAGCGGAACTGTAGCTTTCCGACAAGACCAAGCACTTGTCGGGAGTCCAATGTTTTCACAGCGAAAAAGAAAATGATAAAGTTACACTAAAATTATGTATAACAGAGCTTTCATACAGCTTTGCACTCGCAAATGCAGGCTCGCACAGAAATGCCACGCATATCACATGAAAGCGCAGGGCAGAGCTTTCCAGTGATACCACACACATCATTGTGCTGTCATCCCATCACGCTATAAATCCAGATCAACTGTCTACAAAATAAAAACCTGACGAATTTCTTTACAATCCATTATACAGATCTTGTTATCAGTCACTTCATAAAGTGAGGAATATCGTATCTTACCACGTCTTACCACGGCTTGCGTGTGTTTCCCCCTGTCTATCCACATTTGTAGTCCGGCTTTCAAGATGCAAATATCTCCATATTGTCCAGTTGACACATCAAACTTTGTATGACAAGACCAGCCACTTCACCTTTGCGCACCATGCAGCCTAATAATGCATGCATGTCAGGGCCGTAGTCACCACCGACATAGAATATCTTTTCTACCAGAGCTGGCAAAATGTGAAACACTAAGCAACTCCTAACACAGTCATGATTAGTTTTTTAGAGGGAACCTTTTTTTAAACTTACTTTATTTACTGTACTTTTGTTTATTAAAATACTACTTCTACTTCTCATTATTATAAGTTGTTGTTTTTGTATGTATCATTTTACACCAATAAAAGAAGAGCATGTATACACATTTTAAAGTAAATTATTTCAGGGAAAAACTGCCAGTAATGGCCTTTATTTACATCTCTCATTATCAGCATGTGTGTGTGCTTGAGTCACATGGTTGCTGGGTATTTGTACAGGTCTGTTGGTGGTTTGTATCACTGTGTAGCTCATACGCACACAGTAATACACAGCTGTGTCCTCAGGCTGCAGATTCTGTCCTGTTAAAGTCACTGAGCTTGTAGAAGTGCGTGTGTGGTAAAGGAACTTGTTTTTCAGAGCATTATTTTGGTAAACGCTTCCTCCACCCCACCGATGTATAATCCAGTCCATTGGTTTTCCTTCACACTGTCTGATCCAACCTGTTGCATAGCTGTCATCAGTCAAAGAATAACCAGAGACCTGACAGATGATGGTCAAAGATTGTCCAGGCTGCACAACCATTGAGTCTGGCTGTGGAAAGACAAATCAACATTATCTCCATCATTCATCTGACTATTCAGTGTTTCTAATGTGTTTATTAGTGTGAATCCACTGAAAGCTCCTCACAGGATCCAGCTGCCAGCAGCAGTATCAGAGCTACAGAGAACATGGTTGATGTTGAAGCTGAACTGATGTGAGCTCTTCTGTCCTCTCACTGACACACACACACTTCACTTCTTTATGAGGCAACACACAAGGAGGCTGATTTACATATTGTAAAACAGTGGACTGGAGGGGCTGTTCCTCAACTCTAATGTCATATGGTTTTTGTGATTCAGAAAACATGGACGGAATTATTTGATAATAAAAATGAAATTGTCTGTGAGATGCAGTATAGTCTGGAGTTTTCCAAAATGTGAATGCAGCTTCTAAAAGTCGCTAGTTTCACAGTGGGTGAGCCAAATAAACATAAAATCCTCTCTGCCCACTTAGCCCAGTCAGCTGAGTGGGCAAAGATATTTTATTTAAATAACTTTCCAGAAATTGCCTGACAAGTGATGTCACATCTGCTCTACTTGCTGAGACATCACTCTGCTTTGTCTGTGTCTGTCTCTAACTGAAGTGGCGGTTGGTTTGATCATGGAGGAGTGAGTGACAGCTAACTTGACTCAGTCTTTTTCTCGGTCAGCCAAACTGTGTCAAATTCTGTTCTCTTGTGCTTCTTGGGTCGTCCACAGGCAGCATCTGATGTTTCTGCATCAAGCTAGCTGTCACTGGCATCTCTGTGGACAAACCAGCTGCCTCTGTAACCTGACCTGTAAATGCATCAAAACAGCCCATGCAGCATACACATATGACAAGGCCCACTTTTTTAAATAAGCTAACACAGTGTAAATACATTTATGGAAGTCAGATTAAACAGATTGGACACTTTGCATTGTTGATGAAAACAAACTTTTTTTGTAATTTGACTATTGAGTTGTCTAAAGACTATTGATGTAGTCACTGATGCAGTTACGATTCTAAAAATAACTGCATGTTATCAGTTGAATTTATTCCATCACTGGTGATGTCAGAGTATTTAGATTAATGAAAACAGCTGCTGTTACAGGTAATAAAGAAGGATTTATAAAGTCTGTTTCTCTCTGTACTGTAACAGTGAGCTGGTGTTGAAATCATTAGTGGTCTGAGGGCTCCTCCTCTGGTGGCTTCATGTTACAAGTGTTCAGGCACTGAGGGGTTTTTGTTCAGGTCTACTGATGCTTTGTGTCACTGTGGCTCTCTGGCACAGTAATACACAGCAGTGTCTTCAGGCTGCACATTCTGTCCGTTTAGAGTCACTGTGTTGCTGGAAGAGTCTAAGCTGATACTGAACTTGTTCTTCAGTGAATCTTTGTAGTCTGAACCTCCAGTATATTTTCTCCCAATCCACTCCAGTCCTTTCCCTGCAGGCTGTCTGATCCAAGCTGTGTAGTAGCCAAGAGTATAAGAGACCTGACAGGTGATGGTCAGACGTTGACCTGGCTGCACAGTCACAGAGGCTGGCTGTGTCAACTGTTCACACTTCACACCTGTTAAAAACAAAAAAAAATGTTATAAGTTATAGAGCAAAAGAAGAACTGTTGACTTTGACAAATCCAGAGAGACTCACATCCAGCTGCCAACAGCAGCAGCAGAGCTACAGAGAACATGGTTTATGTTGAAACTGACGTGCTGTGAACTCCACTGACAGCCTGATGTGATGTTTTTATAGCTGAGTAACAAGGAAGCTCACTGAGTTTGCATAGAATCAAATGTGTGGTGAATGAGTGTGGATCAGACTGGAGCTATTTAGAGGAACCTGTTGTTATTATTAATATCTATTCTTTTATTTATTCTCCATAAGCTGCTGTGATTCAGCTTGGAATCTTGATTCAACTTTATCAGGATTTATTTTTCAGAACCTGCTTTTGTATAATTAACATCTGGAGCTTTTTCAGTTCATTGTTGCACTGACACTTTTTAAAATCTTGTTTTTATAATAAATATTCATAAACAAAACAAAAAATACTTAAAATGTATATTTCAACAGTTAATTAATGATGGATATTTCATAAAAAAACTCAAAGCAATTAAACCAGTCCAAAAACTGCATTTCTGTTTTTGCTGTAAATCATGTTATTTAGAACTAAATGTATGTAGAGATCATTTTGATGAGTGCTAGTGGAGGATTTGTGTTATTAATAAAGTCTTTAAGATTTATATTACTGACATTTATATACGTGGACATTTTCATTGTGGATAATAAAAGTAAATGAATAAAAATCAGCATTGCAATAAATGTAATACAACAAAATGACATGTTCCCAGTGGTGATGATAAATAGAGGAAGTAGTTTTTGTATGAGTCTCCTATTATTGTCTCTCACTGTGTCTCTCTGGCACAGTAATACACTGCTGTGTCCTCGCTCTTCAGACTGTTCATCTGTAGATAGACTTTACTGCTGGAGTCATCTCTGGAGATGGTGAATCTACCCTGGACTGACTGGGAGTAATAGATAGGAGTACTAGCTGTGTTAATATAAGCAATCCACTCCAGTCCTTTTTTCAGGAGCCTGTCTGATCCAGTTCATAGCGTGGCTGCTGAGTGTAACCCATGGGCTGTACAGGTCAGTCTGTGAGATTCTCCAGGCCTTTTAATCACTGGTTCAGATTCTGTCAGAGTCTGACCATCAACACCTGTCAAGATATAAAAACAATTCACATGAATTTGGTTGTAACACAATTAAGAACTATGTCAAGTCAAGATCAGGTAAAACCTTCACCTGCCCAGCAGATAGTTAAAAGCAGCAGTCCTGTCCTATAGTCCATCATGTTAAACTGTGTGTCCACTGTTCTCTGTTCTCCTCTCTGCAGTCAGATAAGTAGAGGTGGAAGATATCTGAGTTTTGCATTGACTCCTCCTCACAGAGAGGAAACAACTGAAATGGACAATAATCTCAGCTTGTTACAGGTGGATGTACAGGAGGATTTTAATTGTGTAAAATGTCAATTTAAATTTCATATTAACAATCAGCATTAACATATAACTCAATAGACTATTGATCCACAGGACCTGACTACGATAAGTCAGACTGAGAATCTCACATCAACCTGGGCCAATCTCCACACATTGACAAAAGACCACATAGAATACACTGTGATTGTTATGTTGATTTTTGCTGACTGTTTATGCTAATGGCATATCTTTTAATTTAATTACAAACAACGCTTACAAAATCATCAGAAATAGTAATGACAAACATTAAGTTGTCAATTTCAAGGGTCAGTAAATTGCACTTGCCAAAGTAACTAAGGCAACGGGAACAAACACACTATTGAATTTCTGAAAATATTTTAGCTGAATTTATTTCATTACTTATAGGTTTAATGCTTAAGAATAAATAAATAAAAACTGTATGCATTATGTAATTAAGTTTTTTTTTTACTGTGAAATTACATACAATAATGTATCAGTGATTGAAACCACCAGGTATTTAAATGGTTGTAACAGTGAGCTGGTGTTGAAATCATTAGTGTCAGTATTAGTACACAGTGTGTTGGTGATGTTGAACTGAAGCTTTGACTTGTTTTGACATGTTGAGTTTTTGTACAGCGTTGCTGCTTCCTGTGTCACTGTGGCTCTCGAGCACAATAATAAACAGCAGAATCTTCAGTCTTCAGACTGTTCATCTGCAGATACACCTGCTTTCTGCTGTTGTCTCTGGAGATGGTGAACCGGCCTTTGACTGACTGAGAGTAGTAGATGTAGCTACTGCTACTACTGATATAAGCGATCCACTCCAGTCCTTTTCCAGGAGCCTGTCTGATCCAAGCAGTAGCATAATCACCACTGAACCCAGAATATGTGCAGGTCAGTGTGTGGGATTCTCCAGGCCTTTTAATCGCTGGTTCAGACTCAGTCAGTGTTTGACCCTCAGTACCTACAGACATTTAAACAGCTCATCAGTTACTGTAATGCAGCCATATTGTATTTGTACCAGGAGGTTTGTCAGAAAAACAATAACAGTTCTTACCTGCCCAGTTAATTGACAGGATGAGAAAAACAACCCAGTAATCAGGTGTGATCATTGTAAAAGCCAGGTGTCTCTGTCCAGTCTACAGTGTGTATGTCAGTGATTTAGTGTCTGTCCTTCACTCTGCAACACATATGTAGAGATGTAAGAGGTCAGAGTTTTGCATTGACTCCTCCTCAAAGACAAACACATCACATCTCTGGATAAGATATGATTTAGATCATTCTTTCATATTAAGATTTTAATGATGAAGATTCTTTTCAATTGATTCAATGGAAATGTTTCAACTCAAAACAGATGTATTTATTTATTCTCCTCAGCAGCTTTTGTTGGACCATTTAAGTATTGGAAAAATGATGCACAGACATGACCACATATATTTTTAACACCTGATTTAAAACAATCAGTCATGGAAACATTATGAACCATAACTGCTGTAGAAAATACTATGTTAAATATCACACTAAGAAACAGAAGTAACAAAGCACAACATCAGCTGTTGTTTTCATAGTGTGAATCTACTGTATGTGTGTGTGGAGCATAAACTCTATGAATAAAGTGTGGAGACACTGTCATACGCTCCTTAGTGTCATTTGACTTCTTATCTTCTACTGCCACCTGTTGGTGTTTGTAAAAATGTCTGTGGAGGTTTTTTAACTCTCTGCTTCTTTTGACGAGCGTGAGTCTCTGGCACAGTAACACACAGCAGAGTCCTCTGGCTTTAAGTTGGACAGTCTCACATACACCATGCTGTTGCTATCATCTCTACTGATTTCTACACAGCCTCTTACACTACTGGCAGAAGTGTTTCTTGTGGCAGCAGAGAGGCCTCTCCTCGTCCATTCCACAGCTTTTCCTGCAGGTTGTCTTATTTTGAACTTTTAAAGGTTTCAGTATTCAGGTTGTGGCAGTTTAAAGCCACAGACATACAGAGAAACTTGGAGCCTCCAGAGGATTTTAGCTACATGGGAACTGAAACCTGTGTGACGATATGCAATCACAAAAATAGCTGTATTGCACAGGAAGATGTCTGCTGGATTATCTGTTAAAAATGTATCTATGAAAGTGCTCTTTTATATCATGAAGAAGAGTAAAATAAACAGTAGACAATAAGGACAGTTAACAAGTGTACAGCTGAATTATAGTTCAAACATCCATTTATTCTCTCACTCCATAGTCATTGGACATTGTTGTTTTGACCCCACTCCAAACTCCTGCAAACTATAACAAGTAAAAAGACTTGTAAATCTCAGGTTAGACAATTAGCAAAACCATTAAACTGCTGCACAAATGCTGTTTGTGGTTCATTTGTTCAGCTGCTGTCTTCTCTGAGGAGCTGTTTTAATGATGTTCTGTTGTGGAATAAGCAAGATATGACCATTTAGTAATATAATTTCCACAGTCAGATCTGTGTTAAGAAATATTTTTCTACTCAAACATTGGTGGCTCTCTTAAAGTGTTGATTGTAATCTGTAAATTACTTTAAGAACTTTGAGTCTGGACATAATTTTGGTAAGAATGAGCACTGCAGGTTTTTGTACAGCTGCTCAACCAACTCCAGTCACTGTGTGTCTCGAGCACAATAATAAACAGCAGAATCTTCAGTCTTCAGACTGTTCATCTGCAGATACACCTGCTGTCTGCTGTTGTCTCTGGAGATGGTGAACCGGCCTTCAACTGACTGAGAGTAGTAGATCTCAGCACTGTCATATCTGATATAAGCGATCCACTCCAGTCCTTTTCCAGGAGCCTGTCTGATCCAAGCCATCCAGTAGTCACTGAATGTGAACCCAGAGGCTGTACAGGTCAGTCTGTGAGATTCTCCAGGCCTTTTCATCACTGTTTCAGACTGAGTCAGAGTCTGACCATCAACACCTGTCAAATGAAAAAAAAAGAGTTGACATAAGATGGTGACACAAATAAAAAGATATGTATTAAGATCAATAATAAATAAACTCTTCACCTGCCCAGCAGATAGTTAAAAGCAGCAGTCCTGTCCTATAGTCCATCATGTTAAACTGTGTGTCCACTGTTCTCTGTCCTCCTCTCTGCAGTCAGATAAGTAGAGGTGGAAGATATCTGAGTTTTGCATTGACTCCTCCTTTTTCAGAAACAGAGTCTTCTGTTCAATCTCTCCTTAAAATTAATTTTCATATTCTGGCTTTTTATCTCTGTCATCATCTGTCATGACAACCTGATGTTTTTTTTTATCCTGTTTTACTGTAAGTCTCTTTTTTTAACATTTGAACTTTTTTCTTGCTGTGAGACGTCCAATGCAATGTAAAAATAAAGGAAACTTGCTGCTGTTTATAAATATATAAGAAACAAATGTTTCAGTGCATGTAGTCTGAAAATCAACTTGAAGGCTTGGTTTGAAAAAGGCAAACATTTCATGTCACCTGACATGACAACATGAAAACTGACTTTTTTTTTTTTTTGCAGTAATAGAATTTATTTTTCCATTTAATTTTTGCTGTGCTACTGCTTGTGCCTCGTAATTTTGATTTTTTTTCTTGTTAATAAATCTCATGCACAATATTGAAAGATGGAAAATCAATATTAAACCACTAAAACTCAGTGTATAAATGCTGCCACCACTAAAGACTACATCCTAAAGACAGCTCAGCTACACGTCATATCTTAATTTCATTACACATCTGATTGTAGCATTTTTCACACACTCTCATGAACAACCTTCATTTGCATTTTGTTGAAGAATCTTTAAATTTAAACTGAATCAGCTGATGGTGTAAACAGTGTGTCTTCCAGAGGGAACATGAAGAGAAGTCATTTATTATGTAAGGAACATAATTGTTTCAGTGAAAGAGCTTATATAGACTTTTATTCCACCATCTACATGGTTAATTTAATGATAGGATTTACTGTATAAAATGTCTTAAAAGTCATGAAGTTAGTGCAGGTTAATGTAAAAAATAAAGTAATGTATGACACAGAGCTCAGCCAAGCAAGACGTTACTGTAGTTAAACTCATGTTGTGATCACAGTCAGGTTGTCTTCTTATAAGTGCAGATGTTGCCATGAGTCATGGTAAACTGTCCCAAAACACTGAGACACACTTTATCATTTGTTAACTGGACGTCATTCAGTGGAAATTGTGTTTTCAAAGCCCTGACATGCTTCAGTGCTTCTCATACAGACATCAGTGTTGTTCAGTGTTTGTACAGCTTTGTAGTCTCATGTGTCACTGTGGCTCTCGTGCACAATAATAAACTGCAGAGTCTTCTTCTTTCACACTCTTCACCTCTAAGTACACAAGATTTCTGGAAGTGTCTTTGGTGATGGAAAACTGGCCTTGGAGACTCTGGGCAAATATGGTGCCAGTTCCACCATCAGTGCGTCCGATCCATTCCAGTCCTTTCCCTGGTTTCTGACGGATCCAGTGCAGCCAAGCCAGAGACAGTCCTTCCACTTTACAGGACAGAGTGACTGATCCTCCAGCTCTGCTGACCACTGGCTCTGAGGAGGTGAGCGACTGGCCCTGAACAGCTGAAAGACACACAGAGTTTGGATAACCAGGGAGCCAGCAGACATCCAAAGATCCTTCTCTCCTCCTCCACAGGACACCGACTTCACTCACCTGAAATCAGAGCCAAGAGGACGACACTCTGTACAACTGTCATGGTGGGAACTTGACTGAGTCTAAACCTGTAAAGGCTGTTATGGTGGATATATACTGTGTAGACAGAATGGGTGGGGATTGTGCATCAGTGTGTGGATTTACATTTTAGCAGTTGGAGTTTGTGAAGGAGTGCTGGACTCTGTGAGAGAGAGAGAGAGAGTTCAAAACAGACTGAGACACCAGCATTAAATATGTTGTTCAGTGTTTCTCCTTTTCTTAATTTACACAACATGCTGCACTGTCAGTCTCATTAGTTAGCTTAAGAAGTGATTGGTCACCTCAGTGAGGTGGATTACTACTAACAGAGGAAGAATGTGACAAAGTAAGACATAGTTTTTCCTCCATCAGCCCAAGAAGTGAAAGTTTGTGTCATTGTAGTATCATTTATTCATTCAGCTTTCATCACAATGTCTCTCAGGCACAAGAACAAACAGCAGGTCCTTTAGTCTCCTGGCTGTTTATCTTGTAATCTATATGAGATGGTGAGCAAAAAGAAAGTAAGCTCACAGTAGATGTGAGTATGAAGCTGTAGTTCAGGGTTTGAATGTCAGACAGTTGATATTAATGAGAACAGCAGATCTGAGTTTCTCCTCATTGTGACAGAGGAGAGAGAAACTTGACACTGACTGCCATCTAGTGTTTTTATATCCAGAACTGCAGCATTATCTTTCACTACAATGTTGTGTCCTGCTTCATATGTCATATAATAAATACATCTATGTGGCTTAAATATGTACATGTAGCATTTCTTAAATTCATACTGTACATTGATTTCAGCAGATTGTTTCACTGTCTCTGGCTGTTATGTGAGGCAGTAGTGATTACAATGACACATTTTGTTTAATTTATGTGTTTAATTGTTGCTAGATAACGTTGTTTCTTTACGATTTTATTAAAAAATACAACAGTGCAAGATAAAAATATGAATAAAATTCTTCCTTGTTGTCTTTCAGCACAGTAAGAATGAGCATTGTAGGTTTTTGTACAGCTAATACAGCTAATACAAATGTCATGAAAATATCACATGCTTAAGCTCTACCAGCCCCTTGAGAATGAGCACTGCAGGTTTTTGTACAGCTGCTCAACCAACTCCAGTCACTGTGTGTCTCCAGCACAATAATAAACAGCAGAATCTTCAGTCTTCAGACTGTTCATCTGCAGATACACCTGCTGTCTGCTGTTGTCTCTGGAGATGGTGAAGCGGCCTTGAACTGACTGAGAGTAGTAGATGTTGTCACTATCATACTCAATAATAGCAATCCACTCCAGTCCTTTTCCAGGAGCCTGTCTGATCCAGGCCATCCAGTAGCTACTAATGTCTAATCCAGAGGCTGTACAGGTCAGTCTGTGAGATTCTCCAGGCCTTTTATTCGCTGCGTCAGATTCTGTCAGAGTCTGACCATCAACACCTGTCAAGACAGCAAAGAAAACCATGAAATGTCAGAAAAACAAATGAGAACTGTGTCAAGTCAAGATCAGGTAAAATCTTCACCTGCCCAGCAGATAGTTAAAAGCAGCAGTCCTGTCCTATAGTCCATCATGTTAAACTGTGTGTCCACTGTTCTCTGTCCTCCTCTCTGCAGTCACATAAGTAGAGGTGGAAGATATCTGAGTTTTGCATTGACTCCTCCTTTTTAATGAACAATATCCTCTGTTTCATTTTAAGGCTTTCTTCTAACCAAAAAGATGTTGTATTGGTCTTTTACTTAAGATTAATTTCACAACTATGTTAAAGTTTTGATTTGGTTTATTTTTCTAACCTGATGTCATTATTATCCTTGTTCAACTGTAAGTGACTTTCTAATATTTAAACATGCCTATTTAACATGGCAGGCGGTTTTGTTCGCTGCAACTTACTAATAATGGAATATTGCTACTGGTGATAAAATAGTCAAATTATTTTCAAATTTCAGTTTCGGGTCATGTAGTATGAAAATCACCATGTAGGCTTCATTTGAGATGAGCAAACAATATCTCATGTCTCTTTAACTTGTGTTATTTTTTTTAAGTTAAGATTTTTTCTGACTTTCAGATTCAGATTCAGATTCAGAATACTTTATTAATCCCAATGCTCCGTGCAAAGTAGAAATAGAAATCCAGCATGAATGGAACAAGAGATAAAGATGAAGATATAAATAAGATACTAAAATAGACAATGAAATAAATAAAATAAAATATTAAAGTAGACATTAAAATAAAATAAAATAAAAAATTAAAGCAGACATTAAAATAAAATAAAATAAAATATTAAAGTAGACAATAAAATAAAATAAATAATAAATAGTAAAGTAGACAATCTGAAATATATACAATATACAATGAAATGGTTGTAGCTATAGATGAAATAAGAATGAGTAGTTATATTGTTTGTTTTGTTTTATAAATAGCCAAATGAGTCCAATCATCAGAGGGAGGAGTTGCACAGTTTAATGGCCACAGGTAAGAATGACTTCCTGTGGCGCTCAGTGGTGCATTTAGGAGCAATCAGTCTCTGGCTGAAGGTGCTCCTCTGTTCGACCAGAGTGTTGTGGAGAGGGTGAGAGCCATGCTGAAGTATCGCCCGCACCTTTGACAGCATCCTCCTGTCTGACACTGCTGTCAAAGGGTCCAGCTCCACCCCCACAACGTCACTGGCCTTTCTGAACAGCTTATTGAGTCTGTTGGCATCGGCTACTCTCAGTCTGCTGCCCCAGCACACCACAGCAAACAGAATAGCACTGGCCACCACAGACTCATAAAACATCCTCAGCATAGTCCGGCAGATGTTAAAGGAGCGGAACCTCCTCAGAAAATAGAGGCGGCTCTGTCCCTTCTTGTAAAGGACTTCAGTGTTCTTAGTCCAGTCCAGTTTATTGTCAATGAACACACCCAGATACTTGTAGTGTTCTACGATGTCCACGTTATGCCCCAGGATGGAAACTGGAGTCACTGGTGTCCTCGTTCTCCTCAGATCCACCACCAGCTCTTTTGTCTTTGTTGTGTTGAGCTGCAGGTTGTTCAGCTCACACCATGAGACAAAGTTATTCACCACAGCCCTGTATTCAGCCTCCTCACCCTTGCTGATACATCCAACTATAGCAGAGTCATCAGAAAACTTCTGAAGATGACAAGACTCTGTCTGGTAGCTGAAGTCCGTGGTGTAAAGGGTGAAGAGGAAAGGAGAGAGGACAGTCCCTTGTGGGGCCCCGGTATTGCTGACCACTGTGTCTGACACACAGTGCCGCAAGCACACATACATTAACATGACAACATTAAAAGTAGAATTTCATGTATTCTTTTCAAGGGAAACTGACATCCTACATGTTTTCATTTGTGTTTTGGCCTGCAGCTTCGACTGGGTGGATTGTTTTTATTTTTTTTGTGAAAAATCTAATGCACAGTTTTATTAGACCAAAAATAATCACTTCCACCTTTAATGATAATTTGGCTGAATTTATTCATTCTCAAAAAGTTCATTTTTTGACAGTTTAGAAACACTGAGCTTCATCATTGTATTTATAATCTAAAGTCTGTTTCTCTCTGTACTGTAACAGTGAGCTGGTGTTGAAATCATTAGTGGTCTGAGGGCTCCTCCTCTGGTGGCTTCATGTTACAAGTGTTCAGGCACTGAGGGGTTTTTGTTCAGGTCTACTGATGCTTTGTGTCACTGTGGCTCTCTGGCACAGTAATACACAGCAGTGTCTTCAGGCTGCACATTCTGTCCGTTTAGAGTCGCTGTGTTGCTGGAGGAGTCTAAGCTGATACTGAACTTGTTCTTCAGTGAATCTTTGTAATATGAGGTTTGTCCAACAGCTGCTTCTCCATTTCACTCCAGTCCTTTCTCTGCAGGTTGTCTGATCCAAGCTGTGTAGTAGGTGCTCACAGAATAAGAGACCTGACAGGTGATGGTCAGACGTTGACCTGGCTGCACAGTCACAGAGGCTGGCTGTGTCAACTGTTCACACTTCACACCTGTTAAAAACAAAAATTGTCACAAATTAAGAAGTTACAGAACAAAAGAAGAACTGTTGACTTTGACAAATCCAGAGAGACTCACATCCAGCTGCCAACAGCAGCAGCAGAGCTACAGAGAACATGGTTTATGTTGAAACTGACGTGCTGTGAACTCCACTGACAGCCTGATGTGATGTTTTTATAGCTGAGTAACAAGGAAGCTCACTGAGTTTGCATAGAATCAAACATATGAAGCATCAATCTTGGTCTAACTGGAGCCAATAGAAGAGTCTGTTCAGTGTTATTATATCTGCAGAGTCAGATCACCTTTGCTTTACAGTTATGTGATTACTCACTGACATGTAACATTTTTCAAATGTCCCTGCATTTACAGAAAATATTCAAGTGTTAATTTTGTTTTATGGTACAAAATGCATGCCTGAATATATAGTACTGATGCTTCTGGTTTGC
This sequence comes from Epinephelus lanceolatus, assembly GCF_041903045.1. Taxonomy (NCBI): domain Eukaryota; kingdom Metazoa; phylum Chordata; class Actinopteri; order Perciformes; family Serranidae; genus Epinephelus; species Epinephelus lanceolatus. The sequence continues at coordinate 29,992,954 of NC_135751.1, forward strand.
AGGTTTAAACTGAAAAAACTTAAATGGTAAATGGCCACAAAACGGCTTTAGTGTTAATATGAAGTTAACATTAATCACTGTTTTCAACATATTTTGGATTGTGAACATTTCAGGTTTCTATTTATCTTCAGATCCAGCCAATTTCCGTGATCAAATGTTGTTCTGATGTGCTTTACTTGTGGGTTGTTTTTTTTTTGAGGGGGTGATATTCAGAGGAACTGATGAGTTTACAGTCAAATATACAGAAATCTAATGTGGATATATCAAAGTGCTTTTGCAGGTGGTGAGAAAACTCTGATGTCATTAAGATCACATTGCTGTTTGTTGTCTGTGGAGGTTTTTGTGCAGCTGTTCCACTGTCTTCAGTCACTGTGCTTTGTCGAGCACAGAAGAAAAACAGCAGAATCTTCTGCTGTCAGGCTCTTGACCTCGAGGTACTGAGTGCTGCTGGGCACATCTTCAGTCATGATGAAACGGCTTTGAAAGGAGCTGCCGTAGGTCGGAGTGTTTGTATTTGTGCTCATCCATCCAATCCACTCCAAACCTTCCCCTGGCCTCTGTCGTATCCAGTTAATACCGTAACTTGTCATGGTATAACCAGAAATGATACATGACATCTTCACTGTCTCTCCAGGTCTTTTCACCTCAGAGGAAGACTGGTCCAGTTTGATCTCACTCCAAACTCCTGTAAGTAAAGACATTGTGATCATCATCACATTTATATATCACAGATTACATATTTTTAAATGTTTTAGTGAGTTAAAGCAGAAATTCTTCTCACCATGAAAAATAACTATGAAGAATAAACTCCAGCAAATCATATTTTCCATTCTGTGATAAACACTGTAATCCAGTGCTTTGTGATCTGAATCTTTTGAGGGTTTATAAAGTGTCCCAGCTGTTGTGTCATAAATGATCTGAGAGCTGTTAATGATGTGATTATAAGGAGGGAAGTGTTTGCATGGACCTCCCTCTGCAGGTGTGAAAAGACAACATGGAAAGCAGATGTACTTTCACATCAGTAGAGATTTCAACAAGAGCAGGGGGAAATGTCAAAACACCAAATACCTGGTAACTATTTGTATTGTAAATTACAGTAGTTAGATGCTAAAGAGACGGACAAGATGTCATTTTCTAACAGTATATTCAATTGAGGAACATTTTTAATGTACAATTGTTTCAGTGGAAATCAAAATATTTACTTTCTTGAATTGTCTTAAGTTTTTGGAGCAGATGACAGTTTTTATGCCCAAAATACCGATTTAATTAATATGATATACTATTTGCACCCAATTACTGCATACTTATGAATGGTGTTTATTTTGTTTTTTTCATAGAACAGGAAAGTAACCTTTTAGAGGAAAGGTGAGGAGAGGAAACTTCCGGGGGAGTTTAGAGCGAGGAGACACAGGTGTAAAAATATACCAGTTGTTCACTTACAAATTAGGAGAGTTGCTGATGGTGTCTTTGTACTGAAGGAAGAAGAGTTCCTATAGGTTTAAACAGGGAACATGGAACACTGATATATTTTAAAATAGAATATCTTTTCTTCAAGAGCAGGCAAACTGTGAATTACTAAACAACTGAAAACTTTCCAAACACAGTCATGATTAGTTTATTAGAGGGAGCCTTTCTTAAATTTACTTAGTTACATTACTTTCATTTACTAAAATTATTTTTCTTCTTCAACACAGATACACATTTTAAAGTAAGCTATTTCAGTGACAAACTGCCCATGACTCTCCTTAGTTATATCTCCTATTATCACCATGTTGAGTCACATGGTTGCTGGGTATTTGTGCAGGTCTGTTGGTGGTTTGTATCACTGTGTCGCTCAAACGCACACAGTAATACACAGCTGTGTCCTCAGGCTGCAGATTCTGTCCTGTTAATGTCACTCTGCTGGCAGAAGTGTCTCTGCTGTAGCTGAACTTGTTCTTCAGAGCAGCATTTTGAGTAAGGCCGCTTGTTCCCCACTGATCCAACCTGTTGCATAGTCATCATCAGTCAAAGAATAACCAGAGACCTGACAGGTGATGGTCAAAGACTGTCCAGGCTGCACAACCATTGAGTCTGGCTGGATGAGATCAATACTGTTCACACCTGTGGAAAGACAAATCAACATTATCTCCATCATTCATCTGACTATTCAGTGTTTCTAATGTGTTTATTAGTGTGAATCCACTGAAAGCTCCTCACAGGATCCAGCTGCCAGCAGCAGTATCAGAGCTACAGAGAACATGGTTGATGTTGAAGCTGAACTGATGTGAGCTCTTCTGTCCTCTCACTGACACACACACACTTCACTTCTTTATGAGGCAACACACAAGGAGGCTGATTTACATACAGTAGTGATGATAGTAAATCAGCTGACTGGAGGTGTTGTTCTTCATCTCGAAGGCCATATGATTCTTGTGATTCAGAAAACATGGATGGAATAATTTGATAATAAAAATGGAATCCACTGTAAAACGCAGCATGTCGTGGAGTTTTTTCAAAATGTGAATGCAGTTTCTAAAAATCACTGGTTTCCCCACCATTTTAAGCATTTTTTTTCACAGTGTGTAGCTGAATAAACAAAAAAAATCCCATTTTGTTCGCAGCATAGAAATGAAATATTTCTATGTTTCATAGTCTCAGTGAGTGAAAGGAGAACATTTGCATAATGTTTTGTACACAGACAGTTTATAGAGATACATATACAGTCAAAAAACCTGCCAGATTGTCCTCGACTCTGTTGCCCCCTACAGGGACAAAAGGTCTAACAAAATTTTACAACCCTGGCTAAATGAATCCACCCATGATTTGAAGAGAGACTGCAGAAGAAAAGAAAGTGGAAGAAAACAGGTTTACAAGTATTTTATCAAATTTGGAAAGATGCAATGATTAACTATCAAAGGGCAGTTAAGGAGGCAAGAGCCTCCTTCTATTCTAATCTTATTTTAACGAATCATTCTAACCCCAGAATTTTATTTAAGGTTTTAGATTCCCTTACTTCCCCCTCCCACAGTCATTTTACTGACTCCTCACAGGAGCTCTGTGAGAGGTTTTTAAAAATTTTTATTGATAAAGTTGAAAATATTAGGCAACAGATTACACCCCCCCCCCCCCCCCACCCCCCCCCAGTTCATGCTGTACATGCCAGTAGGGAGACTCACATCTGTTTTAACAGTTTTGAACCCATCACTCTATCCCTTTTAACTAAAACTATCTCTCACATGAAGCCAACTACATGCAGACTTGATTTTATTCCATCCAGTTTTCTTAAAGATGTCATTGACACAGTTGGGCCCAGTATTTTATTGATTATTAACAGCTCTCTCACAAAAGGTATTTTTCCTGCTGCTTTTAAATATGCTGAGGTCCAACCTCTTTTAAAGAAATCTAACCTCGATCCTTCAATTCTTAATAAATTTAGGCCAATTTCTAAACTTCCATTTTTATCCAAAGTTTTAGAAAAGGTGGTTTCAACACAGCTTTTAGCTTTTATGTGTCATAATAACATCTTTGAGAAATTTCAAACAGGTTTTAGAGTTTTACACAGCACAGAAACTGCCCTCCTCAAAGTAACTAATGATCTTCTTTTAGCAACCGATAGAGGGGAGAGTGCAATTTTAATTCTTTTAGACCTAAGTGCAGCCTTTGATACTGTAGATCATGCCATTTTAATCGACCGCCTTAAAACCTGGGTTGGCATCAGGGACACTGCACTTAGTTGGTTTTGTTCTTATCTTTTAGAAAGAACCTTTGCGGTCACCATAGGTAATCACTCATCTTCAACAGCTCACATTACCTGTGGTGTACCACAGGGTTCGATTTTAGGTCCAATTTTATTTTCTATTTATATGCTTCCTCTCGGTCATATCATTCAGCGGCACAATGTCTCTTTCCATTGTTATGCAGACGACACACAGATATACCTCCCGCTGAGACCCGGTGACCCCAGAAGCCTAGCTGCTGTCGTAGACTGTATCAAAGATATTAACTGGATGGCACAAAATTTTCTTCAACTCAACAACTCAAAATCAGAAATTCTGCTGTTCAGTTCCTCAAAATCAATCAGCCTCATCAAAAACAACCTCGGTCCATTATCCTCAAATGTTCAGCCCACAGCCAAAAATCTTGGAGTTACATTTGATTCAGATCTCAGTTTTCAACCCCACATCAAGAAAGTTGTTCAGTCCTGTTTCTATCAATTACGAATTATTTCAAAAATTAAACCCATGCTTTCATGCCCTGACCTAGAAAAAGTTATCCATGCATTCATCTTCTCCAGACTAGACTACTGTAACTCCCTCCTTTCCGGCATCAACCATAAATCACTCTCCCGCCTCCAACTAGTTCAGAACGCAGCAGCTAGGCTTCTCACTGGTTTTAACAGACGACATCACATCACCCCTATTCTTGCTTCCCTTCATTGGCTCCCTGTCTGTTTTAGTATTGATTTTAAGATTTTACTGATCACTTTTAAGGCACATCTGGGTCTGGCCCCTAGCTATATAACAGAAATGTTGACCCCATATGAGCCTGTACACAGCCTTAGATCCTTGGGCAGGGGCCTTTTGGTTGTTCCAGAGTCGAGGCTGAAGTCTAAGGGCGACCGAGCTTTTTCCATCAGGGCCCCTCGGCTTTGGAACGACCTGCCCGAGGATATAAGGTTTGCAGATTCAGTGACTTCTTTTAAATCACTTCTTAAAACCCATTTTTATAGACTTGCTTTTATGTGATGTCGTCGTTCTCCTCTTTCTCTTGTATTGTTTATTTATTAGTGTTTCAGTTGTATTGTATTTACTTATTTTATTCCCTTTGCTGTTTTCTCCTGTACTCCTTGCTGCTACCTTATTGCTGCCATGTTGTATATGTCTGCCTCTGCTATATTGTGTGCTGTTGCTGTATTACCTGCTGCTGTTATATTGTTGATTGTACTGATTTTGCTTTGTTTGTCAAAGCACTTTGTAAACTTTGTTTTTAAAAGGTGCTATATAAATAAAGTTATTATTATTATTATATTATTAATGGTTTTGTCATCACATCACTGTGAGTTATATCATTTGACTTTTTAATAATGCAGATTATTTTCAAGTTATTCAACTGTAACTTTTATTTATATTCAGATTAGAGGTATTTATCATTCTCTTTGGCAGCATTCGTTTAACCATCCATATCCTGGATATATTGTCCAAATATATTCTCAACACTGTTAAAAATCAATAATGGGAACATTATTAACAATTACATTGAAAAACAGGATGTAACAAACCACAACATCTGCTGTGTCTTTCATAGTGTCTTAGTTTGTGTTGTACCAAGTCTTATCTTCGACTGCCACCTGTAGGTCTTTGTGAAGAAAATGTCTGTGGAGTTTTTGTACAGCCTCTCTGCTTCTTTGAACCACTGTGTGTGTTTGGCACAGTAATACACAGCAGAGTCCTCTGGCTTTAAGTTGGACAGTCTCAGATACACCATGCTGTTGCTATCATCTCTACTGACTTCTGCACGGCCTCTTACACTGCTGGCATAATTGTTTTTGCTGGCATCGGAGAAGCCTCTCCCGATCCATTCCAGTCCTTTCCCTGCAGGTTGTCTCATCCAGCTCATAACACAGCAGCTAAATGTGAAGCCAGATCCCCTGCAGGAGAGACTGAGAGTCTCACCAGGCTTTTTCACTACTGAACTGGAAGGAATGGACTCCATACTCTGACCTGTACAACCTGAGGAGATGAAAGGAGAGAGGAACCACAGAAGAAAGTGAGACAGTCACCTGGGAAGTTTTCTGCTATCACTGACTGACCATCAGTCCATGTTGTCTGATAAAAGATGAAGCAGCAAGAAGCAGGAGAACTCACAGGGCAGAGAGAGAGCAACCAGCAGAAGAGTGAGTGTGTTCATCATCCTGAGGCTGGAGATGTGACCTCTGATGCTCCACACAAAGTACAAGAGCAGTCAGCAGGACAGAAGTACACTGCACACACTGAAGATTTGCATCAGGATATCATGGAGAGGGAGTGGCTCCTCAACTGGCTCTCTGTCAAAGGATTACATCATTCATTTTTTGTACATTTGCTAATGGAGTTGCTTTTCTTTCTGTGTAGGATACAATAGTAAATTCAGATATATTTGTCTTTGAATAAATTTAGAAAATTAGATTTTTGATATGAAATAGATGAAATAATGTTTTCACGTCTTCTCTGGGGATGTGTGGGATTAGTCAACTAGTCAATTAAATGCACCTCAAGGAGATGAGCAGCAAGTAGAGAGGAGGAGCTTAGATGGAGGAAACACAGGTGTAAATGCATCTGTGTGCGTCTTTGACTCCTCCTCACAGGGAGGAAACAGCTGGACTGAAGATATTTAATGAAACTGCTGAATTAATATCCAACAGTCAACCCTCAGTCACCTGTTTTAATATTCATATGTGTTTTAATTTGTGTTAAAGTCTATCAGTATTAACAACACAACCACAGTTATTATAATAATACACAAATGTTAATCTGAGTTCAGACATCTGACACATGAACACACCTGGTTTAATCACATTTGTGAGCTTATAATTCATCTTGGTATCAAGGCTCTGTTTCTCATTAGTCACTCTGAGCATAATGTGCAGCACGTGACAGCATTTACAGTAATAGAAATAAAAAGCAGTGTTATCCATCATCTACTGAATTGCTTTATTATCACATCATCCAATCAGCCAGTGTTTGAATATGTATGGGACTGTGGACATTTCACTTTTCTAATTATCTCCTGAACTAGCCAAGTTCACTCTGTTATCAAATGTTAAAATATACAGAAATCTAATGTGGATATATCAAAGTGATTTTGCAGGTGGTGAGAAAACTCTGATGTCATTAAGATCACATTGCTGTTTGTTGTCTGTGGAGGTTTTTGTGCAGCTGTTCCACTGTCTTCATTCACCGTGCTTTGTCGAGCACAGAAGTAAACAGCAGAATCTTCTGCTGTCAGGCTCTTGACCTCGAGGTACTGAGTGCTGCTGGGCACATCTTCAGTCATGACGAAACGACTCTGAAAGGAGCTGCCATAGATAGCAGAGTTTGTGCCTGTGATCATCCTCCCAATCCACTCCAGAGCATTCCCTGGCCTCTGTCGCATCCAGTGGATGTTGCGGCTTGTCATGCTATAACCAGATGTGATACATGACATCTTCACTATCTCTCCAGGTCTTTTCACCTCAGAGGAAGACTGGTCCAGTTTGATCTCACTCCAAACTCCTCTAAGTAAAGAAACAATCATTATCAGACAAACTTTAATAATCACAGGTTGCACATTTATAAAATCAGTAAAGCAGATTTAAGTTTCTCACCATGAATAGTAACTACAAATAATAAACTCCAGATAACTGTATTTTCCATTCTGTGATAAACACTGTAGTTCAGTGCTTTCTGATCTGAGTGTTTCAGAAATATATCAAACTGTCCCAGTGATCTGCCACAAGTTGCCGATGGTGTGTTTATAAGAGAGGAAGAGTTTCCATAGACCTCCCTCTGTGGGTTTAAACAGGGAACATGTGACACAGATACATTTCCATAAGTAGAGTATCTCTACAAGAACGACACGGGAAACTGTAAAATATTAATATCCTGGCAACTAATTTCTGCTCCAATGGAAGATAACGGGACAACGACAATCTTTAACTAATGGTGCAATGAAGAGCTTTTTGGCTAAATTACAAAAAGTTATTCACATTGTTTGTTTTGTATTTGTGAAGAGGCAGAGCTACTGTTTAAGTTATAATGAAGTAACCAGATGTTATTTTCCATCCCATTACATGGTAACAGGGCACATTTCGCCCCATCGTCTCTGGGCATCACAATACACAAAAGTAAATCATTAAAACATGTCATATACATCTTGTATTCAGGGAAAATCAAGCCTATCTAACTCTCTTCTATACTGATGTTGGCTGCAGTGGAAGTCAGATGACATCTACACAGATGCATTAAATACATAACTTTTCTTCTGTCTACCATGAACAAGAAATGGCCTCTATTAGTGAATTCTATAAACAGGGTTTTGCATTGACTCCTCAGCACAGTAAGGATACAGCTGATTGGACTGCTTGGGTGCTTTTTTTGTAATTAATGAATAAATATAAATTGTAACGTGCTGTTGAACGTCACAATCAAGCAACTAAATGGTTTACATAATTAGATGAGATGAAAATGGGAACTAGGGTTTGATTTGAACAAATATGCCATCATCAGTAGATGTGTTAATGTCAGATAAGAGCATTCAAATCACCTCTGTTCTTTATTTACGTTACTGTTAGTGCATGTGTTTTAATCATATGATCAGTATGAGTCAATGAGTCAAACTCAGTCAGTCCTAGACTGCCCTCTAGAGTTTTGAAAGAGGGACTCAGCATGGAGACACATGACGTTTTGTTCATTAGGTCTGTTTAATAGTCTGAACTCTGTGGATGTTGTATTCTGTCACTGTCTGCTGAGAGAGAGGAGATCTGACCTGTTTGAGTCTTCTTCCAGTCTGTATGGTGATACAATTATTTCACTGCATTGATCTGTAATGGTTATTTATTTACATGCAGTTATTTCTTTCAACCCCAAAGCAAAGACAGTTGTTGTTTATCAGCCCAGTCAGAGGGGTTACTGTAGGTTTTTGTACAGCTGCTCAACCAACTCCAGTCACTGTGTGTCTCGAGCACAATAATAAACAGCAGAATCTTCAGTCTTCAGACTGTTCATCTGCAGATACACTTGATCGACGTTGTTGTCTCTGGAGATGGTGAACCGGCCTCGAACTGACTGAGAGTAGTAGATCTCAGCACTGTCATATCTGATCATGGCAACTCACTCCAGTCCTTTTCCAGGAGCCTGTCTGACCCAGACCATGTAGTAGTCATCAAAGTCCAATCCAGAGGCTGTACAGGTCAGTCTGTGAGATTCTCCAGGCCTTTTAATCACTGGTTCAGATTCTGTCAGAGTCTGACCATCAACACCTGTCAAGACAGCAAGAAAACCATGACATGAAACAAATTTACAACCTAAAAGAAAACCTAATATAGTACTCAACAAAAATCTTCACCTGCCCAGCAGATAGTTAAAAGCAGCAGTCCTGTCCTATAGTCCATCATGTTAAACTGTGTGTCCACTGTTCTCTGTCCTCCTCTCTGCAGTCAGATAAGTAGAGGTGGAAGATATCTGAGTTTTGCATTGACTCCTCCTCACAGGGAGGAAACAACTGAAATGGACAAGAATCTCAGTTTGTTACAGGTGGATGTACAGGAGGATTTTAATTGTGTAAAATGTCAATTTAAATTTCATATTAACAATCAGCATTAATATATAACTCAACAGACTATTGATCCACAGGACCTGACTACGATAATAGTTCAGACTGAGAATCTAACATCAATCTGGGCCAATCTCCACACAAGACCACAAATTACTACATTTTTTCTGCTTACTGTTTATGCTAATGGAATATCGTTTAATTTAATTCCAAACATCTGTTTCAAAGTCATGAAAAACGTTATCAGTTCAAAGGGTCAGTAAGCTACACTTGCCAAGGATAGCTACAATACACAATTAAATTTCACTGACTCCTCCACTGCAACATTTCCAAAAATAAGTGTTACATCTGTTATCATTGATCAGAGCCACAGAACACAAACCACTCAGACAGAAACACAAACCACGGAGACAAACAAGTCATCTTGTTGTTTCACCCCCTCAGAAAATCATCTCTATCTGTTTCTGAAGCAGAACTAGAGCGGCCATGTTGGTTCACCTCAGGATCATAGTGTGCGTACATTTTTAACATGTCAGTCGAAAAACAAGTTCAAATTCATCTCTTCATTATCTGAAATTTTTAAATAAATACTCTTCATACATGACTTCATCACAAATATGTTTTCTACATGTCTAACTTTTGTATTTCTTTGTGAAGCATTTTGTGATTCTGTCTTGAAATGTGTTCATAAATATAAATCTTAATTCCTGTCTAATCAGTAACTATACCAATCCATTTCATCTTGATAAAACTGTAATAGTTAAGTGACATTTTATTGATTGATAAAAACAAACAGCTCCATTATTTCAGCAACATTCAGACTTGAGGCCGACTGATGAAGCTGCTGTGTAATCATTTTATAGCAGTCGTAGCTTCAAAGCAGCTCGCTCTGCTGTTTGTTCATGTGTGTAAACAACAGTGTCATCAGCGTGAAGTTTTACATCCACACTGACACAATTATAAAAGGGGCTCAGCACTGAACCTGGTGGAACACCCACACCTACTGACTTGTATGTAATAGCTGTGTGTATATATTTGCTGATCTTTGTTTAGCTTTGTTGTCCTTGTTTAGCTGCATGCTTATATTCATATCTTCCTGTACATGTGTTCTTGGCGCTGTGTGAAAGTATATTCAGAGCTACTTACAACCAGAGTCAAATGACTTGTAGGTGTCAACATACACGGCCAATGAAGCTGATTCTGTTTCTGATTATTTGCTATGAAGCCAAACTGGAATCCATAAAAACAAAGAGGTTTATAAAACACAGACACTTTGATTTTTCAGTTTATTGAGAATGTGACACTGAAAGACTGAAAACATCGTTATGTGACTGAAATAAACATAAATCCTGGTCAGTATTATACCCTGGTGTCATCCTATGATCATGTGTTTTGTGCTGATTCTTAATCAGCTCTTAAAGTAAAGATTTACTGGAAGATAACATTTACATCTGCGCACTAACTGTGACTTTAAACGATTGATTAACTAACGTTTAACTACTAATCTGCTCATTAAAAATGATGAACACAGTGTTACCTCATATTCCAATGAGAAATATTTCATCCTGTCCTTTTTCTCTGTCACAAGAACGGGAGACTGTTGCAGATTGTTGCTGTTAGGTTTTTGTATGGCTCTATATCTCTGTGCTGCCCCGTACACTGTGATAAACCCTCACACAAAAACCTGACACTGTTTCCTGCACTCGAGGAACAGGGACCTGTACTGTCAGCAGTGGGTAAGAATATCACAAAACTTCTATTCTAACTGACAAAACTATTTATACATGTTACACACTTCCTATTTAGCATTTTGCATTGTACATGTTTTAATCAGTTTACTGGGATTTCTTTTAAATTCAATGTTGTTTTTTCCTGTCATTGTCATTCATGTGGTCAACAGCATCCTTTATCCAGACTGTAAAGCTGGATACAGTGCTCGGAAACTGTAGCAACATAGTCTGCTTTAGAAATTATATTTTATTTAATAAGTAAAATACTATTTTCTATTAAAAAATCTTAAAACAAAATAAGAAATAAAGGAGCTTTCAAACTCAGCTTGTTAAAGTGATAGTTCAGGTTTTTGGACATGAAGTTGTGTGAAACGCTGACCATCTGTAGCTCTGATGTGACGGTGTCACTACTGTCAACGAGCCTCCTGCTCTGAGAAATCGCCCGTAGCTTACCGGAGAAAAAGTAGTTCTGAAGATGTACGGGGGACACGTAACCAAAAGGTTTTAAGCTACAAAAAAGTATGCATGTGTTTTGTTAGACTATTTCAACAATTTTAAAACATCCCCACATTACGTCAGACCTTGCTATCAATTGGGACTATTTTCTGGCCAGTATCACTCCGCCGTGCAGGCCCGCAAGACAGCATGCCAACAGAAATCAATCAGACAGTTCATCACCACGCCGTGCAGGTGCGCAGGATAGCAACGGCTAACGAAAACTTCACCGGCTGTTTCCAACAGAGAACCAGTAGGCTATTATTAGTGAGGAAGAAGATGTACTAGCCCTATATATACACCTACTACTACAGCGTGAACACCGGCTCAGGCACACGACACACCCTCGTCAGCTGCTGATGGTAAACAGAGGAATACCAAAATGGTGCAAACTTGTGATTTCCCCAGCTGTGGGAATAAAAACATCGCCGGCTAACCCTAACCTTGATAATAAAAGTACATGAACAAAAATCAGCATTGCAATAAATGTAATACAACAAAATGACATGTTCCCAGTGGTGATGATAAATAGAGGAAGTAGTTTTTGTATGAGTCTCCTATTATTGTCTCTCACTGTGTCTCTCTGGCACAGTAATACACTGCTGTGTCCTCGCTCTTCAGACTGTTCATCTGTAGATAGACTTTACTGCTGGAGTCATCTCTGGAGATGGTGAATCTACCCTGGACTGACTGGGAGTAATAGGTAGGGTAGCCAAGTGTGCCAATGTATGCAATCCACTCCAGTCCTTTTCCAGGAGCCTGTCTGACCCAGCTCATAGCATAGCTGCTGAATGTGAACCCATGGGCTGTACAGGTCAGTCTGTGAGATTCTCCAGGCCTTTTAATCACTGGTTCAGATTCTGTCAGAGTCTGACCATCAACACCTGTCAAGATATAAAAACAATTCACATGAATTTAGTTGGTAAATGATTAAGAACTGTGTCAAATCAAGATCAGGTAAAACCTTCACCTGCCCAGCAGATAGTTAAAAGCAGCAGTCCTGTCCTGTAGTCCATCATGTTAAACTGTGTGTCCACTGTTCTCTGTCCTCCTCTCTGCAGTCAGATAAGTAGAGGTGGAAGATATCTGAGTTTTGCATTGACTCCTCCTCACAAGGAGGAGAGAAGTGAAATGGACAAGAATCTCAGCTTGTTACAGGTGGATGTACAGGAGGATTTTAATTGTGTAAAATGTCAATTTAAATTTCATATTAACAATCAGTATTGGGGCGTCGGTGGCTTAGTGGATAGAGCGGGCGTGTCACTCCCCCTCTCTCTCCCCTCTTCACGCTTAACTGTCCTATCGATTTAAGGCAAAATGGCCCAAAAAAAATATCTTAAAAAAAAAAAACAATCAGCATTAACACATAACTCAACAGACTATTGATCCACAGGACCTGACTACGATAACAAGTCAGATTGAGAATCTCACATCAACCTGGGCCAATCTCCACACATTGACAAAAGACCACATAGAATACACTGTGATTGTTATGTTGATTTTTTTATGTTACTGTTTTTGCTAATGGAATATCTTTTAATTTTAATACAAACAACTGTTTCAAAATCATCACAAACAATAATGAAAAACATTAAGTTATCAATTTCAAGGATCAGTAAACTGCACTTGCCTAGGATAACTAAGGCAACAGGAACAAACACACTATTCAATTTCTGAAGCTAATTCAGCTGAATTAATTTCATTACTTACAGGTTTAATTGTAAGAATAAATAAATAAAACTGTATGCATTATGTAATTAAGTTTTCATTGTGAAATTACATACAATAATGTATCAGTGATTGAAACCTCCAGGTATTTAAATGGCTGTAACAGTGAGCTGGTGTTGAAATCATTAGTGTCAGTATTAGTACACAGTGTGTTGGTGATGTTGAACTGAAGCTTTGACTTGTTTTGACATGTTGAGTTTTTGTACAGCGTTGCTGCTTCCTGTGTCACTGTGGCTCTCGAGCACAATAATAAACAGCAGAATCTTCAGTCTTCAGACTGTTCATCTGCAGATACACCTGCTTTCTGCTGTTGTCTCTGGAGATGGTGAACCGGCCTTTGACTGACTGAGAGTAGTATTTGCTGCCACTGCTACCACTGATTATAGCAATCCACTCCAGTCCTTTTCCAGGAGCCTGTCTGACCCAGTTCATCCAGTAGCTATCAAAGTCCAATCCAGAGGCTGTACAGGTCAGTCTGTGAGATTCTCCAGGCCTTTTAATCACTGGTTCAGATTCTGTCAGAGTCTGACCATCAACACCTGTCAAGACAGCAAGAAAACCATGAAATGTCAGAAACACAAATGAGAACTATGTCAAGTCAAGATGAGGCAAACTCTTCACCTGCCCAGCAGATAGTTAAAAGCAGCAGTCCTGTCCTATAGTCCATCATGTTAAACTGTGTGTCCACTGTTCTCTGTCCTCCTCTCTGCAGTCAGATAAGTAGAGGTGGAAGATATCTGAGTTTTGCATTGACTCCTCCTCACAGGGAGCAGAGAGCTGTCCCTTGCTGGTATGTGCAACTGGTTTATGCCAGGTGTCCTGTGGTGATCAGGGGCCTGAAGGACATGATTCACTGGAGGTTTTTTTACATCCTGTACTTTTTCAAATGATACAGTACATCCTGTACTTTATCATTTGAAAACTGGCAGTTTTAGACAGCCATGTTTGCCACTTCGTGGATGAAGAAAATAACGCTGGTCATGTTGCAGCTACTGTCATGAGGTAAACAAAACCCACACACAGTCATGTAATCCAAAGGACATCAAACAAGATACAAATAAAATAATCTACAGCCATGCTTGCTCCTCTGTGAGGCTGTGTTTAGGCACAGCAGTGCTTAGTGTTAAATGTTAATTTCAGCATGGTAACACTTTTACAATAATAACACTAACATGCTGATATTTAACAGATATGGCCTTAACTATGTTTATATTTACCATCTTAGTGTTTAAGCATGTTAACATTTGCTACAGAGTGCTCAACTGATGGTGTTGTTTTGTTGGCTGATGTGAAATTAAGCGTCACCCTGAGTTCCCTCATCAGAAAGCCTATATTGGAATTTTCCATTGGATTTTGGATTATTGCAGAAAGTAAGCTTTTTGGCCAACACACGTTTATGGTACCAACACATTTGTTTGGTAAGATAATCTCAACAACTGAACACCTCTATGATGATTTTTGAAGGCTGAATGCATCATCAGAAGTAAAAAGGCAATGTTAGGCTATAAACAAACTACACCACCGTCTGCATGATTTAACATCACCACCACAAGCCTGTTAAACCGTGTTCTGTGTGATGACGTTAATTTAGCCACTTGTTAGCAACCACCTCTTCTAAGACACATTGCGTCAGAATTCACAAGTGGGGCTTTTACTGATGTATTTTATGTAGTAAAAAAAAAAACATGAAAGTTTGTTGAGCTTGTTTTAACCACAGACCTTATTTGAGGCCTCAAACCAAGAACCCATTAAAATACACAGATTTTGAGATGAGGGAACCGGGAGTGCTGAAATGTGAACTCACTTGTGGGTTTCAGGACTCATTCCTGGGGCAGTCTAATAGCTACAAACATATTGAAGAAATGAGGTGAAGAATGAGGGAGGATTAGTTTATTAGTATAACAGTGTTGACTTCTGCCAGCTAGAAGGTCTGCAGAAGCTAACCAGAACAGAGGCTGTTTCAACTGAGCAAAACAGGGATATTGTTGGTGACACTGTGTTTAAGTCTTTAAGAATGGAAGGAATTTGGTTGGAGGATAAAAATTGAATATTTTTTTTCTGAGGTTTAGGTCCCCAACACAATTGGCATGTTAGACACAAGGAAAATAAGGGTCGGTCCCAATACACCCCCTTAGTCCTACCCCTACATTTGCACATTCCCGCGAGGGGTAGGGGTGTCCCAGTTCCTTTTTGCGTATAGGGGTAGGGGGCATAACAAGGGGTAGTGGGTATGAAACTAGCCCTCTGGAGTGAGGGATTTCAGATGCTGACTTGCCAGCGAGGGGTAGACGTCGCCATGGCTACCACCGAGCAAGAGACAGGGAAAAAAGTTCATACATAGCTAACGTTACCATCATCAGGTTGTTTGTTAGCTAGCTAGCTCACACTATCTGACGTTTGTCATCTGTCCTGTTCTACAAAATTGTCGGATTTTTCACATCACGATAACACGCCAGCTAGTATAACTATGCTGCCTTGTAATGTTAGCTGGTTAGCTAACTAGCTAGCTAGCAGAAGTCCCCTGTCGTCTGTCGTTCATTAAATGAAGCATGATGAATAATGCAAACGCGATCGGTAGGATGAACTAAACTGGAGACTCCATTGTAGATGCTGGTTGGAAATTTTGATGGCTCGCAGCTTCCTGTTTAAAATAGTTACGTATGCGTGAATGTAACCGACGCAGTGACGTAGTGAGTGGTGTCCCAGTTCCTAGGGAAAGATTTCAGCTCCTACACCTCGTTGCTTCATTTCAAAGGCCAAGGGGTAGTGGACAAGGGGGGGTATTGGGATTGGGCCTAAGTCTTTAGTACATTATAGATAATTGGTTTTCTTTCTATAAATAGTAACTAAACTTCAAGCATATGTATTTTTCATTCTTCAACAAACACTGTGGTTCAGTCCTTGAGCAAATTATTACACATGCAAAGGTACATCTCACACAAAGAGAAGGTTGAACTGTCACGGTCCTGGCTGTGTCACTAGTTTCCCTGTGTTTGGTTTTTCTTTGCCCTCTGTTTCCCCTCCCCCTGTCTGTCTCTCTGTGTGTCTGTGCTGTGGAGTGGGAAACCCCTCACTCTCCTGGGTTACATTCATTCAACTCACCTGCTCCCTGCTGCTCACCTGAGGACCATCCAGTAATCAGCCTTGCATTATAAAACACCAACTCTCCTCTCCAATCCTCGCCAGGTTGTTGAGTCTTGTGGTACAGTTACGCTTCAGGCCACTGTGGAATTGTGAATTCAACTTAGACTTTTGTTTGTGAATTTTCTCGTGGATACTTACCTTGTGTTTGCCTCTGTCACGGGATCACCGCCCACCATTTGTCCACCTGTTTGTCTTTCTGCCAGGCTCCCAGCCAGCCACACCCCTCCAACCTTGTGTTGATTGCCTGCCATCAGCCCACTCCCCTCAGCCTCCATTTCCTGGATTTTCCTCTACGGCCACATTCATAATCCTGGCAATATAACCCCATTTTTTACCACTGTCTTTCTGAGTCTGTGTTCTGTGTTTGGGATCGCCTTGTTGATTGTAACAGGATCTTGAATTTCTGACAAAAAACCTTTTTGACCTAGTTTGACTATTTAACGTCACCATGAAGTTGGCTCAAGACTAATTTAGTTAGTCACAAATGCAGTTATGATTCAGACAAGAACTGCATTTTTTTTTTTGTTTTAATAACAATTTCATGGAAGAAATACTGTCCTTTTGAGGATTCATTTGTAATAGAGTTAGATTAGGAGTTATAAAAAGTTGAAAACTGAATTATTCTATCTCAAAAATATATACATACAGTGATGTATTGGTTATTGTAAAGTTAGCGTATTTTAAAATTGAGGAAGACAGCTGCTTTTAGATTTATTTGAGAACCATTTATACAAGCTAGAGCCTGCTTCCCTTTTTACTGTAACAATAAACAGCAGTGAGCTGGTCATTAGTAAATCATTAGTGGTCTGAGGGCTCCTCCTCTGGTGGCTTCATGTTACAAGTGTTCAGGCACTGAGGGGTTTTTGTTCAGGTCTACTGATGCTTTGTGTCACTGTGGCTCTCTGGCACAGTAATACACAGCAGTGTCTTCAGGCTGCACATTCTGTCCGTTTAGAGTCGCTGTGTTGCTGGAAGAGTCTAAGCTGATACTGAACTTGTTCTTCAGTGAATCTTTGTAATCTGAGGTGTATCCAACACGTGCTGCTGCAATCCATTCCAGTCCTTTCCCTGCAGGCTGTCTGATCCAATGTGTCCAGTAGCTGCTGAGAGTATAAGAGACCTGACAGGTGATGGTCAGACGTTGACCTGGCTGCACAGTCACAGAGGCTGGCTGTGTCAACTGTTGACACTTCACACCTGTGGAGGAAAACATGTTGAATATTGAATGAGTGTAATAAGAGTGAACAGTGATCATGCTGTCAGTGTCTCTGCCTCAGTGAGACTCACAGGATCCAGCAGCCAGCAGCAGCAGCAGAGCTACAGAGAACATGGTTGGTACTGAAGGTGATCTGATGGGAGCTTCTCTTCTTCTGCTGCAGCTGACAGCATGATATCAAGTCTTTATAGCAGACTGTGAGGAAGTTCACTTTGCATAGAGAAGGACACTGACAGGCTATAAAAGAAGGATGAACTCTGCTGTTTTCAGTAGTCAAAGCTGTGAGTTGTGTTGTGAATCTATATTTTGACATGTAAAGAAAAATGATCTATTAAATTATTAATTTAAAGCCTAATGTTTTTATTCTTCACAAAATTATGAACAATTCAGAGTGACAGTTACACTTAGGTGAAAGGAATTATTTAATGTTCCCAGTCTCAACTACATATTGGAGAACACCAGAGCTGCAATAAAAATTGTCTGAATGAGGAGGTTTTATTGAGACTGTTTTTCTGTGTGTTGAAGATGTTGAACTGAAGCTGATTCTGTGAAAGTGAAAAGCAGAACACCTAGTATTGACTTAGTTTGACATGTTGAGTTTTTGTACAGCTCTGTGGCTTCCTGTGTCACTGTGGCCTTCGAGCACAATAATAAACAGCAGAATCTTCAGCCGTCAAGCTGTTCATCTGCAGATACACCTGGTCCACGTTGTTGTCTCTGGAAATGGTGAAGCGATTCTTGACTGATGTGGAATAAGCTTTAGTGGCTCCACTCGGAGCAGAAATGTGGGCAACCCACTCCAGTCCTTTTCCTTCAGCTTGTCTGATCCAGGCGATATCAGCATCATCATCTGATATTCCTGCATATGTACAGGTCAGTTTGTGGGATTCTCCAGGGCGCTTTACCACTGGTTCAGACTCAGTCAGAGTCTGACTGCAAACACCTGGAGAGAAAAGTAGTGTTATCATCACAGAGCTGAAATATGAACCTTTTCAAAGAACAGGAGGAGTGCAGAAGTATGTATTCACCAGAAATCCATGATAGCATCAGAAACATTATACATGTAGCTGAAGTCATGCTGGAAATGTGTTGTATGTCTGGTCAGTGGTTTGGTCTCTCTTCTTCAGTCTGCAGTGAGATAAATAAAGATGGAGGAGATGAAGATTTGCATGGACTCCTCCTCACACTGCTTTTTTATTTTGACATCATTAGTGGCTGAACAAGACACAAAGACAGAGATCACGACAAGATTCAAAAGAAGTGCCTCAAAAAGAAAATATCAAACTGTTCTATATTCTGATGTAAAAAGGAGCTCTGAAAAGACTCTATAATGGTGAGAGTTTTTAGCTCTTGTATTAAATATGTTACCAGTTCATGAATTACAGACAGGTGTTTTTTTCTCTGTCAGGTTTAATGTATCTACCAGAAGCTGCTATAACATCATATGTCGTCTGGTGTCTGTAGGGATGAATGTATCCATGTAAAGGGATCACAGTGTTGCAAAGCTGCAGAAAAATAGTCATATAACTGTGGGAAATCATTGATATGTCTGGCAGTTGCATGTCATCACCACTAGACTACACTAAACAATGGGACATTTTCCACCATCCATTTACTAGTTGAAACTTGGCATGTTTCTGTGACATGCAGTTTAAATTTGCAGTAACATTACTGATGTGTGCTGACTGTACTCAAGTACAACCTGTAGGTCTGTTGTTCTTCTTGCCTTCTCAGAGAGAAGATGTGAATGTTTATTGTCAACCTTCACTGTGTCAGTGATTCATTACAATAATCCAACAAACACTGGTGTAAGACAAAGAAGGAATATGCTGAAAATGTGGTTAATGATGCACATCCATGAAAGAATGCTGCAGTATGTAACCTGACATACTGCAGTGCATTTCTTAATGCAGCATGTAAGTAATGGTAAGGGATATCTATTTATCTCTTAAATATGTGATGTATCAGTTATAGTAATGTTAGAGTATTTAAACTGAGGAAGATAACTGCTATTAGATTTATTTAAGAACCATTTATACAAGCTAAAGCCTGCTTCCCTTTTCACTGTGACATGTGTTGAAATCATTAGTGGTCTGAGGGCTCCTCCTCTGGTGGCTTCATGTTACAAGTGTTCAGGCACTGAGGGGTTTTTGTTCAGGTCTACTGATGCTTTGTGTCACTGTGGCTCTCTGGCACAGTAATACACAGCAGTGTCTTCAGGCTGCACATTCTGTCCGTTTAGAGTCACTGTCTTGCTGGAAGAGTCTGTGCTGATACTGAACTTGTTCTTCAGTGAATCTTTGTAGTATGTGGTGGATCCAGCTGCCATTCCAATCCACTCCAGTCCTTTCCCTGCAGGCTGTCTGATCCAAGCTGTCCAGTAGCCACTAACAGAATACGAGACCTGACAGGTGATGGTCAGACGTTGACCTGGCTGCACAGTCACAGAGGCTGGCTGTGTCAACTGTTCACACTTCACACCTGTTAAAAAGAAAAAATATTTTGTAACAGATTAAGAAGTTATAGAGCAAAAGAAGAACTGTTGACTTTGACAAATCCAGAGAGACTCACATCCAGCTGCCAACAGCAGCAGCAGAGCTACAGAGAACATGGTTTATGTTGAAACTGACGTGCTGTGAACTCCACTGACAGCCTGATGTGATGTTTTTATAGCTGAGTAACAAGGAAGCTCACTGAGTTTGCATAGAATCAAACATATGAAGCATCAATGTTGGTCTAACTGGAGCCAATAGAAGAGTCTGTTCAGTGTTATTGTATCTGCAGAGTGACAACAAATCACCTCTGATAATTTAATTCATTACACACTGTAACATTTTGTCTTAGTGTTAATTTTGTTTTATGGTACAAAATGCATGCCTGAATATATAGTACTGATGCTTCTGGTTTGCAGTATTAAACAGAAAAAACTTAAATGGTAAATGGCCACAAAACGGCTTTAGTGTTAACATGAAGTTAACATTAATCACTGTTTTCAACATGTTTTGGATTGTGAACATTTCAGGTTTCTATTTATCTTCAGATCCAGCCAATTCCTCCCTCTGCAGGTGTGAAAAGACAACATGGAAAGGTCTGTGGATATTCTCATTTATCCAGGTCAATTCCATTCTGGCAACAATTAAATCGTAGGCAACTGGACTTTGATTCTGGACTTGACCTGAAAATCAAAGTCCAGTTGTCTACGATTTAATTGTTGCCAGAACAACATGGAAAGCAGATGTACTTTCACATCAGTAGAGATTTCAATAAGAGCATGGGGAAATGTCAAAACACAAAACACCTGGTAACTATTTGTATTGTAAATTACAGTAGTTAGATGCTAAAGAGATGGACAAGATGCAATTTTCTAACAGTATATTCAATTGAGAAACATTTTTAATGTGCGATTGTTTCAGTGGAAATCAGAATGTTTATTTTCTTGAATTGTCTTAAGTTTTTGGAGCAGATGACAGTTTTTATGCCCAAACTACAGATTGAATTAATATGATATACTATTTGCACCCAATTACTGCATACTTATGAATGGCGTTTATTTTGGTTTTTTGCAAATGTTATTGCCTCTCTCTTTTCATAGAACAGGAAAGTAACCTTTTAGAGGAAAGGTGAGGAGAGGAAACTTCCGGAGGAGCTTAGAGCGAGGAGACACAGGTGTAAAAATATAACAGCTGTTCAGTTACAAATTAGGAGAGTTGCTGATGATGTCTTTGTACTGAGGGAAGAAAAGTTCCTGTAGGTTTAAAAAGGGAACATGGAACACTGATATATTTTAAAATAGAATATCTTTTCTTCAAGAGCAGGCAAACTGTGAATTACTGAACAACTGAAAACTTTCCTAACACGGTCATGATTAGTTTATTAGAGGGAGCCTTTCTTAAATTTACTTAGTTACATTACTTTTATTTACTAAAATTATTTTTCTTCTTCAACACAGAAACACATTTTAAAGTAAGCTATTTCAGTGACAAACTGCCCATGACTTTCCTTAGTTATATCT
Source organism: Epinephelus lanceolatus (assembly GCF_041903045.1). Classification (NCBI taxonomy): domain Eukaryota; kingdom Metazoa; phylum Chordata; class Actinopteri; order Perciformes; family Serranidae; genus Epinephelus; species Epinephelus lanceolatus. The sequence goes on from NC_135751.1 coordinate 30,014,549, forward strand.
CCTATTGTCACCATGTTGAGTCACATGGTTGCTGGGTATTTGTACAGGTCTGTTGGTGGTTTCTATCACTGTGTCGCTCACACGCACACAGTAATACACAGCTGTGTCCTCAGGCTGCAGATTCTGTCCTGTTAAAGTCACTGAGCTTGTAGAAGTGCGTGTGTGGTAAAGGAACTTGTTTTTCAGAGCATTATTTTGGTAAAAGCTTCCTCCACCCCACCGATTACAAATCCAGTCCATTGGTTTTCCTTCACGCTGTCTGATCCAACCTGTTGCATAGCTGTCATCAGTCAAAGAATAACCAGAGACCTGACAGGTGATGGTCAAAGACTGTCCAGGCTGCACAACCATTGAGTCTGGCTGGATGAGATCAATACTGTTCACACCTGTGGAAAGACAATTCAACATTATCTCCATCATTCATCTGACTATTCAGTGTTTCTAATGTGTTTATTAGTGTGAATCCACTGAAAGCTCCTCACAGGATCCAGCTGCCAGCAGCAGTATCAGAGCTACAGAGAACATGGTTGATGTTGAAGCTGAACTGATGTGAGCTCTTCTGTCCTCTCACTGACACACACACACTTCACTTCTTTATGAGGCAACACACAAGGAGGCTGATTTACATACTGATGACAGTAAAGGTTTATTTGAATGAATCAAAATGAAGATGAAATGTTCAGGTGTTGTTCTTCATCTCACACAAAGAGAATACACCTTTTAGATTGTTGAGTAAAATATCTTTTTCTAGAATTGAACTCATTAAAATCACCATGAAGTTGGCTCAAGACTAATTCAGTTATGATACAGGTAATAACTGCAGGTGTTTTAGATAAAGATGTCATGAAAGAGACACTGATGTTTGAGGATTTACTTTTATTGTCCTGTCACAAGCTATTTAAACCAAGTTGTCAGCTGAAGTTGTTTCATCACGTGACAGATTCTTATACATATCATGATGTATCAGTGATGGTGATTCAAGAGAATTTAATATGATGAAAACAGTTGCTGTTAAATTAGATTAAGAATTGTTTTTAATAAAATCTAAAGACTGTTTCTCTCTGTACTGTAACAGTGAGCTGGTGTTGAAATCATTAGTGGTCTGAGGGCTCCTCCTCTGGTGGCTTCATGTTACAAGTGTTCAGGCACTGAGGGGTTTTTGTTCAGGTCTACTGATGCTTTGTGTCACTGTGGCTCTCTGGCACAGTAATACACAGCAGTGTCTTCAGGCTGCACATTCTGTCCGTTTAGAGTCACTGTGTTGCTGGAAGAGTCTAAGCTGATACTGAACTTGTTCTTCAGTGAATCTTTATAGTATGTGGTGGATCCAGCAGCTGCTCCAATCCACTCCAGTCCTTTCCCTGCAGGCTGTCTGATCCAAGCTGTGTAGTAGCTGCCCACAGAATAAGAGACCTGACAGGTGATGGTCAGACGTTGACCTGGCTGCACAGTCACAGAGGCCGGCTGTGTCAACTGTTCACACTTCACACCTGTTAAAAAGAGAAAATGTTTTGTAACAAATGATCAAATTAACAAAAGAAGAACTGTTGACTTTGACAAATCCAGAGAGACTCACATCCAGCTGCCAACAGCAGCAGCAGAGCTACAGAGAACATGGTTTATGTTGAAACGGACGTGCTGTGAACTCCACTGACAGCCTGATGTGATGTTTTTATAGCTGAGTAACAAGGAAGCTCACTGAGTTTGCATAGAATCAAACATATGAAGCATCAATCTTGGTCTAACTGGAGCCAATAGAAGAGTCTGTTCAGTGTTATTATATCTGCAGAGTGACAACAAATCACCTCTGCTTTACATTTGATCCATTTTGCATGCAACCATTGCTAACTTTGTTTTACTGTCAATATCTTGTATCATGTACTTACTGCATTTATTAATTCATTTACTGCTTCACTTACTGTACTGACATGATTACTGTATTTGCTGTACACAGACATAAAGTGACAGCAGCCAGAATCATGTCAATTAAATAGTATAAAAACTTCAGTCTGATGCGGCTGGTTTGAATAAATTCCTTTTAACAGTTTCAGTGTTTGTAGTTGTTGGAAAACAGCTGCTCAGGAACTGAAATGTTTCACAAACTGCAGTAAAATAAATATTTCAATGGCGGTGAAAACTTTGGTAGTTTTTACATTTCTGAGTTACTTTTTGTGTTAATCAACACTGATTACCTTTATCTGTGTGGTTGTGTCACATATATATGCACATTCCTTTATTGCAACAAACTGTCAGTATTGTCTCACATCTTTTCTGGATATTTCTCTGCAGACACAATAATAATTCTTTGATTATTCTATTAACACAATTTGAATATAAAAAACCTCCCTATATCTTTTATGTTGAGAAATAATATCCCTCAGTTTTCAGGACTTCATAATGCAGGGACAAAGATGAATTCATGGTTTCATACAGGAAATGTTTCTCATGGAAACTATAGGATATCAAAAGACATATAATACAGAATATAAGAATTAAAAACATGATGTAATGTATTTTAATGTAAATAATACTGATACTAATGATATAAACAAATTCATCATAAATTCTCAATGCTTGTGCAGCCTGGAAGATACTGTAGGTTTTTGTACAGCTGCTCAACCAACTCCAGTCACTGTGTGTCTCCAGCACAATAATAAACAGCAGAATCTTCAGTCTTCAGACTGTTCATCTGCAGATACACCTGCTGTCTGCTGTTGTCTCTGGAGATGGTGAACCGGCCTTTGACTGACTGAGAGTAGAATTTGCTGCTACTGCTACTACTGATATAAGCAATCCACTCCAGTCCTTTTCCAGGAGCCTGTCTGATCCAGTTCATGCTGTAGCCACCAAAGTTAAATCCAGAGGCTGTACAGGTCAGTCTGTGAGATTCTCCAGGCCTTTTAGTCACTGGTTCAGATTCTGTCAGAGTCTGACCATCAACACCTGTCAAACAAAAGTTTATGCATGTCATGCGTTACATTGGAAGCACAAATAAAATGTGTCTCATCAAGATCAAGTAAAATCTTCACCTGCCCAGCAGATAGTTAAAAGCAGCAGTCCTGTCCTATAGTCCATCATGTTAAACTGTGTGTCCACTGTTCTCTGTCCTCCTCTCTGCAGTCAGATAAGTAGAGGTGGAAGATATCTGAGTTTTGCATTGACTCCTCCTTTTTCATAATCAGAGTCTTCTGTTCAATCTCTCCTTAAAATTCATTTTCATATTCTGGCTTTTTTCCCTAACTAACAGTATTTGTTTGATTATTTTAAAGAATCATTTCTGTCATCATCTCTCATGACAACCTGATGTTATTATTATCCTTGTTTAACTGTAAGTCTCTTTTTTTAACATTTGAACTTTTTTCTTGCTGTGAGACGTCCAATGCAATGTAAAAATAATGGAAAATTGCTGCTGTTTATAAATATATAAGAAACAAATGTTTCAGTGCATGTAGTCTGAAAATCAACTTGAAGGCTTGGTTTGAAAAAGGCAAACATTTCATGTCACCTGACATGACAACATGAAAATTGACATTTTGTTTTTCCATTTAATTTTTGCTGTGCTACTGCTTGTGCCTTGTAATTTTGAATGTTTTTCTTGTTAATGAATCTTATGCACAATATTTAAAGATGAGAAATCAATTTTAAACCACTAAAACACAGTGTATAAATGCTGCCACCACTAAAGACTACATCCTAAAGACAGCTCAGCTACATGTCATATCTTAATTTCATTACACATCTGATTGTAGCATTTTTCACACACTTTCATGAACAACCTTCATTTGCATTTTGTTGAAGAATCTTTAAATTTAAACTGAATCAGCTGATGGTGTAAACAGTGTGTCTTCCAGAGGGAGCATGAAGAGAAGTCATTTATTATGTAAGGAACATAATTGTTTCAGTGAAAGAGCTTATATAGACTTTTATTCCACCATCTACATGGTTAATTTAATGATAGGATTTACTGTATAAAATGTCATAAAACTCATGAAGTTAGTGCAGGTTAATGTAAAAAATAAAGTAATGTATGACACAGAGCTCAGCCAAGCAAGACATTACTGTAGTTCAACTCATGTTGTGATCACAGTCAGGTTGTCTTCTTATAAGTGCAGATGTTGCCATGAGTCATGGTAAACTGTCCCAAAACACTGAGACATACTTTATCATTTGTTAACTGGACGTCATTCAGTGGAAATTGTGTTTTCAAAGCCCTGACATGCTTCAGTGCTTCTCATACAGACATCAGTGTTGTTCAGTGTTTGTACAGCTTTGTAGTCTCATGTGTCACTGTGGCTCTCGTGCACAATAATAAACTGCCGAGTCTTCTTCTTTCACACTCTTCACCTCTAAGTACACAAGATTTCTGGAAGTGTCTTTGGTGATGGAAAACTGGCCTTGGAGACTCTGGGCAAATATAGTGCCAGTTCCACCATCAATGCGTCCGATCCATTCCGGTCCTTTCCCTGGTTTCTGATGGATCCAGTGCAGCCAAGCCAGAGACAGTCCTTCCACTTTACAGGACAGAGTGACTGATCCTCCAGCTCTGCTGACCACTGGCTCTGAGGAGGTGAGCGACTGGCCCTGAGCAGCTGAAAGACACACAGAGTTTAGATAACCAGGGAGCCAGCAGACATCCAAAGATCCTTCTCTCCTCCTCCACAGGACACCGACTTCACTCACCCGAAATTAGAGCCAAGAGGACGACACTCTGTACAACTGTCATGGTGGGAACTTGACTGAGTCTAAACCTGTAAAGGCTGTTATGGTGGATATATACTGTGTAGACAGAATGGGTGGGGATTGTACATCAGTGTGTGGATTTACATTTTAGCAGTTGGAGTTTGTGAAGGAGTGCTGGACTCTGAGAGAGAGAGAGAGTTCAAAACAGACTGAGACACCAGCATTAAAGATGTTGTTCAGTGTTTCTCCTTTTCTTAATTTACACAACATGCTGCACTGTCAGTCTCACTAGTTAGCTTAAGAAGTGATTGGTCACCTCAGTGAGGTGGATTACTGCTAACAGAGGAAGAATGTGACAAAGTAAGACATAGTTTTTCCTCTATCAGCCCAAGAAGTGAAAGTTTGTCTCATTGCAGTATCACTTATTCATTCAGCTTTCATCACAATGTCTCTCAGGCACAAGAACAAACAGCAGGTTCTTTAGTCTCCTGGCTGTTTATCTTGTAATCTATATGAGATGGTGAGCAAAAAGAAAGTAAGCTCACAGTAGATGTGAGTATGAAGCTGCAGTTCAGGGTTTGAATGTCAGACAGTTGATATTAATGAGAATCGCTCGCCCTGTGTGCCTGGGGGGTGCGGGGTCTCCTCGTGCTCCCTGGGCCTGGGGCGGCGTGGCCGGTCCCCCCTGGGGGGCTGTTTCCGCCCCTGGTGGTGCGGGGTGGGTGGGCTCCTCCCTCCCCCCCCCTTCGCTCCGCTCCCGCCCTTCCCCCTCTCTCCTCCCTCCCCCCTCTCCTTGTCCCTCCCTGCTCCTCTCTCCCAGGGGGGCGGGGGTCCTCCCCCGGGCTGGGGGGCCTGGTGTGGGGGCTGGGTGCTGCCCGCGGGGGGTGTTCTGGTGCTGCGCAGTGTGGGCCTGCCCGTTGGTGTGCGGCCGGCGGTGGGGGGCGGGCCGGATGGGCTGGGGGTCTGGCTTTGGGTCTGGGGGGGTACTGGCGGGGTTGCGGGTTGGCCTGTGCTCCTGCACGTCGGGGTTTGGGGGGGCTGGGTGGGGCCCGTCGTCCGTGCACCCTGGTGGTGCGCCTCGTCCTTCTGCTGGGGGTCGATTTGCTGCAGGCGGTGTGGCCCAGGTCGGGACCACTGCGGGGGCCAGACGCTGCAGTTGCTTGGGGGGCGGGGTTGGGTGGGGGCCCGCTGGGTTTCCTTGGGGCCCGCCTGGCCCGCTGTCCATGGGCGCTGGGGGCCTCGCGGCGCCGGGGTCTGGTTGGCGCCACCTTCTAGCCCCTCTCATCCATCCCTCCAGCCTTTGGGCCGGGCCTACACTGGCCTGGCCTCCCAAAACAACATTTAGTTCACTCACCACACATTCCACAGTTTTAATGCACCACATACACTCACTCTTCGAGGTGCAGACCACGGATGGATTGGGGGGCTTCATGACAGGGCAGGCTATGGGACAGTGGTGTCCGGTAGCCCTCCATGCTGCCCCCCGGCCCATCCTTATCTGTTCTCCAATTTTAAAGCACCACATACACCTACATCTTGTGGGACAGATGGGAACAGGTTCCAGGTGCCTTATGGCTGCACGGGCTGCAGGACAGCAGTGTGCTGTAGCCATCAGCCTTGCCCCCACCTGTCTCCTATGTCCCTCAATTTTAATGCACCACATTCACATTCACGGTGTAGGGTTAATGTTTCTCCGTCAGGGATCGGAGAATCATAGTAAGAGGGGGGGTGGTGGGTTTACACACACTGTAGATACGCATGGCGTGGCTCGTGGGGCCCGGCCCTCCTGGGCTGAGGGTTGGAGCCAGGGAGCCCATTTACATCATGGTGGTGTTGCTGGGTTCCCGGTGTCTGGGGGGTCCCGTGGCCCTGTGGTGTTCCTGCCGGGGTTCTACCTCCTGACCGGCTGTGGTTTTTAGGCCCTCTGCCAGAGGGTCCCGATGGGGGAATGACTGCTCGTGGTGGGCCGCTCTCTCCTGTGTGTTGGTGGAGGCCCGTCCTGGGGGGTTCGGGCGGGTGGCCCTTCGCGGTCCCCTGGTTCCCGATGCGCCGGGGACATATGCCTTGCAGCATCGCCGCCTCCGCGTCGGGTGATGGATGGGCGGGCCCTACTGCCCCGCCTGTCTGGGGTGTGTCTCTGGCTCTCTGGGTGTGCCGGCCATTGCTGCCCTGGGTCCTTGGGCCTGCGTGGTGTCCTGCGGCCTCTGCGGCTCCCTGGTCTTGGGGTCTGGGCACTCCTGCGGTCTTGGGGTGCCATACCGCCCCCCTTCCCCCACAGGGCTGGCCCTGGACCCTGGTGATGGTTTTCATAAACACATTGGGAGGGTTCAAATACACGCATGCATGTTCGATACTTCAGCTCCGTGACACATCGCAAAGAACCGATGGGATCACTCCAAAGGGGCCCACTTGCTTCTCAAACCTACCACACCGCGCTGGCAACTCTTCTCTACAATCGGGCTTTCCCCTCCACCAAGACTCTCACATTTTTGGTGTTCAGTATAGACTTCTCTTTTGTTTTTGTTTTTCAGTACAGTATAGTAGACATGTATATGTTTATTTTTGATAATCTGCGTGGAGCACAACCACCTCAAGGCCACAATACATCAGCTACACTGCCTGTTTCTCCCCTGTTTTTTTGTTTGTTTGTTTATTTGTTTGTTTGTTTTTCCTCCTTCTTCTCCGCATGCACTGTCGCTATATAACTCAGGACTTAAGCACCTGCCCCCTCCCCCTTGCTTGTTTCCTTACTTTCCCCTTGACACACTTTGGTGTATCACGGCCCTCTCTGACTCATATTAGGAAGTTTTTTCCAATAAAGGCTGTTAGGCTAGTCTCCAGGGAGGGTGGGTGACGGTCACAACCACGCATTATGGGTATAAAATACTTGACTGCAAGATTAACAGTGCATCAATCTTCACAAGAAGCTTACACCCTTTTGTGGCGCTAAGCTATGAAGACCAATGCAGACAAGTAGGAAAAAAAACAAAAAACAAAAAAGATATTAATGAGAACAGCAGATCTGAGTTTCTCCTCACCGTGACAGAGGAGAGAGAAACTTGACACTGACTGCCATCTAGTGTTTTAATATCCAGAACTGCAGCATTATCTTTCACTACAATGTTGTGTCCTGCTTCATATGTCATATAATAAATACATTTATGTGGCTTAAATATGTACATGTAGCATTTCTTTCAATCATACTGTACATTGATTTCAGCAGATTGTTTCACTGTCTCTGGCTGTTATGTGAGGTAGTAGTGATTACAATGACACATTTTGTTTAATTTATGTGTTTAATTGTTGCTAGATAACATTGTTTCTTTAAGATTTTATTAAAAAATACAACACCTGCTGTCTGTTGTTGTCTCTGGAGATGGTGAACTGGCCTTTGACTGACTGAGAGTAATAGATGCGGTCACTATCATGCTCAATAATAGCAACCCACTCCAGTCCTTTTCCTTCAGCTTGTCTGATCCAGGCGATATCAGCATCATCATCTGATATTCCTGCATATGTACAGGTCAGTTTGTGGGATTCTCCAGGGCGCTTTACCACTGGTTCAGACTCAGTCAGAGTCTGACTGCAAACACCTGGAGAGAAAAGTAGTGTTATCATCACAGAGCTGAAATATGAACCTTTTCAAAGAACAGGAGGAGTGCAGAAGTATGTATTCACCAGAAATCCATGATAGCATCAGAAACATTATACATGTAGCTGAAGTCATGCTGGAAATGTGTTGTATGTCTGGTCAGTGGTTTGGTCTCTCTTCTTCAGTCTGCAGTGAGATAAATAAAGATGGAGGAGATGAAGATTTGCATGGACTCCTCCTCACAGTGCTTTTTTATTTTGACATCATTAGTGGTTGAACAAGACACAAAGACAGAGCTCACTGAGAACAGAACTCTTAATAATTTCTTCACATGCAGTTAATTTGGGGTGAGTTGTGGAACAATCAGTGATCATTTCTGACTTGTGGTTTTACATATAACACAGACTGATCAGTGAGTAAAAAACACAACCATGAGTATTAGAGATAAACCAGCCTTTGTGTCCATGTGTCTGATACAATCTCACAGAAGTGGATGGCCTCAAAGAGAAAATATAAAACTGTTTAATATTTTGATGTTAAAAAGAGCTCTGAAAAGACTCTGACATGGTGAGACTTGTTCAGCCTTTATACTAAATATTTTGCCAGTACACTAATTACGGACAGGTGTCTTTGGTTTTTATCAAGTTTAATGTATCTACCAGAAGCTGCTATAACATCATATGTCGTCTGGTGTCTGTAGGGATGAATGTATCCATGTAAAGGGATCACAGTGTTGCAAAGCTGCAGAGAAATAGTCATATAACTGTGGGAAATCAGTGATATGTCTTCACTTACACCAATAAATGAAGAACACATATACTATATCAGGGACACACTGCCAATAACTTTATTTATTTTTATCTCTCATTATCAGCATGTGTGTGTGGTTGAGTCACATGGTTGCTGGGTATTTGTGCAGGTCTGTTGGTGGTTTGTATCACTGTGGGGTAACGCACACAGTAATACACAGCTGTGTCCTCAGGCTGCAGATTCTGTCCTGTTAATGTCACTGAGCTTGTAGACGTGCGTGTGTGGTAAAGGAACTTGTTTTTCCAGAGCATTATTTTGGTAAACGCTTCCTCCACCCCACCGATGTATAATCCAATCCATTGGTTTTCCTTCACGCTGTCTGATCCAACCTGTTACATAGCTGTTATCAGTCATAGAATAACCAGAGACCTGACAGGTGATGGTCAAAGACTGTCCAGGCTGCACAACCATTGAGTCTGGCTGGATGAGATCAATACTGTTCACACCTGTGGAAACACAAATCAACATTATCTCCATCATTCATCTGACTATTCAGTGTTTCTAATGTGTTTATTAGTGTGAATCCACTGAAAGCTCCTCACAGGATCCAGCTGCCAGCAGCAGTATCAGAGCTACAGAGAACATGGTTGATGTTGAAGCTGAACTGATGTGAGCTCTTCTGTCCTCTCACTGACACACACACACTTCACTTCTTTATGAGGCAACACACAAGGAGGCTGATTTACATACTGATGACAGTAAAGGTTTATTTGAATGAATCAAAATGAAGATGAAATGTTCAGGTGTTGTTCTTCATCTCACACAGAGAGAATACACCTTTTAGATTGTTGAGTAAAATATCTTTTTCTAGAATTTAACTCATTAAAATCACCATGAAGTTGGCTCAAGACTAATTCAATTATGATACAGGTAATAACTGCAGATGTTTTAGATAAAGATGTCATGAAAGAGACACTGATGTTTGAGGATTTACTTTTATTCTCCTGTCACAAGCTATTTAAACCAAGTTGTCAGCTGAAGTTGTTTCATCATTTGACAGATTCATATACATATTGTATTTAGTGCATTTAGTGATGGGAAAAATTCATGATTTTTCATGTTCCGCTGTCACATCTGTAAATGCTGTATGTTGAGTGTTATCAGATGCCATTTATATGTACACAGGTATTGTATGGACTGAAATATTATTATCATGTTGATGCGTCAGAAGTTTATAAGGGGAAGTGACGCACGGACTGGGAAGAACAATGAGCAGTCGGCGTTTGGAGGTGTGTGAGTTTTCCCGTCTTTTAGGATTAAAACGAATTCCGTGGATTATTTTTTTGTTCCTTGTGGGATTACGTCAAGACACAACCTTTCTGCCAAGCGGGACGAGTGGTGAGATTGCGTGGTTCTTTGTCTATTTTTTTGTGAACTGCGGCGCTTCATTACGCTCGAACCAACTTCCCTTTAATAGCCTATACATATTTTTTCTTTTTTGCCGGCTTCTGGGACTTTGATTGACTGTGAGATTATGTGGGTTATTTTTGTGAACGTTGTGAACTTTGGATATGGAGGAAAAAGTGTTTGTTAACCTCTGAATTGTTTGTTGAACCGGCGACCACGCGGCTATTGTTTGGTGTTATTTCCGTCCGGACGCGGACATGATTTAATTTTTTGCACTAAAGATTGATAATTAATTCACCTATATGTGCATCATTCGTTAATCTTCAATTTTTTCTGAATGTTTTAAAACCACAAAGTGTGAGAATGTGTTTATTTTTGTGATAAAGCCGATTAATTAATCTCTCTTGTGTGTGTTGAACACCGCGCACCTGATCCGCACTTACTGAACTTTATTGATTTGATGTAATTAATTACAACATTGGGTTTTTTACGATCATATTATGACTCACTTTAGGGGGCACGTCATTTCATTGTGTCTGCACTTGTAGAAATTGAAAGTAGTTTAAATTCACCAACTTGATTTTTGTGCTGTCTTTGGCCATTTTATGAAAAAGTGATGTTTATTGTGTGCGTTAGGGTTTCCTTATGTTTAGTGATTTGTAATAGTATTTCTCAAGAACACTTTTTTCAATTTGTACAGTGAGAGGTGCAGAGATATTATTTATTACATATGTGTTATGTTTATGTTTTACATAACACATATTTATGACGTGTTATGTAAAACATAAAATACAAATCATTAGTTATAACATTATACAGAAAATACAGCATTACATTTCATAGAAATACAAAAAAAATACTTGATGCTTTTGCTCTAACAGCCTGAAAGAAGAAGTGCACTGTAGGTTTTTGTACAGCTGCTCAAGCAACTCCAGTCACTGTGGCTCTCGAGCACAATAATAAACAGCAGAATCTTCAGTCTTCAGACTGTTCATCTGCAGATACACCTGCTGTCTGCTGTTGTCTCTGGAGATGGTGAACCGGCCTTTGACTGACTGAGAGTAGTAGATGCGGTCACTATCATACTCTATAACTGCAATCCACTCCAGTCCTTTTCCAGGAGCCTGTCTGATCCAGTGCATCCAGTAGCTACTAATGTCTAATCCAGAGGCTGTACAGGTCAGTCTGTGAGATTCTCCAGGCCTTTTAATCGCTGGTTCAGATTCTGTCAGAGTCTGACCATCAACACCTGTCAAGACAGCAAGAAAACCGTGACATGTCAGAAACACAAATGAGAACTGTGTCAAGTCAAGATCAGGTAAAACCTTCACCTGCCCAGCAGATAGTTAAAAGCAGCAGTCCTGTCCTATAGTCCATCATGTTAAACTGTGTGTCCACTGTTCTTTGTCCTCCTCTCTGCAGTCAGATAAGTAGAGGTGGAAGATATCTGAGTTTTGCATTGACTCCTCCTCACAGGGAGCAGAGAGCTGTCTCTTGCTGGTATGTGCAGCTGGTTTATGCCAGGTGTCCTGTGGTGATCAGGGGCCTGAAGGACATGATTCACTGGAGTTTTTTTTTACGTCCTGTACTTTATCATGTGAAAACTGGCAGTTTTAGACAGCCATGTTTGTCACTTCCTAGAAGCAGAAACTAACCCTGGTCATGTTGCAGCTACTGTCATGCAGAAAATCATTATCATGAGGTAAACAAAACCCACACACAGGCATGTAATCCAGAGGACATCAAACAAGATACAAATTAAATGAATAGGAGTGCTGAAATGTGAACTCACTTGTGGGTTTCAGGACTCATTCCTGGGGCAGTCTAATAGCTACAAACATATTGAAGAAATGAGGTGAAGAATGAGGGAGGATTAGTTTATTAGTAAAACAGTGCTGACTTCTGCCAGCTAGAAGGTCTGCAGAAGCTAACCAGAACAGAGGCTGTTTCAACTGAGCAAAACAGGGATATTGTTGGTGACACTGTGTTTAAGTCTTTAAGAATGGAAGGAATTTGGTTGGAGGATAAAAATTGAATGTTTTGTTTCTGAGGTTTAGGTCCCCGACACAATTGGCATGTTAGACACAAGGAAAATAAGTCTTTAGTACATTAAAGATAATTGTTTTTCTTATGATAAATAGTAACTAAATTTCTTTAAGGCTCGTAAACTACATCAGTTATTACACAAACAAAGGCACATCTCACACAAAGAGAAGGTGGAACTGTCACGGTCCTGGCTGTGTCACTAGTTTCCCTGTGTTTGGTTTTTCCTTGCCCTCTGTTTCCCCTCCCCCTGTCTGTCTCTCTGTGTGTCTGTGCTGTGGAGTGGGAAACCCCTCACTCTCCTGGGTTACATTCATTCAACTCACCTGCTCCCTGCTGCTCACCTGAGGACCATCCAGTAATCAGCCTTGCAGTATAAAACACCAACTCTCCTCTCCAATCCTCGCCAGGTTGTTGAGTCTTGTGGTGCAGTTACGCTTCAGGCCGCTGTGGAATTGTGAATTCAACTTAGACTTTTGTTTGTAAATTTTCTCGTGGATACTTACCTTGTGTTTGCCTCTGTCACGGGATCACCGCCCACCATTTGTCCACCTGTTTGTCTTTCTGCCAGGCTCCCAGCCAGCCAAACCCCTCCAACCTTCTTCCTCTACGGCCACATTCATAATCCTGGCAATATGACCCCATTTTTTCCACTGTCTTTCTGAGTGTGTGTTCTGTGTTTAGGTTCGCCTTGTTGATTGTAACAGGATCTTGAATTTCTGACAAAAAACCTTTCTGTAGTTCGGCTATTTAACATCACCATGAAGTTGGCTCAAGACTATAATTTAGTTAGTCACAAATGCAGTTATGATTCAGACAACAAATGCATTGTTTTTGTTTTAATAACAATTTCATGGAAGAAATACTGTCCTTTTGAGGATTCATTTGTAATAGAGTTAGATTAGGAGTTATAAAAAGTTGAAAACTGAATTATTCTATCTCAAAAATATATACATACAGTGATGTATTGGTTATTGTAATGTTAGCGTATTTTAAAATTGAGGAAGACAGCTGCTTTTAGATTTATTTAAGAACCATTTATACAAGCTAAAGCCTGCTTCCCTTTTTACTGTAACAATAAACAACAGTGAGCTGGTGTTGAAATCATTAGTGGTCTGAGGGCTCCTCCTCTGGTGGCTTCATGTTACAAGTGTTCAGGCACTGAGGGGTTTTTGTTCAGGTCTACTGATGCTTTGTGTCACTGTGGCTCTCTGGCACAGTAATACACAGCAGTGTCTTCAGGCTGCACATTCTGTCCGTTTAGAGTCACTGTGTTGCTGGAAGAGTCTGAGCTGATACTGAACTTGTTCTTCAGTGAATCTTTGTAGTATGTGGTGTATCCAGAAGCTGCCATTCCAATCCACTCCAGTCCTTTCCCTGCAGGCTGTCTGATCCAAGCTGTGTAGTAGCCTAGAGAATAAGAGACCTGACAGGTGATGGTCAGACGTTGACCTGGCTGCACAGTCACAGAGGCTGGCTGTGTCAACTGTTGACACTTCACACCTGTGGAGGAAAACATGTTGAATATTGAATGAGTGTAATAAGAGTGAACAGTCAGTGTGCTGTGATCATACTGTCAGTGTCTCTGCCTCAGTGAGACTCACAGGATCCAGCAGCCAGCAGCAGCAGCAGAGCTACAGAGAACATGGTTGGTATTGAAGGTGATCTGATGGGAGCTTCTCTTCTTCTGCTGCAGCTGACAGCATGATATCAAGTCTTTATAGCAGACTGTGAGGAAGTTCACTTTGCATATAGAAGGACACTGAAAGGCTATAAAAGAAGGATGAACTGTTTTCATTAGTCAAAGCTGTGTGTTATGAATCTTTCTTTTGATGTGAAAAATACGTATTTATTACATAAATAACTTAAAGTCTGACAGTGACAGTTACACTTAGGTGAAAGGAATATTTAATGTTCCCAGTCTCAACTACATATTGGAGAACACCAGAGCTGCAATAAAAATTGTCTGAATGAGGAGGTTTTATTGAGACTGTGTTTCTCTGAATGTGTTGAAGATGCTGAACTGAAGCTGATTCTGTGACAGTGAAAAGCAGAACGCCTAGTATTGACTTAGTTTGACATGTTGAGTTTTTGTACAGCTCTGTGGCTTCCTGTGTCACTGTGGCTCTCGAGCACAATAATAAACAGCAGAATCTTCAGCCGTCAAGCTGTTCATCTGCAGATACACCTGGTCCACGTCGTTGTCTCTGGAAATGGTGAAGCGATTCTTGACTGACGTAGAATAAGCTTTAGTGCCTCCACTCGGAGCAGAAATGAAGGCAACCCACTCCAGTCCTTTTCCTTCAGCTTGTCTGATCCAGGCGATATCTGCGCTGCTATCTGATATTCCTGCATATGTACAGGTCAGTTTGTGGGATTCTCCAGGGCGCTTTACCACTCGTTCAGACTCAGTCAGAGTCTGACTGCAAACACCTGGAGAGAAAAGTAGTGTTATCATCACAGAGCTGAAATATGAACCTTTTCAAAGAACAGGAGGAGAGCAGAAGTATGTATTCACCAGAAATCCATGATAGCATCAGAAACATTATACATGTAGCTGAAGTCATGGTGGAAATGTGTTGTATGTCTGGTCAGTGGTTTGGTCTCTCTTCTTCAGTCTGCAGTGAGATAAATAAAGATGGAGGAGATGAAGATTTGCATGGACTCCTCCTCACAGTGCTTTTTTATTTTGACATCATTCGTGGTTGAACAAGACACAAAGACAGAGATCACTGAGAACAGAACTCTTAATAATTTCTTCACATGCAGTTAATTTGGGGTGAGTTGTGGAACAATCAGTGATCATTTCTGACTTGTGGTTTTACATATAACACAGACTGATCAGTGAGTAAAAAACACAACCATGAGTATTAGAGATAAACCAGCCTTTGTGTCCATGTGTCTGATACAATCTCACAGAAGTGGATGGCCTCAAAGAGAAAATATAAAAAACTGTTTAATATACTGATGTTAAAAAGAGCTCTGAAGACACTCTGACATGGTGAGACGTGTTCAGCCTTTATACTAAATATTTTGCCAGTACACTAATTACAGACAGGTGTCTTTGGTTTTTCATCAGGTTTAATGTATCTACCAGAAGCTGCTATAACATCATATGTCGTCTGGTGTCTGTAGGGATGAATGTATCCATGTAAAGGGATCACAGTGTTGCAAAGCTGCAGAGAAATAATCATATAACTGTGGGAATTTATTGATATGTCTGGCAGTTGACTTACACCAATAAATGAAGAACACATATACTATATCAGGGACACACTGCCAATAACTTTATTTATTTATATCTCTCATTATCAGCATGTGTGTGTGGTTGGACAGTTTATAGAGATACATATACAGTCAATGGTTTTGTCAACACATCACTGTGAGTTATATCATTCTTTTACATCATGATCATATATATTTTTGATAATGCAGATTCTTTTCAAGTTATTCAACTGTAACTTTTATTTATATTCAGATTAGAGGTATTTATCATTCTCTTTGGCAGCATTTGTTTAACCATCCATATCCTGGATATATTGTCCAAATATATTCTCAACACTGTTAAAAATCAATAATGGGAACATTATTAACAATTACATTGAAAAACAGGATGTAACAAACCACAACATCTGCTGTGTCTTTCATAGTGTCTTAGTTTGTGTTGTACCAAGTCTTATCTTCGACTGCCACCTGTAGGTCTTTGTGAAAAAAATGTCTGTGGAGTTTTTGTACAGCCTCTCTGCTTCTTTGAACCACTGTGTGTGTTTGGCACAGTAATACACAGCAGAGTCCTCTGGCTTTAAGTTGGACAGTCTCAGATACACCATGCTGTTGCTATCATCTCTACTGACTTCTGCACGGCCTCTTACACTGCTGGCATACGTGTTTCTGCTGGCATCAGAGAAGCTGCTTCCTATACATTCCAGTGCTTTTCCTGCAGGTTGTCTGATCCAGCTCATAACACAGCAGCTAAATGTGAAGCCAGATCCCCTGCAGGAGAGACTGAGAGTCTCACCAGGCTTTTTCACTACTGAACTGGAAGGAATGGACTCCATACTCTGACCTGTACAACCTGAGGAGATGAAAGGAGAGAGGAACCACAGAAGAAAGTGAGACAGTCACCTGGGAAGTTTTCTGCTATCACTGACTGACCATCAGTCCATGTTGTCTGATAAAAGATGAAGCAGCAAGAAGCAGGAGAACTCACAGGGCAGAGAGAGAGCAACCAGCAGAAGAGTGAGTGTGTTCATCATCCTGAGGCTGGAGATGTGACCTCTGATGCTCCACACAAAGTACAAGAGCAGTCAGCAGGACAGAAGTACACTGCACACACTGAAGATTTGCATCAGGATATCGTGGAGAGGGAGTGGCTCCTCAACTGGCTCTCTGTCAAAGGATTACATCATTCATTTTTTTGTTCATTTGCTAATGGAGTTGCTTTTCTTTCCGTGTAGGATACAATAGCAAATTCAGATATATTTGTCTTTGAATACATTTAGAAAATTATATTTTTGAGATGAAATAGATGAAATAATGTTTTCACGTCTTCTCTGGGGATGTGTGGGATTAGTCAACTAGTCAATTAAATGCACCTCAAGGAGATGAGCAGCAAGTAGAGAGGAGGATGAGCTTAGATGGAGGAAACACAGGTGTATATGTGTCTCGTCTTTGCATTTCTCTCGTCATCGTCCCTTGGTGGAGCTGTAAGATGCAAGGAAGAGATGCAAGTGAGGGAAGAGAGGAAACACGTTAACATAATGAAAAGCAGCTGCAGTGTTTCCTCCATGAAATGAGAGTTTGTGTTATTGCAGTATCACTTATTGTTCAGCTTCATCACAACGTCTCACAAGCACCAGAATAAACAGCAGCTCCTTCAGTCTTTCAGCTGGTTATCTTGAAATCTCTTGATGATGGTGAGATGGTGAACTGCAACTAAATGAACACATGAAGCTGCAGTCACTGCTGATCCAGCTCTGTTTGTGCTGTGGTGAAGTGAGCTCACAAAGGGTGTGTGTATAAATTATAGTTCAGTCCAGGGTTTGATTGTCAGTCAGTTAAGATCAATGAGAACAGCAGATCTGAGTGTCTCCTTTTAGTGACAGAGGAGAGAGAAACTTGACACTGACTGCCCTCTGGTGATTTTATAGAAGAAACTGCATTAAGTAATGCTCATTTTGTGTGTTTTCAGAAGTGTGTATAATGCAGTGAAAATGATTTATTTTTAAAACATACAGTACAGGCCAAAAGTTTGGACACACCTTCTCATTCAATGCGTTTTCTTTATTTTCATGACTATTTACATTGTAGATTCTCACTGAAGGCATCAAAACTATGAATGAACACATGTGGAGTTATGTACTTAACAATAAAAGGTGAAATAACTGAAAACATGTTTTATATTCTAGTTTCTTCAAAATAGCCACCCTTTGCTCTGATTACTGCTTTGCACACTCTTGGCATTCTCTCCATGAGCTTCAAGAGGTAGTCACCTGAAATGGTTTTCCAACAGTCTTGAAGGAGTTCCCAGAGGTGTTTAGCACTTGTTGGCCCCTTTGCCTTCACTCTGCGGTCCAGCTCACCCCAAACCATCTCGATTGGGTTCAGGTCCGGTGACTGTGGAGGCCAGGTCATCTGCCGCAGCACTCCATCACTCTCCTTCTTGGTCAAATAGCCCTTACACAGCCTGGAGGTGTGTTTGGGGTCATTGTCCTGTTGAAAAATAAATGATCGTCCAACTAAACGCAAACCGGATGGGATGGCATGTCGCTGCAGGATGCTGTGGTAGCCATGCTGGTTCAGTGTGCCTTCAATTTTGAATAAATCCCCAACAGTGTCACCAGCAAAACACCCCCACACCATCACACCTCCTCCTCCATGCTTCACAGTGGGAACCAGGCATGTGGAATCCATCCGTTCACCTTTTCTGCGTCTCACAAAGACACGGCGGTTGGAACCAAAGATCTCAAATTTGGACTCATCAGACCAAAGCACAGATTTCCACTGGTCTAATGTCCATTCCTTGTGTTTCTTGGCCCAAACAAATCTCTTCTGCTTGTTGCCTCTCCTTAGCAGTGGTTTCCTAGCAGCTATTTGACCATGAAGGCCTGATTCGCGCAGTCTCCTCTTAACAGTTGTTCTAGAGATGGGTCTGCTGCTAGAACTCTGTGTGGCATTCGTCTGGTCTCTGATCTGAGCTGCTGTTAACTTGCGATTTCTGAGGCTGGTGACTCGGATGAACTTATCCTCAGAAGCAGAGGTGACTCTTGGTCTTCCTTTCCTGGGTCGGTCCTCATGTGTGCCAGTTTCGTTGTAGCGCTTGATGGTTTTTGCGACTCCACTTGGGGACACATTTAAAGTTTTTGCAATTTTCCGGACTGACTGACCTTCATTTCTTAAAGTAATGATGGCCACTCGTTTTTCTTTAGTTAGCTGATTGGTTCTTGCCATAATATGAATTTTAACAGTTGTCCAATAGGGCTGTCGGCTGTGTATTAACCTGACTTCTGCACAACACAACTGATGGTCCCAACCCCATTGATAAAGCAAGAAATTCCACTAATTAACCCTGATAAGGCACACCTGTGAAGTGGAAACCATTTCAGGTGACTACCTCTTGAAGCTCATGGAGAGAATGCCAAGAGTGTGCAAAGCAGTAATCAGAGCAAAGGGTGGCTATTTTGAAGAAACTAGAATATAAAACATGTTTTCAGTTATTTCACCTTTTTTTGTTAAGTACATAACTCCACATGTGTTCATTCATAGTTTTGATGCCTCCAGTGAGAATCTACAATGTAAATAGTCATGAAAATAAAGAAAACGCATTGAATGAGAAGGTGTGTCCAAACTTTTGGCCTGTACTGTACATGTAAAGAAATTATATAATTTAAAACAACATAACAACCATAAAACAAACAACAATTTAATAAAGTAAATACATAATACAAATGTCATGAAAATATTACATGCTTAACCTTTACCAGCCCCTTGAGAATGAGCACTGTAGGTTTTTGTACAGCTGCTCAACCAACTCCAGTCACTGTGGCTCTCGAGCACAATAATAAACAGCAGAATCTTCAGTCTTCAGACTGTTCATCTGCAGATACACCTGCTGTCTGCTGTTGTCTCTGGAGATGGTGAACCGGCCTTGAACTGACTGAGAGTAGGTTTTGGTGCTACCGCTAGGTTTACTGATAAAAGCAATCCACTCCAGTCCTTTTCCAGGAGCCTGTCTGATCCAATTCATCTCGTAGTCACTGAATGTGAATCCAGAGGCTGTACAGGTCAGTCTGTGAGATTCTCCAGGCCTTTTAACCACTGGTTCAGATTCTGTCAGAGTCTGACCATCAACACCTGTCAAATGAAAAAAAAAACAACAACAAAAAACGAGTTGAACTAAGATGGTGACACAAATAAAAAGATATGTAATAAGATCAATAATAAAAAAAATCTTCACCTGCCCAGCAGATAGTTAAAAGCAGCAGTCCTGTCCTATAGTCCATCATGTTAAACTGTGTGTCCACTGTTCTCTGTCCTCCTCTCTGCAGTCAGATAAGTAGAGGTGGAAGTTTTGCATTGACTCCTCCTCACAGGGAGGAAACAACTGATTGGACTCTTCTTTGGTGAAACTCAACAGAATGTTTAGTGACCAAGAAATGTTCACACAAGTTTGTACATTAAAAAATGTTTTTTTTTGTGTTTGAAATGCAATGACTTGATCATCGACATTACCGCAACAATAATGTAAAAGCAACCATTAGTGAAGCAGTGATGCACAGCACGCCTGGATTTGGCATTATGACAGATTTATGGTTATTTCATGGCAGAAAGGTTGGTAACAGGTGATCATTAGGAGGAGGACATTAATATCTGGCACATTAAGAGCTGAAAACAATTAAGTAAAAACAATCACTTCTTTCCTTCTCTGTCATTTCTTCCTGTTTTTAGATGTCACTAGGATAAGTGTTAAAGCCAGATCTTGTCTGCACTCTAGAGTTTTAAAACAGGAATGGTAGATACTTTTAACATTCAAGAAAGGTTACACACTTGTGACACCCAAAAATATAGAGAGTTGTTTAAAGTCACAGCAGAAGATGCATGTTGTCACACATGTTTAGAGGACTAAAATTCTAATTATTGTTCATCATTACAGCTCTGAACTTCTTTCATTAGTTTTGGATATTTGAAAATAAAAAACATCAAGCATTTTATTCTTGTTTATTTACACCTCTTTTTATGTGAGGTAGTTGTTGTCTATCAGCAGCAGACAAACAGAAGCTGCCTGAAGTCAACAGAATAACATGAGCTGCTGAGTTGCTGATGGTGTCTTTGTACTGAGGGAAGAAAAGTTCCCATAGGTTTAAAAAGGGAACATGGAACACTGATATATTTTAAAATATAATATCATTTCTTCAAGAGCAGGCAAACTGTGAATTACTAAACACAATATCTTCAACTGAAAACTTCTCTGACATGTTCATGATTAGTTGATTAGGAGGAGACATTTTTTAATCTACTTTAGTTACATTACTTTTATTTACTAAACTGCTTTTTCTTCTTCAACACAGATACACATTTTGAAGTAAGCTATTTCACTGCCCATTACTTTCTTTATTTATATCTCCTATTATCAGCATGTGTGTGTGGTTGAGTCACATGGTTGCTGGGTATTTGTGCAGGTCTGTTGGTGGTTTGTATCACTGTGGAGCACGCACACAGTAATACACAGCTGTGTCCTCAACACAAGGTAAGGCAAGGCAAGTTTATTTGTATAGCACAATTCAACACAAGGTAATTCCAAGTGCTTTACAGAGACATTTAAAGCAACAAGACACAATTTAAAACAATAAAAACAGTCAATTAAAAAGGGAAATAGAAATTGAGAATGACAGTGATAATGAAATACAGTAACATAAAATAAAAACAGGCTCAATACATTGCATCTAAGAGCACTGCATACACAGTCATTATAAACTATAGAACATTTGTATAGCTGCCTAAGCTATACAGCCAAGGGTCCTTGCCACCAAAAAGTGCTCTTAGACAACATTTAAGTTTAATTTCAAAAACCGGCTCTGTCAGAGATTTCAGCTAGGATCTCTTGTCCCTGGTTCTGAACCATCTTGAATTATGTTGGTCGGGTCTGTTTTTTAATGAGTGTATAGGATGTGTCCCTTAATAATACACCCAATGTGCGCCCACTATTTGCTTTTGAGCCCTTCACTCAGAGTCTTACCGTCCTGCCGGACACAGGTTCCACACAATGGTCTTATTCAGATTGTAATGAACTCTAAAGATCCATCACAGGACGTCTCCCTTCTAGATCTGAATTCACAGCGTGCTCCCCAGTGTCGAGTCACAGCAGCTGACTCAGACTTCCCGGTCACCCCCTGCAGGGATGACGACAGCCCAACCTCTTAATTCCTTAGACTCTGAAACCTCTCCCATTGGAGATTTCAGCCCGGACTCAGTCCTCAGCCCTGAAATCTCTGACATTTGCAGCCGATTTAACAATAAACCCAAATAGAATAGTCAGGATAAGAATAATAAGAATAATAAAAAAATAATAATAAAAGGCATAAATCAGCAGTGTGTAGTTAAAAAGTACGGGCAGTAGAATACAGCAGGTAAGTATTTAATCTAAGAGTACGCTTCAGTAAACAATAGTGTTTTTAGCCCTGATTTAAAGGAGCTGACAGTTTGAGCAGACCTCAGATCTACAGGAAGTTTGTTCCACAGGTGAGGAGCATAATAACTGAATGCTGCCTCACCTTCCTTGGTTCTTGTTCTTGGAACACACAACAAACCAGAATAGAATAGAATAGAATAGATCTTTATTGTCATTGTACATTGTACAACGAAATTGCAGAGCAAGCCCGTTAGTGCAAATTTATAGATAAAACATAAAAACATAAAAACCTGTTCCAGATGACCTAAGGGGTCTGGATGCTTCGTAGGGAACCAGTAGATCAAGCATGTATTTTGGTCCGAGACCATTCAGGGCTTTGTAGACCAGCAGTAAGATTTTAAAATCTATTCTTTGACTCACAGGAAGCCAGTGTAGCGATATAATGACCGGTGTAATATGGTCCAGTTTCCTGGTGTTTGTAAGGACTCTTGCGGCAGCGTTCTGAATCAGCTGCAGCTGTCTGATTGATTTTTTGTTAAGGCCTGTAAATATGCCATTGCAATAATCCAACCTACTAAAAATGAATGCATGAATAAGTTTTTCCATGTCTTGTTTAGACAGAAATCCCTTAATTCTAGCTATGATTTTCAAGTGGTAATAGGCAGATTTAGTAATAAACTTTAAATGGCTGTTGAAGTTCAGGTCTGAGTCAATAATAACACCAAGATTTCTGGCTTGATTTGTAGCTGTCAATGACATAGAGTAAGGTGGGCGCTGATCTTTGCCCTTTCATTTTTAGGGCCAAAAATTAATACCTCTGTCTTTTCTGGATTTAGCTGGAGAAAATTCTGGCACATCCAGTCATTGATTTGATGAATACAGTTACTCAATGAGAGTAAGGGACTGTAGTCGTGTGATGACACTGAGATATAGAGTTGTGTGTCGTCGGCATACGTATGATAGGAGATGTTGTGATATTCCATAATCTGGGCTAGGGGTAGCATATAGATGTTGAATAGAAGTGGTCCAAGAATGGACCCTTGAGGAACCCCACATGTGATCGTAGTTCGCTCAGATTCATGGTTACCAATTGACACAAAAAAGTCCCTATCTTGTAAGTAAGATTTGAACCATTGTGGCACAGTGCCGGTGAGTCCCACCCACTTTTCCAGTCTGCTAAGTAGTATATTATGATCAACTGTATCAAATGCAGCACTGAGATCTAGTAATACCAGGACAGAGGATTTGCATGCATCATTATTCTGATGAATATCATTTAAGACTTTGTTAAGTACAGTCTCAGTGCTGTGATGTGGCCGAAATCCAGAGTGAAATGTGTTAAAAAGATTGTTTTGCATCATAAAAGTATGGATTTGCTAGAAGACAATCCTTTCAATGATTTTCCCCAAAAATGGCAGATTTGATATTGTCCTATAGTTACTCATTGTTGTGGCATCCAGATTTGATTTTTTTAGGAGAGGTTTTATTACTGCAGTTTTCAAGGCCTGGGGAAACTGGCCTGCTGTAAGAGAAGTATTTATTATCTGCAGTACATCCGGAGCTATACAGTTAAAAATGGTTTTAAAAAAGTTTGAAGGCAGAATATCAAGGCAGCATGTTGTGGGCTTTAATTTTGAAACCGTTTCTGTTCTAGTTGTGTAATCTAGGAGGCTAAAATGTCCTAGATTAACCGGAGGACAGGAAGGCACAAGTGTTATCATTCCTGAGCTGGAGCTGCACACTGCCTGTCTTATCTGTAATATTTTGTTTGTGAAGAAGGCTGCAAAGTCATTACATGACTTGTTGGACAGTAGTTCAGGAGGGAGTGATGCTGTGGGGTTGGTCAGTCTGTCCACTACAGAAAAGGATTAGCAAGGGTGGTCATTTTGAACGAAACACAGTAATGGTCAGATAAAGCGACATCATTCACCACAACCTCAGAGATATTAAGACCCTTGGAAATAATTAGATCTAATATGTGTCCTCTGTTATGTGTTGGTTCTGTGACATGCTGAGAAAGCCCAAAGTTATCCAGAATATTTAACAGTTCCTTAGCACACATATCTGTAAGATTATCAACATGAATGTTAAAATCTCCCACTAAAACAACACAGTCAAAATCCATGCACACAATAGACAGCAATTTGGCAAACTCATCAAAAAACCTTGCATCATATTTGGGGGGTCTGTAGATGGTCACTGAAATTGCTCGAGAGGGAGATTTTAACTAGTGAGTGGCAACATATTCAAAGGAGTCAAATTGACCATAAAACATTTGCTTACACTGGAAGCTGTCCTTGGACAGAGTGGCAACTCCGCCTCCTCTCATGTATTCTTGCTTCACTAAAGAAACTAAAATTTGGAGGGGTTGTCTCAATCAAAACTGCTGCACTATTTTCCTGACCGAGCCAAGTTTCAGTTAAAAACATAAAATCAAGTTTGTGCTTGTTAATAAAATCATTGATTAAGAAGGATTTGCCAGCCAGAGACCTGATATTTAGAACTGCTGGTTGTGAAACGTTATCTGGCATAAGTTTAGAGACAGACTGTGATTGACATGAGATACATATCAGATGTGATGGGTTGACCGTCCTCAGGCTGCAGATTCTGTCCTGTTAACGTCACTCTGCTGGCAGAAGTGTCTCTGCTGTAGCTGAACTTGTTCTTCAGAGCAGCATTTTGGTAAAAGTCTCCTCCACCCCACATATAAGAAATCCAGTCCATTGGTTTTCCTTCACACTGTCTGATCCAACCTGTTGCATAGCTGTTATCAGTCAAAGAATAACCAGAGACCTGACAGGTGATGGTCAAAGACTGTCCAGGCTGCACAACCATTGAGTCTGGCTGGATGAGATCAATACTGTTCACACCTGTGGAAAGACAAATCAACATTATCTCCATCATTCATCTGACTATTCAGTGTTTCTAATGTGTTTATTAGTGTGAATCCACTGAAAGCTCCTCACAGGATCCAGCTGCCAGCAGCAGTATCAGAGCTACAGAGAACATGGTTGATGTTGAAGCTGAACTGATGTGAGCTCTTCTGTCCTCTCACTGACACACACACACTTCACTTCTTTATGAGGCAACACACAAGGAGGCTGATTTACATACAGTAAAACAGTGGACTGGAGGGGCTGTTCCTCAACTCTAATGTCATATGGTTTTTGTGATTCAGAAAACATGGACGGAATTATTTGATAATAAAAATGAAATTGTCTGTGAGATGCAGTATAGTCTGGAGTTTTCGAAAAAATGTGAATGCAGTTTCTAAAAGTCACGAGTTTTACAGTGGGTGAGCCAAATAAACATAAAATCCTCTCTGCCCACTCAGCTCAGTCAGCTGAGTGGGCCAGTGCTCTGTGGAAAAACAAAAAATTATTTTATTTAAATAACTTTCCAGAAATTGCGGAGTGATGTCACCAGGGGCGTAGCACCAAATTCTGGGCCCTGTACACTCTCAATGTCAGTGGGCCCCTATCCATGCCAGTGCACGAGGCGCGTGAGCAAAAAAAAAAAAGAAAAGAAAAGAAAAAAAAGGGGTATTTATTTAAAATAAAAAAGCATAAATAGGGTTTTAAGCTACACCCTTCCTTGCATTCAGCATCTGATGCAGAACTCTCTACATCTACAAGAATAAAGAATTGGTATTAGCCTCTTAACATACAAATAACCCAACCTACTTTTTAAAGCAAGCTCACTTTGTATTTCTAGAGCCATTTCAGTGCAAGATAAACTTCTAAAAATAATGAAACATATGGCCAAGCATTGCTTATTATGTTGACAGATTGTCTTTTAAATGGGGCTCATTTTTGTGTTGCTATGGGCTGAGTTCTAAGGCTGTCAACTAGTCATAACTGGTAAGTATCCACAAGAGGGCGCTTGACAGCGCTTGACATCTACCATTTAGAACAAGTACAAAGATAATGTGAAAGGTTGCAAATATGTTCATTAAAAGTCAAACGTGAAGTAAACATCAGATATGCTTTCCTACAATAGATGCTTAGACTAGCCTAATTATTTGCTATAACACACAGTATTCACCATGGTCAGCAAGTTGCAGAGGCAAAAATGTTTTAAGCCATTTTTCAGCCAGATTGAGAGGAATAGCTAATTGTTTTTCTATGTTCTTCTCGTTCTTCTCACCACCTACATCTATCTCTCTCTATCTATCTATCTATCTATCTATCTATGGCAAAAATGTATGGCAAAAATCATAATCACAATTATTTTTGATTGATATTGAGATCACAGTTATTTAACATGATTATTCATTGGCTTTGGTAACATCATGAATTTATTTAGCATTACAATAGCTTTTAAGCACAGCACTGCACTGCAATGCTAAGGCTTTTTACCAGACAAAAATAATAAATTGCTTTATTGCTCAATTAATATATTACTAGTGTGCACTTGAGCCTACAGTGATATTGGTAGGCTATTTACATGTTGATATATGCAGCAGAAATATTGCTAGGTGGATCATTTATTAAGTCTCAGCACGGAGTTTCACTTTCAGCTCTGCTGTGTTAGTAGACAATAGGCTATAGCACACGCACTGAACCAAAAGGCTAACTTACTTTGAACTTAAGGTTAACAACTCGCATTTAGGCAGCAATTCTACCAGTCAGCAGCTCTCTCTCTCTCTCTCTCTGTCTCTCTCTCTCTCTCCCTTGCGAACCAACATACCAATGTAAGAGGGGGTTGGAGGGGGGAGCTCGCCCTTGAATACTTGAACAACGATCTCACCTTGTCTTTGCTCATCTCTAATCTCAGCCTCATCTTCAGAAGAGCCGCCAGGACTGGCCACTGCTGCTCCAGCTGCTGCGGCTGCGCCAGCGCCACTGTTTGTTTCTGAAACTGGTTAATGTTGACAACTAAAGTTAGCTGGCCCATAGTTGTCTTTATACTTACAGCCGCAAGCAGCCTGATTGGCAACTAGCTAAGCTAAAGACTTCACATGAGCATACAAACATCAGCAGCAGCTGTCTGGAGTGGACTACGTTAACTTTAATTGGACTTTGCATAACAGACAAACTCGGTTCACCTTTGGGAAAGAAAGCAGTCAACAGCTGCCTCCCCTCATTCTGCCTTCTTTCTTTTTCTTTCCTCTCTTTCTTCTTTTGATACTCCGATTTATGGTTTTTGGGCAGCATGATGTCTAACCCCCAGGTCATTCAATCTGGGCTCACTGACGTTACACTTGTCGCCGGTCGCTGACGGGCGGACTAAACCATTTTGCGCCTCCAAGAGGGGGCCCCCAGAATGTCCAATATGTGGGAGGACTGTGACATAAAGTTCATTCTCTCAGTTGATGTTATCAATATATTTGAAATAAATTATGACACCAATTAATTGGAGGGCCCAATTCATTCAAAATAAAAACATCACAAAAAAAAAAAAAAAAATATCAGGATTTTCATGGGCCCCTCTCCCTACTCGGGCCCTGGGTAGTCAGGTCCACTTTTCCCCCCACTACCACGCCCATGGATGTCACGTGTGCTCTACTTGCTGAGACATCACTCTGCTTTGTCTGTGTCTGTCTCTAACTGAAGTGGCGGCTGGTTTGATCATGGAGGAGTGAGTGACAGCTAACTTGACTCAGTCTTTTTCTCGGTCAGCCAAACTGTGTCAAATTCTGTTCTCTTGTGCTTCTTGGGTCGTCCACAGGCAGCGTCTGATGTTTCTGCATCAAGCTAGCTGTCACTGGCATCTCTGTGGACAAACCAGCTGCCTCTGTAACCTGACCTGTAAATGCATCAAAACAGCCCATGTAGCATACACATATGACAAGGCCCACTTTTTTAAATAAGCTAACACAGTGTAAATACATTTATGGAAGTCAGATTAAACGGATTGGACACTTTGCATTGTTGATGAAAACAAACTTTTTTGTAATTTGACTACTGAGTTGTCTAAAGACTATTGATGTAGTCACTGATGCAGTTATGATTCTAAAAATAACTGCATGTTATCAGTTGAATTTATTCCATCACTGGTGATGTCAGAGTATTTAGATTAATGAAAACAGCTGCTGTTAGAGTTAATGAAGAAAGATTTATAAAATCTAAAGTCTGTTTCTCTCTGTACTGTAACAGTGAGCTGGTGTTGAAATCATTAGTGGTCTGAGGGCTCCTCCTCTGGTGGCTTCATGTTACAAGTGTTCAGGCACTGAGGGGTTTTTGTTCAGGTCTACTGATGCTTTGTGTCACTGTGGCTCTCTGGCACAGTAATACACAGCAGTGTCTTCAGGCTGCACATTCTGTCCGTTTAGAGTCACTGTGTTGCTGGAGGAGTCTAAGCTGATACTGAACTTGTTCTTCAGTGAATCTTTGTAATGTGTGGTGTATCCAGAAGCTGCCATTCCAATCCACTCCAGTTCTTTCCCTGCAGGCTGTCTGATCCAAGCTGTGTAGTAGCTGCCCACAGAATACGAGACCTGACAGGTGATGGTCAGACGTTGACCTGGCTGCACAGTCACAGAGGCTGGCTGTGTCAACTGCTGACACTTCACACCTGCTAAAAAGAGAAAATGTTTTGTGACAAATGATCAAGTTACAGAACAAAAGAAGAACTGTTGACTTTGACAAATCCAGAGAGACTCACATCCAGCTGCCAACAGCAGCAGCAGAGCTACAGAGAACATGGTTTATGTTGAAACTGACGTGCAGTGAACTCCACTGACAGCCTGATGTGATGTTTTTATAGCTGAGTAACAAGGAAGCTCACTGAGTTTGCATAGAATCAAACATATGAAGCATCAATCTTGGTCTAACTGGAGCCAATAGAAGAGTCTGTTCAGTGTTATTATATCTGCAGAGTGACAACAAATCACTTGTGATAATTTAATTCATTACCCACTGACATGTAACATTTTCCAAATGTCCCTGCATTTACAGAAAATATTCAAGGGTTAATTTTGTTTTATGGTACAAAATGCATGCCTGAATATATAGTACTGATGCTTCTGGTTTGCAGGTTTAAACAGAAAAAACTTAAATGGTAAATGGTCACAAAACGGCTTTAGTGTTCACATGAAGTTAACATTAATCACTGTTTTCAACATGTTTTGGATTGTGAACATTTCAGGTTTCTATTTATCTTCAGATCCAGCCAATTTCTGTGATCAAACGTTGTTCTGATGTGCTTTACTTGTGTTTTTCTTTTTCTTTTTTGAGGGGGTGATATTCGGAGGAACTGATGAGTTTAGAGTCAAATATACAGAAATCTAATGTGGATATATCAAAGTGATTTTGCAGGTGGTGAGAAAACTCTGATGTCATTAAGATCACATTGCTGTTTGTTGTCTGTGGAGGTTTTTGTGCAGCTGTTCCACTGTCTTCAGTCACTGTGCTTTGTCGAGCACAGAAGTAAACAGCAGAATCTTCTGCTGTCAGGCTCTTGACCTCGAGGTACTGAGTGCTGCTGGGCACATCTTCAGTCATGATGAAACGGCTTTGAAAGGAGCTGCCATAGATAGCAGAGTTTCTGCCTGTGTCCATCCTCCCAATCCACTCCAGAGCATTTCCTGGCCTCTGTCGTATCCAGTGAATATAGTACTCTGTCATGTCAAAACCAGAAATGATACATGACATCTTCACTGTCTCTCCAGGTCTTTTCACCTCAGAGGAAGACTGGTCCAGTTTGATCTCACTCCAAACTCCTGTAAGTAAAGACATTGTGATCATCATCACATTTATATGTCACAGATTAGATATTTTTAAATGTCTTTAGTGAGTTAAAGCAGAAATTCTTCTCACCATGAAAAGTAACTATGAAGAATAAACTCCAGCAAATCATATTTTCCATTCTGTGATAAACACTGTAATCCAGTGCTTTGTGATGTGAATCTTTTGAGGGTTTATAAAGTGTCCCAGCTGTTGTGTCATAAATGATCTGAGAGCTGTTAATGATGTGATTATAAGGAGGGAAATGTTTGCATGGACCTCCCTCTGCAGGTGTGAAAAGACAACATGGAAAGCAGATGTACTTTCACATCAGTAGAGATTTCAACAAGAGCAGGGGGAAATGTCAAAACACCAAATACCTGGCAACTGCTTGTATTGTAAACTATGATAGTTGAAAACTACAGGGAAAGACAAGATGTATTTTTCTGGCAGTATATTCAACTGAGAAACTTTTCTAATATTTTTTTTAAAATATCAATCTTAATGGATTCTGGTCATACATTTTGAAGAGGCAGATGACACTTTATCATGACCAAATTACAAATATATTACTTGCACCCTATCACTGCACACTGTTGAATCGTGTTCATTTTGTCTGTGGCAAATATTATTGCCTCTCTCTTTTCATAGAACAGGAAAGTCATGTTTTCATGTCTTCTCTAAGCTATGTGTTCAGCTTTTATCACAGCATCTCACAGCAGCTCCTGCAGTCTTCTGGCTGTTTGTCATAAAATATTTCTGAGATGGTGAGATGGTGAACTTCAGCTTAATGAACACATGAAGCTGCAGTCACTGCTGATCCAGTTCTGTTTGTGCTGTGGTGAAGTGAGCTCACAAAGGGTGTGTGTATAAAATTATAGTTCAGTCCAGGGTTTGATTGTCAGTCAGTTAAGATCAATGAGAACAGCAGATCTGAGTGTCTCCTTTTGGAGACAGAGGAGAGAGAAACTTGACACTGACTGCCCTCTGGTAATTTTATTAAAGAAACTGTATTAAGTTACGCTCGTTTTGTGTGTTTTCAGAAATGTGTGTAATGCAGTGAAAATGATTTATTTTAAAAACATATATGTAAAGAAATTGTGTAATTAAAACAACATAGCAACCATAACAACAAACAACAATTTAATGTAAAAAAAAGTAAACATATAATACAAATGTCATGAAAATATCACATGCTTAAGCTCTACCAGCCCCTTGAGAATGAGTACTGCAGGTTTTTGTACAGCTGCTCAACCAACTCCAGTTACTGTGGCTCTCGAGCACAATAATAAACAGCAGAATCTTCAGTCTTCAGACTGTTCATCTGCAGATACAGCTGCTGTCTGCTGTTGTCTCTGGAGATGGTGAACCGGCCTTGAACTGACTGAGAATAGTGGATGCTTGTGATTTGGATTTGAGCGATCCACTCCAGTCCTTTTCCAGGAGCCTGTCTGATCCAATGCATCCAGTAGTCACTAAATGTGAATCCAGAGGTTGTACAGGTCAGTCTGTGAGATTCTCCAGGCCTTTTTATCACTGGTTCAGATTCTGTCAGAGTCTGACCATCAACACCTGTCAAGACAGCAAAAAAATGAAGAAACGTAATACAGTATTAAGATCAATAAAAACAAAAACAAGGAAAAAAATCTTCACCTGCCCAGCAGATAGTTAAAAGCAGCAGTCCTGTCCTATAGTCCATCATGTTAAACTGTGTGTCCACTGTTCTCTGTCCTCCTCTCTGCAGTCAGATAAGTAGAGGTGGAAGATATCTGAGTTTTGCATTGACTCCTCCTCACAGGGAGCAGAGAGCTGTCCCTTGCTGGTATGTGCAGCTGGTTTATGCCAGGTGTCCTGTGGTGATCAGGGCCTGAAGGACATGATTCACTGGAGTTTTTTTACGTCCTGTACTTTATCATGTGAAAACTGGCAGTTTTAGACAGACACGTTTGTCACTTTCTGGAAGCAGAAAATAACCCTGGTCATGTTGCAGCTACTGTCATGCGGAAAATCATTATCATGAGGTAAAGAAAACCCACACACAGTCATGTAATCCAAAGGACATCAAAGAAGATACAAATAAAATAATCTACAGCCTTGCTTGCTCCTCTGTGAGGCTGTGTTTAGGCACAGCAGTGCTTAGTGTTAAATGTTAATTTCAGCATGGTAACATTTTTACAATAATAACGCTAACATGCTGATATTTAACAGATATGGCCTTAACTATGTTTATATTTACCATCTTAGTGTTTAAGCATGTTAACATTTGCTACAGAGTGCTCAACTGATGGTGTTGTTTTGTTGGCTGATGTGAAATTAAGCGTCGCCCTGGTTCCCTCATCAGAAAGCCTATATTGGATTTTTCCATTGAATTTTGGATTATTGCAGAAAGTAAGCTTTTTGGCCAACACACGTTTATGGTACCAACACATTTGTTTGGTAAGATAATCTCAACAACTGAACACCTCTATGATGATTTTTGAAGGCTGAATGCATCATCAGAAGTAAAAAGGCAATGTTAGGCTATAAACAAACTACACCACCGTCTGCATGACTTAACATCACCACCACAAGGCTGTTAAACCGTGTTCTGTGTGATGATTTAATTTAGCCACTTGTTAGCAACCACCTTTTCTCAGACGCATTGCGTCAGAATTCACAAGTGGGGCTTTTACTGATGTATTTTATGTAGTAAAAAAAAAACATGAAAGTTTGTTAAGCTTGTTTTAACCACAGACCTTATTTGAGGCCTCAAACCAAGAACCCATTAAAAAACACAGACTTTGAGATGAGGGAACCGGGAGTGCTGAAATGTGAACTCACTTGTGGGTTTCAGGACTCATTCCTGGGGCAGTCTAATAGCTACAAACATATTGAAGAAATGAGGTGAAGAATGAGGGAGGATTAGTTTATTAGTAAAACAATGTTGACTTCTGCCAGCTAGAAGGTCTGCAGAAGCTAACCAGAACAGAGGCTGTTTCAACTGAGCAAAACAGGGATATTGTTGGTGACACTGTGTTTAAGTCTGTAAGAATGGAAGGAATTTGGTTGGAGGATAAAAATTGAATATTTTTTTTCTGAGGTTTAGGTATCCTACACAATTGGCATGTTAGAAACAAGGAAAATAAGGGTAGAACCTACCCCTACATTTGCACATTCCCGCGAGGAGTAGGGGTGTCCCAGTTCCTTTTTGCGTGTAGGGGTAGGGGGCATAACGAGGGGTAGTGGGTATGAAACTAGCCCTCTGGAGCGAGGGATTTCAGATGCTGAATTGCCAGCGAGGGGTAGACGTCGCCATGGCTACCACCGAGCAAGAGACAGGGAAAAAAGTTCATACATAGCTAACGTTACCATCATCAGGTTGCTTGTTAGCTAGCTAGCTCACACTATCTGACGTTTGTCATCTGTCCTGTTCTGCAAAATTGTCGGATTTTTCACATCACGATAACACGCCAGCTAGTATAACTATGCTGTCTCGTAATGTTAGCTGGTTAGCTAACTAGCTAGCTAGCAGAAGTCCCCTGTCGTCTGTCGTTCATCAAACGAAGCATGATGAATAATGCAAACGCAATCGGTAGGATGAACTAAACTGGAGACTCCATTGTAGATGCTGGTTGGAAATTTTGATGGCTCACAGCTTCCTGTTTAAAATAGTTACGTATGCGTGAATGTAACCGACGCAGTGACGTAGTGAGTGGTGTCCCAGTTCCTAGGGAAAGATTTCAGCTCCTACACCTCGTTGCTTCATTTCAAGGGCCAGGGGTAGTGGACAAGGGGGGGTACTGGGATTGGGCCTAAGTCTTTAGTACATTATAGATAATTGGTTTTCTTTCTATAAATAGTAACTAAACTTCAAGCATATGTATTTTTCATTCTTCAACAAACACTGTGGTTCAGTCCTTGAGCAAATTATTACACATACAAAGGTACATCTCACACAAAGAGAAGGTGGAACTGTCACGGCCCTGGCTGTGTCACTAGTTTCCCTGTGTTTGGTTTTTCTTTGCCCTCTGTTTCCCCTCCCCCTGTCTGTCTCTCTGTGTGTCTGTGCTGTGGAGTGGGAAACCCCTCACTCTCCTGGGTTACATTCATTCAACTCACCTGCACCCTGCTGCTCACCTGAGGACCATCCAGTAATCAGCCTTGCAGTATAAAACACCAACTCTCCTCTCCAATCCTCGCCAGGTTGTTGAGTCTTGTGGTACAGTTACGCTTCAGGCCACTGTGGAATTGTGAATTCAACTTAGACTTTTGTTTGTGAATTTTCTCGTGGATACTTACCTTGTGTTTGCCTCTGTCACAGGATCACCGCCCACCATTTGTCCACCTGTTTGTCTTTCTGCCAGGCTCCCAGCCAGCCAAACCCCTCCAACCTTGTGTTGCTTGCCTGCCATCAGCCCACTCCCCTCAGCCTCCATTTCCCGGATTTTCCTCTACGACCACATTCATAATCCTGGCAATATGACCCCATTTTTTACCACTGTCTTTCTGAGTCTGTGTTCTGTGTTTGGGATCGCCTTGTTGATTGTAACAGGATCTTGAATTTCTGACAAAAAACCTTTCTCTAGTTTGACTATTTAACGTCACCATGAAGTTGGCTCAAGACTATAATTTAGTTAGTCACAAATGCAGTTATGATTCAGACAAGAACTGCATTTTTTTGTTTTAATAACAATTTCATGGAAGAAATACTGTCCTTTTGAGGATTCATTTGTAATAGAGTTAGATTAGGAGTTATAAAAAGTTGAAAACTGAATTATTCTATCTCAAAAATATATACATACAGTGATGTATCGGTTATTGTAAAGTTAGCGTATTTTAAAATTGAGGAAGACAGCTGCTTTTAGATTTATTTAAGAACCATTTATACAAGCTAAAGCCTGCTTCCCTTTTTACTGTAACAATAAACAACAGTGAGCTGGTCATTAGTAAATCATTAGTGGTCTGAAGGCTCCTCCTCTGGTGGCTTCATGTTACAAGTGTTCAGGCACTGAGGGGTTTTTGTTCAGGTCTACTGATGCTTTGTGTCACTGTGGCTCTCTGGCACAGTAATACACAGCAGTGTCTTCAGGCTGCACATTCTGTCCGTTTAGAGTCACTGTGTTGCTGGAAGAGTCTGAGCTGATACTGAACTTGTTCTTCAGTGAATCTTTGTA
This sequence comes from Epinephelus lanceolatus, assembly GCF_041903045.1. Lineage (NCBI taxonomy): Eukaryota > Metazoa > Chordata > Actinopteri > Perciformes > Serranidae > Epinephelus > Epinephelus lanceolatus. Next base: position 30,049,469 of record NC_135751.1, read on the forward strand.
ATCTGAGGTGTATCCAACACGTGCTGCTCCAATCCACTCCAGTCCTTTCCCTGCAGGCTGTCTGATCCAATGTGTCCAGTAGCTGCTGAGAGTATAAGAGACCTGACAGGTGATGGTCAGACGTTGACCTGGCTGCACAGTCACAGAGGCTGGCTCTGTCAACTGTTGACACTTTATACCTGTGGAGGAAAACATGTTGAATATTGAATGTGTGTAATAAGAGTGAACAGTCAGTGTGCTGTGATCATACTGTCAGTGTCTCTGCCTCAGTGAGACTCACAGGATCCAGCAGCAGCAGCAGAGCTACAGAGAACATGGTTGGTATTGAAGGTGATCTGATGGGAGCTTCTCTTCTTCTGCTGCAGCTGACAGCATGATATCAAGTCTTTATAGCAGACTGTGAGGAAGTTCACTTTGCATAGACAAGGACACTGACAGGCTATAAAAGAAGGATGAACTCTGCTATTTTCAGTCGTTAAAATTGTGAGTAGTGTTGTAAATCTTTATTTTGACATTTAAAGAAAAATGATCTATTAAATTAATAACTTAAAGCATAATGTTTTTATTCTTCTGAACAATTCAGAGTGGCAGTTACACTTAGGTGAAAGGAATATTTAATGTTCCCAGTCTCAACTACATATTGGAGAACACCAGAGCTGCAATAAAAATTGTCTGAATGAGGAGGTTTTACTGAGACTGTGTTTCTCTGAGTGTGTTGAAGATGTTGAAATGAAGCTCAGCGTAAGTTCAATCAGGAAGACCGTCCTGTGCTCATTCATACACAATTCTCCCTCTCCCACTCCCACTGCTTCCTCCAATCAGCTGCCTCTGGGCGTTCACTCCTCTAGCTGTCCTCTCGTAATTAGCCACGACTTCCATCAGCCAATCAGGTTGTCACTATGAGATTTTAAATGTTCTCTCCTCTGCCTCTTTCAGCTGTCATTCTAGACAGAATCGCCACCCCTCCTCCACCCCGTTCACCTCCAGCCGTCGTATCCAAGGTCAAAGACAAGCCTGAAGACTCATACCTCTACTCATCTGGATCATCAGCACCCATCCATCTAATCCTCATGTCTTCTTCACTTCCTCTACCAGCACCAGCATCTAGACCCCGGGGGGGTTCCCTAATTGGCTACAGATCCATCACCCTCCTTATAGCTCACCCTCTCGAAGGGGTCTAATCGCCAAAGACTTCTCACATTTTCACATTTTCATTCTCATGTGCACTTGTCATTAAAAATTTTCTTTTCCAAAACTAAAAACGAGTCTCTCCTGATTGAACTGAAGCTGATTCTGTGACAGTGAAAAGCAGAACGCCTAGTATTGACTTAGTTTGACATGTTAAGTTTTTGTCCAGCTCTGTGGCTTCCTGTGTCACTGTGGCTCTCGAGCACAATAATAAACAGCAGAATCTTCAGCCGTCAAGCTGTTCATCTGCAGATACACCTGGTCCACGTTGTTGTCTCTGGAAATGGTGAAGCGATTCTTGACTGATGTGGAATAATATTTATTGCTTCCACTCGGAGCAGAAATGTAAGCAACCCACTCCAGTCCTTTTCCTTCAGCTTGTCTGATCCAGGAGATATGAGCATCACTATCTGATATTCCTGCATATGTACAGGTCAGTTTGTGGGATTCTCCAGGGCGCTTTACCACTGGTTCAGACTCAGTCAGAGTCTGACTGCAAACACCTGGAGAGAAAAGTAGTGTTATCATCACAGAGCTGAAATATGAACCTTTTCAAAGAACAGGAGGAGTGCAGAAGTATGTATTCACCAGAAATCCATGATAGCATCAGAAACATTATACATGTAGCTGAAGTCATGGTGGAAATGTGTTGTATGTCTGCTCAGTGGTTTGGTCTCTCTTCTTCAGTCTGCAGTGAGATAAATAAAGATGGAGGAGATGAAGATTTGCATGGACTCCTCCTCACAGTGCTTTTTTATTTTGACATCATTAGTGGTTGAACAAGACACAAAGACAGAGATCACTGAGAACAGAACTCTTAATAATTTCTTCACATGCAGTTAATTTGGGGTGAGTTGTGGAACAATCAGTGATCATTTCTGACTTGTGGTTTTACATATAACACAGACTGATCAGTGAGTAAAAAACACAACCATGAGTATTAGAGATAAACCAGCCTTTGTGTCCATGTGTCTGATACAATCTCACAGAAGTGGATGGCCTCAAAAGAGAAAATATAGAAAACTGTTTGATATTCTGATGTTAAAAGGAGCTCTGAAAAGACTCTGACATGGTGAGACTTGTTCAGCCTTTATACTAAATATTTTGCCAGTACACTAATTGCGGACAGGTGTCTTTGGTTTTTCATCAGGTTTAATGTATCTACCAGAAGCTGCTATAACATCATATGTCGTCTGGTGTCTGTAGGGATGAATGTATCCATGTAAAGGGATCACAGTGTTGCAAAGCTGCAGAGAAATAATCATATAACTGTGGGAAATCATTGATATGTCTGGCAGTTGACTTACACCAATAAATGAAGAACACATATACTATATCAGGGACACACTGCCAATAACTTTATTTATTTATACCTCTCATTATCAGCATGTGTGTGTGGTTGAGTCACATGGTTGCTGGATATTTGTGCAGGTCTGTTGGTGGTTTGTATCACTGTGGGGTAACGCACACAGTAATACACAGCTGTGTCCTCAGGCTGCAGATTCTGTCCTGTTAAAGTCACTGAGCTTGTAGAAGTGCGTGTGTGGTAAAGGAACTTGTTCTTCAGAGCATTATTTTGGTAAAAGTCTCCTCCACCCCACCGACTACAAATCCAGTCCATTGGTTTTCCTTCACGCTGTCTGATCCAACCTGTTGCATAGCTGTTATCAGTCAAAGAATAACCAGAGACCTGACAGGTGATGGTCAAAGACTGTCCAGGCTGCACAACCATTGAGTCTGGCTGGATGAGATCAATACTGTTCACACCTGTGGAAAGACAAATCAACATTATCTCCATCATTCATCTGACTATTCAGTGTTTCTAATGTGTTTATTAGTGTGAATCCACTGAAAGCTCCTCACAGGATCCAGCTGCCAGCAGCAGTATCAGAGCTACAGAGAACATGGTTGATGTTGAAGCTGAACTGATGTGAGCTCTTCTGTCCTCTCACTGACACACACACACTTCACTTCTTTATGAGGCAACACACAAGGAGGCTGATTTACATACTGATGACAGTAAAGGTTTATTTGAATGAATCAAAATGAAGATGAAATGTTCAGGTGTTGTTCTTCATCTCACACAAAGAGAATACACCTTTTAGATTGTTGAGTAAAATATCTTTTTCTAGAATTTAACTCATTAAAATCACCATGAAGTTGGCTCAAGACTAATTCAATTTTGATACAGGTAATAGCTGCAGGTGTTTTAGATAAAGATGTCATGAAAGAGACACTGATGTTTGAGGATTTACTTTTATTGTCCTGTCACAAGCTATTTAAACCAAGTTGTCAGCTGAAGTTGTTTCATCACTTGAAAGATTCATTTACATATCATGATGTATCAGTGATGGTGATTCGAGAGAATTTAATATGATGAAAACAGTTGCTGTTCATTTAGATTAAGAATTGTTTTTTATAAAATGTAAAGTCTGTTTCTCTCTGTACTGTAACAGTGAGCTGGTGTTGAAATCATTAGTGGTCTGAGGGCTCCTCCTCTGGTGGCTTCATGTTACAAGTGTTCAGGCACTGAGGGGTTTTTGTTCAGGTCTACTGATGCTTTGTGTCACTGTGTCTCTCTGGCACAGTAATACACAGCAGTGTCCTCGCTCTTCAGACTGTTCATCTGTAGATAGACTTTACTGCTGGAGTCATCTCTGGAGATGGTGAATCTACCCTGGACTGACTGGGAGTAAAAGATAGGAGTACTAGATGTGCTAATAAAAGCAACCCACTCCAGTCCTTTTCCAGGAGCCTGTCTGACCCAGCTCATCTCATAGCCACGGAAGTTAAATCCAGAGGCTGTACAGGTCAGTCTGTGAGATTCTCCAGGCCTTTTAGTCACTGGCTCAGATTCTGTCAGAGTCTGACCATCAACACCTGTCAAATAAAAACAATAGTGTGAAATATGTCAGAAACACAATTAAGAACTATGTAAACTCAAGATCAGGTAAAATCTTCACCTGCCCAGCAGATAGTTAAAAGCAGCAGTCCTGTCCTATAGTCCATCATGTTAAACTGTGTGTCCACTGTTCTCTGTCCTCCTCTCTGCAGTCAGATAAGTAGAGGTGGAAGATATCTGAGTTTTGCATTGACTCCTCCTCACAGGGAGGAGACCACTGAAATGGACAAGAATCTCAGCTTGTTACAGGTGGATGTACAGGAGGATTTTAATTGTGTAAAATGTCAATTTAAATTTCATATTAACAATCAGCATTAACATATAACTCAACAGACTATTGATCCACAGGACCTGACTACGATAACAGTTCAGATTGAGAATCTAACATCAACCTGGCCATTTGGATTGACTCCTCCTTTCTGACTGAACAGTGTCCTCTGTTTAATTTCTCCTCAAAACATATCTTTATTTTAAGGCTTTTGTCTAACTAAACATATTTTGGGTTATCTTCTACTGAAGACAAAGTTTAGAGTAAATTGTCCTCAGGAACAATTTTCAGGACTTTCTGTATTGCAGGGACAAAGGTAATGTGTTCTTATAATTGTAATGTAAACAACATGTACAAAAAATAATTAAGAAAAAATGTATAATATTGAAGAAATATACTACATAAGTATTTCATGCTTGGGCTCTGCCAGCCTTAAAGAAGTGATGCAGGTTTTTGTACAGCTGCTCAACCAACTCCAGTCACTGTGGCTCTCGAGCACAATAATAAACTGAGTTTTGCACTGACTCCTCCTTTTTAATGAACAGTTTGTTCTGTTATTGTCCCTGTTTTACTGTGAGTCACTTTTGACCATTACAACACATTTATTTAACATGGCAGATGCTTTTGTTCAATACAACTTACTAATAATGGAATATTGCTACTGGTGATAAAATTAAAAAAGTTATTCATAATGTTATAAAATTGGTGTCAGCTCATTAGTATGAAAATCACCACCATGTAGGCTTCATTTGAGATGAAATCTTAACTTTTTTTAAGTTAAGATTTTGTCTAACGAAATTAAAATTAGAATTTCATGTTTTCTTTCCAAGGGAAACTGACTTCCACATGTTTTCAGTTGTGTTTTGGCCTGCAGCTTCGACTGGTTGGATTTTTCTTGTGAAAAATCTAATGCACAGTTTTATCAGACCAAAACGAATCACTTCCAGTTCTGACGAATATTCAGCTGCATTTATTTATTACTTGAAAAGTTTATTGTTTAACAGTTTATAAAAGTGTAGATCAGTTCTTGTCATGATTAAATACACTGATGTATCAGTGATTATCAAGTTCAGGTTTTGAAACTGATGAAAACAGCTGCTATTAAATCAAGTAAAAAACATTTTTTCTAAAATCTTCAGCCTGTTTCTCTCTGTACTGTAACAGTGAGCTGGTGTTGAAATCATTAGTGGTCTGAGGGCTCCTCCTCTGGTGGCTTCATGTTACAAGTGTTCAGGCACTGAGGGGTTTTTGTTCAGGTCTACTGATGCTTTGTGTCACTGTGGCTCTCTGGCACAGTAATACACAGCAGTGTCTTCAGGCTGCACATTCTGTCCGTTTAGAGTCACTGTGTTGCTGGAAGAGTCTAAGCTGATACTGAACTTGTTCTTCAGTGAATCTTTGACAGTGGTGTCACTACTGATCCACTCCAGTCCTTTCCCTGCAGGCTGTCTGATCCAAGCTGTGTAGTAGCTGTCAACCGAATAAGAGACCTGACAGGTGATGGTCAGACGTTGACCTGGCTGCACAGTCACAGAGGCTGGCTGTGTCAACTGTTCACACTTCACACCTGTTAAAAAGAGAAAATGTTTTGTGACAAATGATCAAGTTACAGAGCAAAAGAAGAACTGTTGACTTTGACAAATCCAGAGAGACTCACATCCAGCTGCCAACAGCAGCAGCAGAGCTACAGAGAACATGGTTTATGTTGAAACTGACGTGCTGTGAACTCCACTGACAGCCTGATGTGATGTTTTTATAGCTGAGTAACAAGGAAGCTCACTGAGTTTGCATAGAATCAAACATATGAAGCATCAATGTTGGTCTAACTGGAGCCAATAGAAGAGTCTGTTCAGTGTTATTATATCTGCAGAGTGACAACAAATCACCTCTGCTTTACAGTGATATAACTTTATTACAAAGTTAGTGTCGAAAATGTCCCTGCCTTTACGTAAATTAAAAAAACATTAATTTTGTTTAAGCCTACTGTAAACTATCAGTGCCTAAATTTGTCATATTAACGTGTACAGCACTTATTAATTCACTTATTTTCCTACTAACTGTACTTTATTGATGTTATAAAATAAACTGCATTTTACTCTCATATTATGACTCACTTTTGGTTCCAAATAATTTTATTCTGTCTTCATTTGTAGAAATGCAAAGCAATTACAGTAGTTTAATATCAGCAACCAGATTGTTTTGCTGTTTTTGGCAATTCTATGAAAATTTGATGTTTATTGTGTGTGTTAGGGTTTCTTTATGTTTAATGATTTGTAATAATATTATTCAAGAACTGTTTTCTTATTTTGTACATGGAGGGACAGGGATGAGTTTATTACTTAGAACATATTTGTTATGATGACATAAAATATAAGTGCTCTGTAGGGTTTTGTACAGCTGCTCAACCAACTCCAGTCACTGTGGCTGTCGAGCACAATAATAAACAGCAGAATCTTCAGTCTTCAGACTGTTCATCTGCAGATACACCTGCTGTCTGCTGTTGTCTCTGGAGATGGTGAACCGGCCTTGAACTGACTGAGAGTAATATGTGGTGCCACCCCCACTGCTAATATAAGCAATCCACTCCAGTCCTTTTCCAGGAGCCTGTCTGATCCAGGCCATCCAAGAGCTACTAATGTCTAATCCAGAGGCTGTACAGGTCAGTCTGTGAGATTCTCCAGGCCTTTTAATCACTGGTTCAGATTCTGTCAGAGTCTGACCATCAACACCTGTCAAGACAGCAAAGAAAACCATGAAATGTCAGAAACACAAATGAGACGTATGTCAAGTCAAGATGAGGTAAAATCTTCACCTGCCCAGCAGATAGTTAAAAGCAGCAGTCCTGTCCTATAGTCCATCATGTTAAACTGTGTGTCCACTGTTCTCTGTCCTCCTCTCTGCAGTCAGATAAGTAGAGATGGAAGATATCTGAGTTTTGCATTGACTCCTCCTTTTTAATGAACAGTTTTTCTACTCTAATTCACTTTGTAACATTTCAACACATTTATTTAACATGGCAGATGCTTTTGTTCAATACAACTTACTAATCATGGAATATTGCTACTGGTGATAAAATAAATTGATAAAAACAAACAACAAGGTTAAGGGAGGCCTTTGGTTAACTGATAACTGATATTAGAACAGTCACAAAGCAAGCTTCTTGTACACAAATGAAAACTCTCCAAGTATACAGTTTACCTCAGGTACAATGAAGCCTTATACACATGAGGAAGCAGAATACTACATGTGTATATATGGTGATGATTAATTTTGGTCCTACAATAAACACAGTTTCTATTGAATCAAGTTAAGAAACGTTTTGTAAAATCTAAAGACTCTTCTTCTCTCTTTACTGTAACAGTGAGCTGGTATTGAAATCATTAGTGGTCTGAGGGCTCCTCCTCTGGTCTTTATTTTCTGATTGACATCTGAACATTTGTATTGTTCTTATTTACTCATGCTGCTGCTCTTTCTGCCTTTCGCTGACCTGTTTACAATAAACAGAAAAAAACAAGGATGAACTGTCCTGTCACATGTAGTCAGAGCTTAGAATTGTGTTGTAAACATTTAACTTGACACATGAAAGAAAATGTATTTTGTCTTAAAAACAATAACTTGAAGTTAAATGTCTTTTTTCACAAAACTTATGTACATTCACTCAAACAGAATATTTAATGTTCCTGATCTCAACTACATATTGCAGAACATCAGAGCTGCAACAAAACATGTCTGAATGAAGCAGTTTTATTTAGACTGTGTTTCTCTCAGTGTGTTGGTGATGTTGAACTGAAGCTTTGACTTGTTTTGACATGTTGAGTTTTTATACAGTGTTGCTGCTTCCTGTGTCACTGTGGCTGTCGAGCATAATAATAAACAACAGAATCTTCAGTCTTCAGACTGTTCATCTGCAGATACACCTGCTGTCTGCTGTTGTCTCTGGAGATGGTGAACTGGCCTTTGACTGACTGAGAGTAGTAGATGCTGCTACTGCCATCACTGATAATAGCGACCCACTCCAGTCCTTTTCCAGCAGCCTGTCTGATCCAAGCATTCCAGTGATGGCCACTGAACCCAGAATATGTGCAGGTCAGTGTGTGGGATTCTCCAGGCCTTTTAATCGCTGGTTCAGACTCAGTCAGTGTTTGACCCTCAGTACCTACAGACATTTAAACAGCTCATCAGTTACTGTAATGCAGCCATATTGTATTTGTACCAGGAGGTTTGTCAGAAAAACAATAACAGTTCTTACCTGCCCAGTTAATTGACAGGATGAGAAAAACAACCCAGTAATCAGGTGTGATCATTGTAAAAGCCAGGTGTCTCTGTCCAGTCTACAGTGTGTATGTCAGTGATTTAGTGTCTGTCCTTCACTCTGCAACACATATGTAGAGATGGAAGAGGTCAGAGTTTTGCATTGACTCCTCCTCAAAGACAAACACATCACATCTCTGGATCAGATATGATTTAGATCATTCTTTCATATTAAGATTTTAATGATGAAGATTCTTTTCAATTGATTCAATGGAAATGTTTCAACTCAAAACAGATGTATTTATTTATTCTCCTCAGCAGCTTTTGTTGGACCATTTAAGTATTGGAAAAATGATGCACAGACATGACCACATATATTTTTAACACCTGATTTAAAACAATCAGTCATGGAAACATTATGAACCATAACTGCTGTAGAAAATACTATGTTAAATATCACACTAAGAAACAGAAGTAACAAAGCACAACATCAGCTGTTGTTTTCATAGTGTGAATCTACTGTATGTGTGTGTGGAGCATAAACTCTCTGAATAAAGTGTGGAGACACTGTCATACGCTCCTTAGTGTCATTTGACTTCTTATCTTCTACTGCCACCTGTTGGTGTTTGTAAAAATGTCTGTGGAGGTTTTTTAACTCTCTGCTTCCTTCTCACAGACATACAGGCTGATACAGGTCATACAGGTCTACTGATGCTTTGTGTCACTGTGGGCGTCTTTGGCACAGTAATACACAGCAGTGTCTTCAGGCTGCACATTCTGTCTGTTTAGAGTCACTGTGTTGCTGGAAGAGTCTGAGCTGATACTGAACTTGTTCTTTAGTGAATCTTTGTAAACTGAGGTTTGTCCAGCAGCGTGATATCCAATCCACTCCAGTCCTTTCCCTGCAGGCTGTCTGATCCAAGCTGTGTAGTAGCTGCCCATAGAATACGAGACCTGACAGGTGATGGTCAGACGTTGACCTGGCTGCACAGTCACAGAGGCTGGCTGTGTTAACTGTTCACACTTCACACCTGTTAAAAAGAGAAAATGTTTTGTGACAAATGATCAAGTTATAGAGCAAAAGAAGAACTGTTGACTTTGACAAATCCAGAGAGACTCACATCCAGCTGCCAACAGCAGCAGCAGAGCTACAGAGAACATGGTTTATGTTGAAACTGACGTGCTGTGAACTCCACTGACAGCCTGATGTGATGTTTTTATAGCTGAGTAACAAGGAAGCTCACTGAGTTTGCATAGAATCAAACATATGAAGCATCAATCTTGGTCTAACTGGAGCCAATAGAAGAGTCTGTTCAGTGTTATTATATCTGCACCGTAAAAATATGCCTGGGAATCACTGCATTAAATATTATTTCAATTTCATTACACACTAAATTGTAACATTTTAAACAATGACACCACATTTATAGAAATGAAGCAACTAATGCTTAATTGGACAGTATTGATATCAATTCAATATCAGAACATTATGTAAATTCCTCTATATGATAGTAAACAGCAATAAGCATTATTATTGTCATTAATGTGAATATTAACATAAAAACACATTCATTAAGATCAGCACTGAGCAATTTGACACAACACAATCTATGTGGGATTCAAGTAAATTAAAATTAAATATGCTGTCATCACTCATCTCCACTTTATAGATCACTGCTGTCGTCTTTCAGAAATTATTTTAATCAGACTTCAGAAATGTACCTATTGATGTACAATAGAGAAATATGAACTCTCCATGGTTTGAGTATCAGTCAGTTAAGGTCAATGAGAACAGCAGATCTGAGTGTCTTCTTTAAGTCACAGAAGAGACAGAAACTTGACACTGACTGCCCTCTGGTGATTTTATGAAGGAAAAGCAACATTATTTTTCATTCATATTATGACTCATTGTGTCTTCATTTATAGAAATGTAAAGTTTTTGTGCCATGTTGTTGTGCTTTCTTTGGCCCTTTTAAGAACAAGTGCTTTTTGAGTTTTTTCTGTATTTAATATTTAGAATAAATCTTCATCAGGAACAGTTTTTAGGGCTTTATATACTACAGGGACAAAGGTAATGTGTTCTTATATTTGTGATGTAAACAACATGTAAAAAAATAATGTGAACAATAAAATGAAGTAGTTAATATAAGTACTAAAAAGGTATTTCATGCTTGGGCTCTACCAGCTTGAAAGAAGTGGTGTAGGTTTTTGTACAGCTGTTCAACCAACTCCAGTCACTGTGGCTCTCAAGCACAATAATAAACAGCAGAATCTTCAGTCTTCAGACTGTTCATCTGCAGATACACCTGCTTTCTGCTGTTGTCTCTGGAGATGGTGAACCGGCCTTGAACTGACTGAGAGTAGTAGATGCTGCCACTGCCACTACTGATACGAGCAACCCACTCCAGTCCTTTTCCAGGAGCCTGTCTGACCCAGGCCATCCAGTAGTTATCAAAGTGCAACCCAGAGGCTGTACAGGTCAGTCTGTGAGATTCTCCAGGCCTTTTAACCACTGGTTGGTTGAGACTGAGTCGGAGTCTGACCATCAACACCTGTTGAGACAAAAAAGATATGCATGCCATGGGTAACGTTGGTAGCACAAATAGTAATATGCCAGATTAACATCAGGTAAACTCTTCACCTGCCCAGCAGATAGTTAAAAGCAGCAGTCCTGTCCTATAGTCCATCATGTTAAACTGTGTGTCCACTGTTCTCTGTCCTCCTCTCTGCAGTCAGATAAGTAGAGGTGGAAGATATCTGAGTTTTGCACTGACTCCTCCTCACAGAGAGGAGACAGCTGATTGGATCTGATATTAAGTTTTTGTTTGATGAACATGTAATATCAGTGAGCCCAGGTCAGGAGTGGGTCTTGCTAATGGATGGATGGCTGCAATATTAATTTTACATTCCCCTAAACTGGCATGCCTAAGACTTGTCTGACATATTTCAATTAAATTTGTCTTAAATGCTCTATATTTAGATCCCCAACCCTGTTTCTTTCAGAGAAGAAATCATACTTTAGGTTTCCTTACTCCCTGTCACTATATCAGTTACCCAAATCCTCTCTCCACATCACCTGTACTGCCCTCTCCTCACTTGAGTCATATCTCACAGACAGACAGACAGCAATTCATCAGCATTAACAACTGGATCGTTACCATGGCTGTTCTGTCCCAAGGTGTCCCTCAGGGCTCTGTGCTTGGTCCTCTCCTGTTCATCCTCTACATGTTTTCCCCTCTATAATACCATCTGTCTTCATGGTGTCCACTTAAACTTCACTGCTCATGATGTCACACTCTACATATGTACTATATCCACCATCACTGCAACTCTCTGCACCCTGACCAACTGCCTCACCAAAATCAAGTGATGGATGCAGGCCATATTTATTTATTGTTGTCTTGTTTCCTCTTCAACACATACACTATATACATGCCACAACAATAACTGAAACATAAAACAATAAAATGAATATTGTATAAAATATTTTCTTTACACATTAAATCTTTTTTTTTTTAAAAGAAACCGAATGAATTACAGTCGACCATATACCTTAAAAAAACTCAAAGTCCACATTTAGAGAAAAAAATCAGAGCTGTTGTAGCAACTCACAATGTAATAATGGCTCATAATGTAATAACGGCTCATAATGTCATAACTTAAATGTAATAAAAGTTCATAATGTAATAATCGGCTCATAATGTAATAAAATCATGAGCACATAACATAATAACGGTTTTGTGCATAATGTAATAATGTAATAACTTATTATTATCATAATTTTTATCTCTTAAAGGTGCAAATAAAGCAAACGGCATGGGTTTCAGTGCATTATTAAACAAAATTTGTGAAAGCAAGAATTATTTAATATTAATTACACTCTCACATTTTATTATGTAAGATGTATAACTTTGAGCCACTAGGTGGCACCCATGCTAGTTATTTTGGTGACATATGGTGATCATTTGACTCTACAAAGAGCATCTACCATATTCAATGTGCAGTTTATGATTGTATCAACACTGGGTGTGGATGCAACAGCAATAGTATGCCCACATGGTCACTATGATGCTGATTCTAGGCCATTTTGCTGAAGGTCATGGGGACCATTATGTTAGCCATGATGGATCAGTCAGCCCATTCATTCAAAGAATTCAGGAAACAGAGAAGCAGAGTGTGCTTGTTTATAATACTGGCTCTGATGCAGTTCCTGACTCTGACCACCATTCAAACCCTGACTCTGACCATCACTCTGACCCCAACAATCATCTTCTCCTGGACTCTGACCACCATTCAAACCCTGACTCTGACCATCACTCTGACCCCAACAATCATCTTCTCCTGGACTCTGACCACCATTCAAACCCTGACTCTGTCCATCATTCTGACTCCAACACAGTATGTCACACTGGCCTCGATGTTGTTCCTTCTGCAGGTCCTACAGTGCCAAAATGTATCTTTCATGCTGACCCTGACACTCTCTTGGTTGCTAGCCCTAACTTGCCTCTGCTTGTACTGTCATCCATTATCCAGTATTACCTGTTGATGGATTTTACAATGCTGGGCACCTTCAACAGAGTTTCCAACTTGTTCAGAGAGCTAACCCTGCCATTCCTACCAAGAATTTATATTTGTGATACTTTGGTGGAAAGTTTAAATACTGTGATGGATGAAGACTGCTGCATAAATATTAGTAGGTTATACAGAGCGGCTGGACGCAATAGTGGCCTTGTGTCGAATATCAGGGAGCTCTTCAGCCTGGATCATGATTCAACATATATCCTTCGGATGGTTCCATATTAAAGACATTTATTGGAAGAAGTAAAGTTTTCTTTTTTCTTTTTTTTTTAAATCCCATTCACTCATTAAGCCTTGATCTGAGTGAACACTGACAAAGTGGACAAATGGAGCCCCCTGGACTTTTGTTGGCCCCCTGGACTTTTGTTGGCAACTATAATTTATGGTCATGTATTATTATTGCATTGTTTAGTTAAATTTATTTGCACTTATGTTTTTACTTGGGTGTCCTGACAGGCTGTGTTTACATTTTAAGAACTTTTGAGCTGGTTCATTGTTATTACATGGTTCTAAAATGCTCTTTTCATTCTTGCACAAATTCCAAAATAAAGTAAATTGAATGAATATGTCATGCTGCTATCATGTATTTAACGTAAGTAGTAGGAAAACAATGCTTAAAGGTCTTTATTAAATTGGCATTAAGACCAACAATAAAATAACAGCAACTGGAAGGTCTTCATCAGGTTGTATGAAAGGAAAGAGTGTTCACTTATTATTGTGTCCTGCATTTATTGTAGCAACAGTAAACAAAAGAAAATGCTCTTTCAAGCTAAATGAACTGCAGTCCCCCTCCTTCCCTAATCCACCCGCTTCTCCTGCTGGCTTTTGAGTTGGTTACTGATGCGCCACCTATGTACAAATTATAGTCAAACACAGACCTCTTCCCTTAGTGCATTCTCTTTGTCAGTGTGTGCAATTTAACCTTTAAACAATTAGGCTTCTCTTCCTGTTTACATATGTGGCTTGCCGCGTATTGGGGGTGGAGGTATATGGCATCTAAGTTGGCCATTGCTCCACTACGTTTTGCAGAAATTGTGTGATCCTGCTGACAGACAGACAGAGAGACACAGAGGTGAAAGCATTTCCTTCCACCCCTGCAGGAATGGCAGAGGTAAAAATGATGATAATGCAACACTTTTCTCACAATATGAGCCATTATTACAATATGAGCCATTATTACATTATGAGCTGTTATTACATTATGAGCGGCACCAGTAAGGCTCATAATGTAATAAGTTATTACATTATTACATTATGTGCAAAGCTGTTATTACGTTATGCGCTATAGATTTTATTACATTATGAACCAATTATTACATTATGAACTTTTATTACATTTAAGTTATTACATTATGACATTATGAGTTGCTACACCTCTTGTGATCACTATCATTTGGTCTAAAAGGACATATTGTGTCAAGATCTTGTTTCAGTTTTAAGTGCATATTAAAATATCTCAGATCAGTCCACAGATGTTCACAATGATTTTACATAGTTTCTCATGACTGTGCTAAAGGTTTCAGTTCCTGAGTCTATTAACAACAGACTTGAGAGCTAACCGACTGTGAAATCACCAAATTTACATAACAGAATCAAACATGGGCTGTTGATTCCAGGTGCTGGGGAGATGACAAACATAACAACATATAACATAATTAATTAATTTTCAAAAATGTAAAATGTTTGGGGGAAAAGTACAGTTGTGAGTATTGGGTGTTAAATGTTTATAGCCTGTGGTGAAACTTCAGCCAGTACGAACAATATCAAAATAATAAAAAAGAGGAGGAGCAACATGAGTCATTATCTTGAAAAAAAGTATTTTCAAAAAGACACAAACCTCTTATAATTAAAATGAAAAAGGACAATTGTAATTACTTCCATGATACTTTGAATAGACCTGTACTTGTACAGCACCTTTCTAGTCTTCTCTCAAAGCACTTAAACACTACATGACACATTCACCCATTCACTACTGGCCAAGGCTACCATACAAGGTGCCACCTGCTGTTCATCTTAAATGCACTCATACTCTGATGAAACAGCCATCAGGAGCAATTTGGGATTCAGCATTATGCCCAAGGATACTTTGACATGCAGACTGGAGGAGGTGGGGATTAAACCATCGATCTTCTGACACATGGATGACCTGCTCCTGAGTCTAAGCTGCCAAGTTTATCAAGAGTGTGAAAATATACATAGTTGAATTGTGACATTTTAATAAATGAAACAAAAACATTTCACTTGAGACTATTTTTGACATTTATTTTCTAGATCAGACAAACTGTAAATCATTTCATTGAACATATTTGATGAGCATGTTTTTTATGAAAGGAAAGAAAAATATATTTTGACCTTCAAAATCTCTCTTAAATATAAATGTGTTTGTCTGCAGAGAAACTTTAGCAAATATTTAAGGTGGTGTCATTTCCTCTGTAAAAGAAAAATACACATTTAGTGCTAAAGTGCATAATTGATACCTTTACATATAAAAACATAGAAATAGAGAAATAAAATGAGTCCTATAAAAACCCTGTCAGATGGTGTTGCTATAGTATTAACTTGAATCATTTCAGAACATTGAGGAGTGGATGAATGTTGTTGTCATGACAAGTTGAACATCAGAGTTGATTTTAGTATTCAGTCTCATTTCTTTGAGTGTCCTGTCTATGTTTGTTAGGTTGCCCTCGCTCAGTTTGCTGCACTGGAACAAACAGGAAAACTGACTCAATATTGAGCATGTTGTCAATATGCATCAATAATCATTGACTGCAAATAATGACATCACAACATAGCTTGTGCTTTGAAATGTGTGATATTTCACAGCTGTTTGTGCTGTGAAAATGCTAACAGGAACAGACTAAAGCTGCTGATTGACTTCCTGAGTTTAGCTCCTGGAGCTCCTCACTTGGACTATTTGATCAAAAAGCACTTTGACTTGCTGAACCTTAACAAGAATCTGTTTGCATGACCACGCTCCTCCAAGCACATAGTTGAACAGACAAATGATCTTGATTTGCAAGAGAAGCCCACACTTCACTACCATACAGTAATGTCAGTTTGATTATAGATGTGAATATTGTGAGCCAGATTCTAACAGGTATATCTATGTTTGAAGACTTCTTTATAGCATAGGGCTCTCTGGGCTCAGTTCAGCTGTGTGTGGGTGGAGGGCTCAGTGGAAAAAAGGCTTCCAGACAACAAGAGAAAAGACAAACAGCCACAGAGAGGGAGAGCAGTTGATGAGTGTGCACAGCAGCAGATATGAATCTGTTCTCAGTGGTTATTAGAACTCATAAAAAAACTGTTGACAGCCCATCAACACTTCCTCTCCTGCAGCAGACGGGTTGTGTGGGTTTCTGCTCTGCAGCCTTTCTCACAGTAAGAACACAATGACAGTTACAACCATCCACTCTGTTTAAAGAATCCAGATTCCAGGAACTTCAGTCACTCACTACAGTGTTCACATGGGAATAAGAACTAAACTACAGTTCAAGACAGCAGCATGTTCACAGTCACAGCAGCTCAACTTTTCTTAAATGCTGTTTCTGAAATCTTCTCAGAAGTTTCTCGGTAAAAATACAATTTCAGATGGGTTTGAAGTTTCAGAGTGTTTAAATCAGCATGAGAGGATTTTAAGCACTGACTCCTCCACCGCAACATTTCCAAAAATAAGTGTTACATCTGTTATCATTGATCAGAGCCACAGAACACAAACCACTCAGACAGAAACACAAACCACAGAGACAAACAAGTTATCTTGTTGTTTCACCCCCTCAAAAAAAAACATCTCTATCTGTTTCTGAAGCAGACCTAGAGCGGCCATGTTGGTTCACCTCAGGATCATAGTGTGCATACATTTTTAACATGTCAGTCGAAAAACAAGTTCAAATTCATCTCTTCGTTATCTGACATTTTTAAATAAATACTCTTCATACATGACTTCATCACAAATATGTTTTCTACATGTCTAACTTTTGTATTTCTTTGTGAAGCATTTTGTGATTCTGTCTTGAAATGTGTTCATAAATATAAATCTTAATTCCCGTCTAATCAGTAACGATACCAATCCATTTCATCTTGATAAAACTGTAATAGTTAAGTGACATTTTATTGATTAATAAAAACAAACAGCTCCATTATTTCAGCAACATTCAGACTTGAGGCCGACTGATGAAGCTGCTGTGTAATCATTTTATAGCTGTCGTAGCTTCAAAGCAGCTCGCTCTGCTGTTTGTTCATGTGTGTAAACAACAGTGTCATCAGCGTGAAGTTTTACAGCCACACTGACACAATTATAAAAGGGGCTCAGCACTGTGTGAAAGTATATTCAGAGCTACTTACAACCAGAGTCAAATGACTTGTAGGTGTCAACATACACGGCCAATGAAGTTGATTCTGCTTCTGATTATTTGCTATGAAGCCAAACTGGAATCCATAAAAACAAAGAGGTTTATAAAACACAGACACTTTGATTTTTCAGTTTATTGAGAATGTGACACTGAAAGAATTTGACAAACCTGCCACACTCTGCAGAATGTATTAAAAAGAAACACAAGAACAGGAGAAATACTACAAACAATAAAATATCTGACAGACAGCTCATGATTCAGATTCAATTTCTGTCATTATACAAGTCAAATTTAAAAGTGGAAACAAACTGTATTAAAATAACACAACACAGAATTTATGCTTGCAAATATATATATGTGTGTGTGTGTGTGTGTGTGTGTGTGTGTTTTTATATGTTGAGGATGACTCTATCTAACTTGTGCATAAAAAGATAAAATTTACAACCAAGCACAAGACGTCATAAGTGATATTTGTGAACACTGATCAAAGTGATAAATGAGATGAATTGATGAGATTTGATGGTGAGAAGAGGCGAGCAGAAAACAGTCAGTCAGCATGTGTGCAGTTGGTGGACGGTCCCTTGTTTCTGAGGATCATCAGCAGAGAGAGTCCACAGCAGTACGCCAGACTCTTCACTATCAGCACTGTGTACAGCACACAGAGCAGCTTCACCCTGCACTGAGACTGGAAGGACACTGACACTGACACTGACACACACGCACACACACACACACACACACACACACACACGTTGATCAGTATAACTTGGACTTTTCCAGACGGGACAACCAGCTTTACATGAAGACAGGGGTCGGCTACAATTTGAATGAAAGCTCAAAGGCCCTTATCAAATCCAACAAGTCAGGGCCCCAGCAAGCTTTTTAGGTGTGGAGCCAGGACAGTGACTTTAAATGTTGAAGTGAAAAAGGAAAGATTGGCATTGAAGGAGAGGCAGCAGGTGATCTTACAGTCAGCTTGCTGCAGAGCTGGCAGATCTGTTGGCTCTCTCTCTGGAGGACAGGAGGCTGCTGGAGCTGGAACCTCTGAAAAAGAAAAGGAGTGAAATGTTTGGTGTCAGTGCGAAAAGTCAGTCCTCTGCTCCTCTGCTCTCTTTGACAGCATCTCCACATGAAGCTGAATCACTGCTGAACACAGTCACCAAGCCTTCATTACCTTGTTCTGTTTGGGCCTCCACTGTGCCCCCATGGTGCTGGACGGAGCAGCGGTATTTATACGTGCTGTTCTCTTGCTGACTGATCAGCAGGATGGCAGCGGTGCGTCCCAACTCTCTGAGCACCAGCTGCTCTCCCTCAGCAGGGAGCAGAGGTCCATTCTCCTCTTGTCTTTTCCAGGAGAAGCGGACCCGAGGAGGAAACATGCCTGAGGCCAGACACAGCAGGGAGCTCTTCCCCTCCAGGTGGGCTCTGGATGCTGCTGGGTACACGCTCACCACGGGCTTCACTACCTGCTCATCTGAAGTTTGACAGCAGCAACAAGCAGCACAGACACACATTCACACAGTCAGCAGCAGCTTACAGCACTGCACTGCATTCAGTCTGATCCTGGAAACTACATGGACTCTGATCACTAAACTACTCATCAATATCAGCACAAAGTTCACTACATATACTGGATTCACCTTCATATCAAACACACTGAGCAGCTACTGTCAGCATGTCTTCTATGGACACTGAAGAAACTATTCTTTATTTTAATGGACAAACTTCAGTCACTCTAATTTAACAAGAATTATTATTACATAAAAAATTGTCACTTTTACTTTTAGTTTTCCTGTATTTTAAATAACTGACGGGTACATGAATACACATATTATACTTTACTACATATTTACCTTCACGTAAAACAAGAAACAATACATTTACCACCGTATACTTTACTGTGACCAATTTAAAAAATGTATATATAAATAATCTTTTTTTTTTTTTTCACAATTCATATTAATTTTCAACAGTTTTAACAACACACAATCACTTGTGATATTTGAATAAAAACTGCTATGAAATGAAAATTAAGATGAAAACATACTGATCCTAAACGGAGTAACTTACAATATAATAAAGTTTAAAAAATATAATATGATATGATTCCATATGGTATGATAATATAATATAATATAGTAAAGACATTTTCCTTCACAATATTTACCGTTTTATTCTTCTATATTTAATATTTGATAAACAATTAGCAATTATTTATCTTCACATAAAATACAAATTTCCCTTTATTGATTACAATATAAACACAACAGGTTTCACATTTACCAAATAACAACTTTTAAATGTCAGTTTTTAGCTTCTTGTTAATATACAATTAACACAGCATGTCAGTGTGCAAAACAGTCGTCTTTAAAAATAATACTCATTATGATATTATATAATATATTTTTTTCCTTTTGAAATTAAATCAGCTGTATTTACTTATTCATACAATCTGCCAACATTTACCCTCCAAAGAATATTTGCTGTCATATATTTAAGATGACACTGGACATAATATATAGTTTTGATTTTGTGTGTATTTGTCTGTGTGTTTATGATCATATATCATCACTGATCAAATATCATTTAAATATTAAAACCACACTGTTGTGTCAAAAAGAATTAGTCAGTTTAAAACCTTTTTTGCCGTGTCGGGCATCGACCTTGTGGATTTTTTTTTTTTTTTCATTATAGTAATTTGTTTTTTGTTGTTGTTTTTTTTCATTTCAAATTAAAAACAATAGGTCGGTACAGTTCATTTCAAAGTGTAACTTTAAAATATAAATACAGAGTCATATGAATTGGCTGACAATATGACATACAAATCATAAAAATAAATACAATATATTGATATACATATATAAAATATAAATACATATATACTGTGCGATGTAACCATAAATTGTAAACTACTGTAGTTTAATAAATGTCATGTCTTGATACTTTCTTTAAATGCCCTATTCATTTATTTAATATTGAACACTTTGGGTCTAATATATGATGAATAAAAATAATTAATTTTTCCCAAAAACATTTTTTGTTATCTTTATAACCACCTGTAACTCTTAAATCAGGGTGATTGTAAATATAAAATGCTACTAGTTGTCGGAGGATTTGAACATTTCACAAACTGAAATCCTAAATTGTTCTTACGTGCCTGGTTTATCTCAACAATCTTTTTAAATTATGTATTTAATATTAACTAATAAAGGAATAAATAATGACATATAATCCATATTCTAATAATGTTAACATAACGGATATAATCAACAAGTTAATACACGAACAACTTTGACTTTGACACAAGATAAATGTATGTACTTGATTATGTCTTTCTTCAGTGTTTAGATATTTAAGCGAAACACACACTGACCTGGTATTAATCTCACAAATAAAATATATGTTTAGATTTACGCTAACTTCTTATTAAAACAAATCCAGGTACGGCATGGTTCATAATTAATATCCACGATAATTATTCATCAACAACAATTATAATTGAGCTGAATAAATTCTAAGAACATCTCAAACCTGCATTTAGTGATGATGCCAAAGAAAATGTTTTCAAAGCTTTCTAAGAAACAGCTGCGTTACAAACATCTGTCTGCTCTGTTTCACATCAGTATAAACCTAAATAAGGCCATTAGATAAACTTCTCTATCATCAAGAAACACACTAAAAACACAAAAAAGACAAAAAGACTTCGTAATAAAAATTAAAAGTTTAAATGTGACTTACGTGAAGATACTGTGACATCAGTCCCCTGGCCCCAGTAGTCCAAAGCATCACAGTGCTACATCTCCACTCAGTGCCTAAACAAAAACCTCATGTACCAGAAAAATGCACAAAAACGTCGTTATGTGACTGAAATAAACATAAATCCTGGTCAGTATTATACCCTGGTGTCATCCTATGATCATGTGTTTTGTGTTGATTCTTAATCAGTTCTTAAAGTAAAGATTTACTGGAAGATAACATTTACAGCTGTGCACTAACTGTGACTTTAAACGATTGATTAACTAACTTTTAACGACTAATCTGCTCATTAAAAATGATAAACACAGTGTTACCTCGTATTCCAATGAGAAATATTTCATCCTGTCCTTTTTCTCTGTCACAAGAATGGGAGAGTGTTGCAGATTTGCTGTTAGGTTTTTGTATGGCTCTGTATCTCTGTGCTGCCCCGTACACTGTGATAAACCCTCATACAAAAACCTGACACTGTTTCCTGCACTCGAGGAACAGGGACCTGTACTGTCAGCAGTGGGTAAGAATATCACAAAACTTCTATTCTAATTGACAAAACTATTTATAAATGTTACACACTTCCTATTTAGCATTTTGCATTGTACATGTTTTAATCAGTTTATTGGGATTTCTTTTAAATTCAGTGTTGTTTTTTCCTGTCATTGTCATTAATGTACCGTGACATGGCTTATGGTCACATTTGAATCTGAAAAACTTAACTTAAAAATGACTCCAAGGTCATCTTTTCAACATTAAAAAACAACTTTTAAGATATTGATGTAACATCAACCCACTGTATTGTGGTCAACAGCATCCTTTATCTAGACTGTAAAGCTGGATACAGTGCTCGGAAACTATAGCAACATAGTCTGCTTTAGAAATTATATTTTATTTAATAAGTAAAATACTATTTTCTATTAAAAAATATTTAAAAAAAAAAAGAAATAAAGGAGCTTTCAAACTCACAGCTTGTTAAGGGACTTGAAGAACACTGAACAAAATGCATTCAGATGAAAATAAATGTGAGATTATATAATTGGTAACATTTTTAAATGCTGCTGTAAATTTGTAGAATAAAAATTGAAACATCAAAGCAATTGAGAATGTTTAAATTTGATTAGAGCTTCATTTCATTTGGTCTTTTTGGCGGACATCAGTAGATGAGAGGGTAATAAAACAAAATAAAGATTATTCTTCTGTAATTGGTTTTAAAGATGAGGAGAAGGTCAGCCTGATGTGTGTAAACTCCACTCTTTGTTGTTGTTTTAGTCAAGTTGTGAATGAAGCATACTGCAGGGGAACGCTTAGGATAGACATGAATTAGGGGTCTGTTTAAAAACATCTTGCATGGGGTGGTTTTACAGCACTTTCTATTAGTGACTGTTGCAGTGGCATTTTCAGTGGTTTGTGTCCTAACAGAGCATCTACAGGGAGGTGTGGATGGACTCCAAAAAGCAAATAGTACGGAGAGTGACCTGTAGTTGCATGAGGTGTCACGTTGTAGGCATGGACTAACTCAGCTAAGTGCTCAGGCCAACGGCGCTTCTTCTCTGGTGGCAGTGTCCGCAAGAGATCATGCAGAGTCCTATTGTACCTTTCACATTGTGCATTCCCCTGAGGATGGTGAGGTGTCGTGCAGGTTTTCTTTACACCATAGAGCCTACATAACTCAGCAATTACGTCGCTTTCGAAGTTTCTGCCCTGATCTGAATGTAATCTCTCAGGCACACCATACTTCATGAACCACTCTCGCAGAAGGACCTTGGCTGTAGTGTCAGCTTTTTGATCACGAGTAGGGAAGGCTTGTGTGAACTTTGTGAACACATCTGTCACCACTAGAACATTCTCTCGTCCGTCTGAAGCAGGCTCTAAGATGGTGAAATCTATCGCAACTACCTCCAGGGGCCGTGTAGCTAAGAAAGACTTCATAGGAGCATGTATTTTGGGCTGTGGCCTTTTGGTAAGGACACATCTCTGACACTTCTTTACCCACTGCTCTACATCATCGTACATTCCCCCCCAGAAACATCTCTGTTTCAAAAGGTTCTGTGTTCTCTCTATCCCCTGATGCCCCATACGATCATGCACACTCTCAAGGACCTGTTCTTTCAAACAGGCAGGTAACAGAAACTGGTGACATTCACCCACATGGACATCATCAATCACACAATAAAGTAAACCATCTATCTCCTTGATCCGGTGCCACTGTCTGAGTAGAGACAATATAGGCTTGGCCAACCCTATTCTCTCATGACAGGTGGGCTTTTGTTTCCTGTTCCAGAACTGTCTAAACATGCTTAGTGTGGGATCTGTACCCTGAAACTGGTGGAGCTCTTCCTTAGAGTAGCCAGGTAAAGTCGGAGTGTTATCCTGCTCGTCAGTACCCCGCTCAGCCTCTGAGGTACGAACTTGTCTCACTCTACAGCACTTGGCCCCTGCAGCTCCTAGCTCTGGGCCTAGCGCTGTTCCCTTCCTGACATTGCAAATGGCCACACAGCCCTCAAAATCTACGTCATCTGGGTGCGGTTGGGGCTCCCCTGCTAACGGCTGCCTAGAGAGGGCGTCTGCAGCAGTGTTACAATGGCCTGGGCGGTACTTGACTTCAAAGTCAAAGACTGCTAACTGAGCTACCCAGCGCTGCTCAATCGCCCCTAACCTGGCTGTGTTAAGGTCACACAAGGGGTTTTTGTCTGTTGTGACTGTGAACTTAGAGCCTAGTAGGTAACCTCTAAATTTCTCAGAAACTGCCCACTTAAGGGCAAGCAGTTCCAGTTTCATACTGCTGTAGTTTCTGTCATTTTTTTCTGCATTCCGCAGTTTCCTGCTGGCATATGCTATCACTCTTTTCTCTTTTCCCTGCTGCTGATACAGGACTGCGCCTAACCCAGAACCACTTGCATCTGTCTCAACAATGAAAGGAAGAGAAAAGTCTGCATAACCTAACAAAGGGGTACTGGTGAGTTTCTCTTTCAGTAACTCGAAAGCCTCCTGACACTCCGTGGTCCATAAACTTTCAACCAACTGTTTAGATCTCGACGGGCTGGTGTTTTGGAAACATGCGTTAAGGTCATGTAGAGGGCCTGCCAGCTGAGAAAACCCCTCCATGAACCTTCTATAATAACTACAGAAGCCTAAGAAGGATCTTAACTCCTTTACTGTGCTTGGAACTTTCCATTGCTGCACTGCAGCAATCTTATCAGGATCAGTCCCTATGCCCTCAGCGGATATCTGATGACCAAGAAACCGCACCCTTGACTGCGAAAAGTGACACTTCTCCACCTTGACTTTAAGTCTTGTCTCCTTCAATCTCTGCAAAACTCTCTCAAGCCTCACTAGATGCTCCTCAAAAGACTCTGAGTATACCAACATGTCGTCTAAATACACAAGCATGATCTGCAGTACCAAGTCACTCATCGTCACCTGCATCAGCCTCTGAAAAGTGGCTGGCCCATTACACACTCCAAACGGCATCCTAGAGTACTCGTATAACCCAAAGGGTGTTGTACAGTCAGGTCCATAATTATTTGGACAATGATACAGTTGTTGTCATTTTGGCTCTGTACACCACCACAATGGGTTTTAAATGAAACAATGAATACCTGCTTAAAGTGCAGACTCTCAGCTTTCATTTAAGGCTTTTTTCAAAAATGTAGTATGAACCGTGTAGGAATGACAACCATTTCTTCACACAGTCCCCTGACTTTAAGGGCTCATAAGTATTTGGACAAACTAACATAATCATCAATTAAACAGTCAGTTTTAATACTTGGTTGCAAATCCTTTACAGTCAATGACTGCCTGAAGTGTTGGACACATAGGCATCAGGCAGAGCATCACCAGGGAAGAAACCCAGCATCTGATGATGCCTATGTGTCCAACACTTCAGGCAGTCATTGACTGTAAAGGATTTGCAACCAAGTATTAAAACTGACTGTTTAATTGATGATTATGTTAGTTTGTCCAAATACTTATGAGCCCTTAAAGTTGGGGGACTGTGTGAAGAAATGCTTGTCATTCCTACACGGTTCATACTACATTTTTGAAAAAAGCCTTAAATGAAAGCTGAGAGTCTGCACTTTAAGCAGGTATTCATTGTTTCATTTAAAACCCATTGTGGTGGTGTACAGAGCCAAAATTATGACAACTGTATCATTGTCCAAATAATTATGGACCTGACTGTAAATGCTGTCTTATGGCGATCATCCTCGTGTACAGCGACCTGATGATACCCACTAGCCAGGTCGATAGTCGAAAAGAACTTTGCTCCGTGCAGGGCATCGAAACATTCATCAATGCGGGGCAAAGGGAAAGCGTCACGGCGAGTCTTTAAGTTTAGCTTCCTATAGTCCACACATAGTCTTAGACTACCATCAGTTTTTCTGACAAGAACCACTGGTGAAGCATAGGCACTAGTACTTTCCTGGATGACACCCTTCTTTAGAAGCTTGGTGATGTGCTCCCTAACCTCATTATACTGTGTGTGGGGTATACGGCGGTAGGGCTGCGAAACAGGGACTTCATCGGTCAGGGTGATCTCATGTTTGACTCGGTCTGTGTAACCTAGATCCTCATCTTGAAGAGCAAACACATCTGCATACTTGGCTAGGAGTACAGCTAACTTAGCCTGTTCTTCCTCTGTACCACCTATGTGCAGCTGGCCCAGTATTGACTGGAGGTCATTAACTGCTGTCTGTTTCTCTTTCTCTTCAACAGTCACTTCTTCCTGGTCAGCGGAGATGCGCTGAAATCTCACCTCTGTCTGATCATTGTCAACACATTCAACCTGAGACAATATGCCTTGCCTGGTCCGGGGATTCAACCACACATCCTCCTGAGAGAAATTCACTACCTGCACTGGGAACACACGTCTAGTGGCCTCCACAAGAGTGGGCGCTACTACAAGACCACCGGGCAGTGGTGACTTAGCAGGCTCCAGCAGCAGATAGGCACCCTCATCTGATGCAGTTTTGCTCCCTTTGGCATAAACTGTAGCGACAGAACACGCTGGCACACGTACTGTATCTCGGCCTGTTAGCCTGGCTGTGGCGGTCTTCTCTACTACCTCACATGTCTGTACTTGCTGAAAGGCTTCCCTCCAATCTGGATCCAGCTCTCCTCTGGGAGTAGTGTCGAACTAGGCTGTAACCAACTGCTTGCATCTCTTAATGATATTCATGCCAATGAGACCTGGCACTGGTTCCTGAAAACTCTTTGTCTGGGGCTGTTCTAACTCTTTGTTCTGAGTCGCCGACTCCTCCCCTCTAATTGGATCTTGAATAACAGGGTCTTTAACCACTAAGAAACCACACTCAGGTATGTTTACCCCCATGGCCTCCATATCTAGTTCAAGATATCCTAAGTAGGGAATCGGCGAAGAGTTTGCTGCAGTCAACTTGAGCCACTGGGCGGTGGGGAACACATCTCCCTCTTTCTCTAATAAGTATTGTCTGAAGAAAGACTCAGAAATGGTGCTAACCTGGGTCCCTGTGTCCAACAGGCATTTAACTGGAACCCCACCAATCTGGACTGAAACTTCACGACACTCACCCACCGCCCGCTCAAGGAATCGCTCACGGTTAAGAGTCTTAGAGCCTTTAGTCTCACCTCGGATTGCCCGGCTCTTGGCATCCGAGGAAGCTAGTTTGACTGAACCAAGGCACTGGAGGTAGTAGGCTGGTTTCCTGGTTTGCGTTGTGTGCACTCCTTTGCAATATGTCCCACCCCTTTACACTTGAAGCAAATTGGCTTCCCATCCTCTGTAAACTGGGGCTTCAGTCTAGGCTTACCACCTGTGTCTTTGCTGTATTTCTCCTTGAGAGCTAGACCCTCTTTCAATGCAATGGTTAACTCCCCTATAGCCTTGCTCTGCTCTGAGACCACCCTAACAATATCCTCTAGAGTGGTAGACTGCTTCTCCTGTGAGTTATCAGGACACTGGCCTTCTCCCCTGATACTGTCACATGCTACCTTCCTGCTCTTAACTGCCTTAGTGTTATATGACTTGTCCTCCAGGGACCAGGCGATGGCCTCTTCTCGTACATCCAACAGAGTGGTCTGGGGGTCGTCCCTAACCATTTTGCGTAGTTCTCTTCTGAGAGAAGAATCTCGCACGCCCTCAATGAATTGGTCTCTGACAGCGGTCTTAGCATTGGATACAGCATCAGGTCTCTGTTTTAGGACTAGTCGTAAGATCTGGGAGAGTGCGTGTGAATACTCCTGAAAATCTTCACCCTCCCTTTGCTGACGACCATAAAAGGCTTGGAACAGCCGAGCTATGCTACGTTTCTCTGCGTAAGCCTCTTGTTGGGAATAGAATGATTTTATGTGTTTTACTATAAGTTGTGTTTCTCTGTATAAGTTTTAGATGTGTGAACAATGAGAATACTGAGATGATTTCAGCTGATCTGAATGTGTTTGCTTTGCAGAAGTGGAGAAGTACAGGAGAGGAAGAGACATGAAGTCTGAGGAGCACATACCGCAATGCTTAGATAATTAGTTTCATATATGGTAAAAAGAATAGAAAGTGATATACAGATAGTAAGGTACAGCACGTGTAGGGAGTTGTGTTGTTCTCTTGTCTTTCAAAACAGGAACCACGCCCCCACCGCCAGCGGGAAGGAGTCAGATTAACACGAGGCAGGGGCGTGGTGTGGTGAAGGAGGAAGTGGAACTGCCAGTGAGAAGAGGACAACGCCTTGCGTGCACAATGACACTCTGTTACGCTCAAATATACTGGGTCAGGGAAAGGACAGGAGGTCAGACTTCGTGAACTGACACACCTTTGTTGTTCGTCAGGGATGTGAAGTTGAGACCCAGAGCTCTGTAATTTTATTCCTTTACTGCTTAATAAACTACATTAACTGAGACCGAATATCTTCTCCTATTGCTTCATTAAAGAACACGCAGGACTGAGCTCACACATAGCACATTAGAGAGTAGGATGAGACTCTTAGTCCAACACTCTCTTAAACAAGTGAATAACTCGTTAGGATCTTTAGGCTCCCCGTCCACGCACAGTCTGATCTCCTCTAACGCAGAACCTCTTAAAAGAGATAGAATGAAATCAATCTTTTCTTCAGGACTCTGACCTCTGGCCTTGATTACACGTTCTACCTCTTCAATGAACTCATCAACTGAGCGACCATCTGTGGCTGGATCCCCACTGAAAGGCTGGATCGGGCGCTCTCTCGGCACATAAACATATGACTTATTTGACCCAGTCTTTAGAGTGGCAATAGTTTCCATGGCTTTATCATGTTTCTCAGTCAGTACAGAAAGCTTAGCCTGCAATTGTTCAATAGTATCAGTCTCTTCTCCAGAGCTCTGCTCTTCGCTATGATCTGCCTCTGACATGGTGAAATGTCTCTGTGCAGACTTAGCTCAACTCAAGTCACTTGAAATCCCGCAGACAGGGAAGGGGTGATGGCTGCGTCCTCCTCTCTTTCCTCTAGGTCCCCGGGGTCGTCTGGATCTCAGGAAATCTTGTCACTGGTTCTCCACAGCAACTCCAGGCAGGCCTCACCACCCTGGATCCTTTTCTGCACCGGGGCCTTACATAGGCTGTATTCATAGTTTATGTTCATTCAAACATGTTACTTGGCTAAGCAGAACGCTTCATTAAAATTCAATAACATTGCATGATATACAACGAGGGGATAATAAGATAAATGTGTTACTTACAGGTTGAGATTGATCCATGTCTCTTCCACCGTTTCAGTCTAGCGCGTCTTGTTTGAACACTGCAAACAGTAGCTCAGTAGCTCAGTAGCTCTGCGATTGGTTTAAAAGTGTGGAGAAAATGTAAGGAGCCATACGACTGGCTGAAAGCAAACACACCTGATTACTGATGAATCTGTCAATCAGAATCATAAATTTGATTATCAGCCAATGGTGACGTTCATTGACCTGCGATGTAAGGGGAGTCTCAAAATTCACCACACAGATTTCTCTCACAAATGTAGAGGTTCACAGATGAGAAGCAGTTTGTAAATGCACATTCAGCGATTCGCATGATCTGTGAATTTATATTACAAGTTTGGATTAAAAAAATATTTGTGAAGCAGAGCTTGTGCATTTGCGAAACAGATCGTGTGCATTAGTGAGTCCGAAATACAACTGTGAACCAGAGCATGTGCATTTGTGAAAAACCCTGCGTGAGTTCATTCATTATGAGACTGATCTGACCCCATAGAAACTGTTCCTCTCTGTACTGTAACAGTGAGCTGGTGTTGAAATCATTAGTGGTCTGAGGGCTCCTCCTCTGGTGGCTTCATGTTACAAGTGTTCAGGCACTGAGGGGTTTTTGTTCAGGTCTACTGATGCTTTGTGTCACTGTGGCTCTCTGGCACAGTAATACACAGCAGTGTCTTCAGGCTGCACATTCTGTCCGTTTAGAGTCACTGTGTTGCTGGAAGAGTCTGAGCTGATACTGAACTTGTTCTTCAGTGAATCTTTGTAATATGTTGTGTATCCAGAAGCTGCACTTCCAATCCACTCCAGTCCTTTCCCTGCAGGCTGTCTGATCCAAGCTGTGTAGTAGCTGCCCACAGAATAAGAGACCTGACAGGTGATGGTCAGACGTTGACCTGGCTGCACAGTCACAGAGGCTGGCTGTGTCAACTGTTCACACTTCACACCTGTTAAAAACAAAGATTGTAACAAATTAAGAAGTTACAGAGCAAATGAAGAACTGTTGACAAATCCAGAGAGACTCACATCCAGCTGCCAACAGCAGCAGCAGAGCTACAGAGAACATGGTTTATGTTGAAACTGACGTGCTGTGAACTCCACTGACAGCCTGATGTGATGTTTTTATAGCTGAGTAACAAGGAAGCTCACTGAGTTTGCATAGAATCAAACATATGAAGCATCAATGTTGGTCTAACTGGAGCCAATAGAAGAGTCTGTTCAGTGTTATTATATCTGCAGAGAGACAACAAATCACCTCTGCTTTACACAGTGATGTAACTTTATTACACACTGAACAGTAACATTTAGAAAATGTCCTTTACATAAATTAAACAACTGTTAACTTTGTTTAAGCCTACTGTAAACTATCAGTGCCTAAATGTGTTGCATTAGCATGTATATACTATGTACTGCATTTATTAATTCACTTATTTACATCCTTACTGCACTTTATTAATTTTATTAAATTAACTGCAACATTGTTTTTATTATCACATACTATGATTCACTTTAGGTTCCACATAACTTTATTGTGTCTTCATTTGTAGAAATGTAAAGTATTTGCAGTAGTTTAATTTCAGCCACCAGATTATTGTGCTGTCTTTGGCCACTTTATGAATGAGTGATGTTTATTGTGTGTGTTAGGGTTTTTTTTTATGTTTAATGATTTGTAATAGTATTTCTCAAGAACACTTTTTTAATTTGTACAGTGCAGGTTCAGATATTATTAGTTTTATTCATGACATACAGTACAGGCCAAAAGTTTGGACACACCTTCTCATTCAATGCGTTTTCTTTATTTTCATGACTATTTACATTGTAGATTCTCACTGAAGGCATCAAAACTATGAATGAACACATGTGGAGTTATGTACTTAACAAAAAAAGGTGAAATAACTGAAAACATGTTTTATATTCTAGTTTCTTCAAAATAGCCATCCTTTGCTCTGATTACTGCTTTGCACACTCTTGGCATTCTCTCCATGAGCTTCAAGAGGTAGTCACCTGAAATGGTTTCCACTTCACAGGTGTGCCTTATCAGGGTTAATTAGTGGAATTTCTTGCTTTATCAATGGGGTTGGGACCATCAGTTGTGTTGTGCAGAAGTCAGGTTAATACACAGCCGACAGCCCTATTGGACAACTGTTAAAATTCATATTATGGCAAGAACCAATCAGCTAACTAAAGAAAAACGAGTGGCCATCATTACTATAAGAAATGAAGGTCAGTCAGTCCGGAAAATTGCAAAAACTTTTATATGTGTCCCCAAGTGGAGTCGCAAAAACCATCAAGCGCTACAACGAAACTGGCACACATGAGGACCGACCCAGGAAAGGAAGACCAAGAGTCACCTCTGCTTCTGAGGATAAGTTCATCCCAGTCACCAGCCTCAGAAATCGCAAGTTAACAGCAGCTCAGATCAGAGACCAGATGAATGCCACACAGAGTTCTAGCAGCAGACCCATCTCTAGAACAACTGTTAAGAGGAGACTGCGCCAATCAGGCCTTCATGGTCAAATAGCTGCTAGGAAACCACTGCTAAGGAGAGGCAACAAGCAGAAGAGATTTGTTTGGGCCAAGAAACACAAGGAATGGACATTAGACCAGTGGAAATCTGTGCTTTGGTCTGATGAGTCCAAATTTGAGATCTTTGGTTCCAACCGCCGTGTCTTTGTGAGACGCAGAAAAGGTGAACGGATGGATTCCACATGCCTGGTTCCCACTGTGAAGCATGGAGGAGGAGGTGTGATGGTGTGGGGGTGTTTTGCTGGTGACACTGTTGGGGATTTATTCAAAATTGAAGGCACACTGAACCAGCATGGCTACCACAGCATCCTGCAGCGACATGCCATCCCATCCGGTTTGCGTTTAGTTGGACGATCATTTATTTTTCAACAGGACAATGACCCCAAACACACCTCCAGGCTGTGTAAGGGCTATTTGACCAAGAAGGAGAGTGATGGAGTGCTGCGACAGATGACCTGGCCTCCACAGTCACCGGACCTGAACCCAATCGAGATGGTTTGGGGTGAGCTGGACCGCAGAGTGAAGGCAAAGGGGCCAACAAGTGCTAAACACCTCTGGGAACTCCTTCAAGACTGTTGGAAAACCATTTCAGGTGACTACCTCTTGAAGCTCATCGAGAGAATGCCAAGAGTGTGCAAAGCAGTAATCAGAGCAAAGGATGGCTATTTTGAAGAAACTAGAATATAAAACATGTTTTCAGTTATTTCACCTTTTTTTGTTAAGTAAATAACTCCACATGTGTTCATTCATAGTTTTGATGCCTTCAGTGAGAATCTACAATGTAAATAGTCATGAAAATAAAGAAAACGCATTGAATGAGAAGGTGTGTCCAAACTTTTGGCCTGTACTGTATGTGTTATGTAAAACATAAAATTTAAACCATTAGATATAACATTATACAGAAAATACAGCATTACATTTTAAAGGAATACTTAAAAAATACTTAATGCTTAGGCTCTAACAGCCTGAAAGAAGAAGTGCACTGTAGGTTTTTGTACAGCTGCTCAACCAACTCCAGTCACTGTGTGTCTCGAGCACAATAATAAACAGCAGAATCTTCAGTTTTCAGACTGTTCATCTGCAGATACACCTGCTGTCTGCTGTTGTCTCTGGAGATGGTGAACCGGCCTTGAACTGACTGAGAGTAGTATGTGGTGCCACCGCCACCGCTAATATAAGCGATCCACTCCAGTCCTTTTCCAGGAGCCTGTCTGACCCAGTGCATGCTGTAGCCACTGATTGACAATCCAGAGGCTGTACAGGTCAGTCTGTGAGATTCTCCAGGCCTTTTAATCACTGGTTCAGATTCTGTCAGAGTCTGACCATCAACACCTGTCAAGACAAAAACAAAAGGGTGAAATATGTTGGTCACACAAATAAAAACTGTGTCAAGTCAAGATGAGGTAAAATCTTCACCTGCCCAGCAGATAGTTAAAAGCAGCAGTCCTGTCCTATAGTCCATCATGTTAAACTGTGTGTCCACTGTTCTCTGTCCTCCTCTCTGCAGTCAGATAAGTAGAGGTGGAAGATATCTGAGTTTTGCATTGACTCCTCCTTTTTAATGAACAGTGTCCTCTGTTTAATGTCTCCTCAAAACATGTCTTTAATTCAAGGTTTTTCTCTAACTAAACATATTTTGGGTTGTCTTCTACTAAAGACAAATTTCACATCACATATTTCTAACCTGATGTCATTATCATCCTTGTTTGACTGTAAGTCATTTTCTAATATGTAAACATGTTTATATACTTACTTTATTTAAGTTTTTTTTTCATGCAACACACAGATTATGGGATATTGCTACTGTGTATAAAAACATCTTAACATTACTGTCACCAAGAAAAAAGAAAATCACCTTAGGCTTGGTTTGAGATGAGCAAACAACACGTCATGTCACCTGAAGTTATATTATGTCAAAACAGACATTGCATTTTTGTGTCATAATAACAAGAACAGAATTTTATTCATTTGTTTCGGGGAAACTCTGAACACCTTTTTGGCTGTGTGCTGTGTTGCTGCTATTAGCTTGTATTGTTTGAAACTTCAAACTTCTCTTGTTAATTAATCTAATGCCCAACATTATTATCTAAAAACCAGTTTGAAGTGATTAGAATTCAGAGCAGAATATCAACTTTTGATGTGATGCAGTCTGTTTCTCTCTGTACTGTAACAGTGAGCTGGTGTTGAAGTCATTAGTGGTCTGAGGGCTCCTCCTCTGGTCTTTATTTTCTGATTGGCATCTGAACGTTTGTATTGTTCTTATTTACTCATTCTGCTGCTCTTTCTGCCTTTCGCTGACCTGTTTACAATAAACAGATTTATAAAAAAAAAATAAAAAAGAAGGATGAACTGTCCTGTCACATGCAGTCAAAGCTTGGAATTGTGTTGTAAACATTTAGCTTGACACATGAAAGAAAATGTATTTTGTTGTAAAAACAATAACTTGAAGTTAAATGTCTTTTTTCACAAAACTTATGTACATTCACTCAAACAGAATATTTAATGTTTCTGATCTCAACTACATATTGCAGAACATCAGAGCTGCAACAAAACATGTCTGAATGAAGCAGTTTTATTTAGACTGTGTTTCTCTCAGTGTGTTGGTGATGTTGAACTGAGGCTTTGACTTGTTTTGACATGTTGAGTTTTTGTACAGCGTTGCTGCTTCCTGTGTCACTGTGGCTCTCGAGCATAATAATAAACAGCAGAATCTTCAGTCTTCAGACTGTTCATCTGCAGATACACCTGCTTTCTGCTGTTGTCTCTGGAGATGGTGAACTGGCCTTTGACTGACTGAGAGTAGTAGATCTCAGCACTGTCATATCTGATAGTAGCGACCCACTCCAGTCCTTTTCCAGCAGCCTGTCTGATCCAAGCATTCCAGTGATGGCTACTGAACCCAGAATATGTGCAGGTCAGTGTGTGGGATTCTCCAGGCCTTTTAATCGCTGGTTCAGACTCAGTCAGTGTTTGACCCTCAGTACCTACAGACATTTAAACAGCTCATCAGTTACTGTAATGCAGCCATATTGTATTTGTACCAGGAGGTTTGTTAGAAAAACAATAACAGTTCTTACCTGCCCAGTTAATTGACAGGATGAGAAAAACAACCCAGTAATCAGGTGTGATCATTGTAAAAGCCAGGTGTCTCTGTCCAGTCTACAGTGTGTATGTCAGTGATTTAGTGTCTGTCCTTCACTCTGCAACACATATGTAGAGATGGAAGAGGTCAGAGTTTTGCATTGACTCCTCCTCAAAGACAAACACATCACATCTCTGGATAAGATATGATTTAGATCATTCTTTCATATTAAGATTTTAATGATGAAGATTCTTTTCAATTGATTCAATGGAAATGTTTCAACTCAAAACAGATGTATTTATTTATTCTCCTCAGCAGCTTTTGTTGGACCATTTAAGTATTGGAAAAATGATGCACAGACATGACCACATATATTTTTAACACCTGATTTAAAACAATCAGTCATGGAAACATTATGAACCATAACTGCTGTAGAAAATACTATGTTAAATATCACACTAAGAAACAGAAGTAACAAAGCACAACATCAGCTGTTGTTTTCATAGTGTGAATCTACTGTATGTGTGTGTGGAGCATAAACTCTCTGAATAAAGTGTGGAGACACTGTCATACGCTCCTTAGTGTCATTTGACTTCTTATCTTCTACTGCCACCTGTTGGTGTTTGTAAAAATGTCTGTGGAGGTTTTTTAACTCTCTGCTTCCTTTGACGAGCGTGAGTCTCTGGCACAGTAACACACAGCAGAGTCCTCTGGCTTTAAGTTGGACAGTCTCACATACACCATGCTGTTGCTATCATCTCTACTGATTTCTACACAGCCTCTTACACTACTGGCAGAAGTGTTTCTTGTGGCAGCAGAGAGGCCTCTCCTCGTCCATTCCACAGCTTTTCCTGCAGGTTGTCTTATTTTGAACTTTTAAAGGTTTCAGTATTCAGGTTGTGGCAGTTTAAAGCCACAGACATACAGAGAAACTTGGAGCCTCCAGAGGATTTTAGCTACATGGGGACTGAAACCTGTGTGACGATATGCAATCACAAAAATAGCTGTATTGCACAGGAAGATGTCTGCTGGATTATCTGTTAAAAATGTATCTATGAAAGTGCTCTTTTATATCATGAAGAAGAGTAAAATAAACAGTAGACAATAAGGACAGTTAACAAGTGTACAGCTGAATTATAGTTCAAACATCCATTTATTCTCTCATTCCATAGTCATTGGACATTGTTGTTTTGACCCCACTCCAAACTCCTGCAAACTATAACAAGTAAAAAGACTTGTAAATCTCAGGTTAGACAATTAGCAAAACCATTAAACTGCTGCACAAATGCTGTTTGTGGTTCATTTGTTCAGCTGCTGTCTTCTCTGAGGAGCTGTATTAATGATGTTCTGTTGTGGAATAAGCAAGATATGACCATTTAGTAATATAATTTCCACAGTCAGATCTGTGTTAAGAAATACTTTTCTTCAACAAGATTAGTGGCTCTCTTAAAGCGTTGATTGTAATCTGCAGGTTACTTTAAGAACTTTGAGTCTGGACATAATTTTGGTAAGAATGAGCACTGCAGGTTTTTGTACAGCTGCTCAACCAACTCCAGTCACTGTGGCTTTCAAGCACAATAATAAACAGCAGAATCTTCAGTCTTCAGACTGTTCATCTGCAGATACACTTGATCGACGCTGTTGTCTCTGGAGATGGTGAACCGGCCTCGAACTGACTGAGAGTAGAATTTGCTGCCACCTCTACCACTGATACTGGCAGCCCACTCCAGTCCTTTTCCAGGAGTCTGTCTGATCCAGGCCATGTAGTAGTTATCAACGTGCAACCCAGAGGCTGTACAGGTCAGTCTGTGAGAAAACCATGAAATGCAACAAGTTTACAATCTAAATGAAAACCCAGAAAAATCAACAAAAATCTTCACCTGCCCAGCAGATAGTTAAAAGCAGCAGTCCTGTCCTATAGTCCATCATGTTAAACTGTGTGTCCACTGTTCTCTGTCCTCCTCTCTGCAGTCAGATAAGTAGAGGTGGAAGATATTTGAGTTTTGCATTGACTCCTCCTTTTTCATGAACAATATTCTCTATTCAATCTCTCCTCAACACTTATTTTCATTTTAAGGCTTTCTTCTAACCAAAAGGATGTTGTATTTGTATTTTATTTAAGATTAATTTCACAACTATGTTAAAGTTTTGATTTGGTTTATATTTCTTACCTGATGTCATTATTATCCTTGTTTGACTGTAAGTGTCTTTCTAATATTTAAACATGCCTATTTAACATGGCAGGCGGTTTTGTTCACTGCAACTTACTAATAATGGAATATTGCTACTGGTGATAAATAAAATTAAATAAAAAGTTATTTTCAAATTTCAGTTTCGGGTCATGTAGTATGAAAATCACCACGTAAGCTTCATTTGAGATGAGCAAACAGTTAAGATTTTTTCTGACAACATTAAAAGTAGAATTTCATGTATTGTTTTAAAGGGAAACTGACATCCTACATGTTTTCAGTTGTGTTTTGACCTGCAGCTTCTACTGGGTGGATTTTTTTTTTTTTTGTGAAAAATCTAATCCACAGTTTTATTAGACCAAAAAGAAACACTTCCACCTTTAATGATAATTCGGCTGCAATTATTAATTCTCAGAAAGTTCATTTTTTTGACAGTTTAAAAACACTGATCTTCATCAGTGCATTTATAATATAAAGGCTGTTTCAATCAGAATACAGCATTTAATAGAGCCGTGTAATAACTGCAGTTAAAACATAACAATGATCCTTTCACTGATATATTACCATAATTTCATCAAATATGAAAAACATCTGTATTTAAAGCATTAATAAAATCTAAAGTCTGTTTCTCTCTGTACTGTAACAGTGAGCTGGTGTTGAAATCATTAGTGGTCTGAGGGCTCCTCCTCTGGTGGCTTCATGTTACAAGTGTTCAGGCACTGAGGGGTTTTTGTTCAGGTCTACTGATGCTTTGTGTCACTGTGGCTCTCTGGCACAGTAATACACAGCAGTGTCTTCAGGCTGCACATTCTGTCCGTTTAGAGTCACTGTGTTGCTGGAAGAGTCGAAGCTGATACTGAACTTGTTCTTCAGTGAATCTTTGTAGTATGTGCTCCATCCAACACGTGCTCGTCCAATCCACTCCAGTCCTTTCCCTGACGGCTGTCTGATCCAAGCTGTCCAGTAGCTGCTCACAGAATAAGAGACCTGACAGGTGATGGTCAGACGTTGACCTGGCTGCACAGTCACAGAGGCTGGCTGTGTCAACTGTTGACACTTTATACCTGTGGAGGAAAACATGTTGAATATTGAATGAGTGTAATAAGAGTGAACAGTCAGTGTGCTGTGATCATACTGTCAGTGTCTCTGCCTCAGTAAGACTCACAGGATCCAGCAGCCAGCAGCAGCAGCAGAGCTACAGAGAACATGGTTGGTATTGAAGGTGATCTGATGGGAGCTTCTCTTCTTCTGCTGCAGCTGACAGCATGATATCAAGTCTTTATAGCAGACTGTGAGGAAGTTCACTTTGCATAGACAAGGACACTGACAGGCTATAAAAGAAGGATGAACTGTCCTGTCACATGTAGTCAGAGCTTGGAATTAGGTTGTGAACATTTAGCTTGACATGTGAAAGAAAATATATTTTGTCTTAAAAACAATAACTTGAAATTAAATGTCTTTTTTCATTAAACTTCAAACACAACTCAGTTGAAAACTTATTTACACTCACTTAAATTTAATGTTCCCAGTCTCAACTACATATTGCATAACATCAGAGCTTAATGAAGCAGTTTTATATAGACTGTGTTGGTGATGTTCAACTGAAGCTTTTACTTGTTTTGACATGTTGAGTTTTTGTACAGCTCTGTGGCTTCCTGTGTCACTGTGGCTCTCGAGCACAATAATAAACAGCAGAATCTTCAGCCGTCAAGCTGTTCATCTGCAGATACACCTGGTCCACGTTGTTGTCTCTGGAAATGGTGAAGCGATTCTTGACTGATGTGGAATAAGCTTTAGTGCCTCCACTCGGAGCAGAAATGAAGGCAACCCACTCCAGTCCTTTTCCTTCAGCTTGTCTGATCCAGGAGATATCAGCATCACCATCTGATATTCCTGCATATGTACAGGTGAGTTTGTGGGATTCTCCAGGGCGCTTTACCACTGGTTCAGACTCAGTCAGAGTCTGACTGCAAACACCTGGAGAGAAAAGTAGTGTTATCATCACAGAGCTGAAATATGAACCTTTTCAAAGAACAGGAGGAGTGCAGAAGTATGTATTCACCAGAAATCCATGATAGCATCAGAAACATTATACATGTAGCTGAAGTCATGGTGGAAATGTGTTGTATGTCTGCTCAGTGGTTTGGTCTCTCTTCTTCAGTCTGCAGTGAGATAAATAAAGATGGAGGAGATGAAGATTTGCATGGACTCCTCCTCACACTGCTTTTCTATTTTCATATTGCACAAGACAAACAAGACAGAGATCACTCAGATTCAGGAGAAGGTGCCTGAGAATTAAAATTAAAAAACAGTAAACATGCGTAACAAATGTATAACACTTTTTTTCACATGCAGCTGATGTAGGGTGTGTTGTGTCAAAAAAGAACAAAGAATTGTCAGTTTGGGTATATTTTTGTGACTGTACTACAGATAAATTAGACTTCATGTGAACCAACTTGTTGTTGCATTTCACAGTGCACTGTAACTGGAACATAAGATGGAAAAATATTATTGATAAATTCCAACTTATGAGTGATTTTAAAAACACTTTTGCACAATGTAGATTAAGGATGCTTTCTATCAGTGACTGTTACAGGGACATCTGTGGTTTGTGCACAGCTCTGTGGCTTCAAAAACATAAAGAAGTGATAAACTGACCTCACTTTCAACAGTTACTCATTTGCACTTCAATAATCGAGGCTTCATGAATTAATGCTTATAGTCTATATGTGTTTTAAATAAATCTGGCATTTCCTCAGAGCTCTGACTGAACTCCAGTAGATCATCATGAAGCCCTGGTAGCTCTGAGTATCTGGACGTTCCTCCACCTGACAGAAAGGAGCATACAGGTCTTCATTGTCTGTATTGTTTCCATGCTCATGCATCTCCTGCTTAGCATGATTAAATGTTGATGCAATTTAATCAGATTTAAAACAGTTATTTACAGTTATTTCCTCCTTGTAATGCACTCTCTCTTAGCTCCACATTTTCTCTTTCACCTGTGTTGCCCATATCTTTGCACACTGCTCAATCATGCACGCTCCACACGTCTCCTGCCGTCCCTTCAGGTGTCCTGCAGTTGTTCTTGAGCTCTACTTACTGTCTGCCAAGGTGAACTGACACTGATAGATGAAGTTGAAGTCACTGCTGATGATGACATAGCCAAACTTGACTATTCCAAATGTGTTGAATCAAATTGACACATGACTTGTTGAGGAGAAGGTGTTTCAGCTGTCACTGTTTCCAGTGTATAAAAGCAGCAGGAGTCAATAATCTTAGCAGATTGTTGTCTGTGCCTGATGAGGAAGTGATCATTGTAACATTTTAAAAGCTACTTTATTGCTGTGTCGTAATAATTGTTGTTTTCTCAGGGACAAGTTGTGATTCATTTTTGTAATGAAGTCTAAATTATGTGCTTATTAAAAGCATTAGAAAAAAACAAACATAAAGTTTATTATTGGGTCTATTAGCCCAGCAAACATGAGCACTGTAGGTTTTTGTACAGCTGCTCAGCCAACTCCAGTCACTGTGGCTCTGCAGCACAGTAATAAACAGCAGAATCTTCAGTCTTCAGACTGTTCATCTGCAGATACACCTGCTTTCTGCTGTTGTCTCTGGAGATGGTGAACCGGCCTTGAACTGACTGAGAGTAGTATTTGCTGCTACCACCACCATCAGCAGCGATCCACTCCAGTCCTTTTCCAGGAGCCTGTCTGACCCAGTGCATCCAGTAACTACTAAGTGAAAATCCAGAGGCTGTACAGGTCAGTCTGTGAGATTCTCCAGGCCTTTTAATCACTGGTTCAGACTCTGTCAGAGTCTGACCATCAACACCTGTCAAGATATAAGAGAACATAACATGAATTTAGTTGTTACACAAATGAGAACTATGTCAAGTCAAGATTATTGAATCATCTTCACCTGCCCAGCAGATAGTTAAAAGCAGCAGTCCTGTCCTATAGTCCATCATGTTAAACTGTGTGTCCACTGTTCTCTGTCCTCCTCTCTGCAGTCAGATAAGTAGAGGTGGAAGATATCTGAGTTTTGCATTGACTCCTCCTCACAGGGAGGAAACAACTGATTGGACTCCTCTTTGGTGAAACTCAACAGAATGTTTAGTGACCAAGAAATGTTCACACAAGTTTATAGATTAAAAAATGTTTTTTGTGTTTGAAATGGAGTAACTTAATCATCAACATTATCACAACAATAATGTAAAAGCAACCATTAGTGAAGCAGTGATACACAGCACGCCTGGATTTGGCATTGTGACAGATTTATGGTTATTTCATGGCAGAAAGGTTGGTAACAGGTGATCATTAGGAGGAGGACATTAATATCTGGCACATTAAGAGCTGAAAACAATTAAGTAAAAACAATCACTTCTTTCCTTCTCTGTCATTTCTTCCTCTTTATAGATGTCACTAGGATAAGTGTTAAAGCCAGATCTTGTCTGCACTCTAGAGTTTTAAACAGGGACGGTAGATACTTTTAACATTCAAGAAAGGTTACACACTTGTGACACCCAAAAATATAGAGAGTTGTTTAAAGTCACAGCAGAAGACGCATGTTGTAACACATGTTTGGAGGACTAAAATTCTAATTATTGTTCATCATTACAGCTCTGAACTTTGTTTATTAGTTTTGGATATTTGAAAATAAACAACATGCATTTTATTCTTGTTTATTTACACCTCTTTTTATGTGAGGTAATTGTTGTCTATCAGCAGCAGACAAACAGAAGCTGCCTGAAGTCAACAGAATAACATGAGCTGCTGAGTTGCTGATGGTGTCTTTGTACTGAGGGAAGAAAAGTTCCCATAGGTTTAAAAAGGGAACATGGAACACTGATATATTTTAAAATAGAATATCTTTTCTTCAAGAGCAGGCAAACTGTGAATTACTAAACACAATATCTTCAACTGAAAACTTCTCTGATATGTTCATGATTAGTTGATTAGGGGGAGACATTTTTTAATTTACTTTAGTTACATTACTTTTATTTAATAAACTGCTTTTTCTTCTTCAACAGAGATACACATTTTAAAGTAAACTATTTCATTGCCCATTACTTTCTTTATTTATATCTCCTATTATCAGCATGTGTGTGTGGTTGAGTCCCATGGTTGCTGGATATTTGTACAGGTCTGTTGGTGGTTTGTATCACTGTGGGGTAACGCACACAGTAATACACAGCTGTGTCCTCAGGCTGCAGATTCTGTCCTGTTAATGTCACTCTGCTGGCAGAAGTGTCTCTGCTGTAGCTGAACTTGTTCTTCAGAGCATCATTTTGAGTAAGGCCGCTTGTTCCCCACTGATAAGAAATCCAGTCCATTGGTTTTCCTTCACGCTGTCTGATCCAACCTGTTGCATAGCTGTCATCAGTCAAAGAATAACCAGAGACCTGACAGGTGATGGTCAAAGACTGTCCAGGCTGCACAACCATTGAGTCTGGCTGGATGAGATCAATACTGTTCACACCTGTGGAAAGACAAATCAACATTATCTCCATCATTCATCTGACTATTCAGTGTTTCTAATGTGTTTATTAGTGTGAATCCACTGAAAGCTCCTCACAGGATCCAGCTGCCAGCAGCAGTATCAGAGCTACAGAGAACATGGTTGATGTTGAAGCTGAACTGATGTGAGCTCTTCTGTCCTCTCACTGACACACACACACTTCACTTCTTTATGAGGCAACACACAAGGAGGCTGATTTACATACAGTAGTGATGATAGTAAATCAGCTGACTGGAGGTGTTGTTCTTCATCTCGAAGGCCATATGATTTTTGTGATTCAGAAAACATGGATGGAATAATTTGATAATAAAAATGGAATCCACTGTAAAACGCAGCATGTCGTGGAGGTTTTTCAAAATGTGAATGCAGTTTCTAAAAATCACTGGTTTCCCCACCATTATAAGCATTTTTTTTCACAGTGCGTAAACCGATTGAACAAAAAAATCCCATGAAGTTTTTCTGTGTTTCATAGTCTCATAGTGAGTGAAAGGAGAACATTTGTATAATGTTTTGTACACAGACAGTTTATAGAGATACATATACAGTCAATGGTTTTGTCAACACATCACTGTGAGTTATATCATTCTTTTACATCATGACCATATATATTTTTAATACTGCAGATTCTTTTCAAGTTATTCAACTATAACTTTTATTCATATTCAGATTAGAGGTATTTATCATTCTCTTTGGCAGCATTTGTTTAACCATCCATATCCTGGATATATTGTCCAAATATATTCTCAACACTGTTAAAAATCAATAATGGGAACATTATTAACAATTACATTGAAAAACAGGATGTAACAAACCACAACATCTGCTGTGTCTTTCATAGTGTCTTAGTTTGTGTTGTACCAAGTCTTATCTTCGACTGCCACCTGTAGGTCTTTGTGAAAAAAATGTCTGTGGAGTTTTTGTACAGCCTCTCTGCTTCTTTGAACCACTGTGTGTGTTTGGCACAGTAATACACAGCAGAGTCCTCTGGCTTTAAGTTGGACAGTCTCAGATACACCATGCTGTTGCTATCATCTCTACTGACTTCTGCACGGCCTCTTACACTGCTGGCATAATTGTTTTTGCTGGCATCGGAGAAGCCTCTCCCGATCCATTCCAGTCCTTTCCCTGCAGGTTGTCTCATCCAGCTCATAACACAGCAGCTAAATGTGAAGCCAGATCCTCTGCAGGAGAGACTGAGAGTCTCACCAGGCTTTTTCACTACTGAACTGGAAGGAATGGACTCCATACTCTGACCTGTACAACCTGAGGAGATGAAAGGAGAGAGGAACCACAGAAGAAAGTGAGACAGTCACCTGGGAAGTTTTCTGCTATCACTGACTGACCATCAGTCCATGTTGTCTGATAAAAGATGAAGCAGCAAGAAGCAGGAGAACTCACAGGGCAGAGAGAGAGCAACCAGCAGAAGAGTGAGTGTGTTCATCATCCTGAGGCTGGAGATGTGACCTCTGATGCTCCACACAAAGTACAAGAGCAGTCAGCAGGACAGAAGTACACTGCACACACT
This sequence comes from Epinephelus lanceolatus, assembly GCF_041903045.1. Taxonomy (NCBI): domain Eukaryota; kingdom Metazoa; phylum Chordata; class Actinopteri; order Perciformes; family Serranidae; genus Epinephelus; species Epinephelus lanceolatus. The sequence goes on from NC_135751.1 coordinate 30,093,283, forward strand.
GAAGATTTGCATCAGGATATCGTGGAGAAGGAGTGGCTCCTCAACTGGCTCTCTGTCAAAGGATTACATCATTCATTTTTGGTTCATTTGCTAATGGAGCTGCTTTTCTTTCCGTGTAGGATACAATAGCAAATTCAGATATATTTGTCTTTGAATAAATTAAGAAAATTAGATTTTTGAGATGAAACAGATGAAATAATGTTTTCACGTCTTCTCTGGGGATGTGTGGGATTAGTCAACTAGTCAGTTAAATGTACCTCAAGGAGATGAGCAGCAAGTAGAGAGGAGGAGCTTAGATGGAGGAAACACAGGTGTAAATGCATCTGTGTGCGTCTTTGACTCCTCCTCACAGGGAGGAAACAGCTGGACTGAAGATATTTAATGAAACTGCTGAATTAATATCCAACAGTCAACCCTCAGTCACCTGTTTTGATGTTCGTATGTGTTTTAATTTGTGTTAAGGTCTATCAGTATTAACAACACAACCACAGTTATTATAATAATACACAAATGTTAATCTGAGTTCAGACATCTGACACATGAACACACCTGGTTTAATCACATTTGTGAACCTATAATTCATCTTGGTATCAAGGCTCTGTTTCTCATTAGTCACTTTGAGCATAATGTGCAGCACATGACAGCATTTACAGTGATAGAAATAAAAAGCAGTGTTATCCATCATCTACTGAGTTGCTTTATTATCACATCATCCAATCAGCCAGTGTTTGAATATGTATGGGACTGTGGACATTTCACTTTTCTAATTATCTCCTGAACTAGCCAAGTTCACTCTGTTATCAAATGTTAAAATATACAGAAATCTAATGTGGATATATCAAAGTGCTTTTGCAGGTGGTGAGAAAACTCTGATGTCATTAAGATCACATTGCTGTTTGTTGTCTGTGGAGGTTTTTGTGCAGCTGTTCCACTGTCTTCATTCACTGTGCTTTGTCGAGCACAGAAGTAAACAGCAGAATCTTCTGCTGTCAGGCTCTTGACCTCGAGGTACTGAGTGCTGCTGGGCACATCTTCAGTCATGATGAAACGGCTTTGAAAGGAGCTGCCATAGCTAGCAGAGTTTGAACCTGTGCTCATCTCCCCAATCCACTCCAGAGCATTCCCTGGCCTCTGTCGTATCCAGTGAATATAGTAGTCTGTCATGTCATAACCAGAAATGATACATGACATCTTCATTGTCTCTCCAGGTCTTTTCACCTCAGAGGAAGACTGGTCCAGTTTGATCTCACTCCAAACTCCTGTAGGTAAAGAAACAATCATTATCAGTCAAACTTTAATAATCACAGGTTGCAAATTTTTAAAAGCATCAGACAAGATTTAAGTTTCTCACCATGAATAGTAACTACAAATAATAAACTCCAGATAACTGTATTTTCCATTCTGTGATAAACGCTGTAGTTCAGTGCTTTCTGATCTGAGTGTTTCAGAAATATATCAAACTGTCCCAGTGATCTGCCACAAGTTGCTGATGGTGTGTTTATAAGAGAGGAAGAGTTTGCATAGACCTCCCTCTGTGGGTTTAAACAGGGAACATGTGACACAGATACATTTCCATAAGTAGAGTATCTCTACAAGAACAACACGGGAAACTGTAAAATATTAATATCCTAGCAACTAATTTCTGCTCCAATGGAAGATAACGGGACAACGACAATCTTTAACTAATGGTGCAATGAAGAGCTTTTTGGCTAAATTACAAAAAGTAATTTACATTGTTTGTTTTGTATTTGTGAAGAGGCAGAGCTACTGTTTAAGTTATAATGAAGTTATCAGATGTTATTTTCCATCCCATTACATGGTAACAGGGCACATTTCGCCCCATCCTCTCTGGGCATCACAATACACAAAAGTAAATGATTAAAACATGTCATATACATCTTGTATTCAGGGAAAATCAAGCCTATCTAACTCTCTTCTATACTGATGTTGGCTGCAGTGGAAGTCAGATGACATCTACACAGATGCATTAAATACATAACTTTTCTTCTGTCTACCATGAACAAGAAATGGCCTCTATTAGTGAATTCTATAAACAGGGTTTTGCATTGACTCCTCAGCACAGTAAGGATACAGCTGATTGGACTGCTTGGGTGCTTTTTTTGTAATTAATGAATAAATATAAATTGTAACGTGCTGTTGAACGTCACAATCAAGCAACTAAATGGTTTACATAATTAGATGAGATGAAAATGTGAACTAGGGTTTGATTTGAACAAATATGCCATCATCAGTAGATGTGTTAATGTCAGATAAGAGCATTCAGATCACCTCTGTTCTTTATTTACGTTACTGTTAGTGCATGTGTTTTAATCATATGATCAGTATGAGTCAATGAGTCAAACTCAGTCAGTCCTAGACTGCCCTCTAGAGTTTTGAAAGAGGGACTCAGCATGGAGACACATGACGTTTTGTTCATTAGGTTTGTTTAATAGTCTGAACTCTGTGGATGTTGTATTCTGTCACTGTCTGCTGAGAGAGAGGAGATCTGACCTGTTTGAGTCTTCTTCCAGTCTGTATGGTGATACAATTATTTCACTGCAATGATCTATAATGTTTATTTATTGTTTTGTTTTTGTCTTTTTACATTTGGTACAATATCAGATAAAGAGTGGCCTGTGGGACTCTGGGTGAAGTGTTCAGAAGTCCTGCTGTTCCAGTTTTATAATTACGGTTGGATCAAAGTGGTGTCTCATGATCAGGTTTATTCTTTTCTCCCTATCTTAGTATCATATTCAGTGTTTTAGTGCATTCATTGTGCCTTGGTCAGAGTCTGCACCTTCAGCCCCTGATTCTGTATACTGCTCCTAAATTAGCACATGCAGTAATTTCTTTCAACTCCAAAGCAAAGACAGTTGTTGTTTATCAGCCCAGTCAGAGGGGTTACTGTAGGTTTTTGTACAGCTGCTCAACCAACTCCAGTCACTGTGTGTCTCGAGCACAATAATAAACAGCAGAATCTTCAGTCTTCAGACTGTTCATCTGCAGATACAGCTGCTGTCTGCTGTTGTCTCTGGAGATGGTGAACCGGCCTTGAACTGACTGAGAGTAGTAGATGCTGCTACCACCATTATCATTCCAGGCAACCCACTCCAGTCCTTTTCCAGGAGCCTGTCTGACCCAGCCCATATGGTAGCTACTGAGTGTAAATCCAGAGGCTGTACAGGTCAGTCTGTGAGATTCTCCAGGCCTTTTAATCACTGGTTCAGATTCTGTCAGAGTCTGACCATCAACACCTGTCAAGAGAAATAGGGAACAAGTCACTCGCTGAAAGCTGACAACTTTTTCAGGACATTTTTAATTCAAAATCAAATATTTTCACCTGCCCAGCAGATAGTTAAAAGCAGCAGTCCTGTCCTATAGTCCATCATGTTAAACTGTGTGTCCACTGTTCTCTGTCCTCCTCTCTGCAGTCAGTTAAGTAGAGGTGGAAGATATCTGAGTTTTGCATTGACTCCTCCTCACAGAAGAGGTTACAACTGGGCTTGACATTCAGTTTTGCCCTAGCCACAGTGTGACCCTCTAGAATAAGCTTGTATAGCTAATAGATGGATAGGTGCAACATGAGGGTTCATTGTACAGTTAAGGTTTGTCTGACATGTTTCAATTAAACTGGTCTAAATGCCTTAAATGCCACGTTTCTGTCAGAGAAGAAGAAATCATGCTCGAGGTCTCCTCACTCTCTGTCACAGATGGTGATTGAGTCCTCTAAACACACACTCTTTGGTTTATGGACAGTAATGCTGAAAAGGCAGGGCAGCACTGTTCCCAGTGTTGTGCAGGCACAATACAGGTACACTGTGGTACAATTATTCAAGTCCATTGTTTTTACCCTGGAACATTATGAATCTTATAATGATTGGACCGTCTCTATCGGGGTCAATTTACAGTTTATTTCCAAACTGTATGAGGAAATTTCTCTTCTTTCAAAACTACCTTCATTAGAGTCTCTGAACCCATTGGATATTGGTCTGACAGCAATAATGGCCAATATTCCAGGAGATCAGGTGAAGCAAGCAGATATGCGGCACACAGACTTCCTCGTCCGTATGCCGGTCATTTTGGCTAATATCTGTAAACAGGTATTTGCATATGAATCTAGATAAACTGAGAAAGTAATATAACACAGAGTTCTCAGACAATAGTTGATGGTTTCTGAGGTTGCATTTCTGGCAATGCCATCCACCTCTGCACACTGACTGTTTTCCTGCCTCTCAAACATGATTGGTCAATACTGCTCAGACTACACACGGACAACAGCCTGACACAAGAACATGTCCAATACCCAAACTTGTCCTGTTGCCTACAGATTCTGTATACATATGTAGATCTGTTTACTGAGATTAAATGATCTGTAATAAATGATAGTGACGAGTAAATTGTGTCTGTGAGTCGTAAAGATCTGTTCCAATGGTACTGCGTGTCTGTGCAGTATGTTGGATACATCCACACCATCCAACATGGTTGATGTTGAAGCTGAACTGATGTGAGCTCTTCTGTCCTCTCACTCACACACACACACACACACACACACACTCACTGAATCATTATAAAGATGAAATGTTTAAAATGTAGTTGTGAGCTGAATTTATTCTGTTACTTTAATGTTATTAACATACAATGCATTGTTATACTAGAGTATTTAGAATCCACAAATAAAAAGATATGTATTAAGATCAATGATAAAAAAAAACTCTTCACCTGCCCAGCAGATAGTTAAAAGCAGCAGTCCTGTCCTATAGTCCATCATGTTAAACTGTGTGTCCACTGTTCTCTGTCCTCCTCTCTGCAGTCAGATAAGTAGAGGTGGAAGATATCTGAGTTTTGCATTGACTCCTCCTCACAGGGAGGAAACAACTGATTGGACTCTTCTTTGGTGAAACTGGACAGAATGTTTAGTGACCAAGAAATGTTTGCATAAGTTTGTAGATGAAAAAAATGTTTTTTGTGTGTTTGAAATGGAGTAACTTAATCATCAACATTACCACAACAATAATGTAAAAGTAACCATTAGTGAAGCAGTGATGCACAGCACGCCTGGATTTGGCATTGTGACAGATTTATGGTTATTTCATGGCAGAAAGGTTGGTAACAGGTGATCATTAGGAGGAGGACATTAATATCTGGCACATTAAGAGCTGAAAACAATTAAGTAAAAACAATCACTTCTTTCCTTCTCTGTCATTTCTTCCTCTTTATAGATGTCACCAGGATAAGTGTTAAAGCCAGATCTTGTCTGCACTCTAGAGTTTTAAACAGGAATGGTAGATACTTTTAACATTCAAGAAAGGTTACAATCTTGTGACACCCAAAAATATAGAGATTTGTTTTAAGTCAGAGAGGACTAACATTTGAATTATTGTTCATCATTACAGATCTGAACTTCTTTTATTTGCTTTGGATATTTGAAAATAAAAAAAGATCAAGTATTTTATTCTTGTTTATTTACACCTCTTTTTATGTGAGGTAGTTGTTGTCTATCAGCAGCAGACAAACAGAAGCTGCCTGAAGTCAACAGAATAACATGAGCCAGCCTACCTCGACAAAGAGCAAAGCCACACCAGGCAAAGGCTACAAATAATAAACTCCAGGCAAATATAGTGAGGCAAATAGGTTCGTAAAACTATATCAGTTGTTCACTTACAAATTAGGAGAGTTGCTGATGGTGTCATTGAACTGAGGGAAGAAGAGTTCCTATAGGTTTAACCCTATGGACCCGAAGAACGCATAGTGCGTCCAAATTCACACCTGTTCTTCTCTATTGATTTTCTCCATGGCCGTGCATCATAGTGAGAAGCCACGCATATCACGTGAAACAGCGGAACTGTAGCTTTCCGACAAGACCAAGCACTTGTCGGGAGTCCAATGTTTTCACAGCGAAAAAGAAAATGATAAAGTTACACTAAAATTATGTATAACAGAGCTTTCATACAGCTTTGCACTCGCAAATGCAGGCTCGCACAGAAATGCCACGCATATCACATGAAAGCGCAGGGCAGAGCTTTCCAGTGATACCACACACATCATTGTGCTGTCATCCCATCACGCTATAAATCCAGATCAACTGTCTACAAAATAAAAACCTGACGAATTTCTTTACAATCCATTATACAGATCTTGTTATCAGTCACTTCATAAAGTGAGGAATATCGTATCTTACCACGTCTTACCACGGCTTGCGTGTGTTTCCCCCTGTCTATCCACATTTGTAGTCCGGCTTTCAAGATGCAAATATCTCCATATTGTCCAGTTGACACATCAAACTTTGTATGACAAGACCAGCCACTTCACCTTTGCGCACCATGCAGCCTAATAATGCATGCATGTCAGGGCCGTAGTCACCACCGACATAGAATATCTTTTCTACCAGAGCTGGCAAAATGTGAAACACTAAGCAACTCCTAACACAGTCATGATTAGTTTTTTAGAGGGAACCTTTTTTTAAACTTACTTTATTTACTGTACTTTTGTTTATTAAAATACTACTTCTACTTCTCATTATTATAAGTTGTTGTTTTTGTATGTATCATTTTACACCAATAAAAGAAGAGCATGTATACACATTTTAAAGTAAATTATTTCAGGGAAAAACTGCCAGTAATGGCCTTTATTTACATCTCTCATTATCAGCATGTGTGTGTGCTTGAGTCACATGGTTGCTGGGTATTTGTACAGGTCTGTTGGTGGTTTGTATCACTGTGTAGCTCATACGCACACAGTAATACACAGCTGTGTCCTCAGGCTGCAGATTCTGTCCTGTTAAAGTCACTGAGCTTGTAGAAGTGCGTGTGTGGTAAAGGAACTTGTTTTTCAGAGCATTATTTTGGTAAACGCTTCCTCCACCCCACCGATGTATAATCCAGTCCATTGGTTTTCCTTCACACTGTCTGATCCAACCTGTTGCATAGCTGTCATCAGTCAAAGAATAACCAGAGACCTGACAGATGATGGTCAAAGATTGTCCAGGCTGCACAACCATTGAGTCTGGCTGTGGAAAGACAAATCAACATTATCTCCATCATTCATCTGACTATTCAGTGTTTCTAATGTGTTTATTAGTGTGAATCCACTGAAAGCTCCTCACAGGATCCAGCTGCCAGCAGCAGTATCAGAGCTACAGAGAACATGGTTGATGTTGAAGCTGAACTGATGTGAGCTCTTCTGTCCTCTCACTGACACACACACACTTCACTTCTTTATGAGGCAACACACAAGGAGGCTGATTTACATATTGTAAAACAGTGGACTGGAGGGGCTGTTCCTCAACTCTAATGTCATATGGTTTTTGTGATTCAGAAAACATGGACGGAATTATTTGATAATAAAAATGAAATTGTCTGTGAGATGCAGTATAGTCTGGAGTTTTCCAAAATGTGAATGCAGCTTCTAAAAGTCGCTAGTTTCACAGTGGGTGAGCCAAATAAACATAAAATCCTCTCTGCCCACTTAGCCCAGTCAGCTGAGTGGGCAAAGATATTTTATTTAAATAACTTTCCAGAAATTGCCTGACAAGTGATGTCACATCTGCTCTACTTGCTGAGACATCACTCTGCTTTGTCTGTGTCTGTCTCTAACTGAAGTGGCGGCTGGTTTGATCATGGAGGAGTGAGTGACAGCTAACTTGACTCAGTCTTTTTCTCGGTCAGCCAAACTGTGTCAAATTCTGTTCTCTTGTGCTTCTTGGGTCGTCCACAGGCAGCATCTGATGTTTCTGCATCAAGCTAGCTGTCACTGGCATCTCTGTGGACAAACCAGCTGCCTCTGTAACCTGACCTGTAAATGCATCAAAACAGCCCATGCAGCATACACATATGACAAGGCCCACTTTTTTAAATAAGCTAACACAGTGTAAATACATTTATGGAAGTCAGATTAAACAGATTGGACACTTTGCATTGTTGATGAAAACAAACTTTTTTTGTAATTTGACTATTGAGTTGTCTAAAGACTATTGATGTAGTCACTGATGCAGTTACGATTCTAAAAATAACTGCATGTTATCAGTTGAATTTATTCCATCACTGGTGATGTCAGAGTATTTAGATTAATGAAAACAGCTGCTGTTACAGGTAATAAAGAAGGATTTATAAAGTCTGTTTCTCTCTGTACTGTAACAGTGAGCTGGTGTTGAAATCATTAGTGGTCTGAGGGCTCCTCCTCTGGTGGCTTCATGTTACAAGTGTTCAGGCACTGAGGGGTTTTTGTTCAGGTCTACTGATGCTTTGTGTCACTGTGGCTCTCTGGCACAGTAATACACAGCAGTGTCTTCAGGCTGCACATTCTGTCCGTTTAGAGTCACTGTGTTGCTGGAAGAGTCTAAGCTGATACTGAACTTGTTCTTCAGTGAATCTTTGTAGTCTGAACCTCCAGTATATTTTCTCCCAATCCACTCCAGTCCTTTCCCTGCAGGCTGTCTGATCCAAGCTGTGTAGTAGCCAAGAGTATAAGAGACCTGACAGGTGATGGTCAGACGTTGACCTGGCTGCACAGTCACAGAGGCTGGCTGTGTCAACTGTTCACACTTCACACCTGTTAAAAACAAAAAAAAATGTTATAAGTTATAGAGCAAAAGAAGAACTGTTGACTTTGACAAATCCAGAGAGACTCACATCCAGCTGCCAACAGCAGCAGCAGAGCTACAGAGAACATGGTTTATGTTGAAACTGACGTGCTGTGAACTCCACTGACAGCCTGATGTGATGTTTTTATAGCTGAGTAACAAGGAAGCTCACTGAGTTTGCATAGAATCAAATGTGTGGTGAATGAGTGTGGATCAGACTGGAGCTATTTAGAGGAACCTGTTGTTATTATTAATATCTATTCTTTTATTTATTCTCCATAAGCTGCTGTGATTCAGCTTGGAATCTTGATTCAACTTTATCAGGATTTATTTTTCAGAACCTGCTTTTGTATAATTAACATCTGGAGCTTTTTCAGTTCATTGTTGCACTGACACTTTTTAAAATCTTGTTTTTATAATAAATATTCATAAACAAAACAAAAAATACTTAAAATGTATATTTCAACAGTTAATTAATGATGGATATTTCATAAAAAAACTCAAAGCAATTAAACCAGTCCAAAAACTGCATTTCTGTTTTTGCTGTAAATCATGTTATTTAGAACTAAATGTATGTAGAGATCATTTTGATGAGTGCTAGTGGAGGATTTGTGTTATTAATAAAGTCTTTAAGATTTATATTACTGACATTTATATACGTGGACATTTTCATTGTGGATAATAAAAGTAAATGAATAAAAATCAGCATTGCAATAAATGTAATACAACAAAATGACATGTTCCCAGTGGTGATGATAAATAGAGGAAGTAGTTTTTGTATGAGTCTCCTATTATTGTCTCTCACTGTGTCTCTCTGGCACAGTAATACACTGCTGTGTCCTCGCTCTTCAGACTGTTCATCTGTAGATAGACTTTACTGCTGGAGTCATCTCTGGAGATGGTGAATCTACCCTGGACTGACTGGGAGTAATAGATAGGAGTACTAGCTGTGTTAATATAAGCAATCCACTCCAGTCCTTTTTTCAGGAGCCTGTCTGATCCAGTTCATAGCGTGGCTGCTGAGTGTAACCCATGGGCTGTACAGGTCAGTCTGTGAGATTCTCCAGGCCTTTTAATCACTGGTTCAGATTCTGTCAGAGTCTGACCATCAACACCTGTCAAGATATAAAAACAATTCACATGAATTTGGTTGTAACACAATTAAGAACTATGTCAAGTCAAGATCAGGTAAAACCTTCACCTGCCCAGCAGATAGTTAAAAGCAGCAGTCCTGTCCTATAGTCCATCATGTTAAACTGTGTGTCCACTGTTCTCTGTCCTCCTCTCTGCAGTCAGATAAGTAGAGGTGGAAGATATCTGAGTTTTGCATTGACTCCTCCTCACAGAGAGGAAACAACTGAAATGGACAATAATCTCAGCTTGTTACAGGTGGATGTACAGGAGGATTTTAATTGTGTAAAATGTCAATTTAAATTTCATATTAACAATCAGCATTAACATATAACTCAATAGACTATTGATCCACAGGACCTGACTACGATAAGTCAGACTGAGAATCTCACATCAACCTGGGCCAATCTCCACACATTGACAAAAGACCACATAGAATACACTGTGATTGTTATGTTGATTTTTGCTGACTGTTTATGCTAATGGCATATCTTTTAATTTAATTACAAACAACGCTTACAAAATCATCAGAAATAGTAATGACAAACATTAAGTTGTCAATTTCAAGGGTCAGTAAATTGCACTTGCCAAAGTAACTAAGGCAACGGGAACAAACACACTATTGAATTTCTGAAAATATTTTAGCTGAATTTATTTCATTACTTATAGGTTTAATGCTTAAGAATAAATAAATAAAAACTGTATGCATTATGTAATTAAGTTTTTTTTTTACTGTGAAATTACATACAATAATGTATCAGTGATTGAAACCACCAGGTATTTAAATGGTTGTAACAGTGAGCTGGTGTTGAAATCATTAGTGTCAGTATTAGTACACAGTGTGTTGGTGATGTTGAACTGAAGCTTTGACTTGTTTTGACATGTTGAGTTTTTGTACAGCGTTGCTGCTTCCTGTGTCACTGTGGCTGTCGAGCACAATAATAAACAGCAGAATCTTCAGTCTTCAGACTGTTCATCTGCAGATACACCTGCTTTCTGCTGTTGTCTCTGGAGATGGTGAACCGGCCTTTGACTGACTGAGAGTAGTAGATGTAGCTACTGCTACTACTGATATAAGCGATCCACTCCAGTCCTTTTCCAGGAGCCTGTCTGATCCAAGCAGTAGCATAATCACCACTGAACCCAGAATATGTGCAGGTCAGTGTGTGGGATTCTCCAGGCCTTTTAATCGCTGGTTCAGACTCAGTCAGTGTTTGACCCTCAGTACCTACAGACATTTAAACAGCTCATCAGTTACTGTAATGCAGCCATATTGTATTTGTACCAGGAGGTTTGTCAGAAAAACAATAACAGTTCTTACCTGCCCAGTTAATTGACAGGATGAGAAAAACAACCCAGTAATCAGGTGTGATCATTGTAAAAGCCAGGTGTCTCTGTCCAGTCTACAGTGTGTATGTCAGTGATTTAGTGTCTGTCCTTCACTCTGCAACACATATGTAGAGATGGAAGAGGTCAGAGTTTTGCATTGACTCCTCCTCAAAGACAAACACATCACATCTCTGGATAAGATATGATTTAGATCATTCTTTCATATTAAGATTTTAATGATGAAGATTCTTTTCAATTGATTCAATGGAAATGTTTCAACTCAAAACAGATGTATTTATTTATTCTCCTCAGCAGCTTTTGTTGGACCATTTAAGTATTGGAAAAATGATGCACAGACATGACCACATATATTTTTAACACCTGATTTAAAACAATCAGTCATGGAAACATTATGAACCATAACTGCTGTAGAAAATACTATGTTAAATATCACACTAAGAAACAGAAGTAACAAAGCACAACATCAGCTGTTGTTTTCATAGTGTGAATCTACTGTATGTGTGTGTGGAGCATAAACTCTATGAATAAAGTGTGGAGACACTGTCATATGCTCCTTAGTGTCATTTGACTTCTTATCTTCTACTGCCACCTGTTGGTGTTTGTAAAAATGTCTGTGGAGGATTTTTAACTCTCTGCTTCTTTTGACGAGCGTGAGTCTCTGGCACAGTAACACACAGCAGAGTCCTCTGGCTTTAAGTTGGACAGTCTCACATACACCATGCTGTTGCTATCATCTCTACTGATTTCTACACAGCCTCTTACACTACTGGCAGAAGTGTTTCTTGTGGCAGCAGAGAGGCCTCTCCTCGTCCATTCCACAGCTTTTCCTGCAGGTTGTCTTATTTTGAACTTTTAAAGGTTTCAGTATTCAGGTTGTGGCAGTTTAAAGCCACAGACATACAGAGAAACTTGGAGCCTCCAGAGGATTTTAGCTACATGGGAACTGAAACCTGTGTGACGATATGCAATCACAAAAATAGCTGTATTGCACAGGAAGATGTCTGCTGGATTATCTGTTAAAAATGTATCTATGAAAGTGCTCTTTTATATCATGAAGAAGAGTAAAATAAACAGTAGACAATAAGGACAGTTAACAAGTGTACAGCTGAATTATAGTTCAAACATCCATTTATTCTCTCACTCCATAGTCATTGGACATTGTTGTTTTGACCCCACTCCAAACTCCTGCAAACTATAACAAGTAAAAAGACTTGTAAATCTCAGGTTAGACAATTAGCAAAACCATTAAACTGCTGCACAAATGCTGTTTGTGGTTCATTTGTTCAGCTGCTGTCTTCTCTGAGGAGCTGTTTTAATGATGTTCTGTTGTGGAATAAGCAAGATATGACCATTTAGTAATATAATTTCCACAGTCAGATCTGTGTTAAGAAATATTTTTCTACTCAAACATTGGTGGCTCTCTTAAAGTGTTGATTGTAATCTGTAAATTACTTTAAGAACTTTGAGTCTGGACATAATTTTGGTAAGAATGAGCACTGCAGGTTTTTGTACAGCTGCTCAACCAACTCCAGTCACTGTGTGTCTCGAGCACAATAATAAACAGCAGAATCTTCAGTCTTCAGACTGTTCATCTGCAGATACACCTGCTGTCTGCTGTTGTCTCTGGAGATGGTGAACCGGCCTTCAACTGACTGAGAGTAGTAGATCTCAGCACTGTCATATCTGATATAAGCGATCCACTCCAGTCCTTTTCCAGGAGCCTGTCTGATCCAAGCCATCCAGTAGTCACTGAATGTGAACCCAGAGGCTGTACAGGTCAGTCTGTGAGATTCTCCAGGCCTTTTCATCACTGTTTCAGACTGAGTCAGAGTCTGACCATCAACACCTGTCAAATGAAAAAAAAAGAGTTGACATAAGATGGTGACACAAATAAAAAGATATGTATTAAGATCAATAATAAATAAACTCTTCACCTGCCCAGCAGATAGTTAAAAGCAGCAGTCCTGTCCTATAGTCCATCATGTTAAACTGTGTGTCCACTGTTCTCTGTCCTCCTCTCTGCAGTCAGATAAGTAGAGGTGGAAGATATCTGAGTTTTGCATTGACTCCTCCTTTTTCAGAAACAGAGTCTTCTGTTCAATCTCTCCTTAAAATTAATTTTCATATTCTGGCTTTTTATCTCTGTCATCATCTGTCATGACAACCTGATGTTTTTTTTTATCCTGTTTTACTGTAAGTCTCTTTTTTTAACATTTGAACTTTTTTCTTGCTGTGAGACGTCCAATGCAATGTAAAAATAAAGGAAACTTGCTGCTGTTTATAAATATATAAGAAACAAATGTTTCAGTGCATGTAGTCTGAAAATCAACTTGAAGGCTTGGTTTGAAAAAGGCAAACATTTCATGTCACCTGACATGACAACATGAAAACTGACTTTTTTTTTTTTTTGCAGTAATAGAATTTATTTTTCCATTTAATTTTTGCTGTGCTACTGCTTGTGCCTCGTAATTTTGATTTTTTTTCTTGTTAATAAATCTCATGCACAATATTGAAAGATGGAAAATCAATATTAAACCACTAAAACTCAGTGTATAAATGCTGCCACCACTAAAGACTACATCCTAAAGACAGCTCAGCTACACGTCATATCTTAATTTCATTACACATCTGATTGTAGCATTTTTCACACACTCTCATGAACAACCTTCATTTGCATTTTGTTGAAGAATCTTTAAATTTAAACTGAATCAGCTGATGGTGTAAACAGTGTGTCTTCCAGAGGGAACATGAAGAGAAGTCATTTATTATGTAAGGAACATAATTGTTTCAGTGAAAGAGCTTATATAGACTTTTATTCCACCATCTACATGGTTAATTTAATGATAGGATTTACTGTATAAAATGTCTTAAAAGTCATGAAGTTAGTGCAGGTTAATGTAAAAAATAAAGTAATGTATGACACAGAGCTCAGCCAAGCAAGACGTTACTGTAGTTAAACTCATGTTGTGATCACAGTCAGGTTGTCTTCTTATAAGTGCAGATGTTGCCATGAGTCATGGTAAACTGTCCCAAAACACTGAGACACACTTTATCATTTGTTAACTGGACGTCATTCAGTGGAAATTGTGTTTTCAAAGCCCTGACATGCTTCAGTGCTTCTCATACAGACATCAGTGTTGTTCAGTGTTTGTACAGCTTTGTAGTCTCATGTGTCACTGTGGCTCTCGTGCACAATAATAAACTGCAGAGTCTTCTTCTTTCACACTCTTCACCTCTAAGTACACAAGATTTCTGGAAGTGTCTTTGGTGATGGAAAACTGGCCTTGGAGACTCTGGGCAAATATGGTGCCAGTTCCACCATCAGTGCGTCCGATCCATTCCAGTCCTTTCCCTGGTTTCTGACGGATCCAGTGCAGCCAAGCCAGAGACAGTCCTTCCACTTTACAGGACAGAGTGACTGATCCTCCAGCTCTGCTGACCACTGGCTCTGAGGAGGTGAGCGACTGGCCCTGAACAGCTGAAAGACACACAGAGTTTGGATAACCAGGGAGCCAGCAGACATCCAAAGATCCTTCTCTCCTCCTCCACAGGACACCGACTTCACTCACCTGAAATCAGAGCCAAGAGGACGACACTCTGTACAACTGTCATGGTGGGAACTTGACTGAGTCTAAACCTGTAAAGGCTGTTATGGTGGATATATACTGTGTAGACAGAATGGGTGGGGATTGTGCATCAGTGTGTGGATTTACATTTTAGCAGTTGGAGTTTGTGAAGGAGTGCTGGACTCTGTGAGAGAGAGAGAGAGAGTTCAAAACAGACTGAGACACCAGCATTAAATATGTTGTTCAGTGTTTCTCCTTTTCTTAATTTACACAACATGCTGCACTGTCAGTCTCATTAGTTAGCTTAAGAAGTGATTGGTCACCTCAGTGAGGTGGATTACTACTAACAGAGGAAGAATGTGACAAAGTAAGACATAGTTTTTCCTCCATCAGCCCAAGAAGTGAAAGTTTGTGTCATTGTAGTATCATTTATTCATTCAGCTTTCATCACAATGTCTCTCAGGCACAAGAACAAACAGCAGGTCCTTTAGTCTCCTGGCTGTTTATCTTGTAATCTATATGAGATGGTGAGCAAAAAGAAAGTAAGCTCACAGTAGATGTGAGTATGAAGCTGTAGTTCAGGGTTTGAATGTCAGACAGTTGATATTAATGAGAACAGCAGATCTGAGTTTCTCCTCATTGTGACAGAGGAGAGAGAAACTTGACACTGACTGCCATCTAGTGTTTTTATATCCAGAACTGCAGCATTATCTTTCACTACAATGTTGTGTCCTGCTTCATATGTCATATAATAAATACATCTATGTGGCTTAAATATGTACATGTAGCATTTCTTAAATTCATACTGTACATTGATTTCAGCAGATTGTTTCACTGTCTCTGGCTGTTATGTGAGGCAGTAGTGATTACAATGACACATTTTGTTTAATTTATGTGTTTAATTGTTGCTAGATAACGTTGTTTCTTTACGATTTTATTAAAAAATACAACAGTGCAAGATAAAAATATGAATAAAATTCTTCCTTGTTGTCTTTCAGCACAGTAAGAATGAGCATTGTAGGTTTTTGTACAGCTAATACAGCTAATACAAATGTCATGAAAATATCACATGCTTAAGCTCTACCAGCCCCTTGAGAATGAGCACTGCAGGTTTTTGTACAGCTGCTCAACCAACTCCAGTCACTGTGTGTCTCGAGCACAATAATAAACAGCAGAATCTTCAGTCTTCAGACTGTTCATCTGCAGATACACCTGCTGTCTGCTGTTGTCTCTGGAGATGGTGAAGCGGCCTTGAACTGACTGAGAGTAGTAGATGTTGTCACTATCATACTCAATAATAGCAATCCACTCCAGTCCTTTTCCAGGAGCCTGTCTGATCCAGGCCATCCAGTAGCTACTAATGTCTAATCCAGAGGCTGTACAGGTCAGTCTGTGAGATTCTCCAGGCCTTTTATTCGCTGCGTCAGATTCTGTCAGAGTCTGACCATCAACACCTGTCAAGACAGCAAAGAAAACCATGAAATGTCAGAAAAACAAATGAGAACTGTGTCAAGTCAAGATCAGGTAAAATCTTCACCTGCCCAGCAGATAGTTAAAAGCAGCAGTCCTGTCCTATAGTCCATCATGTTAAACTGTGTGTCCACTGTTCTCTGTCCTCCTCTCTGCAGTCACATAAGTAGAGGTGGAAGATATCTGAGTTTTGCATTGACTCCTCCTTTTTAATGAACAATATCCTCTGTTTCATTTTAAGGCTTTCTTCTAACCAAAAAGATGTTGTATTGGTCTTTTACTTAAGATTAATTTCACAACTATGTTAAAGTTTTGATTTGGTTTATTTTTCTAACCTGATGTCATTATTATCCTTGTTCAACTGTAAGTGACTTTCTAATATTTAAACATGCCTATTTAACATGGCAGGCGGTTTTGTTCGCTGCAACTTACTAATAATGGAATATTGCTACTGGTGATAAAATAGTCAAATTATTTTCAAATTTCAGTTTCGGGTCATGTAGTATGAAAATCACCATGTAGGCTTCATTTGAGATGAGCAAACAATATCTCATGTCTCTTTAACTTGTGTTATTTTATTTTTTTTAAGTTAAGATTTTTTCTGACTTTCAGATTCAGATTCAGATTCAGAATACTTTATTAATCCCAATGCTCCGTGCAAAGTAGAAATAGAAATCCAGCATGAATGGAACAAGAGATAAAGATGAAGATATAAATAAGATACTAAAATAGACAATGAAATAAATAAAATAAAATATTAAAGTAGACATTAAAATAAAATAAAATAAAAAATTAAAGCAGACATTAAAATAAAATAAAATAAAATATTAAAGTAGACAATAAAATAAAATAAATAATAAATAGTAAAGTAGACAATCTGAAATATATACAATATACAATGAAATGGTTGTAGCTATAGATGAAATAAGAATGAGTAGTTATATTGTTTGTTTTGTTTTATAAATAGCCAAATGAGTCCAATCATCAGAGGGAGGAGTTGCACAGTTTAATGGCCACAGGTAAGAATGACTTCCTGTGGCGCTCAGTGGTGCATTTAGGAGCAATCAGTCTCTGGCTGAAGGTGCTCCTCTGTTCGACCAGAGTGTTGTGGAGAGGGTGAGAGCCATGCTGAAGTATCGCCCGCACCTTTGACAGCATCCTCCTGTCTGACACTGCTGTCAAAGGGTCCAGCTCCACCCCCACAACGTCACTGGCCTTTCTGAACAGCTTATTGAGTCTGTTGGCATCGGCTACTCTCAGTCTGCTGCCCCAGCACACCACAGCAAACAGAATAGCACTGGCCACCACAGACTCATAAAACATCCTCAGCATAGTCCGGCAGATGTTAAAGGAGCGGAACCTCCTCAGAAAATAGAGGCGGCTCTGTCCCTTCTTGTAAAGGACTTCAGTGTTCTTAGTCCAGTCCAGTTTATTGTCAATGAACACACCCAGATACTTGTAGTGTTCTACGATGTCCACGTTATGCCCCAGGATGGAAACTGGAGTCACTGGTGTCCTCGTTCTCCTCAGATCCACCACCAGCTCTTTTGTCTTTGTTGTGTTGAGCTGCAGGTTGTTCAGCTCACACCATGAGACAAAGTTATTCACCACAGCCCTGTATTCAGCCTCCTCACCCTTGCTGATACATCCAACTATAGCAGAGTCATCAGAAAACTTCTGAAGATGACAAGACTCTGTCTGGTAGCTGAAGTCCGTGGTGTAAAGGGTGAAGAGGAAAGGAGAGAGGACAGTCCCTTGTGGGGCCCCGGTATTGCTGACCACTGTGTCTGACACACAGTGCCGCAAGCACACATACATTAACATGACAACATTAAAAGTAGAATTTCATGTATTCTTTTCAAGGGAAACTGACATCCTACATGTTTTCATTTGTGTTTTGGCCTGCAGCTTCCACTGGGTGGATTGTTTTTATTTTTTTTGTGAAAAATCTAATGCACAGTTTTATTAGACCAAAAATAATCACTTCCACCTTTAATGATAATTTGGCTGAATTTATTCATTCTCAAAAAGTTCATTTTTTGACAGTTTAGAAACACTGAGCTTCATCATTGTATTTATAATCTAAAGTCTGTTTCTCTCTGTACTGTAACAGTGAGCTGGTGTTGAAATCATTAGTGGTCTGAGGGCTCCTCCTCTGGTGGCTTCATGTTACAAGTGTTCAGGCACTGAGGGGTTTTTGTTCAGGTCTACTGATGCTTTGTGTCACTGTGGCTCTCTGGCACAGTAATACACAGCAGTGTCTTCAGGCTGCACATTCTGTCCGTTTAGAGTCGCTGTGTTGCTGGAGGAGTCTAAGCTGATACTGAACTTGTTCTTCAGTGAATCTTTGTAATATGAGGTTTGTCCAACAGCTGCTTCTCCATTTCACTCCAGTCCTTTCTCTGCAGGTTGTCTGATCCAAGCTGTGTAGTAGGTGCTCACAGAATAAGAGACCTGACAGGTGATGGTCAGACGTTGACCTGGCTGCACAGTCACAGAGGCTGGCTGTGTCAACTGTTCACACTTCACACCTGTTAAAAACAAAAATTGTCACAAATTAAGAAGTTACAGAACAAAAGAAGAACTGTTGACTTTGACAAATCCAGAGAGACTCACATCCAGCTGCCAACAGCAGCAGCAGAGCTACAGAGAACATGGTTTATGTTGAAACTGACGTGCTGTGAACTCCACTGACAGCCTGATGTGATGTTTTTATAGCTGAGTAACAAGGAAGCTCACTGAGTTTGCATAGAATCAAACATATGAAGCATCAATCTTGGTCTAACTGGAGCCAATAGAAGAGTCTGTTCAGTGTTATTATATCTGTAGAGTGAGATCACCTTTGCTTTACAGTTATGTGATTACTCACTGACATGTAACATTTTTCAAATGTCCCTGCATTTACAGAAAATATTCAAGTGTTAATTTTGTTTTATGGTACAAAATGCATGCCTGAATATATAGTACTGATGCTTCTGGTTTGCAGGTTTAAACTGAAAAAACTTAAATGGTAAATGGCCACAAAACGGCTTTAGTGTTAATATGAAGTTAACATTAATCACTGTTTTCAACATATTTTGGATTGTGAACATTTCAGGTTTCTATTTATCTTCAGATCCAGCCAATTTCCGTGATCAAATGTTGTTCTGATGTGCTTTACTTGTGGGTTGTTTTTTTTTTGAGGGGGTGATATTCAGAGGAACTGATGAGTTTACAGTCAAATATACAGAAATCTAATGTGGATATATCAAAGTGCTTTTGCAGGTGGTGAGAAAACTCTGATGTCATTAAGATCACATTGCTGTTTGTTGTCTGTGGAGGTTTTTGTGCAGCTGTTCCACTGTCTTCAGTCACTGTGCTTTGTCGAGCACAGAAGAAAAACAGCAGAATCTTCTGCTGTCAGGCTCTTGACCTCGAGGTACTGAGTGCTGCTGGGCACATCTTCAGTCATGATGAAACGACTTTGAAAGGAGCTGCCGTAGGTCGGAGTGTTTGTATTTGTGCTCATCCATCCAATCCACTCCAAACCTTCCCCTGGCCTCTGTCGTATCCAGTTAATACCGTAACTTGTCATGGTATAACCAGAAATGATACATGACATCTTCACTGTCTCTCCAGGTCTTTTCACCTCAGAGGAAGACTGGTCCAGTTTGATCTCACTCCAAACTCCTGTAAGTAAAGACATTGTGATCATCATCACATTTATATATCACAGATTACATATTTTTAAATGTTTTAGTGAGTTAAAGCAGAAATTCTTCTCACCATGAAAAATAACTATGAAGAATAAACTCCAGCAAATCATATTTTCCATTCTGTGATAAACACTGTAATCCAGTGCTTTGTGATCTGAATCTTTTGAGGGTTTATAAAGTGTCCCAGCTGTTGTGTCATAAATGATCTGAGAGCTGTTAATGATGTGATTATAAGGAGGGAAGTGTTTGCATGGACCTCCCTCTGCAGGTGTGAAAAGACAACATGGAAAGCAGATGTACTTTCACATCAGTAGAGATTTCAACAAGAGCAGGGGGAAATGTCAAAACACCAAATACCTGGTAACTATTTGTATTGTAAATTACAGTAGTTAGATGCTAAAGAGACGGACAAGATGTCATTTTCTAACAGTATATTCAATTGAGGAACATTTTTAATGTACAATTGTTTCAGTGGAAATCAAAATATTTACTTTCTTGAATTGTCTTAAGTTTTTGGAGCAGATGACAGTTTTTATGCCCAAAATACCGATTTAATTAATATGATATACTATTTGCACCCAATTACTGCATACTTATGAATGGTGTTTATTTTGTTTTTTTCATAGAACAGGAAAGTAACCTTTTAGAGGAAAGGTGAGGAGAGGAAACTTCCGGGGGAGTTTAGAGCGAGGAGACACAGGTGTAAAAATATACCAGTTGTTCACTTACAAATTAGGAGAGTTGCTGATGGTGTCTTTGTACTGAAGGAAGAAGAGTTCCTATAGGTTTAAACAGGGAACATGGAACACTGATATATTTTAAAATAGAATATCTTTTCTTCAAGAGCAGGCAAACTGTGAATTACTAAACAACTGAAAACTTTCCAAACACAGTCATGATTAGTTTATTAGAGGGAGCCTTTCTTAAATTTACTTAGTTACATTACTTTCATTTACTAAAATTATTTTTCTTCTTCAACACAGATACACATTTTAAAGTAAGCTATTTCAGTGACAAACTGCCCATGACTCTCCTTAGTTATATCTCCTATTATCACCATGTTGAGTCACATGGTTGCTGGGTATTTGTGCAGGTCTGTTGGTGGTTTGTATCACTGTGTCGCTCAAACGCACACAGTAATACACAGCTGTGTCCTCAGGCTGCAGATTCTGTCCTGTTAATGTCACTCTGCTGGCAGAAGTGTCTCTGCTGTAGCTGAACTTGTTCTTCAGAGCAGCATTTTGAGTAAGGCCGCTTGTTCCCCCACTGATCCAACCTGTTGCATAGTCATCATCAGTCAAAGAATAACCAGAGACCTGACAGGTGATGGTCAAAGACTGTCCAGGCTGCACAACCATTGAGTCTGGCTGGATGAGATCAATACTGTTCACACCTGTGGAAAGACAAATCAACATTATCTCCATCATTCATCTGACTATTCAGTGTTTCTAATGTGTTTATTAGTGTGAATCCACTGAAAGCTCCTCACAGGATCCAGCTGCCAGCAGCAGTATCAGAGCTACAGAGAACATGGTTGATGTTGAAGCTGAACTGATGTGAGCTCTTCTGTCCTCTCACTGACACACACACACTTCACTTCTTTATGAGGCAACACACAAGGAGGCTGATTTACATACAGTAGTGATGATAGTAAATCAGCTGACTGGAGGTGTTGTTCTTCATCTCGAAGGCCATATGATTTTTGTGATTCAGAAAACATGGATGGAATAATTTGATAATAAAAATGGAATCCACTGTAAAACGCAGCATGTCGTGGAGTTTTTTCAAAATGTGAATGCAGTTTCTAAAAATCACTGGTTTCCCCACCATTTTAAGCATTTTTTTTCACAGTGTGTAGCTGAATAAACAAAAAAAATCCCATTTTGTTCGCAGCATAGAAATGAAATATTTCTGTTTCATAGTCTCAGTGAGTGAAAGGAGAACATTTGCATAATGTTTTGTACACAGACAGTTTATAGAGATACATATACAGTCAAAAAACCTGCCAGATTGTCCTCGACTCTGTTGCCCCCTACAGGGACAAAAGGTCTAACAAAATTTTACAACCCTGGCTAAATGAATCCACCCATGATTTGAAGAGAGACTGCAGAAGAAAAGAAAGTGGAAGAAAACAGGTTTACAAGTATTTTATCAAATTTGGAAAGATGCAATGATTAACTATCAAAGGGCAGTTAAGGAGGCAAGAGCCTCCTTCTATTCTAATCTTATTTTAACGAATCATTCTAACCCCAGAATTTTATTTAAGGTTTTAGATTCCCTACTTCCCCCTCCCACAGTCATTTTACTGACTCCTCACAGGAGCTCTGTGAGAGGTTTTTAAAAAATTTTATTGATAAAGTTGAAAATATTAGGCAACAGATTACCCCCCCCTCCCCCCCCCCCCCCCCCAGTTCATGCAGTAGGGAGACTCACATCTGTTTTAACAGTTTTGAACCCATCTCTCTATCCCTTTTAACTAAAACTATCTCTCACATGAAGCCAACTACATGCAGACTTGATTTTATTCCATCCAGTTTTCTTAAAGATGTCATTGACACAGTTGGGCCCAGTATTTTATTGATTATTAACAGCTCTCTCACAAAAGGTATTTTTCCTGCTGCTTTTAAATATGCTGAGGTCCAACCTCTTTTAAAGAAATCTAACCTCGATCCTTCAATTCTTAATAAATTTAGGCCAATTTCTAAACTTCCATTTTTATCCAAAGTTTTAGAAAAGGTTGTTTCAACACAGCTTTTAGCTTTTATGTGTCATAATAACATCTTTGAGAAATTTCAAACAGGTTTTAGAGTTTTACACAGCACAGAAACTGCCCTCCTCAAAGTAACTAATGATCTTCTTTTAGCAACCGATAGAGGGGAGAGTGCAATTTTAATTCTTTTAGACCTAAGTGCAGCCTTTGATACTGTAGATCATGCCATTTTAATCGACCGCCTTAAAACCTGGGTTGGCATCAGGGACACTGCACTTAGTTGGTTTTGTTCTTATCTTTTAGAAAGAACCTTTGCGGTCACCATAGGTAATCACTCATCTTCAACAGCTCACATTACCTGTGGTGTACCACAGGGTTCGATTTTAGGTCCAATTTTATTTTCTATTTATATGCTTCCTCTCGGTCATATCATTCAGCGGCACAATGTCTCTTTCCATTGTTATGCAGACGACACACAGATATACCTCCCGCTGAGACCCGGTGACCCCAGAAGCCTAGCTGCTGTCGTAGACTGTATCAAAGATATTAACTGGATGGCACAAAATTTTCTTCAACTCAACAACTCAAAATCAGAAATTCTGCTGTTCAGTTCCTCAAAATCAATCAGCCTCATCAAAAACAACCTCGGTCCATTATCCTCAAATGTTCAGCCCACAGCCAAAAATCTTGGAGTTACATTTGATTCAGATCTCAGTTTTCAACCCCACATCAAGAAAGTTGTTCAGTCCTGTTTCTATCAATTACGAATTATTTCAAAAATTAAACCCATGCTTTCATGCCCTGACCTAGAAAAAGTTATCCATGCATTCATCTTCTCCAGACTAGACTACTGTAACTCCCTCCTTTCCGGCATCAACCATAAATCACTCTCCCGCCTCCAACTAGTTCAGAACGCAGCAGCTAGGCTTCTCACTGGTTTTAACAGACGACATCACATCACCCCTATTCTTGCTTCCCTTCATTGGCTCCCTGTCTTCTTTAGTATTGATTTTAAGATTTTACTGATCACTTTTAAGGAACGTCTGGGTCTGGCCCCTAGCTATATAACAGAAATGTTGACCCCATATGAGCCTGTACACAGCCTTAGATCCTCGGGCAGGGGCCTTTTGGTTGTTCCAGAGTCGAGGCTGAAGTCTAAGGGCGACCGAGCTTTTTCCATCAGGGCCCCTCGGCTTTGGAACGACCTGCCCGAGGATATAAGGTTTGCAGATTCAGTGACTTCTTTTAAATCACTTCTTAAAACCCATTTTTATAGACTTGCTTTTATGTGACGTCGTCGTTCTCCTCTTTCTCTTGTATTGTTTATTTATTAGTGTTTCAGTTGTATTGTATTTACTTATTTTATTCCCTTTGCTGTTTTCTCCTGTACTCCTTGCTGCTACCTTATTGCTGCCATGTTGTATGTGTCTGCCTCTGCTATATTGTGTGCTGTTGCTGTATTACCTGCTGCTGTTATATTGTTGATTGTACTGATTTTGCTTTGTTTGTCAAAGCACTTTGTAAACTTTGTTTTTAAAAGGTGCTATATAAATAAAGTTATTATTATTATTATATTATTAATGGTTTTGTCATCACATCACTGTGAGTTATATCATTTGACTTTTTAATAATGCAGATTATTTTCAAGTTATTCAACTGTAACTTTTATTTATATTCAGATTAGAGGTATTTATCATTCTCTTTGGCAGCATTCGTTTAACCATCCATATCCTGGATATATTGTCCAAATATATTCTCAACACTGTTAAAAATCAATAATGGGAACATTATTAACAATTACATTGAAAAACAGGATGTAACAAACCACAACATCTGCTGTGTCTTTCATAGTGTCTTAGTTTGTGTTGTACCAAGTCTTATCTTCGACTGCCACCTGTAGGTCTTTGTGAAAAAAATGTCTGTGGAGTTTTTGTACAGCCTCTCTGCTTCTTTGAACCACTGTGTGTGTTTGGCACAGTAATACACAGCAGAGTCCTCTGGCTTTAAGTTGGACAGTCTCAGATACACCATGCTGTTGCTATCATCTCTACTGACTTCTGCACGGCCTCTTACACTGCTGGCATAATTGTTTTTGCTGGCATCGGAGAAGCCTCTCCCGATCCATTCCAGTCCTTTCCCTGCAGGTTGTCTCATCCAGCTCATAACACAGCAGCTAAATGTGAAGCCAGATCCCCTGCAGGAGAGACTGAGAGTCTCACCAGGCTTTTTCACTACTGAACTGGAAGGAATGGACTCCATACTCTGACCTGTACAACCTGAGGAGATGAAAGGAGAGAGGAACCACAGAAGAAAGTGAGACAGTCACCTGGGAAGTTTTCTGCTATCACTGACTGACCATCAGTCCATGTTGTCTGATAAAAGATGAAGCAGCAAGAAGCAGGAGAACTCACAGGGCAGAGAGAGAGCAACCAGCAGAAGAGTGAGTGTGTTCATCATCCTGAGGCTGGAGATGTGACCTCTGATGCTCCACACAAAGTACAAGAGCAGTCAGCAGGACAGAAGTACACTGCACACACTGAAGATTTGCATCAGGATATCATGGAGAGGGAGTGGCTCCTCAACTGGCTCTCTCTCAAAGGATTACATCATTCATTTTTTGTACATTTGCTAATGGAGTTGCTTTTCTTTCTGTGTAGGATACAATAGTAAATTCAGATATATTTGTCTTTGAATAAATTTAGAAAATTAGATTTTTGATATGAAATAGATGAAATAATGTTTTCACGTCTTCTCTGGGGATGTGTGGGATTAGTCAACTAGTCAGTTAAATGTACCTCAAGGAGATGAGCAGCAAGTAGAGAGGAGGAGCTTAGATGGAGGAAACACAGGTGTAAATGCATCTGTGTGCGTCTTTGACTCCTCCTCACAGGGAGGAAACAGCTGGACTGAAGATATTTAATGAAACTGCTGAATTAATATCCAACAGTCAACCCTCAGTCACCTGTTTTGATGTTCGTATGTGTTTTAATTTGTGTTAAGGTCTATCAGTATTAACAACACAACCACAGTTATTATAATAATACACAAATGTTAATCTGAGTTCAGACATCTGACACATGAACACACCTGGTTTAATCACATTTGTGAGCTTATAATTCATCTTGGTATCAAGGCTCTGTTTCTCATTAGTCACTTTGAGCATAATGTGCAGCACGTGACAGCATTTACAGTAATATAAATAAAAAGCAGTGTTATCCATCATCTACTGAATTGCTTTATTATCACATCATCCAATCAGCCAGTGTTTGAATATGTATGGGACTGTGGACATTTCACTTTTCTAATTATCTCCTGAACTAGCCAAGTTCACTCTGTTATCAAATGTTAAAATATACAGAAATCTAATGTGGATATATCAAAGTGCTTTTGCAGGTGGTGAGAAAACTCTGATGTCATTAAGATCACATTGCTGTTTGTTGTCTGTGGAGGTTTTTGTGCAGCTGTTCCACTGTCTTCAGTCACTGTGCTTTATCGAGCACAGAAGTAAACAGCAGAATCTTCTGCTGTCAGGCTCTTGACCTCGAGGTACTGAGTGCTGCTGGGCACATCTTCAGTCATGATGAAACGACTCTGAAAGGAGCTGCCATAGATAGCAGAGTTTGTGCCTGTGTTCATCCTCCCAATCCACTCCAGAGCATTCCCTGGCCTCTGTCGTATCCAGTGGATGTTGCGGCTTGTCATGCTATAACCAGATGTGATACATGACATCTTCACTGTCTCTCCAGGTCTTTTCACCTCAGAGGAAGACTGGTCCAGTTTGATCTCACTCCAAACTCCTGTAAGTAAAGAAATGATCATTATCCATCAAACTTCTGTAAACTTCTATTCTAATTGACAAAACTATTTATACATGTTACACACTTCCTATTTAGCATTTTGCATTGTACATGTTTTAATCAGTTTACTGGGATTTCTTTTAAATTCAGTGTTGTTTTTTCCTGTCATTGTCATTCATGTGGTCAACAGCATCCTTTATCCAGACTGTAAAGCTGGATACAGTGCTCGGAAACTGTAGCAACATAGTCTGCTTTAGAAATTATATTTTATTTAATAAGTAAAATACTATTTTCTATTAAAAAATATTAAAACAAAATAAGAAATAAAGGAGCTTTCAAACTCAGCTTGTTAAAGTGATAGTTCAGGTTTTTGGACATGAAGTTGTGTGAAACGCTGACCATCTGTAGCTCTGATGTGACGGTGTCACTACTGTCAACGAGCCTCCTGCTCTGAGAAATTGCCCGTAGCTTACCGGAGAAAAAGTAGTTCTGAAGATGTACGGGGGACACGTAACTAAAAGGTTTTAAGATACAAAGAAGTATGCATGTGTTTTGTTAGACTATTTCAACAATTTTAAAACATTCCCACATTACGTCAGACCTTGCTATCAATTGGGACTATTTTCTGTCCAGTATCACTCCGCCGTGCAGGCCCGCAAGACAGCATGCCAACAGAAATCAATCAGACAGTTCATCACCACGCCGTGCCGGTGCGCAGGATAGCAACGGCTAACGAAAACTTCATCGGCTGTTTCCAACAGAGAACCAGTAGGCTATTATTAGTGAGGAAAAAGATGTACTAGCCCTATATATACACCTACTACTACAGCGTGAACACCGGCTCAGGCTCACGACACACCCTCGTCAGCTGCTGATGGTAAACAGAGGAATACCAAAATGGTGCGAAGTTGTGATTTCCCCAGCTGTGGGAATAAAAACATCGCCGGCTAACCCTAACCTTGATAATAAAAGTACATGAACAAAAATCAGCATTGCAATAAATGTAATACAACAAAATGATATGTTCCCAGTGGTGATGATAAATAGAGGAAGTAGTTTTTGTATGAGTCTCCTATTATTGTCTCTCACTGTGTCTCTCTGGCACAGTAATACACTGCTGTGTCTTCGCTCTTCAGACTGTTCATCTGTAGATAGACTTTACTGCTGGAGTCATCTCTGGAGATGGTGAATCTACCCTGGACTGACTGGGAGTAATAGGTAGGGTAGCCAAGTGTGCCAATGTATGCAATCCACTCCAGTCCTTTTCCAGGAGCCTGTCTGACCCAGCTCATAGCATAGCTGCTGAATGAGAACCCATGGGCTGTACAGGTCAGTCTGTGAGATTCTCCAGGCCTTTTAATCACTGGTTCAGATTCTGTCAGAGTCTGACCATCAACACCTGTCAAGACAGCAAGAAAACCATGAAATGTCAGAAACACAAATGAGAACTATGTCAAGTCAAGATGAGGCAAACTCTTCACCTGCCCAGCAGATAGTTAAAAGCAGCAGTCCTGTCCTATAGTCCATCATGTTAAACTGTGTGTCCACTGTTCTCAGTCCTCCTCTCTGCAGTCAGATAAGTAGAGGTGGAAGATATCTGAGTTTTGCATTGACTCCTCCTCACAGGGAGCAGAGAGCTGTCCCTTGCTGGTATGTGCAACTGGTTTATGCCAGGTGTCCTGTGGTGATCAGGGGCCTGAAGGACATGATTCACTGGAGGTTTTTTTACATCCTGTACTTTATCATTTGAAAACTGGCAGTTTTAGACAGTCATGTTTGCCACTTCGTGGATGCAGAAAATAACGCTGGTCATGTTGCAGCTACTGTCATGCAGAAAACCAATCATTATCATGAGGTAAAGAAAACCCACACACAGTCATGTAATCCAAAGGACATCAAACAAGATACAAATAAAATAATCTACAGCCATGCTTGCTCCTCTGTGAGGCTGTGTTTAGGCACAGCAGTGCTTAGTGTTAAATGTTAATTTCAGCATGGTAACATTTTTACAATAATAACGTTAACATGCTGATATTTAACAAATATGGCCTTAACTATGTTTATATTTACCATCTTAGTGCTTAAGCATGTTAACATTTGCTACAGAGTGCTCAACTGATGGTGTTGTTTTGTTGGCTGATGTGAAATTAAGCGTCGCCCTGGTTCCCTCGTCA
Source organism: Epinephelus lanceolatus (assembly GCF_041903045.1). Classification (NCBI taxonomy): domain Eukaryota; kingdom Metazoa; phylum Chordata; class Actinopteri; order Perciformes; family Serranidae; genus Epinephelus; species Epinephelus lanceolatus. The sequence continues at coordinate 30,121,754 of NC_135751.1, forward strand.
GAAAGCCTATATTGGAATTTTCCATTGGATTTTGGATTATTGCAGAAAGTAAACTTTTTGGCCAACACACGTTTATGGTACCAACACATTTGTTTGGTAAGATAATCTCAACAACTGAACACCTCTATGATGATTTTTGAAGGCTGAATGCATCATCAGAAGTAAAAAGGCAATGTTAGGCTATAAACAAACTACACCACCGTCTGCATGACTTAACATCACCACCACAAGCCTGTTAAACCGTGTTGTGTGTGATGATGTTAATTTAGCCACTTGTTAGCAACCACCTCTTCTAAGACACATTGCGTCAGAATTCACAAGTGGGGCTTTTACTGATGTATTTTATGTCGTAAAAAAAGTTTGTTAAGCTTGTTCTTTATTTCTCGGCACTCGCTGGACCCTCTCGACGCCTGGCTGGTACCTGTCGTCGGCCTGGTTGAGGTTTTCCAGCCCCGCGGCCCCTGCTCTCCTCGTCCCCGCTGGCATGGGGTGAATCTGCGGCCTCTGTGTGTGGCTCCCCGGACAGCTAATGCTGTGGACCCGCCGGCTCCTGCCAGGATTGGGCTGGTAAATGCTAGATCACTAGCGAACAAAACGTTTATCCTGAAGGATTTCCTGACTTCCCGAGGATTGGATTTTCTCTGTGTGACTGAGACGTGGCTGACTGTTGGTGAGTCCAGTGCTTTCACAGAACTTTTACCTGATGATTGCTGCTATTTTAACTCCCCGCGGACGTCGGGTCGAGGAGGAGGAATAGCGACTATTTATAAGAGTCACTATAAATGTAAGCAGCTAGGTAAGATGAAGTGTGCCGTCTGAGTGCCGTAAATCGCTTCGTCCTGGAAGCGACCTGGGGCAGACCCAGAGACAGTTTCCTAAAGGTAGCCTATGGATATACACTATATAGAAATAGCTTATCTTCACACAGATGGTCTCATTTGCTGTTGTAGGTCACGCACAGACATCAGCAGAAACAAGAGACTTTTGCATATGCAGTTAAAGGTTCCTTGTAGCGGCTTTAATAACGAAATGATTTTATGTTAGGCCTACATCTTAATATTTTATGTCATGTATCATAGTTTATTTCTCAACTCCAGTGTTTCCTCAGTGGGAGCCGCCTGCACCGGGGGCCGCCTCTGGTTCTCTGGTGCTGGCTTGGGGTCCGCTCTCCCCTGGTGGAGTGGAGGGTGGCCGGGTTGCCAGGGGCTCCATGTGATGGTGTTTCCTCTCTGGTTCTTCCGTGCTCAGCCTTATGTTTTTCTTCTTATTTATTTTTTTATTTATTAGTGGCATTTGGATTGTTACGGCAGACGGACAGCAATTTGAAATGGAATGAAGCCCACAGACAGCAGACAGTAGCTACAAAACAGTAGTGGAACGCGCCCTTTCCGCCCACAGCACAATGCTCTTAAAGCCCCACGCTATCAAAAGCTGGCAAAATACATTTATTTCATTTTATGACCTTGACATTAACCTGTCATATTGTTGAGTTATCAAGGACACTTCCGCGTTTTTGTGTGTATACAGGAATGTTAAAGATATCATTGAGGAAAACGAGGTTGATGTGACGTTGTTGAATCAGGAAAAGTCTCAACCTGGAGAGTAACATAAGTCAGTATGAAGATTCTACATGGCTCCTGCTTTCAGCCATTGACCTTTGAACCTTGACCTCAGTGCATGTTTGAGGGCTTATAACTCAGCAATGAAAGGGGGTACAGACATGGGACCAACTGTTATAGAGAGCTCTTGACCTCAACTATCATGTGAGTGTAGTCAACAACTGTGGGTGCTGTCAGATATGGGTAAAATATGGATAAAATTAATTTTCACCCATTTAGAAATGAGATATTTTAAATCTGATTACACAAGTGTGTTTACCATCCCCTTAAAGTCCACAGTGTACTCTCAATTCAGTATTTACAACTTCCAAATCTAGGAAAAACACTTATATTTTTTAAAAACTACAATTCCCTAGGACCGCGCCATGCAGCTTGATACATATCAGCAACATAGTTGTAGTTGTTCTGATTTGCAAAGTACGGTTCTAAATACGGTCGTAAAAACATATATCAACTGACTATATCTAATATCTAGTAAAGCTGAACTAGTAATGACACTGCACCTAGATGAACTATGTTAAGAAAAAGTAAAATGTTGGCTAATTTCTGATATTTTAGCTAATACGCTAGAAACAGCGTTTTTGGAACGGTAGGTTTTTGCGGCTTGTAAAATAGAGCTGTAAAATAGGGTCGTCAAAAGATAAATCTACTGAATATATCAAATATCTAGTACAGCCAAACTATCATATTATTATTATTATTATTGATGGGAAATTATAACAGAGGAATATATTTGCTGTTTTAATATCAAGAACACTTTCGTGTTTTTGTGTGTATACAGGACGTTGTTGAATCAGGGAATCCTTGTATCCACCACGACAAAGGATCCTAATTGACTTTACATTGGCATTGTTTCCGTGGTACCGGCACGTAATTTCAACACATTACGTGCTGCCACCACGGAATGCGGTTTTAAGAGGTTGTGGTCCTTTCACGTAGGCCTATTTCTGGAGAGAAAAGTAGTGTTTCATCACAGAGCTGAAATATGAACCTTTTCAAAGAACAGGAGGAGTGCAGAAGTATGTATTCACCAGAAATCCATGATAGCATCAGAAACATGTAGCTAAAGTCATGGTGGAAATGTGTTGTATGTCTGGTCAGTGGTTTGGTCTCTCTTCTTCAGTCTGCAGTGAGATAAATAAAGATGGAGGAGATGAAGATTTGCATGCACTCCTCCTCACACTGCTTTTTTATTTTGACATCATTAGTGGCTGAACAAGACACAAAGACAGAGATCACTGTGAACAGAACTTCACATGCAGTTAATTTGGGGTGAGTTGTGGAACAATCAGTGATAATTTCTGACTTGTGGTTTTACATATAACACAGACTGATCAGTGAGTAAAAAACACAACCATGAGTATTAGAGATGAACCAGCCTTTGTGTCCATGTGTCTGATACAATCTCACAGAAGTGGATGGCCTCAAAGAGAAAATATAAAACTGTTTGATATTCTGATGTTAAAAGGAGCTCTGAAAAGAGTCTGACATGGTGAGACGTGTTCAGCCTTTATACTAAATATTTTGCCAGTACACTAATTACAGACAGGTGTCTTTTTTTCTGTCAGGTTTAATGTATCTACCAGAAGCTGCTATAACATCATATGTTGTCTGGTGTCTGTAGGGATGAATGTATCCATGTAAAGGGATCACAGTGTTGCAAAGCTGCAGAAAAATAATCATGTAACTGTGGGAAACCATTGATATGTCTGGCAGTTCACTTACACCAATAAATGAAGAACACATATACTCTATCAGGGACACACTGCCAATAACTTTATTTATTTTTATCTTTCATTATCAGCATGTGTGTGTGGTTGAGTCACATGGTTGCTGAGTATTTGTGCAGGTCTGTTGGTGGTTTGTATCACTGTGTCACTCACACACACACAGTAATACACAGCTGTGTCCTCAGGCTGCAGATTCTGTCCTGTTAATGTCACTCTGTTGGCAGAAGTGTCTCTGCTGTAGCTGAACTTGTTTTTCAGAGCATTATTTTCGTAAAAGTCTCCTCCACCCCACCGATGTATAATCCAGTCCATTAGTTTTCCTTCACACTGTCTGATCCAACCTGTTGCATAGCTGTCACCAGTCAAAGAATAACCAGAGACCTGACAGGTGATGGTCAAAGACTGTCCAGGCTGCACAACCATTGAGTCTGGCTGGATAAGATAAGATAAGATAAGATAAGATAAGATAAGATAAGATAAGATAAGATACACCTTTATTGATCCCATAATTGAGAAATTCCAGTGTTACAGCAGTCAAGGGGAAAGAGTCAGATTAAAGATTTCAAAATTTAATCTTAAAAACTTAAAACTAGGCGTGCAAAATAAATACAAAAATACAAGAAACGGCGATAAATAACAATAACAATAATAATAATAATGAGAAGTGGATAATAATGAGCAGCAGTGAATAAAAATGAGCAGTGGATTAAAGAGAGCACATCTAGTGCAAGTGATTGTATGTGCAAAACAGCAGACAGCTGTGGTGTCCATAAAGTGTCCATAGTGTCAGTAAAGTGTCCATAAAGTGTCCATGGTGCAGTTTGCAGCCTGACAGCAGCAGACAGGAAGGACCTGCAAATTCCTTCACACACTTGAATCAGTCTATCGCTGAAGGAGCTCTCCAGAGCTTTTATCTCCTCCTGCAGAGGATGGGAGTCATTAGTCCTCAGAGATGACAGCTTGGCTGTCATCCTCCTTTCTCCCACCACCTGCACAGAGTCCAGAGAGCATCCCAGGACAGAGCTGGCCTTCTTGATCAGCTTGTCCAGTCTGTTCCTATCTGCCGCCGAGACGCTGCTGCCCAAGCAGACCACTCCGTAAAAGATGGCTGATGCCACCACAGTGTCACAGAAGGTCTTCAGGAGCACCCCCTGCACTCCAAAAGACCTGAGCTCTTTGGTTTTACCCGGGTTGATCAGAAGGTGGTTCCTCAAGCATCAGTCCACAAAGTCCTGGTTCAGTTCTCTGTACTCCCTGTCGTCCCCATCTGTGATGAGGCCGACAATGGCAGAGTCGTCAGAGAACTTCTCGGACGACAGGTGGGGGTGTGGTATGAAAAGTCTGCAGTGTAGAGGGTGAAGAGGAACGGTGCGGGGCCTGCAGACAACCAAGTCCGATACACAATCCTGGGCAGAGGTGGTCCTGGCTAGTTTTACGCCCCTTTTGTCATTTATAAAAAGATAAATCACTTTTCTATAATACATCACTGATATTTCAATGGAATAAATTACTTATTGACTTATTCATACTTCAAAAACAGCATCAGTAAGTGATTAACATAGGGGGGATCAAAATAAAATAAATAAATAAATAAAATAAAAATCAACCAGCCACCCTCCTCCCCTGACAAGTAAAGAACAGTCCCTAAAGTGCGGTGAGGTTTGTGGGCCGTTACCTGCCACAAAGAGAGAAATGTGAACGGCTCGTTTCTCCTCTGACACGCCACATACCTGTGTGCCGCCACAGCTCGGTTGTCCAGGTACTACTGGGCAGTCATGACACCAATGAAAGAGGAAATTACTGGACCTGGAGTCGGACTTCTCTGTCGCTGGTAAGCCGTTATCTTGCGCTGCAGAGCACTATGAGCCTCCGCCGTATTCCTGTCTGTGACCCCCGTTTAACCCACAACCACCAGGATTCACCTTTCCTTTCTGCTGCTGGTTGAAATGTCCACTAACTTGACATGGAAATGAGCGGTAGTCTAGAAAACTACTACTTGATGTCCGGGGGAGCGGGGGTGAGGGAGGTGTCTCTGGCCTGGGAGTCTGGCTGTTTGTGTCCTGAGATGGTTTTCAGACCTCTCCAGACTCCGCTGACGTCGCTCTGCTGCAGCTGTTCCTCCATCTTCTTTTTATATCCTTCCTTTCCCCACCTGATGTTTCTCCTTAGCTCCTTCTGCACGGTCTTCAGCTCCTCCTTATTTCCGAGTTAAAAGCTCTCCGCTTCTCCCTCAGGAGAGCTTTTATATCTGGAGTAATCCAGGGTTTGTTGTTGGAGAAGCAGCGTACAGTCCTGGTGGGTACAGTGCTTTCCACACAGAAGTTTATAGTCTGTAATACATGATGTCAGACTGTCAATGTCCTCCCTATGGGAATCACTGAGTACCTCCCACACAGTGGCTTCGAAGCAGTCTTTCAGGGCCTCCTCAGACCATCTTTTCACAGTGTGGGTGGTTGCTGGTTCCCTCTGCACCAGAGGTCTGTAGACAGCCAGAAGATGAACCAGGTTGTGATCAGCTCTTCCCGGGGGGGGGGGACCATTATGACTACCATTATGACATGAGAAAACTCCCTGGGTTGGTGGTCTCATGCCAACAGCCAGCAGCTCAATGTCCCTGCAGCAATGCTGTTCCTTGATAGTGATGTGCCCAGAGTTACACCATCTATCATTCACAAACACAGCCAGCCCTCCTACTTTCCTCTTACCGCTGTCCGCTGTCCTGTCATGTCTGATGAGCTGGAATCCGTCCAGCACGGCAATCCTGTCCAGAACTTCTGCGTTTAGCCATGTCTCGGTAAACACCAGCATGCTGGTCTGCTGGTACTCCCTCTGATGGCGAGTCTGGCCGACAGCTCGTCCATCTTGTTGGGGAGCGATCTTACGTTCCCCATAACGACAGACGGGAGGACGGGTTTGTACTGTCTCCTCCGTTGTCAGCGCTGCACTCCGGCGCGACATCCCCGTCTCCTTCTCCGCAGCTTGCTGGGAATATTTTGCCTCTCCTCGGGCCGCACAGTGGTGTGTTGCAGCGCTAACAGCTGGTCCCGGGTGTAAACAATGGAGCCATGGCTGGGCGCCGGGTCCCCACACAGGATTGTATCCATAGAAAAATAGGAGAAAGACCGCTATAAAGAGAGCAGTCTTCATCTCCATAACAAAACAGAACATAAGTGCTAGCTAGCTAACTGAAAAAAAAACCTCCAAATAAGAAAGTTAAATGAAAAAGAAATTGAAAGAAGCTTAGAGGTGAGCAGGAGCTGCTGTAACAGGCGTCCGCACTGGGGGCGCCATCTTGTCAATACTGTTCACACCTGTGGAAAGACAAATCAACATTATCTCCATCATTCATCTGACTATTCAGTGTTTCTAATGTGTTTATTAGTGTGAATCCACTGAAAGCTCCTCACAGGATCCAGCTGCCAGCAGCAGTATCAGAGCTACAGAGAACATGGTTGATGTTGAAGCTGAACTGATGTGAGCTCTTCTGTCCTCTCACTGACACACACACACTTCACTTCTTTATGAGGCAACACACAAGGAGGCTGATTTACATACTGATGACAGTGAAGGTTTATTTGAATGAATCAAAATGAAGATGAAATGTTCAGGTGTTGTTCTTCATCTCACACAAAGAGAATACACCTTTTAGATTGTTGAGTAAAATATCTTTTTCTAGAATTTAACTCATTAAAATCACCATGAAGTTGGCTCAAGACTAATTCAATTATGATACAGGTAATAACTGCAGGTGTTTTAGATAAAAATGTCATGAAAGAGACACTGATGTTTGAGGATTTACTTTTATTGTCCTGTCACAAGCTATTTAAACCAAGTTGTCAGCTGAAGTTGTTTCATCACCGCAGTCACATCTGTAAATGCTGTATGGTGAATGTTATCAGATGCCATTTATATGTACACAGGTATTGTATGGACTGAAATATTATTATCATGTTGATGCGTCAAACGTTTATAAGGGGAAGTGACGCATGTACCTGGAAGAACAATGAGCAGTCGGCGTTTGGAGGTGTGTGAGGAGTTTTCCCGTCTCTTAGGATTAAAACGAATTCGGTGGATTATTTTTTTGTTCCTTGTGGGATTACTTCAAGACACAACCTTTCTGCCAAGCGGGACGAGTGGTGAGATTGCGTGGTTCTTTGTCTATTTTTTTGTGAACTGCGGCGCTTCATTACGCTCAAACGAACTTCCCTTTAATATTGTAGCGTCCGCCAGGACGTGTGGAAAGGATGATGCAGTTATTCGGCAAACCCTACAGGTTACTGTTGGCCGTAACCACGCCAAAACAACCAACAAACAAGAACTTAGCTGTAACTCCAACTATGCACTGCTGCTCTCTCCTCCAGCTCGCTCATACACACACCAGCACGCGCACTCACACAGCCCTCATCCCCGTCACACTCGCACCCCACCCCCCTACCTATACTCATTCAATCCCAAACACGGCATTAACTCACAGAACATTGACATTATAACAGAACATTTACTGCAGGGTCGCTACATTGCCCCCCCTTACAAAGTCCCTTGTCCCGAGGGATCACATGAAAAGTGTCTGAGGTGGGCTGGGGGCCTTCTCTGTCTCTGAGGCCACCTTGAAGTCATAGTTTCTTTTCTGCCTCATGCCTGCTTTCTGCAGCTGGTTGCGGGCAAAGGTGTGAGCTGACTCCATTCAATCCTGGAGCCTCCTGGCGTATTCCGGTCCAGGTGGAACCGCCAGTGTGTCTGGGGGTCTGCCAAAAGCCATTTCTGCTGGCGTGCGCAGCTCTCACCCCAACATGAGCAAGGCAGGTGTGTACGAGGTGGAATCCTGCACAGCCAACCTGTAGGCCAATAGGACGAGAGGGAGGTGCATGTACCAATCGCGCTGCTGTTTTGTGGTAAGGATGGCGAATTGTTTTGCCAGGGTTCTGTTGAACCGTTCGACCAGTTTATCACTCTGAGGATGTAAAGGTGTAGTTCGAGTCTTTTGCATGCCCAGTCGGTCACACATAGCAGAGAACATACCTGACTCAAAGTTTCTTCCCTGGTCCCTCTGGATGACCTTGGCCGCCCAAACCTGGCAAACATGCCCTCCACCAGAGCATCTGCAACAGTCTCTGCCTCCTGGTCCGGTATGGCATACGCCTCTGGCCATTTTGTAAAATAATCCTTGGTGGTCAGAACATACTGGTTTCCTTTGTCTGTGCGAGGGAACGGGCCCATTATGTCCACCGCCACCCTCTCCATAGGAGCCCCCACTGCCAGCTGCTGAAGCTTGGCGCAAGACTCATCTGGGGGACCTTTGTGTGCTGTACAGAGGTCACAACGGCGGCAGAAGTCCTCAACATCTCTCCTGAGCTGGCCCCAGTAGAAACTATGCCGGAGTCGACGAAGGGTTTTTGAGACCCCAAAGTGTCCTGCTCCAGTTGTGCCATGAGAGGCCTTTAGCACCAACTCTCTCAGTGCTCTGGGGACCACCACCTGCCACCTCTCCTCCCCTGTAGCTGGCTCTTTCCAGGCTCTCTGGAGCACTCCATCCTTCACCCGGAGAGCCTCAAACTTTGCAAACAGTCCTTTGGTGGTAGGCCTCATTCCACTGTGGCTTTTGTCCTGATTCCACCCACTGCAGCACTGGTTGTAGATCAGCATCCTGTTCCTGCTGCACTCTCCATTCGGGTGAGTCGATAACCTGTGCCCCTCTACAGACCGGCCCGTCTCCATTATGCATGGAATCTCGCTCCTCCTCTACATGGAGCTCTTTCTCCTGGGCCTCTCCCTTTTCACAGTATCGGCAGCTGCCGGGAGCACAGGGGCGCCGAGACATGGCATCTTTTTATTGACCATTACAACCTCCGAGGCCCAGGGGCTGTCAGAGGGCTTGATGATGCCAGCCATCAGCATCTCATCAATTGTGCTGTCCACAGCAGCCCGATGTGCCAGGGGAAGGTGGTGGGAGGGTGTCTTGATGGGCCGTGCATCCCCAGTGTCGATTTCGTGCTGCACCAGGTGTGTCAGACCCACTTCCTCTTTCGTCAGTGCAAAAATGTCCTTAAATTCCACCAACACCTGCCACAGCTCCTGCTGCTCGGATTCCAGGTTATCACAGCTAAGTTTCCATACCTCTCTTGCTGCTGCCAGTCTGTCCACCTGTCCTCCTGCTGTGGGCTGCTGGTCCAGGGCAGGGGGCTGCACATCAGCTGGGGCATGGGGGGTGGGGACCACGGGTGCAGAGGGGGAAGCCTGGAGTGGGGGATTTGACTCATGATGTGCCTCTGCTGCTCTCAAGGTTGGCAGATGTGGTTTTGCAGCTTGTGTGGGGTGCACCATTTCAACTATGGGACCCCCAGGAAAGGCCAGTGTGTTCTTCCCCAGGTCTAACACACAGCAGGCAGCCCGCAGGAAGTCCAGTCCTATTAGGCAGGGGTCCTGCACTGCTGCAACCCACACCCTAAAGTTCACTGCCAGGCCCCCACCTGTATGACCACCACCCCTCTTCCAAGCATAGGGGCTAACTCACCGGTCACAGTTCGCAGCTTCACCGTAGTAGGTGTCAACTGTGTCCCTGCCGGGACCACGTCAGGTCTCAACAGTGTAGTGGTGGAGCCAGTGTCAACAAGGGCTGTGCATGGAGCCCCTGCCAGGGTGACAGGGATGTGGCAAAAATCTCCTGATGGGTCCAAACCACCACTCTTGCGGACTCAGTGGTGTCATCTGCTTCTGGGGGGAATGGAGCCCTGCTCCCCTGTCTACACAGCTGGGCTCCATCCACCGGGGAGAAAGTAGGGTGGGACCTAGGGGTGGGGGTCTGCATCGTCCCATTTACACAGACCCTGGGGCGTTTCCCTGAACATCAGCAAGCTTGGGGCACCGCACGCTGATATGGCCAGCCTGGCCACACACCCAACACACAGGGGGGCCTCTGCAAGGACGGGTGCTGCTGTGCGGTGATTGCAGTGACACAGCACGGATTAGTTCAGTCAACTCAGCCACCCATGCCGGCTTCTCTTGGCCCAGGCCTTCCTGTACCACAGTTCTCACAACAGGGCTGCCCCCGGCACGGTCGCTCTCTGTCGCCCCTCCTACGACCTCTCTCTCCAAGGCCAGCTCCAGTGCCTCCTGCAGAGTGCGGGGGTGTGCCAGTTGTGTCTGGATGCGCAGCTCCCTCTGGGTTATGGCCTGGATGAACTGGTTCTTGTCCAGCTCGCTCTGCACTTCAGGGGGCATGTGAGCGTATGCTCTCCTTGCCAGGGTTTCAATGTCATTAGCCAATACACGGAGTGGCTCACCAGGCTGTCTCTGCCTGCTTGACAGCTCTGAACGCAGGACGCCAGTCTGGCTGCACCTCCGCTGTAGAGCCCCAACTAAAGCCCCATAGTCAGCTCTTTCAGCTGGGCTGAGCAGCAGCAAACATGTGAATGCTTCTTCTGTAAGGCACAGGGCCAGCTGGAGCACCTTACTGTCCTCAGACCAGCCTGCAGTCTGTGCTAACAGTTCAAATTGAGCATGGAAGGTTTCCCAGTCTGCCTTACTGGAGTATTTTGGCGTTTTCAGTTGGAGCTGGTCACACTTGAGCGCCTCCGAGCCCGGCGAGTCAAAGCCAGCGGCAGCAGCTAGCTCTCTGGCCATTTGTTTTAGGTGAGCCACGTGCTCTGAAGTAGGGCCAAACTCTTTCTCACAGCCAGGCATACCAGCATAAAAATTTTCCATCACCTCTTCCTTGACTTTCGGACGAGTACCGGTCCGGTCCCACTGCGCTGCCATTCCGTCGGCAGGCCGTCGAAGCAGAGTTAGCCAAGTCCGGGCTAGCCGCGGCTAACAGAGATTAGCTGGGAAAACTGGTGTTTTACTTCTGACACCAAACGTAGCGTCCGCCAGGACGTGTGGAAAGGATGACGCAGTTATTCGGCAAACCATCGTTTATTACTGAACAGTAAAGGTTACTGTTGGCCAAAACCACGCCAAAAAACAAACAACAAACAACAACTTAGCTGTAACTCCAACTGTGCACTGCTGCTCTCTCCTCCAGCTCGCTCATACACACACCAACATGCACACTCACACAGCCCTCATCCCCGTCACACTTGCACCCCACCCCCTACCTATACGCATTCAATCCCAAACTCACAGAACATTGACATTATAACGCTACAATATATAGCTATATTTTTTCTTTTTTACCAGCTTCTGGGACTTTGATTGACTGTGGGATTATTCGGGTTATTTTTGTGAACGCTGTGAACTTTGGATATCGAGGAAAAAGTGTTTGTTTGGTGTTATTTCCGTCCGGACGCGGACATGATTTAATTTATTGCATTAAAGACTGATGATTAATTCAACTATATGTGACTCATTCGTTAATGTTCAGTTTTTCTGAATGTTTTAAAACTACAAAGTGAGAATTTGTTTATTTTTGTGATAAAGCCGATTAATTAATCTCTCTTGTGTGTGTTAAACACCGCGCACCTGATCCGCCCGTAACCTTTAAAAGTAGCGTTGTAACTTTTCCTTTGGTTGATTTTATTACAGGGTGAATTGTTACAATATTATGATGTATGAGTAAAAATGATTTCACAGAATTAAATATGACGAAAACAGTTGCTGTTACATTAGGTTAAGAATTGTTTTTAATAAAAAAAAAAAAAATCTAAAGTCTGTTCCTCTCTGTACTGTAACAGTGAGCTGGTGTTGAAATCATTAGTGGTCTGAGGGCTCCTCCTCTGGTGGCTTCATGTTACAAGTGTTCAGGCACTGAGGGGTTTTTGTTCAGGTCTACTGATGCTTTGTGTCACTGTGGCTCTCTGGCACAGTAATACACAGCAGTGTCTTCAGGCTGCACATTCTGTCCGTTTAGAGTCACTGTGTTGCTGGAAGAGTCTAAGCTGATACTGAACTTGTTCTTCAGTGAATCTTTGTATTCTGTGCTGTATCCAACACGTGCTCCTCCAATCCACTCCAGTCCTTTCCCTGCAGGCTGTCTGATCCAATGTGTGTGATGGCTACCAACAGAATAAGAGACCTGACAGGTGATGGTCAGACGTTGACCTGGCTGCACAGTCACAGAGGCTGGCTGTGTCAACTGTTGACACTTCACACCTGTGGAGGAAAACATGTTGAATATTGAATGAGTGTAACAAGAGTGAACAGTCAGTGTGCTGTGATCATACTGTCAGTGTCTCTGCCTCAGTGAGACTCACAGGATCCAACAGCCAGCAGCAGCAGCAGAGCTACAGAGAACATGGTTGGTATTGAAGGTGATCTGATGGGAGCTTCTCTTCTTCTGCTGCAGCTGACAGCATGATATCAAGTCTTTATAGCAGACTGTGAGGAAGTTCACTTTGCATAGAGAAGGACACTGACAGGCTATAAAAGAAGGATGAACTCTGCTGTTTTCAGTAGTGAAAGCTGTGAGTTGTGTTGTGAATCTTTATTTTGACATGTAAAGAAAAATGATCTATTCAAAGGAATAACTTAAAGCATAATGTTTTTATTCTTCTGAACAATTCAGAGTGACAGTTACACTTAGGTGAAAGGAATATTTAATGTTCCCAGTCTCAACTACATATTGGAGAACACCGGAGCTGCAATAAAAATTGTCTGAATGAGGAGGTTTTATTGAGACTGTGTTTCTCTGAGTGTGTTGAAGATGTTGAACTGAAGCTCAGCATAAGTTCAATCAGGAAGACCGTCCAGTGCTCATTCATACACAATTCTCCCTCTCCCACTCCCACTGCTTCCTCCAATCAGCTGGCTCTGGGCGTTCACTCCTCTAGCTGTCCTATCGTAATTAGCCACGACTTCCATCAGCCAATCAGGTTGCCACTACGAGATTTTAAATGTTCTCTCCTCTGCCGCTTTCAGCTGTCATTCTAGACAGAATCACCACCCCTCCTCCACCCCGTTCACCTCCAGCCGTCGTATCCAAGGTCAAAGACAAGCCTGAAGACTCATACCTCTACTCATCTAGATCATCAGCACCCATCCATCTAATCCTCATCTCTTCTTCACTTCCTCTACCAGCACCAGCATCTAGACCCCGGGGGGGGTTCCCTAATTGGCTACAGATTCATCACCCTCCTTATAGCTCACCCTCTTGAAGGGGTCTAATCGCCAAAGACATTTTCACATTTTCATTCTGTGCACTTGTCATTAAAAATTTTCTTTTCCAAAACTAAAAACGAGTCTCTCCCGATTCTGTCAAAGTGAAAAGCAGAATGCCTAGTATTGACTTAGTTTGACATGTTGAGTTTTTGTACAGCTCTGTGGCTTCCTGTGTCACTGTGGCTCTCGAGCACAATAATAAACAGCAGAATCTTCAGCCGTCAAGCTGTTCATCTGCAGATACACCTGGTCCACGTTGTTGTCTCTGGAAATGGTGAAGCGATTCTTGACTGACGTAGAATAATATTTATCCCTTCCACTCGGAGCAGAAATGTAGGCAACCCACTCCAGTCCTTTTCCTTCAGCTTGTCTGATCCAGGAGATAGCTGCGCTGCTATCTGATATTCCTGCATATGTACAGGTGAGTTTGTGGGATTCTCCAGGGCGCTTTACCACTGGTTCAGACTCAGTCAGAGTCTGACTGCAAACACCTGGAGAGAAAAGTAGTGTTATCATCACAGAGCTGAAATATGAACCTTTTCAAAGAACAGGAGGAGTGCAGAAGTATGTATTCACCAGAAATCCATGATAGCATCAGAAACATTATACATGTAGCTGAAGTCATGGTGGAAATGTGTTGTATGTCTGCTCAGTGGTTTGGTCTCTCTTCTTCAGTCTGCAGTGAGATAAATAAAGATGGAGGAGATGAAGATTTGCATGGACTCCTCCTCGCAGTGCTTTTTTATTTTGACATCATTAGTGGTTGAACAAGACACAGACAGAGATCACTGAGAACAGAACTCTTAATAATTTCTTCACATGCAGTTAATTTGGGGTGAGTTGTGGAACAATCAGTGATAATTTCTGACTTGTGGTTTTACATGTAACACAGACTGATCAGTGAGTAAAAAACACAACCATGAGTATTAGAGATAAACCAGCCTTTGTGTCCATGTGTCTGATACAATCTCACAGAAGTGGATGGCCTCAAAGAAAATATAAAACTTTGATATTCTGATGTTAAAAAGAGCTCTGAAAAGACTGACATGGTGAGACTTGTTCAGCCTTTATACTAAATATGTTGTCAGTACACTAATTACAGACAGGTGTCTTTTTTTCTGTCAGGTTTAATGTATCTACCAGAAGCTGTTATAACATCATATGTCGTCTGGTGTCTGTAGGGATGAATGTATCCATGTAAAGGGATCACAGTGTTGCAAAGATGCAGAAAAATAGTCATGTAACTGTGGGAAATCATTGATATGTCTGGCAGTTCACTTACACCAATAAATGAAGAACACATATACTATATCAGGGACACACTGCCAATAACTTTATTTATTTTTATGGCTGAATCACATGGTTGCTGAGTATTTGTGCAGGTCTGTTGGTGGTTTGTATCACTGTGGGCTAATGCACACAGTGATACACAGCTGTGTACATTGCGAAGTGATGTCACGTGTGTTCTACTTGCTGAGACATCACTCTGCTTTGTCTGTGTCTGTCTCTAACTGAAGTGGCGGCTGGTTTGATCATGGAGGAGTGAGTGACAGCTAACTTGACTCAGTCTTTTTCTCGGTCAGCCAAACTGTGTCAAATTCTGTTCTCTTGTGCTTCTTGGGTCATCCACAGGCAGCGTCTGATGTTTCTGCATCAAGCTAGCTGTCACTGGCATCTCTGTGGACAAACCAGCTGCCTCTGGAACCTGACATGTAAATGCATCAAAACAGCCCATGCAGCATACACATATGACAAGGCCCATTTTTTAAATAAGCTAACACAGTGTAAATACATTTATGGAAGTCAGATTAAACGGATTGGACACTTTGCATTGTTGATGAAAACAAACTTCTTTGTAATTTGACTATTGAGTTGTCTAAAGACTATTGATGTAGTCACTGATGCAGTTACGATTCTAAAAATATTTGCATGTGTTATTTTTTTTGTTTCTTAAATAATGCAGTTGGGAAGTAGAAACTGTGTTTGAGGATTCATCTCTACAGTAGATAGATGACAAGCTTTTAAAAGTTATCAGCTGAATATTTCGAACAGCTGCTGTTAGAGTTAATGAAGAATGGTTTATAAAATCTAAAGTCTGTTTCTCTCTGTACTGTAACAGTGAGCTGATGTTGAAATCATTAGTGGTCTGAGGGCTCCTCCTCTGGTGGCTTCATGTTACAAGTGTTCAGGCACTGAGGGGTTTTTGTTCAGGTCTACTGATGCTTTGTGTCACTGTGGCTCTCTGGCACAGTAATACACAGCAGTGTCTTCAGGCTGCACATTCTGTCCGTTTAGAGTCACTGTGTTGCTGGAAGAGTCTAAGTCAACATTGAACTTGTTCTTCAGTGTATCTTTAACTGTGGTGTCCCTACTGATCCACTCCAGTCCTTTCCCTGCAGGCTGTCTGATCCAATGTGTGAAGTAGCTGCTAAGAGAATAAGAGACCTGACAGGTGATGGTCAGACGTTGACCTGGCTGCACAGTCACAGAGGCTGGCTGTGTCAACTGTTCACACTTCACACCTGTTAAAAAGAAAAAAAAAAAGTTATAACTTATAGAGCAAAAGAAGAACTGTTGACTTTGACAAATCCAGAGAGACTCACATCCAGCTGCCAACAGCAGCAGCAGAGCTACAGAGAACATGGTTTATGTTGAAACTGACGTGCTGTGAACTCCACTGACAGCCTGATGTGATGTTTTTATAGCTGAGTAACAAGGAAGCTCACTGAGTTTGCATAGAATCAAACATATGAAGCATCAATCTTGGTCTAACTGGAGCCAATAGAAGAGTCTGTTCAGTGTATGTCAAGTTCAGTGTTCAGTGTATCTCAGTGTATGAGTACAGCTTTTCTTGCAGTTGCAGCATTAATTCAAAATCATTTGCTCACTCACTATACAGTGACAGTACCCAGGATCATGTAAGTAGTATGACAACTTAAATCTGATGCTGTTTCAGTGTTTGCAGATGTTGACAAACAGCTGCACAGGAACTGAAACGTGAGACAAACTGCAAAGTGGTGGCTCATATATTTATGAGTTACTTTTTTGTAATAATCAACACAGTTTACCTTCATCTGTGTTGTTGTGTCAGAAATCAAAAGCAGTCCTAATCAAACATCATGCTTTGTGATTTATATGTGTTTTAAATGTATTTATTTATTTGGTTTGTTATATTAATTTTATATGGAATATATATGAAAATGTGACACAGACCAAATAAAGACACATATATTCCTGCACATTTAGAGATGTAGCTACATTTCCTTCATATTCAGACACAGATAACTTTATTGCATCAAACTTTTATTATTCTCTCACATCTTTTTTGGGTGATTATCTGCAGTTAAAACATAGCAATGATCCTTTCACTGATATACTACCATAATTTCATCAGATATGAAAAACATCTTTATTTAACGCATTAAGCTTTAGTTCAGTCCAGGGTTTGAGTATCAGTCAGTTAAGATCAGTGAGAACAGCAGATGAGTGTCTCCTTTTAGTAACAGAGGAAAGATAAACTTGACGCTGACTGCCCTCTAGTGATTTTATTAAAGAAACTGCAACATTAATTTCCACTCATATTCCAACTCTCTTCATTCCACATAATAAACAGACATTATTGTGTCTTAATCAGCAGAGATGTAAATGCAGATTGTTGTGCTGTCTTTGGCCCTTTTATGAACAAGTCACCTTTACTGTGTTGTTTCTTTGTTAAATGCTTGATGAATGTACAGAAATACAAAAATAATCTATCAAGAAAGAGGATATTTGAAAAATAAGAGAGAAAAAGCGGCAACAAGGTTTGACCTCTTAAATATCTAAATGCTTCAGGAAAAGATTTTTTCCTTTCATATGTCTGTAAAATGTGTTAACTTCAAGACTGTATGAGGAGGTTGTTTTTATATAGAAAACTCATTTTCATAAAAACACTACGGATGCACAATCTGAAAATCAGGTGGAAACTTTTTATTTTTCAGTGTTACCAAAATATAATTTTTTGCATGATCTTCATGCATGTGCTCATGATGACATATGGAGCCAAGTTCATCTTATTATTACGGACAATTTAGTTAACATTATTGCAAAAAAAGTGATAGAGAGACAACTGAATGATCCTAGTGATGGTGGTAAATAGAGGAAGTAGTTTTTGTATGAGTCTCCTATTATTGTCTCTCACTGTGTCTCTCTGGCACAGTAATACACTGCTGTGTCCTCGCTCTTCAGACTGTTCATCTGTAGATAGACTTTACTGCTGGAGTCATCTCTGGAGATGGTGAATCTATCCTGGACTGACTGGGAGTAATAGATAGGAGTACTAGCTGTGCTTATGTAAGCAACCCACTGCAGTCCTTTTCCCAGGAGCCTGTCTGACCCAGTTCATGTAGTAGTTATCAAAGTCCAATCCAGAGGCTGTACAGGTCAGTCTGTGAGATTCTCCAGGCCTTTTAATCACTGGTTCAGATTCTGAACCCAGCAGATAGTTAAAAGCAGCAGTCCTGTCCTATAGTCCATCATGTTAAACTGTGTGTCCACTGTTCTCTGTCCTCCTCTCTGCAGTCAGATAAGTAGAGGTGGAAGATATCTGAGTTTTGCATTGACTCCTCCTCACAGGGAGCAGAGAGCTGTCCCTTGTTGGTATGTGCAGCTGGTTTATGCCAGGTGTCCTGTGGTGATCAGGGGCCTGAAGGACATGATTCACTGGAGTTGTTTTACGTCCTGTACTTTATCATGTGAAAACTGGCAGTTTTAGACAGACACGTTTGTCTCTTCCTGGATGCAGAAAATAATGCTGGTCGTGTTGCAGCTACTGTCATGCAGAAAACCAATCATTATCATGAGGTAAACAAAACCCACACACAGTCATGTAATCCAGAAGACATCAAAGAAGATACAGATAAAATAATCTACAGCCATGCTTGCTCCTCTGTGAGGCTGTGTTTAGGCACAGCAGTGCTTAGTGTTAAATGTTAAGGTCAGCATGCTAACATGTTCACAATAATAATGCTAACATGCTGATATTTAACAGGTGTGGCCTTAACTATGTTTATATTTACCATCTTAGTGTTTAAGCATGTTAACATTTGCTACAGAGTGCTCAGTTGATGTTGTTGTTTTGTTGGCTGATGTGAAATTAAGCGTCGCCCTGGTTCCCTCGTCAGAAAGCCTATATTGGATTTTTCCATTGGAATTTTGGATTATTGCAGAAAGTAAGCTTTTTGACCAACACACGTTTATGGTACCAACACATTTGTTTGGTAAGATAATCTCAACAACTGAACACCTCTATGATGATTTTTGAAGGCTGAATGCATCATCAGAAGTAAAAAGGCAATGTTAGGCTATAAACAAACTACACCACCGTCTGCATGATTTAACATCACCACCACAAGCCTGTTAAACCGTGTTCTGTGTGATGATGTTAATTTAGCCACTTCTTAGCAACCACCTCTTCTAAGACACATTGCGTCAGAATTCACAAGTGGGGCTTTTACTGATGTATTTTATGTAGTAAAAAAAAAAAACATGAAAGTTTGTTAAGCTTGTTTTAACCACAGACCTTATTTAAGGCCTCAAACCAAGAACCCATTAAAAAACACAGACTTTGAGATGAGGGAACCGGGAGTGCTGAAATGTGAACTCACTTGTGGGTTTCAGGACTCATTCCTGGGGCAGTCTAATAGCTACAAACATATTGAAGAAATGAGGTGAAGAATGAGGGAGGATTAGTTTATTAGTAAAACAGTGTTGACTTCTGCCAGATAGAAGGTCTGCAGAAGCTAACCAGAACAGAGGCTGTTTCAACTGAGCAAAACAGGGATATTGTTGGTGACACTGTGTTTAAGTCTTTAAGAATGGAAGGAATTTGGTTGGAGGATAAAAATTGAATATTTTGTTTCTGAGGTTTAGGTCCCCAACACAATTGGCATGTTAGACACAAGGAAAATAAGGGTCGGCCCTACCCCTACATTTGCACGTTCCTGCGAGGGGTAGGGGTGTCCCACTTCCTTTTTGCATGTAGGGGTAGGGGGCATAACGAGGGGTAGTGGGTATGAAACTAGCCCTTCGGAGCGAGGGATTTCAGATGCTGAATTGCCAGCGAGGGGTAGACGTCGCCATGGCTACCACCGAGCAAGAGACGGGAAAAAAGTTCATACATAGCTAACGTCGCCGTCATCAGGTTGTTTGTTAGCTAGCTAGCTTGCTCACACTATCTGGCGTTTGTCATCTGTCCTGTTCTGCAAAATTGTCGGATTTTTCACATCACGATAACACGCCAGCTAGTATAACTATGCTGCCTTGTAATGTTAGCTGGTTAGCTAACTAGCTAGCTAGCAGAAGTCCCCCGTCGTCTGTTGTTCATCAAATGAAGCATGATGAATAATGCAAACGCGATCGGTAGGATGAACTAAACTGGAGACTCCATTGTAGATGCCGGTTGGAAATGTAGATGGCTCGCAGCTTCCTGTTTAAAATAGTTAGGTATGCGTGAACGTAACCGACGCAGTGACGTTGTGAGTGGTGTCCCAGTTCCTGGGGAAAGATTTCAACCCCTACCCCTCGTTGCTTCATTTTGAGGGCCAAGGGGTAGTGGACAAGGGGGGGTATTGGGATTGGGCCTAAGTCTTTAGTACATTAAAGATAATTGGTTTTCTTTCTATAAATAGTAACTAAACTTCAGGCATATGTATTTTTCATTCTTCAACAAACACTGTGTTTCAGTCCTTGAGCAAATTACTACACATACAAAGGTACATCTCACACAGAGAGAAGGTGGAACTGTCACGGCCCTGGCTGTGTCACTAGTTTCCCTGTGTTTGGTTTTTCCTTGCCCTCTGTTTCCCCTCCCCCTGTCTGTCTCTCTGTGTGTCTGTGCTGTGGAGTGGGAAACCCATCACTCTCCTGGGTTACATTCATTCAACTCACCTGCTCCCTGCTGCTCACCTGAGGACCATCCAGTGATCAGCCTTGCAGTATAAAACACCAACTCTCCTCTCCAATCCTCGCCAGGTTGTTGAGTCTTGTGGTACAGTTACGCTTCAGGCCACTGTGGAATTGTGAATTCAACTTGGACTTTTTTTGGTGAATTTTCTCGTGGATACTTACCTTGTGTTTGCCTCTGTCACAGGATCACCGCCCACCATTTGTCCACCTGTTTGTCTTTCTGCCAGGCTCCCAGCCAGCCACACCCCTCCAACCTTGTGTTGCTTACCTGCCATCAGCCCACTCCCCTCAGCCTCCTTCCTTCCTCTGCGGCCACATTCATAATCCTGGCAATATGACCCCATTTTTTACCACTGTCTTTCTGAGTGTGTGTTCTGCGTTTGGGTTCACCTTGTTGATTGTAACAGGATCTTGAATTTCTGACAAAAAACCTTTCTCTAGTTTGACTATTTAACGTCACCATGAAGTTGGCTCAAGACTATAATTTAGTTAGTCACAAATGCAGTTATGATTCAGACAAGAACTGCATTTTTTTTTTTGTTTTAATAACAATTTCATGGAAGAAAAACTGTCCTTTTGAGGATTCATTTGTAATAGAGTTAGGTTAGGAGTTATAAAAAGTTGAAAACTGAGTTATTCTATCTCAAAAATATATACATACAGTGATGTATCGGTTATTGTAATGTTAGCGTATTTTAAAAATGAGGAAGATAGCTGCTTTTAGATTTATTTAAGAACCATTTATACAAGCTAAAGCCTGCTTCCCTTTTTACTGTAACAACAAACAACAGTGAGCTGGTGTTGAAATCATTAGTGGTCTGAGGGCTTCTCCTCTGGTGGCTTCATGTTACAAGTGTTCAGGCACTGAGGGGTTTTTGTTCAGGTCTACTGATGCTTTGTGTCACTGTGGCTCTCTGGCACAGTAATACACAGCAGTGTCTTCAGGCTGCACATTCTGTCCGTTTAGAGTCGCTGTGTTGCTGGAAGAGTCTAAGCTGATACTGAACTTGTTCTTCAGTGAATCTTTGTATTCTGAGGTGTATCCAACACGTGCTCCTCCAATCCACTCCAGTCCTTTCCCTGCAGGCTGTCTGATCCAATTTGTCCAGTAGCTGCTCACAGAATAAGAGACCTGACAGGTGATGGTCAGACGTTGACCTGGCTGCACAGTCACAGAGGCTGGCTGTGTCAACTGTTCACACTTCACACCTGTGGAGGAAAACATGTTGAATATTGAATGAGTGTAATAAGAGTGAACAGTCAGTGTGCTGTGATCATACTGTCAGTGTCTCTGCCTCAGTGAGACTCACAGGATCCAGCAGCCAGCAGCAGCAGCAGAGCTACAGAGAACATGGTTGGTATTGAAGGTGATCTGATGGGAGCTTCTCTTCTTCTGCTGCAGCTGACAGCATGATATCAAGTCTTTATAGCAGACTGTGAGGAAGTTCACTTTGCATAGACAAGGACACTGACAGGCTATAAAAGAAAGATGAACTGTTTCAGTAGTCAAAGCTGTGAGTTGTGTTATGAATCTTTCTTTTGACATGTAAAAAATATGTATTTATTACATAAATAACTTACAGTCTAACAATTCAGAGTGACAGTTACACTTAGGTGAAAGGAATATTTAATGTTCCCAGTCTCAACTACATATTGGAGAACACCAGAGCTACAATAAAAATTGTCTGAATGAGGAGGTTTTATTGAGACTGTGTTTCTCTGCGTGTGTTGAAGATGTTGAACTGAAGCTGATTCTGTGAAAGTAAAAAGCAGAACGCCTAGTATTGACTTAGTTTGACATGTTGAGTTTTTGTACAGCTCTGTGGCTTCCTGTGTCACTGTGGCTCTCGAGCACAATAATAAACAGCAGAATCTTCAGCCGTCAAGCTGTTCATCTGCAGATACACCTGGTCCACGTTGTTGTCTCTGGAAATGGTGAAGCGATTCTTGACTGACGTGGAATAATATTTATCCCTTCCACTCGGAGCAGAAATGTAGGCAACCCACTCCAGTCCTTTTCCTTCAGCTTGTCTGATCCAGGCGATATAAGCATCATCATCTGATATTCCTGCATATGTACAGGTCAGTTTGTGGGATTCTCCAGGGCGCTTTACCACTGGTTCAGACTCAGTCAGAGTCTGACTGCAAACACCTGGAGAGAAAAGTAGTGTTATCATCACAGAGCTGAAATATGAACCTTTTCAAAGAACAGGAGGAGTGCAGAAGTATGTATTCACCAGAAATCCATGATAGCATCAGAAACATTATACATGTAGCTGAAGTCATGGTGGAAATGTGTTGTATGTCTGCTCAGTGGTTTGGTCTCTCTTCTTCAGTCTGCAGTGAGATAAATAAAGATGGAGGAGATGAAGATTTGCATGGACTCCTCCTCACAGTGCTTTTTTATTTTGACATCATTAGTGGTTGAACAAGACACAAAGACAGAGATCACTGTGAACAGAACTCTTAATAATTTCTTCACATGCAGTTAATTTGGGGTGAGTTGTGGAACAATCAGTGATCATTTCTGACTTGTGGTTTTACATGTAACACAGACTGATCAGTGAGTAAAAAACACAACCATGAGTATTAGAGATAAACCAGCCTATGTGTCCATGTGTCTGATACAATCTCACAGAAGTGGATGGCCTCAAAGAGAAAATATAAAACTGTTTAATATTTTGATGTTAAAAAGAGCTCTGAAAAGACTCTGACATGGTGAGACTTGTTCAGCCTTTATACTAAATATTTTGCCAGTACACTAATTACAGACAGGCGTCTTTGGTTTTTATCAAGTTTAATGTATCTACCAGAAGCTGCTATAACATCATATGTCGTCTGGTGTCTGTAGGGATGAATGTATCCATGTAAAGGGATCACAGTGTTGCAAAGCTGCAGAGAAATAGTCATATAACTGTGGGAAATCATTGATATGTCTGGCAGTTGACTTACACCAATAAATGAAGAACACATATACTATATCAGGGACACACTGCCAATAACTTTATTTATTTTTATCTCACATTATCAGCATGTGTGTGTGGTTGAGTGACATGGTTGCTGGGTATTTGTGCAGGTCTGTTGGTGGTTTGTATCACTGTGGGGTAACGCACACAGTAATACACAGCTGTGTCCTCAGGCTGCAGATTCTGTCCTGTTAATGTCACTGAGCTTGTAGAAGTGCGTGTGTGGTAAAGGAACTTGTTTTTCCAGAGCATTATTTTGGTAAAAGCTTCCTCCACCCCACCGATGTATAATCCAGTCCATTGGTTTTCCTTCACGCTGTCTGATCCAACCTGTTGCATAGCTGTCATCAGTCAAAGAATAACCAGAGACCTGACAGGTGATGGTCAAAGACTGTCCAGGCTGCACAACCATTGAGTCTGGCTGGATGAGATCAATACTGTTCACACCTGTGGAAACACAAATCAACATTATCTCCATCATTCATCTGACTATTCAGTGTTTCTAATGTGTTTATTAGTGTGAATCCACTGAAAGCTCCTCACAGGATCCAGCTGCCAGCAGCAGTATCAGAGCTACAGAGAACATGGTTGATGTTGAAGCTGAACTGATGTGAGCTCTTCTGTCCTCTCACTGACACACACACACTTCACTTCTTTATGAGGCAACACACAACGAGGCTGATTTACATACTGATGACAGGAAAGGTTTATTTGAATGAATCAAAATGAAGATGAAATGTTCAGGTGTTGTTCTTTGTCTCACACAAAGAGAATACACCTTTTTGATTGTTGAGTAAAATATCTTTTTCTAGAATTTAACTCATTAAAATCACCATGAAGTTGGCTCAAGACTAATTCAATTATGATACAGGTAATAACTGCAGGTGTTTTAGATAAAGATGTCATGAAAGAGACACTGATGTTTGAGGATTTACTTTTATTGTCCTGTCACAAGCTATTTAAACCAAGTTGTCAGCTGAAGTTGTTTCATCATTTGACAGATTCATATACATATCATGATGTATCAGTGATGGTGATTCAAGAGAATTTAATATGATGAAAACAGTTGCTGTTAAATTAGACTAAGAATTGTTTCCAATAAAATCTTCAGTCTGTTTCTCTCTGTACTGTAACAGCGAGCTGGTGTTGAAATCATTAGTGGTCTGAGGGCTCCTCCTCTGGTGGCTTCATGTTACAAGTGTTCAGGCACTGAGGGGTTTTTGTTCAGGTCTACTGATGCTTTGTGTCACTGTGGCTCTCTGGCACAGTAATACACAGCAGTGTCTTCAGGCTGCACATTCTGTCCGTTTAGAGTCACTGTCTTGCTGGAAGAGTCTAAGCTGATACTGAACTTGTTCTTCAGTGAATCTTTGTAGTATGAACCTGCAGTATTTTTCATTCCAATCCACTCCAGTCCTTTCCCTGCAGGCTGTCTGATCCAAGCTGTGTAGTAGCCAAGAGTATAAGAGACCTGACAGGTGATGGTCAGACGTTGACCTGGCTGCACAGTCACAGAGGCTGGCTGTGTCAACTGTTCACACTTCACACCTGTTAAAAAGAGAAAACATTTTGTAACAAATGATCAAATTAACAAAAGAAGAACTGTTGACTTTGACAAATCCAGAGAGACTCACATCC
Organism: Epinephelus lanceolatus; assembly: GCF_041903045.1. Classification (NCBI taxonomy): domain Eukaryota; kingdom Metazoa; phylum Chordata; class Actinopteri; order Perciformes; family Serranidae; genus Epinephelus; species Epinephelus lanceolatus. The sequence goes on from NC_135751.1 coordinate 30,146,741, forward strand.
AGCTGCCAACAGCAGCAGCAGAGCTACAGAGAACATGGTTTATGTTGAAACTGACGTGCTGTGAACTCCACTGACAGCCTGATGTGATGTTTTTATAGCTGAGTAACAAGGAAGCTCACTGAGTTTGCATAGAATCAAACATATGAAGCATCAATCTTGGTCTAACTGGAGCCAATAGAAGAGTCTGTTCAGTGTTATTATATCTGCAGAGTAACAACAAATCACGTCTGCTTTACACAGTGATGTAACTTTATTACACACTGAACAGTAACATTTAGAAAATGTCCTTGCCTTTACATAAATTAAACAACTGTTAACTTTGTTTAAGCCTACTGTAAACTATTAGTGCCTGAATGTGTTGTATTAGCATGTATATACTATGTACTGCATTTATTAATTCATTTATTTCCTTACTTACTGAACTTTATTGATTTGATATAATTAACTACAACATTGGGTTTTTTACCATCATATTATGACTCACTTTAGGGGGCACATAACTTTATTGTGTCTTCATTTATAGAAATAGCTTAATTTCAGCCACCAGATTTTTGTGCTGTCTTTGGCCATTTTATGAATGAGTGATGTTTATTGTGTGTGTTAGGGTTTCTTTATGTTTAGTGATTTGTAATAGTATTTCTCAAGAACACTTTTTTTCAATTTCTACAGTGGGATGTGCGGAGATTAATTTATTATTTAGGACATATTTGTAACGTGAAACATAAAATATAAACCATTAGATATAACATTATACAGAAAATACAGCATTACATTTTATAGAAATACAAAAAAAATACTTAATGCTTCGGCTCTAACAGCCTGAAAGAAGAAGTGCACTGTAGGTTTTTGTACAGCTGCTCAACCAACTCCAGTCACTGTGGCGATCGAGCACAAAAATGTTTCAGTCATTTCAAGTTTTAATGTTTAAAAATGTTCAAAAGTAAAAATCATTTTTCACTGCAGTAAAAAAAAGGAAATAATCTATCAGTTTTTATACCAACTGCATATTTAGAATGGCAACCATTTAAAAAATCTAAAGATTGTTTACCTACTTCCCTCAACTTAATTTCATTTCTTGTGAAGCTGATGTTTAACAATTTATAAAAAATGAACTCAGTTTTTATTGTGGGAATACATACAATGATGTACCATAGGGTGCATCAAATTTGAATGGGAAATTTTAATTTCAAAATATCAATTTGGCTGGCATTGCATTTTGTTCCAATTAACATAAAAATGACTTTTGCAAAGTTTTGAGGAAATCCATTGAGATTTAGGGGTGCCACCTAACACACAAACTTTTGTGAAATTTCGAAAAATGTGCAATTTTTAGTCTAATTGCCAAAAGGTTGACCCGGAAATGTTGAGTACAGTGAACTTTTATACAGTAACATGTTCTATAGGGTTATCAAAGTAAAATTAGTTTGTTTGATCTTTGGGCAACTTGGGCATTTCTCAGATATCAGCTTTCAAGATTCTCCATTCATTTGTCCTATAGACAAAATGAATGGAGGTCAATGGGACATGTTCACGTGGCCTTTCCCTGAGTTTTGTGCAGCAGTGATAGATGTCGGACACACATATAAAGTTTAATTGAATTTATTGTTAAACACAAGGGCAATACTAACACACTTAAAAGAACAAACCATCTCTAGTGGCTAACTCACTGGCAACTCACAGGGCCTAATGATAAGAGCTGACATTAACTAAACTTCAAACTTAATTGCTCAGCCTGTGCCTGTGCTGACGACCAGTTGGCAGCTTGGCGCCAGTGATGATGCCATCCTCACTGGTGATGCTGGGGCCCAGACCAAAGACCAGGCTACGACTGCTAGTCTGGCAGGGACCAGTTGGTGAGGGCAGCATCTTAGGAGAGATGGATCCTGGGGTGGGTTGTGTTGTACAGTGCCTGAGAATGAAAAGGATACAAGGACAAGGATAGTGTTTAAAATCATATCTTAGCATACTTAATATCACTCAATTATGATAAAGCATGCTTGAATAAGCCTCAAATTTTAGCTGTACATAGTCTAACATAGTCTAACTTAATCATTACAATGACAACTTACCGTTACATCACTACCAGTAGCTAGCTGTGCTCGCAAATATACCTATATTTTTTTTAGTTGTTAGATATTTAACAACTACAATGCTACTCTCAATAAACATGAGACATCAATACTCTGATGACATGATATTGTCTAATGTCTACTCTAGAATACTGTTGATGTTAAGCTTAATAGCTTAGCTAACATAGCTAGCTTAGCTAACATAGCTAGCTAACTGTGGTTAGCAAACTGTTGCTAGCTAACATTAGCTAGATGTAATGAGCACCAAATACCTATAAATATGACTACATTTCATTCAAAGTATGTAAATATACAAAGTCTAACTTCATCATTACAATAACTTAAGCTAGCTAACTGTGGTTAGCAAACTGTTGCTAGCTAATGTTAGCTAGATGTAAAGAGCACCAAATACCTATGAATATGACTACATTTCATTCAAAGTATGTAAATATACAAAGACACAACTACATATATAGTAGTAATATGTAATAAGAGTGTACATACCCAACACAAAAATATAAAGATCACCTCAGTTTTCTTGAGCTGCAGTCTTTATTACCTCAGAGCTCTACAGCGACCATTGAGCACTGTTTATCACTAAATCATCATGTATTGGAAAAATATTTTGCATGTGTTGTTTCTACATATATTGGAACACTTTTAGCACCCAGCCATATCAAAATTCAAGAATTGTGTTTTTTGATGCACCCTAATGTACCAGTGATTGTAACCTTAAAGTACTTGATCAAAACAGCTGCTGTTCAATTAAATTATGGACCTTGAAATAAAATGTAAAGTCTGTTTCTCTCTGTACTGTAACAGTGAGCTGGTGTTGAAATCATTAGTGGTCTGAGGGCTCCTCCTCTGGTGGCTTCATGTTACAAGTGTTCAGGCACTGAGGGGTTTTTGTTCAGGTCTACTGATGCTTTGTGTCACTGTGGCTCTCTGGCACAGTAATACACAGCAGAGTCCTCTGGCTTTAAGTTGGACAGTCTCAGATACACCATGCTGTTGCTATCATCTCTACTGACTTCTGCACGGCCTCTTACACTGCTGGCATAAGTGTTTCTGCTGGCATCAGACCAGCCAACTAGCAGGACAGAAGTACACTGCACACACTGAAGATTTGCATCAGGATATCATGGAGAGGGAGTGGCTCCTCAACTGGCTCTCTGTCAAAGGATTACATCATTAATTTTTTGTTCATTTGCTAATGGAGTTGCTTTTCTTTCCGTGTAGGATACAATAGTAAATTCAGATATATTTGTCTTTGAATAAATTTAGAAAATTCGATTTTTCAGATGAAATAGATGAAATAATGTTTTCACGTCTTTTCTGGGGATGTGTGGGATTAGTCAGCTAGTCAATTAAATGCACCTCAAGGAGATGAGCAGCAAGTAGAGAGGAGGAGCTTAGATGGAGGAAACACAGGTGTATATGTGTCTCGTCTTTGCATTTCTCTCGTCATCGTCCCTTGGTGGAGCTAAGATGTAAGGAAGAGATGCAAGTGAGGGAAGAGAGGAAACACTTTAACATAATGAAAAGCAGCTGCAGTGTTTCCTCCATGAAATGAGAGTTTGTGTTATTGCAGTATCACTTATTGTTCAGCTTCATCACAACATCTCACAAGCACCAGAATAAACAGCAGCTCCTTCAGTCTTGGTGCTGTGGTGAAGTGAGCTCACAAAGGGTGTGTGTATAAATTATAGTTCAGTCCAGGGTTTGAGTATCAGTCAGTTAAGATCAATGAGAACAGCAGATCTGAGTGTCTCCTTTTAGAGACAGAGGAGAGAGAAACTTGACACTGACTGCCCTCTGGTGATTTTATAGAAGAAACTGCATTAAGTAATGCTCATTTTGTGTGTTTTCAGAAATGTGTATAATGCAGTGAAAATGATTTATTTTTATGTAAAAAAAATTATAGAACTTAAAACAACATAGCAATCATAAAACAAACAACAATTTAATAAAGTAAATACATAAATGTCATGAAAATATTACATGCTTAAGCTCTACCAGCCCGTTGAGAATGAGTAATGTAGGTTTTTGTACAGCTGCTCAACCAACTCCAGTCACTGTGGCTCTCGAGCACAATAATAAACAGCAGAATCTTCAGTCTTCAGACTGTTCATCTGCAGATACACCTGCTGTCTGCTGTTGTCTCTGGAGATGGTGAACCGGCCTTCAACTGACTGAGAGTAGGTTTTGCTACTACTGTCACTAGTGATAAAAGCGATCCACTCCAGTCCTTTTCCAGGAGCCTGTCTGACCCAGTTCATCCAGTAGCCACTAATGTCTAATCCAGAGGCTGTACAGGTCAGTCTGTGAGATTCTCCAGGCCTTTTAATCACTGGTTCAGATTGTGTCAGAGTCTGACCATCAACACCTGTCAAGACAGCAAAGAAAACCATGAAATGTCAGAAACACAAATGAGAACTATGTCAAGTCAAGATGAGGTAAAATCTTCACCTGCCCAGCAGATAGTTAAAAGCAGCAGTCCTGTCCTATAGTCCATCATGTTAAACTGTGTGTCCACTGTTCTCTGTCCTCCTCTCTGCAGTCAGATAAGTAGAGGTGGAAGATATCTGAGTTTTGCATTGACTCCTCCTTTTTAATGAACAGTTGATCTACTGTAATTCACTTTGTAACATTTCAACACATTTATTTAACATGGCAGATGCTTTTGTTCAATACAACTTACTAATCATGGAATATTGCTACTGGTGATAAAATAATAAAAAAAAACATATTTTTGTAAAATTGGTTTCAGCTCATTATGTATGAAAATCACCATGTAGGCTTCATTTGAGATGAGCAAACAATATCTCATTCAGCTGCATTTTTTATTACTTGAAAAGTTTATTGTTTTTTAAAAAAGTGTAGATCAGCTTTTGTCATGGGAACACATACACTGATGTATCAGTCATTATAAATACACATTTTTAAACTGATGAATGTGGTTAGCAGAAGTGAACAAATAAACAGTGAAACAATCAAGCTGTCTTTTGTGTTATTTTATAAAGTGATAGAACAGAATAATAAGAGTTATAACAGAGTCAATCTATTTCAGCTGCGAGGGCAGAGCTCTGACACCTGGAGTGTCCTCCATAGGTCTGACAGAGAATCACAGATTCAGTCACATTATATAATTAACACTCAGCTGTGCACAGCAAAAGGGAGGTTAAGGGAGGCCTTTGGTTAACTGATAACTGATATTAGAACAGTCACAAAGCAAGCTTCTTGTACACAAATGAAAACTCTCCAAGTATACAGTTTACCTCAGGTACAATGAAGCCTTATACACATGAGGAAGCAGAATACTACATGTGTATATATGGTGATGATTAATTTTGGTCCTACAATAAACACAGTTTCTATTGGATCAAGTTAAGAAATATTTTTTAATAAAATCTTCAGACTGTCTCTCTCTGTACTGTAACAGTGAGCTGGTGTTGAAATCATGAGTGGTCTGAGGGCTCCTCATCTGGTCTTTATTTTCTGATAGACATCTGAACATTTGTATTGTTCTTATTTACTCATGCTGCTGCTCTTTCTGCCTTTCACTGACCTGTTTACAATAAACAGATTTATTAAAAAAAAAAAAAAAAGAAGGATGAACTGTCCTGTCACATGTAGTCAGAGCTTGGAATTGTGTTGTAAACATTTAGCTTGACACATGAAAGAAAATGTATTTTGTCTTAAAAACAACAACTTGAAGTTAAATGTCTTTTTTCACAAAACTAATTTACATTCACTCAAACAGAATATTTAATGTTCCTGATCTCAACTACATATTGCAGAACATCAGAGCTGCAACAAAACATGTCTGAATGAAGCAGTTTTATTTAGACTGTGTTTCTCTCAGTGTGTTGGTGATGTTGAACTGAAGCTTTGACTTGTTTTGACATGTTGAGTTTTTGTACAGCGTTGCTGCTTCCTGTGTCACTGTGGCTCTCGAGCACAATAATAAACAGCAGAATCTTCAGTCTTCAGACTGTTCATCTGCAGATACACCTGCTGTCTGCTGTTGTCTCTGGAGATGGTGAACCGGCCTTTGACTGACTGAGAGTAGTAGATGTAGCTACTGCTACTACTGATATAAGCGATCCACTCCAGTCCTTTTCCAGGAGCCTGTCTGATCCAAGCAGTAGCAATATCACCACTGAACCCAGAATATGTGCAGGTCAGTGTGTGGGATTCTCCAGGCCTTTTAATCGCTGGTTCAGACTCAGTCAGTGTTTGACCCTCAGTACCTACAGACATTTAAACAGCTCATCAGTTACTGTAATGCAGCCATATTGTATTTGTACCAGGAGGTTTGTCAGAAAAACAATAACAGTTCTTACCTGCCCAGTTAATTGACAGGATGAGAAAAACAACCCAGTAATCAGGTGTGATCATTGTAAAAGCCAGGTGTCTCTGTCCAGTCTACAGTGTGTATGTCAGTGATTTAGTGTCTGTCCTTCACTCTGCAACACATATGTAGAGATGGAAGAGGTCAGAGTTTTGCATTGACTCCTCCTCAAAGACAAACACATCACATCTCTGGATCAGATATGATTTAGATCATTCTTTCATATTAAGATTTTAATGATGAAGATTCTTTTCAATTGATTCAATGGAAATGTTTCAACTCAAAACAGATGTATTTATTTATTCTCCTCAGCAGCTTTTGTTGGACCATTTAAGTATTGGAAAAATGATGCACAGACATGACCACATATATTTTTAACACCTGATTTAAAACAATCAGTCATGGAAACATTATGAACCATAACTGCTGTAGAAAATACTATGTTAAATATCACACTAAGAAACAGAAGTAACAAAGCACAACATCAGCTGTTGTTTTCATAGTGTGAATCTACTGTATGTGTGTGTGGAGCATAAACTCTATGAATAAAGTGTGGAGACACTGTCATACGCTCCTTAGTGTCATTTGACTTCTTATCTTCTACTGCCACCTGTTGGTGTTTGTAAAAATGTCTGTGGAGGATTTTTAACTCTCTGCTTCCTTTGACGAGCGTGAGTCTCTGGCACAGTAACACACAGCAGAGTCCTCTGGCTTTAAGTTGGACAGTCTCACATACACCATGCTGTTGCTATCATCTCTACTGATTTCTACACAGCCTCTTACACTGCTGGCAGAAGTGTTTCTTGTGCCAGCAGAGAGGCCTCTCCTCGTCCATTCCACAGCTTTTCCTGCAGCTTGTCTGATCCAGCTCACAGCATGCAGCTAAATGTGAAGATGTTTGAATAACTGTTAAAATACATAAATTCTTAAATACTTAAAAAACAATACATCTGATTATAATTTCAAGATTAATTAATCAGTTGTTTGTTTATATATTTATTTAATAATGCAGCAGACACAAATGAAGTGGAAGCAAGATCATCCAAATAAATATTTTAGTTTGCTGCAGCTGGTTGAAGGCTGTATTATTTTGAACTTTTAAAGGTTTCAGTATTCAGGTTGTGGCAGTTTAAAGCCACAGACATACAGAGACACCTGGAGCCTCCAGAGGATTTTAGCTACATGGGAACTGAAACCTGTGTGATGATATGCAATCACAAAAATAGCTGTTAACAAGTGTACAGCTGAATTATAGTTCAAACATCCATTTATTCTCTCACTCCATAGTCATTGGACATTGTTGTTTTGACCCCACTCCAAACTCCTGCAAACTATAACAAGTAAAAAGACTTGTAAATCTCAGGTTAGACAATTAGCAAAACCATTAAACTGCTGCACAAATGCTGTTTGTGGTTCATTTGTTCAGCTGCTGTCTTCTCTGAGGAGCTGTTTTAATGATGTTCAGTTGAGGAATAAGCAAGATATGACCATTTAGTAATATAATTTCCACAGTCAGATCTGTGTTAAGAGATAATTTTCTTCAAAAGAAATGTGTGGCTCGCACAAAGTGTTGACTGTAATCTGTAGGTTTCTTGAACAACGTTGAGTCTGGACATAATTTTGGTAAGAATGAGCACTGCAGGTTTTTGTACAGCTGCTCAACCAACTCCAGTCACTGTGTGTCTCGAGCACAATAATAAACAGCAGAATCTTCAGTCTTCAGACTGTTCATCTGCAGATACACCTGCTGTCTGCTGTTGTCTCTGGAGATGGTGAACCGGCCTTCAACTGACTGTGAGTAGTATTTGCTGCCACTAGTGGTTTCAGCAGCGACCCACTCCAGTCCTTTTCCAGGAGCCTGTCTGACCCAGTGCATCCAGTAGCTACTAAGTGTAAATCCAGAGGCTGTACAGGTCAGTCTGTGAGATTCTCCAGGCCTTTTAATCACTGGTTCAGACTGAGTCAGAGTCTGACCATCAACACCTGCCAAGACAGCAAAGAAAACCATGAAATGTCAGAAACACAATTAAGAACTGTGTCAAGTCAAGATGAGGTAAAATCTTCACCTGCCCAGCAGATAGTTAAAAGCAGCAGTCCTGTCCTATAGTCCATCATGTTAAACTGTGTGTCCACTGTTCTCTGTCCTCCTCTCTGCAGTCAGATAAGTAGAGGTGGAAGATATCTGAGTTTTGCATTGACTCCTCCTTTTTAATAAACAATATTCTCTATTCAATCTCTCCTCAAAACTTATTTTCATTTTAAGGCTTTCTTCCAACCAAAAAGATGTTGTATTGGTATTTTATTTAAGATTAATTTCACAACTATGTTAAAGTTTTGATTTGGTGTATATTTCTTACCTTACCTGTCATTATTATCCTTGTTTGACTGTAAGTGTCTTTCTAATATTTAAACATGCCTATTTAACATGGCAGGCGGTTTTGTTCACTGCAACTTACTAATAATGGAATATTGCTACTGGTGATACAATGAATAAAATTAAATAAAAAGTTATTTTCAAATTTCAGTTTCGGGTCATTAAGTATGAAAATCACCATGTAAGCTTCATTTGAGGTGAGCAAACAATATCTCATGTGTCTTTACCTTGTTTTTTTTTTTCTCTTTAAGTTAAGATTACATTAAAAATAGAACTTCATGTATTCTTTTCAAGGGAAACTGACTTCCACATGTTTTCAATTGTGTTTTGGCCTGCAGCTTCCACTGGTGGGATTTTTTTTTTTTTTTTTTTTTTTTTTTGTGAAAAATCTAATGCACAGTTTTATCAAACCAAAAAGAATCACTTCCAGTTCTGACGATTATTCAGCTGCATTTATTTATTACTTGAAAAGTTTATTGTTTGACAGTTTATATCAGTCCTTGTCATGAATAAATACTTTCATGTATCAGTGATTATCATGTACAAGTTGTTAAACGGATGAAAACAGCTGTTATTAAATCAAGTTGAAAAACATTTTTCTAAAATCTAAAGTCTGTTTCTCTCTGTACTGTAACAGTGAGCTGGTGTTAAAATCATTAGTGGTCTGAGGGCTCCTCCTCTGGTGGCTTCATGTTACAAGTGTTCAGGCACTGAGGGGTTTTTGTTCAGGTCTACTGATGCTTTGTGTCACTGTGGCTCTCTGGCACAGTAATACACAGCAGTGTCTTCAGGCTGCACATTCTGTCCGTTTAGAGTCACTGTCTTGCTGGAAGAGTCTAAGCTGATACTGAACTTGTTCTTCAGTGAATCTTTGTAAGTCGAGGTGGATCCAGCAGCTGCTCGTCCAATCCACTCCAGTCCTTTCCCTGCAGGCTGTCTGATCCAAGCTGTGTAGTAGCCTAGAGAATAAGAGACCTGACAGGTGATGGTCAGACGTTGACCTGGTTGCACAGTCACAGAGGCTGGCTGTGTCAACTGTTCACACTTCAAACCTGTTAAAAAGAGAAAACATTTTGTAAGAAATGATCAAATTAACAAAAGAAGAACTGCTGACTTTGACAAATCCAGAGAGACTCACATCCAGCTGCCAACAGCAGCAGCAGAGCTACAGAGAACATGGTTTATGTTGAAACTGACGTGCTGTGAACTCCACTGACAGCCTGATGTGATGTTTTTATAGCTGAGTAACAAGGAAGCTCACTGAGTTTGCATAGAATCAAACATATGAAGCATCAATGTTGGTCTAACTGGAGCCAATAGAAGAGTCTGTTCAGTGTTATTATATCTGCAGAGTGACAACAAATCACCTCTGCTTTACATTTGATCCATATTCCAGCATTTGCATGCAACCATTGCTAACTTTGTTTTACTGTCAATATTTTGTATCATCTACTTACTGCGTTTATTAATTCATTTACTTCTTCACTTACTGTACTGACATGATTACTGTATTTGCTGTACACACACATAAAGTGACAGCAGCCAGAATCATGTCAATTAAATAGTATAAAAACTTCAGTCTGATGCGGCTGGTTTCAATAAATTCTTTTTAACAGTTTCAGTGTTTGTAGTTGTTGGAAAACAGCTGCTCAGGAACTGAAATGTTTCACAAACTGCAGTAAAATAAATATTTCAATGGCGGTGAGAACTTTGGTAGTTTTTACATTTCTGAGTTACTTCTTGTGTTAATCAACACTGATTACCTTCATCTGTGTGGTTGTGTCACATATATATGCACATTCCTTTATTGCAACAAACTGTCAGTATTGTCTCACATCTTTTCTGGATATTTCTCTGCAGACACAATAATAATTCTTTGATTATTATATTAACACAATTTGAATATGAAAAACCTCTCTTTGTCTTTTATGTTTAGAAATAATATCCCTCAGTTTTCAGGACTTCATAATGCAGGGACAAAGATGAATTCATGGTTTCATACAGGAAATGTTTCTAATGGAAACTATAGGATATCAAAAGACATATAATACAGAATATAAGAATTAAAAACATGATGTAATGTATTTTAATGTAAATAATATTGATACTAATGATATAAACAAATTCATCATAAATTCTCAATGCTTGTGCAGCCTGGAAGATACTGTAGGTTTTTGTACAGCTGCTCAACCAACTCCAGTCACTGTGTGTCTCGAGCACAATAATAAACAGCAGAATCTTCAGTCTTCAGACTGTTCATCTGCAGATACACCTGCTGTCTGCTGTTGTCTCTGGAGATGGTGAACCGGCCTTTGACTGACTGAGAGTAGTAGATATAAGCACTGTCATAGCTGATACAAGCGATCCACTCCAGTCCTTTTCCAGGAGCCTGTCTGACCCAGTGCATCCAGTGGCTACTAAGTGTAAATCCAGAGGCTGTACAGGTCAGTCTGTGAGATTCTCCAGGCCTTTTAATCACTGGTTCAGATTCTGTCAGAGTCTGACCATCAACACCTGTCAAGACAAAGAAGATATGCATGTTGTTCATTACTTTGGTAGCTCAACTGAAAATATGTCAAATCAAGTTGAGGTAAAATCTTCACCTGCCCAGCAGATAGTTAAAAGCAGCAGTCCTGTCCTATAGTCCATCATGTTAAACCGTGTGTTCACTGTTCTCTGTCCGCTCTGTCAACTGGACTGCTCAAGACTAATTAAATTATGATACAGATAACTGCAGGTGTTTTAGATAAAGATGTCATGAACCCATTCTGTTTGTTGTTGGTTATTTCCTTAAAAGCTACAACTTTATTCTCATAATATTATGACTTTTTTTCTCATTAAATTACGACTTTTTTTCTCTAAATATTATGACTTCATTCTTGAATTCTCAGATTTTTTTTTCTTCAATGCAGCCCTAATACTCCGTCGTATGAAAGAGACACTGATGTTTGAGGATTTACTTTTATTGTCCTGTCACAAGCTATTTAAACCAAATTGTCAGCTGAAGTTGTTTCATCACTTGATAGATTCATAGAAGAGTTGCTGTTAAATTAGATTAAGAATTGTTTTTAAGAAAATCTTCAGTCTGTTTCTCTCTCTGTACTGTAACAGTGAGCTGGTGTTGAAATCATTAGTGGTCTGAGGGCTCCTCCTCTGGTGGCTTCATGTTACAAGTGTTCAGGCACTGAGGGGTTTTTGTTCAGGTCTACTGATGCTTTGTGTCACTGTGGCTCTCTGGCACAGTAATACACAGCAGTGTCTTCAGGCTGCACATTCTGTCCGTTTAGAGTCACTGTCTTGCTGGAAGAGTCTAAGCTGATACTGAACTTGTTCTTCAGTGAATCTTTGTAAGATGAAGCTCCAGTATATTTGCTCCCAATCCACTCCAGTCCTTTCCCTGCAGGCTGTCTGATCCAATGTGTCCAATAGCTGCTCATAGAATAAGAGACCTGACAAGTGATGGTCAGACGTTGACCTGGCTGCACAGTCACAGAGGCTGGCTGTGTCAACTGTTGACACTTCACACCTGTTAAAAAGAGAAAATGATCTGTAACAAATGATCAAATTAACAAAAGAAGAACTGTTGACTTTGACAAATCCAGAGAGACTCACATCCAGCTGCCAACAGCAGCAGCAGAGCTACAGAGAACATGGTTTATGTTGAAACTGACGTGCTGTGAACTCCACTGACAGCCTGATGTGATGTTTTTATAGCTGAGTAACAAGGAAGCTCACTGAGTTTGCATAGAATCAAACATATGAAGCATCAATGTTGGTCTAACTGGAGCCAATAGAAGAGTCTGTTCAGTGTTATTATATCTGCAGAGTGACAACAAATCACTTGTGATAATTTAATTCATTACCCACTGACATGTAACATTTTCCAAAAGTCCTGCATTTACAGAAAATATTCAAGTGTTAATTTTGTTTTATGGTACAAAATGCATGCCTGAATATATAGTACTGATGCTTCTGGTTTGCAAGTTTAAACAGAAAAAACTTAAATGGTAAATGGCCACAAAACGGCTTTAGTGTTAACATGAAGTTAACATTAATCACTGTTTTCAACATGTTTTGGATTGTGAACATTTCAGGTTTCTATTTATCTTCAGATCCAGCCAATTTATGTGATCAGACGTTGTTCTGATGTGCTTTACTTGTGTTGTTGTTCTTTGTTTTGAGGGGGTGATATTCAGAGGAACTGATGAGTTTACAGTCAAATATACAGAAATCTAATGTGGATATATCAAAGTGCTTTTGCAGGTGGTGAGAAAACTCTGATGTCATTAAGATCACATTGCTGTTTGTTGTCTGTGGAGGTTTTTGTGCAGCTGTTCCACTGTCTTCAGTCACTGTGCTTTGTCGAGCACAGAAGAAAAACAGCAGAATCTTCTGCTGTCAGGCTCTTGACCTCGAGGTACTGAGTGCTGCTGGGCACATCTTCAGTCATGATGAAACGGCTTTGAAAGGAGCTGGCATAGCCCTGAGTGTTTGTATTTGTGCTCATCCATCCAATCCACTCCAAACCTTCCCCTGGCCTATGTCGTATCCAGTTAATACCGTAACTTGTCATGCTATAACCAGAAATGATACATGACATCTTCACTGTCTCTCCAGGTCTTTTCACCTCAGAGGAAGACTGGTCCAGTTTGATCTCACTCCAAACTCCTCTAAGTAAAGAAACAATCATTATCAATCAAACTTTAATAATCACAGGTTGCACATTTATAAAATCAGTAAAGCAGATTTAAGTTTCTCACCATGAACAGTAACTACAAATAACAAACTCCAGATAACTGTATTTTCCATTCTGTGATAAACACTGTAGTTCAGTGCTTTCTGATCTGAGTGTTTCAGAAATATATCAAACTGTCCCAGTGATCTGCCACAAGTTGCTGATGGTGTGTTTATAAGAGAGGAAGAGTTTGCATAGACCTCCCTCTGTGGGTTTAAACAGGGAACATGTGACACAGATACATTTCCATAAGTAGAGTATCTCTACAAGAACGACACAGGAAACTGTAAAATATTAATATCCTGGCAACTAATTTCTGCTCCAATGGAAGATAACGGGACAACGACAATCTTTAACTAATGGTGCAATGAAGAGCTTTTTGGCTAAATTACAAAAAGTTATTTACATAGTTTGTTTTGTATTTGTGAAGAGGCAGAGCTACTGTTTAAGTTATAATGAAGTTATCAGATGTTATTTTCCATCCCATTACATGGTAACAGGGCACATTTCACCCCATCGTCTCTGGGCATCACAATACACAAAAGTAAATGATTAAAACATGTCATATACATCTTGTATTCAGGGAAAATCAAGCCTATCTAACTCTCTTCTATACTGATGTTGGCTGCAGTGGAAGTCAGATGACATCTACACAGATGCATTAAATACATAACTTTTCTTCTGTCTACCATGAACAAGAAATGGCCTCTATTAGTGAATTCTATAAACAGGGTTTTGCATTGACTCCTCAGCTCAGTACGGATACAGCTGATTGGACTGCTTGGGTGCTTTTTTTGTAATTAATGAATAAATATAAATTGTAACGTGCTGTTGAACGTCACAATCAAGCAACTAAATGGTTTACATAATTAGATGAGATGAAAATGGGAACTAGGGTTTGATTTGAACAAATATGCCATCATCAGTAGATGTGTTAATGTCAGATAAGAGCATTCAAATCACCTCTGTTCTTTATTTACGTTACTGTTAGTGCATGTGTTTTAATCATATGATCAGTATGAGTCAATGAGTCAAACTCAGTCAGTCCTAGACTGCCCTCTAGAGTTTTGAAAGAGGGACTCAGCATGGAGACACATGACGTTTTGTTCATTAGGTCTGTTTAATAGTCTGAACTCTGTGGATGTTGTATTCTGTCACTGTCTGCTGAGAGAGAGGAGATCTGACCTGTTTGAGTCTTCTTCCAGTCTGTATGGTGATACAATTATTTCACTGCAATGATCTATAATGTTTATTTATTGTTTTGTTTTTGTCTTTTTACATTTGGTACAATATCAGATAAAGAGTGGCCTGTGGGACTCTGGGTGAAGTGTTCAGAAGTCCTGCTGTTCCAGTTTTATAATTACGGTTGGATCAAAGTGGTGTCTCATGATCAGGTTTATTCTTTTCTCCCTATCTTAGTATCATATTCAATGTTTTAGTGCATTCATTGTGCCTTGGTCAGAGTCTGCACCTTCAGCCCCTGATTCTGTATACTGCTCCTAAATTAGCACATGCAGTAATTTCTTTCAACCCCAAAGCAAAGACAGTTGTTGTTTATCAGCCCAGTCAGAGGGGTTACTGCAGGTTTTTGTGCAGCTGCTCAACCAACTCCAGTCACTGTGGCTCTCGAGCACAATAATAAACAGCAGAATCTTCAGTTTTCAGACTGTTCATCTGCAGATACACCTGCTGTCTGCTGTTGTCTCTGGAGATGGTGAACCGGCCTCGAACTGACTGAGAGTAGTAGATGTTGCTACTATCATAAATAGCGGCAACCCACTCCAGTCCTTTTCCAGGAGCCTGTCTGACCCAGTGCATCCAGTAGTAATCAAAGTCCAACCCAGAGGCTGTACAGGTCAGTCTGTGAGATTCTCCAGGCCTTTTAATCACTGGTTCAGATTGAGTCAGAGTCTGACCATCAACACCTGTCAAGACAGCAAGAAAACCATGACATGCAACATATTTACAACCTGAAAGAAAATCTAATATGAAAATCATCAAAAATCTTCACCTGCCCAGCAGATAGTTAAAAGCAGCAGTCCTGTCCTATAGTCCATCATGTTAAACTGTGTGTCCACTGTTCTCTGTCCTCCTCTCTGCAGTCAGATAAGTAGAGGTGGAAGATATCTGAGTTTTGCATTGACTCCTCCTCACAGAAGAGGTTACAACTGGGCTTGACATTCAGTTTTGCCCTAGCCACAGTGTGACCCTCTAGAATAAGCTTGTATAGCTAATAGATGGATAGGTGCAACATGAGGGTTCATTGTACAGTTAAGGTTTGTCTGACATGTTTCAATTAAACTGGTCTAAATGCCTTAAATGCCACGTTTCTGTCAGAGAAGAAGAAATCATGCTCGAGGTCTCCTCACTCTCTGTCACAGATGGTGATTGAGTCCTCTAAACACACACTCTTTGGTTTATAGACAGTAATGCTGAAAAGGCAGGGCAGCACTGTTCCCAGTGTTGTGCAGGCACAATACAGGTACACTATGGTACAATTATTCAAGTCCATTGTTTTTACCCTGGAACATTATGAATCTTATAATGATTGGACCGTCTCTATCGGGGTCAATTTACAGTTTATTTCCAAACTGTATGAGGAAATTTCTCTTCTTTCAAAACTACCTTCATTAGAGTCTCTGAACCCATTGGATATTGGTCTGACAGCAATAACGGCCAATATTCCAGGAGATCAGGTGAAGCAAGCAGATATGCGGCACACAGACTTCCTCGTCCGTATGCCGGTCATTTTGGCTAATATCTGTAAACAGGTATTTGCATATGAATCTAGATAAACTGAGAAAGCAATATAACACAGAGTTCTCAGACAATAGTTGATGGTTTCTGAGGTTGCATTTCTGGCAATGCCATCCACCTCTGCACACTGACTGTTTTCCTGCCTCTCAAACATGATTGGTCAATACTGCTCAGACTACACACGGACAACAGCCTGACACAAGAACATGTCCAATACCCAAACTTGTCCTGTTGCCTACAGATTCTGTATACATATGTAGATCTGTTTACTGAGATTAAATGATCTGTAATAAATGATAGTGACGAGTAAATTGTGTCTGTGAGTCGTAAAGATCTGTTCCAATGGTACTGCGTGTCTGTGCAGTATGTTGGATACATCCACACCATCCAACATGGTTGATGTTGAAGCTGAACTGATGTGAGCTCTTCTGTCCTCTCACTCACACACACACACACACACACACACACTCACTGAATCATTATAAAGATGAAATGTTTAAAATGTAGTTGTGAGCTGAATTTATTCTGTTACTTTAATGTTATTAACATACAATGCATTGTTATACTAGAGTATTTAGAATCCACAAATAAAAAGATATGTATTAAGATCAATGATAAAAAAAAACTCTTCACCTGCCCAGCAGATAGTTAAAAGCAGCAGTCCTGTCCTATAGTCCATCATGTTAAACTGTGTGTCCACTGTTCTCTGTCCTCCTCTCTGCAGTCAGATAAGTAGAGGTGGAAGATATCTGAGTTTTGCATTGACTCCTCCTCACAGGGAGGAAACAACTGATTGGACTCTTCTTTGGTGAAACTGGACAGAATGTTTAGTGACCAAGAAATGTTCGCATAAGTTTGTAGATGAAAAAAATGTTTTTTGTGTGTTTGAAATGGAGTAACTTGATCATCAACATTACCACAACAATAATGTAAAAGTAACCATTAGTGAAGCAGTGATGCACAACACGCCTGGATTTGGCATTGTGACAGATTTATGGTTATTTCATGGCAGAAAGGTTGGTAACAGGTGATCATTAGGAGGAGGACATTAATATCTGGCACATTAAGAGCTGAAAACAATTAAGTAAAAACAATCACTTCTTTCCTTCTCTGTCATTTCTTCCTCTTTATAGATGTCACCAGGATAAGTGTTAAAGCCAGATCTTGTCTGCACTCTAGAGTTTTAAACAGGAATGGTAGATACTTTTAACATTCAAGAAAGGTTACAATCTTGTGACACCCAAAAATATAGAGATTTGTTTTAAGTCAGAGAGGACTAACATTTGAATTATTCTTCATCATTACAGATCTGAACTTCTTTTATTAGCTTTGGATATTTGAAAATAAAAAAAGATCAAGTATTTTATTCTTGTTTATTTACACCTCTTTTTATGTGAGGTAGTTGTTGTCTATCAGCAGCAGACAAACAGAAGCTGCCTGAAGTCAACAGAATAACATGAGCCAGCCTACCTCGACAAAGAGCAAAGCCACACCAGGCAAAGGCTACAAATAATAAACTCCAGGCAAATATAGTGAGGCAAATAGGTTCGTAAAACTATATCAGTTGTTCACTTACAAATTAGGAGAGTTGCTGATGGTGTCATTGAACTGAGGGAAGAAGAGTTCCTATAGGTTTAACCCTATGGACCCGAAGAACGCATAGTGCGTCCAAATTCACACCTGTTCTTCTCTATTGATTTTCTCCATGGCCGTGCATCATAGTGAGAAGCCACGCATATCACGTGAAACAGCGGAACTGTAGCTTTCCGACAAGACCAAGCACTTGTCGGGAGTCCAATGTTTTCACAGCGAAAAAGAAAATGATAAAGTTACACTAAAATTATGTATAACAGAGCTTTCATACAGCTTTGCACTCGCAAATGCAGGCTCGCACAGAAATGCCACACATATCACATGAAAGCGCAGGGCAGAGCTTTCCAGTGATACCACACACATCATTGTGCTGTCATCCCATCACGCTATAAATCCAGATCAACTGTCTACAAAATAAAAACCTGACGAATTTCTTTACAATCCATTATACAGATCTTGTTATCAGTCACTTCATAAAGTGAGGAATATCGTATCTTACCACGTCTTACCACGGCTTGCGTGTGTTTCCCCCTGTCTATCCACATTTGTAGTCCGGCTTTCAAGATGCAAATATCTCCATATTGTCCAGTTGACACATCAAACTTTGTATGACAAGACCAGCCACTTCACCTTTGCGCACCATGCAGCCTAATAATGCATGCATGTCAGGGCCGTAGTCACCACCGACATAGAATATCTTTTCTACCAGAGCTGGCAAAATGTGAAACACTAAGCAACTCCTAACACAGTCATGATTAGTTTTTTAGAGGGAACCTTTTTTTAAACTTACTTTATTTACTGTACTTTTGTTTATTAAAATACTACTTCTACTTCTCATTATTATAA
Organism: Epinephelus lanceolatus; assembly: GCF_041903045.1. Taxonomy (NCBI): domain Eukaryota; kingdom Metazoa; phylum Chordata; class Actinopteri; order Perciformes; family Serranidae; genus Epinephelus; species Epinephelus lanceolatus. The sequence goes on from NC_135751.1 coordinate 30,165,469, forward strand.
GTTGTTGTTTTTGTATGTATCATTTTACACCAATAAAAGAAGAGCATGTATACACATTTTAAAGTAAATTATTTCAGGGAAAAACTGCCAGTAATGGCCTTTATTTACATCTCTCATTATCAGCATGTGTGTGTGCTTGAGTCACATGGTTGCTGGGTATTTGTACAGGTCTGTTGGTGGTTTGTATCACTGTGTCGCTCACACGCACACAGCAATACACAGCTGTGTCCTCAGGCTGCAGATTCTGTCCTGTTAATGTCACTGAGCTTGTAGAAGTGCGTGTGTGGTAAAGGAACTTGTTTTTCAGAGCATTATTTTGGTAAACGCTTCCTCCACCCCACCGATGTATAATCCAGTCCATTGGTTTTCCTTCACACTGTCTGATCCAACCTGTTGCATAGCTGTCATCAGTCAAAGAATAACCAGAGACCTGACAGGTGATGGTCAAAGATTGTCCAGGCTGCACAACCATTGAGTCTGGCTGGATGAGATCAAAACTGTTCACACCTGTGGAAACACAAATCAACATTATCTCCATCATTCATCTGACTATTCAGTGTTTCTAATGTGTTTATTAGTGTGAATCCACTGAAAGCTCCTCACAGGATCCAGCTGCCAGCAGCAGTATCAGAGCTACAGAGAACATGGTTGATGTTGAAGCTGAACTGATGTGAGCTCTTCTGTCCTCTCACTGACACACACACACTTCACTTCTTTATGAGGCAACACACAAGGAGGCTGATTTACATATTGTAAAACAGTGGACTGGAGGGGCTGTTCCTCAACTCTAATGTCATATGGTTTTTGTGATTCAGAAAACATGGACGGAATAATTTGATAATAAAAATGAAATTGTCTGTGAGATGCAGTATAGTCTGGAGTTTTCCAAAATGTGAATGCAGCTTCTAAAAGTCGCTAGTTTCACAGTGGGTGAGCCAAATAAACATAAAATCCTCTCTGCCCACTTAGCTCAGTCAGCTGAGTGGGCAAAGATATTTTATTTAAATAACTTTCCAGAAATTGCCTGACAAGTGATGTCACATCTGCTCTACTTGCTGAGACATCACTCTGCTTTGTCTGTGTCTGTCTCTCACTGAAGTGGCGGCTGGTTTGATCATGGAGGAGTGAGTGATAGCTAACTTGACTCAGTCTTTTTCTCGGTCAGCCAAACTGTGTCAAATTCTGTTCTCTTGTGCTTCTTGGGTCGTCCACAGGCAGCATCTGATGTTTCTGCATCAAGCTAGCTGTCACTGGCATCTCTGTGGACAAACCAGCTGCCTCTGTAACCTGACCTGTAAATGCATCAAAACAGCCCATGCAGCATACACATATGACAAGGCCCACTTTTTTAAATAAGCTAACACAGTGTAAATACATTTATGGAAGTCAGATTAAACAGATTGGACACTTTGCATTGTTGATGAAAACAAACTTTTTTTGTAATTTGACTATTGAGTTGTCTAAAGACTATTGATGTAGTCACTGATGCAGTTACGATTCTAAAAATAACTGCATGTTATCAGTTGAATTTATTCCATCACTGGTGATGTCAGAGTATTTAGATTAATAAAAACAGCTGCTGTTACAGGTAATAAAGAAGGATTTATAAAGTCTGTTTCTCTCTGTACTGTAACAGTGAGCTGGTGTTGAAATCATTAGTGGTCTGAGGGCTCCTCCTCTGGTGGCTTCATGTTACAAGTGTTCAGGCACTGAGGGGTTTTTGTTCAGGTCTACTGATGCTTTGTGTCACTGTGGCTCTCTGGCACAGTAATACACAGCAGTGTCTTCAGGCTGCACATTCTGTCCGTTTAGAGTCACTGTGTTGCTGGAAGAGTCTAAGCTGATACTGAACTTGTTCTTCAGTGAATCTTTGTAGTGAGTGCCTCCAGTATATTTCATTCCAATCCACTCCAGTCCTTTCCCTGCAGGCTGTCTGATCCAAGCTGTGTAGTAGCCAAGAGTATAAGAGACCTGACAGGTGATGGTCAGACGTTGACCTGGCTGCACAGTCACAGAGGCTGGCTGTGTCAAGTGTTCACACTTCACACCTGTTAAAAACAAAAAAAAATGTTATAAGTTATAGAGCAAAAGAAGAACTGTTGACTTTGACAAATCCAGAGAGACTCACATCCAGCTGCCAACAGCAGCAGCAGAGCTACAGAGAACATGGTTTATGTTGAAACTGACGTGCTGTGAACTCCACTGACAGCCTGATGTGATGTTTTTATAGCTGAGTAACAAGGAAGCTCACTGAGTTTGCATAGAATCAAATGTGTGGTGAATGAGTGTGGATCAGACTGGAGCTATTTAGAGGAACCTGTTGTTATTATTAATATCTATTCTTTTATTTATTCTCCATAAGCTGCTGTGATTCAGCTTGGAATCTTGATTCAACTTTATCAGGATTTATTTTTCAGAACCTGCTTTTGTATAATTAACATCTGGAGCTTTTTCAGTTCATTGTTGCACTGACACTTTTTAAAATCTTGTTTTTATAATAAATATTCATAAACAAAACAAAAAATACTTAAAATGTATATTTCAACAGTTAATTAATGATGGATATTTCATAAAAAAACTCAAAGCAATTAAACCAGTCCAAAAACTGCATTTCTGTTTTTGCTGTAAATCATGTTATTTAGAACTAAATGTATGTAGAGATCATTTTGATGAGTGCTAGTGGAGGATTTGTGTTATTAATAAAGTCTTTAAGATTTATATTACTGACATTTATATACGTGGACATTTTCATTGTGGATAATAAAAGTACATGAATAAAAATCAGCATTGCAATAAATGTAATACAACAAAATGACATGTTCCCAGTGGTGATGATAAATAGAGGAAGTAGTTTTTGTATGAGTCTCCTATTATTGTCTCTCACTGTGTCTCTCTGGCACAGTAATACACTGCTGTGTCCTCGCTCTTCAGACTGTTCATCTGTAGATAGACTTTACTGCTGGAGTCATCTCTGGAGATGGTGAGTCTACCCTGGACTGACTGGGAGTAATAGATAGGAGTACTAGCTGTGTTAATATAAGCAATCCACTCCAGTCCTTTTTTCAGGAGCCTGTCTGATCCAGTTCATAGCGTGGCTGCTGAGTGTAACCCATGGGCTGTACAGGTCAGTCTGTGAGATTCTCCAGGCCTTTTAGTCACTGGTTCAGATTCTGTCAGAGTCTGACCATCAACACCTGTCAAGATATAAAAACAATTCACATGAATTTGGTTGTAACACAATTAAGAACTATGTCAAGTCAAGATCAGGTAAAACCTTCACCTGCCCAGCAGATAGTTAAAAGCAGCAGTCCTGTCCTATAGTCCATCATGTTAAACTGTGTGTCCACTGTTCTCTGTCCTCCTCTCTGCTGTCAGATAAGTAGAGGTGGAAGATATCTGAGTTTTGCATTGACTCCTCCTCACAGAGAGGAAACAACTGAAATGGACAAGAATCTCAGCTTGTTACAGGTGGATGTACAGGAGGATTTTAATTGTGTAAAATGTCAATTTAAATTTCATATTAACAATCAGCATTAACATATAACTCAATAGACTATTGATCCACAGGACCTGACTACGATAAGTCAGACTGAGAATCTCACATCAACCTGGGCCAATCTCCACACATTGACAAAAGACCACATAGAATACACTGTGATTGTTATGTTGATTTTTGCTGACTGTTTATGCTAATGGCATATCTTTTAATTTAATTACAAACAACGCTTACAAAATCATCAGAAATAGTAATGACAAACATTAAGTTGTCAATTTCAAGGGTCAGTAAATTGCACTTGCCAAAGTAACTAAGGCAACGGGAACAAACACACTATTGAATTTCTGAAAATATTTTAGCTGAATTTATTTCATTACTTATAGGTTTAATGCTTAAGAATAAATAAATAAAAACTGTATGCATTATGTAATTAAGTTTTTTTTTTACTTTGAAATTACATACAATAATGTATCAGTGATTGAAACCTCCAGGTATTTAAATGGTTGTAACAGTGAGCTGGTGTTGAAATCATTAGTGTCAGTATTAGTACACAGTGTGTTGGTGATGTTGAACTGAAGCTTTGACTTGTTTTGACATGTTGAGTTTTTGTACAGCGTTGCTGCTTCCTGTGTCACTGTGGCTGTCGAGCACAATAATAAACAGCAGAATCTTCAGTCTTCAGACTGTTCATCTGCAGATACACCTGCTTTCTGCTGTTGTCTCTGGAGATGGTGAACCGGCCTTTGACTGACTGAGAGTAGTAGATGTAGCTACTGCTACTACTGATATAAGCGATCCACTCCAGTCCTTTTCCAGGAGCCTGTCTGATCCAAGCAGTAGCATAATCACCACTGAACCCAGAATATGTGCAGGTCAGTGTGTGGGATTCTCCAGGCCTTTTAATCGCTGGTTCAGACTCAGTCAGTGTTTGACCCTCAGTACCTACAGACATTTAAACAGCTCATCAGTTACTGTAATGCAGCCATATTGTATTTGTACCAGGAGGTTTGTCAGAAAAACAATAACAGTTCTTACCTGCCCAGTTAATTGACAGGATGAGAAAAACAACCCAGTAATCAGGTGTGATCATTGTAAAAGCCAGGTGTCTCTGTCCAGTCTACAGTGTGTATGTCAGTGATTTAGTGTCTGTCCTTCACTCTGCAACACATATGTAGAGATGGAAGAGGTCAGAGTTTTGCATTGACTCCTCCTCAAAGACAAACACATCACATCTCTGGATCAGATATGATTTAGATCATTCTTTCATATTAAGATTTTAATGATGAAGATTCTTTTCAATTGATTCAATGGAAATGTTTCAACTCAAAACAGATATATTTATTTGAGAAAACAAGGAAGACTCCAAGGCACTCTCAGTTGAACAAAGTTAAAAAGCCTTTATTTTAATGGCTTGGTAACATTTCCCTTTAAAAAAAACTCTGACGCATTTCGGCAAATTAAGCCTTCATCAGGGAGTCAAACAGTTCTCAACAGGAAGGAGAGTTTCTTAAAGCATAAGTCCACCTATCAGAAACCTTCACCTGGCAGGAGTGCTGGTCAGGTGACAATTGCCATTACATAAAAGCATCCAGCAGATGTCATCCTTACAACACAGTCAGAGATAAGTATCATACATTTCTCAAGAAGGTCAAACATGAATATAGAAGGTCAACATGCAAAACACATTACAGTCAGATTAAAAAATAAACCATGCAGAGAGTAAACTCAAACAACATAAAACAGACAATCAAATAAAGACACTAAAGTCATACACAGACAATCAAATAAAGACACTAAAGTCAAGATCCTCATTCAGGCCTGGATATTTAGTGGCCTGTAGTTTATAAATCCAAAAGGTTTCCCTCTGATTTAACTGTCTCTGTCTATCCCCTTTCCTCAAGGACAATGGAATGTGATCAATCCCACAAGCCTGTAAGGTGGATGGGTCACTGTTATGATGTTCCATATAGTGTCTGGCCATGGGATAGTTTATGTTGCCTGTGCGGATTGCATATTTGTGTTCAGCCAGTCTGTCTTGTAAGCGTCATTTAGTTCTTCCTACATAGAACACTTTGCACATAAGGCATTCCAATTTATAAATGACAAATGAGGTTTTACAGTTTAAAAATTGGTTAATGGTGAGTTGTTTTTGGGATACAACATCCTGAAATGTTTTGGTTTGCATTACATTAGCACAATGATTACAGTTGTGGCATTTGTAACAACCACTAGGCCTAGTGCATAACCATGTTTGTTGGCAATCTGGTTTGAGGTAGCTGTGGACCAGTTTGTCTCGCAGGGTAGGGCATCTTCTAAAACTTACCAAAGATGGTTCAGGAAAAACCTGGCTCAGAAGATCATCACTCTCAATGATAGCCCAGTTCTTTCTTATGATTTGCTTAATTTGTTCAGCCTCTGTGCTGTACATAGTGACAAATACTGGTCTGTCTTTCGTCTGTTTATTAGTCTTTCTTTTCAGTAGTGATGACCTGTCAGTGTGTTTAGCTCTAGTGTAGGCCTTTTGGAGAGTGGTGTTTTTATACCCCCGTATTTTTTAACCTGACTGTAATGTGTTTTGCATGTTGACCTTCTATATTCATGTTTGACCTTCTTGAGAAATGATACTTATCTCTGACTGTGTTGTAAGGATGACATCTGCTGGATGCTTTTATGTAATGGCAATTGTCACCTGACCAGCACTCCTGCCAGGTGGAGGTTTCTGATAGGTGGACTTATGCTTTAAGAAACTCTCCTTCCTGTTGAGAACTGTTTGACTCCCTGATGAAGGCTTAATTTGCCGAAACGCGTCAGAGTTTTTTTAAAGGGAAATGTTACCAAGCCATTAAAATAAAGGCTTTTTAACTTTGTTCAACTGAGAGTGCCTTGGAGTCTTCCTTGTTTTCTCAGTCGAAAGATTCCCTTCCAAAGAGCACCTCAACAAAACTTGTCTTGAGTCCAGGAAGCGCTCCTAGACTGACATTTTGTAGATGTATTTATTTATTCTCCTCAGCAGCTTTTGTTGGACCATTTAAGTATTGGAAAAATGATGCACAGACATGACCACATATATTTTTAACACCTGATTTAAAACAATCAGTCATGGAAACATTATGAACCATAACTGCTGTAGAAAATACTATGTTAAATATCACACTAAGAAACAGAAGTAACAAAGCACAACATCAGCTGTTGTTTTCATAGTGTGAATCTACTGTATGTGTGTGTGGAGCATAAACTCTATGAATAAAGTGTGGAGACACTGTCATATGCTCCTTAGTGTCATTTGACTTCTTATCTTCTACTGCCACCTGTTGGTGTTTGTAAAAATGTCTGTGGAGGTTTTTTAACTCTCTGCTTCCTTTGACGAGCGTGAGTCTCTGGCACAGTAACACACAGCAGAGTCCTCTGGCTTTAAGTTGGACAGTCTCACATACACCATGCTGTTGCTATCATCTCTACTGATTTCTACACAGCCTCTTACACTACTGGCAGAAGTGTTTCTTGTGGCAGCAGAGAGGCCTCTCCTCGTCCATTCCACAGCTTTTCCTGCAGCTTGTCTGATCCAGCTCACAGCGTGCAGCTAAATGTGAAGACGTTTGAATAACTTTTAAAATTCAGAAATTCTTAAATACTTATAAAACAATGCATCTGATTATAATTTCAAGATTAATTAATCTATTTTTTTGTTGTTGAAATATTTATTTAATAATGCAGCAGACACAAATGAAGTGGAAGCAAGATCATCCAAATAAATATTTTAGTTTGCTGCAGCTGGTTGAAGGCTGTATTATTTTGAACTTTTAAAGGTTTCAGTATTCAGGTTGTGGCAGTTTCAAGCCACAGACATACAGAGAAACTTGGAGCCTCCAGAGGATTTTAGCTACATGGGGACTAAAACCTGTGTGACGATATGCAATCACAAAAATAGCTGTATTGCACAGGAAGATGTCTGCTGGATTATCTGTTAAAAATGTATCTATGAAAGTGCTCTTTTATATCATGAAGAAGAGTAAAATAAACAGTAGACAATAAGGACAGTTAACAAGTGTACAGCTGAATTATAGTTCAAACATCCATTTATTCTCTCACTCCATAGTCATTGGACATTGTTGTTTTGACCCCACTCCAAACTCCTGCAAACTATAACAAGTAAAAAGACTTGTAAATCTCAGGTTAGACAATTAGCAAAACCATTAAACTGCTGCACAAATGCTGTTTGTGGTTCATTTGTTCAGCTGCTGTCTTCTCTGAGGAGCTGTTTTAATGATGTTCTGTTGTGGAATAAGCAAGATATGATGATTTAGTAATATAATTTCCACAGTCAGATCTGTGTTAAGAGATATATTTCTTCAAAAAAATTAGTGGCTCTCTTAAAGTGTTGATTGTAATCTGCAGGTTACTTTAAGAACTTTGAATCTGGACATAATTTTGGTAAGAATGAGCACTGCAGGTTTTTGTACAGCTGCTCAACCAACTCCAGTCACTGTGGCTCTTGAGCACAATAATAAACAGCAGGATCTTCAGTCTTCAGACTGTTCATCTGCAGATACACTTGATCGACGCTGTTGTCTCTGGAGATGGTGAACCGGCCTCGACCTGACTGAGAGTAGAATTTGCTGCCACTGTTATGAGTGACAGTAGCAACCCACTCCAGTCCTTTTCCAGGAGCCTGTCTGATCTAGGCCATATAGGAGCCATCAAAGTTAAATCCAGAGGCTGTACAGGTCAGTCTGTGAGATTCTCCAGGCCTTTTAATCACTGGTTCAGACTGAGTCAGAGTCTGACCATCAACACCTGTCAAGACAGCAAGAAAACCATGAAATGCAACAAGTTTACACTCTAAATGAAAACCCAGAAAAATCAACAAAACTCTTCACCTGCCCAGCAGATAGTTAAAAGCAGCAGTCCTGTCCTATAGTCCATCATGTTAAACTGTGTGTCCACTGTTCTCTGTCCTCCTCTCTGCAGTCAGATAAGTAGAGGTGGAGGATATCTGAGTTTTGCATTGACTCCTCCTTTTTAATGAACAATATCCTCTATTCAATCTCTCCTCAAAACTTATTTTCATGCTGTGGCTTTCTCCTGCATGACAATATTTTGTCATATTATTTTACATAAAGAATCATCTCACTGTATCTCTTACAATTTTGATTGTTTTCACATTATGATCCTAATGTTACTGTCGTTTTTGATTTACTGTCACTTTGTAAGATCTGAACACATGTATTTATATGGCAGCTGGTTTTCTCCAATGAAATTTCAAATAATGTGACTATGGTTACTGTTTCTAAATAAAAGTTTTTATTATTATCAATTAAAATTGTTTTCGGTTCATGTAATATGAAAATGACATTGTATGCTGTCTCAGAAAGACAAACAGCAAGGTTTTGATGGCTGTCACATGACTTGTATCAAAACAGTGTGACGTTTAATTCATGGACCAGTTCTCCCACTGAAACATGTTAGTGTTGAGTCACATGGTTGCTGGGTATTTGTACAGGTCTGTTGGTGGTTTGTATCACTGTGGGGTAACGCACACAGTAATACACAGCTGTGTCCTCAGGCTGCAGATTCTGTCCTGTTAATGTCACTCTGCTGGCAGAAGTGTCTCTGCTGTAGCTGAACTTGTTCTTCAGAGCATCATTTTGGTTAAGGCTTCCTCCACCCCACATATGAAAAATCCAGTCCATTGGTTTTCCTTCACGCTGTCTGATCCAACCTGTTGCATAGCTGCTATCAGTCAAAGAATAACCAGAGACCTGACAGGTGATGGTCAAAGACTGTCCAGGCTGCACAACCATTGAGTCTGGCTGGATGAGATCAAAACTGTTCACACCTGTGGAAAGACAAATCAACATTATCTCCATCATTCATCTGACTATTCAGTGTTTCTAATGTGTTTATTAGTGTGAATCCACTGAAAGCTCCTCACAGGATCCAGCTGCCAGCAGCAGTATCAGAGCTACAGAGAACATGGTTGATGTTGAAGCTGAACTGATGTGAGCTCTTCTGTCCTCTCACTGACACACACACACACTTCACTTCTTTATGAGGCAACACACAAGGAGGCTGATTTACATACAGTAGTGATGATAGTAAATCAGCTGACTGGAGGTGTTGTTCTTCATCTCGAAGGCCATGTGATTTTTGTGATTCAGAAAACATGGATGGAATAATTTGATAATAAAAATGGCATCCACTGTAAAACGCAGCATGTCGTGGAGTTTTTTCAAAATGTGAATGCAGTTTCTAAAAATCACTGGTTTCCCCACCATTATAAGCATTTTTTTTCACAGTGTGTAGCTGAAAAATCAGAAAATCCCATTTTGTTCACAGCATCGAAATGAAATATTTCTATGTTTAATAGTCTCAGTGAGTGAAAGGAGAACATTTGTATAATGTTTTGTACACAGACAGTTTATAGAGATACATATACAGTCAATGGTTTTGTCATCACATAACTGTGAGTTATATCATTCTTTTACATCATGATCATATATATTTGTTTAAATAATGCGGATTCTCTTTTAATTATTCAGCTTTTATTTATTTTCAGATTAGAGGTATTTATCATTCTCTTTGGCAGCATTTGTTTAACCATCCATATCCTGGATATATTGTCCAAATATATTCTCAGCACTGTTAAAAATCAATAATGGGAACATTATTAACTAATTGAAAAACAGGATGTAACAAACCACAACATCTGCTGTGTCTTTCATAGTGTCTTAGTTTGTGTTGTACCAAGTCTTATCTTCGACTGCCACCTGTAGGTCTTTGTGAAAAAAAAACAACTAATGTATTATTTCATTAGAGATCATGTGAAATACTGTGGTAAGAATGAGCTCTGAAGGTTTTTGTACAGCTGCTCAACCAACTCCAGTCACTGTGGCTCTCGAGCACAATAATAAACAGCAGAATCTTCAGTCTTCAGACTGTTCATCTGCAGATACAGCTGCTGTCTGCTGTTGTCTCTGGAGATGGTGAACCGGCCTTTGACTGACTGAGAGTAGTATTTGCTGCCACCATCATCAGTAGCCACCCACTCCAGTCCTTTTCCAGGAGCCTGTCTGATCCAGGCCATCCAGAAGCTACTAAGTGAAAATCCAGAGACTGTACAGGTCAGTCTGTGAGATTCTCCAGGCCTTTTAATCACTGGTTCAGATTCTGTCAGAGTCTGACCATCAACACCTGTCAAGATATAAGAGAACATAACATGAATTTAGTTGTTACACAAATGAGAACTGTATGAAGTCAAGATGAGATAAAATCTTCACCTGCCCAGCAGATAGTTAAAAGCAGCAGTCCTGTCCTATAGTCCATCATGTTAAACTGTGTGTCCACTGTTCTCTGTCCTCCTCTCTGCAGTCACATAAGTAGAGGTGGAAGATATCTGAGTTTTGCATTGACTCCTCCTTTTTAATGAACAATATCCTCTATTCAATCTCTCCTCAAAACTTTTTTTCATGCTGTGGCTTTCTCCTGCATGACAATATTTTGTTATATTATTTTACATAAAGAATCATCTCACTGTATCTCTTACAGTTCTGATTATTTTTACATTATGATCCTGATGTTACTGTCGTTCTTGATTTACTGTCACTTTGTAAGATCTGAACACATGTATTTATATGGCAGCTGGTTTTCTCCAATGAAATTTCAAATAATGTGACTATGGTTACTGTTTATAAATAAAAGTTATAAATATTATCAATTAAAACTGTTTTCGGTTCATGTAATATGAAAATGACATTGTATGCTGTCTCAGAAAGGCAAACAACATCTCATATCTCCTGATTATTTCTTTTTAATCAAATAAAGATTTTGTGTTCCATAATAAGAACAGAATTTCTGTGCATTTCTTTTGAATTAATCTGTTGATTTAAATCCAATTATTCTGATCTTTAAAAATACTGAACTAATAATCAGCTCTTAAACAACTAAATTTCAGAGCACAGAATCCAACATCTGAAGACTGTTCAAATTTAGTGGAATCAAATGAATTTAGCTTACGTCACATCTCTCACTGTACATTATAAATGTATAAATTCAACAAAGAAGTTCTTGAAAAGGTGATTTTGGAACAACTAGAAAGGCTCTGCCTGAAGATCTCAAGCAGTGATCAGGTTTGAATTTGGAATCAGCACATCACAGATAACAGCAGGATCCTGATCATGAAAGGCTTTAAAACAAACAGTAACATCTTTAAATCAGTTGTAGATACGATGAGTAACTATTGAAGGGCAGCAGGGTCTGGTGTGACATGTTAACTTTTGATAGAGTGTATTAAAATCCCAGTGGCAGCATTTAAAAGCCAAGCTTGGAGGAGATAAAACCTTGGGACCTTCTCCAGGTCAACAAAGAGAAAAGACCTGATCATGGTGATCTGTCTCACTGGAGTTAATTAATGATCAGCACTAATGTGAAGTATGTACAGGGAGCATTATATCAACACTAATATGCAGCAAGGTTTTGATGGCTGTCACATGACTTGTATCAAAACAGTGTGAAGTTGAATTCATGGACCAGTTCTCCTACTGAAACATGTTAGTGTTGAGTCACATGGTTGCTGGGTATTTGTGCAGGTCTGTTGGTGGTTTATATCACTGTGGGGTAACGCACACAGTAATACACAGCTGTGTCCTCAGGCTGCAGATTCTGTCCTGTTAATGTCACTGAGCTTGTTGAAGTGCGTGTGTGGTAAAGGAACTTGTTTTTCAGAGCATTATTTTGGTAAACGCTTCCTCCACCCCACCGATGTATAATCCAGTCGATTGGTTTTCCTTCACACTGTCTGATCCAACCTGTTGCATAGCTGTTATCAGTCAAAGAATAACCAGAGACCTGACAGGTGATGGTCAAAGACTGTCCAGGCTGCACAACCATTGAGTCTGGCTGGATGAGATCAATACTGTTCACACCTGTGGAAAGACAAATCAACATTATCTCCATCATTCATCTGACTATTCAGTGTTTCTAATGTGTTTATTAGTGTGAATCCACTGAAAGCTCCTCACAGGATCCAGCTGCCAGCAGCAGTATCAGAGCTACAGAGAACATGGTTGATGTTGAAGCTGAACTGATGTGAGCTCTTCTGTCCTCTCACTGACACACACACACTTCACTTCTTTATGAGGCAACACACAAGGAGGCTGATTTACATACTGATGACAGTAAAGGTTTATTTGAATGAATCAAAATGAAGACGAAATGTTCAGGTGTTGTTCTTCATCTCACACAAAGAGAATACACCTTTTAGATTGTTGAGTAAAATATCTTTTTCTAGAATTTAACTCATTAAAATCACCATGAATTTGGCTCAAGACTAATTCAATTATGATACAGGTAATAACTGCAGGTGTTTTAGATAAAGATGTCATGAAAGAGACACTGATGTTTGAGGATTTACTTTTATTGTCCTGTCACAAGCTATTTAAACCAAGTTGTCAGCTGAAGTTGTTTCATCACTTGAAAGATTCATTTACATATCATGATGTATCAGTGATGGTGATTCAAGAGAATTTAATATGATGAAAACAGTTGCTGTTAAATTAGATTAAGAATTGTTTTTCATAAAATGTAAAGTCTGTTTCTCTCTGTACTGTAACAGTGAGCTGGTGTTGAAATCATTAGTGGTCTGAGGGCTCCTCCTCTGGTGGCTTCATGTTACAAGTGTTCAGGCACTGAGGGGTTTTTGTTCAGGTCTACTGATGCTTTGTGTCACTGTGGCTCTCTGGCACAGTAATACACAGCAGTGTCTTCAGGCTGCACATTCTGTCCGTTTAGAGTCGCTGTGTTGCTGGAAGAGTCTAAGCTGATACTGAACTTGTTCTTCAGTGAATCTTTGTAGTATGAAGCTCCAGTAAATTTCATTCCAATCCACTCCAGTCCTTTCCCTGCAGGCTGTCTGATCCAAGCTGTGTAGTAGCTGCTCATAGAATAAGAGACCTGACAGGTGATGGTCAGACGTTGACCTGGCTGCACAGTCACAGAGGCCGGCTGTGTCAACTGTTCACACTTCACACCTGTTAAAAAGAGAAAATGTTTTGTAACAAATGATCAAATTAACAAAAGAAGAACTGTTGACTTTGACAAATCCAGAGAGACTCACATCCAGCTGCCAACAGCAGCAGCAGAGCTACAGAGAACATGGTTTATGTTGAAACGGACGTGCTGTGAACTCCACTGACAGCCTGATGTGATGTTTTTATAGCTGAGTAACAAGGAAGCTCACTGAGTTTGCATAGAATCAAACATATGAAGCATCAATCTTGGTCTAACTGGAGCCAATAGAAGAGTCTGTTCAGTGTTATTATATCTGCAGAGTGACAACAAATCACCTCTGCTTTACATTTGATCCATTTTGCATGCAACCATTGCTAACTTTGTTTTACTGTCAATATCTTGTATCATGTACTTACTGCATTTATTAATTCATTTACTGCTTCACTTACTGTACTGACATGATTACTGTATTTGCTGTACACAGACATAAAGTGACAGCAGCCAGAATCATGTCAATTAAATAGTATAAAAACTTCAGTCTGATGCGGCTGGTTTGAATAAATTCCTTTTAACAGTTTCAGTGTTTGTAGTTGTTGGAAAACAGCTGCTCAGGAACTGAAATGTTTCACAAACTGCAGTAAAATAAATATTTCAATGGCGGTGAAAACTTTGGTAGTTTTTACATTTCTGAGTTACTTTTTGTTTTAATCAACACTGATTACCTTTATCTGTGTGGTTGTGTCACATATATATGCACATTCCTTTATTGCAACAAACTGTCAGTATTGTCTCACATCTTTTCTGGATATTTCTCTGCAGACACAATAATAATTCTTTGATTATTCTATTAACACAATTTGAATATAAAAAACCTCCCTATATCTTTTATGTTGAGAAATAATATCCCTCAGTTTTCAGGACTTCATAATGCAGGGACAAAGATGAATTCATGGTTTCATACAGGAAATGTTTCTCATGGAAACTATAGGATATCAAAAGACATATAATACAGAATATAAGAATTAAAAACATGATGTAATGTATTTTAATGTAAATAATACTGATACTAATGATATAAACAAATTCATCATAAATTCTCAATGCTTGTGCAGCCTGGAAGATACTGTAGGTTTTTGTACAGCTGCTCAACCAACTCCAGTCACTGTGGCTCTCGAGCACAATAATAAACAGCAGAATCTTCAGTCTTCAGACTGTTCATCTGCAGATACACCTGCTGTCTGCTGTTGTCTCTGGAGATGGTGAACCGGCCTTGAACTGACTGAGAGTAGAATTTGCTGCTACTGCTACTACTGATATAAGCAATCCACTCCAGTCCTTTTCCAGGAGCCTGTCTGATCCAGTTCATGCTGTAGGCACCAAAGTTAAATCCAGAGGCTGTACAGGTCAGTCTGTGAGATTCTCCAGGCCTTTTAGTCACTGGTTCAGATTCTGTCAGAGTCTGACCATCAACACCTGTCAAACAAAAGTTTATGCATGTCATGCATTACATTGGAAGCACAAATAAAATGTGTCTCATCAAGATCAAGTAAAATCTTCACCTGCCCAGCAGATAGTTAAAAGCAGCAGTCCTGTCCTATAGTCCATCATGTTAAACTGTGTGTCCACTGTTCTCTGTCCTCCTCTCTGCAGTCAGATAAGTAGAGGTGGAAGATATCTGAGTTTTGCATTGACTCCTCCTTTTTCATAATCAGAGTCTTCTGTTCAATCTCTCCTTAAAATTCATTTTCATATTCTGGCTTTTTTCCCTAACTAACAGTATTTGTTTGATTATTTTAAAGAATCATTTCTGTCATCATCTCTCATGACAACCTGATGTTATTATTATCCTTGTTTTACTGTAAGTCTCTTTTTTTAACATTTGAACTTTTTTCTTGCTGTGAGACGTCCCATGCAATGTAAAAATAATGGAAAATTGCTGCTGTTTATAAATATATAAGAAACAAATGTTTGAGTGCATGTAGTCTGAAAATCAACTTGAAGGCTTGGTTTGAAAAAGGCAAACATGTCACCTGACATGACAACATGAAAATTGACATTTTGTTTTTCCATTTAATTTTTGCTGTGCTACTGCTTGTGCCTTGTAATTTTGAATGTTTTTCTTGTTAATGAATCTTATGCACAATATTTAAAGATGAGAAATCAATTTTAAACCACTAAAACACAGTGTATAAATGCTGCCACCACTAAAGACTACATCCTAAAGACAGCTCAGCTACACGTCATATCTTAATTTCATTACACATCTGATTGTAGCATTTTTCACACACTTTCATGAACAACCTTCATTTGCATTTTGTTGAAGAATCTTTAAATTTAAACTGAATCAGCTGATGGTGTAAACAGTGTGTCTTCCAGAGGGAGCATGAAGAGAAGTCATTTATTATGTAAGGAACATAATTGTTTCAGTGAAAGAGCTTATATAGACTTTTATTCCACCATCTACATGGTTAATTTAATGATAGGATTTACTGTATAAAATGTCTTAAAAGTCATGAAGTTAGTGCAGGTTAATGTAAAAAATAAAGTAATGTATGACACAGAGCTCAGCCAAGCAAGACGTTACTGTAGTTCAACTCATGTTGTGATCACAGTCAGGTTGTCTTCTTATAAGTGCAGATGTTGCCATGAGTCATGGTAAACTGTCCCAAAACACTGAGACACACTTTATCATTTGTTAACTGGACGTCATTCAGTGGAAATTGTGTTTTCAAAGCCCTGACATGCTTCAGTGCTTCTCATATAGACATCAGTGTTGTTCAGTGTTTGTACAGCTTTGTAGTCTCATGTGTCACTGTGGCTCTCGTGCACAATAATAAACTGCAGAGTCTTCTTCTTTCACACTCTTCACCTCTAAGTACACAAGATTTCTGGAAGTGTCTTTGGTGATGGAAAACTGGCCTTGGAGACTCTGGGCAAATATGGTGCCAGTTCCACCATCAATGCGTCCGATCCATTCCAGTCCTTTCCCTGGTTTCTGATGGATCCAGTGCAGCCAAGCCAGAGACAGTCCTTCCACTTTACAGGACAGAGTGACTGATCCTCCAGCTCTGCTGACCACTGGCTCTGAGGAGGTGAGCGACTGGCCCTGAGCAGCTGAAAGACACACAGAGTTTAGATAACCAGGGAGCCAGCAGACATCCAAAGATCCTTCTCTCCTCCTCCACAGGACACCGACTTCACTCACCCGAAATCAGAGCCAAGAGGACGACACTCTGTACAACTGTCATGGTGGGAACTTGACTGAGTCTAAACCTGTAAAGGCTGTTATGGTGGATATATACTGTGTAGACAGAATGGGTGGGGATTGTACATCAGTGTGTGGATTTACATTTTAGCAGTTGGAGTTTGTGAAGGAGTGCTGGACTCTGAGAGAGAGAGAGAGTTCAAAACAGACTGAGACACCAGCATTAAAGATGTTGTTCAGTGTTTCTCCTTTTCTTAATTTACACAACATGCTGCACTGTCAGTCTCATTAGTTAGCTTAAGAAGTGATTGGTCACCTCAGTGAGGTGGATTACTGCTAACAGAGGAAGAATGTGACAAAGTAAGACATAGTTTTTCCTCCATCAGCCCAAGAAGTGAAAGTTTGTCTCATTGCAGTATCACTTATTCATTCAGCTTTCATCACAATGTCTCTCAGGCACAAGAACAAACAGCAGGTCCTTTAGTCTCCTGGCTGTTTATCTTGTAATCTATATGAGATGGTGAGCAAAAAGAAAGTAAGCTCACAGTAGATGTGAGTATGAAGCTGTAGTTCAGGGTTTGAATGTCAGACAGTTGATATTAATGAGAACAGCAGATCTGAGTTTCTCCTCATCGTGACAGAGGAGAGAGAAACTTGACACTGACTGCCATCTAGTGTTTTTATATCCATAACTGAAGCATTATCTTTCACTACAATGTTGTGTCCTGCTTCATATGTCATATAATAAATACATTTATGTGGCCTAAATATGTACATGTAGCATTTATCTCAATCATACTGTACATTGATTTCAGCAGATTGTTTCACTGTCTCTGGCTGTTATGTGAGGTAGTAGTGATTACAATGACACATTTTGTTTAATTTATGTGTTTAATTGTTGCTAGATAACATTGTTTCTTTAAGATTTTATTTAAAAATACAACAGCGCAAGATAAAAATATGAATAAAATTCTTCCTTGTTGTCTTTCAGCACAGTAAAAATGAGCACTGTAGGTTTTTGTACAGCTGCTCAACCAACTCCAGTCACTGTGTGTCTCGAGCACAATAATAAACAGCAGAATCTTCAGTCTTCAGACTGTTCATCTGCAGATACACCTGCTGTCTGCTGTTGTCTCTGGAGATGGCGAACCGGCCTTTGACTGACTGAGAGTAATAAGTGCTGCCACCACCACTGTAAATATAAGCAATCCACTCCAGTCCTTTTCCAGGAGCCTGTCTGATCCAGCTCATGTCGTAGCCACCAAAGTTAAATCCAGAGGCTGTACAGGTCAGTCTGTGAGATTCTCCAGGCCTTTTAATCACTGGTTCAGATTCTGTCAGAGTCTGACCATCAACACCTGTCAAGACAGCAAGAAAACCATGAAATGCAACACATTTACAACCTAAAAGAAAACCTAATATAAAAATCAGGTAAAATCTTCACCTGCCCAGCAGATCGTTAAAAGCAGCAGTCCTGTCCTATAGTCCATCATGTTAAACTGTGTGTCCACTGTTCTCTGTCCTCCTCTCTGCAGTCAGATAAGTAGAGGTGGAAGATATCTGAGTTTTGCATTGACTCCTCCTCACAGGGAGGAAACAACTGGTTGGACTCTTCTTTGATGGAGATGGAAAGAATGTTTAGTGACCAAGAAATGTTCACATAGGGCTATGTTTGTGTTTGAAATGGAGTAACTTGATCATCAACATTACCACAACAATAATGTAAAAGCAACCATTAGTGAAGCAGTGATGCACAGCACGCCTGGATTTGGCATTGTGACAGATTTATGGTTATTTCATGGCAGAAAGGTTGGTAACAGGTGATCATTAGGAGGAGGACATTAATATCTGGCACATTAAGAGCTGAAAACAATTAAGTAAAAACAATCACTTCTTTCCTTCTCTGTCATTTCTTCCTCTTTATAGATGTCACTAGGATCAGTGTTAAAGCCAGATCTTGTCTGCACTCTAGAGTTTTAAACAGGAATGGTAGATACTTTTAACATTCAAGAAAGGTTACACACTTGTGACACCCAAAAATATAGAGATTTGTTTGAAGTAAGAGAGGGCTAAAATTTAAATTATTGTTCATCATTACAGCTCTGAACTTCTTTCATTAGTTTTGGATATGTGAAAATAAAAAAACATCAGGCATTTTATTCTTGTTTATTTACACCTGTTTTTATGTGAGGTAGTTGTTGTCTATCAGCAGCAGACAAACAGAAGCTGCCTGAAGTCAACAGAATAACATGAGCTGCTGAGTTGCTGATGGTGTCTTTGTACTGAGGGAAGAAAAGTTCCCATAGGTTTAAAAAGGGAACATGGAACACTGATATATTTTAAAATAGAATATCATTTCTTCAAGAGCAGGCAAACTGTGAAATACTAAACACAATATCTTCAACTGAAAACTTCTCTGACATGTTCATAATTAGTTGATTAGGGGGAGACATTTTTTAATTTACTTTAGTTACATTACTTTTATTTAATAAACTGCTTTTTATTCTTCAACAGAGATACACATTTTGAAGTAAGCTATTTCACTGCCCATTACTTTCTTTATTTATATCTCTCATTACCAGCATGTGTGTGTGGTTGAGTCACATGGTTGCTGGGTATTTGTGCAGGTCTGTTGGTGGTTTGTATCACTGTGGGGTAACGCACATAGTAATACACAGCTGTGTCCTCAGGCTGCAGATTCTGTCCTGTTAATGTCACTCTGCTGGCAGAAGTGTCTCTGCTGTAGCTGAACTTGTTCTTCAGAGCAGCATTTTGGTAAAAGCCTCCTCCACCCCACATATAAGAAATCCAGTCCATTGGTTTTCCTTCACGCTGTCGGATCCAACCTGTTGCATAGCTGTCATCAGTCAAAGAATAACCAGAGACCTGACAGGTGATGGTCAAAGACTGTCCAGCCTGCAAAACCATTGAGTCTGGCTGGATGAGATCAAAACTGTTCACACCTGTGGAAACACAAATCAACATTATCTCCATCATTCATCTGACTATTCAGTGTTTCTAATGTGTTTATTAGTGTGAATCCACTGAAAGCTCCTCACAGGATCCAGCTGCCAGCAGCAGTATCAGAGCTACAGAGAACATGGTTGATGTTGAAGCTGAACTGATGTGAGCTCTTCTGTCCTCTCACTGACACACACGCTTCACTTCTTTATGAGGCAACACATAAACACATTTACTTTTATTGTCCTGTCATAAGCTATTTAAACCAAGTTGTCAGCTGAAGTTGTTTCATCACTTGAAAGATTCATATACATATCATGATGTATCAGTGATGGTGATTCAAGAGAATTTAATATGATGAAAACAGTTGCTGTTAAATTAGATTAAGAATTGTTTTTAATAAAATCTAAAGTCTGTTTCTCTCTGTACTGTAACAGTGAGCTGGTGTTGAAATCATTAGTGGTCTGAGGGCTCCTCCTCTGGTGGCTTCATGTTACAAGTGTTCAGGCACTGAGGGGTTTTTGTTCAGGTCTACTGATGCTTTGTGTCACTGTGGCTCTCTGGCACAGTAATACACAGCAGTGTCTTCAGGCTGCACATTCTGTCCGTTTAGAGTCACTGTTTTTGTGGAAGAGTCTGAGCTGATACTGAACTTGTTCTTCAGTGAATCTTTGTAGAATGTGGTCGATCCAGCTGCCATTCCAATCCACTCCAGTCCTTTCCCTGCCGGCTGTCTGATCCAAGCTGTGTAGTAGCTGCCCACAGAATAAGACACCTGACAGGTGATGGTCAGACGTTGACCTGGCTGCACAGTCACAGAGGCTGGCTGTGTCAACTGTTCACACTTCACACCTGTTAAAAAGAGAAAATGTTTTGTAAGAAATGATCAAATTAACAAAAGAAGAACTGTTGACTGTTGACAAATCCAGAGAGACTCACATCCAGCTGCCAACAGCAGCAGCAGAGCTACAGAGAACATGGTTTATGTTGAAACTGACGTGCTGTGAACTCCACTGACAGCCTGATGTGATGTTTTTATAGCTGAGTAACAAGGAAGCTCACTGAGTTTGCATAGAATCTAATGTGTGGTGAATGAGTGTGTATCAGACTGGAGCTATTTAGAGGAACCTGTTCATTCATTCATTCATTCTTATTCTAACCACTTCATCCTCTTGAGGGTCGCGGGGGGCTGGAGCCTATCCCAGCTGACATCGGGCGAGAGGCAGGGTACACCCTGGACAGGTCGCCAGACTATTGCAGGGCTGACACATAGAGACAAACAACCATTCACACTCACATTCACACCTATGGACAATTTAGAGTTACCAATTAACCTAGTCCCCAATCTGCATGTCTTTGGACTGTGGGAGGATGCCGGAGTGCCCGGAGAGAACCCACGCTGACACGGGGAGAACATGCAAACTCCGCACAGAAGGGCTCCCACGCCCAGGATCGAACTGGCAACCCTCTTGCTGTGAGGCAAGAGTGCTAACCACCACACCACCGTGCCGCCCGAGGAACCTGTTGTTATTATTAATATCTATTCTTTTATTTATTCTCCAGAATAAAACACCACAGTGTCTTTAGATAAGCTGCTGTGATTCAGCTTGGAATCTTGATTCAGCTTTATCAGGATTTATTTTTCAGAACCTGCTTTTGTATAATTAACATCTGGAGCTTTTTCAGTTCATTGTTGCACTGACACTTTTTAAAATCTTGTTTTTATAATAAATATTCAACAAACAAAACAAAAAATACTTAAAATGTATATTTCAACAGTTAATTAATGATGGATATTTCATAAACAACTCAAAGCAATTAAACCAGTCCAAAAACTGCATTTCTGTTTTTGCTGTAAATCATGTTATTTAGACCTAAATGTATATTGAGATCATTTTGATGAGTGCTAAAGTCTTTAAGATTTATATTACTGATATTTATATACGTGGACATTTTCAGCTTGTTACAGGTGGATGTACAGGAGGATTTTAATTGTGTAAAATGTCAATTTAAATTTCATATTAACAATCAGCATTAACATATAACTCAATAGACTATTGATCCACAGGACCTGACTATGATAACAAGTCAGACTGAGAATCTCACATCAACCTGGGCCAATCTCCACACATTGACAAAAGACCACATAGAATACACTGTAATTGTTATGTTGATTTTTGCTGACTGTTTATGCTAATGGAATATCTTTTAATCTAATTACAAACAACGGTTACAAAATCATCAGAAATAGTAATGACAAACATTGAGTTATCAGTTTCAAGGGTCACTAAATTGCACTTGCCAAAGTAACTAAGGCAACGGGAACAAGCACACTATTGAATTTCTGAAAATATTTTAGCTGAATTTATTTCATTACTTATAGGTTTAATGTTTAAGAATAAATAAATAAATGTATGCATTATGTAATTAAGTTTTCATTGTGAAATTACATACAATAATGTATCAGTGATTGAAACCTCCAGGTATTTAAATGGCTGTAACAGTGAGCTGGTGTTGAAATCATTAGTGTCAGTATTAGTACACAGTGTGTTGGTGATGTTGAACTGAAGCTTTGACTTGTTTTGACATGTTGAGTTTTTGTACAGTGTTGCTGCTTCCTGTGTCACTGTGGCTGTCGAGCACAATAATAAACAGCAGAATCTTCAGTCTTCAGACTGTTCATCTGCAGATACACCTGCTTTCTGCTGTTGTCTCTGGAGATGGTGAACCGGCCTTTGACTGACTGAGAGTAGTAGATGTAGCTACTGCTACTACTGATATAAGCGATCCACTCCAGTCCTTTTCCAGGAGCCTGTCTGATCCAAGCATTAGCATAATCACCACTGAACCCAGAATATGTGCAGGTCAGTGTGTGGGATTCTCCAGGCCTTTTAATCGCTGGTTCAGACTCAGTCAGTGTTTGACCCTCAGTACCTACAGACATTTAAACAGCTCATCAGTTACTGTAATGCAGCCATATTGTATTTGTACCAGGAGGTTTGTTAGAAAAACAATAACAGTTCTTACCTGCCCAGTTAATTGACAGGATGAGAAAAACAACCCAGTAATCAGGTGTGATCATTGTAAAAGCCAGGTGTCTCTGTCCAGTCTACAGTGTGTATGTCAGTGATTTAGTGTCTGTCCTTCACTCTGCAACACATATGTAGAGATGGAAGAGGTCAGAGTTTTGCATTGACTCCTCCTCAAAGACAAACACATCACATCTCTGGATAAGATATGATTTAGATCATTCTTTCATATTAAGATTTTAATGATGAAGATTCTTTTCAATTGATTCAATGGAAATGTTTCAACTCAAAATAGATGTATTTATTTATTCTCCTCAGCAGCTTTTGTTGAACCATTTAAGTATTGGAAAAATGATGCACAGACATGACCACATATATTTTTAACACCTGATTTAAAACAATCAGTCATGGAAACATTATGAACCATAACTGCTGTAGAAAATACTATGTTAAATATCACACTAAGAAACAGAAGTAACAAAGCACAACATCAGCTGTTGTTTTCATAGTGTGAATCTACTGTATGTGTGTGTGGAGCATAAACTCTCTGAATAAAGTGTGGAGACACTGTCATACGCTCCTTAGTGTCATTTGACTTCTTATCTTCTACTGCCACCTGTTGGTGTTTGTAAAAATGTCTGTGGAGGATTTTTAACTCTCTGCTTCCTTTGACGAGCGTGAGTCTCTGGCACAGTAACACACAGCAGAGTCCTCTGGCTTTAAGTTGGACAGTCTCACATACACCATGCTGTTGCTATCATCTCTACTGATTTCTACACAGCCTCTTACACTGCTGGCAGAAGTGTTTCTTGTGGCAGCAGAGAGGCCTCTCCTTGTCCATTCCACAGCTTTTCCTGCAGGTTGTCTTATTTTGAACTTTTAAAGTTTTCAGTATTCAGGTTGTGGCAGTTTAAAGCCACAGACATACAGAGAAACTTGGAGCCTCCAGAGGATTTTATCTACATGGGAACTGAAACCTGTGTGACGATATGCAATCACAAAAATAGCTGTATTGCACAGGAAGATGTCTGCTGGATTATCTGTTAAAATGTATCTATGAAAGTGCTCTTTTATACCATGAAGAAGAGTAAAATAAACAGTAGTCAATAAGGACAGTTAACAAGTGTACAGCTGAATTATAGTTCAAACATCCATTTATTCTCTCACTCCATAGTCATTGGACATTGTTGTTTTGACCCCACTCCAAACTCCTGCAAACTATAACAAGTAAAAAGACTTGTACATCTCAGGTTAGACAATTAGCAAAACCATTAAACTGCTGCACAAATGCTGTTTATGGTTCATTTGTTCAGCTGCTGTCTTCTCTGAGGAGCTGTTTTAATGATGTTCTGTTGTGGAATAAGCAAGATATGACCATTTAGTAATATAATTTCCACAGTCAGATCTGTGTTAAGAAATATTTTTCTACTCAAACATTGGTGGCTCTCTTAAAGTGTTGATTGTAATCTGTAAATTACTTTAAGAACTTTGAGTCAGGACATAATTTTGGTAAGAATGAGCACTGCAGGTTTTTGTACAGCTGCTCAACCAACTCCAGTCACTGTGTGTCTCGAGCACAATAATAAACAGCAGAATCTTCAGTCTTCAGACTGTTCATCTGCAGATACAGCTGCTGTCTGCTGTTGTCTCTGGAGATGGTGAACCGGCCTTGAACTGACTGAGAGTAGTATTTGCTGTTACCACCAAGATCAGCAGCGATCCACTCCAGTCCTTTTCCAGGAGCCTGTCTGACCCAGTGCATCCAGTAACTACTAAGTGAAAATCCAGAGGCTGTACAGGTCAGTCTGTGAGATTCTCCAGGCCTTTTAATCACTGGTTCAGATTCTGTCAGAGTCTGACCATCAACACCTGTCAACATATAAGAGAACATAACATGAATTTAGTTGTTACACAAATGAGAACTATGTAAAGTCAAGATTAGTGAATCATCTTCACCTGCCCAGCAGATAGTTAAAAGCAGCAGTCCTGTCCTATAGTCCATCATGTTAAACTGTGTGTCCACTGTTCTCTGTCCTCCTCTCTGCAGTCAGATAAGTAGAGGTGGAAGATATCTGAGTTTTGCATTGACTCCTCCTCACAGAAGAGGTTACAACTGGGCTTGACATTCAGTTTTGCCCTAGCCATAGTGTAACCCTCTAGAATAAGCTTGTATAGCTAATAGATGGATAGGTGCAACATGAAGGTTCATTGTACAGTTAAGGTTTGTCTGACATGTTTCAATTAAACTGGTCTAAATGCCTTAAATGCCACGTTTCTGTCAGAGAAGAAGAAATCATGCTTGAGGTCTCCTCACTCTCTGTCACAGATGGTTATTGAGTCCTCTAAACACACACTCTTTGGTTTATAGACAGTAATGCTGAAAAGGCAGGGCAGCACTGTTCCCAGTGTTGTGCAGGCACAATGCAGGTACACTGTGGTACAATTATTCAAGTCCATTGTTTTTACCCTGGAACATTATGAATCTTATAATGATTGGACCGTCTCTATCGGGGTCAATTTACAGGTTATTTCCAAACTGTCTGAGGAAATTTCTCTTCTTTCAAAACTACCTTCATTAGAGTCTCTGAACCCATTGGATATTGGTCTGACAGCAATAACGGCCAATATCCCAGGAGATCAGGTGAAGCAAGCAGATATGCGGCACACAGACTTCCTCGTCCGTATGCCAGTCATTTTGGCTAATATCTGTAAACAGGTTTCCAAGAGCAAACAACGACAAATTACCGAGTGCTCACAGGTGAGAGGTAGTGGACTCCAGATGAGTGCCAGGTGCTCTTGAAGTTGAAAACAGTCAATTATAGAGAAACAAAAAAGCACAAAGCTTGCTTCAGGCACACCGACAGAGCCAAGGATATTATAAAATGCCTTTATTAATTAGGGCATGTCAATATAAAATAACTACGAAACGCCGACCAGTTTCGACCACACAGGGTCTTCGTCAGGGCGTGAAAGAGACAAACCGACTCAGGTGTGCTGATTACTATTAAAGGTAATCAGGCAATTTGACTCATAAGGCTACATAATACAAGCATATCATACATTCAAATATTTGGAAACAGACTGTCAGATAAGTAAATATACATGAGCACTAATGAGAAAATTAGGTCATATATAATCTTCAACACCCACAACATTATAAAGAATACATTTACAGAAAAGGTCTAAAATCTATCTCCTCATTGAGACCAGGATATACCAATGCGTCAAATTTAAAAATCCAAAATGTTTCTCTCTCTAATAATATATTAAGACGGTTTCCTCCTCTAATGGACTGTTCCACATATTCAATCCCCTCCACTTTTAGTAGGCTGTCATTATTATTATGAACATTATGAAAGTGGCGTGCCATAGGATAATCATTATTGTTGATTCTTATAGCATATTTATGTTCTGCCACTCTGTCTTTTACGCGTCTTTTTGTGCGCCCGATGTAAAAACAGCCACACGGGCAGCTAAGGCGGTACACTACATACGTGGAGTTACAGTTGATAAAGTGTGTATTTTTATATGTTTTCTTAGTTTTAAAATCTATAAATTCTTTCTGTTGTATGATATTGGAACAGTGATTACAGTTAGTTTGCATACATTTAAAAGTACCCTTAGGCCTCTTAAGCCAGCTGTCTCCCTTCTTTGCTGGGAGATAGCTGTGCATAAGCCTGTCTTTTATAGTAGGGGCTCTTTTATGACAAAAAATGGGAGGAGACTGAAAAACCTCTGAAAGAGAGGGGTCACTTCTGAGAATACCCCAATTTGAAGAAATAATCTTTTTAATCTGCTGAGCTTGTTTGCTGTAACGTGTAACAAAATAAACACCTGATGTATCTTTTTTCTTCTGTCTGTTGGACTGTTGTAGGAGATGGTGACGTCTGATGGAAGCTGCCTTGGTCTGGGCTGTAGAAATAGTAGTCTTGTTATATGATCTATCTAAAAAACGTTTAGTCATATGTAGGGACTGTGTATGGAAATCTGAATCTAGATCACATATTCTTCTTAATCTTTGAAATTGACCCAATGGGATATTATTTTTGAGGTGAAAGGGATGAAAAGACCCATAATGCAATACAGAATTACGGTCAGTGGGTTTTCTAAATAGTGTAGTATGTAATTTTTTGTCATCCCCTTTATAAATATTTAAATCCAAGAAGTTAATATTTTCTCTAGAGTTTTCCATAGACAATTTGATATTTTTATTTGTGTCATTGAGATAATGGTAAAAATAATATTTGAAATGTATGATATGCTTGTATTATGTAGCCTTATGAGTCAAATTGCCTGATTACCTTTAATAGTAATCAGCACACCTGAGTCGGTTTGTCTCTTTCACGCCCTGACGAAGACACTGTGTGGTCGAAACTGGTCGGCGTTTCGTAGTTATTTTATATTGACATGCCCTAATTAATAAAGGCATTTTATAATATCCTTGGCTCTGTCGGTGTGCCTGAAGCAAGCTTTGTGCTTTTTTGTTTTTCTGTAAACAGGTATTTGCATATGAATCTAGATAAACTGAGAAAGTAATATAACACAGAGTTCTCAGACAATAGTTGATGGTTTCTGAGGTTGCATTTCTGGCAATGCCATCCACCTCTGCACACTGACTGTTTTCCTGCCTCTCAAACATGATTGGTCAATACTGCTCAGACTACACACGGACAACAGCCTGACACAAGAACATGTCCAATACCCAAACTTGTCCTGTTGCCTACAGATTCTGTATACATATGTAGATCTGTTTACTGAGATTAAATGAGCTATAATAAATGATAGTGACGAGTAAATTGTGTCTGTGAGTCGTAAAAATATGTTCTAATGGTACTGCATGTCTGTGCAGTATGTTGGATACATCCACACCATCCAACATGGTTGATGTTGAAGCTGAACTGATGTGAGCTCTTCTGTCCTCTCACTGATACACACAAACACACACTGAATCATTATAAAGATGAAATGTTCAGGTGTTTTTAGAGAAGGTAGAACTTGCATATCCAACACACTGTAGATTGTGAAAGAACCATCACCATGAAGTTGGCTAAACATTTTGATTCAGTCACTAACACAGTTCTGATTCAGATGATAAATGTATGTTTTTGCAAAAAACGATATCAAGGAAGAGAAATTGGTTTTATTGGGAATAATTTCTACTGTCGTTGATCACAAACTTTTAAAATCTAGTTGTGAGCTGAATTTATTCTGTTACTTTAATGTTATTAACATACAATGCATTGTTATACTAGAGTATTTAGAATCCAAAGTCTGTTCCTCTCTGTACTGTAACAGTGACATGTGTTGAAATCATTAGTGGTCTGAGGGCTCCTCCTCTGGTGGCTTCATGTTACAAGTGTTCAGGCACTGAGGGGTTTTTGTTCAGGTCTACTGATGCTTTGTGTCACTGTGGCTCTCTGGCACAGTAATACACAGCAGTGTCTTCAGGCTGTACATTCTGTCCGTTTAGAGTCACTGTTTTCCTGGAAGAGTCTAAGCTGATACTGAACTTGTTCTTCAGTGAGTCTTTATAGTCTGTGCTCCCTCCAACACGACTACGTCCAATCCACTCCAGTCCTTTCCCTGCAGGCTGTCTGATCCAAGCTGTGTAGTAGCTGCCCACAGAATAAGAGACCTGACAGGTGATGGTCAGACGTTGACCTGGCTGCACAGTCACAGAGGCTGGCTGTGTCAACTGTTCACACTTCACACCTGTTAAAAAGAGAAAATGTTTTGTAAGAAATGATCAAATTAACAAAAGAAGAACTGTTGACTTTGACAAATCCAGAGAGACTCACATCCAGCTGCCAACAGCAGCAGCAGAGCTACAGAGAACATGGTTTATGTTGAAACTGACGTGCTGTGAACTCCACTGACAGCCTGATGTGATGTTTTTATAGCTGAGTAACAAGGAAGCTCACTGAGTTTGCATAGAATCAAACATATGAAGCATCAATGTTGGTCTAACTGGAGCCAATAGAAGAGTCTGTTCAGTGTTATTATATCTGCAGAGTGACAACAAATCACCTCTGCTTTACATTTGATCCATGTTCCAGCATTTGCATGCAACCATTGCTAACTTTGTTTTACTGTCAATATTTTGTATCATCTACTTACTGCGTTTATTAATTCATTTACTGGTTCACTTACTGTACTGACATGATTACTGTATTTGCTGTACACACACATAAAGTGACAGCAGCCAGAATCATGTCAATTAAATAGTATAAAAACTTCAGTCTGATGCGGCTGGTTTGAATAAATTCTTTTTAACAGTTTCAGTGTTTGTAGTTGTTGGAAAACAGCTGCTAAGGAACTGAAATGTTTCACAAACTGCAGTAAAATAAATATTTCAATGGCGGTGAAAACTTTGGTAGTTTTTACATTTCTGAGTTACTTTTTGTTTTAATCAACACTGATTACCTTTATCTGTGTGGTTGTGTCACATATATATGCACATTCCTTTATTGCAACAAACTGTCAGTATTGTCTCACATCTTTTCTGGATATTTCTCTGCAGACACAATAATAATTCTTTGATTATTCTATTAACACAATTTGAATATAAAAAACCTCCCTATATCTTTTATGTTGAGAAATAATATCCCTCAGTTTTCAGGACTTCATAATGCAGGGACAAAGATGAATTCATGGTTTCATACAGGAAATGTTTCTCATGGAAACTATAGGATATCAAAAGACATATAATACAGAATATAAGAATTAAAAACATGATGTAATGTATTTTAATGTAAATAATACTGATACTAATGATATAAACAAATTCATCATAAATTCTCAATGCTTGTGCAGCCTGGAAGATACTGTAGGTTTTTGTACAGCTGCTCAACCAACTCCAGTCACTGTGGCTCTCGAGCACAATAATAAACAGCAGAATCTTCAGTCTTCAGACTGTTCATCTGCAGATACACCTGCTGTCTGCTGTTGTCTCTGGAGATGGTGAACCGGCCTTTGACTGACTGAGAGTAGTATTTGCTGCCACTGCTACCACTGATTATGGCAATCCACTCCAGTCCTTTTTCAGGAGCCTGTCTGATCCAGTTCATAGCATAGCTGCTGAATGTGAACCCATGGGCTGTACAGGTCAGTCTGTGAGATTCTCCAGGCCTTTTAGTCACTGGTTCAGATTCTGTCAGAGTCTGACCATCAACACCTGTCAAGACAAAAACAAAAGGGTGAAATATGTTGGTCACACAAATAAAAACTGTGTCAAGTCAAGATGAGGTAAAATCTTCACCTGCCCAGCAGATAGTTAAAAGCAGCAGTCCTGTCCTATAGTCCATCATGTTAAACTGTGTGTCCACTGTTCTCTGTCCTCCTCTCTGCAGTCAGATAAGTAGAGGTGGAAGATATCTGAGTTTTGCATTGACTCCTCCTCACAGAGAGGAAACAACTGAAATGAACAAGAATCTCAGCTTGTTACAGGTGGATGTACAGGAGGATTTTAATTGTGTAAAATGTCAATTTAAATTTAATATTAACAATCAGCATTAACATATAACTCAACAGACTATTGATCCACAGGACCTGACTATGATAACAAGTCAGACTGAGAATCTCACATCAACCTGGGCCAATCTCCACACATTCACAAAAGACCACATAGAATACACTGTAATTGTTATGTTGATTTTTTTATGTTACTGTTTATGCTAATGGAATATCTTTTCATTTTAAAACAAACAACAGGTTCAAAATTATCAGAAATAGTAATGACAAACATTAAGTTGTCAATTTCAAGGGTCAGTAAATTGCACTTGCCAAAGTAACTAAGGCAACGGGAACAAACACACTATTGAATTTATGAAAATATTTTAGCTGAATTTATTTCATTACTTATAGGTTTAATGCTTAAGAATAAATAAATAAAAACTGTATGCATTATGTAACTGAGTTTTCATTGTGAAATTACATACAATAATGTATCAGTGATTGAAACCTCCAGGTATTTAAATGGCTGTAACAGTGAGCTGGTGTTGAAATCATTAGTGTCAGTATTAGTACACAGTGTGTTGGTGATGTTGAACTGAAGCTTTGACTTGTTTTGACATGTTGAGTTTTTGTACAGTGTTGCTGCTTCCTGTGTCACTGTGGCTGTCGAGCACAATAATAAACAGCAGAATCTTCAGTCTTCAGACTGTTCATCTGCAGATACACCTGCTTTCTGCTGTTGTCTCTGGAGATGGTGAACCGGCCTTTGACTGACTGAGAGTAGTAGATGCTGCTACTGTCACTGCTAATATAAGCGACCCACTCCAGTCCTTTTCTAGGAGCCTGTCTGATCCAAGCATTCCAGTAATCGCTGCTGAACCCAGAATATGTGCAGGTCAGTGTGTGGGATTCTCCAGGCCTTTTAATCGCTGGTTCAGACTCAGTCAGTGTTTGACCCTCAGTACCTACAGACATTTAAACAGCTCATCAGTTACTGTAATGCAGCCATATTGTATTTGTACCAGGAGGTTTGTCAGAAAAACAATAACAGTTCTTACCTGCCCAGTTAATTGACAGGATGAGAAAAACAACCCAGTAATCAGGTGTGATCATTGTAAAAGCCAGGTGTCTCTGTCCAGTCTACAGTGTGTATGTCAGTGATTTAGTGTCTGTCCTTCACTCTGCAACACATATGTAGAGATGGAAGAGGTCAGAGTTTTGCATTGACTCCTCCTCAAAGACAAACACATCACATCTCTGGATAAGATATGATTTAGATCATTCTTTCATATTAAGATTTTAATGATGAAGATTCTTTTCAATTGATTCAATGGAAATGTTTCAACTCAAAACAGATGTATTTATTTATTCTCCTCAGCAGCTTTTGTTGGACCATTTAAGTATTGGAAAAATGATGCACAGACATGACCACATATATTTTTAACACCTGATTTAAAACAATCAGTCATGGAAACATTATGAACCATAACTGCTGTAGAAAATACTATGTTAAATATCACACTAAGAAACAGAAGTAACAAAGCACAACATCAGCTGTTGTTTTCATAGTGTGAATCTACTGTATGTGTGTGTGGAGCATAAACTCTCTGAATAAAGTGTGGAGACACTGTCATATGCTCCTTAGTGTCATTTGACTTCTTATCTTCTACTGCCACCTGTTGGTGTTTGTAAAAATGTCTGTGGAGGATTTTTAACTCTCTGCTTCCTTTGACGAGCGTGAGTCTCTGGCACAGTAACACACAGCAGAGTCCTCTGGCTTTAAGTTGGACAGTCTCACATACACCATGCTGTTGCTATCATCTCTACTGATTTCTACACAGCCTCTTACACTTCTGGCAGAAGTGTTTCTTGTGGCAGCAGAGAGGCCTCTCCTCGTCCGTTCCAAAACTTTTCCTGCAGGTTGTCTGATCCAGTTCACAGCGTGCAGCTAAATGTGAAGACATTTGAATAACTGTTAAAATTCATACATTCTTAAATACTTAAAAAAAACCATCTGATTATAATTTCAAGATTAATCAATCAGTTGTTTGTTTATATATTAATTTAATAATGCAGCAGACACAAATGAAGTGGAAGCAAGATCATCCAAATAAATATTTTAGTTTGCTGCAGCTGGTTGAAGGCTGTATTATTTTTAACTTTTAAAGGTTTCAGTATTCAGGTTGTGGCAGTTTAAAGCCACAGACATACAGAGAAACTTGGAGCCTCCAGAGGATTTTAGCTACATGGGAACTAAAACCTGTGTGACGATATGCAATCACAAAAATAGCTGTATTGCACAGGAAGATATCTGCTGGATTATCTGTTAAAAATGTATCTATGAAAGTGCTCTTTTATATCATGAAGAAGAGTAAAATAAACAGTAGACAATAAGGACAGTTAACGAGTGTACAGCTGAATTATAGTTCAAACATCCATTTATTCTCTCACTCCATAGTCATTGGACATTGTTGTTTTGACCCCACTCCAAACTCCTGCAAACTATAACA
This sequence comes from Epinephelus lanceolatus, assembly GCF_041903045.1. Classification (NCBI taxonomy): domain Eukaryota; kingdom Metazoa; phylum Chordata; class Actinopteri; order Perciformes; family Serranidae; genus Epinephelus; species Epinephelus lanceolatus. Next base: position 30,198,127 of record NC_135751.1, read on the forward strand.
AGTACAAAGACTTGTAAATCTCAGGTTAGACAATTATGTGACGACATGACGATTTAGTAATATAATTTCCACAGTCAGATCTGTGTTAAGAAATATTTTTCTTCAAAAAAATGAGTGGCTTGCACAAAATGTTGACTGTAATCTGTAGGTTTCTTGAACAACTTTGAGTCTGGACATAATTTTGGTAAGAATGAGCACTGCAGGTTTTTGTACAGCTGCTCAACCAACTCCAGTCACTGTGGCTGTCGAGCACAATAATAAACAGCAGAATCTTCAGTCTTCAGACTGTTCATCTGCAGATACACCTGCTGTCTGCTGTTGTCTCTGGAGATGGTGAACCGGCCTTGAACTGACTGAGAGTAGAAGATGTTGCTACTATCATAAATAGCGGCAACCCACTCCAGTCCTTTTCCAGGAGCCTGTCTGACCCAGTGCATGAAGTAGCCACTGATGTCTAATCCAGAGGCTGTACAGGTCAGTCTGTGAGATTCTCCAGGCCTTTTAATCACTGGTTCAGACTGAGTCAGAGTCTGACCATCAACACCTGTCAAGATATAAAAACATTTCACATGAATTTAGTTGTAACACAATTAAGAACAATGTCAAGTCAAGATGAGGTAAAATCTTCACCTGCCCAGCAGATAGTTAAAAGCAGCAGTCCTGTCCTATAGTCCATCATGTTAAACTGTGTGTCCACTGTTCTCTGTCCTCCTCTCTGCAGTCAGATAAGTAGAGGTGGAAGATATCTGAGTTTTGCATTGACTCCTCCTCACAGGGAGGAAACAGCTGATTGGACTCCTCTTTGATCGAGATGGACAGAATGTTTAGTGACCAAGAAATGTTCACACAAGTTTGTAGATTAAAAAATGTTTTTTTTTTGTGTTTGAAATGGAGTAACTTGATCATCAACATTACCACAACAATAATGTAAAAGCAACCATTATTGAAGCAGTGATGCACAGCACGCCTGGATCTGGCATTGTGACAGATTTATGGTTATTTCATGGCAGAAAGGTTGGTAACAGGTGATCATTAGGAGGAGGACATTAATATCTGGCACATTAAGAGCTGAAAACAATTAAGTAAAAACAATCACTTCTTTCCTTCTCTGTCATTTCTTCCTCTTTATAGATGTCACTAGGATAAGTGTTAAAGCCAGATCTTGTCTGCACTCTAGAGTTTTAAAACAGGAATGGTAGATACTTTTAACATTCAAGAAAGGTTAGAGAGTTGTTTAAAGCCCTGTGCTCCTCACAGCAGAAGATGCATGTTGTAACACATGTTTAGAGGACTAACATTTTAATTATTGTTCATCATTACAGCTCTGAACTTCTTTTATTAGCTTTGGATATTTGAAAATAAAAAACATCAAGCATTTTATTCTTGTTTATTTACACCTCTTTTTATGTGAGGTAGTTGTTGTCTATCAGCAGCAGACAAACAGAAGCTGCCTGAAGTCAACAGAATAACATGAGCCAGCCTACCTCGACAAAGAGCAAAGCCACACCAGGCAAAGGCTACAAATAATAAACTCCAGGCAAATATAGTGAGGCAAATAGGTGCGTAAAACTATATCAGTTGTTCACTTACAAATTAGGAGAGTTGCTGATGGTGTCATTGTGGTGTCTTTCTACCAGAGCTGGCAAAATGTGAAACACTAAGCAACTGAAAACTTTCCTAACACAGTCATGATTAGTTTATTAGAGGGAACCTTTTTTAACTTACTTAATTTACTATACTTTTGTTCACTAAAATACTACTGCTACTTATCATTATTATAAGCTGTTGTTGTTGTTGTTGTTGTTGTTGTTGTTGTATGTATCACTTTACACCAATAAAAGAAGAGCATGTATACACATTTTAAAGTAAACTATTTCAGGGACAAACTGCCAATAACATTCTTTATGTATATCTCTCATTATCAGCATGTGTGTGTGGTTGAGTCACATGGTTGCTGGGTATTTGTGCAGGTCTGTTGGTGGTTTGTATCACTGTGGGCCGACACACACAGTAATACACAGCTGTGTCCTCAGGCTGCAGATTCTGTCCTGTTAATGTCACTGAGCTTGTAGAAGTGCGTGTGTGGTAAAGGAACTTGTTCTTCAGAGCATTATTTTGGTAAACGCTTCCTCCACCCCACCGATGTATAATCCAGTCCATTGGTTTTCCTTCACGCTGTCTGATCCAACCTGTTGCATAGCTGTCATCAGTCAAAGAATAACCAGAGACCTGACAGGTGATGGTCAAAGACTGTCCAGGCTGCACAACCATTGAGTCTGGCTGGATGAGATCAATACTGTTCACACCTGTGGAAAGACAAATCAACATTATCTCCATCATTCATCTGACTATTCAGTGTTTCTAATGTGTTTATTAGTGTGAATCCACTGAAAGCTCCTCACAGGATCCAGCTGCCAGCAGCAGTATCAGAGCTACAGAGAACATGGTTGATGTTGAAGCTGAACTGATGTGAGCTCTTCTGTCCTCTCACTGACACACACACACTTCACTTCTTTATGAGGCAACACACAAGGAGGTCAGAATTTACATATAGTAAAACAGTGGACTGGAGGGGCTGTTCCTCAACTCTAATGTCATATGGTTTTTGTGATTCAGAAAACATGGACGGAATAATTTGATAATAAAAATGAAATTGTCTGTGAGATGCAGTATAGTCTGGAGTTTTCCAAAAATGTGAATGCAGCTTCTAAAAGTCACAAGTTTCACAGTGGGTGAGCCAAATGCACATAAACTCAGTTCAGTCAGCTGAGTGTGCAGAGATATTTTATATAACTTTCCAGAAATTGTGGAGTGATGTCACGTCTGCTCTACTTGCTGAGACATCACTCTGCTTTGTCTGTGTCTGTCTCTAACTGAAGTGGCGGCTGGTTTGATCATGGAGGAGTGAGTGACAGCTAACTTGACTCAGTCTTTTTCTCGGTCAGCCAAACTGTGTTAAATTCTGTTCTCTTGTGCTTCTTGGGTCGTCCACAGGCAGTGTCTGATGTTTCTGCATCAAGCTAGCTGTCACTGGCATCTCTGTGGACAAACCAGCTGCCTCTGTAACCTGACCTGTAAATGCATCAAAACAGCCCATGCAGCATACACATATGACAAGGCCCACTTTTTTAAATAAGCTAACACAGTGTAAATACATTTATGGAAGTCAGATTAAACAGATTGGACACTTTGCATTGTTGATGAAAACAAACTTTTTTGTAATTTCACTATTGAGTTGTCTAAAGACTATTGATGTAGTCACTGATGGAATCATGATTCTAAAATTAACTGCATGTTATCAGTTGAATTTATTCCATCACTGGTGATGTCAGAGTATTAAGATTAATGAAAACAGCTGCTGTTACAGGTAATGAAGAAGGATTTATAAAACCTAAAGTCTGTTTCTCTCTGTACTGTAACAGTGAGCTGGTGTTGAAATCATTAGTGGTCTGAGGGCTCCTCCTCTGGTGGCTTCATGTTACAAGTGTTCAGGCACTGAGGGGTTTTTGTTCAGGTCTACTGATGCTTTGTGTCACTGTGGCTCTCTGGCACAGTAATACACAGCAGTGTCTTCAGGCTGCACATTCTGTCCGTTTAGAGTCACTGTCTTGCTGGAAGAGTCTAAGCTGATACTGAACTTGTTCTTCAGTGAATCTTTGACGGAGCTGTCACTACTGATCCACTCCAGTCCTTTCCCTGCAGGCTGTCTGATCCAAGCTGTGTAGTAGTTGCTAAGAGAATAAGAGACCTGACAGGTGATGGTCAGACGTTGACCTGGCTGCACAGTCACAGAGGCTGGCTGTGTCAACTGTTCACACTTCACACCTGTTAAAAAGAGAAAATGTTTGGTAACAAATGATCACATTAACAAAAGAAGAACTGTTGACGCTGACAAATCCAGAGAGACTCACATCCAGCTGCCAACAGCAGCAGCAGAGCTACAGAGAACATGGTTTATGTTGAAACTGACGTGCTGTGAACTCCACTGACAGCCTGATGTGATGTTTTTATAGCTGAGTAACAAGGAAGCTCACTGAGTTTGCATAGAATCAAACATATGAAGCATCAATGTTGGTCTAACTGGAGCCAATAGAAGAGTCTGTTCAGTGTTATTATATCTGCAGAGTGACAACAAATCACCTCTGCTTTACACAGTGATGTAACTTTATTACACACTGAACAGTAACATTTAGAAAATGTCCCTGCCTTTACATAAATTAAACAACTGTTAACTTTGTTTAAGCCTACTGTAAACTATCAGTGCCTAAATGTGTTGCATTAACATGTATTTACTACATACAGCACTTATTGATCCAATAATTTACATACATACTGTACTTAATTAATTTCATGAAATTAACTGCAACATTGTTTTTATTATCACATACTTTGACTCACTTTAGGTTCCACATAACTTTATTGTGTCTTATTTTGTAAAATGTAAAGTATTTGCAGTAGTTTAATTTCAGCCACCAGATTATTGTGCTGTCTTTGGCCATTTTATGAACGAGTGATGTTTATTGTGTGTGTTAGGGGTTTTTATATGTTTAATGATTTGTAATAGTATTTCTCAAGAACACTTGTTTGAATTGATATAGTGCAGGTTCAGATATTATCGTTTTATTTATGACATATTTGTTATGTAAAACATAAAGTACAAAACCTCAGATATAACATTATACAGAAAATACAGCATTACAATTTATAGAAATACTAAAAAAATACTTAATGCTTAGGCTCTAACAGCCTGAAAGAAGAAGTGCACTGTAGGTTTTTGTACAGCTGCTCAACCAACTCCAGTCACTGTGGCGATCGAGCACAATAATAAAAAGCAGAATCTTCAGTCTTCAGACTGTTCATCTACAGATACACCTGCTGTCTGCTGTTGTCTCTGGAGATGGTGAACCGGCCTTTGACTGACTGAGAGTAGTATTTGCTGCTACCACCACCATCAGCAGCGATCCACTCCAGTCCTTTTCCAGGAGCCTGTCTGACCCAGGCCATGTAGTAGTTATCAAAGTCCAATCCAGAGGCTGTACAGGTCAGTCTGTGAGATTCTCCAGGCCTTTTAATCACTGGTTCAGATTCTGTCAGAGTCTGACCATCAACACCTGCCAAGACAAAACAAAAGTGTGAAATATGTCAGTCACACAATTAAGAACTATGTCTAATCAAGATGAGGTAAAATCTTCACCTGCCCAGCAGATAGTTAAAAGCAGCAGTCCTGTCCTATAGTCCATCATGTTAAACTGTGTGTCCACTGTTCTCTGTCCTCCTCTCTGCAGTCAGATAAGTAGAGATGGAAGATATCTGAGTTTTGCATTGACTCCTCCTTTTTAAACGTGGAGTGTCTTCTGTTTGATCTCTCCCCAAAATGTATTTGATTATATGAATTTCCTGTGTCCGACATATTTTTTATTCATTTTTTATCTTTTTATAAAGAATCATCTCAATGTTTCTCCTGCAGGTTGATTATTTTTTCTTTTGATTTTGCGCACCGTAATAAGAACAGAATTTTTAAACATTTCTTTGAGGGAAATTCTGACATCCAACACTTGAAAGTCGTTTGCTGTGTTTCTGTTTTGTTTGGGATATTTTCCTTTTTTTCTTTTTTGTGTGTTGTTTTGTTTGTTTAAATGAATCAAAATGAAGACAAATGTTCACGTGTTGTTCTTCATCACACACAAAGAGAAGGTGGAACTTATATATCTGACAAACACAATTTAGATTGGCAATGAAAACACACTTTTCTGTATGTTGAATAATTAACACTGCTATGAAGTTGGCTAAATACTGAGCCAGTCACTAACACAGTTATAATTCTAATATCAACTTAAAATAACTAAAAATGATGATATTATGGAAGAAAACTGACTTTTGACCGATTCATTTCTAAAATAGTTAGATGATGAGCTTTAAAACTAAGTTCAGTTGTGACCTTAATTTGTCATCACTTAAAAGGTTATTTATATAATGCTGCATCAGTTCTTGTGATTGTGATGTCAGAATATCTAAAATGATTTAAATAAGAACTGTATATAAAATCTTCAGTCTGTTTCTCTCTGTACTGTAACAGTGAGCTGGTGTTGAAATCATTAGTGGTCTGAGGGCTCCTCCTCTGGTGGCTTCATGTTACAAGTGTTCAGGCACTGAGGGGTTTTTGTTCAGGTCTACTGATGCTTTGTGTCACTGTGGCTCTCTGGCACAGTAATACACAGCAGTGTCTTCAGGCTGCACATTCTGTCCGTTTAGAGTCACTGTCTTGCTGGAAGAGTCTAAGCTGATACTGAACTTGTTCTTCAGTGAATCTTTGTAGTATGAAGCACCGGTGCCTTTCAATCCAATCCACTCCAGTCCTTTCCCTGCAGGCTGTCTGATCCAAGCTGTCCAGTAGCCAAGAGAATAAGAAACCTGACAGGTGATGGTCAGACGTTGACCTGGCTGCACAGTCACAGAGGCTGGCTGTGTCAACTGTTCACACTTCACACCTGTTAAAAAGAAAAAATATTTTGTAACAGATTAAGAAGTTATAGAGCAAAAGAAGAACTGTTGACTTTGACAAATCCAGAGAGACTCACATCCAGCTGCCAACAGCAGCAGCAGAGCTACAGAGAACATGGTTTATGTTGAAACTGACGTGCTGTGAACTCCACTGACAGCCTGATGTGATGTTTTTATAGCTGAGTAACAAGGAAGCTCACTGAGTTTGCATAGAATCAAATGTGTGGTGAATGAGTGTGGATCAGACTGGAGCTATTTAGAGGAACCTGTTGTTATTATTAATATTTATTTTTTTTTATTTATTCTCCAGAATAAAACACCACAGTGTCTTTAGATAAGCTGCTGTGATTCAGCTTGGAATCTTGATTCAACTTTATCAGGATTTATTTTTCAGAACCTGCTTTTGTATAATTAACATCTGGAGCTTTTTCAGTTCATTGTTGCACTGACACTTTTTAAAATCTTGTTTTTATGATGAATATTCATAAACAAAACAAAAAATACTTAAAATTTATATTTCAACAGTTAATTAATGATGGATATTTCATAAACAACTCAAAGCAATTAAACCAGTCCAAAAACTGCATTTCTGTTTTTGCTGTAAATCATGTTATTTAGACCTAAATGTATATTGAGATCATTTTGATGAGTGCTAGTGGAGGATTTGTGTTATTAATAAAGTCTTTAAGATTTATATTCCTGGTATTTATATACGTGGACAACCTTCAGCACCAGTTGAAACCAACAGAGCCATCATCAAGAGTGTTAGTTTTCTTTAAGCCATGTTCACAGTGTGTTTATGTTTCCAAATCCATGGATCCCCTTTTTAAATATGATGTTAACTGGATTCCTGTGAGAATTTGTTTACAGTAAGCTCCTCCTACATCACATTCTGCTTTCAAAGTCAAATTCAAGTCTCTGAACACATTTAACATGAAATAAAACATCATTTAAAAAATCCAGATGTTAAATGAATATAAAATTTGAAGCAGTTGTATTTACAAAATTCTAAAAGGGGAGAAAAGTAATGTGTTTATATTTGTGTTTTTATTTCATTTTTTTTTACTTGAAACTTGAAGTTAATTTATGTAACATATCCATGGTCTACAGAAACATTCTCCTGGTGACTGGGCTGGTCACTGAATAAGCAAGATATCCCTATTTAATAATATGATTTATACACTCAGATCTGTGTTCACAAAGTGTTTGGTGTAACTGTATTGCATTATTTTATTGCAGGACTCCAAGTAAGGACACGCTTTAGCAGCATTATGGGATTTTGTACAGCTGCTCAACCAACTCCAGTCACTGTGTGTTTCGAGCACAATAATAAACAGCAGAATCTTCAGTCTTCAGACTGTTCATCTGCAGATACACCTGCTGTCTGCTGTTGTCTCTGGAGATGGTGAACCGGCCTTGAACTGACTGAGAGTAGTATTGACTGCCAGCACCATCAGCAGAGATCCACTTCAGTCCTTTTCCAGGAGCCTGTCTGACCCAGTGCATCCAGTAGCCACTGAGTGGAAATCCAGAGGCTGTACAGGTCAGTCTGTGAGATTCTCCAGGCCTTTTAATCACTGGTTCAGACTCTGTCAGAGTCTGACCATCAACACCTGTCAAGACAAGCAAGAAAATAGTGATTTCCTGTAAGTTGGTCACCTTTTCAAGAAAGATTTTACTTAAGATCTGATGACATTTTCACCTGTCCAGCAGATAGTTAAAAGCAGCAGTCCTGTCCTATAGTCCATCATGTTAAACTGTGTGTCCACTGTTCTCTGTCCTCCTCTCTGCAGTCAGATAAGTAGAGGTGGAAGATATCTGAGTTTTGCATTGACTCCTCCTCACAGGGAGGAAACAACTGAAATGGACAAGAATCTCAGCTTGTTACAGGTGGATGTACAGGAGAATTTTAATTGTGTAAAATGTCAATTTTGTTATATTAACATATAACTCAACAGACTATTGATCCATAGGACCTGACTATGATAACAAGTCAGATTGAAAATCTAATATCAACCTGGGCCAATCTCCACACATTGACAAAAGAAAAGATTTTTTTTCTGCTTACTGTTTATGCTAATGGCATATCTTTTAATTTAATTACAAACATCTGTTTTAAAGTCATGAAAATCCTAAAGTTATCAATTCCAAGGGTCAGTAAATTGCACTTACAGGATAGCTACAATACACAATTAAATTTCTGAAGATATCTCAGCTGAATTTATTTCACTCAGAAGTTTAATGCTTAAAAATAAATAAATAAATAAATAAATAAATAAATGTATGCATTATGTAAGTTTTCATTGTGAAATTACATACAATAATGTATCAGTGACTGAAACCTCCAGGTATTTAAATGGCTGTAACAGTGAGCTGGTGTTGAAATCATTAGTGGTCTGAGGGCTCCTCCTCTGGTGGCTTCATGTTACAAGTGTTCAGGCACTGAGGGGTTTTTGTTCAGGTCTACTGATGCTTTGTGTCACTGTGGCTCTCTGGCACAGTAATACACAGCAGTGTCTTCAGGCTGCACATTCTGTCCGTTTAGAGTCACTGTCTTGCTGGAAGAGTCTAAGCTGATACTGAACTTGTTCTTCAGTGAATCTTTGACGGAGCTGTCACTACTGATCCACTCCAGTCCTTTCCCTGCAGGCTGTCTGATCCAAGCTGTGTAGTAGCTGCTAAGAGAATAAGAGACCTGACAGGTGATGGTCAGACGTTGACCTGGCTGCACAGTCACAGAGGCTGGCTGTGTCAACTGTTCACACTTCACACCTGTTAAAAAGAAAAAATGTTTGGTAACAAATGATCACATTAACAAAAGAAGAACTGTTGACGCTGACAAATCCAGAGAGACTCACATCCAGCTGCCAACAGCAGCAGCAGAGCTACAGAGAACATGGTTTATGTTGAAACTGACGTGCTGTGAACTCCACTGACAGCCTGATGTGATGTTTTTATAGCTGAGTAACAAGGAAGCTCACTGAGTTTGCATAGAATCAAACATATGAAGCATCAATCTTGGTCTAACTGGAGCCAATAGAAGAGTCTGTTCAGTGTTATTATATCTGCACTGTAAAAATATGCCTGGGAATCACTGCATTAAATATGATTTCAATTTCATTACACACTAAATTGTAACATTTTAAACAATGACACCACATTTATAGAAATGAAACAACTTTGTTGCTGCTGCAAACAACTAATGCTTAATTGGACAGTATTGATATCAATTCAATATCAGAACATTATGTTAAGTCCTCTATATGATAGTAAACAGCAATAAGCATTATTATTGTCATTAATGTGAATATTAACATAAAAACACATTCATTAAGATCAGCACTGAGCAATTTGACACAACACAATCTATGTGGGATTCAAGTAAATTAAAATTAAATATGCTGTCATCACTCATCTCCACTTTATAGATCACTGCTGTCATCTTTCAGAAATTATTTTAATCAGACTTCAGAAATGTACCTATTGATGTACAATAGAGAAATATGAACTCTCCATGGTTTGAGTATCAGTCAGTTAAGGTCAATGAGAACAGCAGATCTGAGTGTCTCCTTTAAGTCACAGAAGATACAGAAACTTGACACTGACTGCCCTCTGGTGATTTTATGAAGGAAAAGCAACATTATTTTTCATTCATATTATGACTCATTGTGTCTTCATTTATAGAAATGTAAAGTTTTTGTGCCATGTTGTTGTGCTTTCTTTGGCCCTTTTAAGAACAAGTGCTTTTTGAGTTTTTTCTGTATTTAATATTTAGAATAAATCTTCATCAGGAACAGTTTTTAGGGCTTTATATACTACAGGGACAAAGGTAATGTGTTCTTATATTTGTGATGTAAACAACATGTAAAAAAATAATGTGAACAATAAAATGAAATAGTTAATATAAGTACTAAAAAGGTATTTCATGCTTGGGCTCTACCAGCTTGAAAGAAGTGGTGTAGGTTTTTGTACAGCTGTTCAACCAACTCCAGTCACTGTGGCTCTCAAGCACAATAATAAACAGCAGAATCTTCAGTCTTCAGACTGTTCATCTGCAGATACAGCTGCTTTCTGCTGTTGTCTCTGGAGATGGTGAACTGGCCTTGAACTGACTGACAGTAGTAGATGCTGCCACTACCACTACTGATAAGAGCAACCCACTCCAGTCCTTTTCCAGGAGCCTGTCTGACCCAGGCCATCCAGTAGTTATCAAAGTGCAACCCAGAGGCTGTACAGGTCAGTCTGTGAGATTCTCCAGGCCTTTTAACCACTGGTTGGTTGAGACTGAGTCGGAGTCTGACCATCAACACCTGTTGAGACAAAAAAGATATGCATGCCATGGGTAACGTTGGTAGCACAAATAGTGATATGCCAGATTAACATCAGGTAAAATCTTCACCTGCCCAGCAGATAGTTAAAAGCAGCAGTCCTGTCCTATAGTCCATCATGTTAAACTGTGTGTCCACTGTTCTCTGTCCTCCTCTCTGCAGTCAGATAAGTAGAGGTGGAAGATATCTGAGTTTTGCACTGACTCCTCCTCACAGAGAGGAGACAGCTGATTGGATCTGATATTAAGTTTTTGTTTGATGAACATGTAATGTCAGTGAGCCCAGGTCAGGAGTGGGTTTTGCTAATGGATGGATGGCTGCAATATTAATTTTACATTCCCCTAAACTGGCATGCCTAAGACTTGTCTGACATATTTCAAATTAATTTGTCTTAAATGCTCTATATTTAGATCCCCAACCCTGTTTCTTTCAGAGAAGAAATCATACTTTAGGTTTCCTTACTCCCTGTCACTATATCAGTTACCCAAATCCTCTCTCCACATCACCTGTACTGCCCTCTCCTCACTTGAGTCATATCTCACAGACAGACAGCAATTCATCAGCATTAACAACTGGATCATTACCATGGCTGTTCTGTCCCAAGGTGTCCCTCAGGGCTCTGTGCTTGGTCCTCTCCTGTTCATCCTCTACATGTTTTCCCCTCTATAATACCATCTGTCTTCATGGTGTCCACTTAAACTTCACTGCTCATGATGTCACACTCTACATATGTACTATATTCACCATCACTGCAACTCTCTGCACCCTGACCAACTGCCTCACCCAAATCAAGTGATGGATGCAGGCCATATTTATTTATTGTTGTCTTGTTTCCTCTTCAACACATACACTATATACATGCCACAACAATAACTGAAACATAAAACAATAAAATGAATATTGTATAAAGTATTTTTTTTACACATTAAATCTTTTTTTTTTAAAAGAAACTGAATGAATTACAGTAGACCATATACCTTAAAAAAACTCAAAAGTCCACATTTAGAGAAAAAAATCAGAGCTGTTGTAGCAACTCACAATGTAATAACGGCTTATAATGTAATAACTTAAATGTAATAAAAGTTCATAATGTAATAATCGGCTCATAATGTAATAAAATCATGAGCACATAACACAATAACGGTTTTGTGCATAATGTAATAACTTATTATTATCATAATTTTTACCTCTTAAATAAATAAAAAAAGCAAACGGCATGGGTTTCAGTGCATTATTAAACAAAATTTGTGAAAGCAAGAATTATTTAATATTAATTAACTCTCACATTTTATTATGTAAGATGTATAAAGTTGAGCCACTAGGTGGCACCCATGCTAGTTATTTTGGTGACATATGGTGATCATTTGACTCTACAAAGAGCATCTACCATATTCAATGTGCAGTTTATGATTGTATCAACACTGGGTGTGGATGCAACAGCAATAGTATCCCCACATGGTCACTATGATGAAAGTCTGCCATTGCTGATTCTAGGTCATTTTGCTGAAGGTCACAGGGACCATTATGTTAGCCATGATGGATCAGTCAGACCATTCATTCAAAGAATTCAGGAAACAGAGAAGCAGAGTGTGCTTGTTTATAATACTGGCTCTGATGCAGTTCCTGACTCTGACCACCATTCAAACCCTGACTCTGACCATCACTCTAACCCCCCAACAATCATGTATTATTTATGCATATTGTTTAGTTAAATTTATTTGGACTTATGTTTTTACTTGGGTGTCCTGACAGGCTGTGTTTACATTTTAAGAACTTTTGAGCTGGTTCATTGTTTGTGGTTCACACTCTTTTCATTCTTGCACAAGTTCCAAAATAAAGTAAATTGAATGAATATGTCATGCTGCTATCATGTACAATGCTTAAAGGTCTTTATTAAATTGGCATTAAGACCAACAATGAAATAACAGCAACTGGAAGGTCTTCATCAGGTTGTATGAAAGGAAAGAGTGTTCACTTATTATTGTGTCCTGCATTTATTGTAGCAACAGTAAACAAAAGAAAATGCTCTTTTAAGCTAAATGAACTGCAGTCCCCGTCCTTCCCTAATCCACCCGCTTCTCCTGCTGGCTTTTGAGTTGGTTACTGATGCGCCACCTATGTACAAATCATAATCAAACACAGACCTCTTCCCTTAGTGCATTCTCTTTGTCAGTGTGTGCAATTTTGACCTTTAAACAATTAGGCTTCTCTTCCTGTTTACGTTTGTGGCCCACCGCGTATTGGGGGTGGAGGTATATGGCATCTAAATTGGCCATTGCTCCACTACGTTTTGCAGAAATTGTGTGATCCTGCTGACAGACAGACAGAGAGACACAGAGGTGAAAGCATTTCCTTCCACCCCTGCAGGAATGGCAGAGGTAAAAATGATGATAATGCAACACTTTTCTCACAATATGAGCCATTATTACATTATGAGCTGTTATTACATTATGAGCGGCGCCAGTAAGGCTCATAATGCAATAAGTTATACATTATTACGTTATGCGCTCAAGATTTTATTACATAATGAGCCAATTATTACATCATGAACATTTATTACATTTAAGTTATTAAATTATGGGCCATTATTACATTATGAATTGCCTCTTGTGATCACTATCATTTGGTCTAAAAGGACATATTGTGTCAAGATCTTATTACAGTTTTAAGTGCATATTAAAAATCTCAGATCAGTCCACAGATGTTCACAATGATTTTACATAGTTTCTCATGACTGTGCTAAAGGTTTCAGTTCCTGAGTCTATTAATAACAGACTTGAGAGCTAACCGACTGTGAAATCACCAAATTTACATAACTGAATCAAACATGGGCTGTTGATTCCAGGTGCTGGGGAGATGATAAACATAACAACATATAACATAATTAATTAATTTTCTTAAATCTAAAATGTTTGGGGGAAAAGTACAGTTGTGAGTATTGGGTGTTAAATGTATATAGCCTGTGGTGAAACTTCAGCCAGTATGAACAATATCAAAATAATAAAGAGGAGGAGCAACATGAGTCATTATCTTTAAAAAAAGTATTTTCAAAAAGACACAAACCTCTTATAATTAAAATGAAAAAGGACGATTGTAATTACTTCCATAATACTTTGAATAGACCTGTACTTAATTCACACACTAGTGGCCGAGGCTATCATTCATCATACACATGACCACACTCCTCCAAGCACATAGTTGAACAGACAAATGATCTTGATTTACAAGAGGAGCCCACACTTCACTACCATACAGTAATGTCAGTTTGATTATAGATGTGAATATTGTGAGCCAGATTCTAACAGGTATATCTATGTTTGAAGACTTCTTTATAGCACAGGGCTCTCTGGGCTCAGTTCAGCTGTGTGTGGGTGGAGGGCTCAGTGGAAAAAAGGCTTCCAGACAACAAGAGAAAAGACAAACAGCCACAGAGAGGGAGAGCAGTTGATGAGTGTGCACAGCAGCAGATATGAATCTGTTCTCAGTGGTTATTAGAACTCATAAAAAAAACTGTTGACAGCCCATCAACACTTCCTCTCCTGCAGCAGACGGGCTGTGTGGGTTTCTGCTCTGCAGCCTTTCTCACAGTAAGAACACAATGACAGTTACAACCATCCACTCTGCTTAAAGAATCCAGATTCCAGGAACTTCAGTCACTCACTACAGTGTTCACATGGGAATAAGAACTAAACTACGGTTCAAAACAGCAGCATGTTCACAGTCACAGCACACCAAGAAATCAGCTCAACTTTTCTTAAATGCTGTTTCTGAAATCTTCTCAGAAATTTCTCTGTAAAAATACAATTTCAGGCAAGTTTGAAGTTTCAGAGTGTTTAAATCAGCATGAGAGGATTTTAACCATTGACTCCTCCACCGCAACATTTCCAAAAATAAGTGTTACATCTGTTATCATTGATCAGAGCCACAGAACACAAACCACTCAGACAGAAACATAAACCACGGAGACAAACAAGTCATCTTGTTGTTTCACCCCCTCAGAAAAACATCTCTATCTGTTTCTGAAGCAGAACTAGAGCGGCCATGTTGGTTCACCTCAGGATCATAGTGTGCATACATTTTTAACAGGTCAGTGCAAAAACAAGTTCAAATTCATCTCTTCATTATCTGACATTTTTAAATAAATACTCTTCATACATGACTTCATCACAAATATGTTTTCTACATGTCTAACTTTTGTATTTCTTTGTGAAGCATTTTGTGATTCTGTCTTGAAATGTGTTCATAAATATAAATCTTAATTCCCGTCTAATCAGTAACTATACCAATCCATTTCATCTTGATAAAACCGTAATAGTTAAGTGACATTTTATTGATTGATAAAAACAAACAGCTCCATTGTTTCAGCAACATTCAGACTTGAGGCCGACTGATGAAGCTGCTGTGTAATCATTTTATAGCAGTCGTAGCTTCAAAGCAGCTCGCTCTGCTGTTTGTTCATGTGTGTAAACAACAGTGTCATCAGCGTGAAGTTTTACATCCACACTGACACAATTATAAAAGGGGCTCAGCACTGAACCTGGTGGAACACCCACATCTACTGACTTGTATATAATAGCTGTGTGTATATATTGCTGATCTTTGTTTACCTTTGTTGTCCTTGTTTAGCTGCATGCTTATATTCATATATTCCTGTACATGTGGTCTTGGCGCTGTGTGAAAGTATATTTAGAACTACGTACAACCAGAGTCAAATGACTTGTAGGTGTCAACATACACGGCCAATGAAGCTGATTCTGTTTCTGATTATTTGCTATGAAGCCAAACTGGAATCCATAAAAACAAAGAGGTTTATAAAACACAGACACTTTGATTTTTCAGTTTATTGAGAATGTGTCACTGAAAGAATTTGACAAACCTGCCACACTCTGCAGAATGTATTAAAAAGAAACACAAGAACAGAAGAAATACTACAAACAATAAAATATCTGACAGACAGCTCATGATTCAGATTCAATTTCTGTCATTATACAAGTCAAATTTAAAAGTGGAAACAAACTGTATTAAAATAAGATGTCATAAGTAATATTTGTGAACACTGATCAAAGTGATAAATGAGATGAATTGATGAGATTTGATGGTGAGAAAAGGCGAGCAGAAAACAGTCAGTCAGCATGTGTGCAGTTGGTGGACGGTCCCTTGTTTCTGAGGATCATCAGCAGAGAGAGTCCACAGCAGTACGCCAGACTCTTCACTATCAGCACTGTGTACAGCACACAGAGCAGCTTCACCCTGCACTGAGACTTGAAGGACACTGACACTGACACTGACACACACGCACGCACACACACACACACACACACACACACACACACACACGTTGATCAGTATAACTTGGACTTTTCCAGACGGGACAACCAGCTTTACATGAAGACAGGGGTCAGCTACAATTTGAATGAAAGCTCAAAGGCCCTTATCAAATCCAACAAGTCAGGGCCCCAGCAAGCTTTTTAGGTGTGTAGCCAGGACAGTGACTTTAAATGTTGAAGTGAAAAAGGAAAGATTGGCATTGAAGGAGAGGCAGCAGGTGATCTTACAGTCAGCTTGCTGCAGAGCTGGCAGGTCTGTTGGCTCTCTCTCTGGAGGACAGGAGGCTGCTGGAGCTGGAACCTCTGAAAAAGAAAAGGAGTGAAATGTTTGGTGTCAGTGAGAAATGTCAGTCCTCTGCTCCTCTGCTCTCTTTGACAGCATCTCCACATGAAACTGAATCACTGCTGAACACAGTCACCAAGCCTTCATTACCTTGTTCTGTTTGGGCCTCCACTGTGCCCCCATGGTGCTGGACGGAGCAGCGGTATTTATATGTGCTGTTCTCTTGCTGACTGATCAGCAAGATGGCGGCGGTGTGTCCCAACTCTCTGAGCACCAGCTGCTCTCCCTCAGCAGGGAGCAGAGGTCCATTCTCTGCTTGTCTTTTCCAGGAGAAGCGGACCCGAGGAGGAAACATGCCTGAGGCCAGACACAGCAGGGAGCTCTTCCCCTCCAGGTGGGCTCTGGATGCTGCTGGGTACACGCTCACCACGGGCTTCACTACCTGTTCATCTGAAGTTTGACAGCAGCAACAAGCAGCACAGACACACATTCAAACAGTCAGCAGCAGCTTACAGCACTGCACTGCATTCAGTCTGATCCTGGAAACTACATGGACTCTGATCACTAAACTACTCATCAATACAGCACAAAGTTCACTACATATACTGGATTCACCTTCATATCAAACACACTGAGCAGCTACTGTCAGCATGTCTTCTATGGACACTGAAGAAACTATTCTTTATTTTAATGGACAAACTTCAGTCACTCTAATTTAACAAGAATTATTATAACATAAAAAAGTGTCACTTTTACCTCCAATAAAAAAGGAATAGTTTTCCTGTATTTTAAATAACTGACGGGTACATGAATACACATATTATACTTTACTACATATTTACCTTCACGTAAAACAAGAAACAATACATTTACCACCTTATACTTTACTCTGACCAATTTAAAAAATTGATATATAAATAATATATTTTTCCACAATTCATATTAATTTTCAACAATTTTAACAACACACAATCACTTGTGAAATACGAATAAAAAATGCTATGAAATGAAAATTAAGATGAAAACATACTGATCCTAAACGGAGTAACTTACAATATAATAAAGTATAAAAAATATAATATATGATTCCATATGGTATGATAATATAATATAATATAACATAATATAGTAAAGACATTTTCCTCCACAGAATTGACAGTTTTATTTGTCTATATTAAATATTTGATAAACAATTAACAATTATTTATCTTCACATAAAATACAAATTTCCCTTTATTGATTACAATATAAACACAACAGGTTTCACATTTACCAACGTAACAACTTTTAAATGTCAGTTTTTAGCTTCTTGTTAATATACAATTAACACAGCATGTCAGCGTGCACAACAGTCGTCTTTAAAAATAATACTCATTATGATATTATATAATATAGTTTTTTCCTTTTGAAATTAAATCAGCTGTATTTACTTATGCATACAATCTGCCAACATTTACCCTCCAAAGAATATTTGCTGTCATATATTTAAGATGACACTGGACATAATATATAGTTTTGATTTTGTGTGTATTTGTCTGTGTGTTTATGATCATATATCATCACAGATCAAATATCATTTAAATATTAAAACCACACTGTTGTGTCAAAAAGAATTAGTCAGTTTAAAACCTTTTTTGCCGTGTTGGGCATCGACGTTGTGGATTTTTTTTTTTTTTTCATTATAGTAATTTGTTTTTTTGTTGTTGTTTTTTTCATTTCAAATTAAAAACAACAGGTCGGTAGAGTTCATTTCAAAGTGTAACTTTAAAATATAAATACAAAGTCATATGAATTATAACAGCTAATCAATTGGCTGACAATATGACATAAAAATCATAAAAATAAATACAATACAATGATATACATATATAAAATATAAATACATATATACTGTGCGATGTAACCATAAATTGTAAATTACTGTAGCTTAATAAATGTCATGTCTTGATACTTTCTTTAAATGCCCTATTCATTTATTTAATATCGAACAATTTGGGTCTAATATATGATGAATAAAAATAATTAATTTTTCCCAAAAACATTTTTGTTATCTTTATAACCACCTGTAACTCTTAAATCAGGGTGATTGGAAATATAAAATGCTACTAGTTGTCGGAGGATTTGAACATTTCACACACTGAAATCCTAAATTGTTCTTACGTGCCTGGTTTATCTCAACAATCTTTTTAAATTATGTATTTAATATTAACTAATAAAGGAATAAATAATGACATATAATCCATATTCTAATAATGTTAACATAACGGATATCATCAAGTTAATACACAAACAACTTTGACACAAGATAAATGTATGTACTTGATTATGTCTTTCTTCAGTGTTTAGTTATTTAAGTGAAACACACACTGACCTGGTATTAATCTCACAAATACAATATATGTTTAGCTTTACGCTAACTTCTTATTAGAACAAATCCAGGTACGGCATGGTTCATAATTAATATCCACGGTAATCATTCATCAGCAAATTATAATCGAGCTGAATAAATTCTAAGAACATCTCAAACCTGCATTTAGTGATGATGCCAAAGAAAATGTTTTCAAAGCTTTCTAAGAAACAGCTGCGTTACAAACATCTGTCTGCTCTGTTTCACATCAGTATAAACCTAAATAAGGCCATTAGATAAACTTCTCTACCATCAAGAAACACACTAAAAACACACAAAAGACAAAAAGACTTTGTAATAAAAATTAAAAGTTTAAATGTGACTTACCTGAAGATACTGTGACATCAGTCCCCTGGCCCCAGTAGTCCAAAGCATCACAGTGCTACATCTGCATTCAGTGCCTAAACAAAAACCTCATGTACCAGAAAAATGCCTGAAAACGTCATTATGTGACTGAAATAAACATAAATCCTGGTCAGTATTATACCCTGGTGTCATCCTATGACCATGTGTTTTGTGCTGATTCTTAATCAGTTCTTAAAGTAAAGATTTACTGGAAGATAACATTTACATCTGCGCACTAACTGTGACTTTAAACGATTGATTAACTAACTTTTAATGACTAATCTGCTCATTAAAAATGATAAACACAGTGTTACCTT
Organism: Epinephelus lanceolatus; assembly: GCF_041903045.1. Classification (NCBI taxonomy): domain Eukaryota; kingdom Metazoa; phylum Chordata; class Actinopteri; order Perciformes; family Serranidae; genus Epinephelus; species Epinephelus lanceolatus. Next base: position 30,217,635 of record NC_135751.1, read on the forward strand.
GTATTCCAATGAGAAATATTTCATCCTGTCCTTTTTCTCTGTCACAAGAATGGGAGAGTGTTGCAGATTGTTGCTGTTAGGTTTTTGTATGGCTCTATATCTCTGTGCTGCCCCGTAATTACACTGTGATAAACCCTCATACAAAAACCTGACACTGTTTCCTGCACTCGAGGAACAGGGACCTGTACTGTCAGCAGTGGGTAAGAATATCACAAAACTTCTATTCTAATTGACAAAACTATTTATACATGTTACACACTTCCTATTTAGCATTTTGCATTGTACATGTTTTAATCAGTTTATTGGGATTTCTTTTAAATTCAGTGTTGTTTTTTTCCTGTCATTGTCATTAATGTACCGTGACATGGCTTATGGTCATATTTGAATCTGAAAAATTTAACTTAAAAATGACTCCAAGGTCATCTTTTCAACATTAAAAAACAACTTTTAAGATATTGATGTAACATCAACCCACTGTATTGTGGTCAACAGCATCCTTTATCCAGACTGTAAAGCTGGATACAGTGCTCGGAAACTGTAGCAACATAGTCTGCTTTAGAAATTATATTTTATTTAATAAGTAAAATACTATTTTCTATTAAAAAATCTTAAAACAAAATAAGAAATAAAGGAGCTTTCAAACTCAGCTTGTTAAAGTGATAGTTCAGGTTTTTGGACATGAAGTTGTGTGAAACGCTGACCATCTGTAGCTCTGATGTGACGGTGTCACTACTGTCAACGAGCCTCCTGCTCTGAGAAATCGCCCGTAGCTTACCGGAGAAAAAGTAGTTCTGAAGATGTACCGGGGACACGTAACCAAAAGGTTTTAAGCTACAAAAAAGTATGCATGTGTTTTGTTAGACTATTTCAACAATTTTAAAACATTCCCGCATTACGTCAGACCATGCTATCAATTGGGACTATTTTCTGGCCAGTATCACTCCTAGGGGTGGGAATCTTTGGGCACCTTACGATTTGATTACGATTACGATTCAGGGGCTACAATTCGATTATAAAACGATTATTGATGCATCTTTAATTTATGTATATCGATGCACTTTTTCACAACACACATTTCTTTTTGTCTCACTGAATAAGCATTCAACACTTGCAATTTTTAAATACAGTGCATTTGTAATAAGAAAGAGTTGAATTCATTTCCATTATATTTTATTAAACATAGAAATGGAAATGCTTGCAAACTGGAAAGTTACAACTTCGTTGTACGGAACCAAAGGTAACAACAGGTATCTTAATCACAAGATAAAATGCACAGTTAGAGTAACAAATGATTCGGTGGCGACAGACGTCCACGCATCACATGTAACCGCGTTCCTACCTGCCTGCCTTCAACAGTGAGGCCATGACTTCTGTTTTGGTTTGGTTGTAGAGTGTCGGTGAAATAGCGTCGGGATGGGATGGTGTATCTGGGCTCCAGTGTATGCAGCAGTGCTCGAAATCCCTGATTTTCCACGACAGAATAAGGACACAAATCCTTGGCAATAAATGCCGCGATGGCCTTCGTAATTCGCTTCGCCTTTTCCGATGAGGGTGGCAGCTTTCTAATTGCTTCCTCGATTGTTCTCTGGTCGGTAGCGCCACTAGTTGCCACAGCAACAACAGCCTGCCGTCTCCCTGACTCCTCCGTCAGGTGGAATCGAGTTACATGGCTTCTCATGTTTGTTGTGTTGCCAAAGTATTTTATTTTAGCACGACACAGTTTACATATAACGTGGCTCTTGTCCAATTCGCTTCCGCCGTCAATGTTGTAGAAGCCAAAGTATTTCCACACATCTGCTTTTAAATTAGAAGAAGCTGTTCAGCTCTCACTGCGAGATGGGTGGCGGTCAGCCATGTTTGTTTTCCTCTGTGCGCGTGTCGGCGTGTCTGCTCCAGGTGCGCATCCCAAAGTGTCCCGGAGATGACACGTACCACGCTTCTTAGTTCCGCATTATTTAGAACCTTCTGTATTACTCTAATTAACAGATTTAAATAATCGAAATTTGGATGTTTGTGAATCGATTCAGATTCATCCACGTCCGAATCGCGATGCATCTAAGAATCGGAAATTTCCCCCACCCCTAATCACTCCGCCGTGCAGGCCCGCAAGACAGCATGCCAACAGAAATCAATCAGACAGTTCATCACCACACTGTGCAGGTGCGCAGGATAGCAACGGCTAACGAAAACTTCACCGGCTGTTTCCAACAGAGAACCAGTAGGCTATTATTAGTGAGGAAAAAGATGTACTAGCCCTATATATACACACCTACTACTACAGCGTGACCACCGGCTCAGGCTCACGACACACCCTCGTCAGCTCCAGGTAAACAGAGGAATACCAAAATGGTGCGAAGTTGTGATTTCCCCAGCTGTGGGAATAAAAACATTGCCGGCTCCCAATTCCATCGGTTTCCTGTTACAGATGTAACCCCGTAGGCAACTTTGGCTAACCCACCACCAGAACAAAGCAGAGACTGGTCATAATCATATATGAATTCACATTTCTATGTGACTGATTACTCATGTCATGGATTTAGCAGTAAGCCTAATATAATAAACTAAATGCCGACGGTAAAACGAGGCCGCGTATAATGTACTCTCCACAACACAACAGGCTATTAGTTCAAACATTTTGTTTTACAGACAATCAGTTACAGACATCGTTATATAGACTGGTATTAGGTAATATAGTATCTCTCTTTGGTCACAGCAGTGCGGAAATTGCGTTTTCTCTGTCCGTCGGGATCTGTGGGCAGCTGAGGTGAGCTTGACATACGCGCAGCTGCCTCACCCTCGCCGGCTTGGTAGCGAGGAAACCGATGGAATTGGGAGCCGGCGATGTTTTTATTCCCACAGCTGGGGAAATCACAACTTCGCACCATTTTGGTATTCCTCTGTTTATCTGCAGCTGACGAGGGTGTGTCGTGAGCCTGAGCCGGTGTTCACGCTGTAGTAGTAGGTGTATATATAGGGCTAGTACATCTTCTTCCTCACTAATAATAGCCTACTGGTTCTCTGTTGGAAACAGCCGGTGAAGTTTTCGTTAGCCGTTGCTATCCTGCGCACCTGCACGGCGTGGTGATGAACTGTCTGATTGATTTCTGTTGGCGTACTGTCTTGCGGGCCTGCACGGTGGAGTGATACTGGCCAGAAAATAGTCCCAATTGATAGCAAGGTCTGACGTAATGCGGGGATGTTTTAAAATTGTTGAAATAGTCTAACAAAACACATGCATACTTTTTTGTATCTTAAAACCTTTTGGTTACGTGTCCCCTGTACATCTTCAGAACTAATTTTTCTCCGGTAAGCTACGGGCGATTTCTCAGAGCAGGAGGTTCGTTGAGAGTAGTGACACCGTCACATCAGAGCTACAGATGGTCAGCGTTTCACACAACTTCATGTCCAAAAACCTGAACTATCACTTTAAGGGACTTGAAGAACACTGAACAAAATGCATTCAGATGAAAATAAATGTGAGATTATATAATTGGTAAAATTTTTAAATGCTGTTGTAAATTTGTAGAATAAAAATTGAAACATCAAAGCAATTGAGAATGTTTAAATTTGATTAGAGCTTCATTTCATTTGGTATTTTTGGCGGATATCAGTAGATGAGAGGGTAATAAAACAAAATAAAGATTATTCTTCTGTAATTGGTTTTAAAGATGAGGAGAAGGTCATTAAACTCCACTCTTTGTTGCTGTTTTAGACAAGTTGTGAACGAAGCATACTGCAGGGGAACACCGGGGTTTTTGTTCAGGTCTACTGATGCTTTGTGTCACTGTGGCTCTCTGGCACAGTAATACACAGCAGTGTCTTCAGGCTGCACATTCTGTCCGTTTAGAGTCACTGTCTTGCTGGAAGAGTCTAAGCTGATACTGAACTTGTTCTTCAGTGAATCTTTGTAGTGAGTGCCTCCAGTATATTTCATTCCAATCCACTCCAGTCCTTTCTCTGCAGGCTGTCTGATCCAAGCTGTGTAGTAGCTGCCCACAGAATAAGAGACCTGACAGGTGATGGTCAGACGTTGACCTGGCTGCACAGTCACAGAGGCTGGCTGTGTCAACTGTTCACACTTCACACCTGTTAAAAAGAGAAAATGTTTTTAAACACATGATCAAATTAACAAAAGAAGAACTGTTGACTTTGACAAATCCAGAGAGACTCACATCCAGCTGCCAACAGCAGCAGCAGAGCTACACAGAACATGGTTTATGTTGAAACTGACGTGCTGTGAACTCCACTGACAGCCTGATGTGATGTTTTTATAGCTGAGTAACAAGGAAGCTCACTGAGTTTGCATAGAATCAAACATATGAAGCATTAATGTTGGTCTAACTGGAGCCAATAGAAGAGTCTGTTCAGTGTTATTATATCTGCAGAGTGACAACAAATCACTTGTGATAATTTAATTCATTACCTACTGACATGTAACATTTTCCAAATGTCCTGCATTTACAGAAAACATTCAAGTGTTAATTTTGTTTCATGGTCCAAAATGCATGCCTGAATATATAGTACTGATGCTTCTGGTTTGCAGTTTTAAACAGAAAACACTTAAATGGTAAATGGCCACAAAACGGTTTTAGTGTTAACATGAAGTTAACATTAATCACTGTTTTCAACATGTTTTGGATTGTGAACATTTCAGGTTTCTATTTATCTTCAGATCCAGCCAATTTCTGTGATCAAACGTTGTTCTGATGTGCTTTACTTGTGTTTTTTTTTTTTTTTTGAGGGGGTGATATTCAGAGGAACTGATGAGTTTACAGTCAAATATACAGAAATCTAATGTGGATATATCAAAGTGCTTTTGCAGGTGGTGAGAAAACTCTGATGTCATTAAGATCACATTGCTGTTTGTTGTCTGTGGAGGTTTTTGTGCAGCTGTTCCACTGTCTTCAGTCACTGTGCTTTGTCGAGCACAGAAGTAAACAGCAGAATCTTCTGCTGTCAGGCTCTTGACCTCGAGGTACTGAGTGCTGCTGGGCACATCTTCAGTCATGATGAAACGGCTTTGAAAGGAGCTGCCATAGCTAGCAGAGTTTGAACCTGTGTCCATCTCCCCAATCCACTCCAGAGCATTCCCTGGCCTCTGTCGTATCCAGTGCATATAGTAGTCTGTCATGTCAAAACCAGAAATGATACATGACATCTTCACTGTCTCTCCAGGTCTTTTCACCTCAGAGGAAGACTGGTCCAGTTTGATCTCACTCCAAACTCCTGTAAGTAAAGACATTGTGATCATCATCACATTTATATATCACAGATTACATATTTTTTAATGTCTTCAGTGAGTTAAAGCAGAAATTCTTCTCACCATGAAAAGTAACTATGAAGAATAATCTCCAGCAAATCATATTTTCCATTCTGTGATAAACACTGTAATCCAGTGCTTTGTGATGTGAATCTTTTGAGGGTTTATAAAGTGTCCCAGTTGTTGTGTCATAAATGATCTGAGAGCTGTTAATGATGTGATTATAAGGAGGGAAGTGTTTGCATGGACCTCCCTCTGCAGGTGTGAAAAGACAACATGGAAAGCAGATGTACTTTCACATCAGTAGAGATTTCAACAAGAGCAGGGGGAAATGTCAAAACACCAAATACCTGGTAACTGCTTGTATTGTAAACTATGATAGTTGAAAACTACAGGGAAAGACAAGATGTATTTTTCTGGCAGTGTATTCAACTGAGAAACTTTTCTAATATTTTTTTTTTAAATATCAATCTTAATGGATTCTGGTCATACACTTTGAAGAGGCAGATGACAACTTTATCATGACCAAATTACAAATATATTACTTGCACCCTATCACTGCACACTGTTGAATGGTGTTCATTTTGTCTTTGACAAATATTATTGCCTCTCTCTTTTCATAGAACAGGAAAGTCATGTTTTCATGTCTTCTCTAAGCTATGGATGTGCACAATTAGTCAGCTAGTCTATTAGATGCACCTCAAGGAGACGAGCAGCAAGTAGAGAGGAAACTTGTGGAGGAGCTCAGCGAGGAGACACAGGTGTATTCATGTCTCGTCCTTGCATCTCTCTCATCATGCATGCTGGGAGGAGCTAAAATGTAAGGAAGAGATGCAAGTGATGGAAGTGTGGAGACACATTAACATATTTGTTCCTCCAGGAAATGAAAGATTAATTGTCTTATTGCAGCGTCACTTATGTGTTCAGCTTTCATCACAGTATCTCACAGCAGCTCCTGCAGTCTTCTACCTGTTTATCTTAAAATCTCTTTGAAATGGTGAGATGGTGAACTTCAGCTTAATGAACACATGAAGCTGCAGTCACTGCTGATCCAGCTCTGTTTGTGCTGTGGTGAAGTGAGCTCACAAAGGGTGTGTGTATAAATTGTAGTTCAGTCCTGGGTTTGAGTGTCAGTCAGTTAAGATCAATGAGAACAGCAGATCTGAGTGTCTCCTTTAGTGACAGAGGAGAGAGAAACTTGACACAAAATATTACATGCTTAAGCTCTACCAGCCCCTTGAGAATGAGCACTGTAGGTTTTTGTACAGCTGCTCAACCAACTCCAGTCACTGTGGCTGTCGAGCACAATAATAAACAGCAGAATCTTCAGTCTTCAGACTGTTCATCTGCAGATACACCTGCTTTCTGCTGTTGTCTCTGGAGATGGTGAACCGGCCTTGAACTGACTGAGAATAGTAAGAGCTTGTAAACTGAATTTGAGCGACCCACTCCAGCCTTCTTCCAGGAGCCTTTCTGATCCAGTGCATATAGTAGTCACTAAATTTGAACCCAGAGGCTGTACAGGTCAGTCTGTGAGATTCTCCAGGCCTTTTAACCACTGGTTCAGATTCTGTCAGAGTCTGACCATCAACACCTGTCAAGACAGCAAGAAAACCATGACATGCAACAAATTTACAACCTTAAAGAAAACCTAATATAGTAATCATCAAAACCTTCACCTGCCCAGCAGATAGTTAAAAGCAGCAGTCCTGTCCTATAGTCCATCATGTTAAACTGTGTGTCCACTGTTCTCTGTCCTCCTCTCTGCAGTCAGATAAGTAGAGCTGGAAGATAATCTAAGTTTTGCATTGACTCCTCCTCACAGGGAGCAGAGAGCTGTCCCTTGCTGGTATGTGCAGCTGGTTTATGCCAGGTGTCCTGTGGTGATCAGGGGCCTGAAGAACATGATTCACTTGAGTTTTTTTTACATCCTGTACTTTATCATGTGAAAACTGGCAGTTTTAGACAGCCATGTTTGTCACTTCCTAGAAGTAGAAAATAACCCTGGTCATGTTGCAGCTACTGTCATGCAGAAAATCATTATCATGAGGTAAACAAAACCCACACACAGGCATGTAATCCAGAGGACATCAAACAAGATACATATTAAATAAATAGGAGTGCTGAAATGTGAACTCACTTGTGGGTTTCAGGACTCATTCCTGGGGCAGTCTAATAGCTACATACATATTGAAGAAATGAGGTGAAGAATGAGGGAGGATTAGTTTATTAGTAAAACAGTGTTGACTTCTGCCAGCTAGAAGGTCTGCAGAAGCTAACCAGAACAGAGGCTGTTTCAACTGAGCAAAACAGGGATATTGTTGGTGACACTGTGTTTAAGTCTGTAAGAATGGAAGGAATTTGGGTGGAGGATAAAAATTGAATATTTTGTTTCTGAGGTTTAGGTCCCCGACACAATTGGCATGTTAGACACAAGGAAAATAAGTCTTTAGTACATTCAAGATAATTGTTTTTCTTATTATAAATAGTAACTAAATTTCTTTATTAAGGCTCGTAAACTACAGCAGTTACTACACATGCAAAGGTACATCTCACACAAAGAGAAGGTGGAACTGTCACGGCCCTGGCTGTGTCACTAGTTTCCCTGTGTTTGGTTTTTCCTTGCCCTCTGTTTCCCCTCCCCCTGTCTGTCTCTCTGTGTCTGTGCTGTGGAGTGAGAAACCCCTCACTCTCCTGGGTTACATTCATTCAACTCACCTGCTCCCTGCTGCTCACCTGAGGACCATCAAGTGATCAGCCTTGCAGTATAAAACACCAACTCTCCTCTCCAATCCTCGCCAGGTTGTTGAGTCTTGTGGTACAGTTACGCTTCAGGCCGCTGTGGAATTGTGAATTCAACTTGGACTTTTGTTTGCGAATTTTCTCGTGGATACTTACCTTGTGTTTGCCTCTGTCACGGGATCACCGCCCACCATTTGTCCACCTGTTTGTCTTTCTGCCATGCTCCCAGCCAGCCAAACCCCTCCAACCTTCTTCCTCTATGGCCACATTCATAATCCTGGCAATATAACCCCATTTTTTACCACTGTCTTTCTGAGTGTGTGTTCTGTGTTTAGGTTCGCCTTGTTGATTGTAACAGTATCTTGAATTTCTGACAAAAACCTTTCTGTAGTTTGACTATTTAACGTCACCATGAAGTTGGCTCAAGACTATAATTTAGTTGGTCACAAATGCAGTTATGATTCAGACAACAAATGCATTGTTTTTGTTTTAATAACAATTTCATGGAAGAAAAACTGTCCTTTTGAGGATTCATTTGTAATAGAGTTAGATTAGGAGTTATAAAAAGTTGAAAACTGAATTATTCTATCTCAAAAATATATACATACAGTGATGTATCGGTTATTGTAATGTTAACGTATTTTAAAACTGAGGAAGACAGCTGCTTTTAGATTTATTTAAGAACCATTTATACAAGCTAAAGCCTGCTTCTCTTTTTACTGTAACAATAAACAACAGTGAGCTGGTGTTGAAATCATTAGTGGTCTGAGGGCTCCTCCTCTGGTGGCTTCATGTTACAAGTGTTCAGGCACTGAGGGGTTTTTGTTCAGGTCTACTGATGCTTTGTGTCACTGTGGCTCTCTGGCACAGTAATACACAGCAGTGTCTTCAGGCTGCACATTCTGTCTGTTTAGAGTCACTGTGTTGCTGGAAGAGTCTAAGCTGATACTGAACTTGTTCTTCAGTGAATCTTTGTAGTATGGGCTCCATCCAACACGTGCTGCTCCAATCCACTCCAGTCCTTTCCCTGCAGGCTGTCTGATCCAAGCTGTGTAGTAGCTGCTCACAGAATAAGAGACCTGACAGGTGATGGTCAAACGTTGACCTGGCTGCACAGTCACAGAGGCTGGCTGTGTCAACTGTTCACACTTCACACCTGTGGAGGAAAACATGTTGAATATTGAATGAGTGTAATAAGAGTGAACAGTCAGTGTGCTGTGATCATACTGTCAGTGTCTCTGCCTCAGTGAGACTCACAGGATCCAGCAGCCAGCAGCAGCAGCAGAGCTAGAGAGAACATGCTTGGTATTGAAGGTGATCTGATGGGAGCTTCTCTTCTTCTGCTGCAGCTGACAGCATGATATCAAATCTTTATAGCAGACTGTGAGGAAGTTCACTTTGCATAGAGAAGGACACTGACAGGCTATAAAAGAAGGATGAACTGTCCTGTCACATGTAGTCAAAGCTGTGAGTTGTGTTGTGAATCTTTGTTTTGACATGTAAAGAAAAAATATCTATTAAATTAATAACTTAAAGCCTAATGTTTTTATTCTTCACAAAACTATGAACAATTCACAGTGACAGTTACACTTAGATGAAAGGAATATTTAATGTTCCCAGTCTCAACTACATATTGGAGAACACCAGAGCTGCAATAAAAATTGTCTGAATGAGGAGGTTTTATTGAGACTGTGTTTCTCTGAGTGTGTTGAAGATGTTGAAATGAAGCTCAGCGTAAATTCAATCAGGAAGACCGTCCAGTGCTCATTCATACACAATTCTCCCTCTCCCACTCCCACTGCTTCCTCCAATCAGCTGCCTCTGGGCGTTCACTCCTCTAGCTGTCCTATCGTAATTAGCCACGACTTCCATCAGCCAATCAGGTTGTCACCATGAGATTTTAAATGTTCTCTCCTCTCCCGCTTTCAGCTGTCATTCTAGACAGAATCACCACCCCTCCTCCACCCCGTTCACCTCCCGCCGTCGTATCCAAGGTCAAAGACAAGCCTGAAGACTCATACCTCTACTCATCTGGATCATCAGCACCCATCCATCTAATCCTCATCTCTTCTTCACTTCCTCTACCAGCACCAGCGTCTAGACCCCGGGGGGGTTCCCTAATTGGCTACAGATCCATCACCCTCCTTATAGCTCACCCTCTTGAAGGGATCTAATCGCCAAAGACTTCTCACATTTTCATGCTCATGTGCACTTGTCATTAAAAATTTTCTTTTCCAAAACTAAAAACGAGTCTCTCCTGATTGAACTGAAGCTGATTCTGTGAAAGTGAAAAGCAGAATGCCTAGTATTGACTTAGTTTGACATGTTGAGTTTTTGTACAGCTCTGTGGCTTCCTGTGTCACTGTGGCTCTCGAGCACAATAATAAACAGCAGAATCTTCAGCCGTCAAGCTGTTCATCTGCAGATACACCTGGTCCACGTTGTTGTCTCTGGAAATGGTGAAGCGATTCTTGACTGACATGGAATAATATTTATTGCTTCCACTCGGAGCAGAAATGAAGGCAACCCACTCCAGTCCTTTTCCTTCAGCTTGTCTGATCCAGGAGATAGCTGCGCTGCTATCTGATATTCCTGCATATGTACAGGTCAGTTTGTGGGATTCTCCAGGGCGCTTTACCACTGGTTCAGACTCAGTCAGAGTCTGACTGCAAACACCTGGAGAGAAAAGTAGTGTTATCATCACAGAGCTGAAATATGAACCTTTTCAAAGAACAGGAGGAGTGCAGAAGTATGTATTCACCAGAAATCCATGATAGCATCAGAAACATTATACATGTAGCTGAAGTCATGGTGGAAATGTGTTGTATGTCTGCTCAGTGGTTTGGTCTCTCTTCTTCAGTCTGCAGTGAGATAAATAAAGATGGAGGAGATGAAGATTTGCATGGACTCCTCCTCACAGTGCTTTTCTATTTTCATATTGCACAAGACGAACAAGACAGAGATCACTCAGATTCAGGAGAAGGTGCCTGAGAATTAAAATTAAAAAACAGTAAACATGCGTAACAAATGTGTAGCCCAGTTATTTTAGGCCTATTATGTTGTGGAGTCACTCTCATGTTAGGACTGCTAGGCTGTTGACTGTCATCTTCGCTTGAAGTGGACTCAGGTTCTGAATCAGACTCAGGTTCTGAACCAGTCTCAGGAGCACTATCTGGATCTTCATCCTGAAGAGAGTTCTCCCCCTCTGAGAGACGGTCATTACTGCAATCTCCTGTCTGTTCTGGCGTGTCTGTATTTGTCTCATCCATTCTTTGAATTATCTTCTCCAGATATGTTCTGTATGGTCGGTGTGGGTAGTCACACTCCAGATCAGAAGACTCTGATGATGTTTCACACTGTATTTGCATTGAGTGGTCTGTTGGGTCTCTTTTATGCCTCTTGTGCACATGTGCTTGAGCTTCTGGCCTTCTCTGCACATCAGCCTCATCCAGCACTGGGATTCGCACAAACTCTCCTATTGGCAAGAGATTATCTCTGTGCAAGGTCTTTAGCTTGCCTTTGCCACTCTGAGGCTTCACCTTATAAACAGGTAAGTTTGGCATCTTCTCTACTACGACATAGGGGACATCACACCAGCGATTTTCAAGCTTATGCTTCCCTTTGAGTCCCAGGTTTTTCAACAACACTCTGTCACCTGGCTCTAGGTTCTGAAACCCTAGTCTTTTGTCATACGCCTTCTTGTTGCGCAGGTGAGTTTTGGTGGAAGCTTCAGCAGCCATCTGGTAAGCCTTCTGTAGGTCGTTCTTTAGTTTTGTGACATAAGAGGAGTGCTGACTTTCTCCCTTTCCATCTGGGCGTGTCCCAAAACACACATCCACAGGAAGTCGCGCTTCTCTCCCAAACATAAGGAAGTACGGGGAGTATCCTGTACATTTGGTACTGCTGTACGCATGTACAAGATGTACAACATGCTGGCTCCATTGCCGTTTCTTCTCTTGATTCAGGGTGCCCAGCATGGATATTAAAGTCCGATTAAATCGTTCGGGTTGGGGATCACCTTGAGGGTGATACGGGGTAGTGCGCGACTTGCGTATTCCCAGTATCTTCAGTAGTTCTTTAATGAGTTGTGACTCAAAGTCTCTCCCTTGATCGGAATGGATACATGTTGGTAAGCCATAGTGTACGAAATACTTTTCCACTAATATCTTGGCAACTGTCAGGGCCTTTTGGTTTCTGGTCGGAAACGCTTGAGCGTATCTCGTAAAATGGTCAGTAATAACTAACATATTACTAATTCCCCTTGAATCAGGTTCCATGGAGAGGAAATCAATGCAGACAAGGTCCATTGGCCCGGTGCTTACTATTTGGTGTAAGGGGGCGGCTCTTTGGCAAGGACTTTTCCTCAAAACGCACGCGGTCAACATCATTAGCCATCTTGGGCCAAAAGAATCTGCTTCTGATCATATCAGTGGTCCTTTCTGCTCCTAGATGACCTAAGTCATTGTGCATAGACTTCAGTACTACCACCTTAAACTCAGCAGGTAGTACAAGCTGGTGAGTTTTCTCTCCTGCATGACTTGTGCTCACACGGTGGAGTAGCCCATTTTTCATTACCAACTTTTCTCTCTCTCTTTTCATATGCAACATCTCTGGATTGGACTTTATATCATCTGGCCACCGACCACACTTTAGGGCCTGGATTGCCGGTCCTATCAGAGGATCTTGCCCTTGAGCTGTCATCAGTTCCTGCACTGACATTTGCCCCAGTGAGTTAAGCTGCATGCGTGTGGGAAAGGCGTATACATCTGGGATACAGTCAGGAGGAGCACCCAGCTGTTCTGCATACCTAGGCAAGTCTCCAGCGGAACCAAGGACTCCAACACGCTGGCATATAGACTTGACACCCGCCTGAGAGAGGCTCTGCCACTCAGTTCCTCCTTCGTGTGGCTCCATTCTTGACAACAGATCAGCGTCAATATTGTTCCTGCCGGGTCGGTAGATAATATCAAAATCATACACTGACAGATCCGACAGCCAACGATGCCCCGTAGCATTGAGCTTCGCTGAGGTAAGGACATAAGTTAAGGGATTGTTGTCTGTGCGTACCGTGAAGTGGGCTCCATAGATAGTCATGGAATTTTTCGACAACTGCCCACTTCAGAGACAGGAATTCCAATTGATGAATGGGATAGTTCCTTTCTGAAGAGCTCAGTTTTCTACTAGCGAATGCAACCGGCCTCAGCCCTTCTGTGTGTTCTTGATAAAGGATGGCGGCGAGTCCAGCCAGACTGGCGTCCACATGCAGCACATATGGCTTGCTGGGGTCGGCAAACGCGAGAACTGGGGCGTTGGTGAGGCAGTTTTTTATTTTCTCCAACGCCTCGGTGCACGCTTGGTCCCACCGGGCTCCAAATGGGTCCCATTCATCAAAATAGACATCACTTTGTCTCCTTTTTGGTTTCCTCCCATGCTGAGAGGGGGCATATCCTTTAGTGAGGTCAGTCAAGGGACGGACGATAGAGGAGTAATTGTGAATAAACCGGCGATAATACCCACAAAATCCCAAGAAGGATCGCAAGGTCTTAAGGTTGGTGGGTTTTGGCCACGTGGTGACGGCCTCGATCTTTGCAGGATCGGCTGCGACACCCTCTGCTGACACTATGTGCCCCACATACTTGACCTTTGTTTGACAGAATTGGCATTTGTCAAGCGAGATCTTGAGCCCTACTTCTTTGAGTCTGTCCAGGACTTTCAACAGTCTCTCTTCATGCTCTTCTAGGATCTTTCCAAAAACGATCAGGTCATCAAGATAGATGAGTACTTGGAGCAGGTTCATGTCTCCTACTGCTTTTTCCATCAGACGCTGAAACGTTGCGGGTGCCCCAATGATGCCCTGTGGCATCCGCTCAAATTGGTAGAACCCTAGAGGGCAGATGAAAGCGGTTTTTTCCTTGTCCTCTTCACTCATGGCTATCTGGTAATAGCCGCTCCTTAAGTCCAAGACGGAAAACCACTGACTGCCTGAGAGGCAGTCCAGCGCCTCATCGATGCATGGTGTAGTATACTGGTCAGGAATGGTGCGGCTGTTGAGCGTACGGTAGTCGATGCACATCCGTATCTCTCCATTCTTCTTCCTGACAATTACTATTGGAGACGCATATGGACTTTTGGACTCTTTGATGATGCCTGCGGCTAACAATTTCTGGATGTGATGCCGGACATCATCAATATCTGCAGGAGCAATGCGTCTAGAGCGCTCACGAAAGGGTCGTGGGTCTAACAGCCGAATAGTATGCTCCACCCCTTTCGCTAGTCCCACATCCAGTTCATGCAGAGAGAAGACATCTGCTCTTCCGGCCAACTTCTGTTGAAGTCGTTCTTTCCACTCTTCGGGAACGGGTGACTCACCGAAGTTGATCAAGCTGGCATCAAATGCCTCAGATACTGGCTGCTGTTTTGGCACTGTTGTAACAACATCAGCAATACACAGGCGACCAAGGACAGTGCCGAATGGTATAGTGGCATCTTTCAGCGATTCATTCTGGACCAGAATTATGAACTGATTAGTGTCCACAGCATTGCTTGGTATCACCATAGGCTGTAACAGCACACCTGCAGGAAGAGGGTTGGTGATGGAGGCTTCAACCATCAAGATCTCATTAGGCAGTGGCTGCTTTAGTGTGGCTTTGCAGATGGCTTTACAGCTGCTTCTTGCAGCTAACAGCAGGGGACCAGGGCCCTCCCACTTCACACAGCCCACTTCATCATCATCCTCTTTCAGCAATTCAGCACTGATACTGTTTCTTTCTTTTGCAGGACAAGTGCTGCGTATCTCCAAGGTGTGGGCCACAGACACGCCAGATGCATCTTCACACAGTTGAGCTAACCATTTAGAGAGGCTGGCTTTGGCGTTGGTCCCTATGATCACAGGTGTCTGATCTGGACCTGGTGGGTCAGGACAAATCAGAGCTAGCGCTGACAAGGTGGTTGGTGTTCCCGCTACCTTCTTAGGAAATTCCAAATCTACTGCCACATAGCCAAGGTAGGGGTAGCTAGAGTCACTCAAGCCCCAGATGTCAAGTTTACTCACAGGATGAATAGGAGTATCTGCCAGATATCTCTTGTACCACGATTCAAAGATTATACTAACTCTTGAACCGCTGTCCAGTAGTGCATCACACAGGTGCCCGTTCACTTTCAGTGGCTCCAAGGATGGCGGCCCTATTAAACCATCTGGTATCCCCACAGGCTCAATCATGCTCACAGCACTCTTTCTGACTGTGCAAGCCGTTTCCTCTGACGCGGCTTCAGTAGGCTGTGAGTCACTAGTTTTAGCTTTTTTGAGAGCTTGGATGAGCTTCTGGATCACTTTGTTGTGATTCTCTGGATTTTTGCATTTCCCTGCAATGTGTCCACTTTCACCACAGCGGTAGCAGACATAGTCTCCTGAACCAGCCGAAGGTCTGTTGGGAGTGTTTACAGCCCTGACGGTGGGTGAAATGTCGGCCTGACGTGAAAACTTTGAGTTCATTTTTTGTTGTAATTGTTTCACTTGTTTTCTCAAGGCCACTACTTCAGGTTCCAGACTAGTCTCGGTGTTAGCTGGCAGTTTTTCAGGCCTCTCCTCACTGACTTGAGGAGGATGTGTGGCAAGTACTGCAAACATGGATTTTACCTCCTTGATCTCGGCTCTCAGACTTTGTATCTCTGACTTGTTGTTTTCAGTCTGAAGCTTGGCATGGACTGTGTGCACTGACTGATTTAGCTTTGCTCTGGAAGCTTCATACTCCTCCTCTGTGTGAATTTCACGCAGTAGTTCAAGGAAGGTTGGCGGGTTGGCCCTCCTTTCTCTCAGTCGGAGTTGGATTAACATCAGGTCAGCATCTACTGCACCTTTAAGTAGTTGTTCAACCCGGGCTTTGTCCATACCACTGGCTGGGAGACCACCTCTTTGTACAACTTTTGACAGGCAGCGCTCCAGCCTCCTTAGGAAATCCGACAACTTTTCCCCAGGCTGTTGCTGCTGTAGTCTGAAAGTGAAATACAAATCATCTCCTGACTCTGCCAGGCCAAATGCACTTTCGAGAGCTTCTAAGCACTTTTCTGGAGTAACATCAGGGTCAGACAACCGCACAGCTTTTATCACCTCTAATGCTGGCCCCTTGACACTCTCCATTATTCTCCTCCGCTTATCTTTTAGGGAACCATCACTCTCTTCAACCATCAGGTATGCTTGCTCTAACCAGTGGTCGTATTGTTCCTCCCCTGCTGGAGTGGGCACGATACCTGAAAAGATTCGCAGGCGGCGATATCCTCCACTCTCGGTAGCTGGTTTGGTTGTTTTGTCCAACAGGTCACCCACTGCACGAAGGATAGACTCTGTAGCGGAGGAAGCTGGCGGTGAACTGGTGAGTAAAGTATGGACATCATCCATGGACTTTCCCTCAGCCTGAAGCAGAGCGCTCAGTTTAGTGTTAAAATCATCCTCAGCAGCTGTACTTTCAGCTACAATGAAGATTGGCCATGCTGGCAATCCTTCTGCTGGTAGCACCTCAGTTGGGACACTTGGATCAGTCACTTTTTCTCTGCACTCACACAGCACTAGTACTCCACTTGAGATTACACTCAGCATTCTTCCTCTCACTCGTACACGTCCAAGACACTTAACAGTGTGTAATGTGTCTTCTATTTGGGCAATCTCTGTGTTCTCTGGGACGACCGTCAGTAAAGCACGGTTCACATCCAATGCTTCTCCTCGACACCAGTTCTTCAGCTTGTTTACGTACATGGACTGACTCTGCATGGTTCCTGTATTCTGCCTTACACTGCTATGGTCACTAAGTTATTTACTCTGACTGAGCGAATGTAGAAACTCAAGACACACACTATCCCAGCGGTGCCTCCATTTATGTAGCCCAGTTATCCCCTAATATAATCAGGGAAGGGCCCTGAGTTCTTTAACTGAAATAAAATAATATACTATAGGTGATGTAATCTGTTCTCTGTTACCTTTAAACTTTTTATGTGTCTTGAGTCTTTTATTCACTTCAAATTAACTGTAAATCTAAGCACGGTAATAATCCTTTAAATCAGTTCCTTTAAACCCAAGTGCCTTCTCCTTTAAAACCTTCACTGGTTTTAACCTGTATTCAAACACCTTTACTGAATGAAATAACCAAAAATCACACTGGAATCAGTGGTAAGAATAGTAAACTCAATTATTTACTTTTAGAGAAAGGTATCAAAACAAATAAAATGCAGTGTTTTTTTAAATAAGATATAATTCAGTCTCTTCAGACCACTTGTTAGTCTCTTAAACTCACATACAGTACAGGCCAAAAGTTTGGACACACCTTCTCATTCAATGCGTTTTCTTTATTTTCATGACTATTTACATTGTAGATTCTCACTGAAGGCATCAAAACTATGAATGAACACATGTGGAGTTATGTACTTAACAAAAAAGGTGAAATAACTGAAAACATGTTTTATATTCTAGTTTCTTCAAAATAGCCACCCTTTGCTCTGATTACTGCTTTGCACACTCTTGGCATTCTCTCCATGAGCTTCAAGAGGTAGTCACCTGAAATGGTTTCCACTTCACAGGTGTGCCTTATCAGGGTTAATTAGTGGAATTTCTTGCTTTATCAATGGGGTTGGGACCATCAGTTGTGTTGTGCAGAAGTCAGGTTAATACACAGTCGACAGCCCTATTGGACAACTGTTAAAATTCATATTATGGCAAGAACCAATCAGCTAACTAAAGAAAAATGAGTGGCCATCATTACTTTAAGAAATGAAGGTCAGTCAGTCCGGAAAATTTCCAAAACTTTAAATGTGTCCCCAAGTGGAGTCGCAAAAACCATCAAGCGCTACAACGAAACTGGCACACATGAGGACCGACCCAGGAAAGGAAGACCAAGAGTCACCTCTGCTTCTGAGGATAAGTTCATCTGAGTCACCAGCCTCAGAAATCGCAAGTTAACAGCAGCTCAGATCAGAGACCAGATGAATGCCACACAGAGTTCTAGCAGCAGACCCATCTCTAGAACAACTGTTAAGAGGAGACTGCGTGAATCAGGCCTTCATGGTCAAATAGCTGCTAGGAAACCACTGCTAAGGAGAGGCAACAAACAGAAGAGATTTGTTTGGGCCAAGAAACACAAGGAAAGGACATTAGACCAGTGGAAATTTGTGCTTTGGTCTGATGAGTCCAAATTTGAGATCTTTGGTTCCAACCGCCGTGTCTTTGTGAGACACAGAAAAGGTGAACGGATGGATTCCACATGCCTGGTTCCCACTGTGAAGCATGGAGGAGGAGGTGTGATGGTGTGGGGGTGTTTTGCTGGTGACACTGTTGGGGATTTATTCAAAATTGAAGGCACACTGAACCAGCATGGCTACCACAGCATCCTGCAGCGACATGCCATCCCATCCGGTTTGCGTTTAGTTGGACGATCATTTATTTTTCAACAGGACAATGACCCCAAACACACCTCCAGGCTGTGTAAGGGCTATTTGACCAAGAAGGAGAGTGATGGAGTGCTGCGGCAGATGACCTGGCCTCCACAGTCACCGGACCTGAACCCAATCGAGATGGTTTGGGGTGAGCTGGACCGCAGAGTGAAGGCAAAGGGGCCAACAAGTGCTAAACACCTCTGGGAACTCCTTCAAGACTGTTGGAAAACCATTTCAGGTGACTACCTCTTGAAGCTCATGGAGAGAATGCCAAGAGTGTGCAAAGCAGTAATCAGAGCAAAGGGTGGCTATTTTGAAGAAACTAGAATATAAAACATGTTTTCAGTTATTTCACCTTTTTTTGTTAAGTACATAACTCCACATGTGTTCATTCATAGTTTTGATGCCTTCAGTGAGAATCTACAATGTAAATAGTCATGAAAATAAAGAAAACGCATTGAATGAGAAGGTGTGTCCAACCTTTTGGCCTGTACTGTATAAACTTCCACAATAATACTTTTAAATGGGATACACACAATATTCAACTGATATTCGATTATCCCTTTTCTTTTAAATAAAATAAAATAAAATAAAATACCAGTGGGCCCAAGCTCACACACACACAGTCACCCGCCGGCAATTAGTTCTACATTTCCCCGGGTTGCAGGCCTGATAGGATGCTTGGGTACAGTGAGGCTTAAAACTCTCTGGCCGCTTCACTCAAAAGAGCAACAAATAAAAATGGTACCTTAAGCAAACAGTGAAGTCAGTTTGGCGGTATGAAGCAGTCTCTCGAACCAGCAGTCAGCAATCAGGATACTCTTGAGTTTCATCTGGGTGGCTCACGGTGTAGTCAGTAGCTCAGGGCCTCTCGTCCTTCTCCTCCTCCTTCTGCTTCTTCCTCAAATCTCCTCTTCGGAAAGATGAATTATAGCCTTGTTAGTAAGCTGAGTTAGCTTAGCTTTTCTGTCGCTAAAAGTTCATTCACTTGGCTAGTGATGCATGCACACCCCTGCTAACCATACACCTGTGGTAGCTAATTGATTAATTATACATACCATGAAAAACTGTTCAACACACTTCGGGTAGAAATATTCTCAGCTCCTCACAGAAGATATGTAGAATGTCCAGGCACAAACTGTCGGATAGGCAGCCCTAAAACCACCAACTGCATACTTTTCACGGACTTTGTTTACACGTTGTGACTCAGCCAGTCAAGCGACACACATTCACACACCACTTCCTTTTCCTGCTATTACCTTCAAAATAAAACACTCTTCAAAATAAAATAAACATTTACTCAACATACTTATATCTTTACATCCGTACCTGTTTAACTTATTTATTCCACAGCATTTTTTAGTCTTACAGGAAACAACTTTTTTTTTAACCTTACTTATGATGTATCTTTTTATGAACTGACTTTTTAACCTTATTTAAGATACTTTTAATGTTTTAACAATTTTAAACATTAACTTTATTACATATGGTATTTTTAACCGGGTTACAAATGTATAACGCATTTTTTCACATGCAGCTGATGTAGGGTGTGTTGTGTCAAAAAAGAACAAAGAATTGTCAGTTTGGGTATATTTTTGTGACTGTACTACAGATAAATTAGACTTCATGTGAACCAACTTGTTGTTGCATTTCACAGTACACTGTAACTGGAACATAAGATGGAAAAATATTATTGATAAATTCCAATTTATGAGGGATTTGAAAAATACTTATGCACAATGTAGATTAAGGATGCTTTCTATCAGTGACTGTTACAGGGACATCTGTGGTTTGTGCACAGCTCTGTGGCTTCAAAAACATAAAGAAGTGATAAACTGACCTCACTTTCAACAGTTACTCATTTGCACTTCAATAATTGAGGCTACATGAATTAATACTCATAGCCTACATGTTTTTAAATAAATCTGGCATTTCCTCAGAGCTCTGACTGAACTCCAGTAGATCATCATGAAGCCCTGGTAGCTCTGAGTATCTGGACGTTCCTCCACCTGACAGAAAGGAGCATACAGGTCTTCATTGTCTGTATTGTTTCCATGCTCATGCATCTCCTACTTAGCATGATTAAGTGTTGATGCAATTTAATCAGTTTTAAAACAGTTATTTACAGTTATTTCCTCCTTGTAATGCACTCTCTCTTAGCTCCACATTTTCTCTTTCACCTGTGTTGCCCATATCTTTGCACACTGCTCAATCATGCACACTCCACACGTCTCCTGCCGTCCCTTCAGGTGTCCTGCAGTTGTTCTTGAGCTCTACTTACTGTCTGCCAAGGTGAACTGACACTGACAGATGAAGTTGAAGTCACTGCTGATGATGACATAGCCAAACTTGACTATTGCAAATGTGTTGAATCAAATGGACACATGACTTGTTGAGGAGAAGGTGTTTCAGCTGTCACTGTTTCCAGTGTATAAAAGCAGCAGGAGTCAATAATCTTAGCAGATTGTTGTCTGTGCCTGATGAGGAGGTGATCACTGTAACATTTTAAAAGCTACTTTATTGCTGTGTTGTAATAATTGTTGTTTTCTCAGGGACAAGTTGTTATTCATTTTTGTAATGAAGTCGAAATTATGTGCTCATTAAAAGCATTAGAAAAAACAAACATAAAGTTTATTATTGGGTCTATTAGCCCAGCAAACATGAGCACTGTAGGTTTTTGTACAGCTGCTCAGCCAGCTGCAGTCACTGTGGCTCTGCAGCACAGTAATAAACAGCAGAATCTTCAGTCTTCAGACTGTTCATCTGCAGATACACCTGCTGTCTGCTGTTGTCTCTGGAGATGGTGAACCGGCCTTGAACTGACTGAGAGTAGTATTTGCTGCTACCACCACCATCAGCAGCGATCCACTCCAGTCCTTTTCCAGGAGCCTGTCTGACCCAGTGCATCCAGTAGCCACTAATGTCTAATCCAGAGGCTGTACAGGTCAGTCTGTGAGATTCTCCAGGCCTTTTAGTCACTGGTTCAGATTCTGTCAGAGTCTGACCATCAACACCTGTCAAGACAGCAAAGAAAACCATGAAATGTCAGAAACACAAATGAGAACTATGTCAACTCAAGATGAGTGAAAATCTTCACCTGCCCAGCAGATAGTTAAAAGCAGCAGTCCTGTCCTATAGTCCATCATGTTAAACTGTGTGTCCACTGTTCTCTGTCCTCCTCTCTGCAGTCAGATAAGTAGAGATGGAAGATATCTGAGTTTTGCATTGACTCCTCCTCACAGGGAGAGTACAATTACATTACTCTTGGCATTCAGTTTTTATTTGATGAAAATAGAATGTGACTGAGTCCTGTCATCGGTGACCTGTACTGCGCCTCTCACTCATTGTTACCTGTGATTGGCTACAGCCCCCTGCACCCCTCAAGAATGAGCAAGCACAGCTATAGGGTAGATGGAAGGGTGAAACAGAAATGGATATTCTTCTTTGTCGGCATATTAAAATCTTTACTGACATGTTTCAATCATTACAAGTTTTAGTGTTTAAAAATGTTCAAAAGTGAAAATCATTTTTTCACTGCAGTAAAAATACATTAATATATAAATTCTATAACTTTAAAGTATTTAAAGTGACAAACACTTATAAAATGTAAAGATTGTTTCCCTCTTTCCCTTTAAGATAAGATAAGATAAGATATACTTTATTGATCCCCCAGGGGAGGAATTCAATTAGCTTAAAGCCGCTACAAGGAACTTTTAACTGGATATGCAAAAGTCTCTCGTTTCTGCTGATGTCTGTGCGTGACCTACAACAGCAAATGAGACCATTGGTGTGAAGATAAGCTATTTCTATATAGTGTATATCCATAGGCTACCTTTAGGAAACTGTCTCCGGGTTCGCCCCAGGTCGCTTCCAGGACGAAACGATTTACAGCACTCAGACGGCACGTCTCAGTCACACAGAGAAAATCCAATCCTCGGGAAGTCAGGAAATCCTTCAGGAAAACGTTTTGTTTGCTAGTGATCTAGCATTTACCAGCCCAATCCTGGCAGAAGCCGGCGGGTCCACGGCGTTAGCTGTCCAGGGAGCCACACACAGAGGCCGCAGGTTGCGCAGATTCACCCCGCGCCAGCGGGGACATGGAGAGGAGGGTGCCGCGGGGCTGGAACACCTCATCTGGGCCGACGACAGGTACCAGCCAGGCGTCGACAGGGTCCAGCGAGTGCCGAGAAATAAAGAGGCGAGGCACCGCTCCATACTCAGTCCAAGAAGCCGTGGAAGTGCTCGCCAAACAGGCCTTCAGCCTTACCAGCCGACTGCTGCGTTTACCCTGGTGGCAGTGGCGCTTACGCCGGAGAGGTGGAGCTGGGATCCCCGATAGGAGTGGGGACAAAGTTTTCCCATCTTGTTGTTTAATTCAACCCCAAAACAAACACATGCGCAAGCCAGGTAAGCATCTTTACGACAATACGCGCTAGAGCTCATGGGAAATGTAGGCTTCATTCCGGCGAAACACTACCACTTTTGTCCACAGGGTCGCCAAAATCAACTCAAAATTAAAGTTCCTTGTAGGGGCTTTAAGAAGTGACTGGTCACCTCAGTGAGGTGGATTACTGCTAACAGAGGAAGAATGTGACAAAGTAAGACATAGTTTTTCCTCCATCAGCCCAAGAAGTGAAAGTTTGTCTCATTGCAGTATCACTTATTCATTCAGCTTTCATCACAATGTCTCTCAGGCACAAGAACAAACAGCAGGTCCTTTAGTCTCCTGGCTGTTTATCTTGTAATCTATATGAGATGGTGAGCAAAATGTTCTTCCTCACAGTAGATGTGAGTATGAAGCTGTAGTTCAGGGTTTGAATGTCAGACAGTTGATATTAATGAGAACAGCAGATCTGAGTTTCTCCTCATCGTGACAGAGGAGAGAGAAACTTGACACTGACTGCCATCTAGTGTTTTTATATCCAGAACTGCAGCATTATCTTTCACTACAATGTGTTGACTTGCTTCATACAGTATGTCATATAATAAATACATTTATGTGGCTTAAATATGTACATGTAACATTTCTTTAATTCACACTGTACATTGATTTCAGCAGATTGTTTCACTGTCTCTGGCTGTTATGTGAGGTAGTAGTGATTACAATGACACATTTTGTTTAATTTATGTGTTTAATTGTTGCTAGATAACATTGTTTCTTTAAGATTGTAGGAAATATTGATTGTTACATAATTTATAATTTATTCTGTGGCAGTATTTATTAAATAAATGCTCGCCGACATTCTCCACCATTTTGTATGAAAAGTTTGATTGATAGGATTCATTCAGGGTTTGCATTCTCCACCATTACATATGTAAGATTTGTTTGATCATAAACAGTTTATTCAGGTGCCTACGTTTTTCACCATGAATACTGTAGGGTTTGATTAGCTCAATATTAGCAAAAAGTGACGTTAATAAGAATTATTAAACATAATCACTTTAATTATTCGTCCAGCGATATGATTTTATAGTCAGACTAATAAGACCACACCTCTTATTGATCAGACAAGAATGTTTAACGCACTTTGGGGAAATTATTAATTATCAATTCAAATAGAGCTCAAATAGCCAGGATCTTTGCACCCGTAAAGTAGACTCACAAGTCAGTCTTTAGACGCTTTGCTTAACTAAAGACTGATGATTTTCTCCCTGATTTTGTGTTTAGATGGGCGGATACAATTTCAGAGTTTAAAAAACTCCCTACGTTTCAGAACCAATAGTAAATCCACAGGGCGGTCCTTCGATGGCTCGCTGAACTCTTCTGCTTGTAAACATAGTCCCACAACCTGATCTCACAGAAATACGTGAAATGACCACGACCTCTTAACACCGCATTCCGTGGTGGCAGCACGTAATGGGTTGAAATTACGTGCTGCCATCACGAAAACAATGCCAATGTAAAGTCAATTAGGGTCCTCTCCCGTGGTGGACACACAGATTCCCTGATTCAATCAAGTCACGTCAACCTCGTTTTCCTCAATGATATCTTTAACATTCCTGTATACACACAAAAACGCGGAAGTGTTCTTGATATTAAAACGGCAAATACATTCCCCTGTTATAATTTCCCACCAATAATAATAATAATGATAATAACGTGATAGTTCGGCTGTTCTAGATATTTGTTATAGCCTATTTAAATATTCAATCACAAAAACGCTGTTTCTAGAGAACTTGCTAAAATATCTGAAATGAACCATCATGCCTACTTTTTCTTAACATATTTCATCTAGGTGCAGTGTCATTACTAGTTCAGCTTTACTAGACATTTGATATACTCGTAGATGTATCTTTTTACGACCCTGTTTTACAACAAGCCGCAAAAAACCTACCGTCCCAAAAATGCCGTTTTTAGAGTACTATCTAAAATAACTACGATTAGCCAATATCCTTGCTTTTTTTCTTAACATAGTCCATCTAGGTGCAGTGTAATAACTACTTCGGCTTTACTAGATATTAGATTTATTCAGTAGATCTAGCTTTTTACAACCCTATTTTACATGCCGCAAACGAACCTACTGTCCCAAGAACGCCGTTTCTAGTGTATTAGCTAAAATATCGAAAATTAGCGGACATCTTTACTTTTTCTTACCATAGTTCATCTAGGTGGAGTGTAATAACTCGTTCGGCTTTACTTGATATTAGATATATTCAGTAGATATATCTTTTTACAACCCTATTTAGAGCCCTACTTTGCAAATCAGAAGAACTACAACTATGTTGCTGATATGTATCAAACTGCATGGCGCGGTCCCAGGGAATTGTAGTTTTTTAAAAATCTAAGTGTTTTTCCCAGATTTGGAAGTTGTAAATATTGAATTGAGAGTACACTGTGGACTTTAAGGGGATGGTAAACACATTTGTGAAATCAGATTTTAAATATCTAATTTCTAAATGGGTGAAAATTAATTTTATCCATATTTTATCCATATCTGACAGCACCCACAGTTGTTGACTACACTCACATGATAGCTGAGGTCAAGAGCTCTCTATAACAGTTGGTCCCATGTCTGTACCCCCTTTCATTGCTGAGTTATAAGCCCTCAAACATGCACTGAGGTCAAGGTTCAAAGGTCAATGGCTGAAAGCAGGAGCCATGTAGAATCTTCATACTGACATATGTCACTCTCCAGGTTGAGACCTTTCCAATGATGTATTTGGTTTAGCTCTACGACGAAGTTTAGATTTTTTTCATTTTTTGGACACAAGCCATGCCAGGTGTAGTTTCAGAGAGCACTTTGAAGGCCCCGTGTATAAAATGAGTTTTGTTTGTTTCTTTGCTTGTTTTTATCTTTTTTACTGTAGATAGTTAGTAAAATGAGTCATCCTCAGACAATACAATACTACTAAAAAGTAAAACCAATAATAACAATAATGAAATAAGCAAAAATAATATTAAAATCATATTGAAATGTTAAAATCTATTTACCGAGTGGAATGGTAGCCTAATAGATAACTTAGATAATATTTCTTATTGTTTAGACACTTTATTATTGCTTAGATAGCCTACTATTTAGCCTATTATTGTATTTACTTTTAACATGTTCTGCTTTTGAGTAATTTCCGAGAAGTTATGATAAAAAAAAATAAAAAATTACAGACTATAGGAGACAACCTCTTCAGTGTCTCACGTCAATTAATCAATTAATTAACACAATTTGTCGGCTTTTTATAATGCCTTTTTTTTTTTGCTGCTGTCTCCAGTTGAGAGTGGTGATTTGCTAAATACATTCTACAATAATCATTAGATTAACATTTGGTCTATAATATTGTTGGCTATATTACGCATTTAAATTAAAAAAACGGAAGAATAAAAGAAATAAACACCGAAATAATTACTTTTTTTATTGATACTCCTCTCTGACACACACACACACACACACACACACATTGAACACGCGATTGAATGAATGAATGAATGAATGAACATTGGAAGTGGTTCAGCCGCAGTCCCGCCGGCTGGCTCACATTGAGATTACATTTGTTTTTTATTACGAACAAAATGTTTTATATTGACCGTATGAATGGTTTCGTTTTCAAATAAATATTTGGAAACGAAAATATGCTTTGGTGTACTTTTACAGAGTTTTGCAATATGTATATAGCCTACCTGTATCAAAATGTATAATTTTCAGCAGCGGTTTGTGTGACAGCTGCCACAGTCGGACATATAACCAGCGGGGCAGCCGTTCTGTGGCGCTGGCTTGGGGTCCACTCTCCCCTGGTGGAGTGGAGGGTGGCCGGGTTGCCAGGGGCTCCATGTGATGGTGTTTCCTCTCTGGTTCTTCCGTGCTCAGCCTTATTTTTATCTTCTTATTTATTTATTTATTACTGGCGTTTGGATTCAGTTATGGCAGACGGATGGCAATCTGAAATGGAATGAAGCCCACAGACGGCGGACAGCAGCTACAAAACAGTAGTGGAACGTGCCCCATCCGCCCACAGGACAATGCTCTTAAAGCCCTACGCTATCAAAAGCTGGCAAAATACATTTATTTTATTTTATGGCCTTGACATTAACCTGTCATATTGTTAAGTTATCAAGGACTCTTCCGCGTTTTTGTGTGTATACAGGAATGTTAAAGATATCATTGAGGAAAACGAGGTTGACGTGACGTGATTGAATCAGGGAATCCGTGTGTCCACCACGGGAGAGGATCCTAATTGACTTTACATTGGCATTGTTTTCGTGGTGGCAGCACGTAATTTCAACCCATTACGTGCTGCCACCACGGAATGCGGTGTTAAGAGGTCGTGGTCATTTCACGTATTTCTGTGAGATCAGGTTGGCTGAAATGTGAACTCACTTGTGGGTTTCAGGACTCATTCCTGGGGCAGTCTAATAGCTACAAACATATTGAAGAAATGAAGTGAAGAATGAGGGAGGATTAGTTTATTAGTAAAACAGTGTTGACTTCTGCCAGATAGAAGGTCTGCAGAAGCTAACCAGAACAGAGGCTGTTTCAACTGAGCAAAACAGGGATATTGTTGGTGACACTGTGTTTAAGTCTTTAAGAATGGAAGGAATTTGGTTGGAGGATAAAAATTTAATATTTTTTTTCTGAGGTTTAGGTCCCCGACACAATTGGCATGTTAGACACAAGGAAAATAAGGGTCGGCCCTACCCCTACATTTGCACGTTCCCGCGAGGGGTAGGGGTGTCCCAGTTCTTTTTTGCGTGTAGGGGTAGGGGGCATAACAAGGGGTAGTGGGTATGAAACTAGCCCTCTGGAGCGAGGGATTTCAGATGCTGACTTGCCAGCGAGGGGTAGACGTTGCCATGGCTACCACCGAGCAAGAGATGGGGAAAACAGTTCATACATAGCTAACGCTACCATCATCAGGTTGCTTGTTAGCTAGCTAGCTAGCTCACACTATCTGACGTTTGTCATCTGTCCTGTTCTGCAAAATTGTCGGATTTTTCACATCACGATAACACGCCAGCTAGTATAACTATGCTGTCCTGTAATGTTAGCTGGTTAGCTAACTAGCTAGCTAGCAGAAGTCCCCTGTCGTCTGTCGTTCATTAAACTAAGCATGATGAATAATGCAAACGCGATCAGTAGGATGAACTAAACTGGAGACTCCATTGTAGATGCCGGTTGGAAATGTAGATGGCTCGCAGCTTCCTGTTTAAAACAGTTACGTATGCGTGAATGTAACCAACGCAGTGACGTAGTGAGTGGTGTCCCAGTTCCTAGGGAAAGATTTCAACTCCTACCCCTCGTTGCTTCATTTCAAGGGCCAGGGGTAGTGGACAAGGGGGGGTATTGGGATTGGGCCTAAGTCTTTAGTACATTATAGATAATTGGTTTTCTTTCTATAAATAGTAACTAAACTTCAGGCATATGTATTTTTCATTCTTCAACAAACATTGTGTTTCAGTCCTTGAGCAAATTATTACACATACAAAGGCACATCTCACACAGAGAGAAGGTGGAACTGTCACGGTCCTGGCTGTGTCACTAGTTTCCCTGTGTTTGGTTTTTCCTTGCCCTCTGTTTCCCCTCCCCCCGTCTGTCTCTCTGTGTGTCTGTGCTGTGGAGTGGGAAACCCCTCACTCTCCTGGGTTACATTCATTCAACTCACCTGCTCCCTGCTGCTCACCTGAGGACCATCCAGTGATCAGCCTTGCAGTATAAAACACCAACTCTCCTCTCCAATCCTCGCCAGGTTGTTGAGTCTTGTGGTACAGTTACGCTTCAGGCCGCTGTGGAATTGTGAATTCAACTTGGACTTTTTTTGGTGAATTTTCTCGTGGATACTTACCTTGTGTTTGCCTCTGTCACAGGATCACCGCCCACCATTTGTCCACCTGTTTGTCTTTCTGCCAGGCTCCCAGCCAGCCAAACCCCTCCAACCTTGTGTTGCTTGCCTGCCATCAGCCCACTCCCCTCAGCCTCCATTTCCTGGATTTTCCTCTACGGCCACATTCATAATCCTGGCAATATGACCCCATTTTTTACCACTGTCTTCCTGAGTCTGTGTTCTGCGTTTGGGTTCACCTTGTTGATTGTAACAGGATCTTGAATTTCTGACAAAAAACCTTTCTCTAGTTTGACTATTTAACGTCACCATGAAGTTGGCTCAAGACTATAATTTAGTTAGTCACAAATGCATTTATGATTCAGACAAGAACTGCATTTTTTTGTTTTAATAACAATTTCATGGAAGAAAAACTGTCTTTTTGAGGATTCATTTGTAATAGAGTTAGATTAGGAGTTATAAAAAGTTGAAAACTGAATTATTCTATCTCAAAAATATATACATACAGTGATGTATCGGTTATTGTAAAGTTAGCGTATTTTAAAATTGAGG
The DNA here is from genome assembly GCF_041903045.1 of Epinephelus lanceolatus. Classification (NCBI taxonomy): domain Eukaryota; kingdom Metazoa; phylum Chordata; class Actinopteri; order Perciformes; family Serranidae; genus Epinephelus; species Epinephelus lanceolatus. Next base: position 30,246,877 of record NC_135751.1, read on the forward strand.
AAGACAGCTGCTTTTAGATTTATTTAAGAACCATTTATACAAGCTAAAGCCTGCTTCCCTTTTTACTGTAACAACAAACAACAGTGAGCTGGTCATTAGTAAATCATTAGTGGTCTGAGGGCTCCTCCTCTGGTGGCTTCATGTTACAAGTGTTCAGGCACTGAGGGGTTTTTGTTCAGGTCTACTGATGCTTTGTGTCACTGTGGCTCTCTGGCACAGTAATACACAGCAGTGTCTTCAGGCTGCACATTCTGTCCGTTTAGAGTCACTGTGTTGCTGGAAGAGTCTGAGCTGATACTGAACTTGTTCTTCAGTGAATCTTTGTAATCTGAGGTGTATGCAACACGTGCTGCTCCAATCCATTCCAGTCCTTTCCCTGCAGGCTGTCTGATCCAATTTGTAGCATAGCTGCTGAGAGAATAAGAGACCTGACAGGTGATGGTCAGACGCTGACCTGGCTGCACAGTCACAGAGGCTGGCTGTGTCAACTGTTGACACTTCACACCTGTGGAGGAAAACATGTTGAATATTGAATGAGTGTAATAAGAGTGAACAGTCAGTGTGCTGTGATCATACTGTCAGTGTCTCTGCCTCAGTGAGACTCACAGGATCCTATAGAGAACATGGTTGGTATTGAAGGTGATCTGATGGGAGCTTCTCTTCTTCTGCTGCAGCTGACAGCATGATATCAAGTCTTTATAGCAGACTGTGAGGAAGTTCACTTTGCATAGACAAGGACACTGACAGGCTATAAAAGAAGGATGAACTCTGCTGTTTTCAGTAGTCAAAGCTGTGAGTTGTGTTGTGAATCTATATTTTGACATGTAAAGAAAAATGATCTATTAAATTATTAATTTAAAGCCTAATGTTTTTATTCTTCACAAAATTATGAACAATTCAGAGTGACAGTTACACTTAGGTGAAAGGAATTATTTAATGTTCCCAGTCTCAACTACATATTGGAGAACACCAGAGCTGCAATAAAAATTGTCTGAATGAGGAGGTTTTATTGAGACTGTGTTTCTGTGTGTTGAAGATGTTGAACTGAAGCTGATTCTGTGAAAGTGAAAAGCAGAACGCCTAGTATTGACTTAGTTTGACATGTTGAGTTTTTGTACAGCTCTGTGGCTTCCTGTGTCACTGTGGCTCTCGAGCACAATAATAAACAGCAGAATCTTCAGCCGTCAAGCTGTTCATCTGCAGATACACCTGGTCCACGTTGTTGTCTCTGGAAATGGTGAAGCGATTCTTGACTGATGTGGAATAAGCTTTAGTGGCTCCACTCGGAGCAGAAATGTGGGCAACCCACTCCAGTCCTTTTCCTTCAGCTTGTCTGATCCAGGAGATATCAGCATTATCATCTGATATTCCTGCATATGTACAGGTCAGTTTGTGGGATTCTCCAGGGCGCTTTATCACTGGTTCAGACTCAGTCAGAGTCTGACTGCAAACACCTGGAGAGAAAAGTAGTGTTATCATCACAGAGCTGAAATATGAACCTTTTCAAAGAACAGGAGGAGTGCAGAAGTATGTATTCACCAGAAATCCATGATAGCATCAGAAACATTATACATGTAGCTGAAGTCATGGTGGAAATGTGTTGTATGTCTGCTCAGTGGTTTGGTCTCTCTTCTTCAGTCTGCAGTGAGATAAATAAAGATGGAGGAGATGAAGATTTGCATGGACTCCTCCTCACAGTGCTTTTTTATTTTGACATCATTAGTGGTTGAACAAGACACAAAGACAGAGATCACGACAAGATTCAAAAGAAGTGCCTCAAAAAGAAAATATCAAATTGTTCTATATTCTGATGTAAAAAGGAGCTCTGAAAAGACTCTATAATGGTGAGAGTTTTTAGCTCTTGTACTAAATATGTTGCCAGTTCATGAATTACAGACAGGTGTTTTTTTCTCTGTCAGGTTTAATGTATCTACCAGAAGCTGCTATAACATCATATGTCGTCTGGTGTCTGTAGGGATGGATGTATCCATGTAAAGGGATCACAGTGTTGCAAAGCTGCAGAAAAATAGTCATATAACTGTGGGAAATCATTGATATGTCTGGCAGTTGCATGTCATCACCACTAGACTACACTAAACAATGGGACATTTTCCACCATCCATTTTCTAGTTGAAACTTGGCATGTTTCTGTGACATGCAGTTTAAATTTGCAGCAACATTACTGATGTGTGCTGACTGTACTCAAGTACAACCTGTAGGTCTGTTGTTCTTCTTGCCTTCTCAGAGAGAAGATGTGAATGTTTATTGTCAACCTTCACTGTGCCAGTGATTCATTACAATAATCCAACAAACACTGGTGTAAGACAAAGAAGGAATATGATGAAAATGTGGTTAATGATGCACATCCATGAAAGAATGCTGCAGTATGTAACCTGACATACTGCAGTGCATTTCTTAATGCAGCATGTAAGTAATGGTAAGGGATATCTATTTATCTCTTAAATATGTGATGTATCAGTTATAGTAATGTTAGAGTATTTAAACTGAGGAAGATAACTGCTATTAGATTTATTTAAGAACCATTTATACAAGCTAAAGCCTGCTTCCCTTTTCACTGTGACATGTGTTGAAGTCATTAGTGGTCTGAGGGCTCCTCCTCTGGTGGCTTCATGTTACAAGTGTTCAGGCACTGAGGGGTTTTTGTTCAGGTCTACTGATGCTTTGTGTCACTGTGTGTCTCTGGCACAGTAATACACAGCAGTGTCTTCAGGCTGCACATTCTGTCCGTTTAGAGTCACTGTCTTGCTGGAAGAGTCTGTGCTGATACTGAACTTATTCTTCAGTGAATCTTTGTAGAGAGTGCTTGACCCAATTCTCATTCCAATCCACTCCAGTCCTTTCCCTGCAGGCTGTCTGATCCAAGCTGTCCAGTAGCCACTAACAGAATAAGAGACCTGACAGGTGATGGTCAGACGTTGACCTGGCTGCACAGTCACAGAGGCTGGCTGTGTCAACTGTTCACACTTCACACCTGTTAAAAAGAAAAAATATTTTGTAACAGATTAAGAAGTTATAGAGCAAAAGAAGAACTGTTGACTTTGACAAATCCAGAGAGACTCACATCCAGCTGCCAACAGCAGCAGCAGAGCTACAGAGAACATGGTTTATGTTGAAACTGACGTGCTGTGAACTCCACTGACAGCCTGACGTGATGTTTTTATAGCTGAGTAACAAGGAAGCTCACTGAGTTTGCATAGAATCAAACATATGAAGCATCAATGTTGGTCTGACTGGAGCCAATAGAAGAGTCTGTTCAGTGTTATTATATCTGCAGAGTGACAACAAATCACCTCTGATAATTTAATTCATTACACACTGTAACATTTTGTCTTAGTGTTAATTTTGTTTTATGGTACAAAATGCATGCCTGAATATATAGTACTGATGCTTCTGGTTTGCAGTATTAAACAGAAAAAACTTAAATGGTAAATGGCCACAAAACGGCTTTAGTGTTAACATGAAGTTAACATTAATCACTGTTTTCAACATGTTTTGGATTGTGAACATTTCAGGTTTCTATTTATCTTCAGATCCAGCCAATTCCTCCCTCTGCAGGTGTGAAAAGACAACATGGAAAGGTCTGTGGATATTCTCATTTATCCAGGTCAATTCCATTCTGGCAACAATTAAATCGTAGGCAACTGGACTTTGATTCTGGACTTGACCTGAAAATCAAAGTCCAGTTGCCTACGATTTAATTGTTGCCAGAACAACATGGAAAGCAGATGTACTTTCACATCAGTAGAGATTTCAACAAGAGCAGGGGGAAATGTCAAAACACAAAACACCTGGCAACTATTTGTATTGTAAATTACAGTAGTTAGATGCTAAAGAGATGGACAAGATGCAATTTTCTAACAGTATATGCAATTGAGAAACATTTTTAATGTACGATTGTTTCAGTGGAAATCAGAATGTTTATTTTCTTGAATTGTCTTAAGTTTTTGGAGCAGATGACAGTTTTTATGCCCAAACTACAGATTGAATTAATATGATATACTATTTGCACCCAATTACTGCATACTTATGAATGGTGTTTATTTTGTTTTTTTGCAAATGTTATTGCCTCTCTCTTTTCATAGAACAGGAAAGTAACCTTTTAGAGGAAAGGTGAGGAGAGGAAACTTCCGGAGGAGCTTAGAGCGAGGAGACACAGGTGTAAAAATATAACAGCTGTTCAGTTACAAATTAGGAGAGTTGCTGATGGTGTCTTTGTACTGAAGGAAGAAGAATTCCTATAGGTTTAAAAAGGGAACATGGAACACTGATATATTTTAAAATAGAATATCTTTTCTTCAAGAGCAGGCAAACTGTGAATTACTGAACAACTGAAAACTTTCCTAACACGGTCATGATTAGTTTATTAGAGGGAGCCTTTCTTAAATTTACTTAGTTACATTACTTTTATTTACTAAAATTATTTTCTTCTTCAACACAGATACACATTTTAAAGTAAGCTATTTCAGTGACAAACTGCCCATGACTTTCCTTAGTTATATCTCCTATTATCACCATGTTGAGTCACATGGTTGCTGGGTATTTGTACAGGTCTGTTGGTGGTTTGTACCACTGTGTCGCTCACACGCACACAGTAATACACAGCTGTGTCCTCAGGCTGCAGATTCTGTCCTGTTAATGTCACTCTGCTGGCAGAAGTGTCTCTGCTGTAGCTGAACTTGTTCTTCAGAGCATCATTTTGATGAAGAGTACCTCCACCCCACTGATGAGAAATCCAGTCCATTGGTTTTCCTTCACGCTGTCTGATCCAACCTGTTGCATAGCTGTCATCAGTCAAAGAATAACCACAGACCTGACAGGTGATGGTCAAAGACTGTCCAGGCTGCACAACCATTGAGTCTGGCTGGATGAGATCAATACTGTTCACACCTGTGGAAACACAAATCAACATTATCTCCATCATTCATCTGACTATTCAGTGTTTCTAATGTGTTTATTAGTGTGAATCCACTGAAAGCACCTCACAGGATCCAGCTGCCAGCAGCAGTATCAGAGCTACAGAGAACATGGTTGATGTTGAAGCTGAACTGATGTGAGCTCTTCTGTCCTCTCACTGACACACACACACTTCACTTCTTTATGAGGCAACACACAAGGAGGCTGATTTACATACTGATGACAGGAAAGGTTTATTTGAATGAATCAAAATGAAGACGAAATGTTCAGGTGTTGTTCTTCATCTCACACAAAGAGAATACACCTTTTAGATTGTTGAGTAAAATATCTTTTTCTAGAATTGAACTCATTAAAATCACCATGAAATTGGCTCAAGACTAATTCAGTTATGATACAGGTAATAACTGCAGGTGTTTTAGATAAAGATGTCATGAAAGAGACACTGATGTTTGAGGATTTACTTTTATTGTCCTGTCACAAGCTATTTAAACCAAGTTGTCAGCTGAAGTTGTTTCATCATTTGACAGATTCATATACATATCATGATGTATCAGTGATGGTGATTCAAGAGAATTTAATATGATGAAAACAGTTGCTGTTAAATTAGATTAAGAATTGTTTTTAATAAAATGTAAAGTCTGTTTCTCTCTGTACTGTAACAGTGAGCTGGTGTTGAAATCATTAGTGGTCTGAGGGCTCCTCCTCTGGTGGCTTCATGTTACAAGTGTTCAGGCACTGAGGGGTTTTTGTTCAGGTCTACTGATGCTTTGTGTCACTGTGGCTCTCTGGCACAGTAATACACAGCAGTGTCTTCAGGCTGCACATTCTGTCCGTTTAGAGTCACTGTCTTGCTGGAAGAGTCTGTGCTGATACTGAACTTGTTCTTCAGTGAATCTTTGTAGAATGTGGTCGATCCAGCTGCTGCTCCAATCCACTCCAGTCCTTTCCCTGCAGGCTGTCTGATCCAAGCTGTGTAGTAGCTGCCCACAGAATAAGAGACCTGACAGGTGATGGTCAGACGTTGACCTGGCTGCACAGTCACAGAGGCTGGCTGTGTCAACTGTTCACACTTCACACCTGTTAAAAGGAGAAAATGTTTTGTAACAAATGATCAAATTAACAAAAGAAGAACTGTTGACTTTGACAAATCCAGAGAGACTCACATCCAGCTGCCAGCAGCAGCAGCAGCAGAGCTACAGAGAACATGGTTTATGTTGAAACGGACGTGCTGTGAACTCCACTGACAGCCTGATGTGATGTTTTTATAGCTGAGTAACAAGGAAGCTCACTGAGTTTGCATAGAATCAAACATATGAAGCATCAATCTTGGTCTAACTGGAGCCAATAGAAGAGTCTGTTCAGTGTTATTATATCTGCAGAGTGACAACAAATCACCTCTGCTTTACATTTGATCCATTTTGCATGCAACCATTGCTAACTTTGTTTTACTGTCAGTATTTTGTATCATGTACTTACTGCATTTATTAATTCATTTACTGCTTCACTTACTGTACTGACATGATTACTGTATTTGCTGTACACAGACATAAAGTGACAGCAGCCAGAATCATGTCAATTAAATAGTATAAAAACTTCAGTCTGATGCGGCTGGTTTGAATAAATTCCTTTTAACAGTTTCAGTGTTTGTAGTTGTTGGAAAACAGCTGCTCAGGAACTGAAATGTTTCACAAACTGCAGTAAAATAAATATTTCAATGGCGGTGAAAACTTTGGTAGTTTTTACATTTCTGAGTTACTTTTTGTGTTAATCAACACTGATTACCTTCATCTGTGTGGTTGTGTCACATATATATGCACATTCCTTTATTGCAACAAACTGTCAGTATTGTCTCACATCTTTTCTGGATATTTCTCTGCAGACACAATAATAATTCTTTGATTATTCTATTAACACAATTTGAATATAAAAAACCTCCCTATATATTTTATGTTGAGAAATAATATCCCTCAGTTTTCAGGACTTCATAATGCAGGGACAAAGATGAATTCATGGTTTCATCCAGGAAATGTTTCTCATGGAAACTATAGGATATCAAAAGACATATAATACAGAATATAAGAATTAAAAACATGATGTAATGTATTTTAATGTAAATAATATTGATACTAATGATATAAACAAATTCATCATAAATTCTCAATGCTTGTGCAGCCTGGAAGATACTGTAGGTTTTTGTACAGCTGCTCAACCAACTCCAGTCACTGTGTGTCTCGAGCACAATAATAAACAGCCGAATCTTCAGTCTTCAGACTGTTCATCTGCAGATACACCTGCTGTCTGCTGTTGTCTCTGGAGATGGTGAACCGACCTTGAACTGACTGAGAGTAGAATTTGCTGCTACTGCTACTACTGATATAAGCAATCCACTCCAGTCCTTTTCCAGGAGCCTGTCTGATCCAGTTCATGCTGTAGCCACCAAAGTTAAATCCAGAGGCTGTACAGGTCAGTCTGTGAGATTCTCCAGGCCTTTTAGTCACTGGTTCAGATTCTGTCAGAGTCTGACCATCAACACCTGTCAAACAAAAGTTTATGCATGTCATGCGTTACATTGGAAGCACAAATAAAATGTGTCTCATCAAGATCAAGTAAAATCTTCACCTGCCCAGCAGATAGTTAAAAGCAGCAGTCCTGTCCTATAGTCCATCATGTTAAACTGTGTGTCCACTGTTCTCTGTCCTCCTCTCTGCAGTCAGATAAGTAGAGGTGGAAGATATCTGAGTTTTGCATTGACTCCTCCTTTTTCATAATCAGAGTCTTCTGTTCAATCTCTCCTTAAAATTCATTTTCATATTCTGGCTTTTTTCCCTAACTAACAGTATTTGTTTGATTATTTTAAAGAATCATTTCTGTCATCATCTCTCATGACAACCTGATGTTATTATTATACTTGTTTTACTGTAAGTCTCTTTTTTTAACATTTGAACTTTTTTCTTGCTGTGAGACGTCCAATGCAATGTAAAAATAATGGAAAATTGCTGCTGTTTATAAATATATAAGAAACAAATGTTTGAGTGCATGTAGTCTGAAAATCAACTTGAAGGCTTGGTTTGAAAAAGGCAAACATGTCACCTGACATGACAACATGAAAATTGACATTTTGTTTTTCCATTTAATTTTTGCTGTGCTACTGCTTGTGCCTTGTAATTTTGAATGTTTTTCTTGTTAATGAATCTTATGCACAATATTTAAAGATGAGAAATCAATTTTAAACCACTAAAACACAGTGTATAAATGCTGCCACCACTAAAGACTACATCCTAAAGACAGCTCAGCTACACGTCATATCTTAATTTCATTACACATCTGATTGTAGCATTTTTCACACACTTTCATGAACAACCTTCATTTGCATTTTGTTGAAGAATCTTTAAATTTAAACTGAATCAGCTGATGGTGTAAACAGTGTGTCTTCCAGAGGGAGCATGAAGAGAAGTCATTTATTATGTAAGGAACATAATTGTTTCAGTGAAAGAGCTTATATAGACTTTTATTCCACCATCTACATGGTTAATTTAATGATAGGATTTACTGTATAAAATGTCTTAAAAGTCATGAAGTTAGTGCAGGTTAATGTAAAAAATAAAGTAATGTATGACACAGAGCTCAGCCAAGCAAGACGTTACTGTAGTTCAACTCATGTTGTGATCACAGTCAGGTTGTCTTCTTATAAGTGCAGATGTTGCCATGAGTCATGGTAAACTGTCCCAAAACACTGAGACACACTTTATCATTTGTTAACTGGACGTCATTCAGTGGAAATTGTGTTTTCAAAGCCCTGACATGCTTCAGTGCTTCTCATATAGACATCAGTGTTGTTCAGTGTTTGTACAGCTTTGTAGTCTCATGTGTCACTGTGGCTCTCGTGCACAATAATAAACTGCAGAGTCTTCTTCTTTCACACTCTTCACCTCTAAGTACACAAGATTTCTGGAAGTGTCTTTGGTGATGGAAAACTGGCCTTGGAGACTCTGGGCAAATATGGTGCCAGTTCCACCATCAATGCGTCCGATCCATTCCAGTCCTTTCCCTGGTTTCTGATGGATCCAGTGCAGCCAAGCCAGAGACAGTCCTTCCACTTTACAGGACAGAGTGACTGATCCTCCAGCTCTGCTGACCACTGGCTCTGAGGAGGTGAGCGACTGGCCCTGAGCAGCTGAAAGACACACAGAGTTTAGATAACCAGGGAGCCAGCAGACATCCAAAGATCCTTCTCTCCTCCTCCACAGGACACCGACTTCACTCACCCGAAATCAGAGCCAAGAGGACGACACTCTGTACAACTGTCATGGTGGGAACTTGACTGAGTCTAAACCCGTAAAGGCTGTTATGGTGGATATATACTGTGTAGACAGAATGGGTGGGGATTGTGCATCAGTGTGTGGATTTACATTTTAGCAGTTGGAGTTTGTGAAGGAGTGCTGGACTCTGTGAGAGAGAGAGAGAGAGTTCAAAACAGACTGAGACACCAGCATTAAATATGTTGTTCAGTGTTTCTCCTTTTCTTAATTTACACAACATGCTGCACTGTCAGTCTCATTAGTTAGCTTAAGAAGTGATTGGTCACCTCAGTGAGGTGGATTACTACTAACAGAGGAAGAATGTGACAAAGTAAGACATAGTTTTTCCTCCATCAGCCCAAGAAGTGAAAGTTTGTGTCATTGCAGTATCATTTATTCATTCAGCTTTCATCACAATGTCTCTCAGGCACAAGAACAAACAGCAGGTCCTTTAGTCTCCTGGCTGTTTATCTTGTAATCTATATGAGATGGTGAGCAAAAAGAAAGTAAGCTCACAGTAGATGTGAGTATGAAGCTGTAGTTCAGGGTTTGAATGTCAGACAGTTGATATTAATGAGAACAGCAGATCTGAGTTTCTCCTCACCGTGACAGAGGAGAGAGAAACTTGACACTGACTGCCATCTAGTGTTTTAATATCCAGAACTGCAGCATTATCTTTCACTACAATGTTGTGTCCTGCTTCATATGTCATATAATAAATACATCTATGTGGCTTAAATATGTACACATAGCATTTCTTAAATTCATACTGTACATTGATTTCAGCAGATTGTTTCACTGTCTCTGGCTGTTATGTGAGGTAGTAGTGATTACAATGACACATTTTGTTTAATTTATGTGTTTAATTGTTGCTAGATAACGTTGTTTCTTTACGATTTTATTAAAAAATACAACAGTGCAAGATAAAAATATGAATAAAATTCTTCCTTGTTGTCTTTCAGCACAGTAAGAATGAGCATTGTAGGTTTTTGTACAGCTAATACAGCTAATACAAATGTCATGAAAATATCACATGCTTAAGCTCTACCAGCCCCTTGAGAATGAGCACTGCAGGTTTTTGTACAGCTGCTCAACCAACTCCAGTCACTGTGTGTCTCGAGCACAATAATAAACAGCAGAATCTTCAGTCTTCAGACTGTTCATCTGCAGATACACCTGCTGTCTGCTGTTGTCTCTGGAGATGGTGAAGCGGCCTTGAACTGACTGAGAGTAGTAGATGTTGTCACTATCATACTCAATAATAGCAATCCACTCCAGTCCTTTTCCAGGAGCCTGTCTGATCCAGGCCATCCAGTAGCTACTAATGTCTAATCCAGAGGCTGTACAGGTCAGTCTGTGAGATTCTCCAGGCCTTTTATTCGCTGTGTCAGATTCTGTCAGAGTCTGACCATCAACACCTGTCAAGACAGCAAAGAAAACCATGAAATGTCAGAAAAACAAATGAGAACTGTGTCAAGTCAAGATCAGGTAAAATCTTCACCTGCCCAGCAGATAGTTAAAAGCAGCAGTCCTGTCCTATAGTCCATCATGTTAAACTGTGTGTCCACTGTTCTTTGTCCTCCTCTCTGCAGTCACATAAGTAGAGGTGGAAGATATCTGAGTTTTGCATTGACTCCTCCTTTTTAATGAACAATATCCTCTGTTTCATTTTAAGGCTTTCTTCTAACCAAAAAGATGTTGTATTGGTCTTTTACTTAAGATTAATTTCACAACTATGTTAAAGTTTTGATTTGGTTTATTTTTCTAACCTGATGTCATTATTATCCTTGTTCAACTGTAAGTGACTTTCTAATATTTAAACATGCCTATTTAACATGGCAGGCGGTTTTGTTCGCTGCAACTTACTAATAATGGAATATTGCTACTGGTGATAAAATAGTCAAATTATTTTCAAATTTCAGTTTCGGGTCATGTAGTATGAAAATCACCATGTAGGCTTCATTTGAGATGAGCAAACAATATCTCATGTCTCTTTAACTTGTGTTATTTTATTTTTTTTAAGTTAAGATTTTTTCTGACTTTCAGATTCAGATTCAGATTCAGAATACTTTATTAATCCCAATGCTCCGTGCAAAGTAGAAATAGAAATCCAGCATGAATGGAACAAGAGATAAAGATGAAGATATAAATAAGATACTAAAATAGACAATGAAATAAATAAAATAAAATATTAAAGTAGACATTAAAATAAAATAAAATAAAAAATTAAAGCAGACATTAAAATAAAATAAAATAAAATATTAAAGTAGACAATAAAATAAAATAAATAATAAATAGTAAAGTAGACAATCTGAAATATATACAATATACAATGAAATGGTTGTAGCTATAGATGAAATAAGAATGAGTAGTTATATTGTTTGTTTTGTTTTATAAATAGCCAAATGAGTCCAATCATCAGAGGGAGGAGTTGCACAGTTTAATGGCCACAGGTAAGAATGACTTCCTGTGGCGCTCAGTGGTGCATTTAGGAGCAATCAGTCTCTGGCTGAAGGTGCTCCTCTGTTCGACCAGAGTGTTGTGGAAAGGGTGAGAGCCATGCTGAAGTATCGCCCGCACCTTTGACAGCATCCTCCTGTCTGACACTGCTGTCAAAGGGTCCAGCTCCACCCCCACAACGTCACTGGCCTTTCTGAACAGCTTATTGAGTCTGTTGGCATCGGCTACTCTCAGTCTGCTGCCCCAGCACACCACAGCAAACAGAATAGCACTGGCCACCACAGACTCATAAAACATCCTCAGCATAGTCCGGCAGATGTTAAAGGAGCGGAACCTCCTCAGAAAATAGAGGCGGCTCTGTCCCTTCTTGTAAAGGACTTCAGTGTTCTTAGTCCAGTCCAGTTTATTGTCAATGAACACACCCAGATACTTGTAGTGTTCTACGATGTCCACGTTATGCCCCAGGATGGAAACTGGGGTCACTGGTGTCCTCGTTCTCCTCAGATCCACCACCAGCTCTTTTGTCTTTGTTGTGTTGAGCTGCAGGTTGTTCAGCTCACACCATGAGACAAAGTTATTCACCACAGCCCTGTATTCAGCCTCCTCACCCTTGCTGATACATCCAACTATAGCAGAGTCATCAGAAAACTTCTGAAGATGACAAGACTCTGTCTGGTAGCTGAAGTCCGTGGTGTAAAGGGTGAAGAGGAAAGGAGAGAGGACAGTCCCTTGTGGGGCCCCGGTATTGCTGACCACTGTGTCTGACACACAGTGCCGCAAGCACACATACATTAACATGACAACATTAAAAGTAGAATTTCATGTATTCTTTTCAAGGGAAACTGACATCCTACATGTTTTCATTTGTGTTTTGGCCTGCAGCTTCGACTGGGTGGATTGTTTTTATTTTTTTTGTGAAAAATCTAATGCACAGTTTTATTAGACCAAAAATAATCACTTCCACCTTTAATGATAATTTGGCTGAATTTATTCATTCTCAAAAAGTTCATTTTTTGACAGTTTAGAAACACTGAGCTTCATCATTGTATTTATAATCTAAAGTCTGTTCCTCTCTGTACTGTAACAGTGAGCTGGTGTTGAAATCATTAGTGGTCTGAGGGCTCCTCCTCTGGTGGCTTCATGTTACAAGTGTTCAGGCACTGAGGGGTTTTTGTTCAGGTCTACTGATGCTTTGTGTCACTGTGGCTCTCTGGCACAGTAATACACAGCAGTGTCTTCAGGCTGCACATTCTGTCCGTTTAGAGTCACTGTGTTGCTGGAAGAGTCTAAGCTGATACTGAACTTGTTCTTCAGTGAATCTTTGTAATATGAGGTTTGTCCAACAGTTGCTTCTCCAATCCACTCCAGTCCTTTCTCTGCAGGCTGTCTGATCCAAGCTGTCCAGTAGCCAAGAGTATAAGAGACCTGACAGGTGATGGTCAGACGTTGACCTGGCTGCACAGTCACAGAGGCTGGCTGTGTCAACTGTTCACACTTCACACCTGTTAAAAAGAAAAAATATTTTGTAACAGATTAAGAAGTTATAGAGCAAAAGAAGAACTGTTGACTTTGACAAATCCAGAGAGACTCACATCCAGCTGCCAACAGCAGCAGCAGAGCTACAGAGAACATGGTTTATGTTGAAACTGACGTGCTGTGAACTCCACTGACAGCCTGATGTGATGTTTTTATAGCTGAGTAACAAGGAGTTACAAGGAGTAACAAGTTTGCATAGAATCAAACATATGAAGCATCAATGTTGGTCTGACTGGAGCCAATAGAAGAGTCTGTTCAGTGTTATTATATCTGCAGAGTGACAACAAATCACCTCTGATAATTTAATTCATTACACACTGTAACATTTTGTCTTAGTGTTAATTTTGTTTTATGGTACAAAATGCATGCCTGAATATATAGTACTGATGCTTCTGGTTTGCAGTATTAAACAGAAAAAACTTAAATGGTAAATGGCCACAAAACGGCTTTAGTGTTAATATGAAGTTAACATTAATCACTGTTTTCAACATATTTTGGATTGTGAACATTTCAGGTTTCTATTTATCTTCAGATCCAGCCAATTTCAGTGATCAAACGTTGTTCTGATGTGCTTTACTTGTGGGTTGTTTTTTTTTTGAGGGGGTGATATTCAGAGGAACTGATGAGTTTACAGTCAAATATACAGAAATCTAATGTGGATATATCAAAGTGCTTTTGCAGGTGATGAGAAAACTCTGATGTCATTAAGATCACATTGCTGTTTGTTGTCTGTGGAGGTTTTTGTGCAGCTGTTCCACTGTCTTCAGTCACTGTGCTTTGTCGAGCACAGAAGAAAAACAGCAGAATCTTCTGCTGTCAGGCTCTTGACCTCGAGGTACTGAGTGCTGCTGGGCACATCTTCAGTCATGATGAAACGACTTTGAAAGGAGCTGCCGTAGGTCGGAGTGTTTGTATTTGTGCTCATCCATCCAATCCACTCCAAACCTTCCTCTGGCCTCTGTCGTATCCAGTTAATACCGTAACTTGTCATGGTATAACCAGAAATGATACATGACATCTTCACTGTCTCTCCAGGTCTTTTCACCTCAGAGGAAGACTGGTCCAGTTTGATCTCACTCCAAACTCCTGTAAGTAAAGACATTGTGATCATCATCACATTTATATATCACAGATTACATATTTTTAAATGTTTTAGTGAGTTAAAGCAGAAATTCTTCTCACCATGAAAAATAACTATGAAGAATAAACTCCAGCAAATCATATTTTCCATTCTGTGATAAACACTGTAATCCAGTGCTTTGTGATGTGAATCTTTTGAGGGTTTATAAAGTGTCCCAACTGTTGTGTCATAAATGATCTGAGAGCTGTTAATGATGTGATTATAAGGAGGGAAGTGTTTGCATGGACCTCCCTCTGCAGGTGTGAAAAGACAACATGGAAAGCAGATGTACTTTCACATCAGTAGAGATTTCAACAAGAGCAGGGGGAAATGTCAAAACACCAAATACCTGGTAACTATTTGTATTGTAAATTACAGTAGTTAGATGCTAAAGAGACGGACAAGATGTCATTTTCTAACAGTATATTCAATTGAGGAACATTTTTAATGTACGATTGTTTCAGTGGAAATCAAAATATTTACTTTCTTGAATTGTCTTAAGTTTTTGGAGCAGATGACAGTTTTTATGCCCAAAATACCGATTTAATTAATATGATATACTATTTGCACCCAATTACTGCATACTTATGAATGGTGTTTATTTTGTTTTTTTCATAGAACAGGAAAGTAACCTTTTAGAGGAAAGGTGAGGAGAGGAAACTTCCGGGGGAGTTTAGAGCGAGGAGACGCAGGTGTAAAAATATACCAGTTGTTCACTTACAAATTAGGAGAGTTGCTGATGGTGTCTTTGTACTGAAGGAAGAAAAGTTCCCATAGGTTTAAACAGGGAACATGGAACACTGATATATTTTAAAATAGAATATCTTTTCTTCAAGAGCAGGCAAACTGTGAATTACTAAACAACTGAAAACTTTCCAAACACAGTCATGATTAGTTTATTAGAGGGAGCCTTTCTTAAATTTACTTAGTTACATTACTTTCATTTACTAAAATTATTTTTCTTCTTCAACACAGATACACATTTTAAAGTAAGCTATTTCAGTGACAAACTGCCCATGACTCTCCTTAGTTATATCTCCTATTATCACCATGTTGAGTCACATGGTTGCTGGGTATTTGTGCAGGTCTGTTGGTGGTTTGTATCACTGTGTCGCTCAAACGCACACAGTAATACACAGCTGTGTCCTCAGGCTGCAGATTCTGTCCTGTTAATGTCACTCTGCTGGCAGAAGTGTCTCTGCTGTAGCTGAACTTGTTCTTCAGAGCAGCATTTTGAGTAAGGCCGCTTGTTCCCCACTGATCCAACCTGTTGCATAGTCATCATCAGTCAAAGAATAACCAGAGACCTGACAGGTGATGGTCAAAGACTGTCCAGGCTGCACAACCATTGAGTCTGGTTGGATGAGATCAATACTGTTCACACCTGTGGAAAGACAAATCAACATTATCTCCATCATTCATCTGACTATTCAGTGTTTCTAATGTGTTTATTAGTGTGAATCCACTGAAAGCTCCTCACAGGATCCAGCTGCCAGCAGCAGTATCAGAGCTACAGAGAACATGGTTGATGTTGAAGCTGAACTGATGTGAGCTCTTCTGTCCTCTCACTGACACACACACATTTCACTTCTTTATGAGGCAACACACAAGGAGGCTGATTTACATACAGTAGTGATGATAGTAAATCAGCTGACTGGAGGTGTTGTTCTTCATCTCGAAGGCCATATGATTCTTGTGATTCAGAAAACATGGATGGAATAATTTGATAATAAAAATGGAATCCACTGTAAAACGCAGCATGTCGTGGAGTTTTTTCAAAATGTGAATGCAGTTTCTAAAAATCACTGGTTTCCCCACCATTTTAAGCATTTTTTTTCACAGTGTGTAGCTGAATAAACAAAAAAAATCCCATTTTGTTCGCAGCATAGAAATGAAATATTTCTATGTTTCATAGTCTCAGTGAGTGAAAGGAGAACATTTGCATAATGTTTTGTACACAGACAGTTTATAGAGATACATATACAGTCAAAAAACCTGCCAGATTGTCCTCGACTCTGTTGCCCCCTACAGGGACAAAAGGTCTAACAAAATTTTACAACCCTGGCTAAATGAATCCACCCATGATTTGAAGAGAGACTGCAGAAGAAAAGAAAGTGGAAGAAAACAGGTTTACAAGTATTTTATCAAATTTGGAAAGATGCAATGATTAACTATCAAAGGGCAGTTAAGGAGGCAAGAGCCTCCTTCTATTCTAATCTTATTTTAACGAATCATTCTAACCCCAGAATTTTATTTAAGGTTTTAGATTCCCTTACTTCCCCCTCCCACAGTCATTTAACTGACTCCTCACAGGAGCTCTGTGAGAGGTTTTTAAAAATTTTTATTGATAAAGTTGAAAATATTAGGCAACAGATTACCCCCCCCCCCCCCCCCCCCCCCCCAGTTCATGCTGTACATGCCAGTAGGGAGACTCACATCTGTTTTAACAGTTTTGAACCCATCTCTCTATCCCTTTTAACTAAAACTATCTCTCACATGAAGCCAACTACATGCAGACTTGATTTTATTCCATCCAGTTTTCTTAAAGATGTCATTGACACAGTTGGGCCCAGTATTTTATTGATTATTAACAGCTCTCTCACAAAAGGTATTTTTCCTGCTGCTTTTAAATATGCTGAGGTCCAACCTCTTTTAAAGAAATCTAACCTCGATCCTTCAATTCTTAATAAATTTAGGCCAATTTCTAAACTTCCATTTTTATCCAAAGTTTTAGAAAAGGTGGTTTCAACACAGCTTTTAGCTTTTATGTGTCATAATAACATCTTTGAGAAATTTCAAACAGGTTTTAGAGTTTTACACAGCACAGAAACTGCCCTCCTCAAAGTAACTAATGATCTTCTTTTAGCAACCGATAGAGGGGAGAGTGCAATTTTAATTCTTTTAGACCTAAGTGCAGCCTTTGATACTGTAGATCATGCCATTTTAATCGACCGCCTTAAAACCTGGGTTGGCATCAGGGACACTGCACTTAGTTGGTTTTGTTCTTATCTTTTAGAAAGAACCTTTGCGGTCACCATAGGTAATCACTCATCTTCAACAGCTCACATTACCTGTGGTGTACCACAGGGTTCGATTTTAGGTCCAATTTTATTTTCTATTTATATGCTTCCTCTCGGTCATATCATTCAGCGGCACAATGTCTCTTTCCATTGTTATGCAGACGACACACAGATATACCTCCCGCTGAGACCCGGTGACCCCAGAAGCCTAGCTGCTGTCGTAGACTGTATCAAAGATATTAACTGGATGGCACAAAATTTTCTTCAACTCAACAACTCAAAATCAGAAATTCTGCTGTTCAGTTCCTCAAAATCAATCAGCCTCATCAAAAACAACCTCGGTCCATTATCCTCAAATGTTCAGCCCACAGCCAAAAATCTTGGAGTTACATTTGATTCAGATCTCAGTTTTCAACCCCACATCAAGAAAGTTGTTCAGTCCTGTTTCTATCAATTACGAATTATTTCAAAAATTAAACCCATGCTTTCATGCCCTGACCTAGAAAAAGTTATCCATGCATTCATCTTCTCCAGACTAGACTACTGTAACTCCCTCCTTTCCGGCATCAACCATAAATCACTCTCCCGCCTCCAACTAGTTCAGAACGCAGCAGCTAGGCTTCTCACTGGTTTTAACAGACGACATCACATCACCCCTATTCTTGCTTCCCTTCATTGGCTCCCTGTCTGTTTTAGTATTGATTTTAAGATTTTACTGATCACTTTTAAGGCACGTCTGGGTCTGGCCCCTAGCTATATAACAGAAATGTTGACCCCATATGAGCCTGTACACAGCCTTAGATCCTCGGGCAGGGGCCTTTTGGTTGTTCCAGAGTCGAGGCTGAAGTCTAAGGGCGACCGAGCTTTTTCCATCAGGGCCCCTCGGCTTTGGAACGACCTGCCCGAGGATATAAGGTTTGCAGATTCAGTGACTTCTTTTAAATCACTTCTTAAAACCCATTTTTATAGACTTGCTTTTATGTGATGTCGTCGTTCTCCTCTTTCTCTTGTATTGTTTATTTATTAGTGTTTCAGTTGTATTGTATTTACTTATTTTATTCCCTTTGCTGTTTTCTCCTGTACTCCTTGCTGCTACCTTATTGCTGCCATGTTGTATATGTCTGCCTCTGCTATATTGTGTGCTGTTGCTGTATTACCTGCTGCTGTTATATTGTTGATTGTACTGATTTTGCTTTGTTTGTCAAAGCACTTTGTAAACTTTGTTTTTAAAAGGTGCTATATAAATAAAGTTATTATTATTATTATATTATCAATGGTTTTGTCATCACATCACTGTGAGTTATATCATTTGACTTTTTAATAATGCAGATTATTTTCAAGTTATTCAACTGTAACTTTTATTTATATTCAGATTAGAGGTATTTATCATTCTCTTTGGCAGCATTCGTTTAACCATCCATATCCTGGATATATTGTCCAAATATATTCTCAACACTGTTAAAAATCAATAATGGGAACATTATTAACAATTACATTGAAAAACAGGATGTAACAAACCACAACATCTGCTGTGTCTTTCATAGTGTCTTAGTTTGTGTTGTACCAAGTCTTATCTTCGACTGCCACCTGTAGGTCTTTGTGAAAAAAATGTCTGTGGAGTTTTTGTACAGCCTCTCTGCTTCTTTGAACCACTGTGTGTGTTTGGCACAGTAATACACAGCAGAGTCCTCTGGCTTTAAGTTGGACAGTCTCAGATACACCATGCTGTTGCTATCATCTCTACTGACTTCTGCACGGCCTCTTACACTGCTGGCATAATTGTTTTTGCTGGCATCGGAGAAGCCTCTCCCGATCCATTCCAGTCCTTTCCCTGCAGGTTGTCTGATCCAGCTCATAACACAGCAGCTAAATGTGAAGCCAGATCCTCTGCAGGAGAGACTGAGAGTCTCACCAGGCTTTTTCACTACTGAACTGGAAGGAATGGACTCCATACTCTGACCTGTACAACCTGAGGAGATGAAAGGAGAGAGGAACCACAGAAGAAAGTGAGACAGTCACCTGGGAAGTTTTCTGGTATCACTGACTGACCATCAGTCCATGTTGTCTGATAAAAGATGAAGCAGCAAGAAGCAGGAGAACTCACAGGGCAGAGAGAGAGCAACCAGCAGAAGAGTGAGTGTGTTCATCATCCTGAGGCTGGAGATGTGACCTCTGATGCTCCACACAAAGTACAAGAGCAGTCAGCAGGACAGAAGTACACTGCACACACTGAAGATTTGCATCAGGATATCATGGAGAGGGAGTGGCTCCTCAACTGGCTCTCTGTCAAAGGATTACATCATTCATTTTTTGTACATTTGCTAATGGAGTTGCTTTTCTTTCTGTGTAGGATACAATAGTAAATTCAGATATATTTGTCTTTGAATAAATTTAGAAAATTAGATTTTTGAGATGAAATAGATGAAATAATGTTTTCACGTCTTCTCTGGGGATGTGTGGGATTAGTCAACTAGTCAGTTAAATGCACCTCAAGGAGATGAGCAGCAAGTAGAGAGGAGGAGCTTAGATGGAGGAAACACAGGTGTAAATGCATCTGTGTGCGTCTTTGACTCCTCCTCACAGGGAGGAAACAGCTGGACTGAAGATATTTAATGAAACTGCTGAATTAATATCCAACAGTCAACCCTCAGTCACCTGTTTTAATATTCATATGTGTTTTAATTTGTGTTAAAGTCTATCAGTATTAACAACACAACCACAGTTATTATAATAATACACAAATGTTAATCTGAGTTCAGACATCTGACACATGAACACACCTGGTTTAATCACATTTGTGAGCTTATAATTCATCTTGGTATCAAGGCTCTGTTTCTCATTAGTCACTCTGAGCATAATGTGCAGCACGTGACAGCATTTACAGTAATAGAAATAAAAAGCAGTGTTATCCATCATCTACTGAATTGCTTTATTATCACATCATCCAATCAGCCAGTGTTTGAATATGTATGGGACTGTGGACATTTCACTTTTCTAATTATCTCCTGAACTAGCCAAGTTCACTCTGTTATCAAATGTTAAAATATACAGAAATCTAATGTGGATATATCAAAGTGATTTTGCAGGTGGTGAGAAAACTCTGATGTCATTAAGATCACATTGCTGTTTGTTGTCTGTGGAGGTTTTTGTGCAGCTGTTCCACTGTCTTCAGTCACTGTGCTTTGTCGAGCACAGAAGTAAACAGCAGAATCTTCTGCTGTCAGGCTCTTGACCTCGAGGTACTGAGTGCTGCTGGGCACATCTTCAGTCATGATGAAACGACTCTGAAAGGAGCTGCCATAGATAGCAGAGTTTGTGCCTGTGATCATCCTCCCAATCCACTCCAGAGCATTCCCTGGCCTCTGTCGCATCCAGTGAATGTTGCGGCTTGTCATGCTATAACCAGATGTGATACATGACATCTTCAGTGTCTCTCCAGGTCTTTTCACCTCAGAGGAAGACTGGTCCAGTTTGATCTCACTCCAAACTCCTCTAAGTAAAGAAACAATCATTATCAGACAAACTTTAATAATCACAGGTTGCACATTTATAAAATCAGTAAAGCAGATTTAAGTTTCTCACCATGAATAGTAACTACAAATAATAAACTCCAGATAACTGTATTTTCCATTCTGTGATAAACACTGTAGTTCAGTGCTTTCTGATCTGAGTGTTTCAGAAATATATCAAACTGTCCCAGTGATCTGCCACAAGTTGCTGATGGTGTGTTTATAAGAGAGGAAGAGTTTGCATAGACCTCCCTCTGTGGGTTTAAACAGGGAACATGTGACACAGATACATTTCCATAAGTAGAGTATCTCTACAAGAACGACACGGGAAACTGTAAAATATTAATATCCTGGCAACTAATTTCTGCTCCAATGGAAGATAACGGGACAACGACAATCTTTAACTAATGGTGCAATGAAGAGCTTTTTGGCTAAATTACAAAAAGTTATTCACATTGTTTGTTTTGTATTTGTGAAGAGGCAGAGCTACTGTTTAAGTTATAATGAAGTTATCAGATGTTATTTTCCATCCCATTACATGGTAACAGGGCACATTTCGCCCCATCGTCTCTGGGCATCACAATACACAAAAGTAAATCATTAAAACATGTCATATACATCTTGTATTCAGGGAAAATCAAGCCTATCTAACTCTCTTCTATACTGATGTTGGCTGCAGTGGAAGTCAGATGACATCTACACAGATGCATTAAATACATAACTTATCTTCTGTCTACCATGAACAAGAAATGGCCTCTATTAGTGAATTCTATAAACAGGGTTTTGCATTGACTCCTCAGCACAGTAAGGATACAGCTGATTGGACTGCTTGGGTGCTTTTTTTGTAATTAATGAATAAATATAAATTGTAACGTGCTGTTGAACGTCACAATCAAGCAACTAAATGGTTTACATAATTAGATGAGATGAAAATGGGAACTAGGGTTTGATTTGAACAAATATGCCATCATCAGTAGATGTGTTAATGTCAGATAAGAGCATTCAAATCACCTCTGTTCTTTATTTACGTTACTGTTAGTGCATGTGTTTTAATCATATGATCAGTATGAGTCAATGAGTCAAACTCAGTCAGTCCTAGACTGCCCTCTAGAGTTTTGAAAGAGGGACTCAGCATGGAGACACATGACGTTTTGTTCATTAGGTCTGTTTAATAGTCTGAACTCTGTGGATGTTGTATTCTGTCACTGTCTGCTGAGAGAGAGGAGATCTGACCTGTTTGAGTCTTCTTCCAGTCTGTATGGTGATACAATTATTTCACTGCATTGATCTGTAATGGTTATTTATTTACATGCAGTTATTTCTTTCAACCCCAAAGCAAAGACAGTTGTTGTTTATCAGCCCAGTCAGAGGGGTTACTGTAGGTTTTTGTACAGCTGCTCAACCAACTCCAGTCACTGTGTGTCTCGAGCACAATAATAAACAGCAGAATCTTCAGTCTTCAGACTGTTCATCTGCAGATACACTTGATCGACGTTGTTGTCTCTGGAGATGGTGAACCGGCCTCGAACTGACTGAGAGTAGTAGATCTCAGCACTGTCATATCTGATCATGGCAACTCACTCCAGTCCTTTTCCAGGAGCCTGTCTGACCCAGACCATGTAGTAGTCATCAAAGCCCCATCCAGAGGCTGTACAGGTCAGTCTGTGAGATTCTCCAGACCTTTTAATCACTGGTTCAGATTCTGTCAGAGTCTGACCATCAACACCTGTCAAGACAGCAAGAAAACCATGACATGAAACAAATTTACAACCTAAAAGAAAACCTAATATAGTACTCAACAAAAATCTTCACCTGCCCAGCAGATAGTTAAAAGCAGCAGTCCTGTCCTATAGTCCATCATGTTAAACTGTGTGTCCACTGTTCTCTGTCCTCCTCTCTGCAGTCAGATAAGTAGAGGTGGAAGATATCTGAGTTTTGCATTGACTCCTCCTCACAGGGAGGAGAGAGCTGAAATGGACAAGAATCTCAGTTTGTTACAGGTGGATGTACAGGAGGATTTTAATTGTGTAAAATGTCAATTTAAATTTCATATTAACAATAAGCATTAATATATAACTCAACAGACTATTGATCCACAGGACCTGACTATGATAAAAGTTCAGACTGAGAATCTAACATCAATCTGGGCCAATCTCCACACATTGACAAAAGACCACAAATTACTACATTTTTTCTGCTTACTGTTTATGCTAATGGAATATCGTTTAATTTAATTCCAAACATCTGTTTCAAAGTCATGAAAAACGTTATCAGTTCAAAGGGTCAGTAAATTGCACTTGCCAAGGATAGCTACAATACACAATTAAATTTCACTGACTCCTCCACTGCAACATTTCCAAAAATAAGTGTTACATCTGTTATCATTGATCAGAGCCACAGAACACAAACCACTCTGACAGAAACACAAACCACGGAGACAAACAAGTCATCTTGTTGTTTCACCCCCTCAAAAAAACATCTCTATCTGTTTCTTAAGCAGAACTAGAGCGGCCATGTTGGTTCACCTCAGGATCATAGTGTGCGTACATTTTTAACATGTCAGTCGAAAAACAAGTTCAAATTCATCTCTTCATTATCTGAAATTTTTAAATAAATACTCTTCATACATGACTTCATCACAAATATGTTTTCTACATGTCTAACTTTTGTATTTCTTTGTGAAGCATTTTGTGATTCTGTCTTGAAATGTGTTCATAAATATAAATCTTAATTCCTGTCTAATCAGTAACTATACCAATCCATTTCATCTTGATAAAACTGTAATAGTTAAGTGACATTTTATTGATTGATGAAAACAAACAGCTCCATTATTTCAGCAACATTCAGACTTGAGGCCGACTGATGAAGCTGCTGTGTAATCATTTTATAGCAGTCGTAGCTTCAAAGCAGCTCGCTCTGCTGTTTGTTCATGTGTGTAAACAACAGTGTCATCAGCGTGAAGTTTTACATCCACACTGACACAATTATAAAAGGGGCTCAGCACTGAACCTGGTGGAACACCCACACCTACTGACTTGTATATAATAGCTGTGTGTATATATTTGCTGATCTTTGTTTAGCTTTGTTGTCCTTGTTTAGCTGCATGCTTATATTCATATCTTCCTGTACATGTGTTCTTGGTGCTGTGTGAAAGTATATTCAGAGCTACTTACAACCAGAGTCAAATGACTTGTAGGTGTCAACATACACGGCCAATGAAGCTGATTCTGTTTCTGATTATTTGCTATGAAGCCAAACTGGAATCCATAAAAACAAAGAGGTTTATAAAACACAGACACTTTGATTTTTCAGTTTATTGAGAATGTGACACTGAAAGACTGAAAACGTCGTTATGTGACTGAAATAAACATAAATCCTGGTCAGTATTATACCCTGGTGTCATCCTATGATCATGTGTTTTGTGCTGATTCCTAATCAGCTCTTAAAGTAAAGATTCACTGGAAGATAACTTTTACATCTGTGCACTAACTGTGACTTTAAACGATTGATTAACTAATGTTTAACTACTAATCTGCTCATTAAAAATGATGAACACAGTGTTACCTCATATTCCAATGAGAAATATTTCATCCTGTCCTTTTTCTCTGTCACAAGAATGGGAGAGTGTTGCAGATTGTTGCTGTTAGGTTTTTGTATGGCTCTATATCTCTGTGCTGCCCCGTACACTGTGATAAACCCTCATACAAAAACCTGACACTGTTTCCTGCACTCGAGGAACAGGGACCTGTACTGTCAGCAGTGGGTAAGAATATCACAAAACTTCTATTCTAATTGACAAAACTATTTATACATGTTACACACTTCCTATTTAGCATTTTGCATTGTACATGTTTTAATCAGTTTATTGGGATTTCTTTTAAATTCAGTGTTGTTTTTTCCTGTCATTGTCATTCATGTGGTCAACAGCATCCTTTATCCAGACTGTAAAGCTGGATACAGTGCTCGGAAACTGTAGCAACATAGTCTGCTTTAGAAATTATATTTTATTTAATAAGTAAAATACTATTTTCTATTAAAAAATCTTAAAACAAAATAAGAAATAAAGGAGCTTTCAAACTCAGCTTGTTAAAGTGATAGTTCAGGTTTTTGGACATGAAGTTGTGTGAAACGCTGACCATCTGTAGCTCTGATGTGACGGTGTCACTACTGTCAACGAGCCTCCTGCTCTGAGAAATCGCCCGTAGCTTACCAGAGAAAAAGTAGTTCTGAAGATGTACGGGGGACACGTAACCAAAAGGTTTTAAGCTACCAAAAAGTATGCATGTGTTTTGTTAGACTATTTCAACAATTTTAGAACATCCCCGCATTACATCAGACCTTGCTATCAACTGGGACTATTTTCTGGCCAGTATCACTCCGCCGTGCAGGCCCGCAAGACAGCATGCCAACAGAAATCAATCAGACAGTTCATCACCACGCCGTGCCGGTGCGCAGGATAGCAACGGCTAACGAAAACTTCATCGGCTGTATCCAACAGAGAACCAGTAGGCTATTATTAGTGAGGAAGAAGATGTACTAGCCCTATATATACACCTACTACTACAGCGTGAACACCGGCTCAGGCTCACGACACACCCTCGTCAGCTGCAGGTAAACAGAGGAATACCAAAATGGTGCAAACTTGTGATTTCCCCAGCTGTGGGAATAAAAACATCGCCGGCTAACCCTAACCTTGATAATAAAAGTACATGAACAAAAATCAGCATTGCAATAAATGTAATACAACAAAATGATATGTTCCCAGTGGTGATGATAAATAGAGGAAGTAGTTTTTGTATGAATCTCCTATTATTGTCTCTCACTGTGTCTCTCTGGCACAGTAATACACTACTGTGTCTTCGCTCTTCAGACTGTTCATCTGTAGATAGACTTTACTGCTGGAGTCATCTCTGGAGATGGTGAATCTACCCTGGACTGACTGGGAGTAATAGGTAGGGTAGCCAAGTGTGCCAATGTATGCAATCCACTCCAGTCCTTTTCCAGGAGCCTGTCTGACCCAGTTCATAGCATAGCTGCTGAATGAGAACCCATGGGCTGTACAGGTCAGTCTGTGAGATTCTCCAGGCCTTTTAATCACTGGTTCAGATTCTGTCAGAGTCTGACCATCAACACCTGTCAAGATATAAAAACAATTCACATGAATTTAGTTGGTAAATGATTAAGAACTGTGTCAAATCAAGATCAGGTAAAATCTTCACCTGCCCAGCAGATAGTTAAAAGCAGCAGTCCTGTCCTATAGTCCATCATGTTAAACTGTGTGTCCACTGTTCTCTGTCCTCCTCTCTGCAGTCAGATAAGTACAGGTGGAAGATATCTGAGATTTGCATTGACTCCTCCTCACAGGGAGGAGACAAGTGAAATGGACAAGAATCTCAGCTTGTTACAGGTGGATGTACAGGAGGATTTTAATTGTGTAAAATGTAAATTTAAATTTCATATTAACAATCAGCATTAACATATAACTCAACAGACTGTTGATCCACAGGACCTGACTACGATAACAAGTCAGATTGAGAATCTGACATCAACCTACAAACAACTGTTTCAAAATCATTACAAACAATAATGAAAAACATTAAGTTATCAATTTCAAGGATCAGTAAACTGCACTTGCCAAGGATAACTAAGGCAACAGGAACAAACACACTATTCAATTTCTGAAGATAATTCAGCTGAATTAATTTCATTACTTACAGGTTTAATTTTAAGAATAAATAAATAAAACTATGCATTATGTAATTAAGTTTTCATTGTGAAATTACATACAATAATGTATCAGTGATTGAAACCTCCAGGTATTTAAATGGCTGTAACAGTGAGCTGGTGTTGAAATCATTAGTGTCAGTATTAGTACACAGTGTGTTGGTGATGTTGAACTGAAGCTTTGACTTGTTTTGACATGCTGAGTTTTTGTACAGCGTTGCTGCTTCCTGTGTCACTGTGGCTGTCGAGCACAATAATACACAGCAGAATCTTCAGTCTTCAGACTGTTCATCTGCAGATACACCTGCTTTCTGCTGTTGTCTCTGGAGATGGTGAACCGGCCTTTGACTGACTGAGAGTAGTATTTGCTGCCACTGCTACCACTGATTATGGCAATCCACTCCAGTCCTTTTCCAGGAGCCTGTCTGACCCAGTTCATCCAGTAGCTATCAAAGTCAAATCCAGAGGCTGTACAGGTCAGTCTGTGAGATTCTCCAGGCCTTTTAATCACTGGTTCAGATTCTGTCAGAGTCTGACCATCAACACCTGTCAAGACAGCAAGAAAACCATGAAATGTCAGAAACACAAATGAGAACTATGTCAAGTCAAGATGAGGTAAAATCTTCACCTGCCCAGCAGATAGTTAAAAGCAGCAGTCCTGTCCTATAGTCCATCATGTTAAACTGTGTGTCCACTGTTCTCTGTCCTCCTCTCTGCAGTCACATAAGTAGAGGTGGAAGATATCTGAGTTTTGCATTGACTCCTCCTCACAGGGAGCAGAGAGCTGTCTCTTGTTGGTATGTGCAGCTGGTTTATGCCAGGTGTCCTGTGGTGATCAGGGGCCTGAAGGACATGATTCACTGGAGTTGTTTTACATCCTGTACTTTATCATGTGAAAACTGGCAGTTTTAGACATCCATGTTTGTCTCTTCCTGGATGCAGAAAATAACGCTGGTCATGTTGCAGCTACTGTCATGCAGAAAACCAATCATTATCATGAGGTAAACAAAACCCACACACAGTCATGTAATCCAGAGGACATCAAAGAAGATACAAATAAAATAATCTACAGCCTTGTTTGCTCCTCTGTGAGGCTGTGTTTAGGCACAGCAGTGCTTAGTGTTAAATGTTAAGGTCAGCATGCTAACATGTTCACAATAATAATGCTAACATGCTGATATTTAACAGGTGTGGCCTTAACTATGTTTATATTTACCATCTTAGTGTTTAAGCATGTTAACATTTGCTACAGAGTGCTCAGTTGATGTTGTTGTTTTGTTGGCTGATGTGAAAGTAAGCGTCGCCCTGGTTCCCTCGTCAGAAAGCCTATATTGGATTTTTCCATTGGAATTTTGGATTATTGCAGAAAGTAAGCTTTTTGACCAACACACGTTTATGGTACCAACACATTTGTTTGGTAAGATAATCTCAACAACTGAACACCTCTATGATGATTTTTGAAGGCTGAATGCATCATCAGAAGTAAAAAGGCAATGTTAGGCTATAAACAAACTACACCACCGTCTGCATGATTTAACATCACCACCACAAGCCTGTTAAACCGTGTTCTGTGTGATGATGTTAATTTAGCCACTTCTTAGCAACCACTTTTTCTAAGACACATTGTGTCAGAATTCACAAGTGGGGCTTTTACTGATGTATTTTATGTCGTAAAAAAAAAAACATGAAAGTTTGTTGAGCTTGTTTTAACCACAGACCTTATTTAAGGCCTCAAACCAAGAACCCATTAAAAAACACAGACTTTGAGATGAGGGAACCGGGAGTGCTGAAATGTGAACTCACTTGTGGGTTTCAGGACTCATTCCTGGGGCAGTCTAATAGCTACAAACATATTGAAGAAATGAGGTGAAGAATGAGGGAGGATTAGTTTATTAGTAAAACAGTGTTGACTTCTGCCAGATAGAAGGTCTGCAGAAGCTAACCAGAAGAGAGGCTGTTTCAACTGAGCAAAACAGGGATATTGTTGGTGACACTGTGTTTAAGTCTGTAAGAATGGAAGGAATTTGGTTGTAGGACAAAAATTGAATATTTTGTTTCTGAGGTTTAGGTCCCCGACACAATTGGCATGTTAGACACAAGGAAAATAAGGGTCGGCCCTACCCCTACATTTGCACGTTCCCGCAAGGGGTAGGGGTGTCCCAGTTCCTTTTTGCATGTAGGGGTAGGGGGCATAATGAGGTGTAGTGGGTATGAAACTAGCCCTTCGGAGCGAGGGATTTCAGATGCTGAATTGCCAGCGAGGGGTAGACGTCGCCATGGCTACCACCGAGCAAGAGACGGGAAAAAAGTTCATACATAGCTAATGTCGCTGTCATCAGGTTGTTTGTTAGCTAGCTAGCTTGCTCACACTATCTGGCGTTTGTCATCTGTCCTGTTCTGCAAAATTGTCGGATTTTTCACATCACGATAACACGCCAGCTAGTATAACTATGCTGCCTTGTAATGTTAGCTGGTTAGCTAACTAGCTAGCTAGCAGAAGTCCCCCGTCGTCTGTCGTTCATCAAACGAAGCATGATGAATAATGCAAACGCGATCGGTAGGATGAACTAAACTGGAGACTCCATTGTAGATGCCGGTTGGAAATGTAGATGGCTTGCAGCTTCCTGTTTAAAATAGTTAGGTATGCGTGAACGTAACCGACGCAGTGACGTTGTGAGTGGTGTCCCAATTCCTAGGGAAAGATTTCAACCCCTACCCCTCGTTGCTTCATTTTGAGGGCCAAGGGGTAGTGGACAAGGGGGGGTATTGGGATTGGGCCTAAGTCTTTAGTACAGTAAAGATAATTGGTTTTCTTTCTATAAATAGTAACTAAACTTCAGGCATATGTATTTTTCATTCTTCAACAAACACTGTGGTTCAGTCCTTGAACAAATTACTACACATACAAAGGCACATCTCACACAAAGAGAAGGTGGAACTGTCACGGCCCTGGCTGTGTCACTAGTTTCCCTGTGTTTGGTTTTTCCTTGCCCTCTGTTTCCCCTCCCCCTGTCTGTCTCTCTGTGTGTCTGTGCTGTGGAGTGGGAAACCCCTCACTCTCCTGGGTTACATTCATTCAACTCACCTGCTCCCTGCTGCTCACCTGAGCCTTGCAGTATAAAACACCAACTCTCCTCTCCAATCCTCGCCAGGTTGTTGAGTCTTGTGGTACAGTTACGCTTCAGGCCACTGTAGAATTGTGAATTCAACTTGGACTTTTTCTGGTGAATTTTCTCGTGGATACTTACCTTGTGTTTGCCTCTGTCACAGGATCACCGCCCACCATTTGTCTGCCTGTTTGTCTTTCTGCCAGGCTCCCAGCCAGCCAAACCCCTCCAACCTTGTGTTGCTTACCTTGCATCAGCCCACTCCCCTCAGCCTCCTTCCTTCCTCTGCGGCCACATTCATAATCCTGGCAATATGACCTCATTTTTTACCACTGTCTTCCTGAGTGTGTGTTCTGCGTTTGGGTTCACCTTGCTGATTGTAACAGATCTTGAATTTCTGACAAAAAACCGTTCTGTAGTTAGACTATTTAACGTCACCATAAAGTTGGCTCAAGACTATAATTTAGTTAGTCACAAATGCAGTTATGATTCAGACAAGAACTGCATTTTTTTTTGTTTTAATAACAATTTCATGGAAGAAAATCTGTCCTTTTGAGGATTCATTTGTAATAGAGTTAGGTTAGGAGTTATAAAAAGTTTAAAGCTGAATGATTCTGTCTCAAAAATATATACATACAGTGATGTATCAGTTATTGTAATGTTAGCGTATTTTAAAATTGAGGAAGATAGCTGCTTTTAGATTTATTTAAGAACCATTTATACAAGCTAAAGCCTGCTTCCCTTTTTACTGTAACAACAAACAACAGTGAGCTGGTGTTGAAATCATTAGTGGTCTGAGGGCTCCTCCTCTGGTGGCTTCATGTTACAAGTGTTCAGGCACTGAGGGGTTTTTGTTCAGGTCTACTGATGCTTTGTGTCACTGTGGCTCTCTGGCACAGTAATACACAGCAGTGTCTTCAGGCTGCACATTCTGTCCGTTTAGAGTCACTGTGTTGCTGGAAGAGTCTGTGCTGATACTGAACTTGTTTTTCAGTGAATCTTTGTAGAATGTGGTGGATCCAGCTGCTTGTCCAATCCACTCCAGTCCTTTCCCTGCAGGCCGTCTGATCCAAGCTGTGTAGTAGCTGCCCACAGAATAAGAGACCTGACAGATGATGGTCAGACATTGACCTGGCTGCACAGTCACAGAGGCTGGCTGTGTCAACTGTTCACACTTCACACCTGTTAAAAACAAAAAAAGTGTTATAAGTTACAGAGCAAAAGAAGAACTGTTGACTTTGACAAATCCAGAGAGACTCACATCCAGCTGCCAACAGCAGCAGCAGAGCTACACAGAACATGGTTTATGTTGAAACTGACGTGCTGTGAACTCCACTGACAGCCTGATGTGATGTTTTTATAGCTGAGTAACAAGGAAGCTCACTGAGTTTGCATAGAATCAAACATATGAAGCATCAATCTTGGTCTAACTGGAGCCAATAGAAGAGTCTGTTCAGTGTTATTATATCTGCAGAGTGACAACAAATCACCTCTGCTTTACATTTGATTCATTTTCCAGCATTTGCATGCAACCATTGCTAACTTTGTTTTACTGTCAATATTTTCTTTCATCTACTTACTGCATTTATTAATTCATTTACTGGTTCACTTACTGTACTGACATGATTACTGTATTTGCTGTACACAGACATAAAGTGACAGCAGCCAGAATCATGTCATTTAAATAGTATAAAAACTTCAGTCTGATGCGGCTGGTTTGAATAAATTCTTTTTAACGGTTTCAGTGTTTATTTGTTGGAAAACAGCTGCTCAGGAACTGAAATGTTTCACAAACTGCAGTAAAATAAATATTTCAATGGCGGTGAAAACTTTGGTAGTTTTTACATTTCTGAGTTACTTTTTGTGTTAATCAACACTGATTACCTTCATCTTTGTGGTTGTGTCACACATATATGCACATTCCTTTATTGCAACAAACTGTCAGTATTGTCTCACATCTTTTCTGGATATTTTTCTGCAGACACAATAATAATTCTTTGATGTTAACACAATTTGAAGATGAAAAACCTCTCTATACAAATTATTAAGCTTTAGTTCATGAGCTAGTGTTCTTTACTGTGGTGTCTTTTAGGTTTATGAAAAATATTTTTCAGTTTTCAGGTCTTTATAATGCAGGGACAAATATTATGGGATGTTACAACACATACTATAAACAATATGAAAATGGAAACATGATGTCATGTATATTTAATGTTAATCATATAGTATGAACAAATAGCCTACATTACAAATTCTCAATGCTTGTGCAGCCTGGAAGATACTGTAGGTTTTTGTACAGCTGCTCAACCAACTCCAGTCACTGTGGCTCTCGAGCACAATAATAAACAGCAGAATCTTCAGTCTTCAGACTGTTCATCTGCAGATACACCTGCTGTCTGCTGTTGTCTCTGGAGATGGTGAACCGGCCTTGAACTGACTGAGAGTAGTATTTGCTGCCACCACCATTGCTGATAAAAGCTATCCACTCCAGTCCTTTTCCAGGAGCCTGTCTGACCCAGTTCATGTGGTAGATACCAAAGTTAAATCCAGAGGCTGTACAGGTCAGTCTGTGAGATTCTCCAGGCCTTTTAATCACTGGTTCAGATTCTGTCAGAGTCTGACCATCAACACCTGTCAAGACAGCAAGAAAACCATGATATGCAACACATTTACAACCTAAAAGAAAACCTAATATGAAAATCAACCAAAATCTTCACCTGCCCAGCAGATAGTTAAAAGCAGCAGTCCTGTCCTATAGTCCATCATGTTAAACTGTGTGTCCACTGTTCTCTGTCCTCCTCTCTGCAGTCACATAAGTAGAGGTGGAAGATATCTGAGTTTTGCATTGACTCCTCCTCACAGGGAGGAAACAGCTGATTGATCTTTTTCTTTGGTGAAACTGGATAGAATGTTTAGTGACCAAGAAATGTTCACATAAGTTTGTACATGAAAAAAAAAATGTTTTTTTGTGTGTTTGAAATGGAGTAACTTGATCATCAACATTACCACAACAATAATGTAAAAGCAACCATTAGTGAAGCAGTGATGCACAGCACGCCTGGATCTGGCATTGTGACAGATTTATGGTTATTTCATGGCAGAAAGGTTGGTAACAGGTGATCATTAGGAGGAGGACATTAATATCTGGCACATTAAGAGCTGAAAACAATTAAGTAAAAACAATCACTTCTTTCCTTCTCTGTCATTTCTTCCTCTTTATAGATGTCACTAGGATAAGTGTTAAAGCCAGATCTTGTCTGCACTCTAGAGTTTTAAAACAGGAATGGTAGATACTTTTAACATTCAAGAAAGGTTAGAGAGTTGTTTAAAGCCCTGTGCTCCTCACAGCAGAAGATGCATGTTGTAACACATGTTTAGAGGACTAACATTTTAATTATTGTTCATCATTACAGCTCTGAACTTCTTTTATTAGCTTTGGATATTTGAAAATAAAAAACATCAAGCATTTTATTCTTGTTTATTTACACCTCTTTTTATGTGAGGTAGTTGTTGTCTATCAGCAGCAGACAAACAGAAGCTGCCTGAAGTCAACAGAATAACATGAGCCAGCCTACCTCGACAAAGAGCAAAGCCACACCAGGCAAAGGCTACAAATAATAAACTCCAGGCAAATATAGTGAGGCAGATAGGTGCGTAAAACTAAATCAGTTGTTCAGTTACAAATTAGGAGAGTTGCTGATGGTGTCTTTTGGTGTCTTTCTACCAGAGCTGGCAAAATGTGAAACACTAAGAAACTTAAAACTTTCCTAACACAGTCATGATTAGTTTATTAGAGGGAGCCTTTTTTTTTAAACTTACATTATTTACTTTACATTTGTTTACTAAAATACTGCTATGACTATTTATTATTATTGTTATTATTAGTTGTTGTTGTCGTTGTGTGAATCAATTTACACCAATAAAAGAAGAACACATATACACATTCTGGCACTCTGGCTGCTGTAGCAGCTGTGCCCTTCTTTCCGGCTGGGCCTGGGACAACAGAGGCCCAAACCCCTGCTCCATAGCCCAAACCACTAAAGGGAGGGCAACTGATCACAGACTCTGTTGCAAACACAAGGCCATTGCAACTAGCTTTCCAGCAACAAGGAACTAAGTCAGTTAGCACCCAGCGTCTAACTCCGCGAAACCCTGAGCGACCAGCTTCCTCGGAGTTTCACCTTTGGAACAAAGGACCCAACAAAGACTGCAGCTGGAACCATCTCTCCAGCCTTCTTCTGCCGGCTAACAAAGCAGTACACCACCAAGTGACTCTTTCTCCCATCCATTCAAGGATCGGTAATGTAACAACTGGGCATAGCTTATCACAGCTTTACAGGCTAAGCAAGACTGTTTAACTTGTTGTATGTGCTTTGATGCTGTTCATTGAGTTATTGTTGTGATTGTTGGCAGTTCGGTCATTGATTAGTTGGCTTCACCAAAGCTAATCAATGACCGAGTGTTTAGTTTGCTAATACTGTTCACAAACAGATTCTTGCACACAACTAAACAATCTCTGCACTAATCCAGACCATTTGCAACACAAACACATTGACATAGACTCATTAACAAACAGGCTTTCAACAGAGCTACACCCAAACAGGCATCTCAAAGTTCCCGCTTCCTTTCCTTTGTCTTTGTCCTGACCACACGGTCAGACAAACACCTCCCCCGAAACTGAAGCAGCCTTGATTCGGCCATTTTGGTAGTTCTCTATTGTCAGCCATTTTGCTTTGTAGGCCAAACGGCTCCTTGATCACCACACCCGCCTTTGCCTCTCTCTCTCTCACACACACACACACACACACAGACACATATACACACCAAGCTTGTATATAGTTAGTTAGAATTTGTGTGTTTTGGTTTGCTTTGCTAGTTTGTGAATAAATATACTGTAATTCTTTGGAATCATACCTGCTGTCTGTTTAATGTTGCACAAGGGTGAATGAATAGTCAACCTCTGCTGCGTCAAGAACTCCGAAATCCTTCAGGCATTACCATTAATTTTGGTTGTTGTCATTATTTTAATTATTAATCAAACTCCAAATTAATAGTTTAGCCTATTTTATGAGACTGATATCTTTAACTGGCTATCATTTTTCCCTTTACGGGAATGGTGCCCCACGAGGTGATTTAATGTTAATTAAGTCACATTATTTAACATAATTATTATTATTAATAATTATTAATTATTTCCGATAGCCAATTAAATCCCAACATATTTGGTGCCTCCGTGTGAAGTCTAGTGTGTTGACCCCAACATTTATGGTGCCGCCGAGTGAGGTAAATATATGTTGATTTCCAACATTGTCATCTCTGTGGACAAACCAGCTGCCTCTGTAACCTGACCTGTAAATGCATCAAAACAGCCCATGCAGCATACACATATGACAAGGCCCACTTTTTTAAATAAGCTAACACAGTGTAAATACATTTATGGAAGTCAGATTAAACCAGCTAGCCTGGTTCCAGACCATAGACCCCGCCTGGTTCCAGACCATAGACCCCGCCCACTCAACTGAGTAGGCTTGCATCTCTGGTCTGGCATACTGCAATGAATTTACGATTTATCTCATCCAAATGATGGACGGACCAATGAACGCCGGGGGTGGGGCCGGGTCTAGCGATTAGCCAATCTGCGCCACGCTGATGTCAAGCTGTACGCCGGTGGGTAACTGGTGGGGATAGCAACAATGGCGACCGCAACAGATCCTACAGACCACATTAACGATGCTATCGAGGTATTTCGCCACTACTCGCGTTAGTGGAGGACCAAATTAAGGAAGCTGCTAAACTGGATTTAACAACGATGCAGCTGGGCATGCACGACGACGGAGACATTTCAAACGGGCAATGCTTGCTTGTTTTCGGCATCCCCGAGGCATGGATACTAATGATGTCAGATTATGGGTGAGACGTTGATCTCTATTGATTGGTTAGGGAAAAATCAAATTCCCTCCCCCTTGTAAATCGCCTTCAATGCAGACGATGTCAGACTGAAGGTTCTGGGACCTTCAGTCTGACACTCAGGCTAGAAAACAGCTGCTGTTAAAGTTAATGGGGAAGGATTTATAAAATCTTCAGATTGTTTGTCTCTGTACTGTAACAGTGAGCTGGTGTTGAAATCATTAGTGGTCTGAGGGCTCCTCCTCTGGTGGCTTCATGTTACAAGTGTTCAGGCACTGAGGGGTTTTTGTTCAGGTCTACTGATGCTTTGTGTCACTGTGGGTCTGTCTTGCACAGTAATACACAGCAGTGTCTTCAGGCTGCACATTCTGTCCGTTTAGAGTCACTGTGTTGCTGGAAGAATCCAAATCGACAGTGAACTTGTTCTTCAGTGAATCTTTGACAGTGGTGTCACTACTGATCCACTCCAGTCCTTTCCCTGCCGGCTGTCTGATCCAAGCTGTGATGTAGGTGCTCACAGAATAAGAGACCTGACAGGTGATGGTCAGACGTTGACCTGGCTGCACAGTCACAGAGGCTGGCTGTGTCAACTGCTCACACTTCACACCTGTTAAAAACAAAAATTGTCACAAATTAAGAAGTTACAGAACAAAATAAGAACTGCTGACTTTGACAAATCCAGAGAGACTCACATCCAGCTGCCAACAGCAGCAGCAGAGCTACAGAGAACATGGTTTATGTTGAAACTGACGTGCTGTGAACTCCACTGACAGCCTGATGTGATGTTTTTATAGCTGAGTAACAAGGAAGCTCACTGAGTTTGCATAGAATCAAACATATGAAGCATCAGTGTTGGTCTAACTGGAGCCAATAGAAGAGTCTGTTCAGTGTTATTATATCTGCAGAGTGACAACAAATCACTTGTGATAATTTAATTCATTACCTACTGACATGTAACATTTTCCAAATGTCCTGCATTTACAGAAAATATTCAAGTGTTCATTTTGTGTTATGGTACAAAATGCATGCCTGAATATATAGTACTGATGCTTCTGGTTTGCAGGTTTAAACAGAAAAAACTTAAATGGTAAATGGCCACAAAACGGCTTTAGTGTTAACATGAAGTTAACATTAATCACTGTTTTCAACATGTTTTGGATTGTGAACATTTCAGGTTTCTATTTATCTTCAGATCCAGCCAATTTCTGTGATCAAACGTTGTTCTGATGTGCTTTACTTGTGTTTTTTTTTTTTTTTTTTGAGGGGGTGATGTTCAGAGGAACTGATGAGTTTAGAGTCAAATATACAGAAATCTAATGTGGATATATCAAAGTGCTTTTGCAGGTGGTGAGAAAACTCTGATGTCATTAAGATCATATTGCTGTTTGTTGTCTGTGGAGGTTTTTGTGCAGCTGTTCCACTGTCTTCACTCACTGTGCTTTATCGAGCACAGAAGTAAACAGCAGAATCTTCTGCTGTCAGGCTCTTGACCTCGAGGTACTGAGTGCTGCTGGGCACATCTTCAGTCATGATGAAACGACTCTGAAAGGAGCTGCCATAGATAGCAGAGTTTGTGCCTGTGTTCATCCTCCCAATCCACTCCAGAGCATTCCCTGGCCTCTGTCGCATCCAGTGGATGTTGCGGCTTGTCATGCTATAACCAGATGTGATACATGACATCTTCACTGTCTCTCCAGGTCTTTTCACCTCAGAGGAAGACTGGTCCAGTTTGATCTCACTCCAAACTCCTGTAAGTAAAGAAACAATCATTATCAGTCAAACTTTAATAATCACAGGTTGCACATTTATAATATCAGTAAAGCAGATTTAATTTTCTCACCATGAACAGTAACTACAAATAATAAACTCCAGATAACTGTATTTTCCATTCTGTGATAAACACTGTAGTTCAGTGCTTTCTGATCTGAGTGTTTCAGAAATATATCAAACTGTCCCAGTGATCTGCCACAAGCTGCTGATGGTGTGTGTATAAGAGAGGAAGAGTTTGCATAGACCTCCCTCTGTGGGTTTAAACAGGGAACATGTGACACAGATACATTTCCATAAGTAGAGTATCTCTACAAGAACGACACGGGAAACTGTAAAATATTAATATCCTGGCAACTAATTTCTGCTCCAATGGAAGATAACGGGACAACGACAATCTTTAACTAATGGTGCAATGAAGAGCTTTTTGGCTAAATTACAAAAAGTTATTTACATTGTTTGTTTTGTATTTGTGAAGAGGCAGAGCTACTGTTTAAGTAATAATGAAGTTATCAGATGTTATTTTCCATCCCATTACATGGTAACAGGGCACATTTCGCCCCATCCTCTCTGGGCATCACAATACACAAAAGTAAATGATTAAAACATGTCATATACATCTTGTATTCAGGGAAAATCAAGCCTATCTAACTCTCTTCTATACTGATGTTGGCTGCAGTGGAAGTCAGATGACATCTACACAGATGCATTAAATACATAACTTTTCTTCTGTCTACCATGAACAAGAAATGGCCTCTATTAGTGAATTCTATAAACAGGGTTTTGCATTGACTCCTCAGCACAGTAAGGATACAGCTGATTGGACTGCTTGGGTGTTTTTTTTGTAATTAATGAATAAATATAAATTGTAACGTGCTGTTGAACGTCACAATCAAGCAACTAAATGGTTTACATAATTAGATGAGATGAAAATGGGAACTAGGGTTTGATTTGAACAAATATGCCATCATCAGTAGATGTGTTAATGTCAGATAAGAGCATTCAAATCACCTCTGTTCTTTATTTACGTTACTGTTAGTGCATGTGTTTTAATCATATGATCAGTATGAGTCAATGAGTCAAACTCAGTCAGTCCTAGACTGCCCTCTAGAGTTTTGAAAGAGGGACTCAGCATGGAGACACATGACATTTTGTTCATTAGGTCTGTTTAATAGTCTGAACTCTGTGGATGTTGTATTCTGTCACTGTCTGCTGAGAGAGAGGAGATCTGACCTGTTTGAGTCTTCTTCCAGTCTGTATGGTGATACAATTATTTCACTGCAATGATCTATAATGTTTATTTATTGTTTTGTTTTTGTCTTTTTACATTTGGTACAATATCAGATAAAGAGTGGCCTGTGGGACTCTGGGTGAAGTGTTCAGAAGTCCTGCTGTTCAAGTTTTATAATTACGGTTGGACCAAAGTGGTGTCTCATGATCAGCTTTATTCTTTTCTCCCTACCTTAGTATCATATTCAGTGTTTTAGTGCATTCATTGTGCCTTGGTCAGAGTCTGCACCTTCAGCCCCTGATTCTGTATACTGCTCCGAAATTAGCACATGCAGTAATTTCTTTCAACCCCAAAGCAAAGACAGTTGTTGTTTATCAGCCCAGTCAGAGGGGTTACTGTAGGTTTTTGTACAGCTGCTCAACCAACTCCAGTCACTGTGTGTGTCGAGCACAATAATAAACAGCAGAATCTTCAGTCTTCAGACTGTTCATCTGCAGATACACCTGCTGTCTGCTGTTGTCTCTGGAGATGGTGAACCGACCTCGAACTGACTGAGAGTAGTAGATGTTGCTACTATCATAAATAGCGGCAACCCACTCCAGTCCTTTTCCAGGAGCCTGTCTGATCCAGGCCATGTAGTAGTTATCAAAGTCCAACCCAGAGGCTGTACAGGTCAGTCTGTGAGATTCTCCAGGCCTTTTAATCACTGGTTCAGATTGTGTCAGAGTCTGACCATCAACACCTGTCAAGACAGCAAGAAAACCATGACATGAAACAAATTTACAACCTAAAAGAAAACCTAATATAAAAATCAGGTCAAATCTTCACCTGCCCAGCAGATAGTTAAAAGCAGCAGTCCTGTCCTATAGTCCATCATGTTAAACTGTGTGTCCACTGTTCTCTGTCCTCCTCTCTGCAGTCAGATAAGTAGAGGTGGAAGATATCTGAGTTTTGCATTGACTCCTCCTCACAATGTGGAGTGTCTTCTGTTTAATCTCTCTTCAAAATGTATTTCATTTTATGACTTTCCTCTGTCTGATTTTTTTTTAATAAAGAATCTCTTTCAGGCTTGATGTTGTTTACATTTTGATGTTAATGCTGTGGTTATTCTATTTTTCTTTTACTGTAATTCTCTTTGGAACATTCAGACACAATGATTGAAATGGCAAATGATTTTGTCCAATGCAGCTTCCAAATAAAGGAACTATTGTTACTGTGCATAAATGAAAATCATTAATAATATTATGATTTAAAAAAATGGTTTCAGTTCAGGCAGTATGATAATTATCTTGTCAGTATGGTCTGAGATAGGCAAAACAACATTTCATGACTCCTGAAGTATTCATTTATTTATTTGTCCTTAAATTTTACTACTACCTATCATTATAAGTTGTTGTTGTTGTTGTATGTATCACTTTACACCAATAAAAGAAGAACACAGATACACATCTTAAAGTAAACTATTTTGGGGACAAACTGCCAATAACAATCTTTATTTATATCTCTCACTATCAGCATGTGTGTGTGGTTGAGTCACATGGTTGCTGGGTATTTTGTACAGGTCTGTTGGTGGTTTGTATCACTGTGGGGTAACGCACACAGTAATACACAGCTGTGTCCTCAGGCTGCAGATTCTGTCCTGTTAATGTCACTCTGCTGGCAGAAGTGTCTCTGCTGTAGCTGAACTTGTTCTGCAGAGCAGCATTTTGGTTAAGGCTTCCTCCACCCCACATATGAAAAATCCAGTCCATTGGTTTTCCTTCACGCTGTCTGATCTGTGGAGCTACATTAGGGTCAAATGTTTTGTACTTGAAACAATAAAATTTGAAACTGAAAATTCATGTGTTGATCTTGATTTTGAAAAATACAACAATGTATTCAAAATAAAAATAAGTATATGAAACGTTTTTTCAGGTTAAATATAATTTTGATTCACTTTGGTAATTCTTTTGAATGAATAATTTATTTTCACTATTCACTTCTATATGTATTTTAACATTTGAGGTCTTATTTTTTTCAGTTGCATGTTTTATCTTTTCTGATTCAGATCTTATTTTTTACAGTTTCAAATCTTATTTTTTCACTTTCAAATCTGTTTTTTGAGTTTCAGACTTTTGACCCAGATGTGGCGTGGGGGGCGTGGCATCCACTGAGAGGGGTGTGGAATCATGAGTGACTCAACACTTATATACAGCATATTCATGTGACTGGCAGTGTAAAACTTGATGCCAGTGACAAACTTCCATTTAGAAATCTGTTTTAGACAGTACTGAGCACCAATTGCTGTATAAGAGCGATAAATTATGCCAGATTTTGCAGATCAACAGCCACATTTTAAGTGCTGATATGTCCGATTTCCACGCAGCACTGTGAACGCAGCGTAGTGTCCGCTTACGATGATGGCGTCCGGTCGGTCGGGTCAATGTGCTGGAGCCCATACATCCAGCACACAGGTGAGAAATGTTAACTAAGCTTTGGGAAATCATAACAAATATTAAGGGGTCATTTTTGTGACAACATACATTTTCACAGCTCCATCGTCACGGCCCTGTTGATGCTTCCGCATCCAGACGTGTCCCCTGGATGAAACCTTAGGGTTAGGCTTGGGGAAAAGGAAACAATCCTAAAACACCTCCCTACTCACCTGACCTGGCTCCAGGTGATTTTTGGGGCACCAGGTGAGTAGGGAGGTGTTTCAGGATTGTTTCCTTTTCCCCAAGCTCAAAGGTTTCATCCAGGGGACACGTTTATTGGATGAGGAAGCATCAACAGGGCCGTGATGATGGAGCTGTGGACAATCACACTTTCCAGCTCTGACAAATTCGCCACTTAAAAGACGTCACCAAAAAAAAAGTACAGTACAGGCCAAAAGTTTGGACACACCTTCTCATTCAATGCGTTTTCTTTATTTTCATGACTATTTACATTGTAGATTCTCACTGAAGGCATCAAAACTATGAATGAACACATGTGGAGTTATGTACTTAACAAAAAAAGGTGAAATAACTGAAAACATGTTTTATATTCTAGTTTCTTCAAAATAGCCACCCTTTGCTCTGATTACTGCTTTGCACACTCTTGGCATTCTCTCCATGAGCTTCAAGAGGTAGTCACCTGAAATGGTTTCCACTTCACAGGTGTGCCTTATCAGGGTTAATTAGTGGAATTTCTTGCTTTATCAATGGGGTTGGGACCATCAGTTGTGTTGTGCAGAAGTCAGGTTAATACACATCCGACAGCCCTATTGGACAACTGTTAAAATTCATATTATGGCAAGAACCAATCAGCTAACTAAAGAAAAACGAGTGGCCATCATTACTTTAAGAAATGAAGATCAGTCAGTCCGGAAAATTGCAAAAACTTTAAATGTGTCCCCAAGTGGAGTCGCAAAAACCATCAAGCGCTACAACGAAACTGGCACACATGAGGACCGACCCAGGAAAGGAAGACCAAGAGTCACCTCTGCTTCTGAGGATAAGTTCATCCGAGTCACCAGCCTCAGAAATCGCAAGTTAACAGCAGCTCAGATCAGAAACCAGATGAATGCCACACAGAGTTCTAGCAGCAGACCCATCTCTAGAACAACTGTTAAGAGGAGACTGCGCGAATCAGGCCTTCATGGTCAAATAGCTGCTAGGAAACCACTGCTAAGGAGAGGCAACAAGCAGAAGAGATTTGTTTGGGCCAAGAAACACAAGGAATGGACATTAGACCAGTGGAAATCTGTCCTTTGGTCTGATGAGTCCAAATTTGAGATCTTCGGTTCCAACCGCCGTGTCTTTGTGAGACGCAGAAAAGGTGAACGGATGGATTCCACATGCCTGGTTCCCACTGTGAAGCATGGAGGAGGAGGTGTGATGGTGTGGGGGTGTTTTGCTGGTGACACTGTTGGGGATTTATTCAAAATTGAAGGCACACTGAACCAGCATGGCTACCACAGCATCCTGCAGCGACATGCCATCCCATCCGGTTTGCATTTAGTTGGACGATCATTTATTTTTCAACAGGACAATGACCCCAAACACACCTCCAGGCTGTGTAAGGGCTATTTGACCAAGAAGGAGAGTGATGGAGTGCTGCGGCAGATGACCTGGCCTCCACAGTCACCGGACCTGAACCCAATCGAGATGGTTTGGGGTGAGCTGGACCGCAGAGTGAAGGCAAAGGGGCCAACAAGTGCTAAACACCTCTGGGAACTCCTTCAAGACCGTTGGAAAACCATTTCAGGTGACTACCTCTTGAAGCTCATGGAGAGAATGCCAAGAGTGTGCAAAGCAGTAATCAGAGCAAAGGGTGGCTATTTTGAAGAAACTAGAATATAAAACATGTTTTCAGTTATTTCACCTTTTTTTGTTAAGTACATAACTCCACATGTGTTCATTCATAGTTTTGATGCCTTCAGTGAGAATCTACAATGTAAATAGTCATGAAAATAAAGAAAACGCATTGAATGAGAAGGTGTGTCCAAACTTTTGGCCTGTACTGTATATTTCTTACCTGATGTCATTATTATCCTTCTTTGACTGTAAGTGACTTCCTAATATTTAAAAATGCCGATTTAACATGGCAGGCGGTTTTGTTCACTGCAACTTACTAATAATGGAATATTGCTACTGGTGATAAAATAAATAAAATTATTTTCAAATTTCAGTTTTGGGTCATGTAGTATGAAAATCACCATGTAGGCTTCATTTGAGATGAGCAAACAATATCTCATGTCTCTTTACCTTGTTTTTTTTTTTTCTAAGTTAAGATTTTTTCTGACAACATTAAAAATAGAATTTCATGTATTCTTTTCAAGGGAAACTGACATCCTACATGTTTTTAGTTGTGTTTGGGCCTGCAGCTTCTACTTGGTGGATTGTTTTGGTTTCTTTTGTGAAAAATCTTATGCACAGTTTTATTAGACCAAAAATAACCACTTCCACCTTTAATGATAATTTGGCTGCATTTATTTATTACTTGAAAAGTTCTTTTTTTGACAGTTTAGAAACACTGAGCTTCATCAGTGTATTTATAATCTAAAGTCTGTTTCTCTCTGTACTGTAACAGTGAGCTGGTGTTGAAATCATTAGTGGTCTGAGGGCTCCTCCTCTGGTGGCTTCATGTTACAAGTGTTCAGGCACTGAGGGGTTTTTGTTCAGGTCTACTGATGCTTTGTGTCACTGTGGCTCTCTGGCACAGTAATACACAGCAGTGTCTTCAGGCTGCACATTCTGTCCGTTTAGAGTCACTGTGTTGCTGGAAGAGTCTAAGTCAACATTGAATTTGTTCTTCAGTGTATCTTTAACTGTGGTGTCCCTACTGATCCACTCCAGTCCTTTCCCTGCAGGATGTCTGATCCAATGTGTGAAGTAGCTGCTAAGAGAATAAGAGACCTGACAGGTGATGGTCAGACGTTGACCTGGCTGCACAGTCACAGAGGCTGGCTGTGTCAACTGTTCACACTTCACACCTGTTAAAAAAGAGAAAATTATCTGTAACAAATGATCAAGTTATAGAGCAAAAGAAGAACTGTTGACTTTGACAAATCCAGAGAGACTCACATCCAGCTGCCAACAGCAGCAGCAGAGCTACAGAGAACATGGTTTATGTTGAAACTGACGTGCTGTGAACTCCACTGACAGCCTGATGTGATGTTTTTATAGCTGAGTAACAAGGAAGCTCACTGAGTTTGCATAGAATCAAACATATGAAGCATCAGTGTTGGTCTAACTGGAG
This sequence comes from Epinephelus lanceolatus, assembly GCF_041903045.1. NCBI lineage: Eukaryota > Metazoa > Chordata > Actinopteri > Perciformes > Serranidae > Epinephelus > Epinephelus lanceolatus. The sequence continues at coordinate 30,291,212 of NC_135751.1, forward strand.
CCAATAGAAGAGTCTGTTCAGTGTTATTATATCTGCAGAGTGACAACAAATCACCTCTGCTTTACACAGTGATGTAACTTTATTACACACTGAACAGTAACATTTAGAAAATGTCCCTGCCTTTACATCAGTTAAACAACTGTTAACTTTGTTTAAGCCTACTGTAAACTATCAGTGCCTAAATGTGTTGCATTAACATGCATTTACTACATACAGCACTTATTGATCCAATAATTTACATACATACTGTACTTAATTAATTTCATGAAATTAACTGCAACATTGTTTTTATTATCACATATTATGACTCACTTTAGGTTCCACATAACTTTATTGTGTCTTATTTTGTAGAAATGTAAAGTATTTGCAGTAGTTTAATTTCAGCCACCAGATTATTGTGCTGTCTTTGGCCATTTTATGAATGAGTGATGTTTATTGTGTGTGTTAGGGTTTTTTATATGTTTAATGATTTGTAATAGTATTTCTCAAGAACACTTGTTTGAATTTATATAGTGCAGGTTCAGATATTATCTTTTTATTTATGACATATTTGTTATGTAAAACATAAAGTACAAAACCTCAGATATAACATTATACAGAAAATACAGCATTACATTTTATAGAAATACTAAAAAAATACTTAATGCTTAGGCTCTAACAGCCTGAAAGAAGAAGTGCACTGTAGGTTTTTGTACAGCTGCTCAACCAACTCCAGTCACTGTGTGTCTCGAGCACAATAATAAACAGCAGAATCTTCAGTCTTCAGACTGTTCATCTGCAGATACAGCTGCTTTCTGCTGTTGTCTCTGGAGATGGTGAACCGGCCTTTGACTGACTGAGAGTAGTATTTGCTGCTACCACCACCATCAGCAGCGATCCACTCCAGTCCTTTTCCAGGAGCCTGTCTGACCCAGTTCATCCAGTGGCTACTAAGTGAAAATCCAGAGGCTGTACAGGTCAGTCTGTGAGATTCTCCAGGCCTTTTAATCACTGGTTCAGATTCTGTCAGAGTCTGACCATCAACACCTGTCAAGACAAAACAAAAGTGTGAAATATGTCAGTCACACAATTAAGAACTATGTCTAATCAAGATCAGGTAAAAGCTTCACCTGCCCAGCAGATAGTTAAAAGCAGCAGTCCTGTCCTATAGTCCATCATGTTAAACTGTGTGTCCACTGTTCTCTGTCCTCCTCTCTGCAGTCAGATAAGTAGAGATGGAAGATATCTGAGTTTTGCATTGACTCCTCCTTTTTAAACGTGGAGTGTCTTCTGTTTGATCTCTCCCCAAAATGTATTTGATTATATGAATTTCCTATGTCCGACATATTTTTTATTCATTTTTTATCTTTTTATAAAGAATCATCTCAATGTTTCTCCTGCAGGTTGATTATTTTTTCTTTTGATTTTGCGCACCATAATAAGAACAGAATTTTTAAACATTTCTTTGAGGGAAATTCTGACATCCAACACTTGAAAGTCATTTGCTGTGTTTCTGTTCTGTTTGGGATATTTTCCTTTTTTTCTTTTTTGTGTGTTGTTTTGTTTGTTTAAATGAATCAAAATGAAGACAAATGTTCACGTGTTGTTCTTCATCACACACAAAGAGAAGGTGGAACTAATATATCTGACAAACACAATTTAGATTGGCAATGAAAACACACTTTTCTGTATGTTGAATAATTAACACTGCTATGAAGTTGGCTAAATACTGAGCCAGTCACTAACACAGTTATAATTCTAATATCAACTTAAAATAACTAAAAATGATGATATTATGGAAGAAAACTGACTTTTGACCGATTCATTTCTACTATAGTTAGATGATGAGCTTTAAAACTAAGTTCAGTTGTGACCTTAATTTGTCATCACTTAAAAGGTTATTTATATAATGCTGCATCAGTTCTTGTGATTGTGATGTCAGAATATCTAAAATGATTTAAATAAGAACTGTATATAAAATCTTCAGTCTGTTTCTCTCTGTACTATAACAGTGAGCTGGTGTTGAAATCATTAGTGGTCTGAGGGCTCCTCCTCTGGTGGCTTCATGTTACAAGTGTTCAGGCACTGAGGGGTTTTTGTTCAGGTCTACTGATGCTTTGTGTCACTGTGGCTCTCTGGCACAGTAATACACAGCAGTGTCTTCAGGCTGCACATTCTGTCCGTTTAGAGTCACTGTTTTTGTGGAAGAGTCTGAGCTGATACTGAACTTGTTCTTCAGTGAATCTTTGTAATATGAGGTGGATCCAACACGTGCTGCTCCAATCCATTCCAGTCCTTTCCCTGCAGACTGTCTGATCCAAGCTGTGTAGTAGGTGCTCACAGAATAAGAGACCTGACAGGTGATGGTCAGACGTTGACCTGGCTGCACAGTCACAGAGGCTGGCTGTGTCAACTGTTGACACTTCACACCTGTTAAAAAAAGGAAAATGATTTGTAAGAAATGATCAAATTAACAAAAGAAGAACTGTTGACTTTGACAAATTCAGAGAGACTCACATCCAGCTGCCAACAGCAGCAGCAGAGCTACAGAGAACATGGTTTATGTTGAAACTGACGTGCTGTGCACTCCACTGACAGCCTGATGTGATGTTTTTATAGCTGAGTAACAAGGAAGCTCACTGAGTTTGCATAGAATCAAATGTGTGGTGAATGAGTGTGGATCAGACTGGAGCTATTTCGAGGAACCTGTTGTTATTATTAATATTTATTTTTTTTTATTGATTCTCCAGAATAAAACACCACAGTGTCTTTAGATGAGCTGCTGTGATTCAGCTTGGAATCTTAATTCAACTTTATCAGGATTTATTTTTCAGAACCTGCTTTTGTATAATTAACATCTGGAGCTTTTTCAGTTCATTGTTGCACTGACACTTTTTAAAATCTTGTTTTTATGATGAATATTTATAAACAAAACAAAAAATACTTAAAATGTATATTTCAACAGTTAATTAATGATGGATATTTCATAAACAACTCAAAGCAATTAAACCAGTCCAAAAACTGCATTTCTGTTTTTGCTGTAAATCATGTTATTTAGACCTAAATGTATATTGAGATCATTTTGATGAGTGCTAAAGTCTTTAAGATTTATATTCCTGGTATTTATATACGTGGACAACCTTCAGCACCAGTTGAAACCAACAGAGCCATCATCAAGAGTGTTAGTTTTCTTTAAGCCATGTTCACAGTGTGTTTATGTTTCCAAATCCATGAATCCCCTTTTTAAATATGACGTTAACTGGATCCCTGTGAGAATTTGTTTACAGTAAGCTCCTCCTACATCACATTCTGCTTTCAAAGTCAAATTCAAGTCTCTGAACACATTTAACATGAAATAAAACATCATTTAAAAAATCCAGATGTTAAATGAATATAAAATTTGAAGCAGTTGTATTTACAAAATTCTAAAAGGGGAGAAAAGTAATGTGTTTATATTTGTATTGTTTTTATTTCATTTTTTTTTTTACTTGAAACTTGAAGTTAATTTATGTAACATATCCATGGTCTGCAGAAACATTCTACTGGTGACTGGGCTAGTCACTGAATAAGCAAGATATGCCTATTTAATAATATGATTTATACACTCAGATCTGTGTTCACAAAGTGTTTGGTGTAACTGTATTGCATTATTTTATTGCAGGACTCCAAGTAAGGACACGCTTTAGCAGCATTATGGGATTTTGTACAGCTGCTCAACCAACTCCAGTCACTGTGTGTTACGAGCACAATAATAAACAGTAGAATCTTCAGTCTTCAGACTGTTCATCTGCAGATACACCTGCTGTCTGCTGTTGTCTCTGGAGATGGTGAACCGGCCTTTAACTGACTGAGAGTAGTATTGACTGCCAGCACCATCAGCAGAGATCCACTTCAGTCCTTTTCCAGGAGCCTGTCTGACCCAGTGCATCCCGTAGCCACTGAGTGGAAATCCAGAGGCTGTACAGGTCAGTCTGTGAGATTCTCCAGGCCTTTTAATCACTGGTTCAGATTCTGTCAGAGTCTGACCATCAACACCTGTTAAGACAAGCAAGAAAATAGTGATTTCCTGTAAGTTGGTCACCTTTTCAAGAAAGATTTTATTTAAGATCTGATGATATTTTCACCTGCCCAGCAGATAGTTAAAAGCAGCGGTCCTGTCCTATAGTCCATCATGTTAAACTGTGTGTCCACTGTTCTCTGTCCTCCTCTCTGCAGTCAGATAAGTAGAGGTGGAAGATATCTGAGTTTTGCATTGACTCCTCCTCACAGGGAGGAAACAACTGAAATGGACAAGAATCTAAGCTTGTTACAGGTGGATGTACAGGAGGATTTTAATTGTGTAAAATGTCAATTTTGTTATATTAACATATAACTCAACAGACTATTGATCCATAGGACCTGACTATGATAACAAGTCAGATTGAAAATCTAATATCAACCTGGGCCAATCTCCACACATTGACAAAAGAAAAGATTTTTTTTCTGCTTACTGTTTATGCTAATGGCATATCTTTTAATTTAATTACAAACATCTATTTTAAAGTCATGAAAATCCTAAAGTTATCAATTCCAAGGGTCAGTAAATTGCACTTACAGGATAGCTACAATACACAATTAAATTTCTGAAGATATCTCAGCTGAATTTATTTCACTCAGAAGTTTAATGCTTAAAAATAAATAAATAAATAAATAAATAAATAAATAAATGTTGCATTATGTAAGTTTTCATTGTGAAATTACATACAATAATGTATCAGTGATTGAAACCTCGAGGTATTTAAATGGCTGTAACAGTGAGCTGGTGTTGAAATCATTAGTGGTCTGAGGGCTCCTCCTCTGGTGGCTTCATGTTACAAGTGTTCAGGCACTGAGGGGTTTTTGTTCAGGTCTACTGATGCTTTGTGTCACTGTGGCTCTCTGGCACAGTAATACACAGCAGTGTCTTCAGGCTGCTCATTCTGTCCGTTTAGAGTCACTGTCTTGCTGGAAGAGTCTAAGCTGATACTGAACTTGTTCTTCAGTGAATCTTTGTAGTATGAACCTGCAGTATTTTTCATTCCAATCCACTCCAGTCCTTTCCCTGCAGGCTGTCTGATCCAAGCTGTGTAGTAGCCAAGATAATAAGAGACCTGACAGGTGATGGTCAGACGTTGACCTGGCTGCACAGTCACAGAGGCTGGCTGTGTCAACTGTTGACACTTTATACCTGTTAAAAAGAGAAAACATTTTGTAACAAATGATCAAATTTACAAAAGAAGAACTGTTGACTTTGACAAATCCAGAGAGACTCACATCCAGCTGCCAACAGCAGCAGCAGAGCTACACAGAACATGGTTTATGTTGAAACTGACGTGCTGTGAACTCCACTGACAGCCTGATGTGATGTTTTTATAGCTGAGTAACAAGGAAGCTCACTGAGTTTGCATAGAATCAAACATATGAAGCATCAATGTTGGTCTAATTGGAGCCAATAGAAGAGTCTGTTCAGTGTTATTATATCTGCACCGTAAAAATATGCCTGGGAATCACTGCATTAAATATGATTTCAATTTCATTACACACTAAATTGTAACATTTTAAACAATGACACCACATTTATAGAAATGAAACAACTTTGTTGCTGTTGCAAACAACTAATACTTAATTGGACAGTATTGATATCAATTCAATATCAGAACATTATGTAAATTCCTCTATATGATAGTAAACAGCAATAAGCATTATTATTGTCATTAATGTGAATATTAACATAAAAACACATTCATTAAGATCAGCACTGAGCAATTTGACACAACACAATCTATGTGGGATTCAAGTAAATTAAAATTAAATATGCTGTCATCACTCATCTCCACTTTATAGATCACTGCTGTCGTCTTTCAGAAATTATTTTAATCAGACTTCAGAAATGTACCTATTGATGTAGAATAGAGAAATATGAACTCTCCATGGTTTGAGTATCAGTCAGTTAAGGTCAATGAGAACAGCAGATCTGAGTGTCTCAGAAGTCACAGAAGATACAGAAACTTGACACTGACTGCCCTCTGGTGATTTTATGAAGGAAAAGCAACATTATTTTTCATTCATATTATGACTCATTGTGTCTTCATTTATAGAAATGTAAAGTTTTTGTGCCATGTTGTTGTGCTTTCTTTGGCCCTTTTAAGAACAAGTGCTTTTTGAGTTTTTTCTGTATTTAATATTTAGAATAAATCTTCATCAGGAACAGTTTTTAGGGCTTTATATACTACAGGGACAAAGGTAATGTGTTCTTATATTTGTGATGTAAACAACATGTAAAAAAATAATGTGAACAATAAAATGAAATAGTTAATATAAGTACTAAAAAGGTATTTCATGCTTGGGCTCTACCAGCTTGAAAGAAGTGGTGTAGGTTTTTGTACAGCTGTTCAACCAACTCCAGTCACTGTGGCTCTCAAGCACAATAATAAACAGCAGAATCTTCAGTCTTCAGACTGTTCATCTGCAGATACACCTGCTTTCTGCTGTTGTCTCTGGAGATGGTGAACCGGCCTTGAACTGACTGAGAGTAGTAGATGCTGCCACTGCCACTACTGATACGAGCAACCCACTCCAGTCCTTTTCCAGGAGCCTGTCTGACCCAGGCCATCCAGTAGTTATCAAAGTGCAACCCAGAGGCTGTACAGGTCAGTCTGTGAGATTCTCCAGGCCTTTTAATCACTGGTTGGTTGAGACTGAGTCGGAGTCTGACCATCAACACCTGTTGAGACAAAAAAGATATGCATGCCATGGGTAACGTTGGTAGCACAAATAGTAATATGCCAGATTAACATCAGGTAAAATCTTCACCTGCCCAGCAGATAGTTAAAAGCAGCAGTCCTGTCCTATAGTCCATCATGTTAAACTGTGTGTCCACTGTTCTCTGTCCTCCTCTCTGCAGTCAGATAAGTAGAGGTGGAAGATATCTGAGTTTTGCATTGACTCCTCCTCACAGGGAGAAGACAGCTGATTGGATCTGATATTAAGTTTTTGTTTGATGAACATGTAATGTCAGTGAGCCCAGGTCGGGAGTGGGTTTTGCTAATGGATGGATGGCTGCAATATTAATTTTACATTCCCCTAAACTGGCATGCCTAAGACTTGTCTGACATATTTCAATTAAATTTGTCTTAAATGCTCTATATTTAGATCCCCAACCCTGTTTCTTTCAGAGAAGAAATCATACTTTAGGTTTCCTTACTCCCTGTCACTATATCAGTTACCCAAATCCTCTCTCCACATCACCTGTACTGCCTTTTCCTCACTTGAGTCATATCTCACAGCAACAACTGGATCATTACCATGGCTGTTCTGTCCCAAGGTGTCCCTCAGGGCTCTGTGCTTGGTCCTCTCCTGTTCATCCTCTACATGTTTTCCCCTCTATAATACCATCTGTCTTCATGGTCTCCACTTAAACTTCACTGCTTATGATGTCACACTCTACATATGTACTATATCCACCATCACTGCAACTCTCTGCACCCTGACCAACTGCCTCACCAAAATCAAGTGATGGATGCAGGTCATATTTATTTATTGTTGTCTTGTTTCCTCTTCAACACATACACTATATACATGCCACAACAATAACTGAAACATAAAACAATAAAATGAATATTGTATAAAGTATTTTTTTTACACATTAAATCTTTTTTTTAAAAGAAACTGAATGAATTACAGTAGACCATATACCTTAAAAAAACTCAAAAGTCCACATTTAGAGAATAAAATCAGAGCTGTTGTAGCAACTCACAATGTAATAACGGCTTATAATGTAATAACTTAAATATAATAAAAGTTCATAATGTAATAATCGGCTCATAATGTAATAAAATCATGAGCACATAACATAATAACGGTTTTGTGCATAATGTAATAATGTAATAACTTATTATTATCATTATTTTTACCTCTTAAAGGTGCAAATAAAGCAAACGGCATGGGTTTCAGCGCATTATTAAACAAAATTTGTGAAAGCAAGAATTATTTAATATTAATTACACTCTCACATTTTATTATGTAAGATGTATAATGTTGAGCCACTAGGTGGCACCCATGCTAGTTATTTTGGTGACATATGGTGGTTATTTGACTCTACAAAGAGCATCTACCATATTCAATGTGCAGTTTATGATTGTATCAACACTGGGTGTGGATGCAACAGCAATAGTATACCCACATGGTCACTATGATGACAGTCTGCCATTGCTGATTCTAGGTCATTTTGCTGAAGGTCATGGGGACCATTATGTTAGCCTTGATGGATCAGTCAGACCATTCATTCAAAGAATTCAGGAAACAGAGAAGCAGAGTGTGCTTGTTTATAATACTGGCTCTGATGCAGTTCCTGACTCTGACCACCATTCAAACCCTGACTCTGACCATCCCTCTGACCCCAACAATCATCTTCTCCTGGACTCTGACCACCATTCAAACCCTGACTCTGACCATCACTCTGACCCCAACAATCATCTTCTCCTGGACTCTGACCACTCAAACCCTGACTCCGTCCATCATTCTGACTCCAACACAGTATGTCACACTGGCCCCGATGTTGTTCCTTCTGCAGGTCCTACAGTGCCAAAATGTATCTTTCATGCTGACCCTGACACTCTCTTGGTTGCTAGCCCTAACTTGCCTCTGCTCGTACTGTCATCCATTATCCAGTATTGCCTGTTGATGGATTTTACAATGCTGGGCACCTTCAACAGAGTTCCCAACTTGTTCAAAGAGCTAACCCTGCCATTCCTACCAAGAATTTATATTTGTGATACTTTGGTGGAAAGTTTAAATATTGTGATGGATGAAGACTGCTGCATAAGTATTAGCAGGTTATACAGAGCGGCTGGACGCAATAGTGGCCTTGTGTCGAATATCAGGGAGCTCTTCAGCCAAATGCCAGGTGGATTACAGCCTGGATCGTGATTCAACATATATCCTTCAGATGGTTCCATATTAAAGACATTTATTGGAAGAAGTAAAGTTTTCTTTTTTTTTTTTTTAAATCCCATTCACTCATTAAGCCTTGATCTGAGTGAACACTGACACAGTCACTGACAAATGGAGCCCCCTGGACTTTTGTTGGCAACTATAATTTATGGTCATGTATTATGTATGCATATTGTTTAGTTAAATTTATTTGGACTTATGTTTTTACTTGGGTGTCCTGACAGGCTGTGTTTACATTTTAAGAACTTTTGAGCTGGTTCATTGTTATTACATGGTTCTAAAACGCTCTTTTCATTCTTGCACAAGTTCCAAAATAAAGTAAATTGAATGAATATGTCATGCTGCTATCATGTATTTAACGTAAGTAGTAGGAAAACAATGCTTAAAGGTCTTTATTAAATTGGCATTAAGACCAACAATAAAATAACAGCAACTGGAAGGTCTTCATCAGGTTGTATGAAAGGAAAGAGTGTTCACTTATTATTGTGTCCTGCATTTATTGTAGCAACAGTAAACAAAAGAAAATGCTCTTTCAAGCTAAATGAACTGCAGTCCCCCTCCTTCCCTAATCCACCCGCTTCTCCTGCTGGCTTTTGAGTTGGTTACTGATGCGCCACCTATGTACAAATTATAGTCAAACACAGACCTCTTCCCTTAGTGCATTCTCTTTGTCAGTGTGTGCAATTTAACCTTTAAACAATTAGGCTTCTCTTCCTGTTTACATATGTGGCTTGCCGCGTATTGGGGGTGGAGGTATATGGCATCTAAGTTGGCCATTGCTCCACTACGTTTTGCAGAAATTGTGTGATCCTGCTGACAGACAGACAGAGAGACACAGAGGTGAAAGCATTTCCTTCCACCCCTGCAGGAATGGCAGAGGTAAAAATGATGATAATGCAACACTTTTCTCACAATATGAGCCATTATTACATTATGAGCTGTTATTACATTATGAGCGGCACCAGTAAGGCTCATAATGTAATAAGTTATTACATTATTACATTATGTGCAAAGCTGTTATTACGTTATGCGCTATAGATTTTATTACATTATGAACCAATTATTACATTATGAACTTTTAATACATTTAAGTTATTACATTATGACATTATGAGTTGCTACACCTCTTGTGATCACTATCATTTGGTCTAAAAGGACATATTGTGTCAAGATCTTGTTTCAGTTTTAAGTGCATATTAAAATATCTCAGATCAGTCCACAGATGTTCACAATGATTTTACATAGTTTCTCATGACTGTGCTAAAGGTTTCAGTTCCTGAGTCTATTAACAACAGACTTGAGAGCTAACCGACTGTGAAATCACCAAATTTACATAACAGAATCAAACATGGGCTGTTGATTCCAGGTGCTGGGGAGATGACAAACATAACAACATATAACATAATTAATTAATTTTCAAAAATGTAAAATGTTTGGGGGAAAAGTACAGTTGTGAGTATTGGGTGTTAAATGTTTATAGCCTGTGGTGAAACTTCAGCCAGTACGAACAATATCAAAATAATAAAAAAGAGGAGGAGCAACATGAGTCATTATCTTGAAAAAAAGTATTTTCAAAAAGACACAAACCTCTTATAATTAAAATGAAAAAGGACAATTGTAATTACTTCCATGATACTTTGAATAGACCTGTACTTGTACAGCACCTTTCTAGTCTTCTCTCAAAGCACTTAAACACTACATGACACATTCACCCATTCACTACTGGCCAAGGCTACCATACAAGGTGCCACCTGCTGTTCATCTTAAATGCACTCATACTCTGATGAAACAGCCATCAGGAGCAATTTGGGATTCATCATTATGCCCAAGGATACTTTGACATGCAGACTGGAGGAGGTGGGGATTAAACCATCGATCTTCTGACACATGGATGACCTGCTCCTGAGTCTAAGCTGCCAAGTTTATCAAGAGTGTGAAAATATACGTAGTTGAATTGTGACATTTTAATAAATGAAACAAAAACATTTCACTTGAGACTATTTTTGACGTTTATTTTCTAGATCAGACAAACTGTAAATCATTTCATTGAACATATTTGATGAGCATGTTTTTTATGAAAGGAAAGAAAAATATATTTTGACCTTCAAAATCTCTCTTAAATATAAATGTGTTTGTCTGCAGAGAAACTTTAGCAAATATTTAAGGTGGTGTCATTTCCTCTGTAAAAGAAAAATACACATTTAGTGCTAAAGTGCATAATTGATACCTTTACATATAAAAACATAGAAATAGAGAAATAAAATGAGTCCTATAAAAACCCTGTCAGATGGTGTTGCTATAGTATTAACTTGAATCATTTCAGAACATTGAGGAGTGGATGAATGTTGTTGTCATGACAAGTTGAACATCAGAGTTGATTTTAGTATTCAGTCTCATTTCTTTGAGTGTCCTGTCTATGTTTGTTAGGTTGCCCTCGCTCAGTTTGCTGCACTGGAACAAACAGGAAAACTGACTCAATATTGAGCATGTTGTCAATATGCATCAATAATCATTGACTGCAAATAATGACATCACAACATAGCTTGTGCTTTGAAATGTGTGATATTTCACAGCTGTTTGTGCTGTGAAAATGCTAACAGGAACAGACTAAAGCTGCTGGTTGACTTCCTGAGTTTAGCTCCTGGAGCTCCTCACTTGGACTATTTGATCAAAAAGCACTTTGACTTGCTGAACCTTAACAAGAATCTGTTTGCATGACCACGCTCCTCCAAGCACATAGTTGAACAGACAAATGATCTTGATTTACAAGAGAAGCCCACACTTCACTACCATACAGTAATGTCAGTTTGATTATAGATGTGAATATTGTGAGCCAGATTCTAACAGGTATATCTATGTTTGAAGACTTCTTTATAGCATAGGGCTCTCTGGGCTCAGTTCAGCTGTGTGTGGGTGGAGGGCTCAGTGGAAAAAAGGCTTCCAGACAACAAGAGAAAAGACAAACAGCCACAGAGAGGGAGAGCAGTTGATGAGTGTGCACAGCAGCAGATATGAATCTGTTCTCAGTGGTTATTAGAACTCATAAAAAAACTGTTGACAGCCCATCAACACTTCCTCTCCTGCAGCAGACGGGTTGTGTGGGTTTCTGCTCTGCAGCCTTTCTCACAGTAAGAACACAATGACAGTTACAACCATCCACTCTGTTTAAAGAATCCAGATTCCAGGAACTTCAGTCACTCACTACAGTGTTCACATGGGAATAAGAACTAAACTACAGTTCAAGACAGCAGCATGTTCACAGTCACAGCAGCTCAACTTTTCTTAAATGCTGTTTCTGAAATCTTCTCAGAAGTTTCTCGGTAAAAATACAATTTCAGATGGGTTTGAAGTTTCAGAGTGTTTAAATCAGCATGAGAGGATTTTAAGCACTGACTCCTCCACCGCAACATTTCCAAAAATAAGTGTTACATCTGTTATCATTGATCAGAGCCACAGAACACAAACCACTCAGACAGAAACACAAACCACAGAGACAAACAAGTTATCTTGTTGTTTCACCCCCTCAAAAAAAAACATCTCTATCTGTTTCTGAAGCAGACCTAGAGCGGCCATGTTGGTTCACCTCAGGATCATAGTGTGCATACATTTTTAACATGTCAGTCGAAAAACAAGTTCAAATTCATCTCTTCGTTATCTGACATTTTTAAATAAATACTCTTCATACATGACTTCATCACAAATATGTTTTCTACATGTCTAACTTTTGTATTTCTTTGTGAAGCATTTTGTGATTCTGTCTTGAAATGTGTTCATAAATATAAATCTTAATTCCCGTCTAATCAGTAACGATACCAATCCATTTCATCTTGATAAAACTGTAATAGTTAAGTGACATTTTATTGATTAATAAAAACAAACAGCTCCATTATTTCAGCAACATTCAGACTTGAGGCCGACTGATGAAGCTGCTGTGTAATCATTTTATAGCTGTCGTAGCTTCAAAGCAGCTCGCTCTGCTGTTTGTTCATGTGTGTAAACAACAGTGTCATCAGCGTGAAGTTTTACAGCCACACTGACACAATTATAAAAGGGGCTCAGCACTGTGTGAAAGTATATTCAGAGCTACTTACAACCAGAGTCAAATGACTTGTAGGTGTCAACATACACGGCCAATGAAGTTGATTCTGCTTCTGATTATTTGCTATGAAGCCAAACTGGAATCCATAAAAACAAAGAGGTTTATAAAACACAGACACTTTGATTTTTCAGTTTATTGAGAATGTGACACTGAAAGAATTTGACAAACCTGCCACACTCTGCAGAATGTATTAAAAAGAAACACAAGAACAGGAGAAATACTACAAACAATAAAATATCTGACAGACAGCTCATGATTCAGATTCAATTTCTGTCATTATACAAGTCAAATTTAAAAGTGGAAACAAACTGTATTAAAATAACACAACACAGAATTTATGCTTGCAAATATATATATGTGTGTGTGTGTGTGTGTGTGTGTGTGTGTTTTTATATGTTGAGGATGACTCTATCTAACTTGTGCATAAAAAGATAAAATTTACAACCAAGCACAAGACGTCATAAGTGATATTTGTGAACACTGATCAAAGTGATAAATGAGATGAATTGATGAGATTTGATGGTGAGAAGAGGCGAGCAGAAAACAGTCAGTCAGCATGTGTGCAGTTGGTGGACGGTCCCTTGTTTCTGAGGATCATCAGCAGAGAGAGTCCACAGCAGTACGCCAGACTCTTCACTATCAGCACTGTGTACAGCACACAGAGCAGCTTCACCCTGCACTGAGACTGGAAGGACACTGACACTGACACTGACACACACGCACACACACACACACACACACACACACACACACACACACACACACACACACACGTTGATCAGTATAACTTGGACTTTTCCAGACGGGACAACCAGCTTTACATGAAGACAGGGGTCGGCTACAATTTGAATGAAAGCTCAAAGGCCCTTATCAAATCCAAGAAGTCAGGGCCCCAGCAAGCTTTTTAGGTGTGGAGCCAGGACAGTGACTTTAAATGTTGAAGTGAAAAAGGAAAGATTGGCATTGAAGGAGAGGCAGCAGGTGATCTTACAGTCAGCTTGCTGCAGAGCTGGCAGATCTGTTGGCTCTCTCTCTGGAGGACAGGAGGCTGCTGGAGCTGGAACCTCTGAAAAAGAAAAGGAGTGAAATGTTTGGTGTCAGTGCGAAAAGTCAGTCCTCTGCTCCTCTGCTCTCTTTGACAGCATCTCCACATGAAGCTGAATCACTGCTGAACACAGTCACCAAGCCTTCATTACCTTGTTCTGTTTGGGCCTCCACTGTGCCCCCATGGTGCTGGACGGAGCAGCGGTATTTATACGTGCTGTTCTCTTGCTGACTGATCAGCAGGATGGCAGCGGTGCGTCCCAACTCTCTGAGCACCAGCTGCTCTCCCTCAGCAGGGAGCAGAGGTCCATTCTCCTCTTGTCTTTTCCAGGAGAAGCGGACCCGAGGAGGAAACATGCCTGAGGCCAGACACAGCAGGGAGCTCTTCCCCTCCAGGTGGGCTCTGGATGCTGCTGGGTACACGCTCACCACAGGCTTCACTACCTGCTCATCTGAAGTTTGACAGCAGCAACAAGCAGCACAGACACACATTCACACAGTCAGCAGCAGCTTACAGCACTGCACTGCATTCAGTCTGATCCTGGAAACTACATGGACTCTGATCACTAAACTACTCATCAATATCAGCACAAAGTTCACTACATATACTGGATTCACCTTCATATCAAACACACTGAGCAGCTACTGTCAGCATGTCTTCTATGGACACTGAAGAAACTATTCTTTATTTTAATGGACAAACTTCAGTCACTCTAATTTAACAAGAATTATTATTACATAAAAAATTGTCACTTTTACTTTTAGTTTTCCTGTATTTTAAATAACTGACGGGTACATGAATACACATATTATACTTTACTACATATTTACCTTCACGTAAAACAAGAAACAATACATTTACCACCGTATACTTTACTGTGACCAATTTAAAAAATGTATATATAAATAATCTTTTTTTTTTTTTTCACAATTCATATTAATTTTCAACAGTTTTAACAACACACAATCACTTGTGATATTTGAATAAAAACTGCTATGAAATGAAAATTAAGATGAAAACATACTGATCCTAAACGGAGTAACTTACAATATAATAAAGTTTAAAAAATATAATATGATATGATTCCATATGGTATGATAATATAATATAATATAGTAAAGACATTTTCCTTCACAATATTTACCGTTTTATTCTTCTATATTTAATATTTGATAAACAATTAGCAATTATTTATCTTCACATAAAATACAAATTTCCCTTTATTGATTACAATATAAACACAACAGGTTTCACATTTACCAAATAACAACTTTTAAATGTCAGTTTTTAGCTTCTTGTTAATATACAATTAACACAGCATGTCAGTGTGCAAAACAGTCGTCTTTAAAAATAATACTCATTATGATATTATATAATATATTTTTTTCCTTTTGAAATTAAATCAGCTGTATTTACTTATTCATACAATCTGCCAACATTTACCCTCCAAAGAATATTTGCTGTCATATATTTAAGATGACACTGGACATAATATATAGTTTTGATTTTGTGTGTATTTGTCTGTGTGTTTATGATCATATATCATCACTGATCAAATATCATTTAAATATTAAAACCACACTGTTGTGTCAAAAAGAATTAGTCAGTTTAAAACCTTTTTTGCCGTGTCGGGCATCGACCTTGTGGATTTTTTTTTTTTTTTCATTATAGTAATTTGTTTTTTGTTGTTGTTTTTTTTCATTTCAAATTAAAAACAATAGGTCGGTACAGTTCATTTCAAAGTGTAACTTTAAAATATAAATACAGAGTCATATGAATTGGCTGACAATATGACATACAAATCATAAAAATAAATACAATATATTGATATACATATATAAAATATAAATACATATATACTGTGCGATGTAACCATAAATTGTAAACTACTGTAGTTTAATAAATGTCATGTCTTGATACTTTCTTTAAATGCCCTATTCATTTATTTAATATTGAACACTTTGGGTCTAATATATGATGAATAAAAATAATTAATTTTTCCCAAAAACATTTTTTGTTATCTTTATAACCACCTGTAACTCTTAAATCAGGGTGATTGTAAATATAAAATGCTACTAGTTGTCGGAGGATTTGAACATTTCACAAACTGAAATCCTAAATTGTTCTTACGTGCCTGGTTTATCTCAACAATCTTTTTAAATTATGTATTTAATATTAACTAATAAAGGAATAAATAATGACATATAATCCATATTCTAATAATGTTAACATAACGGATATAATCAACAAGTTAATACACGAACAACTTTGACTTTGACACAAGATAAATGTATGTACTTGATTATGTCTTTCTTCAGTGTTTAGATATTTAAGCGAAACACACACTGACCTGGTATTAATCTCACAAATAAAATATATGTTTAGATTTACGCTAACTTCTTATTAAAACAAATCCAGGTACGGCATGGTTCATAATTAATATCCACGATAATTATTCATCAACAACAATTATAATTGAGCTGAATAAATTCTAAGAACATCTCAAACCTGCATTTAGTGATGATGCCAAAGAAAATGTTTTCAAAGCTTTCTAAGAAACAGCTGCGTTACAAACATCTGTCTGCTCTGTTTCACATCAGTATAAACCTAAATAAGGCCATTAGATAAACTTCTCTATCATCAAGAAACACACTAAAAACACAAAAAAGACAAAAAGACTTCGTAATAAAAATTAAAAGTTTAAATGTGACTTACGTGAAGATACTGTGACATCAGTCCCCTGGCCCCAGTAGTCCAAAGCATCACAGTGCTACATCTCCACTCAGTGCCTAAACAAAAACCTCATGTACCAGAAAAATGCACAAAAACGTCGTTATGTGACTGAAATAAACATAAATCCTGGTCAGTATTATACCCTGGTGTCATCCTATGATCATGTGTTTTGTGTTGATTCTTAATCAGTTCTTAAAGTAAAGATTTACTGGAAGATAACATTTACAGCTGTGCACTAACTGTGACTTTAAACGATTGATTAACTAACTTTTAACGACTAATCTGCTCATTAAAAATGATAAACACAGTGTTACCTCGTATTCCAATGAGAAATATTTCATCCTGTCCTTTTTCTCTGTCACAAGAATGGGAGAGTGTTGCAGATTTGCTGTTAGGTTTTTGTATGGCTCTGTATCTCTGTGCTGCCCCGTACACTGTGATAAACCCTCATACAAAAACCTGACACTGTTTCCTGCACTCGAGGAACAGGGACCTGTACTGTCAGCAGTGGGTAAGAATATCACAAAACTTCTATTCTAATTGACAAAACTATTTATAAATGTTACACACTTCCTATTTAGCATTTTGCATTGTACATGTTTTAATCAGTTTATTGGGATTTCTTTTAAATTCAGTGTTGTTTTTTCCTGTCATTGTCATTAATGTACCGTGACATGGCTTATGGTCACATTTGAATCTGAAAAACTTAACTTAAAAATGACTCCAAGGTCATCTTTTCAACATTAAAAAACAACTTTTAAGATATTGATGTAACATCAACCCACTGTATTGTGGTCAACAGCATCCTTTATCTAGACTGTAAAGCTGGATACAGTGCTCGGAAACTATAGCAACATAGTCTGCTTTAGAAATTATATTTTATTTAATAAGTAAAATACTATTTTCTATTAAAAAATATTTAAAAAAAAAAAGAAATAAAGGAGCTTTCAAACTCACAGCTTGTTAAGGGACTTGAAGAACACTGAACAAAATGCATTCAGATGAAAATAAATGTGAGATTATATAATTGGTAACATTTTTAAATGCTGCTGTAAATTTGTAGAATAAAAATTGAAACATCAAAGCAATTGAGAATGTTTAAATTTGATTAGAGCTTCATTTCATTTGGTCTTTTTGGCGGACATCAGTAGATGAGAGGGTAATAAAACAAAATAAAGATTATTCTTCTGTAATTGGTTTTAAAGATGAGGAGAAGGTCAGCCTGATGTGTGTAAACTCCACTCTTTGTTGTTGTTTTAGTCAAGTTGTGAATGAAGCATACTGCAGGGGAACGCTTAGGATAGACATGAATTAGGGGTCTGTTTAAAAACATCTTGCATGGGGTGGTTTTACAGCACTTTCTATTAGTGACTGTTGCAGTGGCATTTTCAGTGGTTTGTGTCCTAACAGAGCATCTACAGGGAGGTGTGGATGGACTCCAAAAAGCAAATAGTACGGAGAGTGACCTGTAGTTGCATGAGGTGTCACGTTGTAGGCATGGACTAACTCAGCTAAGTGCTCAGGCCAACGGCGCTTCTTCTCTGGTGGCAGTGTCCGCAAGAGATCATGCAGAGTCCTATTGTACCTTTCACATTGTGCATTCCCCTGAGGATGGTGAGGTGTCGTGCAGGTTTTCTTTACACCATAGAGCCTACATAACTCAGCAATTACGTCGCTTTCGAAGTTTCTGCCCTGATCTGAATGTAATCTCTCAGGCACACCATACTTCATGAACCACTCTCGCAGAAGGACCTTGGCTGTAGTGTCAGCTTTTTGATCACGAGTAGGGAAGGCTTGTGTGAACTTTGTGAACACATCTGTCACCACTAGAACATTCTCTCGTCCGTCTGAAGCAGGCTCTAAGATGGTGAAATCTATCGCAACTACCTCCAGGGGCCGTGTAGCTAAGAAAGACTTCATAGGAGCATGTATTTTGGGCTGTGGCCTTTTGGTAAGGACACATCTCTGACACTTCTTTACCCACTGCTCTACATCATCGTACATTCCCCCCCAGAAACATCTCTGTTTCAAAAGGTTCTGTGTTCTCTCTATCCCCTGATGCCCCATACGATCATGCACACTCTCAAGGACCTGTTCTTTCAAACAGGCAGGTAACAGAAACTGGTGACATTCACCCACATGGACATCATCAATCACACAATAAAGTAAACCATCTATCTCCTTGATCCGGTGCCACTGTCTGAGTAGAGACAATATAGGCTTGGCCAACCCTATTCTCTCATGACAGGTGGGCTTTTGTTTCCTGTTCCAGAACTGTCTAAACATGCTTAGTGTGGGATCTGTACCCTGAAACTGGTGGAGCTCTTCCTTAGAGTAGCCAGGTAAAGTCGGAGTGTTATCCTGCTCGTCAGTACCCCGCTCAGCCTCTGAGGTACGAACTTGTCTCACTCTACAGCACTTGGCCCCTGCAGCTCCTAGCTCTGGGCCTAGCGCTGTTCCCTTCCTGACATTGCAAATGGCCACACAGCCCTCAAAATCTACGTCATCTGGGTGCGGTTGGGGCTCCCCTGCTAACGGCTGCCTAGAGAGGGCGTCTGCAGCAGTGTTACAATGGCCTGGGCGGTACTTGACTTCAAAGTCAAAGACTGCTAACTGAGCTACCCAGCGCTGCTCAATCGCCCCTAACCTGGCTGTGTTAAGGTCACACAAGGGGTTTTTGTCTGTTGTGACTGTGAACTTAGAGCCTAGTAGGTAACCTCTAAATTTCTCAGAAACTGCCCACTTAAGGGCAAGCAGTTCCAGTTTCATACTGCTGTAGTTTCTGTCATTTTTTTCTGCATTCCGCAGTCTCCTGCTGGCATATGCTATCACTCTTTTCTCTTTTCCCTGCTGCTGATACAGGACTGCGCCTAACCCAGAACCACTTGCATCTGTCTCAACAATGAAAGGAAGAGAAAAGTCTGCATAACCTAACAAAGGGGTACTGGTGAGTTTCTCTTTCAGTAACTCGAAAGCCTCCTGACACTCCGTGGTCCATAAACTTTCAACCAACTGTTTAGATCTCGACGGGCTGGTGTTTTGGAAACATGCGTTAAGGTCATGTAGAGGGCCTGCCAGCTGAGAAAACCCCTCCATGAACCTTCTATAATAACTACAGAAGCCTAAGAAGGATCTTAACTCCTTTACTGTGCTTGGAACTTTCCATTGCTGCACTGCAGCAATCTTATCAGGATCAGTCCCTATGCCCTCAGCGGATATCTGATGACCAAGAAACCGCACCCTTGACTGCGAAAAGTGACACTTCTCCACCTTGACTTTAAGTCTTGTCTCCTTCAATCTCTGCAAAACTCTCTCAAGCCTCACTAGATGCTCCTCAAAAGACTCTGAGTATACCAACATGTCGTCTAAATACACAAGCATGATCTGCAGTACCAAGTCACTCATCGTCACCTGCATCAGCCTCTGAAAAGTGGCTGGCCCATTACACACTCCAAACGGCATCCTAGAGTACTCGTATAACCCAAAGGGTGTTGTACAGTCAGGTCCATAATTATTTGGACAATGATACAGTTGTTGTCATTTTGGCTCTGTACACCACCACAATGGGTTTTAAATGAAACAATGAATACCTGCTTAAAGTGCAGACTCTCAGCTTTCATTTAAGGCTTTTTTCAAAAATGTAGTATGAACCGTGTAGGAATGACAACCATTTCTTCACACAGTCCCCTGACTTTAAGGGCTCATAAGTATTTGGACAAACTAACATAATCATCAATTAAACAGTCAGTTTTAATACTTGGTTGCAAATCCTTTACAGTCAATGACTGCCTGAAGTGTTGGACACATAGGCATCAGGCAGAGCATCACCAGGGAAGAAACCCAGCATCTGATGATGCCTATGTGTCCAACACTTCAGGCAGTCATTGACTGTAAAGGATTTGCAACCAAGTATTAAAACTGACTGTTTAATTGATGATTATGTTAGTTTGTCCAAATACTTATGAGCCCTTAAAGTTGGGGGACTGTGTGAAGAAATGCTTGTCATTCCTACACGGTTCATACTACATTTTTGAAAAAAGCCTTAAATGAAAGCTGAGAGTCTGCACTTTAAGCAGGTATTCATTGTTTCATTTAAAACCCATTGTGGTGGTGTACAGAGCCAAAATTATGACAACTGTATCATTGTCCAAATAATTATGGACCTGACTGTAAATGCTGTCTTATGGCGATCATCCTCGTGTACAGCGACCTGATGATACCCACTAGCCAGGTCGATAGTCGAAAAGAACTTTGCTCCGTGCAGGGCATCGAAACATTCATCAATGCGGGGCAAAGGGAAAGCGTCACGGCGAGTCTTTAAGTTTAGCTTCCTATAGTCCACACATAGTCTTAGACTACCATCAGTTTTTCTGACAAGAACCACTGGTGAAGCATAGGCACTAGTACTTTCCTGGATGACACCCTTCTTTAGAAGCTTGGTGATGTGCTCCCTAACCTCATTATACTGTGTGTGGGGTATACGGCGGTAGGGCTGCGAAACAGGGACTTCATCGGTCAGGGTGATCTCATGTTTGACTCGGTCTGTGTAACCTAGATCCTCATCTTGAAGAGCAAACACATCTGCATACTTGGCTAGGAGTACAGCTAACTTAGCCTGTTCTTCCTCTGTACCACCTATGTGCAGCTGGCCCAGTATTGACTGGAGGTCATTAACTGCTGTCTGTTTCTCTTTCTCTTCAACAGTCACTTCTTCCTGGTCAGCGGAGATGCGCTGAAATCTCACCTCTGTCTGATCATTGTCAACACATTCAACCTGAGACAATATGCCTTGCCTGGTCCGGGGATTCAACCACACATCCTCCTGAGAGAAATTCACTACCTGCACTGGGAACACACGTCTAGTGGCCTCCACAAGAGTGGGCGCTACTACAAGACCACCGGGCAGTGGTGACTTAGCAGGCTCCAGCAGCAGATAGGCACCCTCATCTGATGCAGTTTTGCTCCCTTTGGCATAAACTGTAGCGACAGAACACGCTGGCACACGTACTGTATCTCGGCCTGTTAGCCTGGCTGTGGCGGTCTTCTCTACTACCTCACATGTCTGTACTTGCTGAAAGGCTTCCCTCCAATCTGGATCCAGCTCTCCTCTGGGAGTAGTGTCGAACTAGGCTGTAACCAACTGCTTGCATCTCTTAATGATATTCATGCCAATGAGACCTGGCACTGGTTCCTGAAAACTCTTTGTCTGGGGCTGTTCTAACTCTTTGTTCTGAGTCGCCGACTCCTCCCCTCTAATTGGATCTTGAATAACAGGGTCTTTAACCACTAAGAAACCACACTCAGGTATGTTTACCCCCATGGCCTCCATATCTAGTTCAAGATATCCTAAGTAGGGAATCGGCGAAGAGTTTGCTGCAGTCAACTTGAGCCACTGGGCGGTGGGGAACACATCTCCCTCTTTCTCTAATAAGTATTGTCTGAAGAAAGACTCAGAAATGGTGCTAACCTGGGTCCCTGTGTCCAACAGGCATTTAACTGGAACCCCACCAATCTGGACTGAAACTTCACGACACTCACCCACCGCCCGCTCAAGGAATCGCTCACGGTTAAGAGTCTTAGAGCCTTTAGTCTCACCTCGGATTGCCCGGCTCTTGGCATCCGAGGAAGCTAGTTTGACTGAACCAAGGCACTGGAGGTAGTAGGCTGGTTTCCTGGTTTGCGTTGTGTGCACTCCTTTGCAATATGTCCCACCCCTTTACACTTGAAGCAAATTGGCTTCCCATCCTCTGTAAACTGGGGCTTCAGTCTAGGCTTACCACCTGTGTCTTTGCTGTATTTCTCCTTGAGAGCTAGACCCTCTTTCAATGCAATGGTTAACTCCCCTATAGCCTTGCTCTGCTCTGAGACCACCCTAACAATATCCTCTAGAGTGGTAGACTGCTTCTCCTGTGAGTTATCAGGACACTGGCCTTCTCCCCTGATACTGTCACATGCTACCTTCCTGCTCTTAACTGCCTTAGTGTTATATGACTTGTCCTCCAGGGACCAGGCGATGGCCTCTTCTCGTACATCCAACAGAGTGGTCTGGGGGTCGTCCCTAACCATTTTGCGTAGTTCTCTTCTGAGAGAAGAATCTCGCACGCCCTCAATGAATTGGTCTCTGACAGCGGTCTTAGCATTGGATACAGCATCAGGTCTCTGTTTTAGGACTAGTCGTAAGATCTGGGAGAGTGCGTGTGAATACTCCTGAAAATCTTCACCCTCCCTTTGCTGACGACCATAAAAGGCTTGGAACAGCCGAGCTATGCTACGTTTCTCTGCGTAAGCCTCTTGTTGGGAATAGAATGATTTTATGTGTTTTACTATAAGTTGTGTTTCTCTGTATAAGTTTTAGATGTGTGAACAATGAGAATACTGAGATGATTTCAGCTGATCTGAATGTGTTTGCTTTGCAGAAGTGGAGAAGTACAGGAGAGGAAGAGACATGAAGTCTGAGGAGCACATACCGCAATGCTTAGATAATTAGTTTCATATATGGTAAAAAGAATAGAAAGTGATATACAGATAGTAAGGTACAGCACGTGTAGGGAGTTGTGTTGTTCTCTTGTCTTTCAAAACAGGAACCACGCCCCCACCGCCAGCGGGAAGGAGTCAGATTAACACGAGGCAGGGGCGTGGTGTGGTGAAGGAGGAAGTGGAACTGCCAGTGAGAAGAGGACAACGCCTTGCGTGCACAATGACACTCTGTTACGCTCAAATATACTGGGTCAGGGAAAGGACAGGAGGTCAGACTTCGTGAACTGACACACCTTTGTTGTTCGTCAGGGATGTGAAGTTGAGACCCAGAGCTCTGTAATTTTATTCCTTTACTGCTTAATAAACTACATTAACTGAGACCGAATATCTTCTCCTATTGCTTCATTAAAGAACACGCAGGACTGAGCTCACACATAGCACATTAGAGAGTAGGATGAGACTCTTAGTCCAACACTCTCTTAAACAAGTGAATAACTCGTTAGGATCTTTAGGCTCCCCGTCCACGCACAGTCTGATCTCCTCTAACGCAGAACCTCTTAAAAGAGATAGAATGAAATCAATCTTTTCTTCAGGACTCTGACCTCTGGCCTTGATTACACGTTCTACCTCTTCAATGAACTCATCAACTGAGCGACCATCTGTGGCTGGATCCCCACTGAAAGGCTGGATCGGGCGCTCTCTCGGCACATAAACATATGACTTATTTGACCCAGTCTTTAGAGTGGCAATAGTTTCCATGGCTTTATCATGTTTCTCAGTCAGTACAGAAAGCTTAGCCTGCAATTGTTCAATAGTATCAGTCTCTTCTCCAGAGCTCTGCTCTTCGCTATGATCTGCCTCTGACATGGTGAAATGTCTCTGTGCAGACTTAGCTCAACTCAAGTCACTTGAAATCCCGCAGACAGGGAAGGGGTGATGGCTGCGTCCTCCTCTCTTTCCTCTAGGTCCCCGGGGTCGTCTGGATCTCAGGAAATCTTGTCACTGGTTCTCCACAGCAACTCCAGGCAGGCCTCACCACCCTGGATCCTTTTCTGCACCGGGGCCTTACATAGGCTGTATTCATAGTTTATGTTCATTCAAACATGTTACTTGGCTAAGCAGAACGCTTCATTAAAATTCAATAACATTGCATGATATACAACGAGGGGATAATAAGATAAATGTGTTACTTACAGGTTGAGATTGATCCATGTCTCTTCCACCGTTTCAGTCTAGCGCGTCTTGTTTGAACACTGCAAACAGTAGCTCAGTAGCTCAGTAGCTCTGCGATTGGTTTAAAAGTGTGGAGAAAATGTAAGGAGCCATACGACTGGCTGAAAGCAAACACACCTGATTACTGATGAATCTGTCAATCAGAATCATAAATTTGATTATCAGCCAATGGTGACGTTCATTGACCTGCGATGTAAGGGGAGTCTCAAAATTCACCACACAGATTTCTCTCACAAATGTAGAGGTTCACAGATGAGAAGCAGTTTGTAAATGCACATTCAGCGATTCGCATGATCTGTGAATTTATATTACAAGTTTGGATTAAAAAAATATTTGTGAAGCAGAGCTTGTGCATTTGCGAAACAGATCGTGTGCATTAGTGAGTCCGAAATACAACTGTGAACCAGAGCATGTGCATTTGTGAAAAACCCTGCGTGAGTTCATTCATTATGAGACTGATCTGACCCCATAGAAACTGTTCCTCTCTGTACTGTAACAGTGAGCTGGTGTTGAAATCATTAGTGGTCTGAGGGCTCCTCCTCTGGTGGCTTCATGTTACAAGTGTTCAGGCACTGAGGGGTTTTTGTTCAGGTCTACTGATGCTTTGTGTCACTGTGGCTCTCTGGCACAGTAATACACAGCAGTGTCTTCAGGCTGCACATTCTGTCCGTTTAGAGTCACTGTGTTGCTGGAAGAGTCTGAGCTGATACTGAACTTGTTCTTCAGTGAATCTTTGTAATATGTTGTGTATCCAGAAGCTGCACTTCCAATCCACTCCAGTCCTTTCCCTGCAGGCTGTCTGATCCAAGCTGTGTAGTAGCTGCCCACAGAATACGAGACCTGACAGGTGATGGTCAGACGTTGACCTGGCTGCACAGTCACAGAGGCTGGCTGTGTCAACTGTTCACACTTCACACCTGTTAAAAACAAAGATTGTAACAAATTAAGAAGTTACAGAGCAAATGAAGAACTGTTGACAAATCCAGAGAGACTCACATCCAGCTGCCAACAGCAGCAGCAGAGCTACAGAGAACATGGTTTATGTTGAAACTGACGTGCTGTGAACTCCACTGACAGCCTGATGTGATGTTTTTATAGCTGAGTAACAAGGAAGCTCACTGAGTTTGCATAGAATCAAACATATGAAGCATCAATGTTGGTCTAACTGGAGCCAATAGAAGAGTCTGTTCAGTGTTATTATATCTGCAGAGAGACAACAAATCACCTCTGCTTTACACAGTGATGTAACTTTATTACACACTGAACAGTAACATTTAGAAAATGTCCTTTACATAAATTAAACAACTGTTAACTTTGTTTAAGCCTACTGTAAACTATCAGTGCCTAAATGTGTTGCATTAGCATGTATATACTATGTACTGCATTTATTAATTCACTTATTTACATCCTTACTGCACTTTATTAATTTTATGAAATTAACTGCAACATTGTTTTTATTATCACATACTATGATTCACTTTAGGTTCCACATAACTTTATTGTGTCTTCATTTGTAGAAATGTAAAGTATTTGCAGTAGTTTAATTTCAGCCACCAGATTATTGTGCTGTCTTTGGCCACTTTATGAATGAGTGATGTTTATTGTGTGTGTTAGGGTTTTTTTTTATGTTTAATGATTTGTAATAGTATTTCTCAAGAACACTTTTTTAATTTGTACAGTGCAGGTTCAGATATTATTAGTTTTATTCATGACATACAGTACAGGCCAAAAGTTTGGACACACCTTCTCATTCAATGCGTTTTCTTTATTTTCATGACTATTTACATTGTAGATTCTCACTGAAGGCATCAAAACTATGAATGAACACATGTGGAGTTATGTACTTAACAAAAAAAGGTGAAATAACTGAAAACATGTTTTATATTCTAGTTTCTTCAAAATAGCCATCCTTTGCTCTGATTACTGCTTTGCACACTCTTGGCATTCTCTCGATGAGCTTCAAGAGGTAGTCACCTGAAATGGTTTCCACTTCACAGGTGTGCCTTATCAGGGTTAATTAGTGGAATTTCTTGCTTTATCAATGGGGTTGGGACCATCAGTTGTGTTGTGCAGAAGTCAGGTTAATACACAGCCGACAGCCCTATTGGACAACTGTTAAAATTCATATTATGGCAAGAACCAATCAGCTAACTAAAGAAAAACGAGTGGCCATCATTACTATAAGAAATGAAGGTCAGTCAGTCCGGAAAATTGCAAAAACTTTTATATGTGTCCCCAAGTGGAGTCGCAAAAACCATCAAGCGCTACAACGAAACTGGCACACATGAGGACCGACCCAGGAAAGGAAGACCAAGAGTCACCTCTGCTTCTGAGGATAAGTTCATCCCAGTCACCAGCCTCAGAAATCGCAAGTTAACAGCAGCTCAGATCAGAGACCAGATGAATGCCACACAGAGTTCTAGCAGCAGACCCATCTCTAGAACAACTGTTAAGAGGAGACTGCGCGAATCAGGCCTTCATGGTCAAATAGCTGCTAGGAAACCACTGCTAAGGAGAGGCAACAAGCAGAAGAGATTTGTTTGGGCCAAGAAACACAAGGAATGGACATTAGACCAGTGGAAATCTGTGCTTTGGTCTGATGAGTCCAAATTTGAGATCTTTGGTTCCAACCGCCGTGTCTTTGTGAGACGCAGAAAAGGTGAACGGATGGATTCCACATGCCTGGTTCCCACTGTGAAGCATGGAGGAGGAGGTGTGATGGTGTGGGGGTGTTTTGCTGGTGACACTGTTGGGGATTTATTCAAAATTGAAGGCACACTGAACCAGCATGGCTACCACAGCATCCTGCAGCGACATGCCATCCCATCCGGTTTGCGTTTAGTTGGACGATCATTTATTTTTCAACAGGACAATGACCCCAAACACACCTCCAGGCTGTGTAAGGGCTATTTGACCAAGAAGGAGAGTGATGGAGTGCTGCGACAGATGACCTGGCCTCCACAGTCACCGGACCTGAACCCAATCGAGATGGTTTGGGGTGAGCTGGACCGCAGAGTGAAGGCAAAGGGGCCAACAAGTGCTAAACACCTCTGGGAACTCCTTCAAGACTGTTGGAAAACCATTTCAGGTGACTACCTCTTGAAGCTCATCGAGAGAATGCCAAGAGTGTGCAAAGCAGTAATCAGAGCAAAGGATGGCTATTTTGAAGAAACTAGAATATAAAACATGTTTTCAGTTATTTCACCTTTTTTTGTTAAGTAAATAACTCCACATGTGTTCATTCATAGTTTTGATGCCTTCAGTGAGAATCTACAATGTAAATAGTCATGAAAATAAAGAAAACGCATTGAATGAGAAGGTGTGTCCAAACTTTTGGCCTGTACTGTATGTGTTATGTAAAACATAAAATTTAAACCATTAGATATAACATTATACAGAAAATACAGCATTACATTTTAAAGGAATACTTAAAAAATACTTAATGCTTAGGCTCTAACAGCCTGAAAGAAGAAGTGCACTGTAGGTTTTTGTACAGCTGCTCAACCAACTCCAGTCACTGTGTGTCTCGAGCACAATAATAAACAGCAGAATCTTCAGTTTTCAGACTGTTCATCTGCAGATACACCTGCTGTCTGCTGTTGTCTCTGGAGATGGTGAACCGGCCTTGAACTGACTGAGAGTAGTATGTGGTGCCACCGCCACCGCTAATATAAGCGATCCACTCCAGTCCTTTTCCAGGAGCCTGTCTGACCCAGTGCATGCTGTAGCCACTGATTGACAATCCAGAGGCTGTACAGGTCAGTCTGTGAGATTCTCCAGGCCTTTTAATCACTGGTTCAGATTCTGTCAGAGTCTGACCATCAACACCTGTCAAGACAAAAACAAAAGGGTGAAATATGTTGGTCACACAAATAAAAACTGTGTCAAGTCAAGATGAGGTAAAATCTTCACCTGCCCAGCAGATAGTTAAAAGCAGCAGTCCTGTCCTATAGTCCATCATGTTAAACTGTGTGTCCACTGTTCTCTGTCCTCCTCTCTGCAGTCAGATAAGTAGAGGTGGAAGATATCTGAGTTTTGCATTGACTCCTCCTTTTTAATGAACAGTGTCCTCTGTTTAATGTCTCCTCAAAACATGTCTTTAATTCAAGGTTTTTCTCTAACTAAACATATTTTGGGTTGTCTTCTACTAAAGACAAATTTCACATCACATATTTCTAACCTGATGTCATTATCATCCTTGTTTGACTGTAAGTCATTTTCTAATATGTAAACATGTTTATATACTTACTTTATTTAAGTTTTTTTTTCATGCAACACACAGATTATGGGATATTGCTACTGTGTATAAAAACATCTTAACATTACTGTCACCAAGAAAAAAGAAAATCACCTTAGGCTTGGTTTGAGATGAGCAAACAACACGTCATGTCACCTGAAGTTATATTATGTCAAAACAGACATTGCATTTTTGTGTCATAATAACAAGAACAGAATTTTATTCATTTGTTTCGGGGAAACTCTGAACACCTTTTTGGCTGTGTGCTGTGTTGCTGCTATTAGCTTGTATTGTTTGAAACTTCAAACTTCTCTTGTTAATTAATCTAATGCCCAACATTATTATCTAAAAACCAGTTTGAAGTGATTAGAATTCAGAGCAGAATATCAACTTTTGATGTGATGCAGTCTGTTTCTCTCTGTACTGTAACAGTGAGCTGGTGTTGAAGTCATTAGTGGTCTGAGGGCTCCTCCTCTGGTCTTTATTTTCTGATTGGCATCTGAACGTTTGTATTGTTCTTATTTACTCATTCTGCTGCTCTTTCTGCCTTTCGCTGACCTGTTTACAATAAACAGATTTATAAAAAAAAAATAAAAAAGAAGGATGAACTGTCCTGTCACATGCAGTCAAAGCTTGGAATTGTGTTGTAAACATTTAGCTTGACACATGAAAGAAAATGTATTTTGTTGTAAAAACAATAACTTGAAGTTAAATGTCTTTTTTCACAAAACTTATGTACATTCACTCAAACAGAATATTTAATGTTTCTGATCTCAACTACATATTGCAGAACATCAGAGCTGCAACAAAACATGTCTGAATGAAGCAGTTTTATTTAGACTGTGTTTCTCTCAGTGTGTTGGTGATGTTGAACTGAGGCTTTGACTTGTTTTGACATGTTGAGTTTTTGTACAGCGTTGCTGCTTCCTGTGTCACTGTGGCTCTCGAGCACAATAATAAACAGCAGAATCTTCAGTCTTCAGACTGTTCATCTGCAGATACACCTGCTTTCTGCTGTTGTCTCTGGAGATGGTGAACTGGCCTTTGACTGACTGAGAGTAGTAGATCTCAGCACTGTCATATCTGATAGTAGCGACCCACTCCAGTCCTTTTCCAGCAGCCTGTCTGATCCAAGCATTCCAGTGATGGCTACTGAACCCAGAATATGTGCAGGTCAGTGTGTGGGATTCTCCAGGCCTTTTAATCGCTGGTTCAGACTCAGTCAGTGTTTGACCCTCAGTACCTACAGACATTTAAACAGCTCATCAGTTACTGTAATGCAGCCATATTGTATTTGTACCAGGAGGTTTGTTAGAAAAACAATAACAGTTCTTACCTGCCCAGTTAATTGACAGGATGAGAAAAACAACCCAGTAATCAGGTGTGATCATTGTAAAAGCCAGGTGTCTCTGTCCAGTCTACAGTGTGTATGTCAGTGATTTAGTGTCTGTCCTTCACTCTGCAACACATATGTAGAGATGGAAGAGGTCAGAGTTTTGCATTGACTCCTCCTCAAAGACAAACACATCACATCTCTGGATAAGATATGATTTAGATCATTCTTTCATATTAAGATTTTAATGATGAAGATTCTTTTCAATTGATTCAATGGAAATGTTTCAACTCAAAACAGATGTATTTATTTATTCTCCTCAGCAGCTTTTGTTGGACCATTTAAGTATTGGAAAAATGATGCACAGACATGACCACATATATTTTTAACACCTGATTTAAAACAATCAGTCATGGAAACATTATGAACCATAACTGCTGTAGAAAATACTATGTTAAATATCACACTAAGAAACAGAAGTAACAAAGCACAACATCAGCTGTTGTTTTCATAGTGTGAATCTACTGTATGTGTGTGTGGAGCATAAACTCTCTGAATAAAGTGTGGAGACACTGTCATACGCTCCTTAGTCTCATTTGACTTCTTATCTTCTACTGCCACCTGTTGGTGTTTGTAAAAATGTCTGTGGAGGTTTTTTAACTCTCTGCTTCCTTTGACGAGCGTGAGTCTCTGGCACAGTAACACACAGCAGAGTCCTCTGGCTTTAAGTTGGACAGTCTCACATACACCATGCTGTTGCTATCATCTCTACTGATTTCTACACAGCCTCTTACACTACTGGCAGAAGTGTTTCTTGTGGCAGCAGAGAGGCCTCTCCTCGTCCATTCCACAGCTTTTCCTGCAGGTTGTCTTATTTTGAACTTTTAAAGGTTTCAGTATTCAGGTTGTGGCAGTTTAAAGCCACAGACATACAGAGAAACTTGGAGCCTCCAGAGGATTTTAGCTACATGGGGACTGAAACCTGTGTGACGATATGCAATCACAAAAATAGCTGTATTGCACAGGAAGATGTCTGCTGGATTATCTGTTAAAAATGTATCTATGAAAGTGCTCTTTTATATCATGAAGAAGAGTAAAATAAACAGTAGACAATAAGGACAGTTAACAAGTGTACAGCTGAATTATAGTTCAAACATCCATTTATTCTCTCATTCCATAGTCATTGGACATTGTTGTTTTGACCCCACTCCAAACTCCTGCAAACTATAACAAGTAAAAAGACTTGTAAATCTCAGGTTAGACAATTAGCAAAACCATTAAACTGCTGCACAAATGCTGTTTATGGTTCATTTGTTCAGCTGCTGTCTTCTCTGAGGAGCTGTATTAATGATGTTCTGTTGTGGAATAAGCAAGATATGACCATTTAGTAATATAATTTCCACAGTCAGATCTGTGTTAAGAAATACTTTTCTTCAACAAGATTAGTGGCTCTCTTAAAGCGTTGATTGTAATCTGCAGGTTACTTTAAGAACTTTGAGTCTGGACATAATTTTGGTAAGAATGAGCACTGCAGGTTTTTGTACAGCTGCTCAACCAACTCCAGTCACTGTGGCTTTCAAGCACAATAATAAACAGCAGAATCTTCAGTCTTCAGACTGTTCATCTGCAGATACACTTGATCGACGCTGTTGTCTCTGGAGATGGTGAACCGGCCTCGAACTGACTGAGAGTAGAATTTGCTGCCACCTCTACCACTGATACTGGCAGCCCACTCCAGTCCTTTTCCAGGAGTCTGTCTGATCCAGGCCATGTAGTAGTTATCAACGTGCAACCCAGAGGCTGTACAGGTCAGTCTGTGAGAAAACCATGAAATGCAACAAGTTTACAATCTAAATGAAAACCCAGAAAAATCAACAAAAATCTTCACCTGCCCAGCAGATAGTTAAAAGCAGCAGTCCTGTCCTATAGTCCATCATGTTAAACTGTGTGTCCACTGTTCTCTGTCCTCCTCTCTGCAGTCAGATAAGTAGAGGTGGAAGATATTTGAGTTTTGCATTGACTCCTCCTTTTTCATGAACAATATTCTCTATTCAATCTCTCCTCAACACTTATTTTCATTTTAAGGCTTTCTTCTAACCAAAAGGATGTTGTATTTGTATTTTATTTAAGATTAATTTCACAACTATGTTAAAGTTTTGATTTGGTTTATATTTCTTACCTGATGTCATTATTATCCTTGTTTGACTGTAAGTGTCTTTCTAATATTTAAACATGCCTATTTAACATGGCAGGCGGTTTTGTTCACTGCAACTTACTAATAATGGAATATTGCTACTGGTGATAAATAAAATTAAATAAAAAGTTATTTTCAAATTTCAGTTTCGGGTCATGTAGTATGAAAATCACCACGTAAGCTTCATTTGAGATGAGCAAACAGTTAAGATTTTTTCTGACAACATTAAAAGTAGAATTTCATGTATTGTTTTAAAGGGAAACTGACATCCTACATGTTTTCAGTTGTGTTTTGACCTGCAGCTTCTACTGGGTGGATTTTTTTTTTTTTTGTGAAAAATCTAATCCACAGTTTTATTAGACCAAAAAGAAACACTTCCACCTTTAATGATAATTCGGCTGCAATTATTAATTCTCAGAAAGTTCATTTTTTTGACAGTTTAGAAACACTGATCTTCATCAGTGCATTTATAATATAAAGGCTGTTTCAATCAGAATACAGCATTTAATAGAGCCGTGTAATAACTGCAGTTAAAACATAACAATGATCCTTTCACTGATATATTACCATAATTTCATCAAATATGAAAAACATCTGTATTTAAAGCATTAATAAAATCTAAAGTCTGTTTCTCTCTGTACTGTAACAGTGAGCTGGTGTTGAAATCATTAGTGGTCTGAGGGCTCCTCCTCTGGTGGCTTCATGTTACAAGTGTTCAGGCACTGAGGGGTTTTTGTTCAGGTCTACTGATGCTTTGTGTCACTGTGGCTCTCTGGCACAGTAATACACAGCAGTGTCTTCAGGCTGCACATTCTGTCCGTTTAGAGTCACTGTGTTGCTGGAAGAGTCGAAGCTGATACTGAACTTGTTCTTCAGTGAATCTTTGTAGTATGTGCTCCATCCAACACGTGCTCGTCCAATCCACTCCAGTCCTTTCCCTGACGGCTGTCTGATCCAAGCTGTCCAGTAGCTGCTCACAGAATAAGAGACCTGACAGGTGATGGTCAGACGTTGACCTGGCTGCACAGTCACAGAGGCTGGCTGTGTCAACTGTTGACACTTTATACCTGTGGAGGAAAACATGTTGAATATTGAATGAGTGTAATAAGAGTGAACAGTCAGTGTGCTGTGATCATACTGTCAGTGTCTCTGCCTCAGTAAGACTCACAGGATCCAGCAGCCAGCAGCAGCAGCAGAGCTACAGAGAACATGGTTGGTATTGAAGGTGATCTGATGGGAGCTTCTCTTCTTCTGCTGCAGCTGACAGCATGATATCAAGTCTTTATAGCAGACTGTGAGGAAGTTCACTTTGCATAGACAAGGACACTGACAGGCTATAAAAGAAGGATGAACTGTCCTGTCACATGTAGTCAGAGCTTGGAATTAGGTTGTGAACATTTAGCTTGACATGTGAAAGAAAATATATTTTGTCTTAAAAACAATAACTTGAAATTAAATGTCTTTTTTCATTAAACTTCAAACACAACTCAGTTGAAAACTTATTTACACTCACTTAAATTTAATGTTCCCAGTCTCAACTACATATTGCATAACATCAGAGCTTAATGAAGCAGTTTTATATAGACTGTGTTGGTGATGTTCAACTGAAGCTTTTACTTGTTTTGACATGTTGAGTTTTTGTACAGCTCTGTGGCTTCCTGTGTCACTGTGGCTCTCGAGCACAATAATAAACAGCAGAATCTTCAGCCGTCAAGCTGTTCATCTGCAGATACACCTGGTCCACGTTGTTGTCTCTGGAAATGGTGAAGCGATTCTTGACTGATGTGGAATAAGCTTTAGTGCCTCCACTCGGAGCAGAAATGAAGGCAACCCACTCCAGTCCTTTTCCTTCAGCTTGTCTGATCCAGGAGATATCAGCATCACCATCTGATATTCCTGCATATGTACAGGTGAGTTTGTGGGATTCTCCAGGGCGCTTTACCACTGGTTCAGACTCAGTCAGAGTCTGACTGCAAACACCTGGAGAGAAAAGTAGTGTTATCATCACAGAGCTGAAATATGAACCTTTTCAAAGAACAGGAGGAGTGCAGAAGTATGTATTCACCAGAAATCCATGATAGCATCAGAAACATTATACATGTAGCTGAAGTCATGGTGGAAATGTGTTGTATGTCTGCTCAGTGGTTTGGTCTCTCTTCTTCAGTCTGCAGTGAGATAAATAAAGATGGAGGAGATGAAGATTTGCATGGACTCCTCCTCACACTGCTTTTCTATTTTCATATTGCACAAGACAAACAAGACAGAGATCACTCAGATTCAGGAGAAGGTGCCTGAGAATTAAAATTAAAAAACAGTAAACATGCGTAACAAATGTATAACACTTTTTTTCACATGCAGCTGATGTAGGGTGTGTTGTGTCAAAAAAGAACAAAGAATTGTCAGTTTGGGTATATTTTTGTGACTGTACTACAGATAAATTAGACTTCATGTGAACCAACTTGTTGTTGCATTTCACAGTGCACTGTAACTGGAACATAAGATGGAAAAATATTATTGATAAATTCCAACTTATGAGTGATTTTAAAAACACTTTTGCACAATGTAGATTAAGGATGCTTTCTATCAGTGACTGTTACAGGGACATCTGTGGTTTGTGCACAGCTCTGTGGCTTCAAAAACATAAAGAAGTGATAAACTGACCTCACTTTCAACAGTTACTCATTTGCACTTCAATAATCGAGGCTTCATGAATTAATGCTTATAGTCTATATGTGTTTTAAATAAATCTGGCATTTCCTCAGAGCTCTGACTGAACTCCAGTAGATCATCATGAAGCCCTGGTAGCTCTGAGTATCTGGACGTTCCTCCACCTGACAGAAAGGAGCATACAGGTCTTCATTGTCTGTATTGTTTCCATGCTCATGCATCTCCTGCTTAGCATGATTAAATGTTGATGCAATTTAATCAGATTTAAAACAGTTATTTACAGTTATTTCCTCCTTGTAATGCACTCTCTCTTAGCTCCACATTTTCTCTTTCACCTGTGTTGCCCATATCTTTGCACACTGCTCAATCATGCACGCTCCACACGTCTCCTGCCGTCCCTTCAGGTGTCCTGCAGTTGTTCTTGAGCTCTACTTACTGTCTGCCAAGGTGAACTGACACTGATAGATGAAGTTGAAGTCACTGCTGATGATGACATAGCCAAACTTGACTATTCCAAATGTGTTGAATCAAATTGACACATGACTTGTTGAGGAGAAGGTGTTTCAGCTGTCACTGTTTCCAGTGTATAAAAGCAGCAGGAGTCAATAATCTTAGCAGATTGTTGTCTGTGCCTGATGAGGAAGTGATCATTGTAACATTTTAAAAGCTACTTTATTGCTGTGTCGTAATAATTGTTGTTTTCTCAGGGACAAGTTGTGATTCATTTTTGTAATGAAGTCTAAATTATGTGCTTATTAAAAGCATTAGAAAAAAACAAACATAAAGTTTATTATTGGGTCTATTAGCCCAGCAAACATGAGCACTGTAGGTTTTTGTACAGCTGCTCAGCCAACTCCAGTCACTGTGGCTCTGCAGCACAGTAATAAACAGCAGAATCTTCAGTCTTCAGACTGTTCATCTGCAGATACACCTGCTTTCTGCTGTTGTCTCTGGAGATGGTGAACCGGCCTTGAACTGACTGAGAGTAGTATTTGCTGCTACCACCACCATCAGCAGCGATCCACTCCAGTCCTTTTCCAGGAGCCTGTCTGACCCAGTGCATCCAGTAACTACTAAGTGAAAATCCAGAGGCTGTACAGGTCAGTCTGTGAGATTCTCCAGGCCTTTTAATCACTGGTTCAGACTCTGTCAGAGTCTGACCATCAACACCTGTCAAGATATAAGAGAACATAACATGAATTTAGTTGTTACACAAATGAGAACTATGTCAAGTCAAGATTATTGAATCATCTTCACCTGCCCAGCAGATAGTTAAAAGCAGCAGTCCTGTCCTATAGTCCATCATGTTAAACTGTGTGTCCACTGTTCTCTGTCCTCCTCTCTGCAGTCAGATAAGTAGAGGTGGAAGATATCTGAGTTTTGCATTGACTCCTCCTCACAGGGAGGAAACAACTGATTGGACTCCTCTTTGGTGAAACTCAACAGAATGTTTAGTGACCAAGAAATGTTCACACAAGTTTATAGATTAAAAAATGTTTTTTGTGTTTGAAATGGAGTAACTTAATCATCAACATTATCACAACAATAATGTAAAAGCAACCATTAGTGAAGCAGTGATACACAGCACGCCTGGATTTGGCATTGTGACAGATTTATGGTTATTTCATGGCAGAAAGGTTGGTAACAGGTGATCATTAGGAGGAGGACATTAATATCTGGCACATTAAGAGCTGAAAACAATTAAGTAAAAACAATCACTTCTTTCCTTCTCTGTCATTTCTTCCTCTTTATAGATGTCACTAGGATAAGTGTTAAAGCCAGATCTTGTCTGCACTCTAGAGTTTTAAACAGGGACGGTAGATACTTTTAACATTCAAGAAAGGTTACACACTTGTGACACCCAAAAATATAGAGAGTTGTTTAAAGTCACAGCAGAAGACGCATGTTGTAACACATGTTTGGAGGACTAAAATTCTAATTATTGTTCATCATTACAGCTCTGAACTTTGTTTATTAGTTTTGGATATTTGAAAATAAACAACATGCATTTTATTCTTGTTTATTTACACCTCTTTTTATGTGAGGTAATTGTTGTCTATCAGCAGCAGACAAACAGAAGCTGCCTGAAGTCAACAGAATAACATGAGCTGCTGAGTTGCTGATGGTGTCTTTGTACTGAGGGAAGAAAAGTTCCCATAGGTTTAAAAAGGGAACATGGATCACTGATATATTTTAAAATAGAATATCTTTTCTTCAAGAGCAGGCAAACTGTGAATTACTAAACACAATATCTTCAACTGAAAACTTCTCTGATATGTTCATGATTAGTTGATTAGGGGGAGACATTTTTTAATTTACTTTAGTTACATTACTTTTATTTAATAAACTGCTTTTTCTTCTTCAACAGAGATACACATTTTAAAGTAAACTATTTCATTGCCCATTACTTTCTTTATTTATATCTCCTATTATCAGCATGTGTGTGTGGTTGAGTCCCATGGTTGCTGGATATTTGTACAGGTCTGTTGGTGGTTTGTATCACTGTGGGGTAACGCACACAGTAATACACAGCTGTGTCCTCAGGCTGCAGATTCTGTCCTGTTAATGTCACTCTGCTGGCAGAAGTGTCTCTGCTGTAGCTGAACTTGTTCTTCAGAGCATCATTTTGAGTAAGGCCGCTTGTTCCCCACTGATAAGAAATCCAGTCCATTGGTTTTCCTTCACGCTGTCTGATCCAACCTGTTGCATAGCTGTCATCAGTCAAAGAATAACCAGAGACCTGACAGGTGATGGTCAAAGACTGTCCAGGCTGCACAACCATTGAGTCTGGCTGGATGAGATCAATACTGTTCACACCTGTGGAAAGACAAATCAACATTATCTCCATCATTCATCTGACTATTCAGTGTTTCTAATGTGTTTATTAGTGTGAATCCACTGAAAGCTCCTCACAGGATCCAGCTGCCAGCAGCAGTATCAGAGCTACAGAGAACATGGTTGATGTTGAAGCTGAACTGATGTGAGCTCTTCTGTCCTCTCACTGACACACACACACTTCACTTCTTTATGAGGCAACACACAAGGAGGCTGATTTACATACAGTAGTGATGATAGTAAATCAGCTGACTGGAGGTGTTGTTCTTCATCTCTAAGGCCATATGATTTTTGTGATTCAGAAAACATGGATGGAATAATTTGATAATAAAAATGGAATCCACTGTAAAACGCAGCATGTCGTGGAGGTTTTTCAAAATGTGAATGCAGTTTCTAAAAATCACTGGTTTCCCCACCATTATAAGCATTTTTTTTCACAGTGCGTAAACCGATTGAACAAAAAAATCCCATGAAGTTTTTCTGTGTTTCATAGTCTCAGTGAGTGAAAGGAGAACATTTGTATAATGTTTTGTACACAGACAGTTTATAGAGATACATATACAGTCAATGGTTTTGTCAACACATCACTGTGAGTTATATCATTCTTTTACATCATGACCATATATATTTTTAATAATGCAGATTCTTTTCAAGTTATTCAACTATAACTTTTATTCATATTCAGATTAGAGGTATTTATCATTCTCTTTGGCAGCATTTGTTTAACCATCCATATCCTGGATATATTGTCCAAATATATTCTCAACACTGTTAAAAATCAATAATGGGAACATTATTAACAATTACATTGAAAAACAGGATGTAACAAACCACAACATCTGCTGTGTCTTTCATAGTGTCTTAGTTTGTGTTGTACCAAGTCTTATCTTCGACTGCCACCTGTAGGTCTTTGTGAAAAAAATGTCTGTGGAGTTTTTGTACAGCCTCTCTGCTTCTTTGAACCACTGTGTGTGTTTGGCACAGTAATACACAGCAGAGTCCTCTGGCTTTAAGTTGGACAGTCTCAGATACACCATGCTGTTGCTATCATCTCTACTGACTTCTGCACGGCCTCTTACACTGCTGGCATAATTGTTTTTGCTGGCATCGGAGAAGCCTCTCCCGATCCATTCCAGTCCTTTCCCTGCAGGTTGTCTCATCCAGCTCATAACACAGCAGCTAAATGTGAAGCCAGATCCCCTGCAGGAGAGACTGAGAGTCTCACCAGGCTTTTTCACTACTGAACTGGAAGGAATGGACTCCATACTCTGACCTGTACAACCTGAGGAGATGAAAGGAGAGAGGAACCACAGAAGAAAGTGAGACAGTCACCTGGGAAGTTTTCTGCTATCACTGACTGACCATCAGTCCATGTTGTCTGATAAAAGATGAAGCAGCAAGAAGCAGGAGAACTCACAGGGCAGAGAGAGAGCAACCAGCAGAAGAGTGAGTGTGTTCATCATCCTGAGGCTGGAGATGTGACCTCTGATGCTCCACACAAAGTACAAGAGCAGTCAGCAGGACAGAAGTACACTGCACACACTGAAGATTTGCATCAGGATATCGTGGAGAGGGAGTGGCTCCTCAACTGGCTCTCCGTCAAAGGATTACATCATTCATTTTTGGTTCATTTGCTAATGGAGCTGCTTTTCTTTCCGTGTAGGATACAATAGCAAATTCAGATATATTTGTCTTTGAATAAATTAAGAAAATTAGATTTTTGAGATGAAACAGATGAAATAATGTTTTCACGTCTTCTCTGGGGATGTGTGGGATTAGTCAACTAGTCAGTTAAATGTACCTCAAGGAGATGAGCAGCAAGTAGAGAGGAGGAGCTTAGATGGAGGAAACACAGGTGTAAATGCATCTGTGTGCGTCTTTGACTCCTCCTCACAGGGAGGAAACAGCTGGACTGAAGATATTTAATGAAACTGCTGAATTAATATCCAACAGTCAACCCTCAGTCACCTGTTTTGATGTTCGTATGTGTTTTAATTTGTGTTAAGGTCTATCAGTATTAACAACACAACCACAGTTATTATAATAATACACAAATGTTAATCTGAGTTCAGACATCTGACACATGAACACACCTGGTTTAATCACATTTGTGAACCTATAATTCATCTTGGTATCAAGGCTCTGTTTCTCATTAGTCACTTTGAGCATAATGTGCAGCACATGACAGCATTTACAGTGATAGAAATAAAAAGCAGTGTTATCCATCATCTACTGAGTTGCTTTATTATCACATCATCCAATCAGCCAGTGTTTGAATATGTATGGGACTGTGGACATTTCACTTTTCTAATTATCTCCTGAACTAGCCAAGTTCACTCTGTTATCAAATGTTAAAATATACAGAAATCTAATGTGGATATATCAAAGTGCTTTTGCAGGTGGTGAGAAAACTCTGATGTCATTAAGATCACATTGCTGTTTGTTGTCTGTGGAGGTTTTTGTGCAGCTGTTCCACTGTCTTCATTCACTGTGCTTTGTCGAGCACAGAAGTAAACAGCAGAATCTTCTGCTGTCAGGCTCTTGACCTCGAGGTACTGAGTGCTGCTGGGCACATCTTCAGTCATGATGAAACGGCTTTGAAAGGAGCTGCCATAGCTAGCAGAGTTTGAACCTGTGCTCATCTCCCCAATCCACTCCAGAGCATTCCCTGGCCTCTGTCGTATCCAGTGAATATAGTAGTCTGTCATGTCATAACCAGAAATGATACATGACATCTTCATTGTCTCTCCAGGTCTTTTCACCTCAGAGGAAGACTGGTCCAGTTTGATCTCACTCCAAACTCCTGTAGGTAAAGAAACAATCATTATCAGTCAAACTTTAATAATCACAGGTTGCAAATTTTTAAAAGCATCAGACAAGATTTAAGTTTCTCACCATGAATAGTAACTACAAATAATAAACTCCAGATAACTGTATTTTCCATTCTGTGATAAACGCTGTAGTTCAGTGCTTTCTGATCTGAGTGTTTCAGAAATATATCAAACTGTCCCAGTGATCTGCCACAAGTTGCTGATGGTGTGTTTATAAGAGAGGAAGAGTTTGCATAGACCTCCCTCTGTGGGTTTAAACAGGGAACATGTGACACAGATACATTTCCATAAGTAGAGTATCTCTACAAGAACAACACGGGAAACTGTAAAATATTAATATCCTAGCAACTAATTTCTGCTCCAATGGAAGATAACGGGACAACGACAATCTTTAACTAATGGTGCAATGAAGAGCTTTTTGGCTAAATTACAAAAAGTAATTTACATTGTTTGTTTTGTATTTGTGAAGAGGCAGAGCTACTGTTTAAGTTATAATGAAGTTATCAGATGTTATTTTCCATCCCATTACATGGTAACAGGGCACATTTCGCCCCATCCTCTCTGGGCATCACAATACACAAAAGTAAATGATTAAAACATGTCATATACATCTTGTATTCAGGGAAAATCAAGCCTATCTAACTCTCTTCT
Organism: Epinephelus lanceolatus; assembly: GCF_041903045.1. Classification (NCBI taxonomy): domain Eukaryota; kingdom Metazoa; phylum Chordata; class Actinopteri; order Perciformes; family Serranidae; genus Epinephelus; species Epinephelus lanceolatus. Next base: position 30,332,496 of record NC_135751.1, read on the forward strand.
ATACTGATGTTGGCTGCAGTGGAAGTCAGATGACATCTACACAGATGCATTAAATACATAACTTTTCTTCTGTCTACCATGAACAAGAAATGGCCTCTATTAGTGAATTCTATAAACAGGGTTTTGCATTGACTCCTCAGCACAGTAAGGATACAGCTGATTGGACTGCTTGGGTGCTTTTTTTGTAATTAATGAATAAATATAAATTGTAACGTGCTGTTGAACGTCACAATCAAGCAACTAAATGGTTTACATAATTAGATGAGATGAAAATGGGAACTAGGGTTTGATTTGAACAAATATGCCATCATCAGTAGATGTGTTAATGTCAGATAAGAGCATTCAGATCACCTCTGTTCTTTATTTACGTTACTGTTAGTGCATGTGTTTTAATCATATGATCAGTATGAGTCAATGAGTCAAACTCAGTCAGTCCTAGACTGCCCTCTAGAGTTTTGAAAGAGGGACTCAGCATGGAGACACATGACGTTTTGTTCATTAGGTTTGTTTAATAGTCTGAACTCTGTGGATGTTGTATTCTGTCACTGTCTGCTGAGAGAGAGGAGATCTGACCTGTTTGAGTCTTCTTCCAGTCTGTATGGTGATACAATTATTTCACTGCAATGATCTATAATGTTTATTTATTGTTATTGTTTTTGTCTTTTTACATTTGGTACAATATCAGATAAAGAGTGGCCTGTGGGACTCTGGGTGAAGTGTTCAGAAGTCCTGCTGTTCCAGTTTTATAATTACGGTTGGATCAAAGTGGTGTCTCATGATCAGGTTTATTCTTTTCTCCCTATCTTAGTATCATATTCAGTGTTTTAGTGCATTCATTGTGCCTTGGTCAGAGTCTGCACCTTCAGCCCCTGATTCTGTATACTGCTCCTAAATTAGCACATGCAGTAATTTCTTTCAACTCCAAAGCAAAGACAGTTGTTGTTTATCAGCCCAGTCAGAGGGGTTACTGTAGGTTTTTGTACAGCTGCTCAACCAACTCCAGTCACTGTGTGTCTCGAGCACAATAATAAACAGCAGAATCTTCAGTCTTCAGACTGTTCATCTGCAGATACAGCTGCTGTCTGCTGTTGTCTCTGGAGATGGTGAACCGGCCTTGAACTGACTGAGAGTAGTAGATGCTGCTACCACCATTATCATTCCAGGCAACCCACTCCAGTCCTTTTCCAGGAGCCTGTCTGACCCAGCCCATATGGTAGCTACTGAGTGTAAATCCAGAGGCTGTACAGGTCAGTCTGTGAGATTCTCCAGGCCTTTTAATCACTGGTTCAGATTCTGTCAGAGTCTGACCATCAACACCTGTCAAGAGAAATAGGGAACAAGTCACTCGCTGAAAGCTGACAACTTTTTCAGGACATTTTTAATTCAAAATCAAATATTTTCACCTGCCCAGCAGATAGTTAAAAGCAGCAGTCCTGTCCTATAGTCCATCATGTTAAACTGTGTGTCCACTGTTCTCTGTCCTCCTCTCTGCAGTCAGTTAAGTAGAGGTGGAAGATATCTGAGTTTTGCATTGACTCCTCCTCACAGAAGAGGTTACAACTGGGCTTGACATTCAGTTTTGCCCTAGCCACAGTGTGACCCTCTAGAATAAGCTTGTATAGCTAATAGATGGATAGGTGCAACATGAGGGTTCATTGTACAGTTAAGGTTTGTCTGACATGTTTCAATTAAACTGGTCTAAATGCCTTAAATGCCACGTTTCTGTCAGAGAAGAAGAAATCATGCTCGAGGTCTCCTCACTCTCTGTCACAGATGGTGATTGAGTCCTCTAAACACACACTCTTTGGTTTATGGACAGTAATGCTGAAAAGGCAGGGCAGCACTGTTCCCAGTGTTGTGCAGGCACAATACAGGTACACTGTGGTACAATTATTCAAGTCCATTGTTTTTACCCTGGAACATTATGAATCTTATAATGATTGGACCGTCTCTATCGGGGTCAATTTACAGTTTATTTCCAAACTGTCTGAGGAAATTTCTCTTCTTTCAAAACTACCTTCATTAGAGTCTCTGAACCCATTGGATATTGGTCTGACAGCAATAATGGCCAATATTCCAGGAGATCAGGTGAAGCAAGCAGATATGCGGCACACAGACTTCCTCGTCCGTATGCCGGTCATTTTGGCTAATATCTGTAAACAGGTATTTGCATATGAATCTAGATAAACTGAGAAAGTAATATAACACAGAGTTCTCAGACAATAGTTGATGGTTTCTGAGGTTGCATTTCTGGCAATGCCATCCACCTCTGCACACTGACTGTTTTCCTGCCTCTCAAACATGATTGGTCAATACTGCTCAGACTACACACGGACAACAGCCTGACACAAGAACATGTCCAATACCCAAACTTGTCCTGTTGCCTACAGATTCTGTATACATATGTAGATCTGTTTACTGAGATTAAATGATCTGTAATAAATGATAGTGACGAGTAAATTGTGTCTGTGAGTCGTAAAGATCTGTTCCAATGGTACTGCGTGTCTGTGCAGTATGTTGGATACATCCACACCATCCAACATGGTTGATGTTGAAGCTGAACTGATGTGAGCTCTTCTGTCCTCTCACTCACACACACACACACACACACACACACACTCACTGAATCATTATAAAGATGAAATGTTTAAAATGTAGTTGTGAGCTGAATTTATTCTGTTACTTTAATGTTATTAACATACAATGCATTGTTATACTAGAGTATTTAGAATCCACAAATAAAAAGATATGTATTAAGATCAATGATAAAAAAAAACTCTTCACCTGCCCAGCAGATAGTTAAAAGCAGCAGTCCTGTCCTATAGTCCATCATGTTAAACTGTGTGTCCACTGTTCTCTGTCCTCCTCTCTGCAGTCAGATAAGTAGAGGTGGAAGATATCTGAGTTTTGCATTGACTCCTCCTCACAGGGAGGAAACAACTGATTGGACTCTTCTTTGGTGAAACTGGACAGAATGTTTAGTGACCAAGAAATGTTTGCATAAGTTTGTAGATGAAAAAAATGTTTTTTGTGTGTTTGAAATGGAGTAACTTAATCATCAACATTACCACAACAATAATGTAAAAGTAACCATTAGTGAAGCAGTGATGCACAGCACGCCTGGATTTGGCATTGTGACAGATTTATGGTTATTTCATGGCAGAAAGGTTGGTAACAGGTGATCATTAGGAGGAGGACATTAATATCTGGCACATTAAGAGCTGAAAACAATTAAGTAAAAACAATCACTTCTTTCCTTCTCTGTCATTTCTTCCTCTTTATAGATGTCACCAGGATAAGTGTTAAAGCCAGATCTTGTCTGCACTCTAGAGTTTTAAACAGGAATGGTAGATACTTTTAACATTCAAGAAAGGTTACAATCTTGTGACACCCAAAAATATAGAGATTTGTTTTAAGTCAGAGAGGACTAACATTTGAATTATTGTTCATCATTACAGATCTGAACTTCTTTTATTTGCTTTGGATATTTGAAAATAAAAAAAGATCAAGTATTTTATTCTTGTTTATTTACACCTCTTTTTATGTGAGGTAGTTGTTGTCTATCAGCAGCAGACAAACAGAAGCTGCCTGAAGTCAACAGAATAACATGAGCCAGCCTACCTCGACAAAGAGCAAAGCCACACCAGGCAAAGGCTACAAATAATAAACTCCAGGCAAATATAGTGAGGCAAATAGGTTCGTAAAACTATATCAGTTGTTCACTTACAAATTAGGAGAGTTGCTGATGGTGTCATTGAACTGAGGGAAGAAGAGTTCCTATAGGTTTAACCCTATGGACCCGAAGAACGCATAGTGCGTCCAAATTCACACCTGTTCTTCTCTATTGATTTTCTCCATGGCCGTGCATCATAGTGAGAAGCCACGCATATCACGTGAAACAGCGGAACTGTAGCTTTCCGACAAGACCAAGCACTTGTCGGGAGTCCAATGTTTTCACAGCGAAAAAGAAAATGATAAAGTTACACTAAAATTATGTATAACAGAGCTTTCATACAGCTTTGCACTCGCAAATGCAGGCTCGCACAGAAATGCCACGCATATCACATGAAAGCGCAGGGCAGAGCTTTCCAGTGATACCACACACATCATTGTGCTGTCATCCCATCACGCTATAAATCCAGATCAACTGTCTACAAAATAAAAACCTGACGAATTTCTTTACAATCCATTATACAGATCTTGTTATCAGTCACTTCATAAAGTGAGGAATATCGTATCTTACCACGTCTTACCACGGCTTGCGTGTGTTTCCCCCTGTCTATCCACATTTGTAGTCCGGCTTTCAAGATGCAAATATCTCCATATTGTCCAGTTGACACATCAAACTTTGTATGACAAGACCAGCCACTTCACCTTTGCGCACCATGCAGCCTAATAATGCATGCATGTCAGGGCCGTAGTCACCACCGACATAGAATATCTTTTCTACCAGAGCTGGCAAAATGTGAAACACTAAGCAACTCCTAACACAGTCATGATTAGTTTTTTAGAGGGAACCTTTTTTTAAACTTACTTTATTTACTGTACTTTTGTTTATTAAAATACTACTTCTACTTCTCATTATTATAAGTTGTTGTTTTTGTATGTATCACTTTACACCAATAAAAGAAGAGCATGTATACACATTTTAAAGTAAATTATTTCAGGGAAAAACTGCCAGTAATGGCCTTTATTTACATCTCTCATTATCAGCATGTGTGTGTGGTTGAGTCACATGGTTGCTGGGTATTTGTACAGGTCTGTTGGTGGTTTGTATCACTGTGGGCCAACGCACACAGCAATACACAGCTGTGTCCTCAGGCTGCAGATTCTGTCCTGTTAATGTCACTGAGCTTGTAGAAGTGCGTGTGTGGTAAAGGAACTTGTTTTTCAGAGCATTATTTTGGTAAACGCTTCCTCCACCCCACCGATGTATAATCCAGTCCATTGGTTTTCCTTCACACTGTCTGATCCAACCTGTTGCATAGCTGTCATCAGTCAAAGAATAACCAGAGACCTGACAGGTGATGGTCAAAGATTGTCCAGGCTGCACAACCATTGAGTCTGGCTGGATGAGATCAAAACTGTTCACACCTGTGGAAACACAAATCAACATTATCTCCATCATTCATCTGACTATTCAGTGTTTCTAATGTGTTTATTAGTGTGAATCCACTGAAAGCTCCTCACAGGATCCAGCTGCCAGCAGCAGTATCAGAGCTACAGAGAACATGGTTGATGTTGAAGCTGAACTGATGTGAGCTCTTCTGTCCTCTCACTGACACACACACACTTCACTTCTTTATGAGGCAACACACAAGGAGGCTGATTTACATATTGTAAAACAGTGGACTGGAGGGGCTGTTCCTCAACTCTAATGTCATATGGTTTTTGTGATTCAGAAAACATGGACGGAATAATTTGATAATAAAAATGAAATTGTCTGTGAGATGCAGTATAGTCTGGAGTTTTCCAAAATGTGAATGCAGCTTCTAAAAGTCGCTAGTTTCACAGTGGGTGGGCCAAATAAACATAAAATCCTCTCTGCCCACTTAGCTCAGTCAGCTGAGTGGGCAAAGATATTTTATTTAAATAACTTTCCAGAAATTGCCTGACAAGTGATGTCACATCTGCTCTACTTGCTGAGACATCACTCTGCTTTGTCTGTGTCTGTCTCTCACTGAAGTGGCGGCTGGTTTGATCATGGAGGAGTGAGTGATAGCTAACTTGACTCAGTCTTTTTCTCGGTCAGCCAAACTGTGTCAAATTCTGTTCTCTTGTGCTTCTTGGGTCGTCCACAGGCAGCATCTGATGTTTCTGCATCAAGCTAGCTGTCACTGGCATCTCTGTGGACAAACCAGCTGCCTCTGTAACCTGACCTGTAAATGCATCAAAACAGCCCATGCAGCATACACATATGACAAGGCCCACTTTTTTAAATAAGCTAACACAGTGTAAATACATTTATGGAAGTCAGATTAAACAGATTGGACACTTTGCATTGTTGATGAAAACAAACTTTTTTTGTAATTTGACTATTGAGTTGTCTAAAGACTATTGATGTAGTCACTGATGCAGTTACGATTCTAAAAATAACTGCATGTTATCAGTTGAATTTATTCCATCACTGGTGATGTCAGAGTATTTAGATTAATAAAAACAGCTGCTGTTACAGGTAATAAAGAAGGATTTATAAAGTCTGTTTCTCTCTGTACTGTAACAGTGAGCTGGTGCTGAAATCATTAGTGGTCTGAGGGCTCCTCCTCTGGTGGCTTCATGTTACAAGTGTTCAGGCACTGAGGGGTTTTTGTTCAGGTCTACTGATGCTTTGTGTCACTGTGGCTCTCTGGCACAGTAATACACAGCAGTGTCTTCAGGCTGCACATTCTGTCCGTTTAGAGTCACTGTGTTGCTGGAAGAGTCTAAGCTGATACTGAACTTGTTCTTCAGTGAATCTTTGTAGTGAGTGCCTCCAGTATATTTCATTCCAATCCACTCCAGTCCTTTCCCTGCAGGCTGTCTGATCCAAGCTGTGTAGTAGCCAAGAGTATAAGAGACCTGACAGGTGATGGTCAGACGTTGACCTGGCTGCACAGTCACAGAGGCTGGCTGTGTCAAGTGTTCACACTTCACACCTGTTAAAAACAAAAAAAAATGTTATAAGTTATAGAGCAAAAGAAGAACTGTTGACTTTGACAAATCCAGAGAGACTCACATCCAGCTGCCAACAGCAGCAGCAGAGCTACAGAGAACATGGTTTATGTTGAAACTGACGTGCTGTGAACTCCACTGACAGCCTGATGTGATGTTTTTATAGCTGAGTAACAAGGAAGCTCACTGAGTTTGCATAGAATCAAATGTGTGGTGAATGAGTGTGGATCAGACTGGAGCTATTTAGAGGAACCTGTTGTTATTATTAATATCTATTCTTTTATTTATTCTCCATAAGCTGCTGTGATTCAGCTTGGAATCTTGATTCAACTTTATCAGGATTTATTTTTCAGAACCTGCTTTTGTATAATTAACATCTGGAGCTTTTTCAGTTCATTGTTGCACTGACACTTTTTAAAATCTTGTTTTTATAATAAATATTCATAAACAAAACAAAAAATACTTAAAATGTATATTTCAACAGTTAATTAATGATGGATATTTCATAAAAAAACTCAAAGCAATTAAACCAGTCCAAAAACTGCATTTCTGTTTTTGCTGTAAATCATGTTATTTAGAACTAAATGTATGTAGAGATCATTTTGATGAGTGCTAGTGGAGGATGTGTGTTATTAATAAAGTCTTTAAGATTTATATTACTGACATTTATATACGTGGACATTTTCATTGTGGATAATAAAAGTACATGAATAAAAATCAGCATTGCAATAAATGTAATACAACAAAATGACATGTTCCCAGTGGTGATGATAAATAGAGGAAGTAGTTTTTGTATGAGTCTCCTATTATTGTCTCTCACTGTGTCTCTCTGGCACAGTAATACACTGCTGTGTCCTCGCTCTTCAGACTGTTCATCTGTAGATAGACTTTACTGCTGGAGTCATCTCTGGAGATGGTGAGTCTACCCTGGACTGACTGGGAGTAATAGATAGGAGTACTAGCTGTGTTAATATAAGCAATCCACTCCAGTCCTTTTTTCAGGAGCCTGTCTGATCCAGTTCATAGCGTGGCTGCTGAGTGTAACCCATGGGCTGTACAGGTCAGTCTGTGAGATTCTCCAGGCCTTTTAGTCACTGGTTCAGATTCTGTCAGAGTCTGACCATCAACACCTGTCAAGATATAAAAACAATTCACATGAATTTGGTTGTAACACAATTAAGAACTATGTCAAGTCAAGATCAGGTAAAACCTTCACCTGCCCAGCAGATAGTTAAAAGCAGCAGTCCTGTCCTATAGTCCATCATGTTAAACTGTGTGTCCACTGTTCTCTGTCCTCCTCTCTGCAGTCACATAAGTAGAGGTGGAAGATATCTGAGTTTTGCATTGACTCCTCCTCACAGAGAGGAAACAACTGAAATGGACAAGAATCTCAGCTTGTTACAGGTGGATGTACAGGAGGATTTTAATTGTGTAAAATGTCAATTTAAATGTCATATTAACAATCAGCATTAACATATAACTCAATAGACTATTGATCCACAGGACCTGACTACGATAAGTCAGACTGAGAATCTCACATCAACCTGGGCCAATCTCCACACATTGACAAAAGACCACATAGAATACACTGTGATTGTTATGTTGATTTTTGCTGACTGTTTATGCTAATGGCATATCTTTTAATTTAATTACAAACAACGCTTACAAAATCATCAGAAATAGTAATGACAAACATTAAGTTGTCAATTTCAAGGGTCAGTAAATTGCACTTGCCAAAGTAACTAAGGCAACGGGAACAAACACACTATTGAATTTATGAAAATATTTTAGCTGAATTTATTTCATTACTTATAGGTTTAATGCTTAAGAATAAATAAATAAAAACTGTATGCATTATGTAATTAAGTTTTTTTTTTACTTTGAAATTACATACAATAATGTATCAGTGATTGAAACCTCCAGGTATTTAAATGGTTGTAACAGTGAGCTGGTGTTGAAATCATTAGTGTCAGTATTAGTACACAGTGTGTTGGTGATGTTGAACTGAAGCTTTGACTTGTTTTGACATGTTGAGTTTTTGTACAGCGTTGCTGCTTCCTGTGTCACTGTGGCTGTCGAGCACAATAATAAACAGCAGAATCTTCAGTCTTCAGACTGTTCATCTGCAGATACACCTGCTTTCTGCTGTTGTCTCTGGAGATGGTGAACCGGCCTTTGACTGACTGAGAGTAGTAGATGTAGCTACTGCTACTACTGATATAAGCGATCCACTCCAGTCCTTTTCCAGGAGCCTGTCTGATCCAAGCAGTAGCATAATCACCACTGAACCCAGAATATGTGCAGGTCAGTGTGTGGGATTCTCCAGGCCTTTTAATCGCTGGTTCAGACTCAGTCAGTGTTTGACCCTCAGTACCTACAGACATTTAAACAGCTCATCAGTTACTGTAATGCAGCCATATTGTATTTGTACCAGGAGGTTTGTCAGAAAAACAATAACAGTTCTTACCTGCCCAGTTAATTGACAGGATGAGAAAAACAACCCAGTAATCAGGTGTGATCATTGTCAAAGCCAGGTGTCTCTGTCCAGTCTACAGTGTGTATGTCAGTGATTTAGTGTCTGTCCTTCACTCTGCAACACATATGTAGAGATGGAAGAGGTCAGAGTTTTGCATTGACTCCTCCTCAAAGACAAACACATCACATCTCTGGATAAGATATGATTTAGATCATTCTTTCATATTAAGATTTTAATGATGAAGATTCTTTTCAATTGATTCAATGGAAATGTTTCAACTCAAAACAGATATATTTATTTGAGAAAACAAGGAAGACTCCAAGGCACTCTCAGTTGAACAAAGTTAAAAAGCCTTTATTTTAATGGCTTGGTAACATTTCCCTTTAAAAAAAACTCTGACGCATTTCGGCAAATTAAGCCTTCATCAGGGAGTCAAACAGTTCTCAACAGGAAGGAGAGTTTCTTAAAGCATAAGTCCACCTATCAGAAACCTTCACCTGGCAGGAGTGCTGGTCAGGTGACAATTGCCATTACATAAAAGCATCCAGCAGATGTCATCCTTACAACACAGTCAGAGATAAGTATCATACATTTCTCAAGAAGGTCAAACATGAATATAGAAGGTCAACATGCAAAACACATTACAGTCAGATTAAAAAATAAACCATGCAGAGAGTAAACTCAAACAACATAAAACAGACAATCAAATAAAGACACTAAAGTCATACACAGACAATCAAATAAAGACACTAAAGTCAAGATCCTCATTCAGGCCTGGATATTTAGTGGCCTGTAGTTTATAAATCCAAAAGGTTTCCCTCTGATTTAACTGTCTCTGTCTATCCCCTTTCCTCAAGGACAATGGAATGTGATCAATCCCACAAGCCTGTAAGGTGGATGGGTCACTGTTATGATGTTCCATATAGTGTCTGGCCATGGGATAGTTTATGTTGCCTGTGCGGATTGCATATTTGTGTTCAGCCAGTCTGTCTTGTAAGCGTCATTTAGTTCTTCCTACATAGAACACTTTGCACATAAGGCATTCCAATTTATAAATGACAAATGAGGTTTTACAGTTTAAAAATTGGTTAATGGTGAGTTGTTTTTGGGATACAACATCCTGAAATGTTTTGGTTTGCATTACATTAGCACAATGATTACAGTTGTGGCATTTGTAACAACCACTAGGCCTAGTGCATAACCATGTTTGTTGGCAATCTGGTTTGAGGTAGCTGTGGACCAGTTTGTCTCGCAGGGTAGGGCATCTTCTAAAACTTACCAAAGGTGGTTCAGGAAAAACCTGGCTCAGAAGATCATCACTCTCAATGATAGCCCAGTTCTTTCTTATGATTTGCTTAATTTGTTCAGCCTCTGTGCTGTACATAGTGACAAATACTGGTCTGTCTTTCGTCTGTTTATTAGTCTTTCTTTTCAGTAGTGATGACCTGTCAGTGTGTTTAGCTCTAGTGTAGGCCTTTTGGAGAGTGGTGTTTTTATACCCCCGTATTTTTTAACCTGACTGTAATGTGTTTTGCATGTTGACCTTCTATATTCATGTTTGACCTTCTTGAGAAATGATACTTATCTCTGACTGTGTTGTAAGGATGACATCTGCTGGATGCTTTTATGTAATGGCAATTGTCACCTGACCAGCACTCCTGCCAGGTGGAGGTTTCTGATAGGTGGACTTATGCTTTAAGAAACTCTCCTTCCTGTTGAGAACTGTTTGACTCCCTGATGAAGGCTTAATTTGCCGAAACGCGTCAGAGTTTTTTTAAAGGGAAATGTTACCAAGCCATTAAAATAAAGGCTTTTTAACTTTGTTCAACTGAGAGTGCCTTGGAGTCTTCCTTGTTTTCTCAGTCGAAAGATTCCCTTCCAAAGAGCACCTCAACAAAACTTGTCTTGAGTCCAGGAAGCGCTCCTAGACTGACATTTTGTAGATGTATTTATTTATTCTCCTCAGCAGCTTTTGTTGGACCATTTAAGTATTGGAAAAATGATGCACAGACATGACCACATATATTTTTAACACCTGATTTAAAACAATCAGTCATGGAAACATTATGAACCATAACTGCTGTAGAAAATACTATGTTAAATATCACACTAAGAAACAGAAGTAACAAAGCACAACATCAGCTGTTGTTTTCATAGTGTGAATCTACTGTATGTGTGTGTGGAGCATAAACTCTATGAATAAAGTGTGGAGACACTGTCATATGCTCCTTAGTGTCATTTGACTTCTTATCTTCTACTGCCACCTGTTGGTGTTTGTAAAAATGTCTGTGGAGGTTTTTTAACTCTCTGCTTCCTTTGACGAGCGTGAGTCTCTGGCACAGTAACACACAGCAGAGTCCTCTGGCTTTAAGTTGGACAGTCTCACATACACCATGCTGTTGCTATCATCTCTACTGATTTCTACACAGCCTCTTACACTACTGGCAGAAGTGTTTCTTGTGGCAGCAGAGAGGCCTCTCCTCGTCCATTCCACAGCTTTTCCTGCAGCTTGTCTGATCCAGCTCACAGCGTGCAGCTAAATGTGAAGACGTTTGAATAACTGTTAAAATTCAGAAATTCTTAAATACTTATAAAACAATGCATCTGATTATAATTTCAAGATTAATTAATCTATTTTTTTGTTGTTGAAATATTTATTTAATAATGCAGCAGACACAAATGAAGTGGAAGCAAGATCATCCAAATAAATATTTTAGTTTGCTGCAGCTGGTTGAAGGCTGTATTATTTTGAACTTTTAAAGGTTTCAGTATTCAGGTTGTGGCAGTTTCAAGCCACAGACATACAGAGAAACTTGGAGCCTCCAGAGGATTTTAGCTACATGGGAACTAAAACCTGTGTGACGATATGCAATCACAAAAATAGCTGTATTGCACAGGAAGATGTCTGCTGGATTATCTGTTAAAAATGTATCTATGAAAGTGCTCTTTTATATCATGAAGAAGAGTAAAATAAACAGTAGACAATAAGGACAGTTAACAAGTGTACAGCTGAATTATAGTTCAAACATCCATTTATTCTCTCACTCCATAGTCATTGGACATTGTTGTTTTGACCCCACTCCAAACTCCTGCAAACTATAACAAGTAAAAAGACTTGTAAATCTCAGGTTAGACAATTAGCAAAACCATTAAACTGCTGCACAAACGCTGTTTATGGTTCATTTGTTCAGCTGCTGTCTTCTCTGAGGAGCTGTTTTAATGGTGTTCTGTTGTGGAATAAGCAAGATATGATGATTTAGTAATATAATTTCCACAGTCAGATCTGTGTTAAGAGATATATTTCTTCAAAAAAATTAGTGGCTCTCTTAAAGTGTTGATTGTAATCTGCAGGTTACTTTAAGAACTTTGAATCTGGACATAATTTTGGTAAGAATGAGCACTGCAGGTTTTTGTACAGCTGCTCAACCAACTCCAGTCACTGTGGCTCTTGAGCACAATAATAAACAGCAGGATCTTCAGTCTTCAGACTGTTCATCTGCAGATACACTTGATCGACGCTGTTGTCTCTGGAGATGGTGAACCGGCCTCGACCTGACTGAGAGTAGAATTTGCTGCCACTGTTATGAGTGACAGTAGCAACCCACTCCAGTCCTTTTCCAGGAGCCTGTCTGATCTAGGCCATATAGGAGCCATCAAAGTTAAATCCAGAGGCTGTACAGGTCAGTCTGTGAGATTCTCCAGGCCTTTTAATCACTGGTTCAGACTGAGTCAGAGTCTGACCATCAACACCTGTCAAGACAGCAAGAAAACCATGAAATGCAACAAGTTTACACTCTAAATGAAAACCCAGAAAAATCAACAAAACTCTTCACCTGCCCAGCAGATAGTTAAAAGCAGCAGTCCTGTCCTATAGTCCATCATGTTAAACTGTGTGTCCACTGTTCTCTGTCCTCCTCTCTGCAGTCAGATAAGTAGAGGTGGAGGATATCTGAGTTTTGCATTGACTCCTCCTTTTTAATGAACAGTATCTTCTATTCAATCTCTTCCAAAACTTATTTTCATGCTGTGGCTTTCTCCTGCATGACAATATTTTGTTATATTATTTTACATAAAGAATCATCTCACTGTATCTCTTACAATTTTGATTGTTTTCACATTATGATCCTAATGTTACTGTCGTTTTTGATTTACTGTCACTTTGTAAGATCTGAACACATGTATTTATATGGCAGCTGGTTTTCTCCAATGAAATTTCAAATAATGTGACTATGGTTACTGTTTATAAATAAAAGTTTTTATTATTATCAATTAAAATTGTTTTCGGTTCATGTAATATGAAAATGACATTGTATGCTGTCTCAGAAAGACAAACAGCAAGGTTTTGATGGCTGTCACATGACTTGTATCAAAACAGTGTGACGTTTAATTCATGGACCAGTTCTCCCACTGAAACATGTTAGTGTTGAGTCACATGGTTGCTGGGTATTTGTACAGGTCTGTTGGTGGTTTGTATCACTGTGGGGTAACGCACACAGTAATACACAGCTGTGTCCTCAGGCTGCAGATTCTGTCCTGTTAATGTCACTCTGCTGGCAGAAGTGTCTCTGCTGTAGCTGAACTTGTTCTTCAGAGCATCATTTTGGTTAAGGCTTCCTCCACCCCACATATGAAAAATCCAGTCCATTGGTTTTCCTTCACGCTGTCTGATCCAACCTGTTGCATAGCTGCTATCAGTCAAAGAATAACCAGAGACCTGACAGGTGATGGTCAAAGACTGTCCAAGCTGCACAACCATTGAGTCTGGCTGGATGAGATCAATACTGTTCACACCTGTGGAAACACAAATCAACATTATCTCCATCATTCATCTGACTATTCAGTGTTTCTAATGTGTTTATTAGTGTGAATCCACTGAAAGCTCCTCACAGGATCCAGCTGCCAGCAGCAGTATCAGAGCTACAGAGAACATGGTTGATGTTGAAGCTGAACTGATGTGAGCTCTTCTGTCCTCTCACTGACACACACACACACTTCACTTCTTTATGAGGCAACACACAAGGAGGCTGATTTACATACAGTAGTGATGATAGTAAATCAGCTGACTGGAGGTGTTGTTCTTCATCTCGAAGGCCATGTGATTTTTGTGATTCAGAAAACATGGATGGAATAATTTGATAATAAAAATGGCATCCACTGTAAAACGCAGCATGTCGTGGAGTTTTTTCAAAATGTGAATGCAGTTTCTAAAAATCACTGGTTTCCCCACCATTATAAGCATTTTTTTTCACAGTGTGTAGCTGAAAAATCAGAAAATCCCATTTTGTTCACAGCATCGAAATGAAATATTTCTATGTTTAATAGTCTCAGTGAGTGAAAGGAGAACATTTGTATAATGTTTTGTACACAGACAGTTTATAGAGATACATATACAGTCAATGGTTTTGTCATCACATAACTGTGAGTTATATCATTCTTTTACATCATGATCATATATATTTGTTTAAATAATGCGGATTCTCTTTTTATTATTCAGCTTTTATTTATTTTCAGATTAGAGGTATTTATCATTCTCTTTGGCAGCATTTGTTTAACCATCCATATCCTGGATATATTGTCCAAATATATTCTCAGCACTGTTAAAAATCAATAATGGGAACATTATTAACTAATTGAAAAACAGGATGTAACAAACCACAACATCTGCTGTGTCTTTCATAGTGTCTTAGTTTGTGTTGTACCAAGTCTTATCTTCGACTGCCACCTGTAGGTCTTTGTGAAAAAAAAACAACTAATGTATTATTTCATTAGAGATCATGTGAAATACTGTGGTAAGAATGAGCTCTGAAGGTTTTTGTACAGCTGCTCAACCAACTCCAGTCACTGTGGCTCTCGAGCACAATAATAAACAGCAGAATCTTCAGTCTTCAGACTGTTCATCTGCAGATACAGCTGCTGTCTGCTGTTGTCTCTGGAGATGGTGAACCGGCCTTTGACTGACTGAGAGTAGTATTTGCTGCCACCATCATCAGTAGCCACCCACTCCAGTCCTTTTCCAGGAGCCTGTCTGATCCAGGCCATCCAGAAGCTACTAAGTGAAAATCCAGAGACTGTACAGGTCAGTCTGTGAGATTCTCCAGGCCTTTTAATCACTGGTTCAGATTCTGTCAGAGTCTGACCATCAACACCTGTCAAGATATAAGAGAACATAACATGAATTTAGTTGTTACACAAATGAGAACTGTATGAAGTCAAGATGAGATAAAATCTTCACCTGCCCAGCAGATAGTTAAAAGCAGCAGTCCTGTCCTATAGTCCATCATGTTAAACTGTGTGTCCACTGTTCTCTGTCCTCCTCTCTGCAGTCAGATAAGTAGAGGTGGAAGATATCTGAGTTTTGCATTGACTCCTCCTTTTTAATGAACAATATCCTCTATTCAATCTCTCCTCAAAACTTTTTTTCATGCTGTGGCTTTCTCCTGCATGACAATATTTTGTTATATTATTTTACATAAAGAATCATCTCACTGTATCTCTTACAGTTCTGATTATTTTTACATTATGATCCTGATGTTACTGTCGTTCTTGATTTACTGTCACTTTGTAAGATCTGAACACATGTATTTATATGGCAGCTGGTTTTCTCCAATGAAATTTCAAATAATGTGACTATGGTTACTGTTTATAAATAAAAGTTATAAATATTATCAATTAAAACTGTTTTCGGTTCATGTAATATGAAAATGACATTGTATGCTGTCTCAGAAAGGCAAACAACATCTCATATCTCCTGATTATTTCTTTTTAATCAAATAAAGATTTTGTGTTCCATAATAAGAACAGAATTTCTGTGCATTTCTTTTGAATTAATCTGTTGATTTAAATCCAATTATTCTGATCTTTAAAAATACTGAACTAATAATCAGCTCTTAAACAACTAAATTTCAGAGCACAGAATCCAACATCTGAAGACTGTTCAAATTTAGTGGAATCAAATGAATTAAGCTTACGTCACATCTCTCACTGTACATTATAAATGCATAAATTCAACAAAGAAGTTCTTGAAAAGGTGATTTTGGAACAACTAGAAAGGCTCTGCCTGAAGATCTCAAGCAGTGATCAGGTTTGAATTTGGAATCAGCACATCACAGATAACAGCAGGATCCTGATCATGAAAGGCTTTAAAACAAACAGTAACATCTTTAAATCAGTTGTAGATACGATGAGTAACTATTGAAGGGCAGCAGGGTCTGGTGTGACATGTTAACTTTTGATAGAGTGTATTAAAATCCCAGTGGCAGCATTTAAAAGCCAAGCTTGGAGGAGATAAAACCTTGGGACCTTCTCCAGGTCAACAAAGAGAAAAGACCTGATCATGGTGATCTGTCTCACTGGAGTTAATTAATGATCAGCACTAATGTGAAGTATATACAGGGAGCATTATATCAACACTAATATGCAGCAAGGTTTTGATGGCTGTCACATGACTTGTATCAAAACAGTGTGAAGTTGAATTCATGGACCAGTTCTCCTACTGAAACATGTTAGTGTTGAGTCACATGGTTGCTGGGTATTTGTGCAGGTCTGTTGGTGGTTTATATCACTGTGGGGTAACGCACACAGTAATACACAGCTGTGTCCTCAGGCTGCAGATTCTGTCCTGTTAATGTCACTGAGCTTGTTGAAGTGCGTGTGTGGTAAAGGAACTTGTTTTTCAGAGCATTATTTTGGTAAACGCTTCCTCCACCCCACCGATGTATAATCCAGTCGATTGGTTTTCCTTCACACTGTCTGATCCAACCTGTTGCATAGCTGTTATCAGTCAAAGAATAACCAGAGACCTGACAGGTGATGGTCAAAGACTGTCCAGGCTGCACAACCATTGAGTCTGGCTGGATGAGATCAATACTGTTCACACCTGTGGAAACACAAATCAACATTATCTCCATCATTCATCTGACTATTCAGTGTTTCTAATGTGTTTATAAGTGTGAATCCACTGAAAGCTCCTCACAGGATCCAGCTGCCAGCAGCAGTATCAGAGCTACAGAGAACATGGTTGATGTTGAAGCTGAACTGATGTGAGCTCTTCTGTCCTCTCACTGACACACACACACTTCACTTCTTTATGAGGCAACACACAAGGAGGCTGATTTACATACTGATGACAGTAAAGGTTTATTTGAATGAATCAAAATGAAGACGAAATGTTCAGGTGTTGTTCTTCATCTCACACAAAGAGAATACACCTTTTAGATTGTTGAGTAAAATATCTTTTTCTAGAATTTAACTCATTAAAATCACCATGAAGTTGGCTCAAGACTAATTCAATTATGATACAGGTAATAACTGCAGGTGTTTTAGATAAAGATGTCATGAAAGAGACACTGATGTTTGAGGATTTACTTTTATTGTCCTGTCACAAGCTATTTAAACCAAGTTGTCAGCTGAAGTTGTTTCATCACTTGAAAGATTCATTTACATATCATGATGTATCAGTGATGGTGATTCAAGAGAATTTAATATGATGAAAACAGTTGCTGTTAAATTAGATTAAGAATTGTTTTTGTTAAAATCTTCCATCTGTTTCTCTCTGTACTGTAACAGTGAGCTGGTGTTGAAATCATTAGTGGTCTGAGGGCTCCTCCTCTGGTGGCTTCATGTTACAAGTGTTCAGGCACTGAGGGGTTTTTGTTCAGGTCTACTGATGCTTTGTGTCACTGTGGCTCTCTGGCACAGTAATACACAGCAGTGTCTTCAGGCTGCACATTCTGTCCGTTTAGAGTCGCTGTGTTGCTGGAAGAGTCTAAGCTGATACTGAACTTGTTCTTCAGTGAATCTTTGTAGTATGAAGCTCCAGTAAATTTCATTCCAATCCACTCCAGTCCTTTCCCTGCAGGCTGTCTGATCCAAGCTGTGTAGTAGCTGCCCACAGAATAAGAGACCTGACAGGTGATGGTCAGACGTTGACCTGGCTGCACAGTCACAGAGGCCGGCTGTGTCAACTGTTCACACTTCACACCTGTTAAAAAGAGAAAATGTTTTGTAACAAATGATCAAATTAACAAAAGAAGAACTGTTGACGCTGACAAATCCAGAGAGACTCACATCCAGCTGCCAACAGCAGCAGCAGAGCTACAGAGAACATGATTTATGTTGAAACGGACGTGCTGTGAACTCCACTGACAGCCTGATGTGATGTTTTTATAGCTGAGTAACAAGGAAGCTCACTGAGTTTGCATAGAATCAAACATATGAAGCATCAATCTTGGTCTAACTGGAGCCAATAGAAGAGTCTGTTCAGTGTTATTATATCTGCAGAGAGACAACAAATCACCTCTGCTTTACATTTGATCCATTTTGCATGCAACCATTGCTAACTTTGTTTTACTGTCAATATCTTGTATCATGTACTTACTGCATTTATTAATTCATTTATTGCTTCACTTACTGTACTGACATGATTACTGTATTTGCTGTACACAGACATAAAGTGACAGCAGCCAGAATCATGTCAATTAAATAGTATAAAAACTTCAGTCTGATGCGGCTGGTTTGAATAAATTCCTTTTAACAGTTTCAGTGTTTGTAGTTGTTGGAAAACAGCTGCTCAGGAACTGAAATGTTTCACAAACTGCAGTAAAATAAATATTTCAATGGCGGTGAAAACTTTGGTAGTTTTTACATTTCTGAGTTACTTTTTGTGTTAATCAACACTGATTACCTTCATCTGTGTGGTTGTGTCACATATATATGCACATTCCTTTATTGCAACAAACTGTCAGTATTGTCTCACATCTTTTCTGGATATTTCTCTGCAGACACAATAATAATTCTTTGATTATTCTATTAACACAATTTGAATATAAAAAACCTCCCTATATCTTTTATGTTGAGAAATAATATCCCTCAGTTTTCAGGACTTCATAATGCAGGGACAAAGATGAATTCATGGTTTCATACAGGAAATGTTTCTCATGGAAACTATAGGATATCAAAAGACATATAATACAGAATATAAGAATTAAAAACATGATGTAATGTATTTTAATGTAAATAATACTGATACTAATGATATAAACAAATTCATCATAAATTCTCAATGCTTGTGCAGCCTGGAAGATACTGTAGGTTTTTGTACAGCTGCTCAACCAACTCCAGTCACTGTGGCTCTCGAGCACAATAATAAACAGCAGAATCTTCAGTCTTCAGACTGTTCATCTGCAGATACACCTGCTGTCTGCTGTTGTCTCTGGAGATGGTGAACCGGCCTTGAACTGACTGAGAGTAGAATTTGCTGCTACTGCTACTACTGATATAAGCAATCCACTCCAGTCCTTTTCCAGGAGCCTGTCTGATCCAGTTCATGCTGTAGCCACCAAAGTTAAATCCAGAGGCTGTACAGGTCAGTCTGTGAGATTCTCCAGGCCTTTTAGTCACTGGTTCAGATTCTGTCAGAGTCTGACCATCAACACCTGTCAAACAAAAGTTTATGCATGTCATGCATTACATTGGAAGCACAAATAAAATGTGTCTCATCAAGATCAAGTAAAATCTTCACCTGCCCAGCAGATAGTTAAAAGCAGCAGTCCTGTCCTATAGTCCATCATGTTAAACTGTGTGTCCACTGTTCTCTGTCCTCCTCTCTGCAGTCAGATAAGTACAGGTGGAAGATATCTGAGTTTTGCATTGACTCCTCCTTTTTCATAATCAGAGTCTTCTGTTCAATCTCTCCTTAAAATTCATTTTCATATTCTGGCTTTTTTCCCTAACTAACAGTATTTGTTTGATTATTTTAAAGAATCATTTCTGTCATCATCTCTCATGACAACCTGATGTTATTATTATCCTTGTTTTACTGTAAGTCTCTTTTTTTAACATTTGAACTTTTTTCTTGCTGTGAGACGTCCCATGCAATGTAAAAATAATGGAAAATTGCTGCTGTTTATAAATATATAAGAAACAAATGTTTGAGTGCATGTAGTCTGAAAATCAACTTGAAGGCTTGGTTTGAAAAAGGCAAACATGTCACCTGACATGACAACATGAAAATTGACATTTTGTTTTTCCATTTAATTTTTGCTGTGCTACTGCTTGTGCCTTGTAATTTTGAATGTTTTTCTTGTTAATGAATCTTATGCACAATATTTAAAGATGAGAAATCAATTTTAAACCACTAAAACACAGTGTATAAATGCTGCCACCACTAAAGACTACATCCTAAAGACAGCTCAGCTACACGTCATATCTTAATTTCATTACACATCTGATTGTAGCATTTTTCACACACTTTCATGAACAACCTTCATTTGCATTTTGTTGAAGAATCTTTAAATTTAAACTGAATCAGCTGATGGTGTAAACAGTGTGTCTTCCAGAGTGAACATGAAGAGAAGTCATTTATTATGTAAGGAACATAATTGTTTCAGTGAAAGAGCTTATATAGACTTTTATTCCACCATCTACATGGTTAATTTAATGATAGGATTTACTGTATAAAATGTCTTAAAAGTCATGAAGTTAGTGCAGGTTAATGTAAAAAATAAAGTAATGTATGACACAGAGCTCAGCCAAGCAAGACATTACTGTAGTTAAACTCATGTTGTGATCACAGTCAGGTTGTCTTCTTATAAGTGCAGATGTTGCCATGAGTCATGGTAAACTGTCCCAAAACACTGAGACACACTTTATCATTTGTTAACTGGACGTCATTCAGTGGAAATTGTGTTTTCAAAGCCCTGACATGCTTCAGTGCTTCTCATACAGACATCAGTGTTGTTCAGTGTTTGTACAGCTTTGTAGTCTCATGTGTCACTGTGGCTCTCGTGCACAATAATAAACTGCAGAGTCTTCTTCTTTCACACTCTTCACCTCTAAGTACACAAGATTTCTGGAAGTGTCTTTGGTGATGGAAAACTGGCCTTGGAGACTCTGGGCAAATATGGTGCCAGTTCCACCATCAATGCGTCCGATCCATTCCAGTCCTTTCCCTGGTTTCTGATGGATCCAGTGCAGCCAAGCCAGAGACAGTCCTTCCACTTTACAGGACAGAGTGACTGATCCTCCAGCTCTGCTGACCACTGGCTCTGAGGAGGTGAGCGACTGGCCCTGAGCAGCTGAAAGACACACAGAGTTTAGATAACCAGGGAGCCAGCAGACATCCAAAGATCCTTCTCTCCTCCTCCACAGGACACCGACTTCACTCACCCGAAATCAGAGCCAAGAGGACGACACTCTGTACAACTGTCATGGTGGGAACTTGACTGAGTCTAAACCCGTAAAGGCTGTTATGGTGGATATATACTGTGTAGACAGAATGGGTGGGGATTGTACATCAGTGTGTGGATTTACATTTTAGCAGTTGGAGTTTGTGAAGGAGTGCTGGACTCTGAGAGAGAGAGAGAGTTCAAAACAGACTGAGACACCAGCATTAAAGATGTTGTTCAGTGTTTCTCCTTTTCTTAATTTACACAACATGCTGCACTGTCAGTCTCATTAGTTAGCTTAAGAAGTGATTGGTCACCTCAGTGAGGTGGATTACTGCTAACAGAGGAAGAATGTGACAAAGTAAGACATAGTTTTTCCTCTATCAGCCCAAGAAGTGAAAGTTTGTCTCATTGCAGTATCACTTATTCATTCAGCTTTCATCACAATGTCTCTCAGGCACAAGAACAAACAGCAGGTCCTTTAGTCTCCTGGCTGTTTATCTTGTAATCTATATGAGATGGTGAGCAAAAAGAAAGTAAGCTCACAGTAGATGTGAGTATGAAGCTGTAGTTCAGGGTTTGAATGTCAGACAGTTGATATTAATGAGAACAGCAGATCTGAGTTTCTCCTCATCGTGACAGAGGAGAGAGAAACTTGACACTGACTGCCATCTAGTGTTTTTATATCCATAACTGAAGCATTATCTTTCACTACAATGTTGTGTCCTGCTTCATATGTCATATAATAAATACATTTATGTGGCCTAAATATGTACATGTATCATTTATCTCAATCATACTGTACATTGATTTCAGCAGATTGTTTCACTGTCTCTGGCTGTTATGTGAGGTAGTAGTGATTACAATGACACATTTTGTTTAATTTATGTGTTTAATTGTTGCTAGATAACATTGTTTCTTTAAGATTTTATTTAAAAATACAACAGCGCAAGATAAAAATATGAATAAAATTCTTCCTTGTTGTCTTTCAGCACAGTAAAAATGAGCACTGTAGGTTTTTGTACAGCTGCTCAACCAACTCCAGTCACTGTGTGTCTCGAGCACAATAATAAACAGCAGAATCTTCAGTCTTCAGACTGTTCATCTGCAGATACACCTGCTGTCTGCTGTTGTCTCTGGAGATGGCGAACCGGCCTTTGACTGACTGAGAGTAATAAGTGCTGCCACCACCACTGTAAATATAAGCAATCCACTCCAGTCCTTTTCCAGGAGCCTGTCTGATCCAGCTCATGTCGTAGCCACCAAAGTTAAATCCAGAGGCTGTACAGGTCAGTCTGTGAGATTCTCCAGGCCTTTTAATCACTGGTTCAGATTCTGTCAGAGTCTGACCATCAACACCTGTCAAGATATAAGAGAACATAACATGAATTTAGTTGTTACACAAATGAGAACTATGTAAAGTCAAGATTAGTGAATCATCTTCACCTGCCCAGCAGATAGTTAAAAGCAGCAGTCCTGTCCTATAGTCCATCATGTTAAACTGTGTGTCCACTGTTCTCTGTCCTCCTCTCTGCAGTCAGATAAGTAGAGGTGGAAGATATCTGAGTTTTGCATTGACTCCTCCTCACAGAAGAGGTTACAACTGGGCTTGACATTCAGTTTTGCCCTAGCCATAGTGTAACCCTCTAGAATAAGCTTGTATAGCTAATAGATGGATAGGTGCAACATGAAGGTTCATTGTACAGTTAAGGTTTGTCTGACATGTTTCAATTAAACTGGTCTAAATGCCTTAAATGCCACGTTTCTGTCAGAGAAGAAGAAATCATGCTTGAGGTCTCCTCACTCTCTGTCACAGATGGTTATTGAGTCCTCTAAACACACACTCTTTGGTTTATAGACAGTAATGCTGAAAAGGCAGGGCAGCACTGTTCCCAGTGTTGTGCAGGCACAATGCAGGTACACTGTGGTACAATTATTCAAGTCCATTGTTTTTACCCTGGAACATTATGAATCTTATAATGATTGGACCGTCTCTATCGGGGTCAATTTACAGGTTATTTCCAAACTGTCTGAGGAAATTTCTCTTCTTTCAAAACTACCTTCATTAGAGTCTCTGAACCCATTGGATATTGGTCTGACAGCAATAACGGCCAATATCCCAGGAGATCAGGTGAAGCAAGCAGATATGCGGCACACAGACTTCCTCGTCCGTATGCCAGTCATTTTGGCTAATATCTGTAAACAGGTTTCCAAGAGCAAACAACGACAAATTACCGAGTGCTCACAGGTGAGAGGTAGTGGACTCCAGATGAGTGCCAGGTGCTCTTGAAGTTGAAAACAGTCAATTATAGAGAAACAAAAAAGCACAAAGCTTGCTTCAGGCACACCGACAGAGCCAAGGATATTATAAAATGCCTTTATTAATTAGGGCATGTCAATATAAAATAACTACGAAACGCCGACCAGTTTCGACCACACAGGGTCTTCGTCAGGGCGTGAAAGAGACAAACCGACTCAGGTGTGCTGATTACTATTAAAGGTAATCAGGCAATTTGACTCATAAGGCTACATAATACAAGCATATCATACATTCAAATATTTGGAAACAGACTGTCAGATAAGTAAATATACATGAGCACTAATGAGAAAATTAGGTCATATATAATCTTCAACACCCACAACATTATAAAGAATACATTTACAGAAAAGGTCTAAAATCTATCTCCTCATTGAGACCAGGATATACCAATGCGTCAAATTTAAAAATCCAAAATGTTTCTCTCTCTAATAATATATTAAGACGGTTTCCTCCTCTAATGGACTGTTCCACATATTCAATCCCCTCCACTTTTAGTAGGCTGTCATTATTATTATGAACATTATGAAAGTGGCGTGCCATAGGATAATCATTATTGTTGATTCTTATAGCATATTTATGTTCTGCCACTCTGTCTTTTACGCGTCTTTTTGTGCGCCCGATGTAAAAACAGCCACACGGGCAGCTAAGGCGGTACACTACATACGTGGAGTTACAGTTGATAAAGTGTGTATTTTTATATGTTTTCTTAGTTTTAAAATCTATAAATTCTTTCTGTTGTATGATATTGGAACAGTGATTACAGTTAGTTTGCATACATTTAAAAGTACCCTTAGGCCTCTTAAGCCAGCTGTCTCCCTTCTTTGCTGGGAGATAGCTGTGCATAAGCCTGTCTTTTATAGTAGGGGCTCTTTTATGACAAAAAATGGGAGGAGACTGAAAAACCTCTGAAAGAGAGGGGTCACTTCTGAGAATATCCCAATTTGAAGAAATAATCTTTTTAATCTGCTGAGCTTGTTTGCTGTAACGTGTAACAAAATAAACACCTGATGTATCTTTTTTCTTCTGTCTGTTGGACTGTTGTAGGAGATGGTGACGTCTGATGGAAGCTGCCTTGGTCTGGGCTGTAGAAATAGTAGTCTTGTTATATGATCTATCTAAAAAACGTTTAGTCATATGTAGGGACTGTGTATGGAAATCTGAATCTAGATCACATATTCTTCTTAATCTTTGAAATTGACCCAATGGGATATTATTTTTGAGGTGAAAGGGATGAAAAGACCCATAATGCAATACAGAATTACGGTCAGTGGGTTTTCTAAATAGTGTAGTATGTAATTTTTTGTCATCCCCTTTATAAATATTTAAATCCAAGAAGTTAATATTTTCTCTAGAGTTTTCCATAGACAATTTGATATTTTTATTTGTGTCATTGAGATAATGGTAAAAATAATATTTGAAATGTATGATATGCTTGTATTATGTAGCCTTATGAGTCAAATTGCCTGATTACCTTTAATAGTAATCAGCACACCTGAGTCGGTTTGTCTCTTTCACGCCCTGACGAAGACACTGTGTGGTCGAAACTGGTCGGCGTTTCGTAGTTATTTTATATTGACATGCCCTAATTAATAAAGGCATTTTATAATATCCTTGGCTCTGTCGGTGTGCCTGAAGCAAGCTTTGTGCTTTTTTGTTTTTCTGTAAACAGGTATTTGCATATGAATCTAGATAAACTGAGAAAGTAATATAACACAGAGTTCTCAGACAATAGTTGATGGTTTCTGAGGTTGCATTTCTGGCAATGCCATCCACCTCTGCACACTGACTGTTTTCCTGCCTCTCAAACATGATTGGTCAATACTGCTCAGACTACACACGGACAACAGCCTGACACAAGAACATGTCCAATACCCAAACTTGTCCTGTTGCCTACAGATTCTGTATACATATGTAGATCTGTTTACTGAGATTAAATGAGCTATAATAAATGATAGTGACGAGTAAATTGTGTCTGTGAGTCGTAAAAATATGTTCTAATGGTACTGCATGTCTGTGCAGTATGTTGGATACATCCACACCATCCAACATGGTCGATGTTGAAGCTGAACTGATGTGAGCTCTTCTGTCCTCTCACTGACACACACACACACACACACACACACTGAATCATTATAAAGATGAAATGTTCAGGTGTTTTTAGAGAAGGTAGAACTTGCATATCCAACACACTGTAGATTGTGAAAGAACCATCACCATGAAGTTGGCTAAACATTTTGATTCAGTCACTAACACAGTTCTGATTCAGATGATAAATGTATGTTTTTGCAAAAAACGATATCAAGGAAGAGAAATTGGTTTTATTGGGAATAATTTCTACTGTCGTTGATCACAAACTTTTAAAATCTAGTTGTGAGCTGAATTTATTCTGTTACTTTAATGTTATTAACATACAATGCATTGTTAGAGTATTTAGAATCCAAAGTCTGTTCCTCTCTGTACTGTAACAGTGACATGTGTTGAAATCATTAGTGGTCTGAGGGCTCCTCCTCTGGTGGCTTCATGTTACAAGTGTTCAGGCACTGAGGGGTTTTTGTTCAGGTCTACTGATGCTTTGTGTCACTGTGGCTCTCTGGCACAGTAATACACAGCAGTGTCTTCAGGCTGTACATTCTGTCCGTTTAGAGTCACTGTTTTCCTGGAAGAGTCTAAGCTGATACTGAACTTGTTCTTCAGTGAGTCTTTGACGGAGCTGTCACTACTGATCCACTCCAGTCCTTTCCCTGCAGGCTGTCTGATCCAAGCTGTGTAGTAGCTGCTAAGAGAATAAGAGACCTGACAGGTGATGGTCAGACGTTGACCTGGCTGCACAGTCACAGAGGCTGGCTGTGTCAACTGTTCATAGAATCAAACATATGAAGCATCAATGTTGGTCTAACTGGAGCCAATAGAAGAGTCTGTTCAGTGTTATTATATCTGCAGAGTGACAACAAATCACCTCTGCTTTACATTTGATCCATGTTCCAGCATTTGCATGCAACCATTGCTAACTTTGTTTTACTGTCAATATTTTGTATCATCTACTTACTGCGTTTATTAATTCGTTTACTGGTTCACTTACTGTACTGACATGATTACTGTATTTGCTGTACACACACATAAAGTGACAGCAGCCAGAATCATGTCAATTAAATAGTATAAAAACTTCAGTCTGATGCGGCTGGTTTGAATAAATTCTTTTTAACAGTTTCAGTGTTTGTAGTTGTTGGAAAACAGCTGCTAAGGAACTGAAATGTTTCACAAACTGCAGTAAAATAAATATTTCAATGGCGGTGAAAACTTTGGTAGTTTTTACATTTCTGAGTTACTTTTTGTGTTAATCAACACTGATTACCTTCATCTGTGTGGTTGTGTCACAAAAATATGCACATTCCTTTATTGCAACAAACTGTCAGTATTGTCTCACATCTTTTCTGGATATTTCTCTGCAGACATAATAATAATTCTTTGATTATTATATTAATACAATTTGAATATGAAAAACCTCTCTATATCTTTTATGTTGAGAAATAATATCCCTCAGTTTTCAGGACTTCATAATGCAGGGACAAAGATGAATTCATGGTTTCATACAGGAAATGTTTCTAATGGAAACTATAGGATATCAAAAGACATATAATACAGAATATAAGAATTAAAAACATGATGTAATGTATTTTAATGTAAATAACATTGATACTAATGATATAAACAAATACATCATAAATTCTCAATGCTTATGCAGCCTGGAAGATACTGTAGGTTTTTGTACAGCTGCTCAACCAACTCCAGTCACTGTGTGTCTCGAGCACAATAATAAACAGCAGAATCTTCAGTCTTCAGACTGTTCATCTGCAGATACACCTGCTGTCTGCTGTTGTCTCTGGAGATGGTGAACCGGCCTTTGACTGACTGAGAGTAGTATTTGCTGCCACTGCTACCACTGATTATGGCAATCCACTCCAGTCCTTTTTCAGGAGCCTGTCTGACCCAGTGCATCCAGTAACTACTAAGCGAAAATCCAGAGGCTGTACAGGTCAGTCTGTGAGATTCTCCAGGCCTTTTAGTCACTGGTTCAGATTCTGTCAGAGTCTGACCATCAACACCTGTCAAGACAAAAACAAAAGGGTGAAATATGTTGGTCACACAAATTAAAACTGTGTCAAGTCAAGATGAGGTAAAATCTTCACCTGCCCAGCAGATAGTTAAAAGCAGCAGTCCTGTCCTATAGTCCATCATGTTAAACTGTGTGTCCACTGTTCTCTGTCCTCCTCTCTGCAGTCAGATAAGTAGAGGTGGAAGATATCTGAGTTTTGCATTGACTCCTCCTCACAGAGAGGAAACAACTGAAATGAACAAGAATCTCAGCTTGTTACAGGTGGATGTACAGGAGGATTTTAATTGTGTAAAATGTCAATTTAAATTTAATATTAACAATCAGCATTAACATATAACTCAACAGACTATTGATCCACAGGACCTGACTATGATAACAGTTCAGACTGAGAATCTCACATCAACCTGGGCCAATCTCCACACATTCACAAAAGACCACATAGAATACACTGTAATTGTTATGTTGATTTTTTTATGTTACTGTTTATGCTAATGGAATATCTTTTCATTTTAAAACAAACAACAGGTTCAAAATTATCAGAAATAGTAATGACAAACATTAAGTTGTCAATTTCAAGGGTCAGTAAATTGCACTTGCCAAAGTAACTAAGGCAACGGGAACAAACACACTATTGAATTTATGAAAATATTTTAGCTGAATTTATTTCATTACTTATAGGTTTAATGCTTAAGAATAAATAAATAAAAACTGTATGCATTATGTAACTGAGTTTTCATTGTGAAATTACATACAATAATGTATCAGTGATTGAAACCTCCAGGTATTTAAATGGCTGTAACAGTGAGCTGGTGTTGAAATCATTAGTGTCAGTATTAGTACACAGTGTGTTGGTGATGTTGAACTGAAGCTTTGACTTGTTTTGACATGTTGAGTTTTTGTACAGTGTTGCTGCTTCCTGTGTCACTGTGGCTCTCGAGCACAATAATAAACAGCAGAATCTTCAGTCTTCAGACTGTTCATCTGCAGATACACCTGCTTTCTGCTGTTGTCTCTGGAGATGGTGAACCGGCCTTTGACTGACTGAGAGTAGTAGATGCTGCTACTGTCACTGCTAATATAAGCGACCCACTCCAGTCCTTTTCTAGGAGCCTGTCTGCTCCAAGCATTCCAGTAATCGCTGCTGAACCCAGAATATGTGCAGGTCAGTGTGTGGGATTCTCCAGGCCTTTTAATCGCTGGTTCAGACTCAGTCAGTGTTTGACCCTCAGTACCTACAGACATTTAAACAGCTCATCAGTTACTGTAATGCAGCCATATTGTATTTGTACCAGGAGGTTTGTCAGAAAAACAATAACAGTTCTTACCTGCCCAGTTAATTGACAGGATGAGAAAAACAACCCAGTAATCAGGTGTGATCATTGTAAAAGCCAGGTGTCTCTGTCCAGTCTACAGTGTGTATGTCAGTGATTTAGTGTCTGTCCTTCACTCTGCAACACATATGTAGAGATGGAAGAGGTCAGAGTTTTGCATTGACTCCTCCTCAAAGACAAACACATCACATCTCTGGATAAGATATGATTTAGATCATTCTTTCATATTAAGATTTTAATGATGAAGATTCTTTTCAATTGATTCAATGGAAATGTTTCAACTCAAAACAGATGTATTTATTTATTCTCCTCAGCAGCTTTTGTTGGACCATTTAAGTATTGGAAAAATGATGCACAGACATGACCACATATATTTTTAACACCTGATTTAAAACAATCAGTCATGGAAACATTATGAACCATAACTGCTGTAGAAAATACTATGTTAAATATCACACTAAGAAACAGAAGTAACAAAGCACAACATCAGCTGTTGTTTTCATAGTGTGAATCTACTGTATGTGTGTGTGGAGCATAAACTCTCTGAATAAAGTGTGGAGACACTGTCATACGCTCCTTAGTGTCATTTGACTTCTTATCTTCTACTGCCACCTGTTGGTGTTTGTAAAAATGTCTGTGGAGGATTTTTAACTCTCTGCTTCCTTTGACGAGCGTGAGTCTCTGGCACAGTAACACACAGCAGAGTCCTCTGGCTTTAAGTTGGACAGTCTCACATACACCATGCTGTTGCTATCATCTCTACTGATTTCTACACAGCCTCTTACACTACTGGCAGAAGTGTTTCTTGTGGCAGCAGAGAGGCCTCTCCTCGTCCATTCCACAGCTTTTCCTGCAGGTTGTCTGATCCAGTTCACAGCGTGCAGCTAAATGTGAAGACATTTGAATAACTGTTAAAATTCATACATTCTTAAATACTTAAAAAAAAACATCTGATTATAATTTCAAGATTAATCAATCAGTTGTTTGTTTATATATTAATTTAATAATGCAGCAGACACAAATGAAGTGGAAGCAAGATCATCCAAATAAATATTTTAGTTTGCTGCAGCTGGTTGAAGGCTGTATTATTTTGAACTTTTAAAGGTTTCAGTATTCAGGTTGTGGCAGTTTAAAGCCACAGACATACAGAGACACTTGGAGCCTCCAGAGGATTTTAGCTACATGGGAACTAAAACCTGTGTGACGATATGCAATCACAAAAATAGCTGTATTGCACAGGAAGATGTCTGCTGGATTATCTGTTAAAAATGTATCTATGAAAGTGCTCTTTTATATCATGAAGAAGAGTAAAATAAACAGTAGACAATAAGGACAGTTAACGAGTGTACAGCTGAATTATAGTTCAAACATCCATTTATTCTCTCACTCCATAGTCATTGGACATTGTTGTTTTGACCCCACTCCAAACTCCTGCAAACTATAACAAGTACAAAGACTTGTACATCTCAGGTTAGACAATTATGTGACGACATGACGATTTAGTAATATAATTTCCAGTGTCAGATCTGTGTTAAGAAATATTTTTCTTCAAAAAAATGAGTGGCTTGCACAAAATGTTGACTGTAATCTGTAGGTTTCTTGAACAACTTTGAGTCTGGACATAATTTTGGTAAGAATGAGCACTGCAGGTTTTTGTACAGCTGCTCAACCAACTCCAGTCACTGTGGCTGTCGAGCACAATAATAAACAGCAGAATCTTCAGTCTTCAGACTGTTCATCTGCAGATACACCTGCTGTCTGCTGTTGTCTCTGGAGATGGTGAACCGGCCTTGAACTGACTGAGAGTAGAAGATGTTGCTACTATCATAAATAGCGGCAACCCACTCCAGTCCTTTTCCAGGAGCCTGTCTGACCCAGTGCATGAAGTAGCCACTGATGTCTAATCCAGAGGCTGTACAGGTCAGTCTGTGAGATTCTCCAGGCCTTTTAATCACTGGTTCAGACTGAGTCAGAGTCTGACCATCAACACCTGTCAAGATATAAAAACAATTCACATGAATTTAGTTGTAACACAATTAAGAACAATGTCAAGTCAAGATGAGGTAAAATCTTCACCTGCCCAGCAGATAGTTAAAAGCAGCAGTCCTGTCCTATAGTCCATCATGTTAAACTGTGTGTCCACTGTTCTCTGTCCTCCTCTCTGCAGTCAGATAAGTAGAGGTGGAAGATATCTGAGTTTTGCATTGACTCCTCCTCACAGGGAGGAAACAGCTGATTGGACTCCTCTTTGATCGAGATGGACAGAATGTTTAGTGACCAAGAAATGTTCACACAAGTTTGTAGATTAAAAAATGTTTTTTTTTTGTGTTTGAAATGGAGTAACTTGATCATCAACATTACCACAACAATAATGTAAAAGCAACCATTAGTGAAGCAGTGATGCACAGCATGCCTGGATTTGGCATTGTGACAGATTTATGGTTATTTCATGGCAGAAAGGTTGGTAACAGGTGATCATTAGGAGGAGGACATTAATATCTGGCACATTAAGAGCTGAAAACAATTAAGTAAAAACAATCATTTCTTTCCTTCTGTCATTTCTTCCTCTTTATAGATGTCACTAGGATAAGTGTTAAAGCCAGATCTTGTCTGCACTCTGGAGTTTTAAACAGGGATGGTAGATACTTTTAACATTCAAGAAAGGTTAGAGAGTTGTTTAAAGCCCTGTGCTCCTCACAGCAGAAGATGCATGTTGTAACACATGTTTAGAGGACTAACATTTTAATTATTGTTCATCATTACAGCTCTGAACTTCTTTTATTAGCTTTGGATATTTGAAAATAAAAAACATCAAGCATTTTATTCTTGTTTATTTACACCTCTTTTTATGTGAGGTAGTTGTTGTCTATCAGCAGCAGACAAACAGAAGCTGCCTGAAGTCAACAGAATAACATGAGCCAGCCTACCTCGACAAAGAGCAAAGCCACACCAGGCAAAGGCTACAAATAATAAACTCCAGGCAAATATAGTGAGGCAAATAGGTTCGTAAAACTATATCAGTTGTTCACTTACAAATTAGGAGAGTTGCTGATGGTGTCATTGTGGTGTCTTTCTACCAGAGCTGGCAAAATGTGAAACACTAAGCAACTGAAAACTTTCCTAACACAGTCATGATTAGTTTATTAGAGGGAACCTTTTTTAACTTACTTAATTTACTATACTTTTGTTCACTAAAATACTACTGCTACTTATCATTATTATAAGCTGTTGTTGTTGTTGTTGTTGTTGTTGTATGTATCACTTTACACCAATAAAAGAAGAGCATGTATACACATTTTAAAGTAAACTATTTCAGGGACAAACTGCCAATAACATTCTTTATGTATATCTCTCATTATCAGCATGTGTGTGTGGTTGAGTCACATGGTTGCTGGGTATTTGTGCAGGTCTGTTGGTGGTTTGTATCACTGTGGGCCGACACACACAGTAATACACAGCTGTGTCCTCAGGCTGCAGATTCTGTCCTGTTAATGTCACTGAGCTTGTAGAAGTGCGTGTGTGGTAAAGGAACTTGTTCTTCAGAGCATTATTTTGGTAAACGCTTCCTCCACCCCACCGATGTATAATCCAGTCCATTGGTTTTCCTTCACGCTGTCTGATCCAACCTGTTGCATAGCTGTTATCAGTCAAAGAATAACCAGAGACCTGACAGGTGATGGTCAAAGACTGTCCAGGCTGCACAAACATTGAGTCTGGCTGGATGAGATCAATACTGTTCACACCTGTGGAAAGACAAATCAACATTATCTCCATCATTCATCTGACTATTCAGTGTTTCTAATGTGTTTATTAGTGTGAATCCACTGAAAGCTCCTCACAGGATCCAGCTGCCAGCAGCAGTATCAGAGCTACAGAGAACATGGTTGATGTTGAAGCTGAACTGATGTGAGCTCTTCTGTCCTCTCACTGACACACACACACTTCACTTCTTTATGAGGCAACACACAAGGAGGTCAGAATTTACATATAGTAAAACAGTGGACTGGAGGGGCTGTTCCTCAACTCTAATGTCATATGGTTTTTGTGATTCAGAAAACATGGACGGAATAATTTGATAATAAAAATGAAATTGTCTGTGAGATGCAGTATAGTCTGGAGTTTTCCAAAAATGTGAATGCAGCTTCTAAAAGTCACAAGTTTCACAGTGGGTGAGCCAAATGCACATAAACTCAGTTCAGTCAGCTGAGTGTGCAGAGATATTTTATATAACTTTCCAGAAATTGTGGAGTGATGTCACGTCTGCTCTACTTGCTGAGACATCACTCTGCTTTGTCTGTGTCTGTCTCTAACTGAAGTGGCGGCTGGTTTGATCATGGAGGAGTGAGTGACAGCTAACTTGACTCAGTCTTTTTCACAGTCAGCCAAACTGTGTTAAATTCTGTTCTCTTGTGCTTCTTGGGTCGTCCACAGGCAGCGTCTGATGTTTCTGCATCAAGCTAGCTGTCACTGGCATCTCTGTGGACAAACCAGCTGCCTCTGTAACCTGACCTGTAAATGCATCAAAACAGCCCATGCAGCATACACATATGACAAGGCCCACTTTTTTAAATAAGCTAACACAGTGTAAATACATTTATGGAAGTCAGATTAAACAGATTGGACACTTTGCATTGTTGATGAAAACAAACTTTTTTGTAATTTCACTATTGAGTTGTCTAAAAACTATTGATGTAGTCACTGATGGAATTATGATTCTAAAATTAACTGCATGTTATCAGTTGAATTTATTCCATCACTGGTGATGTCAGAGTATTAAGATTAATGAAAACAGCTGCTGTTACAGGTAATGAAGAAGGATTTATAAAACCTAAAGTCTGTTTCTCTCTGTACTGTAACAGTGAGCTGGTGTTGAAATCATTAGTGGTCTGAGGGCTCCTCCTCTGGTGGCTTCATGTTACAAGTGTTCAGGCACTGAGGGGTTTTTGTTCAGGTCTACTGATGCTTTGTGTCACTGTGGCTCTCTGGCACAGTAATACACAGCAGTGTCTTCAGGCTGCACATTCTGTCCGTTTAGAGTCACTGTCTTGCTGGAAGAGTCTAAGCTGATACTGAACTTGTTCTTCAGTGAATCTTTGACGGAGCTGTCACTACTGATCCACTCCAGTCCTTTCCCTGCAGGCTGTCTGATCCAAGCTGTGTAGTAGCTGCTAAGAGAATAAGAGACCTGACAGGTGATGGTCAGACGTTGACCTGGCTGCACAGTCACAGAGGCTGGCTGTGTCAACTGTTCACACTTCACACCTGTTAAAAAGAGAAAATGTTTGGTAACAAATGATCACATTAACAAAAGAAGAACTGTTGACGCTGACAAATCCAGAGAGACTCACATCCAGCTGCCAACAGCAGCAGCAGAGCTACAGAGAACATGGTTTATGTTGAAACTGACGTGCTGTGAACTCCACTGACAGCCTGATGTGATGTTTTTATAGCTGAGTAACAAGGAAGCTCACTGAGTTTGCATAGAATCAAACATATGAAGCATCAATCTTGGTCTAACTGGAGCCAATAGAAGAGTCTGTTCAGTGTTATTATATCTGCACTGTAAAAATATGCCTGGGAATCACTGCATTAAATATGATTTCAATTTCATTACACACTAAATTGTAACATTTTAAACAATGACACCACATTTATAGAAATGAAACAACTTTGTTGCTGCTGCAAACAACTAATGCTTAATTGGACAGTATTGATATCAATTCAATATCAGAACATTATGTAAAGTCCTCTATATGATAGTAAACAGCAATAAGCATTATTATTGTCATTAATGTGAATATTAACATAAAAACACATTAATTAAGATCAGCACTGAGCAATTTGACACAACACAATCTATGTGGGATTCAAGTAAATTAAAATTAAATATGCTGTCATCACTCATCTCCACTTTATAGATCACTGCTGTCATCTTTCAGAAATTATTTTAATCAGACTTCAGAAATGTACCTATTGATGTACAATAGAGAAATATGAACTCTCCATGGTTTGAGTATCAGTCAGTTAAGGTCAATGAGAACAGCAGATCTGAGTGTCTCCTTTAAGTCACAGAAGATACAGAAACTTGACACTGACTGCCCTCTGGTGATTTTATGAAGGAAAAGCAACATTATTTTTCATTCATATTATGACTCATTGTGTCTTCATTTATAGAAATGTAAAGTTTTTGTGCCATGTTGTTGTGCTTTCTTTGGCCCTTTTAAGAACAAGTGCTTTTTGAGTTTTTTCTGTATTTAATATTTAGAATAAATCTTCATCAGGAACAGTTTTTAGGGCTTTATATACTACAGGGACAAAGGTAATGTGTTCTTATATTTGTGATGTAAACAACATGTAAAAAAATAATGTGAACAATAAAATGAAATAGTTAATATAAGTACTAAAAAGGTATTTCATGCTTGGGCTCTACCAGCTTGAAAGAAGTGGTGTAGGTTTTTGTACAGCTGTTCAACCAACTCCAGTCACTGTGGCTCTCAAGCACAATAATAAACAGCAGAATCTTCAGTCTTCAGACTGTTCATCTGCAGATACACCTGCTTTCTGCTGTTGTCTCTGGAGATGGTGAACCGGCCTTGAACTGACTGAGAGTAGTAGATGCTGCCACTGCCACTACTGATACGAGCAACCCACTCCAGTCCTTTTCCAGGAGCCTGTCTGACCCAGGCCATCCAGTAGTTATCAAAGTGCAACCCAGAGGCTGTACAGGTCAGTCTGTGAGATTCTCCAGGCCTTTTAACCACTGGTTGGTTGAGACTGAGTCGGAGTCTGACCATCAACACCTGTTGAGACAAAAAAGATATGCATGCCATGGGTAACGTTGGTAGCACAAATAGTGATATGCCAGATTAACATCAGGTAAAATCTTCACCTGCCCAGCAGATAGTTAAAAGCAGCAGTCCTGTCCTATAGTCCATCATGTTAAACTGTGTGTCCACTGTTCTCTGTCCTCCTCTCTGCAGTCAGATAAGTAGAGGTGGAAGATATCTGAGTTTTGCACTGACTCCTCCTCACAGAGAGGAGACAGCTGATTGGATCTGATATTAAGTTTTTGTTTGATGAACATGTAATGTCAGTGAGCCCAGGTCAGGAGTGGGTTTTGCTAATGGATGGATGGCTGCAATATTAATTTTACATTCCCCTAAACTGGCATGCCTAAGACTTGTCTGACATATTTCAAATTAATTTGTCTTAAATGCTCTATATTTAGATCCCCAACCCTGTTTCTTTCAGAGAAGAAATCATACTTTAGGTTTCCTTACTCCCTGTCACTATATCAGTTACCCAAATCCTCTCTCCACATCACCTGTACTGCCCTCTCCTCACTTGAGTCATATCTCACAGACAGACAGCAATTCATCAGCATTAACAACTGGATCATTACCATGGCTGTTCTGTCCCAAGGTGTCCCTCAGGGCTCTGTGCTTGGTCCTCTCCTGTTCATCCTCTACATGTTTTCCCCTCTATAATACCATCTGTCTTCATGGTGTCCACTTAAACTTCACTGCTCATGATGTCACACTCTACATATGTACTATATTCACCATCACTGCAACTCTCTGCACCCTGACCAACTGCCTCACCAAAATCAAGTGATGGATGCAGGCCATATTTATTTATTGTTGTCTTGTTTCCTCTTCAACACATACACTATATACATGCCACAACAATAACTGAAACATAAAACAATAAAATGAATATTGTATAAAGTATTTTTTTTACACATTAAATCTTTTTTTTTTTAAAAGAAACTGAATGAATTACAGTAGACCATATACCTTAAAAAAACTCAAAAGTCCACATTTAGAGAAAAAAATCAGAGCTGTTGTAGCAACTCACAATGTAATAACGGCTTATAATGTAATAACTTAAATGTAATAAAAGTTCATAATGTAATAATCGGCTCATAATGTAATAAAATCTTGAGCACATAACATAATAACGGTTTTGTGCATAATGTAATAACTTATTATTATCATAATTTTTACCTCTTAAATAAATAAAAAAAGCAAACGGCATGGGTTTCAGTGCATTATTAAACAAAATTTGTGAAAGCAAGAATTATTTAATATTAATTAACTCTCACATTTTATTATGTAAGATGTATAAAGTTGAGCCACTAGGTGGCACCCATGCTAGTTATTTTGGTGACATATGGTGATCATTTGACTCTACAAAGAGCATCTACCATATTCAATGTGCAGTTTATGATTGTATCAACACTGGGTGTGGATGCAACAGCAATAGTATGCCCACATGGTCACTGTGATGAAAGTCTGCCATTGCTGATTCTAGGTCATTTTGCTGAAGGTCATAGGGACCATTATGTTAGCCATGATGGATCAGTCAGACCATTCATTCAAAGAATTCAGGAAACAGAGAAGCAGAGTGTGCTTGTTTATAATACTGGCTCTGATGCAGTTCCTGACTCTGACCACCATTCAAACCCTGACTCTGACCATCACTCTAACCCCCCAACAATCATGTATTATTTATGCATATTGTTTAGTTAAATTTATTTGGACTTATGTTTTTACTTGGGTGTCCTGACAGGCTGTGTTTACATTTTAAGAACTTTTGAGCTGGTTCATTGTTTGTGGTTCACACTCTTTTCATTCTTGCACAAGTTCCAAAATAAAGTAAATTGAATGAATATGTCATGCTGCTATCATGTATTTAACGTAAGTAGTAGGAAAACAATGCTTAAAGGTCTTTATTAAATTGGCATTAAGACCAACAATGAAATAACAGCAACTGGAAGGTCTTCATCAGGTTGTATGAAAGGAAAGAGTGTTCACTTATTATTGTGTCCTGCATTTATTGTAGCAACAGTAAACAAAAGAAAATGCTCTTTTAAGCTAAATGAACTGCAGTCCCCCTCCTTCCCTAATCCACCCGCTTCTCTTGCTGGCTTTTGAGTTGGTTACTGATGCGCCACCTATGTACAAATCATAGTCAAACACAGACCTCTTCCCTTAGTGAATTCTTTTTGTCAGTGTGTGCAATTTTGACCTTTAAAGAATTAGGCTTCTCTTCCTGTTTACATATGTGGCCTGCCGCGTATTGGGGGTGGAGGTATATGGCATCTAAGTTGGCCATTGCTCCACTACGTTTTGCAGAAATTGTGTGATCCTGTTGACAGACAGACAGAGAGACACAGAGGTGAAAGCATTTCCTTCCACCCCTGCAGGAATGGCAGAGATAAAAATGATGATAATGCAACACTTTTCTCACAATATGAGCCATTATTACATTATGAGCTGTTATTACATTATGAGCGGCGCCAGTAAGGCTCACAATGCAATAAGTTATACATTATTACGTTATGCGCTCAAGATTTTATTACATTATGAGCCAATTATTACATCATGAACATTTATTACATTTAAGTTATTAAATTATGGACCATTATTACATTATGAATTGCCTCTTATGATCACTATCATTTGGTCTAAAAGGACATATTGTGTCAAGATCTTATTACAGTTTTAAGTGCATATTAAAAATCTCAGATCAGTCCACAGATGTTCACAATGATTTTACATAGTTTCTCATGACTGTGCTAAAGGTTTCAGTTCCTGAGTCTATTAATAACAGACTTGAGAGCTAACCAACTGTGAAATCACCAAATTTACATAACTGAATCAAACATGGGCTGTTGATTCCAGGTGCTGGGGAGATGATAAACATAACAACATATAACATAATAAATTAATTTTCTTAAATCTAAAATGTTTGGGGGAAAAGTACAGTTGTGAGTATTGGGTGTTAAATGTATATAGCCTGTGGTGAAACTTCAGCTAGTATGAACAATATCAAAATAATAAAGAGGAGGAGCAACATGAGTCATTATCTTTAAAAAAAATATTTTCAAAAAGACACAAACCTCTTATAATTAAAATGAAAAAGGACGATTGTAATTACTTCCATAATACTTTGAATAGACCTGTACTTAATTCACACACTAGTGGCCGAGGCTATCATTCATCATACACATGACCACACTCCTCCAAGCACATAGTTGAACAGACAAATGATCTTGATTTACAAGAGGAGCCCACACTTCACTACCATACAGTAATGTCAGTTTGATTATAGATGTGAATATTGTGAGCCAGATTCTAACAGGTATATCTATGTTTGAAGACTTCTTTATAGCACAGGGCTCTCTGGGCTCAGTTCAGCTGTGTGTGGGTGGAGGGCTCAGTGGAAAAAAGGCTTCCAGACAACAAGAGAAAAGACAAACAGCCACAGAGAGGGAGAGCAGTTGATGAGTGTGCACAGCAGCAGATATGAATCTGTTCTCAGTGGTTATTAGAACTCATAAAAAAAACTGTTGACAGCCCATCAACACTTCCTCTCCTGCAGCAGACGGGCTGTGTGGGTTTCTGCTCTGCAGCCTTTCTCACAGTAAGAACACAATGACAGTTACAACCATCCACTCTGCTTAAAGAATCCAGATTCCAGGAACTTCAGTCACTCACTACAGTGTTCACATGGGAATAATAACTAAACTACGGTTCAAAACAGCAGCATGTTCACAGTCACAGCACACCAAGAAATCAGCTCAACTTTTCTTAAATGCTGTTTCTGAAATCTTCTTAGAAATTTCTCTGTAAAAATAAAATTTCAGGCAAGTTTGAAGTTTCAGAGTGTTTAAATCAGCATGAGAGGATTTTAAGCACTGACTCCTCCTCCGCAACATTTCCAAAAATAAGTGTTACATCTGTTATCATTGATCAGAGCCACAGAACACAAACCACTCAGACAGAAACACAAACCACGGAGACAAACAAGTCATCTTGTTGTTTCACCCCCTCAAAAAAACATCTCTATCTGTTTCTGAAGCAGAACTAGAGCGGCCATGTTGGTTCACCTCAGGATCATAGTGTGCATACATTTTTAACAGGTCAGTGCAAAAACAAGTTCAAATTCATCTCTTCATTATCTGACATTTTTAAATAAATACTCTTCATACATGACTTCATCACAAATATGTTTTCTACATGTCTAACTTTTGTATTTCTTTGTGAAGCATTTTGTGATTCTGTCTTGAAATGTGTTCATAAATATAAATCTTAATTCCTGTCTAATCAGTAACTATACCAATCCATTTCATCTTGATAAAACCGTAATAGTTAAGTGACATTTTATTGATTGATAAAAACAAACAGCTCCATTATTTCAGCAACATTCAGACTTGAGGCCGACTGATGAAGCTGCTGTGTAATCATTTTATAGCAGTCGTAGCTTCAAAGCAGCTCGCTCTGCTGTTTGTTCATGTGTGTAAACAACAGTGTCATCAGCGTGAAGTTTTACATCCACACTGACACAATTATAAAAGGGGCTCAGCACTGAACCTGGTGGAACACCCACATCTACTGACTTGTATATAATAGCTGTGTGTATATATTGCTGATCTTTGTTTACCTTTGTTGTCCTTGTTTAGCTGCATGCTTATATTCATATATTCCTGTACATGTGGTCTTGGCGCTGTGTGAAAGTATATTTAGAACTACGTACAACCAGAGTCAAATGACTTGTAGGTGTCAACATACACGGCCAATGAAGCTGATTCTGTTTCTGATTATTTGCTATGAAGCCAAACTGGAATCCATAAAAACAAAGAGGTTTATAAAACACAGACACTTTGATTTTTCAGTTTATTGAGAATGTGTCACTGAAAGAATTTGACAAACCTGCCACACTCTGCAGAATGTATTAAAAAGAAACACAAGAACAGAAGAAATACTACAAACAATAAAATAACTGACAGACAGCTCATGATTCAGATTCAATTTCTGTCATTATACAAGTCAAATTTAAAAGTGGAAACAAACTGTATTAAAATAAGATGTCATAAGTAATATTTGTGAACACTGATCAAAGTGATAAATGAGATGAATTGATGAGATTTGATGGTGAGAAAAGGCGAGCAGAAAACAGTCAGTCAGCATGTGTGCAGTTGGTGGACGGTCCCTTGTTTCTGAGGATCATCAGCAGAGAGAGTCCACAGCAGTACGCCAGACTCTTCACTATCAGCACTGTGTACAGCACACAGAGCAGCTTCACCCTGCACTGAGACTTGAAGGACACTGACACTGACACTGACACTGACACTGACACTGACACACACACACACACACACACACACACACACACACACACACACACACACACACACGTTGATCAGTATAACTTGGACTTTTCCAGACGGGACAACCAGCTTTACATGAAGACAGGGGTCAGCTACAATTTGAATGAAAGCTCAAAGGCCCTTATCAAATCCAACAAGTCAGGGCCCCAGCAAGCTTTTTAGGTGTGGAGCCAGGACAGTGACTTTAAATGTTGAAGTGAAAAAGGAAAGATTGGCATTGAAGGAGAGGCAGCAGGTGATCTTACAGTCAGCTTGCTGCAGAGCTGGCAGGTCTGTTGGCTCTCTCTCTGGAGGACAGGAGGCTGCTGGAGCTGGAACCTCTGAAAAAGAAAAGGAGTGAAATGTTTGGTGTCAGTGAGAAATGTCAGTCCTCTGCTCCTCTGCTCTCTTTGACAGCGTCTCCACATGAAGCTGAATCACTGCTGAACACAGTCACCAAGCCTTCATTACCTTGTTCTGTTTGGGCCTCCACTGTGCCCCCATGGTGCTGGACGGAGCAGCGGTATTTATATGTGCTGTTCTCTTGCTGCCTGAACAGCAAGATGGCGGCGGTGTGTCCCAACTCTCTGAGCACCAGCTGCTCTCCCTCAGCAGGGAGCAGAGGTCCATTCTCTGCTTGTCTTTTCCAGGAGAAGCGGACCCGAGGAGGAAACATGCCTGAGGCCAGACACAGCAGGGAGCTCTTCCCCTCCAGGTGGGCTCTGGATGCTGCTGGGTACACGCTCACCACGGGCTTCACTACCTGTTCATCTGAAGTTTGACAGCAGCAACAAGCAGCACAGACACACATTCACACAGTCAGCAGCAGCTTACAGCACTGCACTGCATTCAGTCTGATCCTGGAAACTACATGTACTCTGATCACTAAACTCATCAATACAGCACAAAGTTCACTACATATACTGGATTCACCTTCATATCAAACACACTGAGCAGCTACTGTCAGCATGTCTTCTATGGACACTGAAGAAACTATTCTTTATTTTAATGGACAAACTTCAGTCACTCTAATTTAACAAGAATTATTATTACATAAAAAAGTGTCACTTTTACCTCCAATAAAAAGGGAATAGTTTTCCTGTATTTTAAATAACTGACGGGTACATGAATACACATATTATACTTTACTACATATTTACCTTCACGTAAAACAAGAAACAATACATTTACCACCGTATACTTTACTCTGACCAATTTAAAAAATTGATATATAAATAATATATTTTTCCACAATTCATATTAATTTTCAACAATTTTAACAACACACAATCACTTGTGAAATACGAATAAAAACTGCTATGAAATGAAAATTAAGATGAAAACATACTGATCCTAAACGGAGTAACTTACAATATAATAAAGTATAAAAAATATAATATATGATTCCATATGGTATGATAATATAATATAATATAATATCATATAATATAACATAATATAGTAAAGACATTTTCCTCCACAGAATTGACAGTTTTATTTGTCTATATTAAATATTTGATAAACAATTAACAATTATTTATCTTCACATAAAATACAAATTTCCCTTTATTGATTACAATATAAACACAACAGGTTTCACATTTACCAACGTAACAACTTTTAAATGTCAGTTTTTAGCTTCTTGTTAATATACAATTAACACAGCATGTCAGCGTGCACAACAGTCGTCTTTAAAAATAATACTCATTATGATATTATATAATATATTTTTTTCCTTTTGAAATTAAATCAGCTGTATTTACTTATGCATACAATCTGCCAACATTTACCCTCCAAAGAATATTTGCTGTCATATATTTAAGATGACACTGGACATAATATATAGTTTTGATTTTGTGTGTATTTGTCTGTGTGTTTATGATCATATATCATCACTGATCAAATATCATTTAAATATTAAAACCACACTGTTGTGTCAAAAAGAATTAGTCAGTTTAAAACCTTTTTTGCCGTGTTGGGCATCGACGTTGTGGATTTTTTTTTTTTTTTTTTCATTATAGTAATTTGTTTTTTTGTTGTTGTTTTTTTCATTTCAAATTAAAAACAACAGGTCGGTAGAGTTCATTTCAAAGTGTAACTTTAAAATATAAATACAAAGTCATATGAATTATAACAGCTAATCAATTGGCTGACAATATGACATAAAAATCATAAAAATAAATACAATATATTGATATACATATATAAAATATAAATACATATATACTATGCGATGTAACCATAAATTGTAAATTACTGTAGCTTAATAAATGTCATGTCTTGATACTTTCTTTAAATGCCCTATTCATTTATTTAATATCGAACAATTTGGGTCTAATATATGATGAATAAAAATAATTAATTTTTCCCAAAAACATTTTTGTTATCTTTATAACCACCTGTAACTCTTAAATCAGGGTGATTGGAAATATAAAATGCTACTAGTTGTCGGAGGATTTGAACATTTCACACACTGAAATCCTTAATTGTTCTTACGTGCCTGGTTTATCTCAACAATCTTTTTAAATTATGTATTTAATATTAACTAATAAAGGAATAAATAATGACATATAATCCATATTCTAATAA
This sequence comes from Epinephelus lanceolatus, assembly GCF_041903045.1. Classification (NCBI taxonomy): domain Eukaryota; kingdom Metazoa; phylum Chordata; class Actinopteri; order Perciformes; family Serranidae; genus Epinephelus; species Epinephelus lanceolatus. The sequence goes on from NC_135751.1 coordinate 30,376,295, forward strand.
TGTTAACATAACGGATATCATCAAGTTAATACACAAACAACTTTGACACAAGATAAATGTATGTACTTGATTATGTCTTTCTTCAGTGTTTAGTTATTTAAGTGAAACACACACTGACCTGGTATTAATCTCACAAATACAATATATGTTTAGCTTTACGCTAACTTCTTATTAGAACAAATCCAGGTACGGCATGGTTCATAATTAATATCCAAGGTAATCATTCATCAGCAAATTATAATCGAGCTGAATAAATTCTAAGAACATCTCAAACCTGCATTTAGTGATGATGCCAAAGAAAATGTTTTCAAAGCTTTCTAAGAAACAGCTGCGTTACAAACATCTGTCTGCTCTGTTTCACATCAGTATAAACCTAAATAAGGCCATTAGATAAACTTCTCTACCATCAAGAAACACACTAAAAACACACAAAAGACAAAAAGACTTTGTAATAAAAATTAAAAGTTTAAATGTGACTTACGTGAAGATACTGTGACATCAGTCCCCTGGCCCCAGTAGTCCAAAGCATCACAGTGCTACATCTGCATTCAGTGCCTAAACAAAAACCTCATGTACCAGAAAAATGCCTGAAAACGTCATTATGTGACTGAAATAAACATAAATCCTGGTCAGTATTATACCCTGGTGTCATCCTATGACCATGTGTTTTGTGCTGATTCTTAATCAGTTCTTAAAGTAAAGATTTACTGGAAGATAACATTTACATCTGCGCACTAACTGTGACTTTAAACGATTGATTAACTAACTTTTAATGACTAATCTGCTCATTAAAAATGATAAACACAGTGTTACCTTGTATTCCAATGAGAAATATTTCATCCTGTCCTTTTTCTCTGTCACAAGAATGGGAGAGTGTTGCAGATTGTTGCTGTTAGGTTTTTGTATGGCTCTATATCTCTGTGCTGCCCCGTAATTACACTGTGATAAACCCTCATACAAAAACCTGACACTGTTTCCTGCACTTGAGGAACAGGGACCTGTACTGTCAGCAGTGGGTAAGAATATCACAAAACTTCTGTTCTAATTGACAAAACTATTTATACATGTTACACACTTCCTATTTAGCATTTTGCATTGTACATGTTTTAATCAGTTTATTGGGATTTCTTTTAAATTCAGTGTTGTTTTTTTCCTGTCATTGTCATTAATGTACCGTGACATGGCTTATGGTCATATTTGAATCTGAAAAATTTAACTTAAAAATGACTCCAAGGTCATCTTTTCAACATTAAAAAACAACTTTTAAGATATTGATGTAACATCAACCCACTGTATTGTGGTCAACAGCATCCTTTATCCAGACTGTAAAGCTGGATACAGTGCTCGGAAACTGTAGCAACATAGTCTGCTTTAGAAATTATATTTTATTTAATAAGTAAAATACTATTTTCTATTAAAAAATCTTAAAACAAAATAAGAAATAAAGGAGCTTTCAAACTCAGCTTGTTAAAGTGATAGTTCAGGTTTTTGGACATGAAGTTGTGTGAAACGCTGACCATCTGTAGCTCTGATGTGACGGTGTCACTACTGTCAACGAGCCTCCTGCTCTGAGAAATCGCCCGTAGCTTACCGGAGAAAAAGTAGTTCTGAAGATGTACGGGGGACACGTAACCAAAAGGTTTTAAGCTACAAAAAAGTATGCATGTGTTTTGTTAGACTATTTCAACAATTTTAAAACATTCCCGCATTACGTCAGACCATGCTATCAATTGGGACTATTTTCTGGCCAGTATCACTCCTAGGGGTGGGAATCTTTGGGCACCTTACGATTTGATTACGATTACGATTCAGGGGCTACGATTCGATTATAAAACGATTATTGATGCATCTTTAATTTATGTATATCGATGTACTTTTTCACAACACACATTTCTTTTTGTCTCACTGAATAAGCATTCAACACTTGCAATTTTTAAATACAGTGCATTTGTAATAAGAAAGAGTTGAATTCATTTCCATTATATTTTATTAAACATAGAAATGGAAATGCTTGCAAACTGGAAAGTTACAACTTCGTTGTACGGAACCAAAGGTAACAACAGGTATCTTAATCACAAGATAAAATGCACAGTTAGAGTAACAAATGATTCGGTGGCGACAGACGTCCACGCATCACATGTAACCGCGTTCCTACCTGCCTGCCTTCAACAGTGAGGCCATGACTTCTGTTTTGGTTTGGTTGTAGAGTGTCGGTGAAATAGCGTCGGGATGGGATGGTGTATCTGGGCTCCAGTGTATGCAGCAGTGCTCGAAATCCCTGATTTTCCACGACAGAATAAGGACACAAATCCTTGGCAATAAATGCCGCGATGGCCTTCGTAATTCGCTTCGCCTTTTCCGATGAGGGTGGCAGCTTTCTAATTGCTTCCTCGATTGTTCTCTGGTCGGTAGCGCCACTAGTTGCCGCAGCAACAACAGCCTGCCGTCTCCCTGACTCCTCCGTCAGGTGGAATCGAGTTACATGGCTTCTCATGTTTGTTGTGTTGCCAAAGTATTTTATTTTAGCACGACACAGTTTACATATAACGTGGCTCTTGTCCAATTCGCTTCCGCCGTCAATGTTGTAGAAGCCGAAGTATTTCCACACATCTGCTTTTAAATTAGAAGAAGCTGTTCAGCTCTCACGGCGAGATGGGTGGCGGTCAGCCATGTTTGTTTTCCTCTGTGCGCGTGTCGGCGTGTCTGCTCCAGGTGCGCATCCCAAAGTGTCCTGGAGATGACACGTACCGCGCTTCTAAGTTCCGCATTATTTAGAACCTTCTGTATTACTCTAATTAACAGATTTAAATAATCGAAATTTGGATGTTTGTGAATCGATTCAGATTCATCCACGTCCGAATCGCGATGCATCTAAGAATCGGAAATTTCCCCCACCCCTAATCACTCCGCCGTGCAGGCCCGCAAGACAGCATGCCAACAGAAATCAATCAGACAGTTCATCACCACACTGTGCAGGTGCGCAGGATAGCAACGGCTAACGAAAACTTCACCGGCTGTTTACAACAGAGAACCAGTAGGCTATTATTAGTGAGGAAAAAGATGTACTAGCCCTATATATACACCTACTACTACAGCGCGAGCACCGGCTCAGGCTCACGACACACCCTCGTCAGCTGCTGTAGGTAAACAGAGGAATACCAAAATGGTGCGAAGTTGTGATTTCTCTAGCTGTGGGAATAAAAACATTGCCGGCTCCCAATTCCATCGGTTTCCTGTTACAGATGTAACCCCGTAGGCAACTTTGGCTAACCCACCACCAGAACAAAGCAGAGACTGGTCATAATCACATATGAATTCACATTTCTATGTGACTGATTACTCATGTCATGGATTTAGCAGTAAACCTAATATAATAAACTAAATGCCGACGGTAAAACGAGGCCGCATATAATGTACTCTCCACAACACAACAGGCTATTAGTTCAATCAAACATTTTGTTTTACAGACAATCAGTTACAGACATCGTTATATAGACTGGTATTAGGTAATATAGTATCTCTCTTTGGGCACAGCAGTGCGGAAATTGCGTTTTCTCTGTCCGTCGGGATCTGTGGGCAGCTGAGGTGAACCTGACATACGCGCAGCTGCCTCACCCTCGCCGGCTTGGTAGCGAGGAAACTGATGGAATTGGGAGCCGGCGATGTTTTTATTCCCACAGCTGGGGAAATCACAACTTCGCACCATTTTGGTATTCCTCTGTTTACCTGCAGCTGACGAGGGTGTGTCGTGAGCCTGAGCCGGTGTTCACGCTGTAGTAGTAGGTGTATATATAGGGCTAGTACATCTTCTTCCTCACTAATAATAGCCTACTGGTTCCCGTTGCTATCCTGCGCACCTGCACAGCGTGGTGATGAACTGTCTAATTGATTTCTGTTGGCATGCTGTCTTGCGGGCCTGCACGGCGGAGTGATACTGGCCAGAAAATAGTCCCAATTGATAGCAAGGTCTGACGTAATGTGGGGATGTTTTAAAATTGTTGAAATAGTCTAACAAAACACATGCATACTTTTTTGTAGCTTAAAAGCTTTTGGTTACGTGTCCCCCGTACATCTTCAGAACTACTTTTTCTCCAGTAAGCTACGGGCGATTTCTCAGAGCAGGAGGTTCGTTGAGAGTAGTGACACCGTCACATCAGAGCTACAGATGGTCAGCGTTTCACACAACTTCATGTCCAAAAACCTGAACTATCACTTTAAGGGACTTGAAGAACACTGAACAAAATGCTTTCAGATGAAAATAAATGTGAGATTATATAATTGGTAAAATTTTTAAATGCTGTTGTAAATTTGTAGAATAAAAATTGAAACATCAAAGCAATTGAGAATGTTTAAATTTGATTAGAGCTTCATTTCATTTGGTATTTTTGGCGGATATCAGTAGATGAGAGGATAATAAAACAAAATAAAGATTATTCTTCTGTAATTGGTTTTAAAGATGAGGAGAAGGTCATTAAACTCCACTCTTTGTTGCTGTTTTAGACAAGTTGTGAACGAAGCATACTGCAGGGGAACACCGGGGTTTTTGTTCAGGTCTACTGATGCTTTGTGTCACTGTGGCTCTCTGGCACAGTAATACACAGCAGTGTCTTCAGGCTGCACATTCTGTCCGTTTAGAGTCACTGTGTTGCTGGAAGAGTCTAAGCTGATACTGAACTTGTTCTTCAGTGAATCTTTGTAGTGAGTGCCTCCAGTATATTTCATTCCAATCCACTCCAGTCCTTTCCCTGCAGGCTGTCTGATCCAAGCTGTGTAGTAGCTGCCCACAGAATAAGAGACCTGACAGGTGATGGTCAGACGTTGACCTGGCTGCACAGTCACAGAGGCTGGCTGTGTCAACTGTTCACACTTCACACCTGTTAAATTCATTCAAATAAACACAAGAAGTTTGTGCTCTAAAAAAGGATCAGCACTCAGTGAATAACCTCCTAAGCCCTACGATAAGCTATTATGACAAGGCTTTACTATGCAGACCAGTGAGCAGTGATAACTAACATGTCTTTGGGGTCATCGGGTGGGAACCTCCTTTCACCGGTGTTTCGTCTAGTTGGTCCCACGACACCTCCAGGAGGCTAGACAGTGATCTCTGGCGTCCCAGAGACACTCCCCTAATGCCAGGTTTCACTGCTCTCCACACCAACCAATAACCTCCTTTATCTTACTTACACATGGCTTTCTCAGCCCAAACAACACTGCCACCTTCAACCAAACCCAGGCTCCGTACATGCGAGCTCCAGGCAGAAGCACGGCTGATACTACCTTTCCTAGCACATTCACCATCCTCTGTTTCACACGCTACACAGCATAACTACAATATAAGCTAAAGTTAAAGGTGATAAATAAACTTACAGGATCAGCAAACACACTCACCTTGCCGCATGGCCTCAAACAAAATGGATTCAAATAGGCCACTCCCACACTTAAATACTTCCTCTTCCTGGATTTCCTCCTGAGAGGAAGTGGATCTCTCCACCTGATCTCAAGGAGTTATGTGCCCTGCTTAGTAGTTCCCCCTGCTGGCCCCCAGCTGACATTACTTCTTCTGTAATAGATAAACTGGCTACATTTAATTGCTTCATCTGACATTTCCCTCACTGTCTTCCTCAAACTCTGTCCCCACACTCCGAGTTCCCCCAGGAGCGAGACAGCTGATCTTGCTATGAATCCCCTACACCCCACTTCCACTGGACAAATCCTAGTCTTCCATCCTCGCTGCTCAGCTTCTGCTCCTAAGTCTGCATATCTAAGCTTTTTTCTTTCATAGGCTTCTTCCACTGAGTCTTCCCAAGGAACTGTCAGCTCAATGAAATAAACTATCCGTTGACTCACTGACCACAACACTATGTCAGGCCTCTGCCTGGTACAAACTATTTCCTGGGGAACAACAAGCTTTCCCCCTAAATCTACTTGCATTTCCCAGTCTCAAGCACCTTCTAGTCGGCCACACCCTTGCCTCCTCACTAACTTATCCCTTCTGTATTTCTCTCCCTCACGGACAAACTGAATTGCTAAACTCCTATCCTAAACACCTTCTGAATTCACCTGTCTTCGTTTCCCTTTGATGCCTGCAGCTAAACATTTCAACACCTGGTTATGTCGCCATGTATATCAGCCTTGTGACAAGCTAACTTTACAGCCTGACAAAATATGCTTTAAGGTTGCGGTACGTGAGCACAATGGGCATGATGGGTCCTCATTTACCCACAGTTTTAGGTTCTGGGGGGTTGGTAACACATCGTATGTAGCCCCTACCAGGAATCTAATACGATTCTCCTCCATACTCCACAGGTCCCTCCAACTAAGCTTCCTCTTCTCTACACTTTCCCAATTCAACCACTGTCCCTGTTTAGCCTGGGCCACTACTTTTGCACCCCTTAACATCTCTTCCTGTCTGCGTATCTGTTCCACAACCAGCTTTCTTTTATCTTTGAGACCTGCTGTATTCCATACCAGTTTGCCTGAGCCAAGCCCCAGGCCTCCCCGGCCAAACTGAACATTACCTACAATCTCTGCATGTCTAAGAGCTGCCTCTGCCTCCTGAACTGCCGATCTTGGGTTCCACTTCCTCCCCTTGGTTGGATTTGGAACCACACTCCTAACTACCACGTCCTTACTCCCAGACAACAAGAGCTCTGTCCTGACCTTGGTACATTTAAATTCCTCTGTTAAACTAGATACTGGCAGCTGAAGTATCCCTTTTACATACAATGCAACACTACTTAGGCACCTAGGAGCGCCCAACCACTTCCTAATATAGGGGCTAACCAACCTTTCAATTCTGTCCACAACAGATCTTGGAATTTCATAAATTGACAATGGCCACATTAACCTAGGATATAGCCCAAATTGCAAACACCACAACTTCAACTTTCCTGGAAGTTCTGATTTATCTATTCTATCCAATCCTTCAGCCACATCTTTTCTAAATTTCACCACCTGTTCCTTATCATTCAACTCTACATTGTACCACCTACCTAAGCTCTTTACTGACTTTTCCCTAATTGTTGGGATGTCCTCATCATCTATGACAAACTTCCTATCACTTAACTTCCCTCTACATATCGAGATGCTTCTAGATTTACTAGGCTTGATTTTCATGCTGGCCCACTTGAGGTTCTTATTTACCTTCTCTAGTAGCCTCTTTGTACATGGCATTGTTGTGGTCACCAGTGTCATGTCATCCATGTAAGCCCTAACTGGTGGAAGATGCAACCCATTCTGCCGTCTCTCCCCACCTACCACCCACTTAGAAGCCCTGATGATTACTTCCATTGCCATAGTAAATGCTAATGGAGAAATTGTACACCCTGCCATGATGCCTATTTCTAGCCTCTGCCAACCTGTTGTGAAACCTGCTGTACTTAGGCACAACCTAATATCCTGAAAATATGCTTTCACTAAGTTAACAACTACCTGTGGCACTCTGAAGTAGTCAAACGCACTCCAAATGAGGCTGTGCGGTACTGAACCAAACGCATTTGCAAGATCTAAAAATATTACATGTAGGTCCCTTTTGTTAATCTTCGCTGCCTGAATCTGGTGCCAGATCATGCTAGTATGTTCTAAACACCCTGAAAAACCTGGTATTCCTGCCTTCTGCACCATGGTATCTATTAAGCTATTCCTTTCTAAGTAGCTAGCTAGTCTCTGCGCTACTACACTAAAGAAAATCTTCCCCTCCACATTCAAGAGAGAAATCATCCGGAACTGGCTAAGGTCCACAGACTCCTTCTCCTTAGGAATGAGGACACCTCCTGCCCTACGCCATGCTCTTGGTATAATTTGTTTTTCCCAAACTATTCTTAGCTGTTTCCACAAAAATTTAAGGATATCAGGCGCACTTTTATAAACCCGGTAGGGGACTCCATTAGGCCCTGGGGCCGAAGAAGCCTTTGCACGTCTGACCACCTCCTGAACTTCCTTCCACCTAGGTGGCCTGACATCCATCTCATGCTCTATCCCTCCTAATGGAGGGATATCGGGTGGGAAACCTACTATCCTATTCTTCTCCAAATCTGAATACGTGTTTCTCAAATATTCTTCAACCTCTAACCTTTCTGCTTTAAGCTGCCCTCCCTTTTCCTGGCTGAACAATCCTTTAACAAACTTAAAAGGGTCCCTGAAAAAACCTGTCCTAGCATATTCCTTCTTCCTCCTCTTTTTCCTGAGATGCTCCGCCCTTCTAAGAACTGCTAGCCTGCTTCTCAACTCCTCTTGCAACACCTTAATTCCCTCCCTTTCTTCTTCTGTAGCCTTTTTCCACTGCTTTCTTAACTGTCTCCTTTCCTTGACTAACTTCTCTATTTCTCTCTGCCGCCTAGACTTACCTGACTGTACCCTCTCACTCCTCTTTCTCTCATGCACCCCAAACCTCTCTACACCATATGAATACATTATATCTCCCATCTTTTCTAACATTTGTATTGCATTTCCTCTAAGCCTACTCAAGATTACTGACAAGTCTCTATTAACTATCTCCCATTCTTTACTGTCATTTGCTCTAGGCCATCTAACTCTAACCTTTTGCTCCATAGTTCTTTCTCTGGCTAGCATACTGGCCTCAGTGTCACCTGCATCCTCTCTTACTACCCCCTCCTCCTCAGTGGCAGCGTTACTGATATCCTGCGAACTGTGGTTTTCTACCTGCCGCTGGACTTCATCCGACTGACTCGACTGACTTCTTAGGAAGTACTGATCAATGCGGCTACTCTGCCCTTTCTTTGCCACACACTTCTTCTTTCCCTGATGAGTTCTGAGGCCTTTCACTGATGTTACTTTCTGCCAGCCGCAAGGACAAACCTGAAGCATCTTGTTCTCAACTATGCTACTTTTGCCCTCTACAGATGCGCTCACCTTGCCCTGAGTGCTGCTAATTCTAGCACTGGTGGATAGGTCCGTGCCCCTATCCTTCACTGAGTCACCGGTCCAAGTCATAGTCGTGTCCTTTCCAGTGTCTGTTACCGTGTAATCCACCTGTGAGTCATCTTCCACCCCTGCTCTCGCTGACTCTTGGGGTATTTTTCCTATGTTGGCTGTAGCTAATTTTGGTTGTAATAAGGCTGCTAGGCCTCACCACTGCTACCATGGGTTGCTAACCCATGCCAGCAACGCTGGGGTCTGTTCCCTCCTGTCAGCTGTCTTTCCAAGCGGTCACATGGTCTTTCCCTTGTTGTCAGCTGCCCTATTCACAGCAGTCACTAGCTGGGCTAGTTCTGAATTCAAATAAACACAAGAAGTTGCTGTAGAAGCTGTAGAAAATACTATGTTAAATATCACACTAAGAAACAGAAGTAACAAAGCACAACATCAGCTGTTGTTTTCATAGTGTGAATCTACTGTATGTGTGTGTGGAGCATAAACTCTATGAATAAAGTGTGGAGACACTGTCATACGCTCCTTAGTGTCATTTGACTTCTTATCTTCTACTGCCACCTGTTGGTGTTTGTAAAAATGTCTGTGGAGGATTTTTAACTCTGCTTCCTTTGACGAACGTGAGTCTCTGGCACAGTAACACACAGCAGAGTCCTCTGGCTTTAAGTTGGACAGTCTCACATACACCATGCTGTTGCTATCATCTCTACTGATTTCTACACAGCCTCTTACACTACTGGCAGAAGTGTTTCTTGTGGCAGCAGAGAGGCCTCTCCTCGTCCATTCCACAGCTTTTCCTGCAGCTTGTCTGATCCAGCTCACAGCATGCAGCTAAATGTGAAGACGTTTGAATAACTGTTAAAATTCAGAAATTCTTAAATACTTATAAAACAATACATCTGATTATAATTTCAAGATTAATTAATCTATTTTTTTGTTGTTGAAATATTTATTTAATAATGCAGCAGACACAAATGAAGTGGAAGCAAGATCATCCAAATAAATATTTTAGTTTGCTGCAGCTGGTTGAAGGCTGTATTATTTTGAACTTTTAAAGGTTTCAGTATTCAGGTTGTGGCAATTTAAAGCCACAGACATACAGAGACACTTGGAGCCTCCAGAGGATTTTAGCTATATGGGAACTGAAACCTGTGTGACGATATGCAATCACAAAAATAGCTGTATTGCACAGGAAGATGTCTGCTGGATTATCTGTTAAAAATGTATCTATCAAAGTGCTCTTTTATATCATGAAGAAGAGTGAAATAAACAGTAGACATAAGGACAGTTAACAAGTGTACAGCTGAATTTTAGTTCAAACATCCATTTATTCTCTCACTCCATAGTCATTGGACATTGTTGTTTTGACCCCACTCCAAACTCCTGCAAACTATAACAAGTAAAAGACTTGTAAATCTCAGGTTAGACAATTAGCAAAACCATTAAACTGCTGCACAAATGCTGTTTATGGTTCATTTGTTCAGCTGCTGTCTTCTCTGAGGAGCTGTTTTAATGATGTTCTGTTGTAGAATAAGCAAGATATGACGATTTAGTAATATAATTTCCACAGTCAGATCTGTGTTAAGAGATATATTTCTTCAAAAAAATTAGTGGCTCTCTTAAAGTGTTGATTGTAATCTGCAGGTTACTTTAAGAACTTTGAATCTGGACATAATTTTGGTAAGAATGAGCACTGTAGGTTTTTGTACAGCTGCTCAACCAACTCCAGTCACTGTGTGTCTCGAGCACAATAATAAACAGCAGAATCTTCAGTCTTCAGACTGTTCATCTGCAGATACACTTGATCGACGCTGTTGTCTCTGGAGATGGTGAACCGGCCTCGAACTGACTGAGAGTAGAATTTGCTGCCACTGTTATGAGTGACAGTAGCAACCCACTCCAGTCCTTTTCCAGGAGCCTGTCTGATCCAGGCCATATAGGAGCCATCAAAGTCAAATCCAGAGGCTGTACAGGTCAGTCTGTGAGATTCTCCAGGCCTTTTAATCACTGGTTCAGATTCTGTCAGAGTCTGACCATCAACACCTGTCAAGATATAAGACAACATAACATGAATTTAGTTGTTACATAAATGAGAACTGTATCAACTCAAGATGAGGTAAAACCTTCACCTGCCCAGCAGATAGTTAAAAGCAGCAGTCCTGTCCTATAGTCCATCATGTTAAACTGTGTGTCCACTGTTCTCTGTCCTCCTCTCTGCAGTCAGATAAGTAGAGGTGGAAGATATCTGAGTTTTGCATTGACTCCTCCTTTTTAATGAACAATAACCTCTATTCAATCTCTCCTCAAAACTTATTTTCATGCTGTGGCTTTCTCCTGCATGACAATATTTTGTTATATTATTTTACATAAAGAATCATCTCACTGTATCTCTTACAGTTATGATTGTTTTTACATTATGATCCTGATGTTACTGTCGTTCTTGATTTACTGTCACTTTGTAAGATCTGAACATATGTATTTATATGGCAGCTGGTTTTCTCCAATGAAATTTCAAATAATGTGACTATGGTTACTGTTTATAAATAAAAGTTATTAATATTATCAATTAAAATTGTTTTCGGTTCATGTAATATGAAAATGACATTGTATGCTGTCTCAGAAAGGCAAACAATATCTCATATCTCCTGATTTTTTCTTTTTAATCAAATAAAGATTTTGTGTTCCATAATAAGAACAGAATTTCTGTGCATTTCTTTTGAATTAATCTGTTGATTTAAAACCAATTATTCTGATCTTTAATAATACTGAACTAATAATCACCTCTTAAACAACTAAATTTCAGAGCACAGAATCCAACATGTGAAGACTGTTCAAATTTAGTGGAATCAAATGAATTTAGCTTACGTCACATCTCTCACTGTACATTATAAATGTATAAATTCAACAAAGAAGTTCTTGAAAAGGTGATTTTGGAACAACTAGAAAGGCTCTGCCTGAAGATCTCAAGCAGTGATCAGGTTTGAATTTGGAATCAGCACATCACAGATAACAGCAGGATCCTGATCATGAAAGGCTTTAAAACAAACAGTAACATCTTTAAATCAGTTGTAGATACGATGAGTAACTATTGAAGGGCAGCAGGGTCTGGTGTGACATGTTAACTTTTGATAGAGTTTATTAAAATCCCAGTGGCAGCATTTAAAAGCCAAGTTTGGAGGAGATAAAACCTTGGGACCTTCTCCAGGTCAACAAATGAGAGAAAAGACCTGATCATGGTGATCTGTCTCACTGGAGTTAATTAATGATCAGCACTAATGTGAAGTATATACAGGGAGCATTATATCAACACTAATATGCAGCAAGGTTTTGATGGCTGTCACATGACTTGTATCAAAATAGAGTGAGGTTTAATTCATGGACCAGTTCTCCCACTGAAACATGTTAGTGTTGAGTCACATGGTTGCTGGGTATTTGTGCAGGTCTGTTGGTGGTTTGTATCACTGTGGAGCACGCACACAGTAATACACAGCTGTGTCCTCAGGCTGCAGATTCTGTCCTGTTAAAGTCACTGAACTTGTAGACGTGTGTGTGTGGTAAAGAAACTTGTTATTCAGAGGAGTGTTTCGGTAAAAGTCTCCTCCACCCCACCGATGTATAATCCAGTCCATTGGTTTTCCTTCACGCTGTCTGATCCAACCTGTTGCATAGCTGCCGTCAGTCAAAGAATAACCAGAGACCTGACAGGTGATGGTCAAAGACTGTCCAGGCTGCACAACCATTGAGTCTGGCTGGATGAGATCAATACTGTTCACACCTGTGGAAAGACAAATCAACATTATCTCCATCATTCATCTGACTATTCAGTGTTTCTAATGTGTTTATTAGTGTGAATCCACTGAAAGCTCCTCACAGGATCCAGCTGCCAGCAGCAGTATCAGAGCTACAGAGAACATGGTTGATGTTGAAGCTGAACTGATGTGAGCTCTTCTGTCCTCTCACTGACACACACACACTTCACTTCTTTATGAGGCAACACACAAGGAGGCTGATTTACATACTGATGACAGTAAAGGTTTATTTGAATGAATCAAAATGAAGACGAAATGTTCAGGTGTTGTTCTTCATCTCACACAAAGAGAATACACCTTTTAGATTGTTGAGTAAAATATCTTTTTCTAGAATTTAACTCATTAAAATCACCATGAATTTGGCTCAAGACTAATTCAATTATGATACAGGTAATAACTGCAGGTGTTTTAGATAAAGATGTCATGAAAGAGACACTGATGTTTGAGGATTTACTTTTATTGTCCTGTCACAAGCTATTTAAACCAAGTTGTCAGCTGAAGTTGTTTCATCCCTTGAAAGATTCATTTACATATCATGATGTATCAGTGATGGTGATTCAAGAGAATTTAATATGATGAAAACAGTTGCTGTTAAATTAGATTAAGAATTGTTTTTAATAAAATCTAAAGACTGTTTCTCTCTGTACTGTAACAGTGAGCTGGTGTTGAAATCATTAGTGGTCTGAGGGCTCCTCCTCTGGTGGCTTCATGTTACAAGTGTTCAGGCACTGAGGGGTTTTTGTTCAGGTCTACTGATGCTTTGTGTCACTGTGGCTCTCTGGCACAGTAATACACAGCAGTGTCTTCAGGCTGCACATTCTGTCCGTTTAGAGTCACTGTCTTGCTGGAAGAGTCTAAGCTGATACTGAACTTGTTCTTCAGTGAGTCTTTGTAGTATGAAGCTCCAGTATATTTGCTCCCAATCCACTCCAGTCCTTTCCCTGCAGGCTGTCTGATCCAAGCTGTGTAGGTGCCACTAACAGAATAAGAGACCTGACAGGTGATGGTCAGACGTTCACCTGGCTGCACAGTCACAGAGGCTGGCTGTGTCAACTGTTCACACTTCACACCTGTTAAAAACAAAAATTGTAACAAATTAAAAAGTTACAGAGCAAAAGAAGAACTGTTGACTTTGACAAATCCAGAGAGACTCACATCCAGCTGCCAACAGCAGCAGCAGAGCTACAGAGAACATGGTTTCTGTTGAAACGGACGTGCTGTGAACTCCACTGACAGCCTGATGTGATGTTTTTATAGCTGAGTAACAAGGAAGCTCACTGAGTTTGCATAGAATCAAACATATGAAGCATCAATGTTGGTCTAACTGGAGCCAATAGAAGAGTCTGTTCAGTGTTATTATATCTGCAGAGTGACAACAAATCACCTCTGCTTTACATTTGATCCATTTTGCATGCAACCATTGCTAACTTTGTTTTACTGTCAATATCTTGTATCATGTACTTACTGCATTTATTAATTCATTTACTGCTTCACTTACTGTACTGACATGATTACTGTATTTGCTGTACACAGACATAAAGTGACAGCAGCCAGAATCATGTCAATTAAATAGTATAAAAACTTCAGTCTGATGCGGCTGGTTTGAATAAATTCCTTTTAACAGTTTCAGTGTTTGTAGTTGTTGGAAAACAGCTGCTCAGGAACTGAAATGTTTCACATAAAATAAATATTTCAATGGCGGTGAAAACTTTGGTAGTTTTTACATTTCTGAGTTACTTTTTGTGTTAATCAACACTGATTACCTTTATCTGTGTGGTTGTGTCACATATATATGCACATTCCTTTATTGCAACAAACTGTCAGTATTGTCTCACATCTTTTCTGGATATTTCTCTGCAGACACAATAATAATTCTTTGATTATTCTATTAACACAATTTGAATATAAAAAACCTCCCTATATCTTTTATGTTGAGAAATAATATCCCTCAGTTTTCAGGACTTCATAATGCAGGGACAAAGATGAATTCATGGTTTCATACAGGAAATGTTTCTCATGGAAACTATAGGATATCAAAAGACATATAATACAGAATATAAGAATTAAAAACATGATGTAATGTATTTTAATGTAAATAATACTGATACTAATGATATAAACAAATTCATCATAAATTCTCAATGCTTGTGCAGCCTGGAAGATACTGTAGGTTTTTGTACAGCTGCTCAACCAACTCCAGTCACTGTGGCTGTCGAGCACAATAATAAACAGCAGAATCTTCAGTCTTCAGACTGTTCATCTGCAGATACACCTGCTGTCTGCTGTTGTCTCTGGAGATGGTGAACCGGCCTTGAACTGACTGAGAGTAGAATTTGCTGCTACTGCTACTACTGATATAAGTGATCCACTCCAGTCCTTTTCCAGGAGCCTGTCTGATCCAGTTCATGCTGTAGCCACCAAAGTTAAATCCAGAGGCTGTACAGGTCAGTCTGTGAGATTCTCCAGGCCTTTTAGTCACTGGTTCAGATTCTGTCAGAGTCTGACCATCAACACCTGTCAAACAAAAGTTTATGCATGTCATGCATTACATTGGAAGCACAAATAAAATGTGTCTCATCAAGATCAAGTAAAATCTTCACCTGCCCAGCAGATAGTTAAAAGCAGCAGTCCTGTCCTATAGTCCATCATGTTAAACTGTGTGTCCACTGTTCTCTGTCCTCCTCTCTGCAGTCACATAAGTAGAGGTGGAAGATATCTGAGTTTTGCATTGACTCCTCCTTTTTCATAATCAGAGTCTTCTGTTCAATCTCTCCTTAAAATTCATTTTCATATTCTGGCTTTTTTCCCTAACTAACAGTATTTGTTTGATTATTTTAAAGAATCATTTCTGTCATCATCTCTCATGACAACCTGATGTTATTATTATCCTTGTTTTACTGTAAGTCTCTTTTTTTAACATTTGAACTTTTTTCTTGCTGTGAGACGTCCAATGCAATGTAAAAATAATGGAAAATTGCTGCTGTTTATAAATATATAAGAAACAAATGTTTGAGTGCATGTAGTCTGAAAATCAACTTGAAGGCTTGGTTTGAAAAAGGCAAACATGTCACCTGACATGACAACATGAAAATTGACATTTTGTTTTTCCATTTAATTTTTGCTGTGCTACTGCTTGTGCCTTGTAATTTTGAATGTTTTTCTTGTTAATGAATCTTATGCACAATATTTAAAGATGAGAAATCAATTTTAAACCACTAAAACACAGTGTATAAATGCTGCCACCACTAAAGACTACATCCTAAAGACAGCTCAGCTACACGTCATATCTTAATTTCATTACACATCTGATTGTAGCATTTTTCACACACTTTCATGAACAACCTTCATTTGCATTTTGTTGAAGAATCTTTAAATTTAAACTGAATCAGCTGATGGTGTAAACAGTGTGTCTTCCAGAGGGAACATGAAGAGAAGTCATTTATTATGTAAGGAACATAATTGTTTCAGTGAAAGAGCTTATATAGACTTTTATTCCACCATCTACATGGTTAATTTAATGATAGGATTTACTGTATAAAATGTCTTAAAAGTCATGAAGTTAGTGCAGGTTAATGTAAAAAATAAAGTAATGTATGACACAGAGCTCAGCCAAGCAAGACGTTACTGTAGTTCAGCTCATGTTGTGATCACAGTCAGGTTGTCTTCTTATAAGTGCAGATGTTGCCATGAGTCATGGTAAACTGTCCCAAAACACTGAGACACACTTTATCATTTGTTAACTGGACGTCATTCAGTGGAAATTGTGTTTTCAAAGCCCTGACATGCTTCAGTGCTTCTCATACAGACATCAGTGTTGTTCAGTGTTTGTACAGCTTTGTAGTCTCATGTGTCACTGTGGCTCTCGTGCACAATAATAAACTGCAGAGTCTTCTTCTTTCACACTCTTCACCTCTAAGTACACAAGATTTCTGGAAGTGTCTTTGGTGATGGAAAACTGGCCTTGGAGACTCTGGGCAAATATGGTGCCAGTTCCACCATCAATGCGTCCGATCCATTCCAGTCCTTTCCCTGGTTTCTGATGGATCCAGTGCAGCCAAGCCAGAGACAGTCCTTCCACTTTACAGGACAGAGTGACTGATCCTCCAGCTCTGCTGACCACTGGCTCTGAGGAGGTGAGCGACTGGCCCTGAGCAGCTGAAAGACACACAGAGTTTAGATAACCAGGGAGCCAGCAGACATCCAAAGATCCTTCTCTCCTCCTCCACAGGACACCGACTTCACTCACCCGAAATCAGAGCCAAGAGGACGACACTCTGTACAACTGTCATGGTGGGAACTTGACTGAGTCTAAACCTGTAAAGGCTGTTATGGTGGATATATACTGTGTAGACAGAATGGGTGGGGATTGTGCATCAGTGTGTGGATTTACATTTTAGCAGTTGGAGTTTGTGAAGGAGTGCTGGACTCTGTGAGAGAGAGAGAGAGAGTTCAAAACAGACTGAGACACCAGCATTAAAGATGTTGTTCAGTGTTTCTCCTTTTCTTAATTTACACAACATGCTGCACTGTCAGTCTCATTAGTTACCTTAAGAAGTGATTGGTCACCTCAGTGAGGTGGATTACTGCTAACAGAGGAAGAATGTGACAAAGTAAGACATAGTTTTTCCTCCATCAGCCCAAGAAGTGAAAGTTTGTGTCATTGTAGTATCATTTATTCATTCAGCTTTCATCACAATGTCTCTCAGGCACAAGAACAAACAGCAGGTCCTTTAGTCTCCTGGCTGTTTATCTTGTAATCTATATGAGATGGTGAGCAAAAAGAAAGTAAGCTCACAGTAGATGTGAGTATGAAGCTGTAGTTCAGGGTTTGAATGTCAGACAGTTGATATTAATGAGAACAGCAGATCTGAGTTTCTCCTCATCGTGACAGAGGAGAGAGAAACTTGACACTGACTGCCATCTAGTGTTTTTATATCCAGAACTGCAGCATTATCTTTCACTACAATGTTGTGTCCTGCTTCATGTGTCATATAATAAATACATCTATGTGGCCTAAATATGTACACATAGCATTTCTTAAATTCATACTGTACATTGATTTCAGCAGATTGTTTCACTGTCTCTGGCTGTTATGTGAGGCAGTAGTGATTACAATGACACATTTTGTTTAATTTATGTGTTTAATTGTTGCTAGATAACATTGTTTCTTTACGATTTTATTAAAAAATACAACAGTGCAAGATAAAAATATGAATAAAATTCTTCCTTGTTGTCTTTCAGCACAGTAAGAATGAGCATTGTAGGTTTTTGTACAGCTAATACAGCTAATACAAATGTCATGAAAATATCACATGCTTAAGCTCTACCAGCCCCTTGAGAATGAGCACTGCAGGTTTTTGTACAGCTGCTCAACCAACTCCAGTCACTGTGTGTCTCGAGCACAATAATAAACAGCAGAATCTTCAGTCTTCAGACTGTTCATCTGCAGATACACCTGCTGTCTGCTGTTGTCTCTGGAGATGGTGAAGCGGCCTTGAACTGACTGAGAGTAGTAGATGTTGTCACTATCATCCTCAATAATCGCAATCCACTCCAGTCCTTTTCCAGGAGCCTGTCTGATCCAGGCCATCCAGTAGCTACTAATGTCTAATCCAGAGGCTGTACAGGTCAGTCTGTGAGATTCTCCAGGCCTTTTATTCGCTGCGTCAGATTCTGTCAGAGTCTGACCATCAACACCTGTCAAGACAGCAAAGAAAACCATGAAATGTCAGAAAAACAAATGAGAACTGTGTCAAGTCAAGATGAGGTAAAACCTTCACCTGCCCAGCAGATAGTTAAAAGCAGCAGTCCTGTCCTATAGTCCATCATGTTAAACTGTGTGTCCACTGTTCTCTGTCCTCCTCTCTGCAGTCACATAAGTAGAGGTGGAAGATATCTGAGTTTTGCATTGACTCCTCCTTTTTAATGAACAATATCCTCTGTTTCATTTTAAGGCTTTCTTCTAACCAAAAAGATGTTGTATTGGTCTTTTACTTAAGATTAATTTCACAACTATGTTAAAGTTTTGATTTGGTTTATTTTTCTGACCTGATGTCATTATTATCCTTGTTCAACTGTAAGTGACTTTCTAATATTTAAACATGCCTATTTAACATGGCAGGCGGTTTTGTTCGCTGCAACTTACTAATAATGGAATATTGCTACTGGTGATAAAATAGTCAAATTATTTTCAAATTTCAGTTTCGGGTCATGTAGTATGAAAATCACCATGTAGGCTTCATTTGAGATGAGCAAACAATATCTCATGTCTCTTTAACTTGTGTTATTTTATTTTTTTTTAAGTTAAGATTTTTTCTGACTTTCAGATTCAGATTCAGATTCAGAATACTTTATTAATCCCAATGCTCCGTGCAAAGTAGAAATAGAAATCCAGCATGAATGGAACAAGAGATAAAGATGAAGATATAAATAAGATACTAAAATAGACAATGAAATAAATAAAATAAAATATTAAAGTAGACATTAAAATAAAATAAAATAAAAAATTAAAGCAGACATTAAAATAAAATAAAATAAAATAAAATATTAAAGTAGACAATAAAATAAAATAAATAATAAATAGTAAAGTAGACAATCTGAAATATATACAATATACAATGAAATGGTTGTAGCTATAGATGAAATAAGAATGAGTAGTTATATTGTTTGTTTTGTTTTATAAATAGCCAAATGAGTCCAATCATCAGAGGGAGGAGTTGCACAGTTTAATGGCCACAGGTAAGAATGACTTCCTGTGGCGCTCAGTGGTGCATTTAGGAGCAATCAGTCTCTGGCTGAAGGTGCTCCTCTGTTCGACCAGAGTGTTGTGGAGAGGGTGAGAGCCATGCTGAAGTATCGCCCGCACCTTTGACAGCATCCTCCTGTCTGACACTGCTGTCAAAGGGTCCAGCTCCACCCCCACAACGTCACTGGCCTTTCTGAACAGCTTATTGAGTCTGTTGGCATCGGCTACTCTCAGTCTGCTGCCCCAGCACACCACAGCAAACAGAATAGCACTGGCCACCACAGACTCATAAAACATCCTCAGCATAGTCCGGCAGATGTTAAAGGAGCGGAACCTCCTCAGAAAATAGAGGCGGCTCTGTCCCTTCTTGTAAAGGACTTCAGTGTTCTTAGTCCAGTCCAGTTTATTGTCAATGAACACACCCAGATACTTGTAGTGTTCTACGATGTCCACGTTATGCCCCAGGATGGAAACTGGGGTCACTGGTGTCCTCGTTCTCCTCAGATCCACCACCAGATCTTTTGTCTTTGTTGTGTTGAGCTGCAGGTTGTTCAGCTCACACCATGAGACAAAGTTATTCACCACAGCCCTGTATTCAGCCTCCTCACCCTTGCTGATACATCCAACTATAGCAGAGTCATCAGAAAACTTCTGAAGATGACAAGACTCTGTCTGGTAGCTGAAGTCCGTGGTGTAAAGGGTGAAGAGGAAAGGAGAGAGGACAGTCCCTTGTGGGGCCCCGGTATTGCTGACCACTGTGTCTGACACACAGTGCCGCAAGCACACATACATTAACATGACAACATTAAAAGTAGAATTTCATGTATTCTTTTCAAGGGAAACTGACATCCTACATGTTTTCATTTGTGTTTTGGCCTGCAGCTTCGACTGGGTGGATTGTTTTTATTTTTTTTGTGAAAAATCTAATGCACAGTTTTATTAGACCAAAAATAATCACTTCCACCTTTAATGATAATTTGGCTGAATTTATTCATTCTCAAAAAGTTCATTTTTTGACAGTTTAGAAACACTGAGCTTCATCATTGTATTTATAATCTAAAGTCTGTTCCTCTCTGTACTGTAACAGTGAGCTGGTGTTGAAATCATTAGTGGTCTGAGGGCTCCTCCTCTGGTGGCTTCATGTTACAAGTGTTCAGGCACTGAGGGGTTTTTGTTCAGGTCTACTGACCTCTACTGACCTGTGTGTCACTGTGGCTCTCTGGCACAGTAATACACAGCAGTGTCTTCAGGCTGCACATTCTGTCCGTTTAGAGTCACTGTGTTGCTGGAAGAGTCTAAGCTGATACTGAACTTGTTCTTCAGTGAATCTTTGTAATATGAGGTTTGTCCAACAGTTGCTTCTCCAATCCACTCCAGTCCTTTCTCTGCAGGCTGTCTGATCCAAGCTGTCCAGTAGCCAAGAGTATAAGAGACCTGACAGGTGATGGTCAGACGTTGACCTGGCTGCACAGTCACAGAGGCTGGCTGTGTCAACTGTTCACACTTCACACCTGTTAAAAAGAAAAAATATTTTGTAACAGATTAAGAAGTTATAGAGCAAAAGAAGAACTGTTGACTTTGACAAATCCAGAGAGACTCACATCCAGCTGCCAACAGCAGCAGCAGAGCTACAGAGAACATGGTTTATGTTGAAACTGACGTGCTGTGAACTCCACTGACAGCCTGATGTGATGTTTTTATAGCTGAGTAACAAGGAAGCTCACTAAGTTTGCATAGAATCAAACATATGAAGCATCAATGTTGGTCTGACTGGAGCCAATAGAAGAGTCTGTTCAGTGTTATTATATCTGCAGAGTGACAACAAATCACCTCTGATAATTTAATTCATTACACACTGTAACATTTTGTCTTAGTGTTAATTTTGTTTTATGGTACAAAATGCATGCCTGAATATATAGTACTGATGCTTCTGGTTTGCAGTATTAAACAGAAAAAACTTAAATGGTAAATGGCCACAAAACGGCTTTAGTGTTAATATGAAGTTAACATTAATCACTGTTTTCAACATATTTTGGATTGTGAACATTTCAGGTTTCTATTTATCTTCAGATCCAGCCAATTTCCGTGATCAAACGTTGTTCTGATGTGCTTTACTTGTGGGTTTTTTTTTTTTTGAGGGGGTGATATTCAGAGGAACTGATGAGTTTACAGTCAAATATACAGAAATCTAATGTGGATATATCAAAGTGCTTTTGCAGGTGATGAGAAAACTCTGATGTCATTAAGATCACATTGCTGTTTGTTGTCTGTGGAGGTTTTTGTGCAGCTGTTCCACTGTCTTCAGTCACTGTGCTTTGTCGAGCACAGAAGAAAAACAGCAGAATCTTCTGCTGTCAGGCTCTTGACCTCGAGGTACTGAGTGCTGCTGGGCACATCTTCAGTCATGATGAAACGACTTTGAAAGGAGCTGCCGTAGGTCGGAGTGTTTGTATTTGTGCTCATCCATCCAATCCACTCCAAACCTTCCCCTGGCCTCTGTCGTATCCAGTTAATACCGTAACTTGTCATGGTATAACCAGAAATGATACATGACATCTTCACTGTCTCTCCAGGTCTTTTCACCTCAGAGGAAGACTGGTCCAGTTTGATCTCACTCCAAACTCCTGTAAGTAAAGACATTGTGATCATCATCACATTTATATATCACAGATTACATATTTTTAAATGTTTTAGTGAGTTAAAGCAGAAATTCTTCTCACCATGAAAAATAACTATGAAGAATAAACTCCAGCAAATCATATTTTCCATTCTGTGATAAACACTGTAATCCAGTGCTTTGTGATGTGAATCTTTTGAAGGTTTATAAAGTGTCCCAACTGTTGTGTCATAAATGATCTGAGAGCTGTTAATGATGTGATTATAAGGAGGGAAGTGTTTGCATGGACCTCCCTCTGCAGGTGTGAAAAGACAACATGGAAAGCAGATGTACTTTCACATCAGTAGAGATTTCAACAAGAGCAGGGGGAAATGTCAAAACACCAAATACCTGGTAACTATTTGTATTGTAAATTACAGTAGTTAGATGCTAAAGAGACGGACAAGATGTCATTTTCTAACAGTATATTCAATTGAGGAACATTTTTAATGTACGATTGTTTCAGTGGAAATCAAAATATTTACTTTCTTGAATTGTCTTAAGTTTTTGGAGCAGATGACAGTTTTTATGCCCAAAATACCGATTTAATTAATATGATATACTATTTGCACCCAATTACTGCATACTTATGAATGGTGTTTATTTTGTTTTTTTCATAGAACAGGAAAGTAACCTTTTAGAGGAAAGGTGAGGAGAGGAAACTTCCGGGGGAGTTTAGAGCGAGGAGACACAGGTGTAAAAATATACCAGTTGTTCACTTACAAATTAGGAGAGTTGCTGATGGTGTCTTTGTACTGAAGGAAGAAGAGTTCCTATAGGTTTAAACAGGGAACATGGAACACTGATATATTTTAAAATAGAATATCTTTTCTTCAAGAGCAGGCAAACTGTGAATTACTAAACAACTGAAAACTTTCCAAACACAGTCATGATTAGTTTATTAGAGGGAGCCTTTCTTAAATTTACTTAGTTACATTACTTTCATTTACTAAAATTATTTTTCTTCTTCAACACAGATACACATTTTAAAGTAAGCTATTTCAGTGACAAACTGCCCATGACTCTCCTTAGTTATATCTCCTATTATCACCATGTTGAGTCACATGGTTGCTGGGTATTTGTGCAGGTCTGTTGGTGGTTTGTATCACTGTGTCGCTCAAACGCACACAGTAATACACAGCTGTGTCCTCAGGCTGCAGATTCTGTCCTGTTAATGTCACTCTGCTGGCAAAAGTGTCTCTGCTGTAGCTGAACTTGTTCTTCAGAGCAGCATTTTGAGTAAGGCCGCTTGTTCCCCACTGATCCAACCTGTTGCATAGTCATCATCAGTCAAAGAATAACCAGAGACCTGACAGGTGATGGTCAAAGACTGTCCAGGCTGCACAACCATTGAGTCTGGTTGGATGAGATCAATACTGTTCACACCTGTGGAAAGACAAATCAACATTATCTCCATCATTCATCTGACTATTCAGTGTTTCTAATGTGTTTATTAGTGTGAATCCACTGAAAGCTCCTCACAGGATCCAGCTGCCAGCAGCAGTATTAGAGCTACAGAGAACATGGTTGATGTTGAAGCTGAACTGATGTGAGCTCTTCTGTCCTCTCACTGACACACACACACTTCACTTCTTTATGAGGCAACACACAAGGAGGCTGATTTACATACAGTAGTGATGATAGTAAATCAGCTGACTGGAGGTGTTGTTCTTCATCTCGAAGGCCATATGATTCTTGTGATTCAGAAAACATGGATGGAATAATTTGATAATAAAAATGGAATCCACTGTAAAACGCAGCATGTCGTGGAGTTTTTTCAAAATGTGAATGCAGTTTCTAAAAATCACTGGTTTCCCCACCATTTTAAGCATTTTTTTTCACAGTGTGTAGCTGAATAAACAAAAAAAATCCCATTTTGTTCGCAGCATAGAAATGAAATATTTCTATGTTTCATAGTCTCAGTGAGTGAAAGGAGAACATTTGCATAATGTTTTGTACACAGACAGTTTATAGAGATACATATACAGTCAAAAAACCTGCCAGATTGTCCTCGACTCTGTTGCCCCCTACAGGGACAAAAGGTCTAACAAAATTTTACAACCCTGGCTAAATGAATCCACCCATGATTTGAAGAGAGACTGCAGAAGAAAAGAAAGTGGAAGAAAACAGGTTTACAAGTATTTTATCAAATTTGGAAAGATGCAATGATTAACTATCAAAGGGCAGTTAAGGAGGCAAGAGCCTCCTTCTATTCTAATCTTATTTTAACGAATCATTCTAACCCCAGAATTTTATTTAAGGTTTTAGATTCCCTTACTTCCCCCTCCCACAGTCATTTAACTGACTCCTCACAGGAGCTCTGTGAGAGGTTTTTAAAAATTTTTATTGATAAAGTTGAAAATATTAGGCAACAGATTACACCCATCCCCCCCCCCCCCCCCCCCCCCCCCCCGCCCCCCCCACCCCCAGTTCATGCTGTACATGCCAGTAGGGAGACTCACATCTGTTTTAACAGTTTTGAACCCATCTCTCTATCCCTTTTAACTAAAACTATCTCTCACATGAAGCCAACTACATGCAGACTTGATTTTATTCCATCCAGTTTTCTTAAAGATGTCATTGACACAGTTGGGCCCAGTATTTTATTGATTATTAACAGCTCTCTCACAAAAGGTATTTTTCCTGCTGCTTTTAAATATGCTGAGGTCCAACCTCTTTTAAAGAAATCTAACCTCGATCCTTCAATTCTTAATAAATTTAGGCCAATTTCTAAACTTCCATTTTTATCCAAAGTTTTAGAAAAGGTGGTTTCAACACAGCTTTTAGCTTTTATGTGTCATAATAACATCTTTGAGAAATTTCAAACAGGTTTTAGAGTTTTACACAGCACAGAAACTGCCCTCCTCAAAGTAACTAATGATCTTCTTTTAGCAACCGATAGAGGGGAGAGTGCAATTTTAATTCTTTTAGACCTAAGTGCAGCCTTTGATACTGTAGATCATGCCATTTTAATCGACCGCCTTAAAACCTGGGTTGGCATCAGGGACACTGCACTTAGTTGGTTTTGTTCTTATCTTTTAGAAAGAACCTTTGCGGTCACCATAGGTAATCACTCATCTTCAACAGCTCACATTACCTGTGGTGTACCACAGGGTTCGATTTTAGGTCCAATTTTATTTTCTATTTATATGCTTCCTCTCGGTCATATCATTCAGCGGCACAATGTCTCTTTCCATTGTTATGCAGACGACACACAGATATACCTCCCGCTGAGACCCGGTGACCCCAGAAGCCTAGCTGCTGTCGTAGACTGTATCAAAGATATTAACTGGATGGCACAAAATTTTCTTCAACTCAACAACTCAAAATCAGAAATTCTGCTGTTCAGTTCCTCAAAATCAATCAGCCTCATCAAAAACAACCTCGGTCCATTATCCTCAAATGTTCAGCCCACAGCCAAAAATCTTGGAGTTACATTTGATTCAGATCTCAGTTTTCAACCCCACATCAAGAAAGTTGTTCAGTCCTGTTTCTATCAATTACGAATTATTTCAAAAATTAAACCCATGCTTTCATGCCCTGACCTAGAAAAAGTTATCCATGCATTCATCTTCTCCAGACTAGACTACTGTAACTCCCTCCTTTCCGGCATCAACCATAAATCACTCTCCCGCCTCCAACTAGTTCAGAACGCAGCAGCTAGGCTTCTCACTGGTTTTAACAGACGACATCACATCACCCCTATTCTTGCTTCCCTTCATTGGCTCCCTGTCTGTTTTAGTATTGATTTTAAGATTTTACTGATCACTTTTAAGGCACGTCTGGGTCTGGCCCCTAGCTATATAACAGAAATGTTGACCCCATATGAGCCTGTACACAGCCTTAGATCCTCGGGCAGGGGCCTTTTGGTTGTTCCAGAGTCGAGGCTGAAGTCTAAGGGCGACCGAGCTTTTTCCATCAGGGCCCCTCGGCTTTGGAACGACCTGCCCGAGGATATAAGGTTTGCAGATTCAGTGACTTCTTTTAAATCACTTCTTAAAACCCATTTTTATAGACTTGCTTTTATGTGATGTCGTCGTTCTCCTCTTTCTCTTGTATTGTTTATTTATTAGTGTTTCAGTTGTATTGTATTTACTTATTTTATTCCCTTTGCTGTTTTCTCCTGTACTCCTTGCTGCTACCTTATTGCTGCCATGTTGTATATGTCTGCCTCTGCTATATTGTGTGCTGTTGCTGTATTACCTGCTGCTGTTATATTGTTGATTGTACTGATTTTGCTTTGTTTGTCAAAGCACTTTGTAAACTTTGTTTTTAAAAGGTGCTATATAAATAAAGTTATTATTATTATTATATTATTAATGGTTTTGTCATCACATCACTGTGAGTTATATCATTTGACTTTTTAATAATGCAGATTATTTTCAAGTTATTCAACTGTAACTTTTATTTATATTCAGATTAGAGGTATTTATCATTCTCTTTGGCAGCATTCGTTTAACCATCCATATCCTGGATATATTGTCCAAATATATTCTCAACACTGTTAAAAATCAATAATGGGAACATTATTAACAATTACATTGAAAAACAGGATGTAACAAACCACAACATCTGCTGTGTCTTTCATAGTGTCTTAGTTTGTGTTGTACCAAGTCTTATCTTCGACTGCCACCTGTAGGTCTTTGTGAAAAAAATGTCTGTGGAGTTTTTGTACAGCCTCTCTGCTTCTTTGAACCACTGTGTGTGTTTGGCACAGTAATACACAGCAGAGTCCTCTGGCTTTAAGTTGGACAGTCTCAGATACACCATGCTGTTGCTATCATCTCTACTGACTTCTGCACGGCC
Source organism: Epinephelus lanceolatus (assembly GCF_041903045.1). Lineage (NCBI taxonomy): Eukaryota > Metazoa > Chordata > Actinopteri > Perciformes > Serranidae > Epinephelus > Epinephelus lanceolatus. The sequence goes on from NC_135751.1 coordinate 30,403,200, forward strand.
TCTTACACTGCTGGCATAATTGTTTTTGCTGGCATCGGAGAAGCCTCTCCCGATCCATTCCAGTCCTTTCCCTGCAGGTTGTCTGATCCAGCTCATAACACAGCAGCTAAATGTGAAGCCAGATCCTCTGCAGGAGAGACTGAGAGTCTCACCAGGCTTTTTCACTACTGAACTGGAAGGAATGGACTCCATACTCTGACCTGTACAACCTGAGGAGATGAAAGGAGAGAGGAACCACAGAAGAAAGTGAGACAGTCACCTGGGAAGTTTTCTGGTATCACTGACTGACCATCAGTCCATGTTGTCTGATAAAAGATGAAGCAGCAAGAAGAAGAAGAACTCACAGGGCAGAGAGAGAGCAACCAGCAGAAGAGTGAGTGTGTTCATCATCCTGAGGCTGGAGATGTGACCTCTGATGCTCCACACAAAGTACAAGAGCAGTCAGCAGGACAGAAGTACACTGCACACACTGAAGATTTGCATCAGGATATCATGGAGAGGGAGTGGCTCCTCAACTGGCTCTCTGTCAAAGGATTACATCATTCATTTTTTGTACATTTGCTAATGGAGTTGCTTTTCTTTCTGTGTAGGATACAATAGTAAATTCAGATATATTTGTCTTTGAATAAATTTAGAAAATTAGATTTTTGATATGAAATAGATGAAATAATGTTTTCACGTCTTCTCTGGGGATGTGTGGGATTAGTCAACTAGTCAGTTAAATGCACCTCAAGGAGATGAGCAGCATGTAGAGAGGAGGAGCTTAGATGGAGGAAACACAGGTGTAAATGCATCTGTGTGCGTCTTTGACTCCTCCTCACAGGGAGGAAACAGCTGGACTGAAGATATTTAATGAAACTGCTGAATTAATATCCAACAGTCAACCCTCAGTCACCTGTTTTAATATTCATATGTGTTTTAATTTGTGTTAAAGTCTATCAGTATTAACAACACAACCACAGTTATTATAATAATACACAAATGTTAATCTGAGTTCAGACATCTGACACATGAACACACCTGGTTTAATCACATTTGTGAGCTTATAATTCATCTTGGTATCAAGGCTCTGTTTCTCATTAGTCACTCTGAGCATAATGTGCAGCACGTGACAGCATTTACAGTAATAGAAATAAAAAGCAGTGTTATCCATCATCTACTGAATTGCTTTATTATCACATCATCCAATCAGCCAGTGTTTGAATATGTATGGGACTGTGGACATTTCACTTTTCTAATTATCTCCTGAACTAGCCAAGTTCACTCTGTTATCAAATGTTAAAATATACAGAAATCTAATGTGGATATATCAAAGTGATTTTGCAGGTGGTGAGAAAACTCTGATGTCATTAAGATCACATTGCTGTTTGTTGTCTGTGGAGGTTTTTGTGCAGCTGTTCCACTGTCTTCAGTCACTGTGCTTTGTCGAGCACAGAAGTAAACAGCAGAATCTTCTGCTGTCAGGCTCTTGACCTCGAGGTACTGAGTGCTGCTGGGCACATCTTCAGTCATGACGAAACGACTCTGAAAGGAGCTGCCATAGATAGCAGAGTTTGTGCCTGTGATCATCCTCCCAATCCACTCCAGAGCATTCCCTGGCCTCTGTCGCATCCAGTGAATGTTGCGGCTTGTCATGCTATAACCAGATGTGATACATGACATCTTCAGTGTCTCTCCAGGTCTTTTCACCTCAGAGGAAGACTGGTCCAGTTTGATCTCACTCCAAACTCCTCTAAGTAAAGAAACAATCATTATCAGACAAACTTTAATAATCACAGGTTGCACATTTATAAAATCAGTAAAGCAGATTTAAGTTTCTCACCATGAATAGTAACTACAAATAATAAACTCCAGATAACTGTATTTTCCATTCTGTGATAAACACTGTAGTTCAGTGCTTTCTGATCTGAGTGTTTCAGAAATATATCAAACTGTCCCAGTGATCTGCCACAAGTTGCTGATGGTGTGTTTATAAGAGAGGAAGAGTTTGCATAGACCTCCCTCTGTGGGTTTAAACAGGGAACATGTGACACAGATACATTTCCATAAGTAGAGTATCTCTACAAGAACGACACGGGAAACTGTAAAATATTAATATCCTGGCAACTAATTTCTGCTCCAATGGAAGATAACGGGACAACGACAATCTTTAACTAATGGTGCAATGAAGAGCTTTTTGGCTAAATTACAAAAAGTTATTCACATTGTTTGTTTTGTATTTGTGAAGAGGCAGAGCTACTGTTTAAGTTATAATGAAGTTATCAGATGTTATTTTCCATCCCATTACATGGTAACAGGGCACATTTCGCCCCATCGTCTCTGGGCATCACAATACACAAAAGTAAATCATTAAAACATGTCATATACATCTTGTATTCAGGGAAAATCAAGCCTATCTAACTCTCTTCTATACTGATGTTGGCTGCAGTGGAAGTCAGATGACATCTACACAGATGCATTAAATACATAACTTTTCTTCTGTCTACCATGAACAAGAAATGGCCTCTATTAGTGAATTCTATAAACAGGGTTTTGCATTGACTCCTCAGCACAGTAAGGATACAGCTGATTGGACTGCTTGGGTGCTTTTTTTGTAATTAATGAATAAATATAAATTGTAACGTGCTGTTGAACGTCACAATCAAGCAACTAAATGGTTTACATAATTAGATGAGATGAAAATGGGAACTAGGGTTTGATTTGAACAAATATGCCATCATCAGTAGATGTGTTAATGTCAGATAAGAGCATTCAAATCACCTCTGTTCTTTATTTACGTTACTCTTAGTGCATGTGTTTTAATCATATGATCAGTATGAGTCAATGAGTCAAACTCAGTCAGTCCTAGACTGCCCTCTAGAGTTTTGAAAGAGGGACTCAGCATGGAGACACATGACGTTTTGTTCATTAGGTCTGTTTAATAGTCTGAACTCTGTGGATGTTGTATTCTGTCACTGTCTGCTGAGAGAGAGGAGATCTGACCTGTTTGAGTCTTCTTCCAGTCTGTATGGTGATACAATTATTTCACTGCATTGATCTGTAATGGTTATTTATTTACATGCAGTTATTTCTTTCAACCCCAAAGCAAAGACAGTTGTTGTTTATCAGCCCAGTCAGAGGGGTTACTGTAGGTTTTTGTACAGCTGCTCAACCAACTTCAGTCACTGTGTGTCTCGAGCACAATAATAAACAGCAGAATCTTCAGTCTTCAGACTGTTCATCTGCAGATACACTTGATCGACGTTGTTGTCTCTGGAGATGGTGAACCGGCCTCGAACTGACTGAGAGTAGTAGATCTCAGCACTGTCATATCTGATCATGGCAACTCACTCCAGTCCTTTTCCAGGAGCCTGTCTGACCCAGACCATGTAGTAGTCATCAAAGCCCCATCCAGAGGCTGTACAGGTCAGTCTGTGAGATTCTCCAGGCCTTTTAATCACTGGTTCAGATTCTGTCAGAGTCTGACCATCAACACCTGTCAAGACAGCAAGAAAACCATGACATGAAACAAATTTACAACCTAAAAGAAAACCTAATATAGTACTCAACAAAAATCTTCACCTGCCCAGCAGATAGTTAAAAGCAGCAGTCCTGTCCTATAGTCCATCATGTTAAACTGTGTGTCCACTGTTCTCTGTCCTCCTCTCTGCAGTCAGATAAGTAGAGGTGGAAGATATCTGAGTTTTGCATTGACTCCTCCTCACAGGGAGGAGAGAGCTGAAATGGACAAGAATCTCAGTTTGTTACAGGTGGATGTACAGGAGGATTTTAATTGTGTAAAATGTCAATTTAAATTTCATATTAACAATAAGCATTAATATATAACTCAACAGACTATTGATCCACAGGACCTGACTATGATAAAAGTTCAGACTGAGAATCTAACATCAATCTGGGCCAATCTCCACACATTGACAAAAGACCACAAATTACTACATTTTTTCTGCTTACTGTTTATGCTAATGGAATATCGTTTAATTTAATTCCAAACATCTGTTTCAAAGTCATGAAAAACGTTATCAGTTCAAAGGGTCAGTAAATTGCACTTGCCAAGGATAGCTACAATACACAATTAAATTTCACTGACTCCTCCACTGCAACATTTCCAAAAATAAGTGTTACATCTGTTATCATTGATCAGAGCCACAGAACACAAACCACTCTGACAGAAACACAAACCACGGAGACAAACAAGTCATCTTGTTGTTTCACCCCCTCAAAAAAACATCTCTATCTGTTTCTTAAGCAGAACTAGAGCGGCCATGTTGGTTCACCTCAGGATCATAGTGTGCGTACATTTTTAACATGTCAGTCGAAAAACAAGTTCAAATTCATCTCTTCATTATCTGAAATTTTTAAATAAATACTCTTCATACATGACTTCATCACAAATATTTTTTCTACATGTCTAACTTTTGTATTTCTTTGTGAAGCATTTTGTGATTCTGTCTTGAAATGTGTTCATAAATATAAATCTTAATTCCTGTCTAATCAGTAACTATACCAATCCATTTCATCTTGATAAAACTGTAATAGTTAAGTGACATTTTATTGATTGATGAAAACAAACAGCTCCATTATTTCAGCAACATTCAGACTTGAGGCCGACTGATGAAGCTGCTGTGTAATCATTTTATAGCAGTCGTAGCTTCAAAGCAGCTCGCTCTGCTGTTTGTTCATGTGTGTAAACAACAGTGTCATCAGCGTGAAGTTTTACATCCACACTGACACAATTATAAAAGGGGCTCAGCACTGAACCTGGTGGAACACCCACACCTACTGACTTGTATATAATAGCTGTGTGTATATATTTGCTGATCTTTGTTTAGCTTTGTTGTCCTTGTTTAGCTGCATGCTTATATTCATATCTTCCTGTACATGTGTTCTTGGTGCTGTGTGAAAGTATATTCAGAGCTACTTACAACCAGAGTCAAATGACTTGTAGGTGTCAACATACACGGCCAATGAAGCTGATTCTGTTTCTGATTATTTGCTATGAAGCCAAACTGGAATCCATAAAAACAAAGAGGTTTATAAAACACAGACACTTTGATTTTTCAGTTTATTGAGAATGTGACACTGAAAGACTGAAAACGTCGTTATGTGACTGAAATAAACATAAATCCTGGTCAGTATTATACCCTGGTGTCATCCTATGATCATGTGTTTTGTGCTGATTCCTAATCAGCTCTTAAAGTAAAGATTCACTGGAAGATAACTTTTACATCTGTGCACTAACTGTGACTTTAAACGATTGATTAACTAATGTTTAACTACTAATCTGCTCATTAAAAATGATGAACACAGTGTTACCTCATATTCCAATGAGAAATATTTCATCCTGTCCTTTTTCTCTGTCACAAGAATGGGAGAGTGTTGCAGATTGTTGCTGTTAGGTTTTTGTATGGCTCTATATCTCTGTGCTGCCCCGTACACTGTGATAAACCCTCATACAAAAACCTGACACTGTTTCCTGCACTCGAGGAACAGGGACCTGTACTGTCAGCAGTGGGTAAGAATATCACAAAACTTCTATTCTAATTGACAAAACTATTTATACATGTTACACACTTCCTATTTAGCATTTTGCATTGTACATGTTTTAATCAGTTTATTGGGATTTCTTTTAAATTCAGTGTTGTTTTTTCCTGTCATTGTCATTCATGTGGTCAACAGCATCCTTTATCCAGACTGTAAAGCTGGATACAGTGCTCGGAAACTGTAGCAACATAGTCTGCTTTAGAAATTATATTTTATTTAATAAGTAAAATACTATTTTCTATTAAAAAATCTTAAAACAAAATAAGAAATAAAGGAGCTTTCAAACTCAGCTTGTTAAAGTGATAGTTCAGGTTTTTGGACATGAAGTTGTGTGAAACGCTGACCATCTGTAGCTCTGATGTGACGGTGTCACTACTGTCAACGAGCCTCCTGCTCTGAGAAATCGCCCGTAGCTTACCAGAGAAAAAGTAGTTCTGAAGATGTACGGGGGACACGTAACCAAAAGGTTTTAAGCTACCAAAAAGTATGCATGTGTTTTGTTAGACTATTTCAACAATTTTAGAACATCCCCGCATTACATCAGACCTTGCTATCAACTGGGACTATTTTCTGGCCAGTATCACTCCGCCGTGCAGGCCCGCAAGACAGCATGCCAACAGAAATCAATCAGACAGTTCATCACCACGCCGTGCCGGTGCGCAGGATAGCAACGGCTAACGAAAACTTCATCGGCTGTATCCAACAGAGAACCAGTAGGCTATTATTAGTGAGGAAGAAGATGTACTAGCCCTATATATACACCTACTACTACAGCGTGAACACCGGCTCAGGCTCACGACACACCCTCGTCAGCTGCAGGTAAACAGAGGAATACCAAAATGGTGCAAACTTGTGATTTCCCCAGCTGTGGGAATAAAAACATCGCCGGCTAACCCTAACCTTGATAATAAAAGTACATGAACAAAAATCAGCATTGCAATAAATGTAATACAACAAAATGATATGTTCCCAGTGGTGATGATAAATAGAGGAAGTAGTTTTTGTATGAATCTCCTATTATTGTCTCTCACTGTGTCTCTCTGGCACAGTAATACACTACTGTGTCTTCGCTCTTCAGACTGTTCATCTGTAGATAGACTTTACTGCTGGAGTCATCTCTGGAGATGGTGAATCTACCCTGGACTGACTGGGAGTAATAGGTAGGGTAGCCAAGTGTGCCAATGTATGCAATCCACTCCAGTCCTTTTCCAGGAGCCTGTCTGACCCAGTTCATAGCATAGCTGCTGAATGAGAACCCATGGGCTGTACAGGTCAGTCTGTGAGATTCTCCAGGCCTTTTAATCACTGGTTCAGATTCTGTCAGAGTCTGACCATCAACACCTGTCAAGATATAAAAACAATTCACATGAATTTAGTTGGTAAATGATTAAGAACTGTGTCAAATCAAGATCAGGTAAAATCTTCACCTGCCCAGCAGATAGTTAAAAGCAGCAGTCCTGTCCTATAGTCCATCATGTTAAACTGTGTGTCCACTGTTCTCTGTCCTCCTCTCTGCAGTCAGATAAGTACAGGTGGAAGATATCTGAGATTTGCATTGACTCCTCCTCACAGGGAGGAGACAAGTGAAATGGACAAGAATCTCAGCTTGTTACAGGTGGATGTACAGGAGGATTTTAATTGTGTAAAATGTCAATTTAAATTTCATATTAACAATCAGCATTAACATATAACTCAACAGACTGTTGATCCACAGGACCTGACTACGATAACAAGTCAGATTGAGAATCTGACATCAACCTACAAACAACTGTTTCAAAATCATTACAAACAATAATGAAAAACATTAAGTTATCAATTTCAAGGATCAGTAAACTGCACTTGCCAAGGATAACTAAGGCAACAGGAACAAACACACTATTCAATTTCTGAAGATAATTCAGCTGAATTAATTTCATTACTTACAGGTTTAATTTTAAGAATAAATAAATAAAACTATGCATTATGTAATTAAGTTTTCATTGTGAAATTACATACAATAATGTATCAGTGATTGAAACCTCCAGGTATTTAAATGGCTGTAACAGTGAGCTGGTGTTGAAATCATTAGTGTCAGTATTAGTACACAGTGTGTTGGTGATGTTGAACTGAAGCTTTGACTTGTTTTGACATGCTGAGTTTTTGTACAGCGTTGCTGCTTCCTGTGTCACTGTGGCTGTCGAGCACAATAATACACAGCAGAATCTTCAGTCTTCAGACTGTTCATCTGCAGATACACCTGCTTTCTGCTGTTGTCTCTGGAGATGGTGAAGCGGCCTTGAACTGACTGAGAGTAGTAGATGTTGTCACTATCATACTCAATAATAGCAATCCACTCCAGTCCTTTTCCAGGAGCCTGTCTGACCCAGTTCATCCAGTAGCTATCAAAGTCAAATCCAGAGGCTGTACAGGTCAGTCTGTGAGATTCTCCAGGCCTTTTAATCACTGGTTCAGATTCTGTCAGAGTCTGACCATCAACACCTGTCAAGACAGCAAGAAAACCATGAAATGTCAGAAACACAAATGAGAACTATGTCAAGTCAAGATGAGGTAAAATCTTCACCTGCCCAGCAGATAGTTAAAAGCAGCAGTCCTGTCCTATAGTCCATCATGTTAAACTGTGTGTCCACTGTTCTCTGTCCTCCTCTCTGCAGTCACATAAGTAGAGGTGGAAGATATCTGAGTTTTGCATTGACTCCTCCTCACAGGGAGCAGAGAGCTGTCTCTTGTTGGTATGTGCAGCTGGTTTATGCCAGGTGTCCTGTGGTGATCAGGGGCCTGAAGGACATGATTCACTGGAGTTGTTTTACATCCTGTACTTTATCATGTGAAAACTGGCAGTTTTAGACATCCATGTTTGTCTCTTCCTGGATGCAGAAAATAACGCTGGTCATGTTGCAGCTACTGTCATGCAGAAAACCAATCATTATCATGAGGTAAACAAAACCCACACACAGTCATGTAATCCAGAGGACATCAAAGAAGATACAAATAAAATAATCTACAGCCTTGTTTGCTCCTCTGTGAGGCTGTGTTTAGGCACAGCAGTGCTTAGTGTTAAATGTTAAGGTCAGCATGCTAACATGTTCACAATAATAATGCTAACATGCTGATATTTAACAGGTATGGCCTTAACTATGTTTATATTTACCATCTTAGTGTTTAAGCATGTTAACATTTGCTACAGAGTGCTCAGTTGATGTTGTTGTTTTGTTGGCTGATGTGAAAGTAAGCGTCGCCCTGGTTCCCTCGTCAGAAAGCCTATATTGGATTTTTCCATTGGAATTTTGGATTATTGCAGAAAGTAAGCTTTTTGACCAACACACGTTTATGGTACCAACACATTTGTTTGGTAAGATAATCTCAACAACTGAACACCTCTATGATGATTTTTGAAGGCTGAATGCATCATCAGAAGTAAAAAGGCAATGTTAGGCTATAAACAAACTACACCACCGTCTGCATGATTTAACATCACCACCACAAGCCTGTTAAACCGTGTTCTGTGTGATGATGTTAATTTAGCCACTTCTTAGCAACCACTTTTTCTAAGACACATTGTGTCAGAATTCACAAGTGGGGCTTTTACTGATGTATTTTATGTCGTAAAAAAAAAAACATGAAAGTTTGTTGAGCTTGTTTTAACCACAGACCTTATTTAAGGCCTCAAACCAAGAACCCATTAAAAAACACAGACTTTGAGATGAGGGAACCGGGAGTGCTGAAATGTGAACTCACTTGTGGGTTTCAGGACTCATTCCTGGGGCAGTCTAATAGCTACAAACATATTGAAGAAATGAGGTGAAGAATGAGGGAGGATTAGTTTATTAGTAAAACAGTGTTGACTTCTGCCAGCTAGAAGGTCTGCAGAAGCTAACCAGAACAGAGGCTGTTTCAACTGAGCAAAACAGGGATATTGTTGGTGACACTGTGTTTAAGTCTGTAAGAATGGAAGGAATTTGGTTGTAGGATAAAAATTGAATATTTTGTTTCTGAGGTTTAGGTCCCCGACACAATTGGCATGTTAGACACAAGGAAAATAAGGGTCGGCCCTACCCCTACATTTGCACGTTCCCGCAAGGGGTAGGGGTGTCCCAGTTCCTTTTTGCATGTAGGGGTAGGGGGCATAATGAGGGGTAGTGGGTATGAAACTAGCCCTTCGGAGCGAGGGATTTCAGATGCTGAATTGCCAGCGAGGGGTAGACATCGCCATGGCTACCACCGAGCAAGAGACGGGAAAAAAGTTCATACATAGCTAATGTCGCTGTCATCAGGTTGTTTGTTAGCTAGCTAGCTTGCTCACACTATCTGGCGTTTGTCATCTGTCCTGTTCTGCAAAATTGTCGGATTTTTCACATCACGATAACACGCCAGCTAGTATAACTATGCTGCCTTGTAATGTTAGCTGGTTAGCTAACTAGCTAGCTAGCAGAAGTCCCCCGTCGTCTGTCGTTCATCAAACGAAGCATGATGAATAATGCAAACGCGATCGGTAGGATGAACTAAACTGGAGACTCCATTGTAGATGCCGGTTGGAAATGTAGATGGCTTGCAGCTTCCTGTTTAAAATAGTTAGGTATGCGTGAACGTAACCGACGCAGTGACGTTGTGAGTGGTGTCCCAATTCCTAGGGAAAGATTTCAACCCCTACCCCTCGTTGCTTCATTTTGAGGGCCAAGGGGTAGTGGACAAGGGGGGGTATTGGGATTGGGCCTAAGTCTTTAGTACAGTAAAGATAATTGGTTTTCTTTCTATAAATAGTAACTAAACTTCAGGCATATGTATTTTTCATTCTTCAACAAACACTGTGGTTCAGTCCTTGAGCAAATTATTACACATACAAAGGTACATCTCACACAAAGAGAAGGTGGAACTGTCACGGTCCTGGCTGTGTCACTAGTTTCCCTGTGTTTGGTTTTTCCTTGCCCTCTGTTTCCCCTCCCCCTGTCTGTCTCTCTGTGTGTCTGTGCTGTGGAGTGGGAAACCCCTCACTCTCCTGGGTTACATTCATTCAACTCACCTGCTCCCTGCTGCTCACCTGAGCCTTGCAGTATAAAACACCAACTCTCCTCTCCAATCCTCGCCAGGTTGTTGAGTCTTGTGGTACAGTTACGCTTCAGGCCACTGTAGAATTGTGAATTCAACTTGGACTTTTTCTGGTGAATTTTCTCGTGGATACTTACCTTGTGTTTGCCTCTGTCACAGGATCACCGCCCACCATTTGTCTGCCTGTTTGTCTTTCTGCCAGGCTCCCAGCCAGCCAAACCCCTCCAACCTTGTGTTGCTTACCTTGCATCAGCCCACTCCCCTCAGCCTCCTTCCTTCCTCTGCGGCCACATTCATAATCCTGGCAATATGACCTCATTTTTTACCACTGTCTTCCTGAGTGTGTGTTCTGTGTTTGGGTTCACCTTGCTGATTGTAACAGATCTTGAATTTCTGACAAAAAACCGTTCTGTAGTTAGACTATTTAACGTCACCATAAAGTTGGCTCAAGACTATAATTTAGTTAGTCACAAATGCAGTTATGATTCAGACAAGAACTGCATTTTTTTTGTTTTAATAACAATTTCATGGAAGAAAATCTGTCCTTTTGAGGATTCATTTGTAATAGAGTTAGGTTAGGAGTTATAAAAAGTTTAAAGCTGAATGATTCTGTCTCAAAAATATATACATACAGTGATGTATCAGTTATTGTAATGTTAGCGTATTTTAAAATTGAGGAAGATAGCTGCTTTTAGATTTATTTAAGAACCATTTATACAAGCTAAAGCCTGCTTCCCTTTTTACTGTAACAACAAACAACAGTGAGCTGGTGTTGAAATCATTAGTGGTCTGAGGGCTCCTCCTCTGGTGGCTTCATGTCACAAGTGTTCAGGCACTGAGGGGTTTTTGTTCAGGTCTACTGATGCTTTGTGTCACTGTGGCTCTCTGGCACAGTAATACACAGCAGTGTCTTCAGGCTGCACATTCTGTCCGTTTAGAGTCGCTGTGTTGCTGGAAGAGTCTAAGCTGATACTGAACTTGTTCTTCAGTGAATCTTTGTAATCTGAGGTGTATCCAACACGTGCTGCTGCAATCCATTCCAGTCCTTTCCCTGCAGGCTGTCTGATCCAATGTGTCCAGTAGCTGCTGAGAGTATAAGAGACCTGACAGGTGATGGTCAGACGTTGACCTGGCTGCACAGTCACAGAGGCTGGCTGTGTCAACTGTTCACACTTCACACCTGTTAAAAACAAAAAAAGTGTTATAAGTTACAGAGCAAAAGAAGAACTGTTGACTTTGACAAATCCAGAGAGACTCACATCCAGCTGCCAACAGCAGCAGCAGAGCTACACAGAACATGGTTTATGTTGAAACTGACGTGCTGTGAACTCCACTGACAGCCTGATGTGATGTTTTTATAGCTGAGTAACAAGGAAGCTCACTGAGTTTGCATAGAATCAAACATATGAAGCATCAATGTTGGTCTAACTGGAGCCAATAGAAGAGTCTGTTCAGTGTTATTATATCTGCAGAGTGACAACAAATCACCTCTGCTTTACATTTGATTCATTTTCCAGCATTTGCATGCAACCATTGCTAACTTTGTTTTACTGTCAATATTTTCTTTCATCTACTTACTGCATTTATTAATTCATTTACTGGTTCACTTACTGTACTGACATGATTACTGTATTTGCTGTACACAGACATAAAGTGACAGCAGCCAGAATCATGTCATTTAAATAGTATAAAAACTTCAGTCTGATGCGGCTGGTTTGAATAAATTCTTTTTAACGGTTTCAGTGTTTATTTGTTGGAAAACAGCTGCTCAGGAACTGAAATGTTTCACAAACTGCAGTAAAATAAATATTTCAATGGCGGTGAAAACTTTGGTAGTTTTTACATTTCTGAGTTACTTTTTGTGTTAATCAACACTGATTACCTTCATCTTTGTGGTTGTGTCACACATATATGCACATTCCTTTATTGCAACAAACTGTCAGTATTGTCTCACATCTTTTCTGGATATTTTTCTGCAGACACAATAATAATTCTTTGATGTTAACACAATTTGAAGATGAAAAACCTCTCTATACAAATTATTAAGCTTTAGTTCATGAGCTAGTGTTCTTTACTGTGGTGTCTTTTAGGTTTATGAAAAATATTTTTCAGTTTTCAGGTCTTTATAATGCAGGGACAAATATTATGGGATGTTACAACACATACTATAAACAATATGAAAATGGAAACATGATGTCATGTATATTTAATGTTAATAATATAGTATGAACAAATAGCCTACATTACAAATTCTCAATGCTTGTGCAGCCTGGAAGATACTGTAGGTTTTTGTACAGCTGCTCAACCAACTCCAGTCACTGTGGCTCTCGAGCACAATAATAAACAGCAGAATCTTCAGTCTTCAGACTGTTCATCTGCAGATACACCTGCTGTCTGCTGTTGTCTCTGGAGATGGTGAACCGGCCTTGAACTGACTGAGAGTAGTATTTGCTGCCACCACCATTGCTGATAAAAGCTATCCACTCCAGTCCTTTTCCAGGAGCCTGTCTGACCCAGTTCATGTGGTAGATACCAAAGTTAAATCCAGAGGCTGTACAGGTCAGTCTGTGAGATTCTCCAGGCCTTTTAATCACTGGTTCAGATTCTGTCAGAGTCTGACCATCAACACCTGTCAAGACAGCAAGAAAACCATGATATGCAACACATTTACAACCTAAAAGAAAACCTAATATGAAAATCAACCAAAATCTTCACCTGCCCAGCAGATAGTTAAAAGCAGCAGTCCTGTCCTATAGTCCATCATGTTAAACTGTGTGTCCACTGTTCTCAGTCCTCCTCTCTGCAGTCACATAAGTAGAGGTGGAAGATATCTGAGTTTTGCATTGACTCCTCCTCACAGGGAGGAAACAGCTGATTGATCTTTTTCTTTGGTGAAACTGGATAGAATGTTTAGTGACCAAGAAATGTTCACATAAGTTTGTACATGAAAAAAAAAATGTTTTTTTGTGTGTTTGAAATGGAGTAACTTGATCATCAACATTACCACAACAATAATGTTAAAACAACCATTAGTGAAGCAGTGATGCACAACACGCCTGGATTTGGCATTGTGACAGATTTATGGTTATTTCATGGCAGAAAGGTTGGTAACAGGTGATCATTAGGAGGAGGACATTAATATCTGGCACATTAAGAGCTGAAAACAATTAAGTAAAAACAATCACTTCTTTCCTTCTCTGTCATTTCTTCCTCTTTATAGATGTCACTAGGATAAGTGTTAAAGCCAGATCTTGTCTGCACTCTAGAGTTTTAAAACAGGAATGGTAGATAGTTTTAACATTCAAGAAAGGTTAGAGAGTTGTTTAAAGCCCTGTGCTCCTCACAGCAGAAGATGCATGTTGTAACACATGTTTAGAGGACTAACATTTTAATTATTGTTCATCATTACAGCTCTGAACTTCTTTATTAGCTTTGGATATTTGAAAATAAAAAACATCAAGCATTTTATTCTTGTTTATTTACACCTCTTTTTATGTGAGGTAGTTGTTGTCTATCAGCAGCAGACAAACAGAAGCTGCCTGAAGTCAACAGAATAACATGAGCCAGCCTACCTCGACAAAGAGCAAAGCCACACCAGGCAAAGGCTACAAATAATAAACTCCAGGCAAATATAGTGAGGCAGATAGGTGCGTAAAACTAAATCAGTTGTTCAGTTACAAATTAGGAGAGTTGCTGATGGTGTCTTTTGGTGTCTTTCTACCAGAGCTGGCAAAATGTGAAACACTAAGAAACTTAAAACTTTCCTAACACAGTCATGATTAGTTTATTAGAGGGAGCCTTTTTTTTTAAACTTACATTATTTACTTTACATTTGTTTACTAAAACACTGCTATGACTATTTATTATTATTGTTATTATTAGTTGTTGTTGTCGTTGTGTGAATCAATTTACACCAATAAAAGAAGAACACATATACACATTCTGGCACTCTGGCTGCTGTAGCAGCTGTGCCCTTCTTTCCGGCTGGGCCTGGGACAACAGAGGCCCAAACCCCTGCTCCATAGCCCAAACCACTAAAGGGAGGGCAACTGATCACAGACTCTGTTGCAAACACAAGGCCATTGCAACTAGCTTTCCAGCAACAAGGAACTAAGTCAGTTAGCACCCAGCGTCTAACTCCGCGAAACCCTGAGCGACCAGCTTCCTCGGAGTTTCACCTTTGGAACAAAGGACCCAACAAAGACTGCAGCTGGAACCATCTCTCCAGCCTTCTTCTGCCGGCTAACAAAGCAGTACACCACCAAGTGACTCTTTCTCCCATCCATTCAAGGATCGGTAATGTAACAACTGGGCATAGCTTATCACAGCTTTACAGGCTAAGCAAGACTGTTTAACTTGTTGTATGTGCTTTGATGCTGTTCATTGAGTTATTGTTGTGATTGTTGGCAGTTCGGTCATTGATTAGTTGGCTTCACCAAAGCTAATCAATGACCGAGTGTTTAGTTTGCTAATACTGTTCACAAACAGATTCTTGCACACAACTAAACAATCTCTGCACTAATCCAGACCATTTGCAACACAAACACATTGACATAGACTCATTAACAAACAGGCTTTCAACAGAGCTACACCCAAACAGGCATCTCAAAGTTCCCGCTTCCTTTCCTTTGTCTTTGTCCTGACCACACGGTCAGACAAACACCTCCCCCGAAACTGAAGCAGCCTTGATTCGGCCATTTTGGTAGTTCTCTATTGTCAGCCATTTTGCTTTGTAGGCCAAACGGCTCCTTGATCACCACACCCGCCTTTGCCTCTCTCTCTCTCACACACACACACACACACACAGACACATATACACACCAAGCTTGTATATAGTTAGTTAGAATTTGTGTGTTTTGGTTTGCTTTGCTAGTTTGTGAATAAATATACTGTAATTCTTTGGAATCATACCTGCTGTCTGTTTAATGTTGCACAAGGGTGAATGAATAGTCAACCTCTGCTGCGTCAAGAACTCCGAAATCCTTCAGGCATTACCATTAATTTTGGTTGTTGTCATTATTTTAATTATTAATCAAACTCCAAATTAATAGTTTAGCCTATTTTATGAGACTGATATCTTTAACTGGCTATCATTTTTCCCTTTACGGGAATGGTGCCCCACGAGGTGATTTAATGTTAATTAAGTCACATTATTTAACATAATTATTATTATTAATAATTATTAATTATTTCCGATAGCCAATTAAATCCCAACATATTTGGTGCCTCCGTGTGAAGTCTAGTGTGTTGACCCCAACATTTATGATGCCGCCGAGTGAGGTAAATATATGTTGATTTCCAACATTGTCATCTCTGTGGACAAACCAGCTGCCTCTGTAACCTGACCTGTAAATGCATCAAAACAGCCCATGCAGCATACACATATGACAAGGCCCACTTTTTTAAATAAGCTAACACAGTGTAAATACATTTATGGAAGTCAGATTAAACCAGCTAGCCTGGTTCCAGACCATAGACCCCGCCTGGTTCCAGACCATAGACCCCGCCCACTCAACTGAGTAGGCTTGCATCTCTGGTCTGGCATACTGCAATGAATTTACGATTTATCTCATCCAAATGATGGACGGACCAATGAACGCCGGGGGTGGGGCCGGGTCTAGCGATTAGCCAATCTGCGCCACGCTGATGTCAAGCTGTACGCCGGTGGGTAACTGGTGGGGATAGCAACAATGGCGACCGCAACAGATCCTACAGACCACATTAACGATGCTATCGAGGTATTTCGCCACTACTCGCGTTAGTGGAGGACCAAATTAAGGAAGCTGCTAAACTGGATTTAACAACGATGCAGCTGGGCATGCACGACGACGGAGACATTTCAAACGGGCAATGCTTGCTTGTTTTCGGCATCCCCGAGGCATGGATACTAATGATGTCAGATTATGGGTGAGACGTTGATCTCTATTGATTGGTTAGGGAAAAATCAAATTCCCTCCCCCTTGTAAATCGCCTTCAATGCAGACGATGTCAGACTGAAGGTTCTGGGACCTTCAGTCTGACACTCAGGCTAGAAAACAGCTGCTGTTAAAGTTAATGGGGAAGGATTTATAAAATCTTCAGATTGTTTGTCTCTGTACTGTAACAGTGAGCTGCTGTTGAAATCATTAGTGGTCTGAGGGCTCCTCCTCTGGTGGCTTCATGTTACAAGTGTTCAGGCACTGAGGGGTTTTTGTTCAGGTCTACTGATGCTTTGTGTCACTGTGGCTCTCTGGCACAGTAATACACAGCAGTGTCTTCAGGCTGCACATTCTGTCCGTTTAGAGTCACTGTGTTGCTGGAAGAATCCAAATCGACAGTGAACTTGTTCTTCAGTGAATCTTTGACAGTGGTGTCACTACTGATCCACTCCAGTCCTTTCCCTGCCGGCTGTCTGATCCAAGCTGTGATGTAGGTGCTCACAGAATAAGAGACCTGACAGGTGATGGTCAGACGTTGACCTGGCTGCACAGTCACAGAGGCTGGCTGTGTCAACTGCTCACACTTCACACCTGTTAAAAACAAAAATTGTCACAAATTAAGAAGTTACAGAACAAAATAAGAACTGCTGACTTTGACAAATCCAGAGAGACTCACATCCAGCTGCCAACAGCAGCAGCAGAGCTACAGAGAACATGGTTTATGTTGAAACTGACGTGCTGTGAACTCCACTGACAGCCTGATGTGATGTTTTTATAGCTGAGTAACAAGGAAGCTCACTGAGTTTGCATAGAATCAAACATATGAAGCATCAGTGTTGGTCTAACTGGAGCCAATAGAAGAGTCTGTTCAGTGTTATTATATCTGCAGAGTGACAACAAATCACTTGTGATAATTTAATTCATTACCTACTGACATGTAACATTTTCCAAATGTCCTGCATTTACAGAAAATATTCAAGTGTTCATTTTGTGTTATGGTACAAAATGCATGCCTGAATATATAGTACTGATGCTTCTGGTTTGCAGGTTTAAACAGAAAAAACTTAAATGGTAAATGGCCACAAAACGGCTTTAGTGTTAACATGAAGTTAACATTAATCACTGTTTTCAACATGTTTTGGATTGTGAACATTTCAGGTTTCTATTTATCTTCAGATCCAGCCAATTTCTGTGATCAAACGTTGTTCTGATGTGCTTTACTTGTGTTTTTTTTTTTTTTTTTTTGAGGGGGTGATGTTCAGAGGAACTGATGAGTTTAGAGTCAAATATACAGAAATCTAATGTGGATATATCAAAGTGCTTTTGCAGGTGGTGAGAAAACTCTGATGTCATTAAGATCACATTGCTGTTTGTTGTCTGTGGAGGTTTTTGTGCAGCTGTTCCACTGTCTTCACTCACTGTGCTTAATCGAGCACAGAAGTAAACAGCAGAATCTTCTGCTGTCAGGCTCTTGACCTCGAGGTACTGAGTGCTGCTGGGCACATCTTCAGTCATGATGAAACGACTCTGAAAGGAGCTGCCATAGATAGCAGAGTTTGTGCCTGTGTTCATCCTCCCAATCCACTCCAGAGCATTCCCTGGCCTCTGTCGCATCCAGTGGATGTTGCGGCTTGTCATGCTATAACCAGATGTGATACATGACATCTTCACTGTCTCTCCAGGTCTTTTCACCTCAGAGGAAGACTGGTCCAGTTTGATCTCACTCCAAACTCCTGTAAGTAAAGAAACAATCATTATCAGTCAAACTTTAATAATCACAGGTTGCACATTTATAATATCAGTAAAGCAGATTTAATTTTCTCACCATGAATAGTAACTACAAATAATAAACTCCAGATAACTGTATTTTCCATTCTGTGATAAACACTGTAGTTCAGTGCTTTCTGATCTGAGTGTTTCAGAAATATATCAAACTGTCCCAGTGATCTGCCACAAGCTGCTGATGGTGTGTGTATAAGAGAGGAAGAGTTTGCATAGACCTCCCTCTGTGGGTTTAAACAGGGAACATGTGACACAGATACATTTCCATAAGTAGAGTATCTCTACAAGAACGACACGGGAAACTGTAAAATATTAATATCCTGGCAACTAATTTCTGCTCCAATGGAAGATAACGGGACAACGACAATCTTTAACTAATGGTGCAATGAAGAGCTTTTTGGCTAAATTACAAAAAGTTATTTACATTGTTTGTTTTGTATTTGTGAAGAGGCAGAGCTACTGTTTAAGTAATAATGAAGTTATCAGATGTTATTTTCCATCCCATTACATGGTAACAGGGCACATTTCGCCCCATCCTCTCTGGGCATCACAATACACAAAAGTAAATCATTAAAACATGTCATATACATCTTGTATTCAGGGAAAATCAAGCCTATCTAACTCTCTTCTATACTGATGTTGGCTGCAGTGGAAGTCAGATGACATCTACACAGATGCATTAAATACATAACTTTTCTTCTGTCTACCATGAACAAGAAATGGCCTCTATTAGTGAATTCTATAAACAGGGTTTTGCATTGACTCCTCAGCACAGTAAGGATACAGCTGATTGGACTGCTTGGGTGTTTTTTTTGTAATTAATGAATAAATATAAATTGTAACGTGCTGTTGAACGTCACAATCAAGCAACTAAATGGTTTACATAATTAGATGAGATGAAAATGGGAACTAGGGTTTGATTTGAACAAATATGCCATCATCAGTAGATGTGTTAATGTCAGATAAGAGCATTCAAATCACCTCTGTTCTTTATTTACGTTACTCTTAGTGCATGTGTTTTAATCATATGATCAGTATGAGTCAATGAGTCAAACTCAGTCAGTCCTAGACTGCCCTCTAGAGTTTTGAAAGAGGGACTCAGCATGGAGACACATGACATTTTGTTCATTAGGTCTGTTTAATAGTCTGAACTCTGTGGATGTTGTATTCTGTCACTGTCTGCTGAGAGAGAGGAGATCTGACCTGTTTGAGTCTTCTTCCAGTCTGTATGGTGATACAATTATTTCACTGCAATGATCTATAATGTTTATTTATTGTTTTGTTTTTTTCTTTTTACATTTGGTACAATATCAGATAAAGAGTGGCCTGTGGGACTCTGGGTGAAGTGTTCAGAAGTCCTGCTGTTCAAGTTTTATAATTACGGTTGGACCAAAGTGGTGTCTCATGATCAGCTTTATTCTTTTCTCCCTACCTTAGTATCATATTCAGTGTTTTAGTGCATTCATTGTGCCTTGGTCAGAGTCTGCACCTTCAGCCCCTGATTCTGTATACTGCTCCGAAATTAGCACATGCAGTAATTTCTTTCAACCCCAAAGCAAAGACAGTTGTTGTTTATCAGCCCAGTCAGAGGGGTTACTGTAGGTTTTTGTACAGCTGCTCAACCAACTCCAGTCACTGTGTGTGTCGAGCACAATAATAAACAGCAGAATCTTCAGTCTTCAGACTGTTCATCTGCAGATACACCTGCTGTCTGCTGTTGTCTCTGGAGATGGTGAACCGACCTCGAACTGACTGAGAGTAGTAGATGTTGCTACTATCATAAATAGCGGCAACCCACTCCAGTCCTTTTCCAGGAGCCTGTCTGATCCAGGCCATGTAGTAGTTATCAAAGTCCAACCCAGAGGCTGTACAGGTCAGTCTGTGAGATTCTCCAGGCCTTTTAATCACTGGTTCAGATTGTGTCAGAGTCTGACCATCAACACCTGTCAAGACAGCAAGAAAACCATGACATGAAACAAATTTACAACCTAAAAGAAAACCTAATATAAAAATCAGGTCAAATCTTCACCTGCCCAGCAGATAGTTAAAAGCAGCAGTCCTGTCCTATAGTCCATCATGTTAAACTGTGTGTCCACTGTTCTCTGTCCTCCTCTCTGCAGTCAGATAAGTAGAGGTGGAAGATATCTGAGTTTTGCATTGACTCCTCCTCACAATGTGGAGTGTCTTCTGTTTAATCTCTCTTCAAAATGTATTTCATTTTATGACTTTCCTCTGTCTGATTTTTTTTTAATAAAGAATCTCTTTCAGGCTTGATGTTGTTTACATTTTGATGTTAATGCTGTGGTTATTCTATTTTTCTTTTACTGTAATTCTCTTTGGAACATTCAGACACAATGATTGAAATGGCAAATGATTTTGTCCAATGCAGCTTCCAAATAAAGGAACTATTGTTACTGTGCATAAATGAAAATCATTAATAATATTATGATTTAAAAAAATGGTTTCAGTTCAGGCAGTATGATAATTATTTTGTCAGTATGGTCTGAGATAGGCAAAACAACATTTCATGACTCCTGAAGTATTCATTTATTTATTTGTCCTTAAATTTTACTACTACCTGTCATTATAAGTTGTTGTTGTTTTTGTATGTATCACTTTACACCAATAAAAGAAGAACACAGATACACATCTTAAAGTAAACTATTTTGGGGACAAACTGCCAATAACAATCTTTATTTATATCTCTCACTATCAGCATGTGTGTGTGGTTGAGTCACATGGTTGCTGGGTATTTGTACAGGTCTGTTGGTGGTTTGTATCACTGTGGGGTAACGCACACAGTAATACACAGCTGTGTCCTCAGGCTGCAGATTCTGTCCTGTTAATGTCACTCTGCTGGCAGAAGTGTCTCTGCTGTAGCTGAACTTGTTCTGCAGAGCAGCATTTTGGTTAAGGCTTCCTCCACCCCACATATGAAAAATCCAGTCCATTGGTTTTCCTTCACGCTGTCTGATCTATGGAGCTACATTAGGGTCAAATGTTTTGTACTTGAAACAATAAAATTTGAAACTGAAAATTCATGTGTTGATCTTGATTTTGAAAAATACAACAATGTATTCAAAATAAAAATAAGTATATGAAACGTTTTTTCAGGTTAAATATAATTTTGATTCACTTTGGTAATTCTTTTGAATGAATAATTTATTTTCACTATTCACTTCTATATGTATTTTAACATTTGAGGTCTTATTTTTTTCAGTTGCATGTTTTATCTTTTCTGATTCAGATCTTATTTTTTACAGTTTCAAATCTTATTTTTTCACTTTCAAATCTGTTTTTTGAGTTTCAGACTTTTGACCCTGATGTGGCGTGGGGGGCGTGGCATCAACTGAGAGGGGTGTGGAATCATGAGTGACAGTGCCTTCAGGGAACGTAGGAACTAAAAAGATTCTGACTCAACACTTATATACAGCATATTCATGTGACTGGCAGTGTAAAAATTGATGCCAGTGACAAACTTCCATTTAGAAATCTGTTTTAGACAGTACTGAGCACCAATTGCTGTATAAGAGCGATAAATTATGCCAGATTTTGCAGATCAACAGCCACATTTTAAGTGCTGATATGTCCGATTTCCACGCAGCACTGTGAACGCAGCGTAGTGTCCGCTTGCGATGATGGCGTCCAGTCGGTCGGGTCAATGTGCTGGAGCCCATACATCCAGCACACAGGTGAGAAATGTTAACTAAGCTTTGGGAAATCATAACAAATATTAAGGTGTCGTTTTTGTGACAACATACAGTACAGGCCAAAAGTTTGGACACACCTTCTCATTCAATGCGTTTTCTTTATTTTCATGACTATTTACATTGTAGATTCTCACTGAAGGCATCAAAACTATGAATGAACACATGTGGAGTTATGTACTTAACAAAAAAAGGTGAAATAACTGAAAACATGTTTTATATTCTAGTTTCTTCAAAATAGCCGCCCTTTGCTCTGATTACTGCTTTGCACACTCTTGGCATTCTCTCGATGAGCTTCAAGAGGTAGTCACCTGAAATGGTTTTCCAACAGTCTTGAAGGAGTTCCCAGAGGTGTTTAGCACTTGTTGGCCCCTTTGCCTTCACTCTGCGGTCCAGCTCACCCCAAACCAGCTCGATTGGGTTCAGGTCCGGTGACTGTGGAGGCCAGGTCATCTGCCGCAGCACTCCATCACTCTCCTTCTTGGTCAAATAGCCCTTACACAGCCTGGAGGTGTGTTTGGGGTCATTGTCCTGTTGAAAAATAAATGATCGTCCAACTAAACGCAAACCGGATGGGATGGCATGTCGCTGCAGGATGCTGTGGTAGCCATGCTGGTTCAGTGTGCCTTCAATTTTGAATAAATCCCCAACAGTGTCACCAGCAAAACACCCCCACACCATCACACCTCCTCCTCCATGCTTCACAGTGGGAACCAGGCATGTGGAATCCATCCGTTCACCTTTTCTGCGTCTCACAAAGACACGGCGGTTGGAACCAAAGATCTCAAATTTGGACTCATCAGACCAAAGCACAGATTTCCACTGGTCTAATGTCCATTCCTTGTGTTTCTTGGCCCAAACAAATCTCTTCTGCTTGTTGCCTCTCCTTAGCAGTGGTTTCCTAGCAGCTATTTGACCATGAAGGCCTGATTGGCGCAGTCTCCTCTTAACAGTTGTTCTAGAGATGGGTCTGCTGCTAGAACTCTGTGTGGCATTCATCTGGTCTCTGATCTGAGCTGCTGTTAACTTGCGATTTCTGAGGCTGGTGACTCGGATGAACTTATCCTCAGAAGCAGAGGTGACTCTTGGTCTTCCTTTCCTGGGTCGGTCCTCATGTGTGCCAGTTTCGTTGTAGCGCTTGATGGTTTTTGCGACTCCACTTGGGGACACATTTAAAGTTTTTGCAATTTTCCGGACTGACTGACCTTCATTTCTTAAAGTAATGATGGCCACTCGTTTTTCTTTAGTTAGCTGATTGGTTCTTGCCATAATATGAATTTTAACAGTTGTCCAATAGGGCTGTCGGCTGTGTATTAACCTGACTTCTGCACAACACAACTGATGGTGCCAACCCCATTGATAAAGCAAGAAATTCCACTAATTAACCCTGATAAGGCACACCTGTGAAGTGGAAAACCATTTCAGGTGACTACCTCTTGAAGCTCATCGAGAGAATGCCAAGAGTGTGCAAAGCAGTAATCAGAGCAAAGGGTGGCTATTTTGAAGAAACTAGAATATAAAACATGTTTTCAGTTATTTCACCTTTTTTTGTTAAGTACATAACTCCACATGTGTTCATTCATAGTTTTGATGCCTTCAGTGAGAATCTACAATGTAAATAGTCATGAAAATAAAGAAAACGCATTGAATGAGAAGGTGTGTCCAAACTTTTGGCCTGTACTGTACATTTTTTTTTTTTGTGACGTCTTTTAAGTGGCGAATTTGTCAGAGCTGGAAAGTGTGATTGTCCACAGCTCCATCATCACGGCCCTGTTGATGCTTCCTCATCCAATAAACGTGTCCCCTGGATGAAACCTTTGAGCTTGGGGAAAAGGAAACAATCCTAAAACACCTCCCTACTCACCTGGTGCCACAAAAATCACCTGGAGCCAGGTCAGGTGAGTAGGGAGGTGTTTTAGGATTGTTTCCTTTTCCCCAAGCCTAACCCTAAGGTTTCATCCAGGGGACACGTCTGGATGCGGAAGCATCAACAGGGCCGTGACGATGGAGCTGTGAAAATGTATGTTGTCACAAAAATGACCCCTTAATATTTGTTATGATTTCCCAAAGCTTAGTTAACATTTCTCACCTGTGTGCTGGATGTATGGGCTCCAGCACATTGACCCGACCGACCGGACGCCATCATCGCAAGCGGACACTACGCTGCGTTCACAGTGCTGCGTGGAAATCGGACTTATCAGCACTTAAAATGTGGCTGTTGATCTGCAAAATCTGGCATAATTTATCACTCTTATACAGCAATTGGTGCTCAGTACTGTCTAAAACAGATTTCTAAATGGAAGTTTGTCACTGGCATCAAGTTTTACACTGCCAGTCACATGAATATGCTGTATATAAGTGTTGAGTCAGAATCTTTTTAGTTCCTACGTTCCCTGAAGGCACTGTCACTCATGATTCCACACCCCTCTCAGTTGATGCCACGCCCCCCACGCCACATCAGGGTCAAAAGTCTGAAACTCAAAAAACAGATTTGAAAGTGAAAAAATAAGATTTGAAACTGTAAAAAATAAGATCTGAATCAGAAAAGATAAAACATGCAACTGAAAAAAATAAGACCTCAAATGTTAAAATACATATAGAAGTGAATAGTGAAAATAAATTATTCATTCAAAAGAATTACCAAAGTGAATCAAAATTATATTTAACCTGAAAACGTTTCATACACTTATTTTTATTTTGAATACATTGTTGTATTTTTCAAAATTCAAGATCAACACATGAATTTTCAGTTTCAAATTTTATTTTTTCAAGTACAAAACATTTGACCCTAATGTAGCTCCATACTTATCCAACCTGTTGCATAGCTGTAATATTCTTCAGTCGAAGAATAACCAGAGACCTGACAGGTGATGGTCAAAGACTGTCCAGGCTGCACAACCATTGAGTCTGGCTGGATGAGATCAAAACTGTTCACACCTGTGGAAAGACAAATCAACATTATCTCCATCATTCATCTGACTATTCAGTGTTTCTAATGTGTTTATTAGTGTGAATCCACTGAAAGCTCCTCACAGGATCCAGCTGCCAGCAGCAGTATCAGAGCTACAGAGAACATGGTTGATGTTGAAGCTGAACTGATGTGAGCTCTTCTGTCCTCTCACTGACACACACACACTTCACTTCTTTATGAGGCAACACACAAGGAGGCTGATTTACATACTGATGACAGTAAAGGTTTATTTGAATGAATCAAGATGAAGATGAAATGTTCAGGTGTTGTTCTTCATCTCACACAAAGAGAATACACCTTTTAGATTGTTGAGTAAAATATCTTTTTCTAGAATTTAACTCATTAAAATCACCATGAAGTTGGCTCAAGACTAATTCAATTATGATACAGGTAATAACTGCAGGTGTTTTAGATAAAGATGTCATGAAAGAGACACTGATGTTTGAGGATTTACTTTTATTGTCCTGTCACAAGCTATTTAAACCAAGTTGTCAGCTGAAGTTGTTTCATCACTTGAAGATTCATATACATATCATGATGTATCAGTGATGGTGATTCAACAGAATTTAATATGATGAAAACAGTTGCTGTTAAATTAGATTAAGAATTGTTTTTAATAAAATCTAAAGTCTGTTTCTCTCTGTACTGTAACAGTGAGCTGGTGTTGAAATCATTAGTGGTCTGAGGGCTACTCCTCTGGTGGCTTCATGTTACAAGTGTTCAGGCACTGAGGGGTTTTTGTTCAGGTCTACTGATGCTTTGTGTCACTGTGGCTCTCTGGCACAGTAATACACAGCAGTGTCTTCAGGCTGCACATTCTGTCCGTTTAGAGTCACTGTGTTGCTGGAAGAGTCTGTGCTGATACTGAACTTGTTCTTCAGTGAATCTTTGTAGTATGTGGTGGATCCAGCTGCCATTCCAATCCACTCCAGTCCTTTCCCTGCAGGTTGTCTGATCCAAGCTGTGTAGGTGCCACTAACAGAATAAGAGACCTGACAGGTGATGGTCAGACGTTGACCTGGCTGCACAGTCACAGAGGCTGGCTGTGTCAACTGTTGACACTTCACACCTGTTAAAAAGAGAAAATGTTTTGTAACAAATGATCAAATTAACAAAAGAAGAACTGTTGACTTTATCAAATCCAGAGAGACTCACATCCAGCTGCCAACAGCAGCAGCAGAGCTACAGAGAACATGGTTTATGTTGAAACTGACGTGCTGTGAACTCCACTGACAGCCTGATGTGATGTTTTTATAGCTGAGTAACAAGGAAGCTCACTGAGTTTGCATAGAATCAAATGTGTGGTGAATGAGTGTGGATCAGACTGGAGCTATTTAGAGGAACCTGTTGTTATTATTAATATTTATTTTTTTTATTGATTCTCCAGAATAAAACACCACAGTGTCTTTAGATAAGCTGCTGTGATTCAGCTTGGAAGCTTAATTCAACTTTATCAGGATTTTTTTTTCAGAACCTGCTTTTGTATAATTAACATCTGGAGCTTTTTCAGTTCATTGTTGCACTGACACTTTTTAAAATCTTGTTTTTATAATAAATATTCATAAACAAAACAAAAAATACTTAAAATTTATATTTCAACAGTTAATTAATGATGGATATTTCATAAACAACTCAAAGCAATTAAACCAGTCCAAAAACTGCATTTCTGTTTTTGCTGTAAATCATGTTATTTAGAACTAAATGTATATTGAGATCATTCTGATGAGTGCTAGTGGAGGATTTGTGTTATTAATAAAGTCTTTAAGATTTATTTTACTAATATTTATATATGTGGACATTTTCATTGTTGATAATAAAAGTACATGAACAAAAATCAGCGTTGCAATAAATGTAATAGAACAAAATAATATGTTCCCAGTGGTGATGATAAATAGAGGAAGTAGTTTTTGTATGAGTCTCCTATTATTGTCTCTCACTGTGTCTCTCTGGCACAGTAATACACTGCAGTGTCCTCGCTCTTCAGACTGTTCATCTGTAGATAGACTTTACTGCTGAAGTCATCTCTGGAGATGGTGAATCTACCCTGGACTGACTGGGAGTAATAGATATAAGTACTAGATGGGCTGATATAAGCAACCTACTCCAGTCCTTTCCCTGCAGGCTGTCTGATCCAGGCTGTGCGATAGCTGCCCACAGAATAAGAGACCTGACAGGTGATGGTCAGACGTTGACCTGGCTGCACAGTCACAGAGGCTGGCTGTGTCAACTGTTCACACTTCACACCTGTGGAGGAAAACATGTTGAATACTGAATGAGTGTAATAAGAGTGAACAGTCAGTGTGCTGTGATCATACTGTCAGTGTCTCTGCCTCAGTGAGACTGACAGGATCCAGCAGCCAGCAGCAGCAGAGCTACAGAGAACATGGTTGATATTGAAGGTGATCTGATGGGAGCTTCTCTTCTTCTGCTGCAGCTGACAGCATGATATCAAGTCTTCATAACAGACTGTGAGGAAGTTCACTTTGCATAGAGAAGGACACTGACAGACTATAAAAGAAGGATGAACTGTTCTGTCACATGTAGTTGGAGCTGTGTGTTATGAATCTTTCATTTGACATGTGAAATGATTTGTATTTATTACATAAATAACTTAAAGTCTAACAATTCAGAGTGACAGTTACACTTAGGTGAAAGGAATATTTAATGTTCCCAGTCTCAACTACATATTGGAGAACACCAGAGCTGCAATAAAAATTGTCTGAATGAGGAGGTTTTACTGAGACTGTGTTTCTCTGAGTGTGTTGAAGATGTTGAAATGAAGCTGATTCTGTGAAAGTGGAAAGCAGAACGCCTAGTATTGACTTAGTTTGACTGTTGAGTTTTTGTACAGCTCTGTGGCTTCCTGTGTCACTGTGGCTCTCGAGCACAATAATAAACAGCAGAATCTTCAGCCGTCAAGCTGTTCATCTGCAGATACACCTGGTCCACGTTGTTGTCTCTGGAAATGGTGAAGCGATTCTTGACTGATGTGGAATAAGCTTTATTTCCTACAGTTGGAGCAGTAATGTGGGCAACCTACTCCAGTCCTTTTCCTTCAGCTTGTCTGATCCAGGAGATATGAGCATCATCATCTGATATTCCTGCATATGTACAGGTCAGTTTGTGGGATTCTCCAGGGCGCTTTACCACTGGTTCAGACTCAGTCAGAGTCTGACTGCAAACACCTGGAGAGAAAAGTAGTGTTATCATCACAGAGCTGAAATATGAACCTTTTCAAAGAACAGGAGGAGTGAAGAAGTATGTATTCACCAGAAATCCATGATAGCATCAGAGACATTATACATGTAGCTGAAGTCATGGTGGAAATGTGTTGTATGTCTGGTCAGTGGTTTGGTCTCTCTTCTTCAGTCTGCAGTGAGATAAATAAAGATGGAGGAGATGAAGATTTGCATGGACTCCTCCTCACACTGCTTTTTTTATTTTGACATCATTAGTGGTTGAACAAGACACAAAGACAGAGATCACGACAAGATTTGAAAGAAGTGCCTCAAAAAGAAAATATCAAACTGTTCTATATTCTGATGTAAAAAGGAGCTCTGAAAAGACTCTATAATGGTGAGAGTTTTTAGCTCTTGTACTAAATATGTTACCAGTTCATGAATTACAGACAGGTGTTTTTTTCTCTGTCAGGTTTAATGTATCTACCAGAAGCTGCTATAACATCATATGTCGTCTGGTGTCTGTAGGGATGAATGTATCCATGTAAAGGGATCACAGTGTTGCAAAGCTGCAGAAAAATAGTCATATAACTGTGGGAAATCAGTGATATGTCTGGCAGTTGCATGTCATCGCCACTAGACTACACTAAACAATGGGACATTTTCCACCATCCATTTTCTAGTTGAAACTTGGCATGTTTCTGTGACATGCAGTTTAAATTTGCAGCAACATTACTGATGTGTGCTGACTGTACTCAAGTACAACCTGTAGGTCTGTTGTTCTTCTTGCCTTCTCAGAGAGAAGATGTGAATGTTTATTGTCAACCTTCACTGTGCCAGTGATTCATTACCAACAATAATCCAACAAACACTGGTGTAAGACAAAGAAGGAATATGATGAAAATGTGGTTAATGATGCACATCCATGAAAGAATGCTGCAGTATGTAACCTGACATACTGCAGTGCATTTCTTAATGCAGCATGTAAGTAATGGTAAGGGATATCTATTTATCTCTTTAATATGTGATGTATCAGTTATACTAATGATAGAGTATTTAAACTGAGGAAGATAGCTGCTATTAGATTTATTTAAGAGCCATTTATACAAGCTGAAGCCTGCTTCCCTTTTCACTGTGACATGTGTTGAAATCATTAGTGGTCTGAGGGCTCCTCCTCTGGTGGCTTCATGTTACAAGTGTTCAGGCACTGAGGGGTTTTTGTTCAGGTCTACTGATGCTTTGTGTCACTGTGGGTCTGTCTTGCACAGTAATACACAGCAGTGTCTTCAGGCTGCACATTCTGTCCGTTTAGAGTCACTGTTTTTGTGGAAGAGTCTGTGCTAATACTGAACTTGTTCTTCAGTGAATCTTTGTAGTATGTGGTGTATCCAGAAGCTGCCATTCCAATCCACTCCAGTTCTTTCCCTGCAGGCTGTCTGATCCAATGTGTCCAGTAGCCACTAACAGAATAAGAGACCTGACAGGTGATGGTCAGACGTTGACCTGGCTGCACAGTCACAGAGGCTGGCTGTGTCAACTGTTCACACTTCACACCTGTTAAAAAGAGAAAATGTTTTGTAACAAATGATCAAATTAACAAAAGAAGAACTGTTGACTTTGACAAATCCAGAGAGACTCACATCCAGCTGCCAACAGCAGCAGCAGAGCTACAGAGAACATGGTTTATGTTGAAACTGACGTGCTGTGAACTCCACTGACAGCCTGATGTGATGTTTTTATAGCTGAGTAACAAGGAAGCTCACTGAGTTTGCATAGAATCAAACATATGAAGCATCAATGTTGGTCTAACTGGAGCCAATAGAAGAGTCTGTTCAGTGTTATTATATCTGCAGAGTGACAACAAATCACCTCTGCTTTACATCTGTAACATTTATACAATATCACATCACGTCCCCACATTTACATGAATAAAACAACTGTTAGCTTTGTATTACTGAAAACCAAATAATCCCTAAAAATCAAGTGTTGACATCAACTAACTCATTACTGTATTTATTAATGCAATTATTTATTACACACTGCACTTTTTCACTGTATTTGCTGCAAACAGAAATACAGTGAGAGCAGCCAGGATCATGTAAATGGTATGAAAACTATGTCTGATGCTGCTGGTGTGCAGGTTGAAGTAAAAGATTTTTAATACTGTCAGTGTTTAAAGATGCACTCAGAGAGACTTTGACGCCAGTGAACAGAAGCATCTGCTCAGTAACTGAAACATGTGACAAAGTAAATCCTTTAGTTTAGATTCAAACTCTCGTAGTTCACACATTTATAAGTTACTTTGTGTCAAGGTCAACACATTTTACCTTTGGCTGTGTGGCTGTGTCAAAAACAATCATTGTAAATCATACAGGTTTATGTTTTTATTTGTTTGTTTCATTATTAGGATTATAGTCAAATACAATAAATATCTATCAAAAACAGAAACACTGTGTTAAATAAAGACACAGGTTAATTCTGGCCCATGGAGAGGTGTAGCCACATTTTCTTTATATTTAGATGAGGAAAGCGTAATTACATTAAATGGTAAATATTCTCTCCACATCTTTTCTAGATATTTCTCTGCAGGGAAACACGGCAGTAATCATGTGATTTCTAAATAATTATGATTTCATCAAATATCTGTGTGTGTGCCTTGAGAGAAATGGTCACACTCTCCCCAGTGACATTTGACTTTATATCTTCTGCTGCCACCTGTTGGTGCTTGTGTAAAATATCTGTGGAGTTTTTGTGAAGTCTCTCTGCTTCCTTCACTGAAACAGCTGTGTATGTTTGGCACAATAACACACAGCAGAGTCCTCTGGCTTTAAGTTGGACAGTCTCAGATTCACCATGCTGTTGCTATTATCTTTGGTGATTTCTTTTTGTCCTTGCGCACTGCTGGTTATGACCATCAGTCCATGTTGTCTGATAAAAGATGAAGCAGCAAGAAGCAGGAGAACTCACAGGGCAGAGAGAGAGCGACCAGCAGAAGAGTGAGTGTGTTCATCATCCTGAGGCTGGAGATGTGACCTCTGATGCTCCACACAAAGTACAAGAGCAGTCAGCAGGACAGTAGTACACTGCACACACTGAAGATTTGCATCAGGATATCATGGAGAGGGAGTGGCTCCTCAACTGGCTCTCTGTCATTCATTTTTGGTTCATTTGCTAATGTAGTTGCTTTTCTTTCCGTGTAGGATACAATAGTAAATTCAGATATATTTGTCTTTGAATAAATTCAGAAAATTATATTTTTGAGATGAAACAGATGAAATAATGTTTTCGCGTCTTCTCTGGGGATGTGTGGGATTAGTCAACTAGTCAATTAAATGCACCTCAAGGAGATGAGCAGCATGTAGAGAGGAGCTTAGATGGAGGAAACACAGGTGTAAATGCATCTGTGTGCGTCTTTGACTCCTCCTCACAGGGAGGAAACAGCTGGACTGAAGATATTTAATGAAACTGCTGAATTAATATCCAACAGTCAACCCTCAGTCACCTGTTTTAATATTCATATGTGTTTTAATTTGTGTTAAAGTCTATCAGTATTAACAACACAACCACAGTTATTATAATAATACACAAATGTTAATCTGAGTTCAGACATCTGACACATGAACACACCTGGTTTAATCACATTTGTGAACCTATAATTCATCTTGGTATCAAGGCTCTGTTTCTCATTAGTCACTTTGAGCATAATGTGCAGCACATGACAGCATTTACAGTGATAGAAATAAAAAGCAGTGTTATCCATCATCTACTGAATTGCTTTATTATCACATCATCCAATCAGCCAGTGTTTGAATATGTATGGGACTGTGGACATTTCACTTTTCTAATTATCTCCTGAACTAGCCAAGTTCACTCTGTTATCAAATGTTAAAATATACAGAAATCTAATGTGGATATATCAAAGTGATTTTGCAGGTGGTGAGAAAACTCTGATGTCATTAAGATCACATTGCTGTTTGTTGTCTGTGGAGGTTTTTGTGCAGCTGTTCCACTGTCTTCACTCACTGTGCTTTATCGAGCACAGAAGTAAACAGCAGAATCCTCTGCTGTCAGGCTCTTGACCTCGAGGTACTGAGTGCTGCTGGGCACATCTACAGTCATGATGACACGACTCTGAAAGGAGCTGCCATAGATAGCAGAGTTTGTGCCTGTGTTCATCCACCCAATCCACTCCAGAGCATTCCCTGGCCTCTGTCGTATCCAGTGGATGTTGCGGCTTGTCATGCTATAACCAGATGTGATACATGACATCTTCAGTGTCTCTCCAGGTCTTTTCACCTCAGAGGAAGACTGGTCCAGTTTGATCTCACTCCAAACTCCTCTAAGTAAAGAAATGATCATTATCCATCAAACTTGTGTAATCACAGGTTGCACATTTTTAAAAGCATCAAACAAGATTTAAGTTTCTCACCATGAATAGTAACTACAAATAATAAACTCCAGATAACTGTATTTTCCATTCTGTGATAAACACTGTAGTTCAGTGCTTTCTGATCTGAGTGTTTCAGAAATATATCAAACTGTCCCAGTGATCTGCCACAAGTTGCTGATGGCGTGTTTATAAGAGAGGAAGAGTTTGCATAGACCTCCCTCTGTGGGTTTAAACAGGGAACATGTGACACTGATATGTTTCCATAAGTAGAGTATCTCTACAAGAACGACACGGGAAACTGTAAAATATTAATATCCTGGCAACTAATTTCTGCTCCAATGGAAGATAACGGGACAACGACAATCTTTAACTAATGGTGCAATGAAGAGCTTTTTGGCTAAATTACAAAAAGTTATTCACATTGTTTGTTTTGTATTTGTGAAGAGGCAGAGCTACTGTTTAAGTTATAATGAAGTTATCAGATGTTATTTTCCATCCCATTACATGGTAACAGGGCACATTTCGCCCCATCCTCTCTGGGCATCACAATACACAAAAGTAAATGATTAAAACATGTCATATACATCTTGTATTCAGGGAAAATCAAGCCTATCTAACTCTCTTCTATACTGATGTTGGCTGCAGTGGAAGTCAGATGACATCTACACAGATGCATTAAATACATAACTTTTCTTCTGTCTACCATGAACAAGAAATGGCCTCTATTAGTGAATTCTATAAACAGGGTTTTGCATTGACTCCTCAGCACAGTAAGGATACAGCTGATTGGACTGCTTGGGTGCTTTTTTTGTAATTAATGAATAAATATAAATTGTAACGTGCTGTTGAACGTCACAATCAAGCAACTAAATGGTTTACATAATTAGATGAGATGAAAATGGGAACTAGGGTTTGATTTGAACAAATATGCCATCATCAGTAGATGTGTTAATGTCAGATAAGAGCATTCAAATCACCTCTGTTCTTTATTTACGTTACTCTTAGTGCATGTGTTTTAATCATATGATCAGTATGAGTCAATGAGTCAAACTCAGTCAGTCCTAGACTGCCCTCTAGAGTTTTGAAAGAGGGACTCAGCATGGAGACACATGACGTTTTGTTCATTAGGTCTGTTTAATAGTCTGAAGTCTGTGGATGTTGTATTCTGTCACTGTCTGCTGAGAGAGAAGAGATCTGACCTGTTTGAGTCTTCTTCCAGTCTGTATGGTGATACAATTATTTCACTGCAATGATCTATAATGTTTATTTATTGTTATTGTTTTTTTCTTTTTACATTTGGTACAATATCAGATAAAGAGTGGCCTGTGGGACTCTGGGTGAAGTGTTCAGAAGTCCTGCTGTTCCAGTTTTATAATTACGGTTGGATCAAAGTGGTGTCTCATGATGGTTTATTCTTTTCTCCCTATCTTAGTATCATATTCAGTGTTTTAGTGCATTCATTGTGCCTTGGTCAGAGTCTGCACCTTCAGCCCCTGATTCTGTATACTGCTCCTAAATTAGCACATGCAGTAATTTCTTTCAACCCCAAAACAAATACAGTTGTTGTTTATCAGCCCAGTCAGAGGGGTTACTGTAGGTTTTTGTACAGCTGCTCAACCAACTCCAGTCACTGTGTGTCTCGAGCACAATAATAAACAGCAGAATCTTCAGTCTTCAGACTGTTCATCTGCAGATACACCTGCTGTCTGCTGTTGTCTCTGGAGGCAGTAAACCGGCCTTTAACTGACTGAGAGTAGTAGTTGGTGCTACCAGTTTCAGCAGCGATCCACTCCAGTCCTTTTCCAGGAGCCTGTCTGACCCAGTGCATCCAGTGGCTACTAAGTGTAAATCCAGAGGCTGTACAGGTCAGTCTGTGAGATTCTCCAGGCCTTTTAATCACTGGTTCAGATTCTGTCAGAGTCTGACCATCAACACCTGTCAAGACAAAACAAAAGTGTGAAATATGTAAGACACACAAATGAAAATGATGTCAAGTCATTATCAGTAATTAAATCTTCACCTGCCCAGCAGATAGTTAAAAGCAGCAGTCCTGTCCTATAGTCCATCATGTTAAACTGTGTGTCCACTGTTCTCTGTCCTCCTCTCTGCAGTCAGATAAGTAGAGGTGGAAGATATCTGAGTTTTGCATTGACTCCTCCTTTTTAATGAACAATATCTTCTATTCAATCTCTCCTCAAAACTTATTTTCGTGCTGTGGCTTTCTCCTGCATGACAATATTTTGTTGTATTATTTTACATAAAGAATCATCTCACTGTATCTCTTACAATTTTGATTGTTTTCACATTATGATCCTGATGTTACTGTCGTTCTTGATTTACTGTCACTTTGTAAGATCAGAACACATGTATTTATATGGCAGCTGGTTTTCTCCAATGAAATTTCAAATAATGTGACTATGGTTACTGTTTATAAATAAAAGTTTTTATTGTTATTAATTAAACTTGTTTTCAGTTCATGTAATATGAAAATGACATTGTATGCTGTCTCAGAAAGGCAAACAACATCTCATATCTCCTGATTTTTTCTTTTTAATCAAATAAAGATTTTGTGTTCCATAATAAGAACAGAATTTCTGTGCATTTCTTTTGAATTAATCTGTTGATTTAAAACCAATTATTCTGATCTTTAAAAATACTGAACTAATAATCAGCTCTTAAACAACTAAATTTCAGAGCACAGAATCCAACATCTGAAGACTGTTCAAATTTAGTGGAATCAAATTAATTTAGCTTACGTCACATCTCTCACTGTACATTATAAATGTATAAATTCAACAAAGAAGTTCTTGAAAAAGTGATTTTGGAACAACTAGAAAGCCTGAAGATCTCAAGCAGTGATCAGGTTTGTATTTGGAATCAGCACATCACAGATAACAGCAGCATCCTGATCATGAAAGGCTTTAAAACAAACAGTAACATCTTCAAATCAGTTGTAGATATGATGAGTAACTATTGAAGGGCAGCAGGGTCTGGTGTGACATGTTAACTTTTGACAGAGTGTATTAAAATCCCAGTGGCAGCATTTAAAAGCAAAGCTTGGAGGAGATAAAACCTTGGGACCTTCTCCACGTCAACAAATGAGAGAAAAGACCTGATCATGGTGATCTGTCTCACTGGAGTTAATTAATGATCAGCACTAATGTGAAGTATATACAGAGAGCATTATATCAACACTAATATGCAGCAAGGTTTTGATGGCTGTCACATGATTTGTATCAAAATAGAGTGAAGTTGAATTCATGGACCAGTTCTCCCACTGAAACATGTTAGTGTTGAGTCACATGGTTGCTGGGTATTTGTGCAGGTCTGTTGGTGGTTTGTATCACTGTGGGGTAACGCACACAGTAATACACAGCTGTGTCCTCAGGCTGCAGATTCTGTCCTGTTAAAGTCACTGAACTTGTAGAAGTGTGTGCGTGGTAAAGAAACTTGTTATTCAGAGGAGTGTTTCGGTAAAAGTCTCCTCCACCCCACCGATGTATAATCCAGTCCATTGGTTTTCCTTCACGCTGTCTGATCCAACCTGTTGCATAGCTGCCGTCAGTTAAAGAATAACCAGAGACCTGACAGGTGATGGTCAAAGACTGTCCAGGCTGCACAACCATTGAGTCTGGCTGGATGAGATCAATACTGTTCACACCTGTGGAAAGACAAATCAACATTATCTCCATCATTCATCTGACTATTCAGTGTTTCTAATGTGTTTATTAGTGTGAATCCACTGAAAGCTCCTCACAGGATCCAGCTGCCAGCAGCAGTATCAGAGCTACAGAGAACATGGTTGATGTTGAAGCTGAACTGATGTGAGCTCTTCTGTCCTCTCACTGACACACACACACTTCACTTCTTTATGAGGCAACACACAAGGAGGCTGATTTACATATAGTAGTGATGATAGTAAATCAGCTGACTGGAGGTGTTGTTCTTCATCTCCAAGGCCATATGATTTTTGTGATTCAGAAAACATGGATGGAATAATTTGATAATAAAAATGGAATCCACTGTAAAACGCAGCATGTCGTGGAGTTTTTTCAAAATGTGAATGCAGTTTCTAAAAATCACTGGTTTCCCCACCATTATAAGCATTTTTTTTCACACTGTGTAAACCGATTGAACAAAAAAATCCCATGAAGTTTTTCTGTGTTTCATAGTCTCAGTGAGTGAAAGGAGAACATTTGTATAATGTTTTGTACACAGACAGTTTATAGAGATACATATACAGTCAATGGTTTTGTCATCACATCACTGTGAGTTATATCATTCTTTTACATCATGATCATATATATTTTTAATAATGCAGATTCTTTTCAAGTTCTTCAACTGTAACTTTTATTTATATTCAGATTAGAGGTATTTATCATTCTCTTTGGCAGCATTTGTTTAACCATCCATATCCTGGATATATTGTCCAAATATATTCTCAACACTGTTAAAAATCAATAATGGGAACATTATTAACAATTACATTGAAAAACAGGATGTAACAAACCACAACATCTGCTGTGTCTTTCATAGTGTCTTAGTTTGTGTTGTACCAAGTCTTATCTTCGACTGCCACCTGTAGGTCTTTGTGAAAAAAATGTCTGTGGAGTTTTTGTACAGCCTCTCTGCTTCTTTGAACCACTGTGTGTGTTTGACACAGTAATACACAGCAGAGTCCTCTGGCTTTAAGTTGGACAGTCTCAGATACACCATGCTGTTGCTATCATCTCTACTGACTTCTGCACGGCCTCTTACACTGCTGGCATAAGTGTTACTGCTGGCAGTGGACCAGTCAACCCCGATCCATTCCAGTCCTTTTCCTGCAGGTTGTCTGATCCAGCTCATAGTACAGCAGCTAAATGTGAAGCCAGATCCCCTGCAGGAGAGACTGAGAGTCTCACCAGGCTTTTTCACTACTGAACTAAAAGGAATGGACTCCATACTCTGACCTGTACAACCTGAGGAGATGAAAGGAGAGAGGAACCACAGAAGAAAGTGAGACAGTCACCTGGGAAGTTTTCTGCTATCACTGACTGACCATCAGTCCATGTTGTCTGATAAAAGATGAAGCAGCAAGAAGCAGGAGAACTCACAGGGCAGAGAGAGAGCGGCCAGCAGAAGAGTGAGTGTGTTCATCATCCTGAGGCTGGAGATGTGACCTCTGATGCTCCACACAAAGTACAAGAGCAGTCAGCAGGACAGAAGTACACTGCACACACTGAAGATTTGCATCAGGATATCATGGAGAGGGAGTGGCTCCTCAACTGGCTCTCTGTCAAAGGATTACATCATTCATTTTTGGTTCATTTGCTAATGGAGCTGCTTTTCTTTCCGTGTAGGATACAATAGCAAATTCAGATATATTTGTCTTTGAATAAATTTAGAAAATTAGATTTTTGAGATGAAATAGATGAAATAATGTTTTCACGTCTTCTCTGGGGATGTGTGGGATTAGTCAACTAGTCAATTAAATGCACCTCAAGGAGATGAGCAGCAAGTAGAGAGGAGGAGCTTAGATGGAGGAAACACAGGTGTAAATGCATCTGTGTGCGTCTTTGACTCCTCCTCACAGGGAGGAAACAGCTGGACTGAAGATATTTAATGAAACTGCTGAATTAATATCCAACAGTCAACCCTCAGTCACCTGTTTTAATATTCATATGTGTTTTAATTTGTGTTAAAGTCTATCAGTATTAACAACACAACCACAGTTATTATAATAATACACAAATGTTAATCTGAGTTCAGACATCTGACACATGAACACACCTGGTTTAATCATATTTGTGAACCTATAATTCATCTTGGTATCAAGGCTCTGTTTCTCATTAGTCACTTTGAGCATAATGTGCAGCACATGACAGCATTTACAGTAACAGAAATAAAAAGCAGTTTTATCCATCATCTACTAAATTGCTTTATTATCACATCATCCAATCAGCCAGTGTTTGAATATGTATGGGACTGTGGACATTTCACTTTTCTAATTATCTCCTGAACTAGCCAAGTTCACTCTGTTATCAAATGTTAAAATATACAGAAATCTAATGTGGATATATCAAAGTGATTTTGCAGGTGGTGAGAAAACTCTGATGTCATTAAGATCACATTGCTGTTTGTTGTCTGTGGAGGTTTTTGTGCAGCTGTTCCACTGTCTTCACTCACTGTGCTTTATCGAGCACAGAAGTAAACAGCAGAATCTTCTGCTGTCAGGCTCTTGACCTCGAGGTACTGAGTGCTGCTGGGCACATCTTGAGTAAAACTGAAACGGCTTTGAAAGGAGCTGCCATAGATTTGTTTGTATGTGGGTTTATCCTCCCAATCCACTCCAGAGCATTCCCTGGCCTCTGTCGTATCCAGTGAATATAGTAGTCTGTCATGTCATAACCAGAAATGATACATGACATCTTCACTGTCTCTCCAGGTCTTTTCACCTCAGAGGAAGACTGGTCCAGTTTGATCTCACTCCAAACTCCTGTAAGTAAAGAAACAATCATTATCAGTCAGACTTTAATAATCACAGGTTGCACATTTATAAAATCAGTAAAGCAGATTTAAGTTTCTCACCATGAATAGTAACTACAAATAACAAACTCCAGATAACTGTATTTTCCATTCTGTGATAAACACTGTAGTTCAGTGCTTTCTGATCTGAGTGTTTCAGAAATATATCAAACTGTCCCAGTGATCTGCCACAAGTTGCTGATGGTGTGTTTATAAGAGAGGAAGAGTTTGCATAGACCTCCCTCTGTGGGTTTAAACAGGGAACATGTGACACAGATACATTTCCATAAGTAGAGTATCTCTACAAGAACGACACGGGAAACTGTAAAATATTAATATCCTGGCAACTAATTTCTGCTCCAATGGAAGATAACGGGACAACAACAATCTTTAACTAATGGTGCAATGAAGAGCTTTTTGGCCAAATTACAAAAAGTTATTTACATTGTTTGTTTTGTATTTGTGAAGAGGCAGAGCTACTGTTTAAGTTATAATGAAGTTATCAGATGTTATTTTCCATCCCATTACATGGTAACAGGGCACATTTCGCCCCATCCTCTCTGGGCATCACAATACACAAAAGTAAATTATTGAAACATGTCTTCATGGGTGCACATTTTGTAATTAATGAATAAATATAAATTGTAACGTGCTGTTGAACGTCACAATCAAGCAACTAAATGGTTTACATAATTAGATGAGATGAAAATGGGAACTAGGGTTTGATTTGAACAAATATGCCATCATCAGTAGATGTGTTAATGTCAGATAAGAGCATTCAAATCACCTCTGTTCTTTATTTACGTTACTGTTAGTGCATGTGTTTTAATCATATGATCAGTATGAGTCAATGAGTCAAACTCAGTCAGTCCTAGACTGCTCTCTAGAGTTTTGAAAGAGGGACTCAGCATGGAGACACATGACGTTTTGTTCATTAGGTCTGTTTAATAGTCTGAACTCTGTGGATGTTGTATTCTGTCACTGTCTGCTGAGAGAGAGGAGATCTGACCTGTTTGAGTCTTCTTCCAGTCTGTATGGTGATACAATTATTTCACTGCAATGATCTATAATGGTTATTTATTTACATGCAGTAATTTCTTTCAACCCCAAAGCAAAGACAGTTGTTGTTTATCAGCCCAGTCAGAGGGGTTACTGTAGGTTTTTGTACAGCTGCTCAACCAACTCCAGTCACTGTGGCTCTCGAGCACAATAATAAACAGCAGAATCTTCAGTCTTCAGACTGTTCATCTGCAGATACAGCTGCTGTCTGCTGTTGTCTCTGGAGATGGTGAACTGGCCTTGAACTGACTGAGAGTAGTAGATGCGGTCACTATCATCCTCAATAATCGCAATCCACTCCAGTCCTTTTCCAGGAGCCTGTCTGATCCAGTGCATCCAAGAGCTACTTATGTCTAATCCAGAGGCTGTACAGGTCAGTCTGTGAGATTCTCCAGGCCTTTTAATCACTGGTTCAGATTCTGTCAGAGTCTGACCATCAACACCTGTCAAGACAGCAAAGAAAACCATGAAATGCCAGAAACACAAATGAGAACTGTGTCATGTCATGATGAGTGAAAAACTTCACCTGCCCAGCAGATAGTTAAAAGCAGCAGTCCTGTCCTATAGTCCATCATGTTAAACTGTGTGTCCACTGTTCTCTGTCCTCCTCTCTGCAGTCAGATAAGTAGAGGTGGAAGATATCTGAGTTTTGCATTGACTCCTCCTCACAGGGAGCAGAGAGCTGTCCCTTGTTGGTATGTGCAGCTGGTTTATGCCAGGTGTCCTGTGGTGATCAGGGGCCTGAAGGACATGATTCACTGGAGTTTTTTTACATCCTGTATTTTATCATTTGAAAACTGGCAGTTTTAGACAGCCATGTTTGTCACTTCGTGGATACAGAAAATAACGCTGGTCATGTTGCAGCTACTGTCATGCAGAAAACCAATCATTATCATGAGGCAAACGAAACCCACACACAGTCATGTAATCCAGAGGACATCAAAAAAGATACAAATAAAATAATCTACAGCCATGCTTGCTCCTCTGTGAGGCTGTGTTTAGGCACAGCAGT
The DNA here is from genome assembly GCF_041903045.1 of Epinephelus lanceolatus. NCBI lineage: Eukaryota > Metazoa > Chordata > Actinopteri > Perciformes > Serranidae > Epinephelus > Epinephelus lanceolatus. Next base: position 30,444,309 of record NC_135751.1, read on the forward strand.
GCTTAGTGTTAAATGTTAAGGTCAGCATGCTAACATGTTCACAATAATAATGTCAACATGCTGATATTTAACAGGTATGGCCTTAACTATGTTTATATTTACCATCTTAGTGCTTAAGCATGTTAACATTTGCTACAGAGTGCTCAACTGATGGTGTTGTTTTGTTGGCTGATGTGAAAGTTAGCGTCGCCCTGGTTCCCTCGTCAGAAAGCCTACATTGGAATTTTCCATTAGATTTTGGATCATTGCAGAAAGTAAGCTTTTTGACCAACACACGTTTATGGTACCAACACATTTGTTTGGTAAGATAATCTCAACAACTGAACACCTCTATGATGATTTTTGAAGGCTGAATGCATCATCAGAAGTAAAAAGGCAATGTTAGGCTATAAACAAACTACACCACCGTCTGCATGATTTAACATCACCACCACAAGCCTGTTAAACCGTGTTCTGTGTGATGACGTTAATTTAGCCACTTCTTAGCAACCACTTTTTCTAAGACACATTGTGTCAGAATTCACAAGTGGGGCTTTTACTGATGTATTTTATATCGTAAAAAAAAAAAAAACATGAAAGTTTCTTAAGCTTGTTTTAACCACAGACCTTATTTGAGGCCTCAAACCAAGAACCCATTAAAAAACACAGACTTTGAGATGAGGGAACCGGGAGTGCTGAAATGTGAACTCACTTGTGGGTTTCAGGACTCATTCCTGGGGCAGTCTAATAGCTACAAACATATTGAAGAAATGAGGTGAAGAATGAGGGAGGATTAGTTTATTAGTAAAACAGTGTTGACTTCTGCCAGCTAGAAGGTCTGCAGAAGCTAACCAGAACAGAGGCTGTTTCAACTGAGCAAAACAGGGATATTGTTGGTGACACTGTGTTTAAGTCTGTAAGAATGGAAGGAATTTGGTTGGAGGATAAAAATTGAATATTTTGTTTCTGAGGTTTAGGTCCCCAACACAATTGGCATGTTAGACACAAGGAAAATAAGGGTCGGTCCCAATACACCCCCTTAGTCCTACCCCTACATTTGCACGTTCCTGCGAGGGGTAGCGGCGTCCCAGTTCCTTTTTGCGTGTAGGGGTAGGGGTCATAACGAGGGGTAGTGGGTATGAAACTAGCCCTTCGGAGCGAGGGATTTCAGATGCTGACTTGCCAGCGAGGGGTAGACGTCGCCATGGCTACCACCGAGCAAGAGACGAGAAAAAAGTTCATACATAGCTAACGTCGCCATCATCAGGTTGCTTGTTAGCTAGCTAGCTAGCTCACACTATCTGATGTTTGTCATCTGTCCTGTTCTGCAAAATTGTCGGATTTTTCACATTATGATAACACGCCAGCTAGTATAACTATGCTGTTTCATAATGTTAGCTGGTTAGCTAAGTAGCTAGCTAGCAGAAGTCCCCTGTCGTCTGTCGTTCATTAAACGAAGCATGATGAATAATGCAAACGCGATCGGTAGGATGAACTAAACTGGAGACTCCATTGTAGATGCTGGTTGGAAATTTTGATGGCTCGCACTTTCCTGTTTAAAATAGTTACGTATGCGTGAACGTAACCAACGCAGTGACGTAGTGAGTGGTGTCCCAATTCCTAGGGAAAGATTTCAACCCCTACCCCTCGTTGCTTCATTTCAAGGGCCAGGGGTAGTGGACAAGGGGGGGTATTGGGATTGGGCCTGAGTCTTTAGTACATTATAGATAATTGGTTTTCTTTCTATAAATAGTAACTAAACTTCAGGCATATGTATTTTTCATTCTTCAACAAACACTGTGGTTCAGTCCTTGAGCAAATTATTACACATACAAAGGTACATCTCACACAAAGAGAAGGTGGAACTGTCACGGTCCTGGCTGTGTCACTAGTTTCCCTGTGTTTGGTTTTTCCTTGCCCTCTGTTTCCCCTCCCCCTGTCTGTCTCTCTGTGTGTCTGTGCTGTGGAGTGGGAAAACCCTCACTCTCCTGGGTTACATTCATTCAACTCACCTGCTCCCTGCTGCTCACCTGAGGACCATCCAGTGATCAGCCTTGCAGTATAAAACACCAACTCTCCTCTCCAATCCTCGCCAGGTTGTTGAGTCTTGTGGTACAGTTACGCTTCAGGCCGCTGTGGAATTGTGAATTCAACTTGGACTTTTGTTTGTTAATTTTCTCGTGGATACTTACCTTGTGTTTGCCTCTGTCACGGGATCACCGCCCACCATTTGTCTGCCTGTTTGTCTTTCTGCCACGCTCCCAGCCAGCCAAACCCCTCCAACCTTGTGTTGCTTGCCTGCCATCAGCCCACTCCCCTCAGCCTCCATTTCCTGGATTTTCCTCTCCGACCACATTCATAATCCTGGCAATATGACCCCATTTTTTACCACTGTCTTCCTGAGTCTGTGATCTGCGTTTGGGTTCACCTTGTTGATTGTAACAGGATTTTGAATTTCTGACAAAAAACCTTTCTCTAGTTTGACTATTTAACGTCACTATGAATTGGCTCAAGACTATAATTTAGTTAGTCACAAATGCAGTTATGATTCAGACAAGAACTGCATTTTTTTTGTTTTAATAACAATTTCATGGAAGAAATACTGTCCTTTTGAGGATTCATTTGTAATAGAGTTAGATTAGGAGTTATAAAAAGTTGAAAACTGAATTATTCTATCTCAAAAATATATACAGACAGTTAGGGCTGGGCGGTATGACCTAAAATTTATATCACGGTATAAATCAAATCCCTTCACGGTAACGGTATATATCGCGGTATAAATTTAAGTGTAAAAGTTATAATAGAAGTGTTTCTGAATGGGTTTTGTAGTCCCTTAGGAAAGCTAAATTGATAAAAAAAAAAACAACAACAACAAAAGCAAAGATATAATGTATTTTTTAGAGCATTTATTGTGCAGAATGCAGATCTCAAAACTCAAAATTAAAACCCAGTACTCTATGGTGTCCCCTGGGATATACAGTACAGGCCAAAAGTTTGGACACGCCTTCTCATTCAATGCGTTTTCTTTATTTTCATGACTATTTACATTGTAGATTCTCACTGAAGGCATCAAAACTATGAATGAACACATGTGGAGTTATGTACTTAACAAAAAAAGGTGAAATAACTGAAAACATGTTTTATATTCTAGTTTCTTCAAAATAGCCACCCTTTGCTCTGATTACTGCTTTGCACACTCTTGGCATTCTCTCCATGAGCTTCAAGAGGTAGTCACCTGAAATGGTTTCCACTTCACAGGTGTGCCTTATCAGGGTTAATTAGTGGAATTTCTTGCTTTATCAATGGGGTTGGGACCATCAGTTGTGTTGTGCAGAAGTCAGGTTAATACACAGCCGACAGCCCTATTGGACAACTGTTAAAATTCATATTATGGCAAGAACCAATCAGCTAACTAAAGAAAAACGAGTGGCCATCATTACTTTAAGAAATGAAGGTCAGTCAGTCCGGAAAATTACAAAAACTGTGTCCCCAAGTGGAGTCGCAAAAACCATCAAGCGCTACAACGAAACTGGCACACATGAGGACCGACCCAGGAAAGGAAGACCAAGAGTCACCTCTGCTTCTGAGGATAAGTTCATCCGAGTCACCAGCCTCAGAAATCGCAAGTTAACAGCAGCTCAGATCAGAGACCAGATGAATGCCACACAGAGTTCTAGCAGCAGACCCATCTCTAGAACAACTGTTAAGAGGAGACTGCGCCAATCAGGCCTTCATGGTCAAATAGCTGCTAGGAAACCACTGCTAAGGAGAGGCAACAAGCAGAAGAGATTTGTTTGGGCCAAGAAACACAAGGAATGGACATTAGACCAGTGGAAATCTGTGCTTTGGTCTGATGAGTCCAAATTTGAGATCTTTGGTTCCAACCGCCGTGTCTTTGTGAGACGCAGAAAAGGTGAACGGATGGATTCCACATGCCTGGTTCCCACTGTGAAGCATGGAGGAGGAGGTGTGATGGTGTGGGGGTGTTTTGCTGGTGACACTGTTGGGGATTTATTCAAAATTGAAGGCACACTGAACCAGCATGGCTACCACAGCATCCTGCAGCGACATGCCATCCCATCCGGTTTGCGTTTAGTTGGACGATCATTTATTTTTCAACAGGACAATGACCCCAAACACACCTCCAGGCTGTGTAAGGGCTATTTGACCAAGAAGGAGAGTGATGGAGTGCTGCGGCAGATGACCTGGCCTCCACAGTCACCGGACCTGAACCCAATCGAGCTGGTTTGGGGTGAGCTGGACCGCAGAGTGAAGGCAAAGGGGCCAACAAGTGCTAAACACCTCTGGGAACTCCTTCAAGACTGTTGGAAAACCATTTCAGGTGACTACCTCTTGAAGCTCATGGAGAGAATGCCAAGAGTGTGCAAAGCAGTAATCAGAGCAAAGGGTGGCTATTTTGAAGAAACTAGAATATAAAACATGTTTTCAGTTATTTCACCTTTTTTTGTTAAGTACATAACTCCACGTGTGTTCATTCATAGTTTTGATGCCTTCAGTGAGAATCTACAATGTAAATAGTCATGAAAATAAAGAAAACGCATTGAATGAGAAGGTGTGTCCAAACTTTTGGCCTGTACTGTATATCAAAAGGTAATTTCCTTCTTTTAGCAAAATCCTAAATGACTGAGTTGTGTTTTTTCCACCAGGACCTTTATGCTCTGCCATTTCTCCTCTAATCATCACGCTGTAACCTGTGACAGGCTGTTATGATACCACAACTATCACACATTCACATAAGAAGTTTTTTTGTGGAGCCCCTAGCGTCACATAGGTTTACATTACCAAAGGTTTATGACAAACTCTCTTGCCGAAAACCAACTCCCGTGTGCGCACGGCGAGAGAGGAGAGGGAGAGACGCTGTGCTGCTGCCAGAGGAGACACTGGCTACAGTTATATGATGGCTTCTCATTTGGAATGAAATAAATCTGAATGAAATCATTCGGAATTAAAGTCTTTCCAGGTAGTTTACATGGGAAATATTCATTCCGAATGAGGGTTTACATGAGAGATCAGTTCAATTGCCTTTATTCAGGTCTGCGCAAGGTTTGGGGCAGGGAAAGTTTCTGATTGGATAGGGGGCGGGCGGATGTTACGTGTTTACGTTTACCAGAAGAAAACACTGTAGTCCTCGCTCCGGATAACAAGATGTTTGACGACGCCGTTTTTAGTGCCTTTTTCGGGCGTGTTTTGCTTATATTCTTGAAGCAGCAGTACTACAACAATCTTGTTCTGCTAATGCTTCGTCTGTTGAGGAGGAGAAGGGAGGTAGAAGGTCGAAGAAGGGAGGTAGAAGACCGTGCTGTGGCGAATGGAAACTGGTGAGTGCAACAACTCCGACTGCTCTATCTCAGCCTGTTGCTATGCAGCCCGTTGCTATGCGCGCTATATACGTCATCGCGCCAGAAGGGCAAGGAAACGAGCATGCGCAGAAAGACCGGAATGAATTCAAAGAGGAATGAGTGTATACATGCACACAAAATTCTTTCATTCGGAATGACAAACGGATTAAACCACCCCCTTTAATCGGATTTAATGTTCAATCGGAATGACCGTTTACGTGACCACTTTTAATCGGAATGGCCTTTCATTCCGATTAAAAGTGGAATTAAACTGTGCATGTAAACGTACTGACTGATTGAGTTCCCTCTGAGCGGTAAGTCGCTAAAAGAGTCTGAGAAGTCCGGGGCTGTTCATAAAACATTAACTCACTCACTCACAAGTTCTCCAGCTACACATGTTGGACGTGCTACGCTAAATCACGGACGTGAACCAACTCCTCTTGCTCCACTGTCTGTGTGCTCGCAGCCATTTTCATACTGAGGCAGGTGTGATGATGTCATCGACGACAGGACGGTAGAGCGCAAATCTCTACCGTGGGCCAAATTTATATCATTTCTACCGTCTACTGCATATACCGTGCAGCCCTAATAGTAACCGGTACTTTATCTGCTTCCTTACTGGTTAAGGAAACAAACCCATGAGACACGAAAGGTTTGAAACGAGGGTCAATCTCTGCATTTACCTCTGGTTCAGGTAAAGGCTCCATGTGTTTATCAGGCGGGGACGCGGTGTTTATGAAACCCACGCCTGCAGGAGTCTTACCGGTTTTGTGTTCTTTTTTTTTGAGAACCGGGCAGGCGGCGATCAAATGGCCTGGCTCATGGCAATAAAAACACTTGCGGCTTTCACCCGCAGCTGGTGATGTGTTTTTACGCATCAGTTTTGGTGACCTTCTGTGCTCAGGCATTACATTTGAAGCATGAGGTGTCGGTACAGAAAAAACACTTTTATGAGTCAGAATGAAGTCATCAGCCAGCACGGCTGCGTTAAACACCGAGGACACTTTCTGCTCTTTTAAATAAACAACGATTCGCTTCGGCAAACACTTTTTAAATTCCTCGAGCAGTATTAACTCTCGCATTTCCGCTAAAGTTTTTACATGACATGCCTGGCACCATTTATCAAACAAAACACTCTTGTCGCGCGCAAACTCAACGTACGTCTGGTTGGCAGTTTTATCACGGTTTCTAAATTTTTGTCTGTACGCTTCGGGGACAAGCTCATAAGCCTGCAACACAGTCTTTTTCAATGTGTCATAATCCAGACTGTCCTCAATTGACAGACTGGCACAGACTTCTTGGGCCTTCCCCGCAAGCTTACACTGCAGCAAAAGTGACCAGAACTCCTTGGGCCACTTAAGTGCAGCAGCTATTCGCTCAAAGGCGCTGAAATATGAGTCCACCTCGGACTCACGAAACGGAGGGACTAATGCAATGTGCTTACTAATGTCAAAAGCAGGAGCAGAAACAAAACTTTGGTTAGGAGACACCGGGATGGAGACAACAGGGGCTCCTCTTTCCAGCTCAAGAGCCCTGATACGGAGATGCATTGCTTGCACTTCAAGCTGTTTATTTTTGGTCTCCACCTCCTTTATTTGCAGGGCTAAGTGGAGATCCTCTGTGGTCATATTTCCCAGAGAAGGATCAATGACCGGCTCAGGCTCCACACCAGCAGCGCGCACGCCAGCAGCCTCCACTGCTTTCACATCCGCCACCTGCGCATCAGCCGCCGCATCACCCGCAGGCTTAGCCGACTCAGCAGCTAGTTTGGGTAGCACACCCTGCTCCACCAACTCATCACACAAAATCTGTTTGAGCTCTGCTTTCCGGGCACTGTACGACACATGCACATTATAAAAGATAGCCACAATTAACAAATCTGCTTTTTTGCACTTATCAAGTTTTGCCAAAGAAGGGCTGGTCACAAATTCATCCAGAGAAAACTCCATAATTCCCCCCACACCAAAAAACAACCGCCAACCAGAGGAAAAAATACTCACCAAACTCACCCTGAAACGAAGCGCGAAAAGAAGATGGACGAGCCCCCAATTCATGTTATGCCCAGTCTAGGGGTGTCTGGGACACAACATGAAAGGCCCCCATCTTCCCCAAGTCCCAAGTAGCCACAATGAAAAAGACGTATGGAACGATCAATAGTGCAAATTTATTTACAATATTTAAATAATAGAATTAACTGAAATAGTAACTTCAGGGTGGACTAAGGCCAAAATAACAAACAAAAACAATCCTGCCCAGGGAGTAAGTAAATAACCTAACCAAACAACAAAAAAAACAAATGACAAAAAGCTTACCTCCCTAACTAAATAAACAGGAGAAAAAGGGTTAGTAACAAAACTGGCAGTCCACCCCTACGATTTAACAGTCTTTAACACAATAATGATTTACTACAACAACAATATGTGTGGCCGGTTGGGAGAGGAGGAAGGTGAGGTCTGCCTGCTAGCTCGAAGCAACTGCCATCTTTGTCCTTTAAAAACCTGAACACCCTTGGCAGCAGCCAATCAGGAACGAGCACCGATCAAATTCACCAATCCTCGCTACACCTATTTGCATACAGAAAACACAGAGAACACGCACAGAGAACACATGCAGCAAAACACACACAAACAAAATAAATTACGACAACAGTCGTAACACAGTGAAAATGATTTATTTGTATGTAAAGAAATTATAGAACTTAAAACAACATAGCAAACAACAATTTAATAAAGTAAATACATAATACAAATGTCATGAAAATATTACATGCTTAAGCTCTACCAGCCCCTTGAGAATGAGCACTGTAGGTTTTTGTACAGCTGCTCAACCAACTCCAGTCACTGTGGCTCTCGAGCACAATAATAAACAGCAGAATCTTCAGTCTTCAGACTGTTCATCTGCAGATACACCTGCTGTCTGCTGTTGTCTCTGGAGATGGTGAACCGGCCTTGTACTGATTGAGAGTAGTATGTGGTGCTACCACTAGGTTGACTGATAAAAGCAACCCACTCCAGTCCTTTTCCAGGAGCCTGTCTGATCCAGTGCATAGCATAGTCACTAAATTTAAATCCAGAGGCTGTACAGGTCAGTCTGTGAGATTCTCCAGGCCTTTTAATCACTGGTTCAGATTCTGTCAGAGTCTGACCATCAACACCTGTCAAGATATAAGAGAACACAACATCAATTTAATTAAGTACACAATTAAGAACTGTGTCAAGTCAAGATGAGGTAAAATCTTCACCTGCCCAGCAGATAGTTAAAAGCAGCAGTCCTGTCCTATAGTCCATCATGTTAAACTGTGTGTCCACTGTTCTCTGTCCTCCTCTCTGCAGTCAGATAAGTAGAGGTGGAAGATATCTGAGTTTTGCATTGACTCCTCCTTTTTAATGAACAGTATCCTCTATTCAATCTCTCCTCAAAACTTATTTTCATGCTGTGGCTTTCTCCTGCATGACAATATTTTGTTATATTATTTTACATAAAGAATCATCTCACTGTATCTCTTACAGTTTTGATTGTTTTTACATTATGATCCTGATGTTACTGTCGTTCTTGATTTACTGTCACTTTGTAAGATCTGAGCACATGTATTTATATGGCAGCTGGTTTTCTCCAATGAAATTTCAAATAATGTGACTATGGTTACTGTTTATAAATAAAAGTTATTAATATTATCAATTAAACTTGTTTTCAGTTCGTATAATATGAAAATGACATTGTATGCTGTCTCAGAAAGGCAAACTAGCAAACCACCTCTTAAACAACTAAATTTCAGAGCACAGAATCCAACATCTGAAGACTGTTCAAATTTAGTGGTATCAAATTAATTTAGCTTACGTCACATCTCTCACTGTACATTATAAATGTATAAATTCAACAAAGAAGCTCTTGAAAAGGTGATTTTGGAACAACTAGAAAGGCTCTGCCTGAAGATCTCAAGCAGTGATCAGGTTTGAATTTGGAATCAGCACATCACAGATAACAGCAGGATCCTGATCATGAAAGGCTTTAAAACAAACAGTAACATCTTTAAATCAGTTGTAGATACGATGAGTAACTATTGAAGGGCAGCAGGGTCTGGTGTGACATGTTAACTTTTGATAGAGTGTATTAAAATCCCAGTGGCAGCATTTAAAAGCCAAGCTTGGAGAAGATAAAACCTTGGGACCTTCTCCAGGTCAACAAATGAGAGAAAAGACCTGATCATGGTGATCTGTCTCACTGGAGTTAATTAATGATCAGCACTAATGTGAAGTATATACAGGGAGCATTATATCAACACTAATATGCAGCAAGGTTTTGATGGCTGTCACATGACTTGTATCAAAACAGTGTGAAGTTGAATTCATGGACCTGAGGGGTATTCCAGAAAGCGGGTTATGTGAAAACTCAGAGTAAGTTAACCCTGAGATGAGGGAAACTCTGAGTTATCCATTCCAGAAAGAGAGGTAACTGAAACTCTGAGTCAGTCACCATGGTAACAGACTCTGTGAACATAACCTGCTCGACGGCAGGTTTTCTTTAAGAAACCCTGAGTTTTTCTCTGTCTCCTCCCTCTTACACGCTGTTTCATTTCCTCATTCATTCAGTCCGTGTCAAAGCTTGTATCGAAGCGTATTCATTAGCGGAGATTTACCGTCTGTCACAGTCTAAATCCTGCTGGATATTAGTTTGTTATTCAGGACTGTCTTAAGTTACTGAATTTATGCACATCAATCATTTCTTTGGACATCGGTTTTTGTCTTTACATTCAAATATTACACAGTGAGAATTCATCCTCAGCTCAGAGTCAAACCTCTGTCCTTTTTATATTAATTATTTTTTATAACACTGCACAAGGATCAGACTGTCAGTCTGTCAGAGCAGCTCCCAAATGTTTATTGCACATAATGTGTAGGTCTAATTATTTAAATTTTAAAAATCGGTATGAAGCTTTAGACACGTAGTATCAATGACTAATGATCTCTATCACTGATGTCATTGGTCGCACTGATGGAACATAATTCCTATAGCCTAATATTGGGGATTATATCTTAATATTTCTGAGTGAGCAATGGTGCAGCATTTCATTGTCTTTAAATTTACTACATTTGTATCTGAAATAAAGTCACTGAATGCTGTTGAGTCAAGACACAAATAGATGTGCAACATTTTAAAATCTACTGTATTTTAACCTCAACGTCTTTTCAAGTGCAAATCACCAAACATATTATTACTGGGTCAGACTGTGAGTTTACAGTCATGTCTTTATGTCTTTGATCTATAGCCTAGCCTGTATGTTTTAAATCTTCTGCCTCCTGTGTTTTTCCCCATCAGATTAAATCTGAACAAATATATTATTATATATTATTAATATAATGTAATGTATCTACAGCCTGATACACAGTCAGATTCCGCCACTTTATCTTCATTAAGGAAATGTAAGTCTGATAAATGATGAATAAAACTTTTTTATTAACTTTATGGTTAACTTATTTACACTTTCCTCGCTCTGACTCAGGCTCTCCTTTTAAAGATAAACGTGCACCGTCTGCTACACATGCATTAATATCTCTGCATCCACTGGATTAAAATGGAGGCGCTGTCTTTTATTTACCTGTTGCCATGGTGAATCGTGGAGTCGGAGCTCCATTGATGATGGCTTTTTATTGTCGGTTTAACTCAGAGTGAACATACTCAGAGTTGACTGAACTAACTCAGATCAGCTGTTCTGGAACCGGTAACTCAGAGTTTCCCATCTCAGGGTAAATCAACTCAGAGTTCAGGGTTAGACTCAGAGTTTGTTGAACCTCCTACCTGGAATACCCCTCTGTTCTCCCACTGAAACATGTTAGTGTTGAGTCACATGGTTGCTGGGTATGGACACCCTATGGTCTTCTGCGATGCACTGAGTTCAGTGTTTAAAGCCGCCTCGAGCTCGGCAGGCCACTGAAGACTAGCTAGGTTAGTTAGCTGTCTTGGTAGGTATGTCAGGGTTGGGGTTCCTCAACAACTTGTTTCCTAGTTTTTGGCACTTTGCAGAGCAACTTGACTGTGATTTTGTTTTGCTTGAGATGACTAGTCTATGTTTGGTCACGGTTTTGTGTAGCTGTGATGAATACTTGTGCAGTAACTTGTGGTTTGTGACCGTTAGGGTTGTGGTCACTGCACTCCACATTTGTTGGGTCACTTGTTGGTTGCTGCTTAGGTGTAAGTTGGCAACATTTGTGTAGTGGTACTACACATTGTGTCCATTTTGTGCTGTGGTTGTTGCAGTCCACTTTTTGGTGTGGTCACTTGTGTGTTACTGTTTCTGTATTTGTTATAGCAAATTCGTTGTGACCTTGTTTTGTGGTTTGGGATGTAGTCACCCCCACAGATCATTGGATCTTAGAGTGGTGGGTGTGGCTTCCCAATTCATCAGGTCCATTTGTGTTGCTGGTTTCCTGCATCCATCACAGTAACTTGTGTTTGGTTGAAGACCATAGGGTGTCCATTTTGTGTTGTGGTAGTGGCAGTTCACTTTTGTTGGATCTTTATGTTGCTGTCTGTATGGAAGCAACTTTGTAGCTGGTCTACGTGTGGTGATCCTTTTGGTATGTGGCTGTTGCACTCCACTTTTGTGTTGGTTGTGTTACTGGTGTTGGTAAATGCAGTAACTTTGTTTGGCATTGGGTTGCTTTTCACCTCATGGTCGTAGCTATTTGGTACCTGGTGGCAGTGGCACCCACTGATTTGGCTACTTGTGCAGCTGCTACTTATTCTTGAACTCAGTGGCAGCAGCTTAGTTGGCCCTTTTTGTGATACAGTCTTGTTTGATCCAAATTTGACCCAAGGTGACACCTTATCAGTCCTATTAATCTGGGTGTTTAGTTGTGTGTCTTAACATACAGCCTTGGTAAGTAGCACTCATTTCCTCTTACATTTCAATGAATAAATAGCATTTGTCAGTGAACTATGGGGTGGTTTAACCGCAATGTATTTACCTTAACTGTCTCAATACTTGAGATTGACAGTGAGACAAATTATTTATTCATTGTTTTAAGGGTGGGGGTGTTACGGCTGTGTATGTGTTCTGTGCTGCTGTCCCTTTCCCCTGCCCTGTAGATCTGCCCAGGTGTGCTGCATTAGTGAACGAGGTGCAGTGCACCTGACATGGAGGAGGTGTTTAAGAGCTCTTGTGCCAGCAGCAAAGGAGGGAGGCTCTGGTGTGGGGACTGCTGGTCCTGCTGCCTCTCAGCATGGGATTTTTGTTGTCTGTTTGTCTGTTTTAATTCGAATAAATCCCATGGATTTGAATGTTTTAAAGGTGTTTATGTGGTTATTGCTGGGTCAGTGTTTGGAGTTTTGTTTGCCCCATAAGGTCGCCTAAGGGTGGGGCATAATAGTGCAGGTCTGTTGGTGGTTTGTATCACTGTGGAGCATGCACACAGTAATACACAGCTGTGTCCTCAGGCTGCAGATTCTGTCCGTTAATAGTTACTGTGCCAGCAGACATGTCTCTGCTGTAGCTGAACTTGTTCTTCAGAGCAGCATTTTGATAGAAGCTGCCATCACTCCCTCCCCACTGATGGAAAATCCAGTCCATTGGTTTTCCTTCACACTGTCTGATCCAACCTGTTGCATAGCTGTTATCAGTCAAAGAATAACCAGAGACCTGACAGGTGATGGTCAAAGACTGTCCAGGCTGCACAACCATTGAGTCTGGCTGGATGAGATCAATACTGTTCACACCTGTGGAAACACAAATCAATGTATATTTTTTGTAACAGATATCATGGAAGAGAATCTGACTTTATAGGGGTATATAGTACTGTATCACAAACTTTTAAAATCAAGTGGTAAGATGAATTTATTCTGTCATTTAAAAGTTAATATCTACAGACACTGATATAAAAGCATCAGAGTATTTAAAATCTTCAGACTGTTTCTCTCTTTACTATAACAGTGAGCTGGTGTTGAAATCATTAGTGGTCTGAGGGCTCCTCCTCTGGTGGCTTCATGTTACAAGTGTTCAGGCACTGAGGGGTTTTTGTTCAGGTCTACTGATGCTTTGTGTCACTGTGGCTCTCTGGCACAGTAATACACAGCAGTGTCTTCAGGCTGCACATTCTGTCCGTTTAGAGTCACTGTCTTGCTGGAAGAGTCTGTGCTGATACTGAACTTGTTCTTCAGTGAATCTTTGTAATATGTGCTGTATCCAACTTGTGCTGCTCCAATCCACTCCAGTCCTTTCCCTGCAGGCTGTCTGATCCAAGCTGTCCAGTAGCTGCTCACAGAATAAGAGACCTGACAGGTGATGGTTAGACGTTGACCTGGCTGCACAGTCACAGAGGCTGGCTGTGTCAACTGTTCACACTTCACACCTGTGGAGGAAAACATGTTGAATATTGAATGAGTGTAATAAGAGTGAACAGTCAGTGTGCTGTGATCATACTGTCAGTGTCTCTGCCTCAGTGAGACTCACAGGATCCAGCAGCCAGCAGCAGCAGCAGAGCTACAGAGAACATGGTTGGTATTGAAGGTGATCTGATGGGAGCTTCTCTTCTTCTGCTGCAGCTGACAGCATGATATCAAGTCTTTATAGCAGACTGTGAGGAAGTTCACTTTGCATAGAGAAGGACACTGACAGTCTATAAAAGAAGGATGGACTGTTTTCAATAGTCAAAGCTGTGTGTTATGAATCTTTCTTTTGATGTGAAAAATACGTATTTATTACATAATTAACTTAAAGTCTGACAGTGACAGTTACACTTAGGTGAAAGGAATATTTAATGTTCCCAGTCTCAACTACATATTTGAGAACACCAGAGCTGCAATAAAAGTTGTCTGAATGAGGAGGTTTTATTGAGACTGTGTTTCTCTGAGTGTGTTGAAGATGTTGAACTGAAGCTGATTCTGTGAAAGTGAAAAGCAGAACGCCTAGTATTGACTTAGTTTGACATGTTGAGTTTTTGTCCAGCTCTGTGGCTTCCTGTGTCACTGTGGCTCTCGAGCACAATAATAAACAGCAGAATCTTCAGCCGTCAAGCTGTTCATCTGCAGATACACCTGGTCCACGTTGTTGTCTCTGGAAATGGTGAAGTGATTCTTGACTGACGTAGAATAAGCTTTAGTGCTTCCTCTCGGAGCAGAAATGAAGGCAACCCACTCCAGTCCTTTTCCTTCAGCTTGTCTGATCCAGGCGATATCTGCGCTGCTATCTGATATTCCTGCATATGTACAGGTCAGTTTGTGGGATTCTCCAGGGCGCTTTATCACTGGTTCAGACTCAGTCAGAGTCTGACTGCAAACACCTGGAGAGAAAAGTAATGTTATCATCACAGAGCTGAAATATGAACCTTTTCAAAGAACAGGAGGAGTGCAGAAGTATGTATTCACCAGAAATCCATGATAGCATCAGAAACATTATACATGTAGCTGAAGTCATGGTGGAAATGTGTTGTATGTCTGCTCAGTGGTTTGGTCTCTCTTCTTCAGTCTGCAGTGAGATAAATAAAGATGGAGGAGATGAAGATTTGCATGGACTCCTCCTCACAGTGCTTTTCGATTTTCATATTGCACAAGACAAATAAGACAGAGATCACTCAGATTCAGGAGAAGGTGCCTGAGAATTAAAATTAAAAAACAGTAAACATGCGCAACAAATGTATAACGCATTTTTTCACATGCAGCTGATGTAGGGTGTGTTGTGTCAAAAAAGCACAAAGAATTGTCAGTTTGGGTATATTTTTGTGACTGTACTACAGATAAATTAGACTTCATGTGAACCAACTTGTTGTTGCATTTCGCAGTGCACTGTAACTGGAACATAAGATGGAAAAATATTATTGATAAATTCCAATTTATGAGGGATTTTAAAAATACTTTTGCACAATGTAAATTAAGGATGCTTTCTATCAGTGACTGTTACAGGGACATCTATGGTTTGTGCACAGCTCTGTGGCTTCAAAAACATAAAGAAGTTAAAAACTGACCTCACTTTCAATAGTTACTCATTTGCATTTCAATAACTGAGGCTTCATGAATTAATACTCATAGCCTACATGTTTTTAAATAAATCTGGCATTTCCTCAGAGCTCTGACTGAACTCTAGTAGATCATCATGAAGCCCTGGTAGCTCTGAGTATCTGGACGTTCCTCCACCTGACAGAAAGGAGCATACAGGTCTTCATTGTCTGTATTGTTTCCATGCTCATGCATCTCCTGCTTAGCATGATTAAATGTTGATGCAATTTAATCAGATTTAAAACAGTTATTTACAGTTATTTCCTCCTTGTAATGCACTCTCTCTTAGCTCCACATTTTCTCTTTCACCTGTGTTGCCCATATCTTTGCACACTGCTCAATCATGCACGCTCCACACGTCTCCTGCCGTCCCTTCAGGTGTCCTGCAGTTGTTCTTGAGCTCTACTTACTGTCTGCCAAGGTGAACTGACACTGACAGATGAAGCTAAAGTCACTGCTGATGATGACATAGCCAAACTTGACTATTCCAAATGTGTTGAATCAAATTGATTCATGACTTGTTGAGGAGAAAGCGTTTCAGCTGTCACTGTTTCCAGTGTATAAAAGCAGCAGGAGTCAATAATCTTAGCAGATTGTTGTCTGTGCCTGATGAGGAGGTGATCATTGTAACATTTTAAAAGCTACTTTATTGCTGTGTCGTAATAATTGTTGTTTTCTCAGGGACAAGTTGTTATTCATTTTTGTAATGAAGTTGAAATTATGTGCTCACTAATAACATCAGAAAAATCAAACATCAAGTTTTATTTATTTATCAAGGATTATTGGGTCTATTAGCCCATCAAACATGAGCACTGTAGGTTTCTGTACAGCTGCTCAGCCAGCTGCAGTCACTGTGGCTCTGCAGCACAGTAATAAACAGCAGAATCTTCAGTCTTCAGACTGTTCATCTGCAGATACACCTGCTGTCTGCTGTTGTCTTTGGAGATGGTGAACCGGCCTTGAACTGACTGAGAGTAGGATTTGCTGCTACCACTGCCATCATCAATCCAGGCAATCCACTCCAGTCCTTTTCCAGGAGCCTGTCTGACCCAGTGCATTTCATAGCTCCTGAATGACAACCCAGAGGCTGTACAGGTCAATCTGTGAGATTCTCCAGGCCTTTTAATCACTGGTTCAGATTCTGTCAGAGTCTGACCATAAACACCTGTCAAGATAATAATAAAAATCACATGAATTTAGTTTGTACACAATTAAGAGCTATGTCAAAAATTCAAGATCAGTGAGAGTCTTCAACAGTGTCAAGTCAAGATGAGGTAAAATCTTCACCTGCCCAGCAGATAGTTAAAAGCAGCAGTCCTGTCCTATAGTCCATCATGTTAAACTGTGTGTCCACTGTTCTCTGTCCTCCTCTCTGCAGTCAGATAAGTAGAGGTAGAAGATATCTGAGTTTTGCATTGACTCCTCCTTTTTAATGAACAATATCCTCTGTTAAATCTCTTGTCAAAACTTATTTTCATGCTGTGGCTTTCTCCTGCATGACAATA
This sequence comes from Epinephelus lanceolatus, assembly GCF_041903045.1. Classification (NCBI taxonomy): domain Eukaryota; kingdom Metazoa; phylum Chordata; class Actinopteri; order Perciformes; family Serranidae; genus Epinephelus; species Epinephelus lanceolatus. The sequence continues at coordinate 30,461,140 of NC_135751.1, forward strand.
TTTTGTTATATTATTTTACATAAAGAATCATCTCACTGTATCTCTTACAGTTATAATTGTTTTTACATTATGATCCTGATGTTACTGTCGTTCTTGATTTACTGTCACTTTGTAAGATCTGAGCACATGTATTTATATGGCAGCTGGTTTTCTCCAATGAAATTTCAAATGATGTGACCATGGTTACTGTTTATAAATAAAAGTTATTATTATTATCAATTAAAATTGTTTTCGGTTCATGTAATATGAAAATAACATTGTATGCTGTCTCAGAAAGGCAAACATCATCTCATATCTCCTGATTTTTTTTTCATCAAATAAAGATTTTGTGTTCCATAATAAGAACAGAATTTCTGTGCATTTCTTTTGAATTAATCTGTTGATTTAAAACCAATTATTCTGATCTTTAATAATACTGAACTAACAATCAGCTCTTAAACAACTAAATTTCAGAGCACAGAATCCAACATCTGAAGACTGTTCAAATTTAGTGGAATCAAATGAATTTAGCTTATGTCACATCTCTCACTGTACATTATAAATGTATAAATTCAACAAAGAAGTTCTTGAAAAGGTGATTTTGGAACAACTAGAAAGGCTCTGCCTGAAGATCTCAAGCAGTGATCAGGTTTGAATTTGGAATCAGCACATCACAGATAACAGCAGGATCCTGATCATGAAAGGCTTTAAAACAAACAGTAACATCTTTAAATCAGTTGTAGATACGATGAGTAACTATTGAAGGGCAGCAGGGTCTGGTGTGACATGTTAACTTTTGATAGAGTGTATTAAAATCCCAGTGGCAGCATTTAAAAGCCAAGCTTGGAGGAGATAAAACCTTGGGACCTTCTCCAGGTCAACAAATGAGAGAAAAGACCTGATCATGGTGATCTGTCTCACTGGAGTTAATTAATGATCAGCACTAATGTGAAGTATATACAGAGAGCATTATATCAACACTAATATGCAGCAAGGTTTTGATGGCTGTCACATGACTTGTATCAAAACAGTGTGAAGTTGAATTCATGGACCAGTTCTCCTACTGAAACATGTTAGTGTTGAGTCACATGGTTGCTGGGTATTTGTACAGGTCTGTTGACTAATTGACATATTAATTCAATTATGATACAGGTAATAACTGCAGGTGTTTTAGATAAAGATGTCATGAAAGAGACACTGATGTTTGAGGATTTACTTTTATTGTCCTGTCACAAGCTATTTAAACCAAGTTGTCAGCTGAAGTTGTTTCATCACTTGAAAGATTCATTTACATATCATGATGTATCAGTGATGGTGATTCAAGAGAATTTAATATGATGAAAACAGTTGCTGTTAAATTAGATTAAGAATTGTTTTTGATAAAATCTAAAGTCTGTTTCTCTCTGTACTGTAACAGTGAGCTGGTGTTGAAATCATTAGTGGTCTGAGGGCTCCTCCTCTGGTGGCTTCATGTTACAAGTGTTCAGGCACTGAGGGGTTTTTGTTCAGGTCTACTGATGCTTTGTGTCACTGTGGCTCTCTGGCACAGTAATACACAGCAGTGTCTTCAGGCTGCACATTCTGTCCGTTTAGAGTCACTGTGTTGCTGGAAGAGTCTGTCCTGACACTGAACTTGTTCTTCAGTGAATCTTTGTAGTATGTGGTGGATCCAGCTGCTTCTCCAATCCACTCCAGTCCTTTCCCTGCAGGCTGTCTGATCCAAGCTGTGTAGTAGGTGCTCACAGAATAAGAGACCTGACAGGTGATGGTCAGACGTTGACCTGGCTGCACAGTCACAGAGGCTGGCTGTGTCAACTGTTCACACGTCACACCTGTTAAAAAAATAAATGCAACAAATGATCAAGTTACAGAGCAAAAGAAGAACTGTTGACTTTGACAAATCCAGACAGACTCACATCCAGCTGCCAACAGCAGCAGCAGAGCTACAGAGAACATGGTTTATGTTGAAACTGACGTGCTGTGAACTCCACTGACAGCCTGATGTGATGTTTTTATAGCTGAGTAACAAGGAAGCTCACTGAGTTTGCATAGAATCAAATGTGTGGTGAATGAGTGTGGATCAGACTGGAGCTATTTAGAGGAACCTGTTGTTATTATTAATATTTATTTTTTTATTGATTCTCCAGAATAAAACACCACAGTGTCTTTAGATGAGCTGCTGTGATTCAGCTTGGAATCTTAATTCAACTTTATCAGGATTTATTTTTCAGAACCTGCTTTTGTATAATTAACATCTGGAGCTTTTTCAGTTCATTGTTGCACTGACACTTTTTAAAATCTTGTTTTTATAATAAATATTCATAAACAAAACAAAAAATACTAAAAATGTATATTTCAACAGTTAATTAATGATGGATATTTCATAAACAACTCAAAGCAATTAAACCAGTCCAAAAACTGCATTTCTGTTTTTGCTGTAAATCATGTTATTTAGACCTAAATGTATATTGAGATCATTTTGATGAGTGCTAGTGGAGGATTTGTGTTATTAATAAAGTCTTTAAGATTTATTTTACTAATATTTATATATGTGGACATTTTCATTGTTGATAATAAAAGTACATGAACAAAAATCAGCATTGCAATAAATGTAATACAACAAAATGATATGTTCCCAGTGGTGATGATAAATAGAGGAAGTAGTTTTTGTATGAGTCTCCTGTTATTGTCTCTCACTGTGTCTCTCTGGCACAGTAATACACTGCAGTGTCCTCGCTCTTCAGACTGTTCATCTGTAGATAGACTTTACTGCTGGAGTCATCTCTGGAGATGGTGAATCTACCCTGGACTGACTGGGAGTAATAGATAGGAGTACTAGCTGTGTCAATATAAGCAATCCACTCCAGTCCTTTTCCAGGAGCCTGTCTGATCCAGTTCCAAACTGAGCTTCCAAAACTAAATCCTGATGTTGTGCAGGTGAGTCTGTGGGACTCTCCAGGTTTTCTAACTGCTGGTTCAGACTCTGTTATGGTCTGACCTTCAGCACCAGTTGAAACCAACAGAGCCATCATCAAGAGTGTTAGTTTTCTGTAAGCCATGTTCACAGTGTGTTTGTGTTTCCAAATCCATGAATCCCCTTTTTAAATATGATGTTAACTGGATCCCTGTGAGAATTTGTTTACAGTAAGCTCCTCCTACATCACATTCTGCTTTCAAAGTCAAATTCAAGTCTATGAACACATTTACCATGAAATAAAACATCATTTAAAACATCCAGATGCTAAATAAATTCAAATGTTATTCTTTTTCATCAAAGAATCCAGACTGAATGAAATGAGTTACATCATGGCTTCACTTCTGTTGACTTTTTAATGATTGTTAAAATTTGAAGTTGGATTTAGAAATTCTAAAAGGGGAAACAAAACAGTAATATGGTTAAATTTATATTGTTTTTATTTAATTTTGTTGAAACTTGAAGTTAAATTATGTAACATATCCATGGTCTACAGAAACGTTCCTCTGGCGACTGGGCTGGTCACTGAATAAGCAAGATATGCCTATTTAATAATATGTAGGGAAGATAATCTGAGTTTTGCATTGACTCCTCCTCAGAGGAAGGAATGAATTGGATTGGACTGGTGTCTGTCCTTTGCTGTATTTGTCCCTGTTATGGCTCTATGTGTTCTGTGCTGCTGTCCCTTTCCCCTGCCCTGTAGATCTGCCCAGGTGTGCTGTATTAGTTAACGAGGTGCAGTGCACCTGGCATGGAGGAGGTGTTTAAGAGCTCTTGTGCCAGCAGCAAAGGAGGGAGGCCTCTGGTGTGGGGACTGCTGGTCCTGCTGCCTCTCAGAGGCCGTTTACACGTTGCCGGCTATTTTCATAAACGGACATTTCACCGTCTCCGTTTTCAAAAAGATCTTCGTTTACACTTACCCGTGTATATATACACAAGAGCATGCCAAACCTATAGGTGGCAGTGTAACGAGAAGCTCAAGCCTTCCATGTATCCATTGTCACCATAGCAACATAGGTCGCACTTTTTACACAGGCGCAAGTTCCGGCGCATACTGTGACGTGGGCTGCCTATAACTCCGTTTATCTGCGTTTATCTCAGTTTACATGCAAACGCGCAACCGGAGTTTTCCAAAATCTCCACTCTGGCCGGAGTTTTTAGAAAGACTCGTTTTCAGAGGAGAAATCTCCATTTGCGTGTAAACGAAGGGCACAAACGAAGGAAGATGTCTCCGTTTATCAAAATCACCGTGTACGTGTAAACGGCCTCTCAGCATGGGATTTTTGTTGTCTTGTTTGCCTGTTTTACTTGTAATAAATCCCATGGATTTGAGTGTTTTAAAGGTGTTTATGTGGTTATTTTGGGTGAGTGTTGGAGTTTTGTTTGCCCCATAGGGTCACCTAAGGGTGGGGCATAACAGTCCCTCAACTCACAGGAACAGAGGACAGAGTGTTTTGTCTGAAACTTAATTATGGCTTTCTCCTAAATGATCAGCCCAGTGACCAAAATAAAATGTCAGCTATCCACAGAGACTTTACATCATTTATACATTTCATGCATACCATTTCAACAGTTCTAAGGTGATGTGATATTTTTTGTGTGTGTGTGTGTGTGTGTTTTTAGATTACATATGAGCTGAGTTTCTCATCAGGAGGAGGAGTGGATGGTGGATGGTGTGAAACCTTAGTGAGATGGTTACGACGCAGCAGACAGCAGCAGACTGCTGTTTAAGACCAACATAGCAGTTTCTGTAATTGCAGATGGGGACATTTCCAGCCTTGGTTGTGGTGACAAAACAGGGTACACAATGTTTTCCTCACCATAACCAAGGTTACTGTGCCTAAACCTAACCACATGAAACCACATTGTGACAGAAGAAAATTAAACAGTGAAAAATAAAGACTGTAAAGTTTCAACATTTCTGCCACATGTGAGTCGTACAAATGTAACATATTCATGGTTCAGAAAAACATTCAACACCAACATTTTTTCTGGGCACTGGGTTGAGACAGAATTTTGTTGTGTTTTAAAGAGTAATTTCTCTGAATCTCTTGCAGTTTTGATTTGTTACATTTTTAGTGGTGTGTTGTTATTATAATTGATGATTGATCAATATACACAGTGATGTTTCAGTGATTATAATGTACGAGTATTTCAACTGATGAAAACAGATGCTGTTAAATGAAAAACCTTTTAAGAACAATCAGTAGGCTCAATACAAAAAAGTGATACTTAGACAACTGAGTGTTCTCAGTGGTTAAATAGAGGAAGTAGTTTTTGTATGAGTCTCCTATTATTGTCTCTCACTGTGTCTCTCTGGCACAGTAATACACTGCAGTGTCCTCGCTCTTCAGACTGTTCATCTGTAGATAGACTTTACTGCTGGAGTCATCTCTGGAGATGGTGAATCTACCCTGGACTGACTGGGAGTAATAGATATAAGTACTAGATGGGCTGATATAAGCAACCCACTCCAGTCCTTTTCCAGGAGCCTGTCTGACCCGGGCCATGTAGTAGCCATCAAAATCCAACCCAGAGGCTGTACAGGTCAGTCTGTGAGATTCTCCAGGCCGTTTAACCACTGGTTCAGATTCTGTCAGAGTCTGACCATCAACACCTGTCAAGACAGCAAGAAAACCATGACATGTAACACATTTACAACCAAACAGAAAACATAATATATAAAAATCAGGTAAAACCTTCACCTGCCCAGCAGATAGTTAAAAGCAGCAGTCCTGTCCTATAGTCCATCATGTTAAACTGTGTGTCCACTGTTCTCTGTCCTCCTCTCTGCAGTCAGATAAGTAGAGGTGGAAGATATCTGAGTTTTGCATTGACTCCTCCTCACAGGGAGGAAACAACTGAAATAGACAAGAATCTCAGCTTGTTACAGGTGGATGTACAGGAGGATTTTAATTATGTAAAATGTCAATTTAAATTTCATATTAACAATCAGCATTAACATATAACTCAACAGACTGTTGATCCACAGGACCTGACTATGATAACAGTTCAGACTGAGAATCTAACATCAACCTGGGCCAATCTCCACACATTGACAAAAGACCACATAGAATACACTGTAATTGTTATGTTGATTTTTGTTTACTGTTTTTTGCTAATGGCATATCTTTTAATTTAATTATGAACTCCTGTTTCAAAGTCATGAAAAACATTAAGTTATCAGTTCCAAGGGTCAGTAAATTGCACTTACAGGATAGCTACAATACACAATTAAATTTCTGAAGATAATTCAGCTGAATTTATTTCATTACTCAAAAGTTTAATGGTTAAGAAAAAATAAATTAATGAATGTATGCATTATGTAATTAAGTTTTCATTGTGAAATTACATACAATGATGTATCAGTGATTGAAACCTCCAGGTATTTAAATTGCTGTAACAGTGAGCTGGTGTTGAAATCATTAGTGGTCTGAGGGCTCCTCCTCTGGTGGCTTCATGTTACAAGTGTTCAGGCACTGAGGGGTTTTTGTTCAGGTCTACTGATGCTTTGTGTCACTGTGGCTCTCTGGCACAGTAATACACAGCAGTGTCTTCAGGCTGCACATTCTGTCCGTTTAGAGTCACTGTGTTGCTGGAAGAGTCTAAACTGATACTGAACTTGTTCTTCAGTGAATCTTTGTAATATGTGCTATATCCACCGCCTGCTCCTCCAATCCACTCCAGTCCTTTCCCTGACGGCTGTCTGATCCAAGCTGTCCAGTAGCTGCTCACAGAATAAGAGACCTGACAGGTGATGGTCAGACGTTCACCTGGCTGCACAGTCACAGAGGCTGGCTGTGTCAACTGTTGACACTTCACACCTGTGGAGGAAAACATGTTGAATATTGAATGAGTGTAATAAGAGTGAACAGTCAGTGTGCTGTGATCATACTGTCAGTGTCTCTGCCTCAGTGAGACTCACAGGATCCAGCAGCCAGCAGCAGCAGCAGAGCTACAGAGAACATGGTTGGTATTGAAGGTGATCTGATGGGAGCTTCTCTTCTTCTGCTGCAGCTGACAGCATGATATCAAGTCTTTATAGCAGACTGTGAGGAAGTTCACTTTGCATAGAGAAGGACACTGACAGGCTATAAAAGAAGGATGAACTGTCCTGTCACATGTAGTTGGAGCTGTGTGTTATGATCTTTCATTTGACATGTGAAATGATTTGTATTTATTACATAAATAACTTAAAGTCTAACAATTCAGAGTGACAGTTACACTTAGGTGAAAGGAATATTTAATGTTCCCAGTCTAAACTACAAATTGGAGAACACCAGAGCTGCAATAAAAATTGTCTGAATGAGGAGGTTTTACTGAGACTGTGTTTCTTTGAGTGTGTTGAAGATGTTGAACTGAAGCTGATTCTGTGAAAGTGAAAAGCAGAACGCCTAGTATTGACTTAGTTTGACATGTTGAGTTTTTGTCCAGCTTTGTGGCTTCCTGTGTCACTGTGGCTCTCGAGCACAATAATAAACAGCAGAATCTTCAGCCGTCAAGCTGTTCATCTGCAGATACACCTGGTCCACGTTGTTGTCTCTGGAAATGGTGAAGCGATTCTTGACTGACATGGAATAAGCTTTATTTCCTACAGTTGGAGCAGTAATGTGGGCAACCTACTCCAGTCCTTTTCCTTCAGCTTGTCTGATCCAGGAGATATGAGCGTTATCATCTGATATTCCTGCATATGTACAGGTCAGTTTGTGGGATTCTCCAGGGCGCTTTACCACTGGTTCAGACTCAGTCAGAGTCTGACTGCAAACACCTGGAGAGAAAAGTAGTGTTATCATCACAGAGCTGAAATATGAACCTTTTCAAAGAACAGGAGGAGTGCAGAAGTATGTATTCACCAGAAATCCATGATAGCATCAGAAACATTATACATGTAGCTGAAGTCATGGTGGAAATGTGTTGTATGTCTGGTCAGTGGTTTGGTCTCTCTTCTTCAGTCTGCAGTGAGATAAATAAAGATGGAGGAGATGAAGATTTGCATGGACTCCTCCCCACAGTGCTTTTTTTATTTTGACATCATTAGTGGTTGAACAAGACACAAAGACAGAGATCACGACAAGATTTGAAAGAAGTGCCTCAAAAAGAAAATATCAAACTGTTCTATATTCTGATGTAAAAAGGAGCTCTGAAAAGACTCTATAATGGTGAGAGTTTTTAGCTCTTGTACTAAATATGTTACCAGTTCATGAATTACAGACAGGTGTTTTTTTCTCTGTCAGGTTTAATGTATCTACCAGAAGCTGCTATAACATCATATGTCGTCTGGTGTCTGTAGGGATGAATGTATCCATGTAAAGGGATCACAGTGTTGCAAAGCTGCAGAAAAATAGTCATATAACTGTGGGAAATCAGTGATATGTCTGGCAGTTGCATGTCATCGCCACTAGACTACACTAAACAATGGGACATTTTCCACCATCCATTTTCTAGTTGAAACTTGGCATGTTTCTGTGACATGCAGTTTAAATTTGCAGCAACATTACTGATGTGTGCTGACTGTACTCAAGTACAACCTGTAGGTCTGTTGTTCTTCTTGCCTTCTCAGAGAGAAGATGTGAATGTTTATTGTCAACCTTCACTGTGCCAGTGATTCATTACCAACAATAATCCAACAAACACTGGTGTAAGACAAAGAAGGAATATGATGAAAATGTGGTTAATGATGCACATCCATGAAAGAATGCTGCAGTATGTAACCTGACATACTGCAGTGCATTTCTTAATGCAGCATGTAAGTAATGGTAAGGGATATCTATTTATCTCTTAAATATGTGATGTATCAGTTATACTAATGATAGAGTATTTAAACTGAGGAAGATAGCTGCTATTAGATTTATTTAAGAGCCATTTATACAAGCTGAAGCCTGCTTCCCTTTTCACTGTGACATGTGTTGAAATCATTAGTGGTCTGAGGGCTCCTCCTCTGGTGGCTTCATGTTACAAGTGTTCAGGCACTGAGGGGTTTTTGTTCAGGTCTACTGATGCTTTGTGTCACTGTGGGTCTGTCTTGCACAGTAATACACAGCAGTGTCTTCAGGCTGCACATTCTGTCCGTTTAGAGTCACTGTTTTTGTGGAAGAGTCTGTGCTAATACTGAACTTGTTCTTCAGTGAATCTTTGTAGTATGTGGTGTATCCAGAAGCTGCCATTCCAATCCACTCCAGTCCTTTCCCTGCAGGCTGTCTGATCCAATGTGTCCAGTAGCCACTAACAGAATAAGAGACCTGACAGGTGATGGTCAGACGTTGACCTGGCTGCACAGTCACAGAGGCTGGCTGTGTCAACTGTTCACACTTCACACCTGTTAAAAGAAGAAAATGTTTTGTAACAAATGATCAAATTAACAAAAGAAGAACTGTTGGCTTTGACAAATCCAGAGAGACTCACATCCAGCTGCCAACAGCAGCAGCAGAGCTACAGAGAACATGGTTTATGTTGAAACTGACGTGCTGTGAACTCCACTGACAGCCTGATGTGATGTTTTTATAGCTGAGTAACAAGGAAGCTCACTGAGTTTGCATAGAATCAAACATATGAAGCATCAATCTTGGTCTAACTGGAGCCAATAGAAGAGTCTGTTCAGTGTTATTATATCTGCAGAGTGACAACAAATCACCTCTGCTTTACATCTGTAACATTTATACAATATCACATCACGTCCCCACATTTACATGAATAAAACAACTGTTAGCTTTGTATTACTGAAAACCAAATAATCCCTAAAAATCAAGTGTTGACATCAACTAACTCATTACTGTATTTATTAATGCAATTATTTATTACACACTGCACTTTTTCACTGTATTTGCTGCAAACAGAAATACAGTGAGAGCAGCCAGGATCATGTCAATGGTATGAAAACTATGTCTGATGCTGCTGGTGTGCAGGTTGAAGTAAAAGATTTTTAATACTGTCAGTGTTTAAAGATGCACTCAGAGAGACTTTGACGCCAGTGAACAGAAGCATCTGCTCAGTAACTGAAACATGTGACAAAGTAAATCCTTTAGTTTAGATTCAAACTCTCGTAGTTCACACATTTATAAGTTACTTTGTGTCAAGGTCAACACATTTTACCTTTGGTTGTGTGGCTGTGTCAAAAACAATCATTGTAAATCATACAGGTTTATGTTTTTATTTGTTTGTTTCATTATTAGGATTATAGTCAAATAGAATAAATATCTATCAAAAACAGAAACACTGTGTTAAATAAAGACACAGGTTAATTCTGGCCCATGGAGAGGTGTAGCCACATTTTCTTTATATTTAGATGCAGAAAGCGTAATTACATTAAATGGTAAATATTCTCTCCACATCTTTTCTAGATATTTCTCTGCAGGGAAACACGGCAGTAATCATGTGATTTCTAAATAATTATGATTTCATCAAATATCTGTGTGTGTGCCTTGAGAGAAATGGTCACACTCTCCCCAGTGACATTTGACTTTATATCTTCTGCTGCCACCTGTTGGTGCTTGTGTAAAATATCTGTGGAGTTTTTGTGAAGTCTCTCTGCTTCCTTCACTGAAACAGCTGTGTATAGGATATCATGGAGAGGGAGTGGCTCCTCAACTGGCACTCTGTTATAGTTACACTTAGTTGCATCATTTATATATAAAACATATTTAGTAATATTTCCTCCTTCCATGTTTAATATTACATTCAGAGACAGGAGCACCTTTTTGTTTTGTGGTGTTTTATTAGATACTCAAAATATAGGCATAAAATTGGCTGTATGTTAAATGTATAGTTGAACTCAGTGATGTCATGGAAAATTTGTGGTTGAGTCACATGGTTGCTGGGTATTTGTGGAGGTCTGTTGGTGGTTTGTATCACTGTGTAGTGCAGCCGCACACAGTGATACACAGCTGTGTCCTCAGGCTGCAGATTCTGTCCTGTTAGAGTCACTGGTCCAGCTGAAGTTTCTCTTATGTAGCTGAACTTGTTTTTCAGAGCATTATTTTTACGAAGAGTACCTCCACCCCACATATGAGAAATCCAGTCCATTGGTTTTCCTTCACGCTGTCTGATCCAACCTGTTGCATAGCTGTTATCAGTCAAAGAATAACCAGAGACCTGACAGGTGATGGTCAAAGACTGTCCAGGCTGCACAACCATTGAGTCTGGCTGGATGAGATCAAAACTGTTCACACCTGTGGAAAGACAAATCAACATTATCTCCATCATTCATCTGACTATTCAGTGTTTCTAATGTGTTTATTAGTGTGAATCCACTGAAAGCTCCTCACAGGATCCAGCTGCCAGCAGCAGTATCAGAGCTACAGAGAACATGGTTGATGTTGAAGCTGAACTGATGTGAGCTCTTCTGTCCTCTCACTGACACACACACACTTCACTTCTTTATGAGGCAACACACAAGGAGGCTGATTTACATACTGATGACAGTAAAGGTTTATTTGAATGAATCAAAATGAAGATGAAATGTTCAGGTGTTGTTCTTCATCTCACACAAAGAGAATACACCTTTTAGATTGTTGAGTAAAATATCTTTTTCTAGAATTTAACTCATTAAAATCACCATGAAGTTGGCTCAAGACTAATTCAATTATGATACAGGTAATAACTGCAGGTGTTTTAGATAAAGATGTCATGAACCCATTCTGTTTGTTGTTGGTTATTTCCTTAAAAGCTACGACTTCATTCTCATAATATTATGACATTTTTTCTGATTAAATTACGACTTTTCTTCTCTTAATATTATGACTTTATTCTTGAAATCTCAGAATTTTTTTTTCTTCAATGCGGCCCTAATACTCTGTCATATGAAAGAGACACTGATTTTTGAGGATTTGCTTTTATTGTCCTGTCACAAGCTATTTAAACCAAGTTGTCAGCTGAAGTTGTTTCATCACTTGAAAGATTCATATACATATCATGATGTATCAGTGATGGTGATTCAGGAGAATTTAATATGATGAAAACAGTTGCTGTTAAATTAGATTAAGAATTGTTTTTAATAAAATGTAAAGTCTGTTTCTCTCTGTACTGTAACAGTGAGCTGGTGTTGAAATCATTAGTGGTCTGAGGGCTCCTCCTCTGGTGGCTTCATGTTACAAGTGTTCAGGCACTGAGGGGTTTTTGTTCAGGTCTACTGATGCTTTGTGTCACTGTGGCTCTCTGGCACAGTAATACACAGCAGTGTCTTCAGGCTGCACATTCTGTCCGTTTAGAGTCACTGTGTTGCTGGAAGAGTCTGAGCTGATACTGAACTTGTTCTTCAGTGAATCTTTGTAATATGTTGCGTATCCAGAAGCTGCCATTCCAATCCACTCCAGTCCTTTCCCTGCAGGCTGTCTGATCCAAGCTGTGTAGTAGGTGCCCACAGAATACGAGACCTGACAGGTGATGGTCAGACGTTGACCTGGCTGCACAGTCACAGAGGCTGGCTGTGTCAGCTGTTCACACTTCACACCTGTTAAAAGGAGAAAATGTTTTGTAACAAATGATCAAATTAACAAAAGAAGAACTGTTGACTTTGACAAATCCAGAGAGACTCACATCCAGCTGCCAACAGCAGCAGCAGAGCTACAGAGAACATGGTTTATGTTGAAACTGACGTGCTGTGAACTCCACTGACAGCCTGATGTGATGTTTTTATAGCTGAGTAACAAGGAAGCTCACTGAGTTTGCATAGAATCAAACATATGAAGCATCAATCTTGGTCTAACTGGAGCCAGTAGAAGAGTCTGTTCAGTGTTATTATATCTGCAGAGTGACAACAAATCACTTGTGATAATATAATTCATTACACACTGACATGTAACATTTTTCAAATGTCCCTGCATTTACAGAAAATATTCAATCAATCAATCAATCAATCAATCAATCAATTTTATTTATAAAGCCCAATATCACAAATCACAGTTTGCCTCACAGGGCTTTACAGCATACGACATCCCTCTGTCCTTTGGACCCTCACAGCGGATAAGGAAAAACCCCCCCCCAAAAAACCCTTTAACGGGGGAAAAAAACGATATAAACCTAAGGAAGAGCAACTGAGGAGAGACCCCTCTTCCAGGACGGACAGACGTGCAATAGATGTCGTACAGAACAGATCAGCATAATAAAGTAACAGTAATCTGTATGACACAATGAGACAGAAAGGGAGAGATTCAAGTGTTAATTTTGTTTTATGGTACAAAATGCATGCCTGAATATATAGTACTGATGCTTCTGGTTTGCAGGTTTAAACAGAAAAAACTTAAATGGTAAATGGCCACAAAACGGCTTTAGTGTTAACATGAAGTTCACGTTAATCACTGTTTTCAACATGTTTTGGATTGTGAACATTTCAGGTTTCTATTTATCTGCAGATCCAGCCAATTTCTGTGATCAAGCGTTGTTCTGATGTGCTTTATTTGTGTTTTTGTTCTTTGTTTTGAGCGGGTGATATTCGGAGGAACTGATGAGTTTACATTCAAATATACAGAAATCTAATGTGGATATATCAAAGTGCTTTTGCAGGTGGTGAGAAAACTCTGATGTCATTAAGATCACATTGCTGTTTGTTGTCTGTGGAGGTTTTTGTGCAGCTGTTCCACTGTCTTCAGTCACTGTGCTTTGTCGAGCACAGAAGTAAACAGCAGAATCTTCTGCTGTCAGGCTCTTGACCTCGAGGTACTGAGTGCTGCTGGGCACATCTTGAGTAAAACTGAAACGGCTTTGAAAGGAGCTGCCATAGGTCAGATTGCTTGTAGCTGTGTTTATCAACCCAATCCACTCCAGAGCATTCCCTGGCCTCTGTCGTATCCAGTTAATACTGTAAGTTGTCATGGTATAACCAGAAATGATACATGACATCTTCACTGTCTCTCCAGGTCTTTTCACCTCAGAGGAAGACTGGTCCAGTTTGATCTCACTCCAAACTCCTCTAAGTAAAGAAACAATCATTATCAATCAAACTTTAATAATCACAGGTTGCACATTTATAAAATCAGTAAAGCAGATTTAAGTTTCTCACCATGAACAGTAACTACAAATAACAAACTCCAGATAACTGTATTTTCCATTCTGTGATAAACACTGTAGTTCAGTGCTTTCTGATCTGAGTGTTTCAGAAATATATCAAACTGTCCCAGTGATCTGCCACAAGTTGCTGATGGCGTGTTTATAAGAGAGGAAGAGTTTGCATAGACCTCCCTCTGTGGGTTTAAACAGGGAACATGTGACACTGATACATTTCCATAAGTAGAGTATCTCTACAAGAACGACACAGGAAACTGTAAAATATTAATATCCTGGCAACTAATTTCTGCTCCAATGGAAGATAACGGGACAACAACAATCTTTAACTAATGGTGCAATGAAGAGCTTTTTGGCTAAATTACAAAAAGTTATTTACATTGTTTGTTTTGTATTTGTGAAGAGGCAGAGCTACTGTTTAAGTTATAATGAAGTTACCAGATGTTATTTTTCATCCCATTACATGGTAACAGGGCACATTTCGCCCCATCCTCTCTGGGCATCACAATACACAAAAGTAAATGATTAAAACATGTCATATACATCTTGTATTCAGGGAAAATCAAGCCTATCTAACTCTCTTCTATACTGATGTTGGCTGCAGTGGAAGTCAGATGACATCTACACAAATGCATTAAATACATAACTTTTCTTCTGTCTACCATGAACAAGAAATGGCCTCTATTAGTGAATTCTATAAACAGGGTTTTGCATTGACTCCTCAGCACAGTAAGGATACAGCTGATTGGACTGCTTGGGTGCTTTTTTTGTAATTAATGAATAAATATAAATTGTAACGTGCTGTTGAACGTCACAATCAAGCAACTAAATGGTTTACATAATTAGATGAGATGAAAATGGGAACTAGGGTTTGATTTGAACAAATATGCCATCATCAGTAGATGTGTTAATGTCAGATAAGAGCATTCAAATCACCTCTGTTCTTTATTTACGTTACTGTTAGTGCATGTGTTTTAATCATATGATCAGTATGAGTCAATGAGTCAAACTCAGTCAGTCCTAGACTGCCCTCTAGAGTTTTGAAAGAGGGACTCAGCATGGAGACACATGACGTTTTGTTCATTAGGTCTGTTTAATAGTCTGAACTCTGTGGATGTTGTATTCTGTCACTGTCTGCTGAGAGAGAGGAGATCTGACCTGTTTGAGTCTTCTTCCAGTCTGTATGGTGATACAATTATTTCACTGCATTGATCTGTAATGGTTATTTATTTACATGCAGTAATTTCTTTCAACCCCAAAGCAAAGACAGTTGTTGTTTATCAGCCCAGTCAGAGGGGTTACTGTAGGTTTTTGTACAGCTGCTCAACCAACTCCAGTCACTGTGGCTCTTGAGCACAATAATAAACAGCAGAATCTTCAGTCTTCAGACTGTTCATCTGCAGATACAGCTGCTGTCTGCTGTTGTCTCTGGAGATGGTGAACCGGCCTTCAACTGACTGAGAGTAGTAGATGAGGTCACTATCATCCTCAATAATCGCAATCCACTCCAGTCCTTTTCCAGGAGCCTGTCTGATCCAGTGCATCCAAGAGCTACTAATGTCTAATCCAGAGGCTGTACAGGTCAGTCTGTGAGATTCTCCAGGCCTTTTAATCACTGGTTCAGATTCTGTCAGAGTCTGACCATCAACACCTGTCAAGACAGCAAGAAAACCATGAAATGTCAGAAACACAAATGAGAACTGTGTCAAGTCAAGATGAGTGAAAATCTTCACCTGCCCAGCAGATAGTTAAAAGCAGCAGTCCTGTCCTATAGTCCATCATGTTAAACTGTGTGTCCACTGTTCTCTGTCCTCCTCTCTGCAGTCAGATAAGTAGAGGTGGAAGATATCTGAGTTTTGCATTGACTCCTCCTCACAGGGAGCCGAGAGCTGTCCCTTGTTGGTATGTGCAGCTGGTTTATGCCAGGTGTCCTGTGGTGATCAGGGGCCTGTAGGACATGATTCACTGGAGTTGTTTTACGTCCTGTACTTTATCATGTGAAAACTGGCAGTTTTAGACAGCCATGTTTGTCTCTTCCTGGATGCAGAAAATAACGCTGGTCATGTTGCAGCTACTGTCATGCAGAAAACCAATCATTATCATGAGGTAAACAAAACCCACACACAGTCATGTAATCCAGAGGACATCAAACAAGATACAAATAAAATAATCTACAGCCTTGTTTGCTCCTCTGTGAGGCTGTGTTTAGGCACAGCAGTGCTTAGTGTTAAATGTTAAGGTCAGCATGCTAACATGTTCACAATAATTATGCTAACATGCTGATATTTAACAGGTATGGCCTTAACTATGTTTATATTTACCATCTTAGTGTTGAAGCATGTTAACATTTGCTACAGAGTGCTCAGTTGATGTTGTTGTTTTGTTGGCTGATGTGAAATTAAGCGTCGCCCTGGTTCCCTCGTCAGAAAGCCTATATTGGATTTTTCCATTGGAATTTTGGATTATTGCAGAAAGTAAGCTTTTTGACCAACACACGTTTATGGTACCAACACATTTGTTTGGTAAGATAATCTCAACAACTGAACACCTCTATGATGATTTTTGAAAGCTGAATGCATCATCAGAAGTAAAAAGGCAATGTTAGGCTATAAACAAACTACACCACCGTCTGCATGACTTAACATCACCACCACAAGCCTGTTAAACCGTGTTGTGTGTGATGATGTTAATTTAGCCACTTGTTAGCAACCACCTCTTCTAAGACACATTGCGTCAGAATTCACAAGTGGGGCTTTTACTGATGTATTTTATATCGTAAAAAAAAAACATGAAAGTTTGTTAAGCTTGTTTTAACCACAGACCTTATTTAAGGCCTCAAACCAAGAACCCATTAAAAAACACAGACTTTGAGATGAGGGAACCGGGAGTGCTGAAATGTGAACTCACTTGTGGGTTTCAGGACTCATTCCTGGGGCAGTCTAATAGCTACAAACATATTGAAGAAATGAGGTGAAGAATGAGGGAGGATTAGTTTATTAGTAAAACAGTGTTGACTTCTGCCAGCTAGAAGGTCTGCAGAAGCTAACCAGAACAGAGGCTGTTTCAACTGAGCAAAACAGGGATATTGTTGGTGACACTGTGTTTAAGTCTGTAAGAATGGAAGGAATTTGGTTGGAGGATAAAAATTGAATATTTTGTTTCTGAGGTTTAGGTCCCCAACACAATTGGCATGTTAGACACAAGGAAAATAAGGGTCGGCCCTACCCCTACATTTGCACGTTCCTGCGAGGGGTAGGGGTGTCCCAGTTCCTTTTTGCGTGTAGGGGTAGGGGGTATAACGAGGGGTAGTGGGTATGAAACTAGCCCTTCGGAGCGAGGGATTTCAGATGCTGAATTGCCAGCGAGGGGTAGACGTCGCCATGGCTACCACCGAGCAAGAGACGGGAAAAAAGTTCATACATAGCTAACGTCGCCGTCATCAGGTTGTTTGTTAGCTAGCTAGCTTGCTCACACTATCTGACGTTTGTCATCTGTCCTGTTCTGCAAAATTGTCGGATTTTTCACATCACGATAACACGCCAGCTAGTATAACTATGCTGCCTTGTAATGTTAGCTGGTTAGCTAACTAGCTAGCTAGCAGAAGTCCCCCGTCGTCTGTCGTTCATCAAACGAAGCATGATGAATAATGCAAACGCGATCGGTAGGATGAACTAAACTGGAGACTCCATTGTAGATGCCGGTTGGAAATGTAGATGGCTTGCAGCTTCCTGTTTAAAACAGTTAGGTATGCGTGAACGTAACCGACGCAGTGACGTAGTGAGTGGTGTCCCAATTCCTAGGGAAAGATTTCAACCCCTACCCCTCGTTGCTTCATTTTGAGGGTCAAGGGGTAGTGGACAAGGGGGGGTATTGGGATTGGTTTAGTACATTAAAGATAATTGGTTTTCTTTCTATAAATAGTAACTAAACTTCAGGCATATGTATTTTTCATTCTTCAACAAACACTGTGGTTCAGTCCTTGAGCAAATTACTACACATACAAAGGTACATCTCACACAGAGAGAAGGTGGAACTGTCACGGCCCTGGCTGTGTCACTAGTTTCCCTGTGTTTGGTTTTTCCTTGCCCTCTGTTTCCCCTCCCCCTGTCTGTCTCTCTGTGTGTCTGTGCTGTGGAGTGGGAAACCCATCACTCTCCTGGGTTACATTCATTCAACTCACCTGCTCCCTGCTGCTCACCTGAGGACCATCCAGTAATCAGCCTTGCAGTATAAAACACCAACTCTCCTCTCCAATCCTCGCCAGGTTGTTGAGTCTTGTGGTACAGTTACGCTTCAGGCCGCTGTGGAATTGTGAATTCAACTTGGACTTTTTTTGGTGAATTTTCTCGTGGATACTTACCTTGTGTTTGCCTCTGTCACGGGATCACCGCCCACCATTTGTCTGCCTGTTTGTCTTTCTGCCATGCTCCCAGCCAGCCAAACCCCTCCAGCCTTGTGTTGCTTACCTGCCATCAGCCCACTCCCCTCAGCCTCCATTTCCCGGATTTTCCTCTGCAGCCACATTCATAATCCTGGCAATATGACCCCATTTTTTACCACTGTCTTTCTGAGTCTGTGTTCTGCGTTTGGGTTCACTTTGTTGATTGTAACAGGATCTTGAATTTCTGACAAAAAACCTTTCTCTAGTTTGACTATTTAACGTCACCATGAAGTTGGCTCAAGACTATAATTTAGTTAGTCACAAATGCAGTTATGATTCAGACAAGAACTGCATTTTTTTTTTTTTTTGTTTTAATAACAATTTCATGTTAGAAAAACTGTCCTTTTGAGGATTCATTTGTAATAGAGTTAGGTTAGGAGTTATAAAAAGTTGAAACCTGAATTCTATCTCAAAAATATATACATACAGTGATGTATCGGTTATTGTAATGTTAACGTATTTTAAAACTGAGGAAGACAGCTGCTTTTAGATTTATTTAAGAACCATTTATACAAGCTAAAGCCTGCTTCCCTTTTTACTATAACAATAAACAACAGTGAGCTGGTGTTGAAATCATTAGTGGTCTGAGGGCTCCTCCTCTGGTGGCTTCATGTTACAAGTGTTCAGGTACTGAGGGGTTTTTGTTCAGGTCTACTGATGCTTTGTGTCACTGTGGCTCTCTGGCACAGTAATATACAGCAGTGTCTTCAGGCTGCACATTCTGTCCGTTTAGAGTCACTGTGTTGCTGGAAGAGTCTAAGCTGATACTGAACTTGTTCTTCAGTGAATCTTTGTAATCTGAGGTGTATCCAACTTGTGCTGCTCCAATCCACTCCAGTCCTTTCCCTGCAGGCTGTCTGATCCAATTTGTCCAGTAGCTGCTCACAGAATAAGAGACCTGACAGGTGATGGTCAGACGTTGACCTGGCTGCACAGTCACAGAGGCTGGCTGTGTCAACTGTTCACACTTCACACCTGTGGAGGAAAACATGTTGAATATTGAATGAGTGTAATAAGAGTGAACAGTCAGTGTGCTGTGATCATACTGTCAGTGTCTCTGCCTCAGTGAGACTCACAGGATCCAGCAGCCAGCAGCAGCAGCAGAGCTACAGAGAACATGGTTGGTATTGAAGGTGATTTGATGGGAGCTTCTCTTCTTCTGCTGCAGCTGACAGCATGATATCAAGTCTTTATAGCAGACTGTGAGGAAGTTCACTTTGCATAGAGAAGGACACTGACAGGCTATAAAAGAAAGATGAACTGTTTCAGTAGTCAAAGCTGTGTGTTGTGTTATGAATCTTTCTTTTGACATGTAAAAATATGTATTTATTACATAAAAAACTTACAGTCTAACAATTCCAAGTGACAGTTACACTTAGGTGAAAGGAATATTTAATGTTCCTGGTCTCAACTACATATTGGAGAACACCAGAGCTACAATAAAAATTGTTTGAATGAGGAGGTTTTATTGAGACTGTGTTTCTCTGAGTGTGTTGAAGATGTTGAACTGAAGCTGATTCTGTGAAAGTGAAAAGCAGAACGCCTAGTATTGACTTAGTTTGACATGTTGAGTTTTTGTCCAGCTTTGTGGCTTCCTGTGTCACTGTGGCTCTCGAGCACAATAATAAACAGCAGAATCTTCAGCCGTCAAGCTGTTCATCTGCAGATACACCTGGTCCACGTTGTTGTCTCTGGAAATGGTGAAGCGATTCTTGACTGACGTGGAATAATATTTATTGCTTCCACTCGGAGCAGAAATGAAGGCAACCCACTCCAGTCCTTTTCCTTCAGCTTGTCTGATCCAGGCGATATCAGCATCACCATCTGATATTCCTGCATATGTACAGGTCAGTTTGTGGGATTCTCCAGGGCGCTTTACCACTGGTTCAGACTCAGTCAGAGTCTGACTGCAAACACCTGGAGAGAAAAGTAGTGTTATCATCACAGAGCTGAAATATGAACCTTTTCAAAGAACAGGAGGAGTGCAGAAGTATGTATTCACCAGAAATCCATGATAGCATCAGAAACATTATACATGTAGCTGAAGTCATGGTGGAAATGTGTTGTATGTCTGCTCAGTGGTTTGGTCTCTCTTCTTCAGTCTGCAGTGAGATAAATAAAGATGGAGGAGATGAAGATTTGCATGGACTCCTCCTCAAAGTGCTTTTTTATTTTGACATCATTAGTGGTTGAACAAGACACAAAGACAGAGATCACTGAGAACAGAACTCTTAATAATTTCTTCACATGCAGTTAATTTGGGGTGAGTTGTGGAACAATCAATGATAATTTCTGACTTGTGGTTTTACATATAACACAGACTGATCAGTGAGTAAAACACACAACCATGAGTATTAGAGATAAACCAGCCTTTGTGTCCATGTGTCTGATACAATCTCACAGAAGTGGATGGCCTCAAAAGAGAAAATATAAAACTGTTTGATATTCTGATGTTAAAAACAGCTCTGAAAAGACTCTGACATGGTGAGACTTGTTCAGCCTTTATACTAAATATTTTGCCAGTACACTAATTACAGACAGGTGTCTTTGTTTTTTCTGTCAGATTTAATGTATCTACCAGAAGCTGCTATAACATCATATGTCGTCTGGTGTCTGTAGGGATGAATGTATCCATGTAAAGGGATCACAGTGTTGCAAAGCTGCAGAGAAATAATCATATAACTGTGGGAATTTATTGATATGTCTGGCAGTTGACTTACACCAATAAATGAAGAACACATATACTATATCAGGGACACACTGCCAATAACTTTATTTATTTATATCTCTCATTATCAGCATGTGTGTGTGGTTGAATCACATGGTTGCTGGGTATTTGTACGGGACTGTTGGTGGTTTGTATCACTGTGTAGCTCACACGCACACAGTAATACACAGCTGTGTCCTCAGGCTGCAGATTCTGTCCTGTTAATGTCACTGAGCTTGTAGAAGTGCGTGTGTGGTAAAGGAACTTGTTTTTCAGAGCATTATTTTGGTAAAAGCTTCCTCCACCCCACCGATTACAAATCCAGTCCATTGGTTTTCCTTCACGCTGTCTGATCCAACCTGTTGCATAGCTGTTATCAGTCAAAGAATAACCAGAGACCTGACAGGTGATGGTCAAAGACTGTCCAGGCTGCACAACCATTGAGTCTGGCTGGATGAGATCAATACTGTTCACACCTGTGGAAAGACAAATCAACATTATCTCCATCATTCATCTGACTATTCAGTGTTTCTAATGTGTTTATTAGTGTGAATCCACTGAAAGCTCCTCACAGGATCCAGCTGCCAGCAGCAGTATCAGAGCTACAGAGAACATGGTTGATGTTGAAGCTGAACTGATGTGAGCTCTTCTGTCCTCTCACTGACACACACACACACTTCACTTCTTTATGAGGCAACACACAAGGAGGCTGATTTACATACTGATGACAGTAAAGGTTTCATTTGAATGAATCAAAATGAAGATGAAATGTTCAGGTGTTGTTCTTCATCTCACACAAAGAGAATACACCTTTTAGATTGTTGAGTAAAATATCTTTTTCTAGAATTGAACTCATTAAAATCACCATGAAGTTGGCTCAAGACTAATTCAGTTATGATACAGGTAATAACTGCAGGTGTTTTAGATAAAGATGTCATGAAAGAGACACTGATGTTTGAGGATTTACTTTTATTGTCCTGTCACAAGCTATTTAAACCAAGTTGTCAGCTGAAGTTGTTTCATCACTTGAAAGATTCTTATACATATCATGATGTATCAGTGATGGTGATTCAAGAGAATTTAATATGATGAAAACAGTTGCTGTTAAATTAGATTAAGAATTGTTTTTAATAAAATCTAAAGTCTGTTTCTCTCTGTACTGTAACAGTGAGCTGGTGTTGAAATCATTAGTGGTCTGAGGGCTCCTCCTCTGGTGGCTTCATGTTACAAGTGTTCAGGCACTGAGGGGTTTTTGTTCAGGTCCACTGATGCTTTGTGTCACTGTGGCTCTCTGGCACAGTAATACACAGCAGTGTCTTCAGGCTGCACATTCTGTCCGTTTAGAGTCGCTGTGTTGCTGGAAGAGTCTAAGCTGATACTGAACTTGTTCTTCAGTGAATCTTTATAGCGTGTGCTCCCTCCAACACGACTATATCCAATCCACTCCAGTCCTTTCCCTGCAGGCTGTCTGATCCAAGCTGTGTAGTAGGTGCTCACAGAATAAGAGACCTGACAGGTGATGGTCAGACGTTGACCTGGCTGCACAGTCACAGAGGCTGGCTGTGTCAACTGTTCACACTTCACACCTGTTAAAAAAAGGAAAATGATTTGTAAGAAATGATCAAATTAACAAAAGAAGAACTTTTGACTTTGACAAATCCAGAGAGACTCACATCCAGCTGCCAACAGCAGCAGCAGAGCTACAGAGAACATGGTTTATGTATGTTTATGTATGTTTATGAAACTGACGTGCTGTGAACTCCACTGACAGCCTGATGTGATGTTTTTATAGCTGAGTAACAAGGAAGCTCACTGAGTTTGCATAGAATCAAACATATGAAGCATCAATCTTGGTCTAACTGGAGCCAATAGAAGAGTCTGTTCAGTGTTATTATATCTGCAGAGTGACAACAAATCACCTCTGCTTTACATTTGATCCATATTCCAGCATTTGCATGCAACCATTGCTAAATTTGTTTTACTGTCAATATCTTGTATCATCTATTTACTGCATTTATTAATTCATTTACTGGTTCACTTACTGTACTGACATGATTACTGTATTTGCTGTACACACACATAAAGTGACAGCAGCCAGAATCATGTCAATTAAATAGTATAAAAACTTCAGTCTGATGCGGCTGGTTTGAATAAATTCTTTTTAACGGTTTCAGTGTTTGTAGTTGTTGGAAAACAGCTGCTCAGGATCTGAAATGTTTCACAAACTGCAGTAAAATAAATATTTCAATGGCGGTGAAAACTTTGGTAGTTTTTACATTTCTGAGTTACTTTTTGTGTTAATCAACACTGATTACCTTCATCTGTGTGGTTGTGTCACATATATATGCACATTCCTTTATTGCAACAAACTGTCAGTATTGTCTCACATCTTTTCTGGATATTTCTCTGCAGACATAATAATAATTCTTTGATTATTATATTAATACAATTTGAATATGAAAAACCTCCCTATATCTTTTATGTTGAGAAATAATATCCCTCAGTTTTCAGGACTTCATAATGCAGGGACAAAGATGAATTCATGGTTTCATACAGGAAATGTTTCTAATGGAAACTATAGGATATCAAAAGACATATAATACAGAATATAAGAATTAAAAACATGATGTAATGTATTTTAATGTAAATAACATTGATACTAATGATATAAACAAATACATCATAAATTCTCAATGCTTATGCAGCCTGGAAGATACTGTAGGTTTTTGTACAGCTGCTCAACCAACTCCAGTCACTGTGTGTCTCGAGCACAATAATAAACAGCCGAATCTTCAGTCTTCAGACTGTTCATCTGCAGATACACCTGCTGTCTGCTGTTGTCTCTGGAGATGGTGAACCGGCCTTTGACTGACTGAGAGTAGTATTTGCTGCCACTGCTACCACTGATTATGGCAATCCACTCCAGTCCTTTTTCAGGAGCCTGTCTGACCCAGTTCATAGCATAGCTGCTGAATGTGAACCCATGGGCTGTACAGGTCAGTCTGTGAGATTCTCCAGGCCTTTTAGTCACTGGTTCAGATTCTGTCAGAGTCTGACCATCAACACCTGTCAAGATATAAAAACAATTCACATGAATTTAGTTGTAACACAATTAAGAACTGTGTCAAGTCAAGATCAGGTAAAATCTTCACCTGCCCAGCAGATAGTTAAAAGCAGCAGTCCTGTCCTATAGTCCATCATGTTAAACTGTGTGTCCACTGTTCTCTGTCCTCCTCTCTGCAGTCAGATAAGTAGAGGTGGAAGATATCTGAGTTTTGCATTGACTCCTCCTCACAGGGAGGAAACAACTGAAATGGACAAGAATCTCAGCTTGTTACAGGTGGATGTACAGGAGGATTTTAATTGTGTAAAATGTCAATTTAAATTTAATATTAACAATCAGCATTAACATATAACTCAACAGACTATTGATCCACAGGACCTGACTATGAAAACAAGTCAGACTGAGAATCTCACATCAACCTGGGCCAATCTCCACACATTCACAAAAGACCACATAGAATACACTGTAATTGTTATGTTGATTTTTTTATGTTACTGTTTATGCTAATGGAATATCTTTTCATTTTAAAACAAACAACAGGTTCAAAATTATCAGAAATAGTAATGACAAACATTAAGTTGTCAGTTTCAAGGGTCAGTAAATTGCACTTGCCAAAGTAACTAAGGCAACGGGAACAAACACACTATTGAATTTATGAAAATATTTTAGCTGAATTTATTTCATTACTTATAGGTTTAATGCTTAAGAATAAATAAATAAAACTGTATGCATTATGTAACTGAGTTTTCATTGTGAAATTACATACAATAATGTATCAGTGATTGAAACCTCCAGGTATTTAAATGGCTGTAACAGTGAGCTGGTGTTGAAATCATTAGTGTCAGTATTAGTACACAGTGTGTTGGTGATGTTGAACTGAAGCTTTGACTTGTTTTGACATGTTGAGTTTTTGTACAGCTCTGTGGCTTCCTGTGTCACTGTGGCTGTCGAGCACAATAATAAACAACAGAATCTTCAGTCTTCAGACTGTTCATCTGCAGATACACCTGCTTTCTGCTGTTGTCTCTGGAGATGGTGAACCGGCCTTGAACTGACTGAGAGTAGTAGATGCTGCTACTGTCACTGCTAATATAAGCGACCCACTCCAGTCCTTTTCTAGGAGCCTGTCTGCTCCAAGCATTCCAGTAATCGCTGCTGAACCCAGAATATGTGCAGGTCAGTGTGTGGGATTCTCCAGGCCTTTTAATCGCTGGTTCAGACTCAGTCAGTGTTTGACCCTCAGTACCTACAGACATTTAAACAGCTCATCAGTTACTGTAATGCAGCCATATTGTATTTGTACCAGGAGGTTTGTCAGAAAAACAATAACAGTTCTTACCTGCCCAGTTAATTGACAGGATGAGAAAAACAACCCAGTAATCAGGTGTGATCATTGTAAAAGCCAGGTGTCTCTGTCCAGTCTACAGTGTGTATGTCAGTGATTTAGTGTCTGTCCTTCACTCTGCAACACATATGTAGAGATGGAAGAGGTCAGAGTTTTGCATTGACTCCTCCTCAAAGACAAACACATCGCATCTCTGGATAAGATATGATTTAGATCATTCTTTCATATTAAGATTTTAATGATGAAGATTCTTTTCAATTGATTCAATGGAAATGTTTCAACTCAAAACAGATGTATTTATTTATTCTCCTCAGCAGCTTTTGTTGGACCATTTAAGTATTGGAAAAATGATGCACAGACATGACCACATATATTTTTAACACCTGATTTAAAACAATCAGTCATGGAAACATTATGAACCATAACTGCTGTAGAAAATACTATGTTAAATATCACACTAAGAAACAGAAGTAACAAAGCACAACATCAGCTGTTGTTTTCATAGTGTGAATCTACTGTATGTGTGTTTGGAGCATAAACTCTCTGAATAAAGTGTGGAGACACTGTCATACGCTCCTTAGTGTCATTTGACTTCTTATCTTCTACTGCCACCTGTTGGTGTTTGTAAAAATGTCTGTGGAGGTTTTTTAACTCTCTGCTTCCTTTGACGAGCGTGAGTCTCTGGCACAGTAACACACAGCAGAGTCCTCTGGCTTTAAGTTGGACAGTCTCACATACACCATGCTGTTGCTATCATCTCTACTGATTTCTACACAGCCTCTTACACTACTGGCAGAAGTGTTTCTTGTGGCAGCAGAGAGGCCTCTCCTCGTCCGTTCCAAAACTTTTCCTGCAGGTTGTCTGATCCAGCTCACAGCATGCAGCTAAATGTGAAGACATTTGAATAACTGTTAAAATTCATACATTCTTAAATACTTAAAAAAAACATCTGATTATAATTTCAAGATTAATCAATCAGTTGTTTGTTTATATATTAATTTAATAATGCAGCAGACACAAATGAAGTGGAAGCAAGATCATCCGAATAAATATTTTAGTTTGCTGCAGCTGGTTGAAGGCTGTATTATTTTGAACTTTTAAAGGTTTCAGTATTCAGGTTGTGGCAGTTTAAAGCCACAGACATACAGAGACACTTGGAGCCTCCAGAGGATTTTAGCTACATGGGGACTGAAACCTGTGTGACGATATGCAATCACAAAAATAGCTGTATTGCACAGGAAGATGTCTGCTGGATTATCTGTTAAAAATGTATCTATGAAAGTGCTCTTTTATATCATGAAGAAGAGTAAAATAAACAGTAGACAATAAGGACAGTTAACGAGTGTACAGCTGAATTATAGTTCAAACATCCATTTATTCTCTCACTCCATAGTCATTGGACATTGTTGTTTTGACCCCACTCCAAACTCCTGCAAACTATAACAAGTACAAAGACTTGTACATCTCAGGTTAGACAATTATGTGACGACATGACGATTTAGTAATATAATTTCCACAGTCAGATCTGTGTTAAGAAATATTTTTCTTCAAAAAAATGAGTGGCTTGCACAAAATGTTGACTGTAATCTGTAGGTTTCTTGAACAACTTTGAGTCTGGACATAATTTTGGTAAGAATGAGCACTGCAGGTTTTTGTACAGCTGTTCAACCACCTCCAGTCACTGTGTGTCTCGAGCACAATAATAAACAGCAGAATCTTCAGTCTTCAGACTGTTCATCTGCAGATACACCTGCTGTCTGCTGTTGTCTCTGGAGATGGTGAACCGGCCTTGAACTGACTGAGAGTAGTATGTGGTGCCACCACTGCCACTGCTGATATAAGCAAGCCACTCCAGTCCTTTTCCAGGAGCCTGTCTGATCCAGTTCATAGGGTAGCTGCTGAATGTGAACCCATGGGCTGTACAGGTCAGTCTGTGAGATTCTCCAGGCCTTTTAGTCACTGGCTCAGATTCTGTCAGAGTCTGACCATCAACACCTGTCAAGATAATAATAAAAATCACACGAATTTAGTTTGTACACAATTAAGAGCTATGTCAACAGAAGATCAGGTAAAATCTTCACCTGCCCAGCAGATAGTTAAAAGCAGCAGTCCTGTCCTATAGTCCATCATGTTAAACTGTGTGTCCACTGTTCTCTGTCCTCCTCTCTGCAGTCAGATAAGTAGAGGTGGAAGATATCTGAGTTTTGCATTGACTCCTCCTCACAAGGAGGAAACAACTGAAATGGACAAGAATCTCAGCTTGTTACAGGTGGATGTACAGGAGGATTTTAATTGTGTAAAATGTCAATTTAAATTTCATATTAACAATCAGCATTAACATATAACTCAACAGACTATTGATCCACAGGACCTGACAATGATAACAAGCCAGACTGAGAATCTAACATCAACCTGGGCCAATCTCCACACATTGACAAAAGACCACATAGGATACACTGTAATTGTTATGATGATTTTTGCTGACTGTTTATGCTAATGGAATATCTTTTAATTTAATTATGAACATCTGTTTCAAAATCAAGAAAAACAGCTATCAGTTCAAACGGTCAATAAATTGAACTTAGCTTAGATAGCTACAATACACACTCAAATTTCTGAAGATAATTCAGCTGAATTTGTTTCATTACTCATAAGTTTAATGTTTAAGAAAAAATAAATTAATGAATGTATGCATTATGTAATTAAGTTTTCATTGTGAAATTACAAACAATAATGTATCAGTGATTGAAACCTCCAGGTTTTTAAATGGCTGTAACAGTGAGCTGGTGTTGAAATCATTAGTGGTCTGAGGGCTCCTCCTCTGGTGGCTTCATGTTACAAGTGTTCAGGCACTGAGGGGTTTTTGTTCAGGTCTACTGATGCTTTGTGTCACTGTGGCTCTCTGGCACAGTAATACACAGCAGTGTCTTCAGGCTGCACATTCTGTCCGTTTAGAGTCACTGTCTTGCTGGAAGAGCCTAAGCTGATACTGAACTTATTCTTCAGTGAATCTTTGTAGAGAGTGCTTGACCCAATTCTCATTCCAATCCACTCCAGTCCTTTCCCTGCAGGCTGTCTGATCCAAGCTGTGTAGTAGCTGCCCACAGAATAAGAGACCTGACAGGTGATGGTCAGACGTTGACCTGGCTGCACAGTCACAGAGGCTGGCTGTGTCAACTGTTCACACTTCACACCTGTTAAAAAGAGAAAATGTTTTGTAAGAAATGATCAAATTAACAAAAGAAGAACTGTTGACTTTGACAAATCCAGAGAGACTCACATCCAGCTGCCAACAGCAGCAGCAGAGCTACAGAGAACATGGTTTATGTTGAAACTGACGTGCTGTGAACTCCACTGACAGCCTGATGTGATGTTTTTATAGCTGAGTAACAAGGAAGCTCACTGAGTTTGCATAGAATCAAACATATGAAGCATCAATGTTGGTCTAACTGGAGCCAATAGAAGAGTCTGTTCAGTGTTATTATATCTGCAGAGTGACAACAAATCACCTCTGCTTTACATTTGATCCATATTCCAGCATTTGCATGCAACCATTGCTAACTTTGTTTTACTGTCAGTATTTTGTATCATGTACTTACTGCATTTATTAATTCATTTACTGCTTCACTTACTGTACTGACATGATTACTGTATTTGCTGTACACAGACATAAAGTGACAGCAGCCAGAATCATGTCAATTAAATAGTATAAAAAACTTCAGTCTGATGCGGCTGGTTTCAATAAATTCTTTTTAACAGTTTCAGTGTTTGTAGTTGTTGGAAAACAGCTGCTCAGGATCTGAAATGTTTCACAAACTGCAGTAAAATAAAAGAAGAGTGACAACAAATCACCTCTGCTTTACACAGTGATGTAACTTTATTACACACTTAACAGTAACATTTAGAAAATGTCCCTGCCTTTACATAAATTAAACAACTGTTAACTTTGTTTAAGCCTACTGTAAACTATCAGTGTCTAAATGTGTTGCATTAACATGTATTTACTACATACAGCACTTATTGATCCAATAATTTACATACTTCCTGTACTTAATTAATTTTATGAAATGAACTGTAACATTGTTTTTTTATCTCATACTTTGACTCACTTTAGGTTCCACATAAATTTATTGTGGCTTCATTTGTAGAAATGTAAAGTATTTGCAGTAGTTTCATTTCAGCCACCAGATTATTGTGCTGTCTTTGGCCATTTTATGAACGAGTGATGTTTATTGTGTGTGTTAAGGTTTATTTTATTGGATTTGTGATAGTATTTCTCAAGAACACTTTCTTCACTTTGTACAGTGCAGGTTATAACTCCAGTCACTGTGGCTCTCGAGCACAATAATAAACAGCAGAATCTTCAGTCTTCAGACTGTTCATCTGCAGATATACCTGCTGTTTACTGTTGTCTCTGGAGATGATGAACCGGCCTTGAACTGACTGAGAGTAATGTGTGGTGCCACCAGTGCTAATATAAGCTATCCACTCCAGTCCTTTTCCAGGAGCCTGTCTGACCCAGTTCATCTCGTAGCCACTGATCGACAATCCAGAGGCTGTACAGGTCAGTCTGTGAGATTCTCCAGGCCTTTTAATCACTGGTTCAGACTGAGTCAGAGTCTGACCATCAACACCTGTCAAGATAATAATAAAAATCACACGAATTTAGTTTGTACACAATTAAGAGCTATGTCAAGTCAAGATGAGGTAAAATCTTCACCTGCCCAGCAGATAGTTAAAAGCAGCAGTCCTGTCCTATAGTCCATCATGTTAAACTGTGTGTCCACTGTTCTCTGTCCTCCTCTCTGCAGTCAGATAAGTAGAGGTGGAAGATATCTGAGTTTTGCATTGACTCCTCCTTTTTAATGAACAGTTTGTTCTGTTATTGTCCCTGTTTTACTGTGAGTCACTTTGTAATATTTCAGCACATCTATTTAACATGGCAGATGCTTTTGTTTAATACAACTTACTAATCATGGAATATTGCTACTGGTGATAAAATAAATTAATTTAAAAAACATATATTTGCAAAATTGTTTTCAGCTCATTAAGTATGAAAATTGCCATGTAGGCTTCATTTGAGATGAGCAAACAATATCTCATGTGTCTCTACCTTTTTTTTAAGTTTAGATTTTGTATTGTATTCTTTTCAAGGGAAACTGACTTCTACATGTTTTCAGTTGTGTTTTGGCCTGCAGCTTCTACTGGTTGGAATTTTCTCGTGAATGAATCTTATGCACAGTTTTATTAGACCAAAAAGAATCACTCCCACTTCTGACCATTATTCAGCTGCATTTTTTATTACTTGCAAAGTTTATTGTTTTTAATTTAAAAAAAAAAAATGTGTAGATCAGCTTTTGTCATGGGAACACATACACTGATGTATCAGTCATTATAAATACACATTTTTAAACTGATGAATGTGGTTAGCAGAAGTGAACAAATAAACAGTGAAACAATCAAGCTGTCTTTTGTGTTATTTTATAAAGTGATAGAACAGAATAATAAGAGTTATAACAGAGTCAATCTATTTCAGCTGCGAGGGCAGAGCTCTGACACCTGGAGTGTCCTCCGTAGGTCTGACAGAGAATCACAGATTCAGTCACATTATATAATTAACACTCAGCTGTGCACAGCAAAAGGGAGGTTAAGGGAGGCCTTTGGTTAACTGATAACTTATATTAGAACAGTCACAAAGCAAGCTTCTTGTACACAAATGAAAACTCTCCAAGTATACAGTTTACCTCAGGTACAATGAAGCCTTATACACATGAGGAAGCAGAATACTACATGTGTATATATGGTGATGATTAAGTTTGGTCCTACAATAAACACAGTTTCTATTGAATCAAGTTAAGAAACATTTTTTAATAAAATCTAAAGTCTGTTTCTCTCTGTACTGTAACAGTGAGCTGGTGTTGAAATCATTAGTGGTCTGAGGGCTCCTCCTCTGGTGGCTTCATGTTACAAGTGTTCAGGCACTGAGGGGTTTTTGTTCAGGTCTACTGATGCTTTGTGTCACTGTGGCTCTCTGGCACAGTAATACACAGCAGTGTCTTCAGGCTGCACATTCTGTCCGTTTAGAGTCACTGTCTTGCTGGAAGAGTCTAAGCTGATACTGAACTTGTTCTTCAGTGAGTCTTTGTAGTATGAAGCTCCAGTATATTTGCTCCCAATCCACTCCAGTCCTTTCCCTGCAGGCTGTCTGATCCAAGCTGTGTAGGTGCCACTAACAGAATAAGAGACCTGACAGGTGATGGTCAGACGTTCACCTGGCTGCACAGTCACAGAGGCTGGCTGTGTCAACTGTTCACACTTCACACCTGTTAAAAACAAAAATTGTAACAAATTAAAAAGTTACAGAGCAAAAGAAGAACTGTTGACTTTGACAAATCCAGAGAGACTCACATCCAGCTGCCAACAGCAGCAGCAGAGCTACAGAGAACATGGTTTATGTTGAAACTGACGTGCTGTGAACTCCACTGACAGCCTGATGTGATGTTTTTATAGCTGAGTAACAAGGAAGCTCACTGAGTTTGCATAGAATCAAACATATGAAGCATCAATCTTGGTCTAACTGGAGCCAATAGAAGAGTCTGTTCAGTGTTATTATATCTGCAGAGTGACAACAAATCACCTCTGCTTTACATTTGATCCATATTCCAGCATTTGCATGCAACCATTGCTAAATTTGTTTTACTGTCAATATCTTGTATCATCTATTTACTGCATTTATTAATTCATTTACTGGTTCACTTACTGTACTGACATGATTACTGTATTTGCTGTACACAGACATAAAGTGACAGCAGCCAGAATCATGTCAATTAAATAGTATAAAAACTTCAATCTGATGCGGCTGGTTTGAATAAATTCTTTTTAACGGTTTCAGTGTTTGTAGTTGTTGGAAAACAGCTGCTCAGGAACTGAAATGTTTCACAAACTGCAGTAAAATAAATATTTCAATGGCGGTGAAAACTTTGGTAGTTTTTACATTTCTGAGTTACTTTTTGTGTTAATCAACACTGATTACCTTCATCTGTGTGGTTGTGTCACATATATATGCACATTCCTTTATTGCAACAAACTGTCAGTATTGTCTCACATCTTTTCTGGATATTTCTCTGCAGACACAATAATAATTCTTTGATTATTATATTAATACAATTTGAATATGAAAACCTCTCTATATCTTTTATGTTTAGAAATAATATCCCTCAGTTTTCAGGACTTCATAATGCAGGGACAAAGATGAATTCATGGTTTCATACAGGAAATGTTTCTAATGGAAACTATAGGATATCAAAAGACATATAATACAGAATATAAGAATTAAAAACATGATGCAATGTATTTTAATGTAAATAATATTTTTACTAATGATATAAACAAGTACATCATAAAATTTCAATGCTTGTGCAGCCTGAAAGATACTGTAGGTTTTTGTACAGCTGCTCAACCAACTCCAGTCACTGTGTGTCTCGAGCACAATAATAAACAGCCGAATCTTCAGTCTTCAGACTGTTCATCTGCAGATACACCTGCTGTCTGCTGTTGTCTCTGGAGATGCTGAACCGGCCTTTGACTGACTGAGAGTAGTAGATGTAGCTACTGCTACTGCTGATATGAGCAATCCACTCCAGTCCTTTTCCAGGAGCCTGTCTGACCCAGGCCATGTCATAGCCACCAAAATTAAATCCAGAGGCTGTACAGGTCAGTCTGTGAGATTCTCCAGGCCTTTTAGTCACTGGTTCAGATTCTGTCAGAGTCTGACCATCAACACCTGTCAAGACAAAAAAGATATGCATGTTGTTCATTACTTTGGTAGCTCAACTGAAAATATGTCAAATCAAGATGAGGTAAAATCTTCACCTGCCCAGCAGATAGTTAAAAGCAGCAGTCCTGTCCTATAGTCCATCATGTTAAACTGTGTGTCCACTGTTCTCTGTCCTCCTCTCTGCAGTCAGATAAGTAGAGGTGGAAGATATCTGAGTTTTCCATTGACTCCTCCTCACAGAGAGGAAACAGCTGGACTGAAGATATTTAATGAAACTGCTGAATTAATATCCAACAGTCAATCCTCAGTCACCTGTTTTAATATTCATATGTGTTTTAATTTGTGTTAAAGTCTATCAGTATTAACAACACAACCACAGTTATTATAATAATACACAAATGTTAATCTGAGTTCAGACATCTGACACATGAACACACCTGGTTTAATCACATTTGTGAGCTTATAATTCATCTTGGTATCAAGGCTCTGTTTCTCATTAGTCACTTTGAGCATAATGTGCAGCACATGACAGCATTTACAGTGATAGAAATAAAAAGCAGTGTTATCCATCATCTACTAAATTGCTTTATTATCACATCATCCAATCAGCCAGTGTTTGAATATGTATGGGACTGTGGACATTTCACTTTTCTAATTATCTCATGAACTAGCCAAGTTCACTTTGTTATCAAATGTTAAAATATACAGAAATCTAATGTGGATATATCAAAGTGCTTTTGCAGGTGGCCTTTGCAAGATGAACTGTTGACTTTGACAAATCCAGAGAGACTCACATCCAGCTGCCAACAGCAGCAGCAGAGCTACAGAGAACATGGTTTATGTTGGAACTGATGTGCTGTGAACTCCACTGAGTGAGAACAACAACAAATCACCTCCCATTCACATATGATCCATATTCCAACATTTACATGCAACTGTCACCTCACAGCAAGAGGGTTCCTGGTTCGAACACAGGGCGGGAGGTTCAAACCCAGGGTGGGGGAGCCTTTCTTTGTGGAGTTTGCATGTTCTCCCCGTGTCAGTGTGGGTTTTCTTTGGGTACTCCGGCTTCCTCCCACAGTCCAATGACATGCAGGTTAACTGGGCTAACTAGTTAACCTGTTAGTTAACTGGATAACTGAACTGTCTGTAGGTGTGAATGTGAGTGTGAATGGTTGTCTGTCTCTATGTGTCAGCCCGGTGAGAGTCTGATGACCTGTCCAGAGTGTACCCTGCCTCTTGCTCAGTGCAAGCTGGAATAGGCTCCAGTCCCCCGCTACCCTCCAGAGAATAAGTGATTAGGGAAATGGATGAATAAATGAATGCTTTGTATTAACTACTTTCTATTTCTTAATTCATTTATTGACTTTCTTACTAAACTTACATAATTACTGTATTTACTGTAAACATTCATACAGTGACAGCAGCCAGAATCAGGTATAAATTAATATAAAAACTTCTGTCTGATGCGGCTGGTTTGAATACAAAACTTTTATGGTTTCAGTGTTTAGTTGTTGGAAAACAGCTGCTCAGGAACTGAAATGTTTCACAAACTGCAGTGAAATATATTCTTTAACTAAAGTGAAAACTTGGGTAGTTTTTACATTTCTGAGTTACTTTTTGTGTTAATCAACACTGATTACCTTCATCTGTGTGGTTGTGTCACATATATATGCACATTCCTTTATTGCAACAAACTGTCAATATTGTCTCACATCTTTTCTGGATATTTCTCTGCAGACACAATAATAATTCTTTGATGATTAGATTAATACAATTTGAATATGAAAAACCTCTCTATATCTTTTATGTTTAGAAATAATATCCCTCAGTTTTCAGGACTTGGTTGCTGGGTATTTGTGCAGGTCTGTTGGTGGTTTGTATCACTGTGGGGTAACGCACACAGTGATACACAGCTGTCTTTTACACGCACACAGTAATACACAGCTGTGTCCTCAGGCTGCAGATTCTGTCCTGTTAAAGTCACTGAGCTTGTAGAAGTGCGTGTGTGGTAAAGGAACTTGTTTTTCAGAGCATTATTTTGGTAAAAGCCTCCTCCACCCCACCGATGTATAATCCAGTCCATTGGTTTTCCTTCACGCTGTCTGATCCAACCTGTTGCATAGCTGTTATCAGTCAAAGAATAACCAGAGACCTGACAGGTGATGGTCAAAGACTGTCCAGGCTGCACAACCATTGAGTCTGGCTGGATGAGATCAATACTGTTCACACCTGTGGAAAGACAAATCAACATTATCTCCATCATTCATCTGACTATTCAGTGTTTCTAATGTGTTTATTAGTGTGAATCCACTGAAAGCTCCTCACAGGATCCAGCTGCCAGCAGCAGTATCAGAGCTACAGAGAACATGGTTGATGTTGAAGCTGAACTGATGTGAGCTCTTCTGTCCTCTCACTGACACACACACACTTCACTTCTTTATGAGGCAACACACAAGGAGGCTGATTTACATACAGTAGTGATGATAGTAAATCAGCTGACTGGAGGTGTTCTTCATCTCTAAGGCCATATGATTTTTGTGATTCAGAAAACATGGATGGAATAATTTGATAATAAAAATGGAATCCACTGTAAAATGCAGCGTGTCATGGAGTTTTCTCAAAATGTGAATGCAGTTTCTAAAAATCACTGGTTTCCCCACCATTATAAACATTTTTTTCACAGTGTGTAGCTGAATAAACAGAAAATCACATTTTGTTCACAGCATAGAAATAAAATATTTCTATGTTTCATAGTCTCAGTGAGTGAAAGGAGAACATTTGTATATTGTTTTGTACACAGACAGTTTATAGAGATACATATACAGTCAATGGTTTTGTCATCACATCACTGTGAGTTATATCATTCTTTTACATCATGATCATATATATTTTTAATAATGCAGATTCTTTTCAAGTTATTCAACTATAACTTTTATTTATATTCAGATTAGAGGTATTTATCATTCTCTTTGGCAGCATTTGTTTAACCATCCATATCCTGGATATATTGTCCAAATATATTCTCAGCACTGTTAAAAATCAATAACCATTAATCAATAATGGGAACATTATTAACAATTACATTGAAAAACAGGATGTAACAAACCACAACATCTGCTGTGTCTTTCATAGTGTCTTAGTTTGTGTTGTACCAAGTCTTATCTTCGACTGCCACCTGTAGGTCTTTGTGAAAAAAATGTCTGTGGAGTTTTTGTACAGCCTCTCTGCTTCTTTGAACCACTGTGTGTGTTTGGCACAGTAATACACAGCAGAGTCCTCTGGCTTTAAGTTGGACAGTCTCAGATACACCATGCTGTTGCTATCATCTCTACTGACTTCTGCACGGCCTCTTACACTGCTGGCATAAGTGTTACTGCTGGCAGTGGACCAGCCAACTAGCAGGACAGAAGTACACTGCACACACTGAAGATTTGCATCAGGATATCATGGAGAGGGAGTGGCTCCTCGACTGGCTCTCTGTCAAAGGATTACATCATTAATTTTTTGTTCATTTGCTAATGGAGTTGCTTTTCTTTCTGTGTAGGATACAATAGCAAATTCAGATATATTTGTCTTTGAATAAATTTAGAAAATTCGATTTTTCAGATGAAATAGATGAAATAATGTTTTCACGTCTTCTCTGGGGATGTGTGGGATTAGTCAACTAGTCAATTAAATGCACCTCAAGGAGATGAGCAGCAAGTAGAGAGGAGGAGCTTAGATGGAGGAAACACAGGTGTATATGTGTCTCGTCTTTGCATTTCTCTCGTCATCGTCCCTTGGTGGAGCTAAGATGCAAGGAAGAGATGCAAGGGAGGGAAGAGAGGAAACACTTTAACATAATGAAAAGCAGCTGCAGTGTTTCCTCCATGAAATGAGAGTTTGTGTTATTGCAGTATCACTTATTGTTCAGCTTCATCACAACGTCTCACAAGCACCAGAATAAACAGCAGCTCCTTCAGTCTTGGTGCTGTGGTGAACTGAGCTCACAAAGGGTGTGTGTATAAATTATAGTTCAGTCCAGGGTTTGAGTATCAGTCAGTTAAGATCAATGAGAACAGCAGATCTGAGTGTCTCCTTTTAGTGACAGAGGAGAGAGAAACTTGACACTGACCGCCCTCTGGTGATTTTATAGAAGAAACTGCATTAAGTAATGTTCATTTTGTGTGTTTTCAGAAATGTGTATAATGCAGTGAAAATGATTTATTTTTATGTAAAAAAAATTATAGAACTTAAAACAACATAGCAATCATAAAACAAACAACAATTTAATAAAGTAAATACATAATACAAATGTCATGAGAATATTACATGCTTAAGCTCTACCAGCCCCTTGAGAATGAGCACTGTAGGTTTTTGTACAGCTGCTCAACCAACTCCAGTCACTGTGTGTCTCGAGCACAATAATAAACAGCAGAATCTTCAGTCTTCAGACTGTTCATCTGCAGATACACCTGCTTTCTGCTGTTGTCTCTGGAGATGGTGAACCGGCCTTTGACTGACTGAGAGTAGGTTTTGCTGCTACTGTCACTAGTGATAAAAGCAAGCCACTCCAGTCCTTTTCCAGGAGCCTGTCTGACCCAGTGCATCCAGTAGCCACTGATTGTCAATCCAGAGGCTGTACAGGTCAGTCTGTGAGATTCTCCAGGCCTTTTAATCACTGGTTCAGATTCTGTCAGAGTCTGACCATCAACACCTGTCAAGACAGCAAAGAAAACCATGAAATGTCAGAAACACAAATGAGAACTATGTCAAGTCAAGATGAGGTAAAATCTTCACCTGCCCAGCAGATAGTTAAAAGCAGCAGTCCTGTCCTATAGTCCATCATGTTAAACTGTGTGTCCACTGTTCTCTGTCCTCCTCTCTGCAGTCAGATAAGTAGAGGTGGAAGATATCTGAGTTTTGCATTGACTCCTCCTTTTTAATGAACAATATCCTCTATTCAATCTCTCCTCAAAACTTATTTTCATGCTGTGGCTTTCTCCTGCATGACAATATTTTGTCATATTATTTTACATAAAGAATCATCTCACTGTATCTCTTACAATTTTGATTGTTTTCACATTATGATCCTGATGTTACTGTCGTTCTTGATTTACTGTCACTTTGTAAGATCTGAACACATGTATTTATATGGCAGCTGGTTTTCTCCAATGAAATTTCAGTAATGTGACCATGGTTACTGTTTATAAATAAAAGGTATTAATATTATCAATTAAAATTGTTTTCAGTTCATGTAATATGAAAATAACATTGTATGCTGTCTCAGAAAGGCAAACAACATCTCATATCTCCTGATTTTTTTTTTTTATCAAATAAAGATTTTGTGTTCCATAATAAGAACAGAATTTCTGTGCATTTCTTTTGAATTAATCTGTTGTTTTAAAACCAATTATTCTGATCTTTAATAATACTGAACTAATAATCAGCTCTTAAACAACTAAATTTAAGAGCACAGAATCCAACATCTGAAGACTGTTCAAATTTAGTGGAATCAAATGAATTTAGCTTACGTCACATCTCTCACTGTACATTATAAATGTATAAATTCAACAAAGAAGTTCTTGAAAAGGTGATTTTGGAACAACTAGAAAGGCTCTGCCTGAAGATCTCAAGCAGTGATCAGGTTTGAATTTGGAATCAGCACATCACAGATAACAGCAGGATCCTGATCACGAAAGGCTTTAAAACAAACAGTAACATCTTTAAATCAGTTGTAGATACGATGAGTAACTATTGAAGGGCAGCAGGGTCTGGTGTGACATGTTAACTTTTGATAGAGTGTATTAAAATCCCAGTGAGAACATTTAAAAGCCAAGCTTGGAGGAGATAAAACCTTGGGACCTTCTCCAGGTCAACAAATGAGAGAAAAGACCTGATCATGGTGATCTGTCTCACTGGAGTTAATTAATGATCAGCACTAATGTGAAGTATATACAGGGAGCATTATATCAACACTAATATGCAGCAAGGTTTTGATGGCTGTCACATGACTTGTATCAAAATAGAGTGAGGTTTAATTCATGGACCAGTTCTCCCACTGAAACATGTTAGTGTTGAGTCACATGGTTGCTGGGTATTTGTGCAGGTCTGATGGTGGTTTGTATCACTGTGGGGTAACGCACACAGTAATACACAGCTGTGTCCTCAGGCTGCAGATTCTGTCCTGTTAATGTCACTGAGCTTGTAGACGTGTCTGTGTGATAAAGAAACTTGTGATTCAGAGGAGTATTTCGGTAAAAGCTTCCTCCACCCCACCGATGTATAATCCAGTCTATTGGTTTTCCTTCACGCTGTCTGATCCAACCTGTTGCATAGCTGTTATCAGTCAAAGAATAACCAGAGACCTGACAGGTGATGGTCAAAGACTGTCCAGGCTGCACAACCATTGAGTCTGGCTGGATGAGATCAATACTGTTCACACCTGTGGAAAGACAAATCAACATTATCTCCATCATTCATCTGACTATTCAGTGTTTCTAATGTGTTTATTAGTGTGAATCCACTGAAAGCTCCTCACAGGATCCAGCTGCCAGCAGCAGTATCAGAGCTACAGAGAACATGGTTGATGTTGAAGCTGAACTGATGTGAGCTCTTCTGTCCTCTCACTGACACACACACACTTCACTTCTTTATGAGGCAACACACAAGGAGGCTGATTTACATACTGATGACAGTAAAGGTTTATTTGAATGAATCTAAATGAAGATGAAATGTTCAGGTGTTGTTCTTCATCTCACACAGAGAGAATACACCTTTTAGATCGTTGAGTAAAATATCTTTTTCTAGAATTTAACTCATTAAAATCACCATGAAGTTGGCTCAAGACTAATTCAATTATGATACAGGTAATAACTGCAGGTGTTTTAGATAAAGATGTCATGAAAGAGACACTGATGTTTGAGGATTTACTTTCATTGTCCTGTCACAAGCTATTTAAACCAAGTTGTCAGCTGAAGTTGTTTCATCACTTGATAGATTCATATACATATCATGATGTATCAGTGATGGTGATTCAAGAGAATTTAATATGATGAAAACAGTTGCTGTTAAATTAGATTAAGAATTGTTTTTAATAAAATTTAAAGTCTGTTTCTCTCTGTACTGTAACAGTGAGCTGGTGTTGAAATCATTAGTGGTCTGAGGGCTCCTCCTCTGGTGGCTTCATGTTACAAGTGTTCAGGCACTGAGGGGTTTTTGTTCAGGTCTACTGATGCTTTGTGTCACTGTGGCTCTCTGGCACAGTAATACACAGCAGTGTCTTCAGGCTGCACATTCTGTCCGTTTAGAGTCACTGTGTTGCTGGAAGAGTCTAAGCTGATACTGAACTTGTTCTTCAGTGAATCTTTGTAGAATGTGGTCGATCCAGCTGCTGCTCCAATCCACTCCAGTCCTTTCCCTGCCGGCTGTCTGATCCAAGTTGTGATGTAGGTGCTCACAGAATAAGACACCTGACAGGTGATGGTCAGACGCTGACCTGGCTGCACAGTCACAGAGGCTGGCTCTGTCAACTGTTCACACTTCACACCTGTGGAGGAAAACATGTTGAATATTGAATGAGTGTAATAAGAGTGAACAGTCAGTGTGCTGTGATCATACTGTCAGTGTCTCTGCCTCAGTGAGACTCACAGGATCCAGCAGCCAGCAGCAGCAGCAGAGCTACAGAGAACATGGTTGGTATTGAAGGTGATCTGATGGGACCTTCTCTTCTTCTGCTGCAGCTGACAGCATGATATCAAGTCTTTATAGCAGACTGTGAGGAAGTTCACTTTGCATAGAGAAGGACACTGACAGGCTATAAAAGAAGGATGGACTGTCCTGTCACATGTAGTCAGAGCTGTGTGTTGTGCATCTTTCATTTGACATGTGAAAAAAATCTATTCATCAAATTAAAAACTAAAAGTTTAATATTTTTATTCTTCACAAAATTTGAACAATTCAGAGTGACAGTTACACTTAGATGAAAGGAATTATTTAATGTTGCCAGTCTCAACTACATATTGGAGAACACCAGAGCTGCAATAAAAATTGTCTGAATGAGGAGGTTTTATTGAGACTGTGTTTCTCTGAGTGTGTTGAAGATGTTGAACTGAAGCTGATTCTGTGAAAGTGAAAAGCAGAACGCCTAGTATTGACTTAGTTTGACATGTTGAGTTTTTGTACAGCTCTGTGGCTTCCTGTGTCACTGTGGCTCTCGAGCACAATAATAAACAGCAGAATCTTCAGCCATCAAGCTGTTCATCTGCAGATACACCTGGTCCACGTTGTTGTCTCTGGAAATGGTGAAGCGATTCTTGACTGATGTGGAATAAGCTTTAGTGCTTCCACTCGGAGCAGAAATGTAGGCAACCCACTCCAGTCCTTTTCCTTCAGCTTGTCTGATCCAGGCGATATCAGCATCATCATCTGATATTCCTGCATATGTACAGGTCAGTTTGTGGGATTCTCCAGGGCGCTTTACCACTGGTTCAGACTCAGTCAGAGTCTGACTGCAAACACCTGGAGAGAAAAGTAGTGTTATCATCACAGAGCTGAAATATGAACCTTTTCAAAGAACAGGAGGAGTGCAGAAGTATGTATTCACCAGAAATCCATGATAGCATCAGAAACATTATACATGTAGCTGAAGTCATGGTGGAAATGTGTTGTATGTCTGGTCAGTGGTTTGGTCTCTCTTCTTCAGTCTGCAGTGAGATAAATAAAGATGGAGGAGATGAAGATTTGCATGGACTCCTCCTCACAGTGCTTTTTTATTTTGACATCATTAGTGGCTGAACAAGACACAAAGACAGAAATCACGACAAGATTCTAAAGAAAGAAAATAAATTATCAAACTGTTCTATATTCTGATGTTAAAAGGAGCTCTGAAAAGACTCTGACATGGTGAGACGTGTTCAGCCTTTATACTAAATATTTTGCCAGTACACTAATTACAGACAAGTGTCTTTTTTCTGTCAGGTTTAATGTATCTACCAGAAGCTGCTATAACATCATATGTCGTCTGGTGTCTGTAGGGATGAATGTATCCATGTAAAGGGATCACAGTGTTGCAAAGCTGCAGAAAAATAGTCATATAACTGTGGGAAATCATTGATATGTCTGGCAGTTGCATGTCATCACCACTAGACTACACTAAACAATGGGACATTTTCCACCATCCATTTTCTAGTTGAAACTTGGCATGTTTCTGTGACATGCAGTTTAAATTTGCAGCAACATTACTGATGTGTGCTGACTGTACTCAAGTACAACCTGTAGGTCTGTTGTTCTTCTTGCCTTCTCA
Source organism: Epinephelus lanceolatus (assembly GCF_041903045.1). NCBI lineage: Eukaryota > Metazoa > Chordata > Actinopteri > Perciformes > Serranidae > Epinephelus > Epinephelus lanceolatus. The sequence continues at coordinate 30,503,708 of NC_135751.1, forward strand.
GAGAGAAGATGTGAATGTTTATTGTCAACCTTCACTGTGCCAGTGATTCATTACCAACAATAATCCAACAAACACTGGTGTAAGACAAAGAAGGAATATGATGAAAATGTGGTTAATGATGCACATCCATGAAAGAATGCTGCAGTATGTAACCTGACATACTGCAGTGCATTTCTTAATGCAGCATGTAAGTAATGGTAAGGAATATCTATTTATCTCTTAAATATGTACAGTGATGTATCAGTTATAGTAATGTTAGAGTATTTAAACTGAGGAAGATAACTGCTATTAGATTTATTTAAGAACCATTTATACAAGCTAAAGCCTGCTTCCCTTTTCACTGTGACATGTGTTGAAATCATTAGTGGTCTGAGGGCTCCTCCTCTGGTGGCTTCATGTTACAAGTGTTCAGGCACTGAGGGGTTTTTGTTCAGGTCTACTGATGCTTTGTGTCACTGTGGCTCTCTGGCACAGTAATACACAGCAGTGTCTTCAGGCTGCACATTCTGTCCGTTTAGAGTCGCTGTGTTGCTGGAAGAGTCTAAGCTGATACTGAACTTGTTCTTCAGTGAATCTTTGTAATATGAGGTGGATCCAACACGTGCTGCTCCAATCCACTCCAGTCCTTTCCCTGCAGGCTGTCTGATCCAAGCTGTGTAGTAGCTGTCCAGAGAATAAGAGACCTGACAGGTGATGGTCAGACGTTCACCTGGCTGCACAGTCACAGAGGCTGGCTGTGTCAACTGTTCACACTTCACACCTGTTAAAAGGAGAAAATGTTTTGTAACAAATGATCAAATTAACAAAAGAAGAACTGTTGACTTTGACAAATCCAGAGAGACTCACATCCAGCTGCCAACAGCAGCAGCAGAGCTACAGAGAACATGGTTTATGTTGAAACTGACGTGCTGTGAACTCCACTGACAGCCTGATGTGATGTTTTTATAGCTGAGTAACAAGGAAGCTCACTGAGTTTGCATAGAATCAAACATATGAAGCATCAATCTTGGTCTAACTGGAGCCAATAGAAGAGTCTGTTCAGTGTTATTATATCTGCAGAGTGACAACAAATCACCTCTGCTTTACACAGTGATGTAACTTTATTACACACTGAACAGTAACATTTAGAAAATGTCCCTGCCTTTACATCAATGAAACAACTGTTAACTTTGTTTAAGCCTACTGTAAACTATCAGTGTCTAAATGTGTTGCATTAGCATGTATATATGCTTCTAAAGCGTTCGATCGTGTTAATCATGAGAAATTATTTTTAAAATTGTCTAAAAGTGGGGTCTCTGGTTTTTTAATTAGAATCTTGGTTTATTGGTACTCGCATCAGACAATGAGAGTGCGATGGGGGAATGTAACATCTGTTCCCTTCCATGTGACCAATGGTGTTCGCCAGGGCAGAATTCTGTCTCCTTTTCTTTTTAATGTGTATATGAATGATTTGTCTTTGATTTTAAATACATGTGGAGCTGGAGCCAATAGAAGAGTCTGTTCAGTGTTATTATATCTGCAAATCATTTGTGATAATTTAATTCATTACCCACTGACATGTAACATTTTCCAAATGTCCCTGCATTTACAGAAAACATTCAAGTGTTAACACAAAATGCATGCCTGAATATATAGTACTGATGCTTCTGGTTTGCAGGTTTAAACAGAAAAAACTTAAATGGTAAATGGCCACAAAACGGCTTTAGTGTTAACATGAAGTTAACATTAATCACTGTTTTCAACATGTTTTGGATTGTGAACATTTCAGGTTTCTATTTATCTTCAGATCCAGCCAATTTCTGTGATCAAACGTTGTTCTGATGTGCTTTACTTGTGTTTTTTTTTTTTTTTTGAGGGGGTGATATTCAGAGGAACTGATGAGTTTACAGTCAAATATACAGAAATCTAATGTGGATATATCAAAGTGATTTTGCAGATGGTGAGAAAACTCTGATGTCATTAAGATCACATTGCTGTTTGTTGTCTGTGGAGGTTTTTGTGCAGCTGTTCCACTGTCTTCAGTCACTGTGCTTTGTCGAGCACAGAAGTAAACAGCAGAATCTTCTGCTGTCAGGCTCTTGACCTCGAGGTACTGAGTGCTGCTGGGCACATCTTCAGTCATGATGAAACGGCTTTGAAAGGAGCTGCCATAGATAGCAGAGTTTGAACCTGCATTCATCTCCCCAATCCACTCCAGAGCATTCCCTGGCCTCTGTTGTATCCAGTGCAGATACTTGCTTGTCATGCTATAACCAGAAATGATACATGACATCTTCACTGTCTCTCCAGGTCTTTTCACCTCAGAGGAAGACTGGTCCAGTTTGATCTCACTCCAAACTCCTGTAAGTAAAGACATTGTGATCATCATCACATTTATATATCACAGATTAGATATTTTTAAATGTCTTTAGTGAGTTAAAGCAGAAATTCTTCTCACCATGAAAAGTAACTATGAAGAATAAACTCCAGCAAATCATATTTTCCATTCTGTGATAAACACTGTAATCCAGTGTTTTGTGATGTGAATCTTTTGAGGGTTTATAAAGTGTCCCAGTTGTTGTGTCATAAATGATCTGAGAGCTGTTAATGATGTGATTATAAGGAGGGAAGTGTTTGCATGGACCTCCCTCTGCAGGTGTGAAAAGACAACATGGAAAGCAGATGTACTTTCACATCAGTAGAGATTTCAACAAGAGCAGGGGGAAATGTCAAAACACCAAATACCTGGCAACTATTTGTATTGTAAATTACAGTAGTTAGATGCTAAAGAGACAGACATGATGTCATTTTCTAACAGTATATTCAATTGAGGAAGCTTTTTACTGTACGATTGTTTCAGTGGAAACCAAAATGTTTATTTTCTTGAATTGTCTTAAGTTTTTGGAGCAGATGACAGTTTTTATGCCCAAACTACCGATTTAATTAATATGATATACTATTTGCACCCAATTACTGCATACTTATGAATGGTGTTTATTTTGTTTTTTTTGCAAATGTTATTGCCTCTCTCTTTTCATAGAACAGGAAAGTAACCTTTTAGAGGAAAGGTGAGGAGAGGAAACTTCCGGAGGAGCTTAGAGCGAGGAGACACAGGTGTAAAAATATACCAGCTGTTCAGTCACAAATTAGGAGAGTTGCTGATGGTGTCTTTGTACTGAGGGAAGAAAAGTTCCTGTAGGTTTAAACAGGGAACATGGAACACTGATATATTTTAAAATAGAATATATTTTCTTCAAGAGCAGGCAAACTGTGAATTACTAAACAACTGAAAAATTTCCTAACACAGTCATGATTAGTTTATTAGAGGGAGTCTGTTTTTAATTTACTTTAGTTACATTACTTTTATTTACTAAAATTATTTTTCTTCTTCAACACAGATACACAATTTAAAGTAAGCTATTTCAGTGACAAACTGCCCATGACTTTCCTTAGTTATATCTCCTATTATCACCATGTTGAGTCACATGGTTGCTGGGTATTTGTGCAGGTCTGTTGGTGGTTTCTATCACTGTGTCGCTCACACGCACACAGTAATACACAGCTGTGTCCTCAGGCTGCAGATTCTGTCCTGTTAATGTCACTCTGCTGGCAGAAGTGTCTCTGCTGTAGCTGAACTTGTTCTTCAGAGCAGCATTTTGAGTAAGGCCGCTTGTTCCCCACTGATGAGAAATCCAGTCCATTGGTTTTTCTTCACGCTGTCTGATCCAACCTGTTGCATAGCTGTCATCAGTCAAAGAATAACCACAGACCTGACAGGTGATGGTCAAAGACTGTCCAGGCTGCACAACCATTGAGTCTGGCTGGATGAGATCAATACTGTTCACACCTGTGGAAAGACAAATCAACATTATCTCCATCATTCATCTGACTATTCAGTGTTTCTAATGTGTTTATTAGTGTGAATCCACTGAAAGCTCCTCACAGGATCCAGCTGCCAGCAGCAGTATCAGAGCTACAGAGAACATGGTTGATGTTGAAGCTGAACTGATGTGAGCTCTTCTGTCCTCTCACTGACAAACACACACTTCACTTCTTTATGAGGCAACACACAAGGAGGCTGATTTACATACAGTAGTGATGATAGTAAATCAGCTGACTGGAGGTGTTGTTCTTCATCTCTAAGGCCATATGATTCTTGTGATTCAGAAAACATGGATGGAATAATTTGATAATCAAAATAGAATCCACTGTAAAACGCAGCATGTCGTGGAGTTTTTTCAAAATGTCAATGCAGTTTCTAAAAGTCACTGTTTTCCCCACCATTAAAAGCATTTTCCCAACATTGTCTAGCTGAAAAAAACAGTTTATAGAGATACATATACAGTCAATGGTTTTGTCATCACATCACTGTGAGTTATATCATTCTTTTACATCATGATCATATATATTTTTAATAATGCAGATTCTTTTCAAGTTATTCAACTGTTACTTTTATTTATATTCAGATTAGAGGTATTTATCATTCTCTTTGGCAGCATTTGTTTAACCATCCATATCCTGGATATATTGTCCAAATATCTTCTCAACACTGTTAAAAATCAATAATGGGAACATTATTAACAATTACATTGAAAAACAGGATGTAACAAACCACAACATCTGCTGTGTCTTTCATAGTGTCTTAGTTTGTGTTGTACCAAGTCTTATCTTCGACTGCCACCTGTAGGTCTTTGTGAAAAAAATGTCTGTGGAGTTTTTGTACAGCCTCTCTGCTTCTTTGAACCACTGTGTGTGTTTGGCACAGTAATACACAGCAGAGTCCTCTGGCTTTAAGCTGGACAGTCTCAGATACACCATGCTGTTGCTATCATCTCTACTGACTTCTGCACGGCCTCTTACACTGCTGGCATAAGTGTTTCTGCTGGCATCAGAGAAGCTGCTTCCTATCCATTCCAGTGCTTTTCCTGCAGGTTGTCTGATCCAGCTCATAACACAGCAGCTAAATGTGAAGCCAGATCCCCTGCAGGAGAGACTGAGAGTCTCACCAGGCTTTTTCACTACTGAACTGGAAGGAATGGACTCCATACTCTGACCTGTACAACCTGAGGAGATGAAAGGAGAGAGGAACCACAGAAGAAAGTGAGACAGTCACCTGGGAAGTTTTCTGCTATCACTGACTGACCATCAGTCCATGTTGTCTGATAAAAGATGAAGCAGCAAGAAGCAGGAGAACTCACAGGGCAGAGAGAGAGCAACCAGCAGAAGAGTGAGTGTGTTCATCATCCTGAGGCTGGAGATGTGACCTCTGATGCTCCACACAAAGTACAAGAGCAGTCAGCAGGACAGAAGTACACTGCACACACTGAAGATTTGCATCAGGATATCATGGAGAGGGAGTGGCTCCTCAACTGGCTCTCTGTTATAGTTACACTTAGTTGCATCATTCATCATTTCGTTTTTCTGTGTTTATATTAAAGTGTCTTGTGGAGTACAACATTACACCCAGAGACAGGAGCAGTATTTTGTAGTGTTGTTTCATAAATAGAAAGAAAGATTGTCTGAATGGCACATGTGAAGTTGGAGAAAAGAAATAATGATATCATGGAAAATGTGTGGTGTTGGGAGATGAAGAATGAGCTGATCCTTGTAGTTTGATGGTAGTGCTGTCTGTGTTTGAAACATGCAGGGTCATTCCCCTTCAGTTTTCAGTGCCCTATGAAAATTTTTGTGCTTTTATGAAGAGATGTAGCTACTGTTTAAGTTAACAGTAACACAAAGTTGCTAAGAAATTATGTAAGTACAGTGCATTTTTATCAATACAGTCACAGTCTTTATGAATGTTAACATATAGAACATGTGTGGCTGAATCACATGGTTACTGAGTATTTGTGCAGGTCTGTTGGTGGTTTGTATCACTGTGGGGTAACGCACACAGTAATACACAGCTGTGTCCATTGTGGAGTGATGTCACGTGTGCTCTACTTGCTGAGACATCACTCTGCTTTGTCTGTGTCTGTCTCTAACTGAAGTGGCGGCTGGTTTGATCATGGAGGAGTGAGTGACAGCTAACTTGACTCAGTCTTTTTCTCGGTCAGCCAAACTGTGTCAAATTCTGTTCTCTTGTGCTTCTTGGGTCGTCCACAGGCAGCGTCTGATGTTTCTGCATCAAGCTAGCTGTCACTGGCATCTCTGTGGACAAACCAGCTGCCTCTGTAACCTGACCTGTAAATGCATCAAAACAGCCCATGCAGCATACACATATGACAAGGCCCAGTTTTTTATATAAGCTAACACAGTGTAAATACATTTATGGAAGTCAGATTAAACGGATTGGACACTTTGCATTGTTGATGAAAACAAATTTTTTTGTAATTTGACTACTGAGTTGTCTAAAGACTATTGATGTAGTCACCGATGCAGTTATGATTCTAAAAATATCTGAATGTGTTATTTTTGTTTGTTTGTGTTATAAATAATGATGATGGGAAGTAGAAACTGTGTTTGAGGATTCATCTCTACAGTAGATAGATGACAAGCTTTTAAAAGTTATCAGCTGAATTTATTCCATCACTGGTGATGTCAGAGTATTTAGATTAATTAAAACAGCTGCTGTTAGAGTTAATGAAGAATGATTTATAAAATATTCAGTCTGTCTCTCTCTGTACTGTAACAGTGAGCTGATGTTGAAATCATTAGTGGTCTGAGGGCTCCTCCTCTGGTGGCTTCATGTTACAAGTGTTCAGGCACTGAGGGGTTTTTGTTCAGGTCTACTGATGCTTTGTGTCACTGTGGCTCTCTGGCACAGTAATACACAGCAGTGTCTTCAGGCTGCACATTCTGTCCGTTTAGAGTCACTGTGTTGCTGGAAGAGTCTAAGGCGACAGTGAACTTGTTCTTCAGTGAATCTTTGACAGTGGTGTCACGACTGATCCACTCCAGTCCTTTCCCTGCAGGCTGTCTGATCCAATGTGTGTAGTCGCTGCTCACAGAATAAGAGACCTGACAGGTGATGGTCAGACGTTCACCTGGCTGCACAGTCACAGAGGCTGGCTGTGTCAACTGTTCACACTTCACACCTGTTAAAAGGAGAAAATGATTTGTAAGAAATGATCAAATTAACAAAAGAAGAACTGTTGACTTTGACAAATCCAGAGAGACTCACATCCAGCTGCCAACAGCAGCAGCAGAGCTACAGAGAACATGGTTTATGTTGAAACTGACGTGCTGTCAACTCCACTGACAGCCTGATGTGATGTTTTTATAGCTGAGTAACAAGGAAGCTCACTGAGTTTGCATAGAATCAAACATATGAAGCATCAATGTTGGTCTAACTGGAGCCAATAGAAGAGTCTGTTCAGTGTTATTATATCTGCAGAGTGACAACAAATCACTTGTGATAATTTAATTCATTACCCACTGACATGTAACATTTTCCAAATGTCCCTGCATTTACAGGAAATATTCAAGTGTTAATTTTGTTTTATGGTACAAAATGCATGCCTGAATATATAGTACTGATGCTTCTGGTTTGCAGGTTTAAACAGAAAAAACTTAAATGGTAAATGGCCACAAAACGGCTTTAGTGTTAACATGAAGTTAACATTAATCACTGTTTTCAACATGTTTTGGATTGTGAACATTTCAGGTTTCTATTTATCTTCAGATTCAGCCAATTTCTGTGATCAAACGTTGTTCTGATGTGCTTTACTTGTGTTTTTTTTTTTTTTTTGAGGGGGTGATATTCAGAGGAACTGATGAGTTTACAGTCAAATATACAGAAATCTAATGTGGATATATCAAAGTGCTTTTGCAGGTGGTGAGAAAACTCTGATGTCATTAAGATCACATTGCTGTTTGTTGTCTGTGGAGGTTTTTGTGCAGCTGTTCCACTGTCTTCAGTCACTGTGCTTTGTCGAGCACAGAAGTAAACAGCAGAATCTTCTGCTGTCAGGCTCTTGACCTCGAGGTACTGAGTGCTGCTGGGCACATCTTCAGTCATGATGAAACGACTTTGAAAGGAGCTGCCATAGCCCTGAGTGTTTGTATTTGTGCTCCTCCATCCAATCCACTCCAGAGCATTCCCTGGCCTCTGTTGTATCCAGTGCAGATACTTGCTTGTCATGCTATAACCAGAAATGATACATGACATCTTCACTGTCTCTCCAGGTCTTTTCACCTCAGAGGAAGACTGGTCCAGTTTGATCTCACTCCAAACTCCTGTAAGTAAAGACATTGTGATCATCATCACATTTATATGTCACAGATTAGATATTTTTAAATGCCTTTAGTGAGTTAAAGCAGAAATTCTTCTCACCATGAAAAGTAACTATGAAGAATAAACTCCAGCAAATCATATTTTCCATTCTGTGATAAACACTGTAATCCAGTGCTTTGTGATGTGAATCTTTTGAGGGTTTATAAAGTGTCCCAGCTGTTGTGTCATAAATGATCTGAGAGCTGTTAATGATGTGATTATAAGGAGGGAAATGTTTGCATGGACCTCCCTCTGCAGGTGTGAAAAGACAACATGGAAAGCAGATGTACTTTCAGTAGAGAACATCAGTAGAGATTTCAACAAGAGCAGGGGGAAATGTCAAAACACCAAATACCTGGCAACTATTTGTATTGTAAATTGTATTGTATTTGTATTCATTCTCATGAACGCAATATCTTAACAACGCCTTGAGGGAATTCTTTAAATGTTGCTAAAATAAATGAATAAATTAAAAAAATCCCTTGGCTTCAACAATGAACTGATTAGATTTTGGAGGCCATAGGTCAAAGGTCAAGGTAAATGTGACATCTTTTATCTCAGTTTTGTCACGGGGATATATCAAGACCACCTTGGGGGAATCTCTTCAAATTCGGCATAAATGTCCACTTGGACTCAACAATGAACTGATCAGAATTTGGTGGTCAGAGGTCAAATGTCAAGGTCAATGAGACCTCACAAAACATGAATTCTCACATAAATCATGACAAAACATCACCTAAATGTCTAATCAGATATAAAGATGAAGTAATGGCATTTTATGTCCAAAATGTCAGAGGTCAGCGTCACCATGACATCATAATGTTCTGCAAAATCACTTTTCTGGCCATTACTCAACATCATATCGCAGGAACAGAAGGGACATTTGGTCAGACACTGAAGTGGTGACACTAATCTTGGGTGTCCACCTTCACACTGGATGTAAACTGTAGGATAAACCTGACTGGTGTGTGAAGGCATACAACTGGGTGGTAATTCTAGTTCACTCTTAAATGTCTAATTGTCTTGTGCATATCAAAAGGCAAACTGGTACAGATGCTTTTTAACTTTTAAAATGTTTTTCTGTCTTTGACTCATGTAACTATAGAAATGCAGACATTCATACACATGTTTATAGGCTACTGATTAGAAAACCCAGATGTTATTTTGATCACAGATCTGTGGAGGTTTTGTGCAGCTGTTCCACTGTCTTCAGTCACTGTGCTTTGTCGAGTACAGAAGTAAACAGCAGAATCTTCTGCTGTCAGGCTCTTGACCTCGAGGTACTGAGTGTTGCTGGGCACATCTTGAGTAATACTGAAACGGCTTTGAAAGGAGCTGCCATAGGTCGGAGTGTTTGTATTTGTGTTTATCAATCCAATCCACTCCAAACCTTCCCCTGGCCTCTGTCGTATCCAGGTAATACTGTAACTTGTCATGGTATAACCAGATGTGATACATGACATCTTCAGTGTCTCTCCAGGTCTTTTCACCTCAGAGGAAGACTGGTCCAGTTTGATCTCACTCCAAACTCCTGTAAGTAAAGAAATGATTGTTATCAATCAAACTTTAATAATCACAGGTTGCACATTTATAAAATCAGTAAAGCAGATTTAAGTTTCTCAGCATGAATAGTAACTACAAATAATAAACTCCAGATAACTGTATTTTCCATTCTGTGATAAACACTGTAGTTCAGTGCTTTCTGATCTGAGTGTTTCAGAAATATATCAAACTGTCCCAGTGATCTGCCACAAGTTGCTGATGGTGTGTTTATAAGAGAGGAAGAGTTTGCATAGACCTCCGTCTGTGGGTTTAAACAGGGAACATGTGACACAGATACATTTCCATAAGTAGAGTATCTCTACAAGAACGACACGGGAAACTGTAAAATATTAATATCCTGGCAACTAATTTCTGCTCCAATGGAAGATAACGGGACAACGACAATCTTTAACTAATGGTGCAATGAAGAGCTTTTTGGCTAAATTACAAAAAATTATTTACATTGTTTGTTTTGTATTTGTGAAGAGGCAGAGCTACTGTTTAAGTTATAATGAAGTTACCAGATGTTATTTTCCATCCCATTACATGGTAACAGGGCACATTTCGCCCCATCCTCTCTGGGCATCACAATACACAAAAGTAAATGATTAAAACATGTCATATACATCTTGTATTCAGGGAAAATCAAGCCTATCTAACTCTCTTCTATACTGATGTTGGCTGCAGTGGAAGTCAGATGACATCTACACAGATGCATTAAATACATAACTTTTCTTCTGTCTACCATGAACAAGAAATGGCCTCTATTAGTGAATTCTATAAACAGGGTTTTGCATTGACTCCTCAGCACAGTAAGGATACAGCTGATTGGACTGCTTGGGTGCTTTTTTTGTAACTAATGAATAAATATAAATTGTAACGTGCTGTTGAACGTCACAATGAAGCAACTAAATGGTTTACATAATTAGATGAGATGAAAATGGGAACTAGGGTTTGATTTGAACAAATATGCCATCATCAGTAGATGTGTTAATGTCAGATAAGAGCATTCAAATCACCTCTGTTCTTTATTTACGTTACTGTTAGTGCATGTGTTTTAATCATATGATCAGTATGAGTCAATGAGTCAAACTCAGTCAGTCCTAGACTGCCCTCTAGAGTTTTGAAAGAGGGACTCAGCATGGAGACACATGACGTTTTGTTCATTAGGTCTGTTTAATAGTCTGAACTCTGTGGATGTTGTATTCTGTCACTGTCTGCTGAGAGAGAGGAGATCTGACCTGTTTGAGTCTTCTTCCAGTCTGTATGGTGATACAATTATTTCACTGCAATGATCTATAATGTTTATTTATTGTTTTGTTTTTGTCTTTTTACATTTGGTACAATATCAGATAAAGAGTGGCCTGTGGGACTCTGGGTGAAGTGTTCAGAAGTCCTGCTGTTCCAGTTTTATAATTACGGTTGGATCAAAGTGGTGTCTCATGATCAGGTTTATTCTTTTCTCCCTATCTTAGTATCATATTCAGTGTTTCAGTGCATTCATTGTGCCTTGGTCAGAGTCTGCACCTTCAGCCCCTGATTCTGTATACTGCTCCTAAATTAGCACATGCAGTAATTTCTTTCAACCCCAAAGCAAAGACAGTTGTTGTTTATCAGCCCAGTCAGAGGGGTTACTGTAGGTTTTTGTACAGCTGCTCAACCAACTCCAGTCACTGTGGCTCTCGAGCACAATAATAAACAGCAGAATCTTCAGTCTTCAGACTGTTCATCTGCAGATACACCTGCTGTCTGCTGTTGTCTCTGGAGATGGTGAACCGGCCTTTGACTGACTGAGAGTAGTAGATGCTGCCACCACCACTGCTGATATAAGCGACCCACTCCAGTCCTTTTCCAGGAGCCTGTCTGATCCAGCTCATGTCATAGCCACCAAAATTAAATCCAGAGGCTGTACAGGTCAGTCTGTGAGATTCTCCAGGCCTTTTAGTCACTGGTTCAGATTGAGTCAGAGTCTGACCATCAACACCTGTTAAGACAAAAAATATATGCATGTTGTTCATTACTTTGGTAGCTCAAATAAAAAATGTCAAATCAATATCAGTAAAAAAAAAAACCTTCACCTGCCCAGCAGATAGTTAAAAGCAGCAGTCCTGTCCTATAGTCCATCATGTTAAACTGTGTGTCCACTGTTCTCTGTCCTCCTCTCTACAGTCAGATAAGTAGAGGTGGAAGATATCTGAGTTTTGCATTGACTCCTCCTCACAGTGTGGAGTGTCTTCCGTTTAATCTCTATTTCATTTTATGGCTTTCCTCTGTCTGATTTTTTTTTTTTAATAAAGACTCTTTCAGGCTTGATGATTTTTTACATTTTGATCTTGAGGCTCTGGGGATATATATATATATATATATATATATATATATATATATATATATATATATATATATATACATATATAGATTTTTTTTTTTTTAACTGTAATTCACTTTGGAACATTCAGACACAATGATTGAAATGGAAAATGATTTGGTCCAATGCAACTTCCAAATAAAGGAACTATTGTTACTGTGCATAAATGAAAATAATTAATAATATTATGATTTTAAAAAATGGTTTCCGTTCAGGCAGTATGATAATTATCTTGTCAGTGTTGTCTGAGATAGGCAAAACAACATTTCATGACTCCTGAAATATTCATCTTTTTGTTTGTCCTTAAATTTGAGATTTTGTGCACCATAGTAAGAACAGTATTTTTAGACATTTCTTCTGACATTCAACACATGTAAGTTGTTTGCTGTGTTTCTGTACTGTTTGGAATTTTTCCTTCTTCCCCTTTTTTGTTTGTTTTTTTCTTAATTCAAAATTACGGAAGCGCATTGTACAGAAGCGCATTGCATTCACTGGATAAAAAAAAAATTAGACACCTTATCTCGTAGTTATGAGATCAGGATTTCGTAATTACGAGAAAAGATCTCGTAATTATGAGATCAGGATCTCGTAATTATGAGAAAAGATCTCGTAATTACGAGATCAGGATCTCATCTGCTCCAACCTCAGCTCGACCTGGTAAGTTAACAACAAAACAGCCTTTGTAATTGCTCAGTGTACTGCAGAACATTCTGAGATGAATCATTTTGTCCAAAAATATTCATTTAATTTCCCTATATTTTACTGCTTATTTATTTAGAAAATAAGCAGCATAATTTTCAAGTGTAAAATGACATCTAACATGGCTAGCTTTTGTTGTTGCTGTTGTTGTTGTTTTTCATCTTAGATCCATCTCCATCCTCTGACCCATCCTCTGTGCCCACTGTCCCCACTGTGTCTGCTGCAACCTCAGCTCTACCTGGTAAGTTAACAACAAAACAGCCTTTGTAATTTTATTTTATTTATAAACCATTTTTGTTACCTTGTTTCAGGTGCCACTGTTCATTTACATCATTATTCAAGTATTTATTTGATTTTTTTTTTATTATTTAATACTGTCTGTTTTTGTACATTTGCTGTTGCAGTTTATTTGAGACAAAAAGAAAAAAATAAAGCAGATTGTGTTTACAGTAAAGACTGGTTTATTTTGTTACTTTTAGTTGGCCTAGATGACATTTGGTATCCCACTTAGTACTATATCACTTTGAATATTAAGTGTAAATCAACCCATGGAGGCTTGGGCCGGCCCTGACAGTATGGATGCATTGTATGTTTGATTACAGCTACAATTCAGGCAACAAGCAGCAACACAGATGGATTCAGCACACCACCTCACTACCTCACGACTTCCAGTGAGACACAGCCTGAATCAGGTGAGTTCTGTAATTGTATGTTACTGCAGCAGTCATGTTTATAATGTAAATATGGCCAAATCCAGAAACATTTTTGTTGTTTCTATCAAATATTCACAAATACTCTCATTACAATATTCACATCACTTACACATGCAAGTCATCCTGGCCTGTACATCTGGTGGTGGGGGCACCAAAGTGGCTAGAGCCGGCTCTGGTTGAGAAACAGCTGCACAGGAACTGAAACATGAGACAAACTGCAAAGTGGTGGCTCATATATTTATGAGTTACTTTTTTGTAATAATCAACACAGTTTACCTTCATCTGTGTTGTTGTGTCAGAAATCAAAAGCAGTCCTAATCAAACATCATGCTTTGTGATTTATATGTGTTTTAAATGTATTTATTTATTTGGTTTGTTATATTCATTTTATATGGAATATATATGAAAATGTGACACAGACCAAATAAAGACACACATATTCCTGCACATTTAGAGATGTAGCTACATTTCCTTCATATTCAGACACAGATAACTTTATTGCATCAAACTTTTATTATTCTCTCACATCTTTTTGGGTAATTATCTGCAGTTAAAACATAACAATGATCCTTTCACTGATATATTTCCATAATTTCATCAAATATGAAAAACATCTGTATTTAAAGCATTAATAAAATCTAAAGTCTGTTTCTCTCTGTACTGTAACAGTGAGCTGGTGTTGAAATCATTAGTGGTCTGAGGGCTCCTCCTCTGGTGGCTTCATGTTACAAGTGTTCAGGCACTGAGGGGTTTTTGTTCAGGTCTACTGATGCTTTGTGTCACTGTGGCTCTCTGGCACAGTAATACACAGCAGTGTCTTCAGACACAGTGATGTTTCAGTGATTATAACGTACGAGTATTTCAACTGATGAAAACAGATGCTGTTAAATGAAAAACCTTTTAAGAACAATCAGTAGGCTTAATACAAAAAGTGATTCTTAGACAACTGAGTGTTCTCAGTGGTTAAATAGAGGAAGTAGTTTTTGTATGAGTCTCCTATTATTGTCTCTCACTGTGTCTCTCTGGCACAGTAATACACTGCTGTGTCCTCGCTCTTCAGACTGTTCATCTGTAGATAGACTTTACTGCTGGAGTCATCTCTGGAGATGGTGAATCTACCCTGGACTGACTGGGAGTAATAGATATAAGTACTAGATGTGCTGATATAAGCGATCCACTCCAGTCCTTTTCCAGGAGCCTGTCTGACCCAGTTCATCTCATAGACACCAAAGTTAAATCCAGAGGCTGTACAGGTCAGTCTGTGAGATTCTCCAGGCCTTTTTATTGCTGGTTCAGATTCTGTCAGAGTCTGACCATCAACACCTGTCAAGACAAAAAAAATAGTGTGAAATATGTCAGACACACAAATGGAAACTATGTTCAAGCAAGATCAGGTAAAATCTTCACCTGCCCAGCAGATAGTTAAAAGCAGCAGTCCTGTCCTATAGTCCATCATGTTAAACTGTGTGTCCACTGTTCTCTGTCCTCCTCTCTGCAGTCAGATAAGTAGAGGTGGAAGATATCTGAGTTTTGCATTGACTCCTCCTCACAAGGAGGAAACAACTGAAATGGACAAGAATCTCAGCTTGTTACAGGTGGATGTACAGGAGGATTTTAATTGTGTAAAATGTCAATTTAAATTTCATAGTAACAATCAGTATTAACATATAACTCACAGACTATTGATCCACAGGACCTGACTATGATAACAAGTCAGATTGAGAATCTAACATCAACCTGGGCCAATCTCCACACATTGACAAAAGACCACAAAAATACATTGTAATTGTAATGATGATTTTTGCTGATTGTTTATGCTAATGGCATATCTTTTAATTTAATTACGAACACCTGTTTCAAAATCATGAGAAACATCAGGTTATCAGTTCCAAGGGTCAGTAAATTGCACTTGTCAAGGATAGCTACAATACACAATTAAATTTCTGAAGATAATTCAGCTGAATTTATTTCATTACTCATAAGTTTAATGTTTAAGAATTGATTAATTAATTAATTAATGTATGCATTAGGTAATTAAGTTTTCATTGTGAAATTACATTCAATAATGTATCAGTGATTGAAACCTCCAGGTATTTAAATGGTTGTAACAGTGAGCTGGTGTTGAAATCATTAGTGGTCTGAGGGCTCCTCCTCTGGTGGCTTCATGTTACAAGTGTTCAGGCACTGAGGGGTTTTTGTTCAGGTCTACTGATGCTTTGTGTCACTGTGGCTCTCTGGCACAGTAATACACAGCAGTGTCTTCAGGCTGCACATTCTGTCCGTTTAGAGTCACTGTGTTGCTGGAAGAGTCTAAGCTGATACTGAACTTGTTCTTCAGTGAATCTTTGTAGTGTGAAGCTCCAGTAAATTTGCTCCCAATCCACTCCAGTCCTTTCCCTGCAGGCTGTCTGATCCAAGCTGTGTAGATGCCACTAACAGAATAAGAGACCTGACAGGTGATGGTCAGACGTTCACCTGGCTGCACAGTCACAGAGGCTGGCTGTGTCAACTGTTGACACTTCACACCTGTTAAAAACAAAAATTGTAACAAATTAAAAAGTTACAGAGCAAAAGAAGAACTGTTGACTTTGACAAATCCAGAGAGACTCACATCCAGCTGCCAACAGCAGCAGCAGAGCTACACAGAACATGGTTTATGTTGAAACTGACGTGCTGTGAACTCCACCGACAGTCTGATGTGATGTTTTTATAGCTGAGTAACAAGGAAGCTCACTGAGTTTGCATAGAATCAAACATATGAAGCATCAATCTTGGTCTAACTGGAGCCAATAGAAGAGTCTGTTCAGTGTTATTATATCTGCAGAGTGACAACAAATCACCTCTGCTTTACATTTGATCCATATTCCAGCATTTGCATGCAACCATTGCTAACTTTATTTTACTGTCAATATTTTGTATCATCTACTTACTGCATTTATTAATTCATTTACTGGTTCACTTACTGTACTGACATGATTACTGTATTTGCTGTACACAGACATAAAGTGACAGCAGCCAGAATCATGTCAATTAAATAGTATAAAAACTTCAGTCTGATGCGACTGGTTTGAATAAATTCTTTTTAACGGTTTCAGTGTTTGTAGTTGTTGGAAAACAGCTGCTCAGGAACTGAAATGTTTCACAAACTGCAGTAAAATAAATATTTCAATGGCAGTGAAAACTTTGGTAGTTTTTACATTTCTGAGTTACTTTTTGTGTTAATCAACACTGATTACCTTCATCTGTGTGGTTGTGTCACATATATATGCACATTCCTTTATTGCAACAAACTGTCAGTTGTCTCACATCTTTTCTGGATATTTCTCTGCAGACACAATCGTAATTCTTTGATTATTATATTAACACAATTTGAATATGAAAAACCTCTCTATATCTTTTATGTTTAGAAATAATATCCCTCAGTTTTCAGGACTTCATAATGCAGGGACAAAGATGAATTCATGGTTTCATACAGGAAATGTTTCTAATGGAAACTATAGGATATCAAAAGACATATAATACAGAATATAAGTATTAAAAACATGATGTAATGTATTTTATTGTAAATAATATTGATACTAATGATATAAACAAATTCATCATAAATTTCAATGCTTGTGCAGCCTGGAAGATACTGTAGGTTTTTGTACAGCTGCTCAACCAACTCCAGTCACTGTGTGTCTCGAGCACAATAATAAACAGCAGAATCTTCAGTCTTCAGACTGTTCATCTGCAGATACACCTGCTTTCTGCTGTTGTCTCTGGAGATGGTGAACCGACCTTTGACTGACTGAGAGTAGTAGATGCTGCTACTGCTACTACTGATATAAGCGATCCACTCCAGTCCTTTTCCAGGAGCCTGTCTGATCCAGGTCATGCTGTAGCCACCAAAGTTAAATCCAGAGGCTGTACAGGTCAGTCTGTGAGATTCTCCAGGCCTTTTAGTCACTGGTTCAGATTCTGTCAGAGTCTGACCATCAACACCTGTCAAGACAGCAAGAAAACCATGACATGCAACACATTTACAACCTTAAAGAAAACCTAATATAGTAATCATCAAAACCTTCACCTGCCCAGCAGATAGTTAAAAGCAGCAGTCCTGTCCTATAGTCCATCATGTTAAACTGTGTGTCCACTGTTCTATGTCCTCCTCTCTGCAGTCAGATAAGTAGAGGTGGAAGATATCTGAGTTTTGCATTGACTCCTCCTCACAGGGAGGAAACAGCTGATTGGACTCCTCTTTGATCGAGATGGACAGAATGTTTAGTGACCAAGAAATGTTCACACAAGTTTGTAGATTAAAAAATGTTTTTTTTTGTTTTTGAAATGGAGTAACTTGATCATCAACATTACCACAACAATAATGTAAAAACAACCATTAGTGAAGCAGTGATGCACAGCACGCCTGGATTTGGCATTGTGACAGATTTATGGTTATTTCATGGCAGAAAGGTTGGTAACAGGTGATCATTAGGAGGAGGACATTAATATCTGGCACATTAAGAGCTGAAAACAATTAAGTAAAAACAATCATTTCTTTCCTTCTGTCATTTCTTCCTCTTTATAGATGTCACTTGGATAAGTGTTGAAGCCAGATCTTGTCTGCACTCTAGAGTTTTAAAACAGGAATGGTAGATAGTTTTAACATTCAAGAAAGGTTAGAGAGTTGTTTAAAGCCCTGTGCTCCTCACAGCAGAAGATGCATGTTGTAACACATGTTTAGAGGACTAACATTTTAATTATTGTTCATCATTACAGCTCTGAACTTCTTTTATTAGCTTTGGATATTTGAAAATAAAAAACATCAAGCATTTTATTCTTGTTTATTTACACCTCTTTTTATGTGAGGTAGTTGTTGTCTATCAGCAGCAGACAAACAGAAGCTGCCTGAAGTCAACAGAATAACATGAGCCAGCCTACCTCGACAAAGAGCAAAGCCACACCAGGCAAAGGCTACAAATAATAAACTCCAGGCAAATATAGTGAGGCAAATAGGTGCGTAAAACTATATCAGTTGTTCACTTACAAATTAGGAGAGTTGCTGATGGTGTCTTTGTGGTGTCTTTCTACCAGAGCTGGCAAAATGTGAAACACTAAGCAACTGAAAACTTTCCTAACACAGTCATGATTAGTTTATTAGAGGGAACCTTTTTTAACTTACTTTATTTACTATACTTTTGTTCACTAACATACAACTACTGCTACTTATCATTATTATAAGCTGTTGTTGTTGTTGTTGTTGTTGTTGTATGTATCACTTTACACCAATAAAAGAAGAGCATGTATACACATTTTAAAGTAAACTATTTCAGGGACAAACTGCCAGTAACATTCTTTATGTATATCTCTCATTATCAGCATGTGTGTGTGGTTGAGTCACATGGTTGCTGGGTATTTGTGCAGGTCTGTTGGTGGTTTGTATCACTGTGGGCCGACGCACACAGTAATACACAGCTGTGTCCTCAGGCTGCAGATTCTGTCCTGTTAATGTCACTCTGCTGGCAGAAGTGCGTGTGTGGTAAAGGAACTTGTTCTTCAGAGCATTATTTTGGTAAACGCTTCCTCCACCCCACCGATGTATAATCCAGTCCATTGGTTTTCCTTCACGCTGTCTGATCCAACCTATTGCATAGTCATCATCAGTCAAAGAATAACCAGAGACCTGACAGGTGATGGTCAAAGACTGTCCAGGCTGCACAACCATTGAGTCTGGCTGGATGAGATCAAAACTGTTCACACCTGTGGAAACACAAATCAATATTATCTCCATCATTCATCTGACTATTCAGTGTTTCTAATGTGTTTATTAGTGTGAATCCACTGAAAGCTCCTCACAGGATCCAGCTGCCAGCAGCAGTATCAGAGCTACAGAGAACATGGTTGATGTTGAAGCTGAACTGATGTGAGCTCTTCTGTCCTCTCACTGACACACACACACTTCACTTCTTTATGAGGCAACACACAAGGAGGCTGATTTACATACAGTAGTGATGATAGTAAATCAGCTGACTGGAGGTGTTGTTCTTCATCTCTAAGACCATATGATTCTTGTGATTCAGAAAACATGGATGGAATAATTTGATAATCAAAATAGAATCCACTGTAAAACGCAGCGTGTCGTGGAGTTTTTTCAAAATGTCAATGCAGTTTCTAAAAGTCACTGTTTTCCCCACCATTATAAGCATTTTCCCAACATTGTCTTGCTGAAAAAACAGTTTATAGAGATACATATACAGTCAATGGTTTTGTCATCACATCACTGTGAGTTATATCATTCTTTTACATCATGATCATATATATTTTTAATAATGCAGATTCTTTTCAAGTTATTCAACTGTAACTTTTATTTATATTCAGATTAGAGGTATTTATCATTCTCTTTGGCAGCATTTGTTTGAACTGACTGAGAGTAGGATTTGCTGCTACTGTCACTAGTGGTATAAGCGATCCACTCCAGTCCTTTTCCAGGATCCTGTCTTATCCAGTGCATCCAGTAGCCACTGATTGTCAATCCAGAGGCTGTACAGGTCAGTCTGTGAGATTCTCCAGGCCTTTTAATCACTGGTTCAGATTCTGTCAGAGTCTGACCATCAACACCTGTCAAGACAGCAAGAAAACCATAATATGCAACAAATTTACAACCTAAAAGTTTTCTTTCTAATATGAAAATCAACAAAAATCTTCACCTGCCCAGCAGATAGTTAAAAGCAGCAGTCCTGTCCTATAGTCCATCATGTTAAACTGTGTGTCCACTGTTCTCTGTCCTCCTCTCTGCAGTCAGATAAGTAGAGGTGGAAGATATCTGAGTTTTGCATTGACTCCTCCGTTTTCAAAAACAGAGTCTTCTGTTCAATCTCTCCTTAAAATTCATTTTCATATTCTGGCTTTTTTCCCAGCTAACAGTATTTGTTTGATTATTTTAAAGAATCATTTCTGTCATCATCTCTCATGACAACCTGATGTTATTATTATCCTTGTTTTATTGTAAGTCTCTTTTTTTTTAACATTCTAACTTCTTTTGCTTGCTGTGAGACGTCCAATGCAATGTTAAAATAATGGAATATTGTGGCTGCTTGTAAATATATAACAAACAAATGTTTGAGTGCATGTAGTCTGAAAACTTGAAGGCTTGGTTTGAAAAAGGCAAACATTTCATGTCACCTGACATGACAACATGAAAATTGACATTTTGTTTTTCCATTTAATTTTTGCTGTGCTACTGCTTGTGCCTTGTACTTTGAATTTTTTCTTGTTAATGAATCTTATGCACAATATTTAAAGATGAGAAATCAATTTTAAACCACTAAAACTCAGTGTAAAAATTCTGCCACCACTAAAGACTACATCCTAAAGACAGCTCAGCTACACGTCATATCTTAATTTCATTACACATCTGATTGTAGCATTTTTCACACACTCTCATGATTAACCTTCATTTGCATTTTGTTGAAGAATCTTTAAATTTAAACTGAATCAGCTGATGGTGTAAACAGTGTGTCTTCCAGAGGGAACATGAAGAGAAGTCATTTATTATGTAAGGAACATAATTGTTTCAGTGAAAGAGCTTATATAGACTTTTATTCCACCATCTACATGGTTAATTTAATGATAGGATTTACTGTATAAAATGTCTTAAAAGTCATGAAGTTAGTGCAGGTTAATGTAAAAAATAAAGTAATGTATGACACAGAGCTCAGCCAAGCAAGACGTTACTGTAGTTCAACTCATGTTGTGATCACAGTCAGGTTGTCTTCTTATAAGTGCAGATGTTGCCATGAGTCATGGTAAACTGTCCCAAAACACTGAGACATACTTTATCATTTGTTAACTGGACGTCATTCAGTGGAAATTGTGTTTTCAAAGCCCTGACATGCTTCAGTGCTTCTCATACAGACATCAGTGTTGTTCAGTGTTTGTACAGCTTTGTAGTCTCATGTGTCACTGTGGCTCTCGTGCACAATAATAAACTGCAGAGTCTTCTTCTTTCACACTCTTCACCTCTAAGTACACAAGATTTCTGGAAGTGTCTTTGGTGATGGAAAACTGGCCTTGGAGACTCTGGGCAAATATGGTGCCAGTTCCACCATCAATGCGTCCGATCCATTCCAGTCCTTTCCCTGGTTTCTGACGGATCCAGTGCAGCCAAGCCAGAGACAGTCCTTCCACTTTACAGGACAGAGTGACTGATCCTCCAGCTCTGCTGACCACTGGCTCTGAGGAGGTGAGCGACTGGCCCTGAGCAGCTGAAAGACACACAGAGTTTAGATAACCAGGGAGCCAGCAGACATCCAAAGATCCTTCTCTCCTCCTCCACAGGACACCGACTTCACTCACCCGAAATCAGAGCCAAGAGGACGACACTCTGTACAACTGTCATGGTGGGAACTTGACTGAGTCTAAACCTGTAAAGACTGTTATGGTGGATATATACTGTGTAGACAGAATGGGTGGGGATTGTACATCAGTGTGTGGATTTACATTTTAGCAGTTGGAGTTTGTGAAGGAGTGCTGGACTCTGAGAGAGAGAGAGAGAGTTCAAAACAGACTGAGACACCAGCATTAAAGATGTTGTTCAGTGTTTCTCCTTTTCTTAATTTACACAACATGCTGCACTGTCAGTCTCATTAGTTAGCTTAAGAAGTGATTGGTCACCTCAGTGAGGTGGATTACTGCTAAGAAGTGAAAGTTTGTCTCATTGCAGTATCACTTATTCATTCAGCTTTCATCACAATGTCTCTCAGGCACAAGAACAAACAGCAGGTCCTTTAGTCTCCTGGCTGTTTATCTTGTAATCTATATGAGATGGTGAGCAAAAAGAAAGTAAGCTCACAGTAGATGTGAGTATGAAGCTGTAGTTCAGGGTTTGAATGTCAGACAGTTGATATTAATGAGAACAGCAGATCTGAGTTTCTCCTCATCGTGACAGAGGAGAGAGAAACTTGACACTGACTGCCATCTAGTGTTTTAATATCCAGAACTGCAGCATTATCTTTCACTACAATGTTGTGTCCTGCTTCATATGTCATATAATAAATACATTTATGTGGCCTAAATATGTACATGCAGCATTTCTTTCAATCATACTGTACATTGATTTCAGCAGATTGTTTCACTGTCTCTGGCTGTTATGTGAGGTAGTAGTGATTACAATAACACATTTTGTTCAATTTATGTGTTTAATTGTTGCTAGATAACGTTGTGTCTTTAAGATTTTATTAAAATATACAACACCTGCTGTCTGTTGTTGTCTCTGGAGGTGGTGAACCAGCCTTTAACTGACTAAGAGTAATAGATGCGGTCACTATCATGCTCAATAATAGCAACCCACTCCAGTTTTTTTCCTTCAGCTTGCCTGATCCAGGCGATATCAGCATCATCATCTGATATTCCTGCATATGTACAGGTCAGTTTGTGGGATTCTCCAGGGCGCTTTACCACTGGTTCAGACTCAGTCAGAGTCTGACTGCAAACACCTGGAGAGAAAAGTAGTGTTATCATCACAGAGCTGAAATATGAACCTTTTCAAAGAACAGGAGGAGTGCAGAAGTATGTATTCACCAGAAATCCATGATAGCATCAGAAACATTATACATGTAGCTGAAGTCATGGTGGAAATGTGTTGTATGTCTGGTCAGTGGTTTGGTCTCTCTTCTTCAGTCTGCAGTGAGATAAATAAAGATGGAGGAGATGAAGATTTGCATGGACTCCTCCTCACAGTGCTTTTTTA
Source organism: Epinephelus lanceolatus (assembly GCF_041903045.1). Classification (NCBI taxonomy): domain Eukaryota; kingdom Metazoa; phylum Chordata; class Actinopteri; order Perciformes; family Serranidae; genus Epinephelus; species Epinephelus lanceolatus. The sequence goes on from NC_135751.1 coordinate 30,526,948, forward strand.
TTTTGACATCATTAGTGGCTGAACAAGACACAAAGACAGAGATCACGACAAGATTCAAAAGAAGTGCCTCAAAAAGAAAATATCAAATTGTTCTATATTCTGATGTAAAAAGGAGCTCTGAAAAGACTCTATAATGGTGAGAGTTTTTAGCTCTTGTACTATATATGTTGCCAGTTCATGAATTACAGACAGGTGTCTTTTTTTCTGTCAGGTTTAATGTATCTACCAGAAGCTGCTATAACATCATATGTCGTCTGGTGTCTGTAGGGATGAATGTATCCATGTAAAGGGATCACAGTGTTGCAAAGCTGCAGAAAAATAGTCATATGACTGTGGGAAATCATTGATATGTCTGGCAGTTGCATGTCATCACCACTAGACTACACTAAACAATGGGACATTTTCCATCATCCATTATCTAGTTGAAACTTGGCATGTTTCTGTGACATGCAGTTTAAATTTGCAGCAACATTACTGATGTATGCTGACGGTATTCAAGTACAACCTGTAGGTCTGTTGTTCTTCTTGCCTTCTCAGAGAGAAGATGTGAATGTTTATTGTCAACCTTCACTGTGCCAGTGATTCATTACCAACAATAATCCAACAAACACTGGTGTAAGACAAAGAAGGAATATGCTGAAAATGTGGTTAATGATGCACATCCATGAAAGAATGCTGCAGTATGTAACCTGACATACTGCAGTGTATTTCTTAACGCAGCATATAAGTAATGGTAAGGAATATCTATTTATCTCTTAAATATGTGATGTATCAGTTATAGTAATGTTAGAGTATTTAAACTGAGGAAGATAGCTGCTATTAGATTTATTTAAGAGCCATTTATACAAGCTAAATCCTGCTTCCCTTTTCACTGTGACATGCGTTGAAATCATTAGTGGTCTGAGGGCTCCTCCTCTGGTGGCTTCATGTTACAAGTGTTCAGGCACTGAGGGGTTTTTGTTCAGGTCTACTGATGCTTTGTGTCACTGTGGCTCTCTGGCACAGTAATACACAGCAGTGTCTTCAGGCTGCACATTCTGTCCGTTTAGAGTCACTGTTTTCCTGGAAGAGTCTAAGCTGATACTGAACTTGTTCTTCAGTGAATCTTTGTAAGATGAAGCTCCAGTATATTTGCTCCCAATCCACTCCAGTCCTTTCCCTGCAGGCTGTCTGATCCAATGTGTCCAATAGCTGCTCATAGAATAAGAGACCTGACAGGTGATGGTCAGACGTTGACCTGGCTGCACAGTCACAGAGGCTGGCTGTGTCAACTGTTCACACTTCACACCTGTTAAAAAGAGAAAATGATCTGTAACAAATGATCAAATTAACAAAAGAAGAACTGTTGACTGTGACAAATCCAGAGAGACTCACATCCAGCTGCCAACAGCAGCAGCAGAGCAACAGAGAACATGGTTTATGTTGAAACTGACGTGCTGTGAACTCCACTGACAGCCTGATGTGATGTTTTTATAGCTGAGTAACAAGGAAGCTCACTGAGTTTGCATAGAATCAAACATATGAAGCATCAATGTTGGTCTAACTGGAGCCAATAGAAGAGTCTGTTCAGTGTTATTATATCTGCAAATCATCTGTTATAATTTAATTCATTACCCACTGACATGTAACATTTTCCAAATGTCCCTTCATTTACAGAAAACATTCAAGTGTTAATTTTGTTTTATGGTACAAAATGCATGCCTGAATATATAGTACTGATGCTTCTGGTTTGCAGGTTTAAACAGAAAAAACTTAAATGGTAAATGGCCACAAAACGGCTTTAGTGTTAACATGAAGTTAACATTAATCACTGTTTTCAACATGTTTTGGATTGTGAACATTTCAGGTTTCTATTTATCTTCAGATCCAGCCAATTTCTGTGATCAAACGTTGTTCTGATGTGCTTTACTTGTGTTTTTTTTTTTTTTTTGAGGGGGTGATATTCAGAGGAACTGATGAGTTTACAGTCAAATATACAGAAATCTAATGTGGATATATCAAAGTGATTTTGCAGATGGTGAGAAAACTCTGATGTCATTAAGATCACATTGCTGTTTGTTGTCTGTGGAGGTTTTTGTGCAGCTGTTCCACTGTCTTCAGTCACTGTGCTTTGTCGAGCACAGAAGTAAACAGCAGAATCTTCTGCTGTCAGGCTCTTGACCTCGAGGTACTGAGTGCTGCTGGGCACATCTTCAGTCATGATGAAACGGCTTTGAAAGGAGCTGCCATAGATAGCAGAGTTTGAACCTGCATTCATCTCCCCAATCCACTCCAGAGCATTCCCTGGCCTCTGTCGTATCCAGTGAATATAGTAGTCTGTCATGTCAAAACCAGAAATGATACATGACATCTTCACTGTCTCTCCAGGTCTTTTCATCTCAGAGGAAGACTGGTCCAGTTTGATCTCACTCCAAACTCCTGTAAGTAAAGACATTGTGATCATCATCACATTTATATATCACAGATTAGATATTTTTAAATGTCTTTAGTGAGTTAAAGCAGAAATTCTTCTCACCATGAAAAGTAACTATGAAGAATAAACTCCAGCAAATCATATTTTCCATTCTGTGATAAACACTGTAATCCAGTGCTTTGTGATGTGAATCTTTTGAGGGTTTATAAAGTGTCCCAGTTGTTGTGTCATAAATGATCTGAGAGCTGTTAATGATGTGATTATAAGGAGGGAAGTGTTTGCATGGACCTCCCTCTGCAGGTGTGAAAAGACAACATGGAAAGCAGATGTACTTTCACATCAGTAGAGATTTCAACAAGAGCAGGGGGAAATGTCAAAACACCAAATACCTGGTAACTGCTTGTATTGTAAATTACAGTAGTTAGATGCTAAAGAGACAGACAAGATGTAATTTTCTAACAGTATATTCAATTGAGGAACATTTTTAATGTACAATTGTTTCAGTGGAAACCAAAATGTTTATTTTCTTGAATTGTCTTAAGTTTTTGGAGCAGATGACAGTTTTCATGCCCAAACTACCGATTTAATTAATAAGATATACTATTTGCACCCTATTACTGCATACTTATGAATGGTGTTTATTTTGTTTTTTTTTTGCAAATGTTATTGCCTCTCAAACAAACTGTCCATGACTTTCTTTATGTATATCTTTCATTTATCAGCATGTGTGTGTGGTTGAGTCACATGGTTGCTGGGTATTTGTGCAGGTCTGTTGGTGGTTTGTATCACTGTGGGGTAACGCACACAGTAATACACAGCTGTGTCCTCAGGCTGCAGATTCTGTCCTGTTAATGTCACTCTGCTGGCAGAAGTGTGTGTGTGGTAAAGGAACTTGTTCTTCAGAGGAATTTTTCGGTAAAAGTCTCCTCCACCCCACCGATGTATAATCCAGTCCATTGGTTTTCCTTCACGCTGTCTGATCCAACCTGTTGCATAGTCATCATCAGTCAAAGAATAACCAGAGACCTGACAGGTGATGGTCAAAGACTGTCCAGGCTGCACAACCATTGAGTCTGGCTGGATGAGATCAAAACTGTTCACACCTGTGGAAACACAAATCAATATTATCTCCATCATTCATCTGACTATTCAGTGTTTCTAATGTGTTTATTAGTGTGAATCCACTGAAAGCTCCTCACAGGATCCAGCTGCCAGCAGCAGTATCAGAGCTACAGAGAACATGGTTGATGTTGAAGCTGAACTGATGTGAGCTCTTCTGTCCTCTCACTGACACACACACACTTCACTTCTTTATGAGGCAACACACAAGAAGGCTGATTTACATATATTAAAACAGTGGACTGGAGGGGCTGTTCCTCAACTCTAATGTCATATGGTTTTTGTGATTCAGAAAACATGGACGGAATAATTTGATAATAAAAATGAAATTGTCTGTGAGATGCAGTATAGTCTGGAGTTTTCCAAAATGTGAATGCAGTTTCTAAAAGTCACTAGTTTCACAGTGGGTGAGCCAAATGCACATAAAATCCTCTCTGCCCACTCAGCTCAGTCAGCTGAGTGGGCCAGTGCTCTGCGGAAAAAAACAAAAATTTATTTAATTTAAATAACTTTCCAGAAATTACGGAGTGATGTCACATCTGCTCTACTTGCTGCGAAATCACTCTGCTTTGTCTGTGTCTGTCTCTGACTCTCTAACACATGTGACAAGGCCCACTTTTTTAAATAAGCTAACACAGTGTAAATACATTTATGGAAGTCAGATTAAACGGATTGGACACTTTGCATTGTTGATGAAAACAAACTTTTTTGTGATTTGACTACTGAGTTGTCTAAAGACTATTGATGTAGTCACTGATGCAGTTATGATTCTAAAAATATCTGCATGTGTTATTTTTGTTTGTTTGTTTTTAATAATGATGTTGGGAAGGAAAAACTGTGTTTGAGGATTCATCTCTACAGTAGATAGATGACAAGCTTTTAAAAGTTATCAGCTGAATTTATTCCATCACTGGTGATGTCAGAGTATTTAGATTAATGAAAACAGCTGCTGTTAGAGGTGATGAAGAAGGATTTATAAAATCTAAAGTATGTTTCTCTCTGTACTGTAACAGTGAGCTGTTGTTGCACTGACACTTTTTAAAATCTTGTTTTTATAATAAATATTCATAAACAAAACAAAAAATACTTAAAATGTATATTTCAACAGTTAATTAATGATGGATATTTCATAAACAACTCAAAGCAATTAAACAGTCCAAAAACTGCATTTCTGTTTTTGCTGTAAATCATGTTATTTAGACATAAATGTATATTGAGATCATTTTGATGAGTGCTAGTGGAGGATTTGTGTTATTAATAAAGTCTTTAAGATTTATATTACTGATATTTATATACGTGGACATTTTCATTGTGGATAATAAAAGTACATGAACAAACATCAGCATTGCAATAAATGTAATACAACAAAATGATATGTTCCCAGTGGTGATGATAAATAGAGGAAGTAGTTTTTGTATGAGTCTCCTATTATTGTCTCTCACTGTGTCTCTCTGGCACAGTAATACACTGCTGTGTCCTCGCTCTTCAGACTGTTCATCTGTAGATAGACTTTACTGCTGGAGTCATCTCTGGAGATGGTGAATCTATCCTGGACTGACTGGGAGTAATAGATAGGAGTACTAGCTGTGTCAATATAAGCAATCCACTCCAGTCCTTTTTTCAGGAGCCTGTCTGATCCAGTTCATAGCGTGGCTGCTGAGTGTGAACCCATGGGCTGTACAGGTCAGTCTGTGAGATTCTCCAGGCCTTTTAGTCACTGGTTCAGATTCTGTCAGAGTCTGACCATCAACACCTGTCAAGATATAAAAACAATTCACATGAATTTGGTTGTAACATAATTAAGAACTATGTCAAGTCAAGATGAGGTAAAACCTTCACCTGCCCAGCAGATAGTTAAAAGCAGCAGTCCTGTCCTATAGTCCATCATGTTAAACTGTGTGTCCACTGTTCTCTGTCCTCCTCTCTGCAGTCAGATAAGTAGAGGTGGAAGATATCTGAGTTTTGCATTGACTCCTCCTTTTTAATGAACAGTGTCCTCTGTTCAATTTCTCCTCAAAACATAACTTTATTTTAAGGCTTTTGTCTAACTAAACATCTTTTGGGTTTTCTTTTACTGAAGACAAAGTTCACATCTGTGTTAATATTTTTGATTTTGTTCATATTTCTAACCTGATGTCATTATTATCCTTGTTTGACTGTAAGTCACTTTCTAATATGTAAACATGTTTATTTACTTACTTTATTTATGATGTTTTTTCATGCAACATACAAATTATGGGGTATTGCTACTGTGTATAAAAACATTTTCATAAAATCTAAAGTCTGTTTCTCTCTGTACTGTAGCAGTGAGCTGGTGTTGAAATCATTAGTGGTCTGAGGGCTCCTCCTCTGGTGGCTTCATGTTACAAGTGTTCAGGCACTGAGGGGTTTTTGTTCAGGTCTACTGATGCTTTGTGTCACTGTGGCTCTCTGGCACAGTAATACACAGCAGTGTCTTCAGGCTGCACATTCTGTCCGTTTAGAGTCACTGTGTTGCTGGAAGAGTCTAAGCTGATACTGAACTTGTTCTTCAGTGACTCTATTTTGAACTGGGTGCATCCAACACAGTCAAATCCAATCCACTCCAGTCCTTTCCCTGCAGGCTGTCTGATCCAATGTGTGTAGTAGCTGCCCACAGAATAAGAGACCTGACAGGTGATGGTCAGACGTCGACCTGGCTGCACAGTCACAGAGGCTGGCTCTGTCAACTGTTGACACTTCACACCTGTGGAGGAAAACATGTTGAATATTGAATGAGTGTAATAAGAGTGAACAGTCAGTGTGCTGTGATCATACCGTCAGTGTCTCTGCCTCAGTGAGACTCACAGGATCCAGCAGCCAGCAGCAGCAGCAGAGCTACAGAGAACATGGTTGGTATTGAAGGTGATCTGATGGGAGCTTCTCTTCTTCTGCTGCAGCTGACAGCATGATATCAAGTCTTTATAGCAGACTGTGAGGAAGTTCACTTTGCATAGAGAAGGACACTGACAGGCTATAAAAGAAGGATGAACTGTCCTGTCACATGTAGTCAGAGCTTGGAATTAGGTTGTGAACATTTATTTTGATACACATGAAAGAAAACACATTTATGATGATGATAATATGAGTCAGATGAGTCAGATTAAAAACATTTACAGTCAGATCAACCGACTGTTTAATGTCTGCCTCAACTACATATGATAGATGAAAATTAGATATGCTGTCATCACTCATCTCCACTTTATAGATCACTGCTGTCGTCTCTCAGAAATTATTTCAATCAGACTTCAGAAATGTACCTATTGATGTAGAATAGAGAAATATGAACTCTCCATGGTTTGAGTATCAGTCAGTTAAGGTCAGTGAGAACAGCAGATCTGAGTGTCTCCTTTAAGTCACAGAAGAGACAGAAACTTGACACTGACTGCCCTCTGGTGATTTCATGAAGGAAAAGCAACATTATTTTTCATTCATATTATGACTCAATGTAGATTCCACATAACTTACAAACATTAGTGTGTCTTCATTTGTAGAAGTGTTAAGTGTTTGTCGTGGTTTAATTTCAGTTATCATGTTGTTGTGCTGTCTTTGGCCCTTTTATGAACAAGTGGCTTTTGAGGTTTTTTGTGTGTTTAATGTTTAGAATAAATTTTCCTCAGGAACAGTTTTCAGGACTTTACGTATTGCAGGGACAAAGGTAATGTGTTCTTATATTTGTGATGTAAACAACATGTACAAAAAAAAAAAAAAAAGTATGATATTTAAGACATATACTACAAAAGTAATTCATGCTTGGGCTCTGCCAGCCTAAAAGAAGTGGTGTAGGTTTTTGTACAGCTGCTCAACCAACTCCAGTCACTGTGGCTCTCGAGCACAATAATAAACAGCAGAATCTTCAGTCTTCAGACTGTTCATCTGCAGATACACCTGCTGTCTGCTGTTGTCTCTGGAGATGGTGAACCGGCCTTCAACTGACTGAGAGTAGGATTTGCTGCTACCACTGCTGCTATCAATCCAGGTAATCCACTCCAGTCCTTTTCCAGGAGCCTGTCTGATCCAGGCCATATAAGAGCCATCAAAGTTAAATCCAGAGGCTGTACAGGTCAGTCTGTGAGATTCTCCAGGCCTTTTAGTCAGTGGTTCAGATTGAGTCAGAGTCTGACCATAAACACCTGTCAAGACAAAAAAGGTATGCATGCCATGATTTATGTTGGTAGCACAAATGGCAATATGCCAGATTAACATCAGAGAAAATGTTCACCTGCCCAGCAGATAGTTAAAAGCAGCAGTCCTGTCCTATAGTCCATCATGTTAAACTGTGTGTCCACTGTTCTCTGTCCTCCTCTCTGCAGTCAGATAAGTAGAGGTGGAAGATACCTGAGTTTTGCATTGACTCCTCCTCACAGAGAGGATGCAGCCAAATTGGACCTGATATTAAGTTTTTGTTTGATGAAAATGTAATGTCAGTGAGTCCAATAATTGGGACAAGGTCAGGAGTTCCCCGCCTCTCACCCAATGTCACCTGGGATTAGCTCCAGCACCCCACAACCCCCAAGAATAAGTGGGTTTTGCTAATGGATTGATGGCTGCAATATTAATTTCACAGTCCCCCTAAACTGGCATGCCTAAGACTTGTCTGACATATTTCAATTAAATTTGTCTTAAATGCTCTATATTTAGATCCCCAACCCTGTTTCATACTTTAGGTCTCCTTACTCCCTGTAACTATATCAGTTGCCCAAATCCTCTCTCCACATCACCTGTACTGCCCTCTCCTCACTTGAGTCATATCTCACAGACAGCAATTCATCAGCATTAACAACTGGATCATTACCATGGCTATTCTGTCCCGAGGTGTCCCTCAGGGCTCTGTGCCTGGTCCTCTCCTGTTCATCCTCTACATGTTTTCCCCTCTATAATACCATCTGTCTTCATGGTGTCCACTTAAACTTCACTGCTCATGATGTCACACTCTACATATGTACTATATCCACCATCACTGCAACTCTCTGCACCCTGACCAACTGCCTCACCAAAATCAAGTGATGGATGCAGGTCATATTTATTTATTGTTGTCTTGTTTCCTCTTCAACACATACACTATATACATGCCACAACAATAACTGAAACATAGAAAATAAAATGGATAAAGTATAATGATTGTTTTTACAAATTAAATAATTTTTTTAAAAGACACTGAATGAATTACAGTAGACCATATACCTTAAAAAACTCAAAGTCCACATTTAGAGAATAAAATCAGACGTGTCTTGTGATCACTATCATTTGGTCTAAAAGGACATATTGTGTCAAGACCTTGTTACAGTTTTAAGTGCATATTAAAATGTCTCAGATCAGTCCACAGATGTTCACAATGATTTTACATAGTTTCTCATGACTGTGCTAAAGGTTTCAGTTCCTGAGTCTATTAATAACAGACTTGAGAGCTAACCGACTGTGAAATCACCTAATTTACATAACTGAATCAAACATGGGCTGTTGATTCCAGATGCTGGGGAGATGATAAACATAACAACATATAACATAATTAATTAATTTTCAAAAATGTAAAATGTTTGGGGGGAAAGTACAGTTGTGAGTATTGGGTGTTAAATGTTTACAGCTTGTGGTGAAACAATAATAATAAAAAAAAAAAATAAAAAAAATAATAAAGAGGAGGAGCAACATGAGTCATTATCTTTAAAAAAGTATTTTCAAAAAGACACAAGCCTCTTATAATTAAAATGAAAAAGGATGATTGTAATTACTTCCATAATACTTTGAATAGACCAGCACCTTCCTAGTCTTCTCTCAAAGCACTTAAACACTACATGACACATTCACCCATTCACGCACTAGTGGCTGAGGCTACCATACAAGGTGCCACCTGCTGTTCAGCTTAAATGCACTCATACCCTGATGAAAAAGCAATCAAGAGCAATTTGGGATTCAGCATTATGCCCAAGGATACTTTGACATGCAGACTGGAGGAGGTGGGGATTAAACCATCGATCTTCTGATAGATGGATGACCTGCTCCTGAGTCTAAGCTGCCAAGTTTATCAAGAGTGTGAAAATATACGAAGTTGAATTGTGAAATTTGAATTAAAAAATTTCAAACATGTAAAAAATATGGTTCAAATGAAAAGCTAAAATTTAATTAACTCTGTTTAATAAAGACTGACAAGAGCTTAATGAACAAAACAAAGTGATTCTGTCTCTGCTTTTCCTGTAATCCAGGTCCAGGACACAGTATTTGTCCACAGGTAACTTGTGCTTAAGGCCTGAAACCAAAGCAAACCAGCCAATTAAAGTGAGCACTGTAGGTTTTTGTACAGCTGCTCAACCAACTCCAGTCACTGTGGCTATTGAGCACAATAATAAACAGCAGAATCTTCAGTCTTCAGACTGTTCATCTGCAGATACACCTGCTGTCTGCTGTTGTCTCTGGAGATGGTGAACCGGCCTTGAACTGACTGAGAGTAGAACTTGCTGCTGCCACTACCACTTTCAATCCTGGCAACCCACTCCAGTCTTTTTCCAGGAGCCTGTCTGATCCAGTGCATATAGTAGTCACTAAATGTGAATTCAGAGGCTGTACAGGTCAGTCTGTGAGATTCTCCAGGCCTTTTAATCACTGGTTCAGACTGAGTCAGAGTCTGACCATCAACACCTGTCAAGACAAAAGTTCACAGATTTTTGAAGACAGATTCAACTCAAGATCAGTGACAATCTTCACCTGCCCAGCAGATAGTTAAAAGCAGCAGTCCTGTCCTATAGTCCATCATGTTAAACTGTGTGTCCACTGTTCTCTGTCCTCCTCTCTGCAGTCAGATAAGTAGAGATGGAAGATATTTGAGTTTTGCATTGACTCCTCCTTTGTTCACACTCTCCACAAAACTTTATTTTTTTGTTGTGACTAACTGTATTTGGAGTTTGAACACGTCACTGTAACGTTATCTCTTGCAACTTTGATTTGGTTTCCATTTTTAACCTGATGTCATTGTTATCCTTGTTTTACTGTAAGATTTGAATAATGCTTATTTACTCAGCAGAGGATTCTGTCCAACTGTACTGTTTATCAATAAGAGTTATAACTGGAAGTTATTATATCATTACATTGGTTTTGGTTTGATAATCACCTTGCTTGGTTTAACAAAGACCAGCAACATTTCTTCTGAAGTTATTTTTTGTCAGAATTGAGATTTTGTGTAACGATAATGAAATCCACAGTTCATGCATTTGTTTTGATGGAAACAATGGCATCCTGCACGTTTCAGTTCTGTGCTGTGTTTTTGCTTGTTGCTTCAACTTTTTAGCATTTTTCTGGTTAAAAATTCTTGTGCTACATATACCAAAAATTTGTTTTTAAACAATTACATTTCGGAGCAGATATCTGACTTTTGAAGACAGTTTAACTGGATTTACTTAGGCTAATTACTTGTGAAGTTTAATGTTGAACAATTTAGAAAAGTGTAAACAGTAAAATCACTCTGCTCACAGGTGTTATAAATATAAATGCAACCGTTAATTAACCAACTGTCACACTCGCTACATTGACGCAAACTGACACTATAGCGTTACACCAAGAAGATGGATATTTCCCCCAAAATTACATTTGAATTAAATTATGAGTGGTCGTCAGGAGAGGATGAGGAAAAGGGAAGCCAGGACTCTTCAGTGCAGACCTCCAGGTGTGTTTGAATCCGGCCGTGCCAACATCCAGGTTTGCCAACGTTTCATCAGCCGAACTGGACGAAGTTACATAGTTGCAGATCAATGTAAATACAAAGTAACTTGTGAGTTCCCAGCGTGTGTGCTGCGTTGCCTGGCAACAGACTGAGGGAACTGTTTTTTTTCGCTGAGCTACATAACATACTTAAATAATTTATTTCATCACCTTTCGTTAACATTTCCTTACTCAGCATTGCTGTTTAAGCTGTTGTTGAACTGTTGTATAAAAGCAATATCACACTCTAGGTCGTGATGTTGTAGGCTACTGTAGCCTATATGGTCACGGCTGTAATTGTCTTAGGCACTCGTGTGATATTGCTTAATTATGTTTTGTCAGAGGAGCTGAAGTTGAAATGTTTTTAAGTTTAAATGTCCTCTTCATGTGATAGGCGGCTAACATGCTATTGCTTGGTGAGCTGCAACTCTAAGCTCAGATGTAGCCTACGCTTGTGGCCACCACCACACCCGCAGTTACACCTCCAAACCACTAGTTGGCGCCGCTGCAGGTTTTCTGTGAAGTGCTATAAAATTTAGTTGAGTCAAAACCATAGACTGTAAAAAAAAAAATCAGAACACACCTGAAACACACATTAAACACACATTAAACATGGCTCGATAGAGATCATTTCAAACGTAAGTACACAAATCAGCTTCACTATAACTCGCGGCATTCACAGACAAACACTTGTCTTTATCTGGACACATTTTCTCCATAAATACAACATGCTAATGTTTTTAGCGCAAGCCTACGACATTTTACAGTGTATAAATTAGCCTAGCGTCTAACTGACATTTCCTCTCCTCAACTGAAGCCAGGGACAACAGCAACATTTAACAAAGGTAACGTTACGAAATTCGGCTCCATTACAACTCACAAGGTTCACTGACAAAACAACTGTCTCATTCTAAACATGTTTTCCAAACAAATATGACATGCTAACGTTATTAGCACGAGCCTATGGCGTTTTACGTTGTATAAATGAGCCTAGCCTCTAACTGACATTTCCTCTACTCAACTGAAGCCAGAGACAACAGCAACATTTAACAAAGGTAACGTTACGAAATTCGGCTCCATTACAACTCACAAGGTTCACTGACAAAACAACTGTCTCATTCTAAACATGTTTTCCAAACAAATATGACATGCTAACGTTATTAGCACGAGCCTATGGCATTTTACATTGTATAAATGAGCCTAGCGACGAGCTAATATGAAGCCAGGATAAATCACACACAAGACCTAAAATGCTATTTTGTGGAGGCTTTATTGTCTTCACAATTTATTGTTGTTATCTGTGAAATTAAAGTAAGTAAAAGCTTTGTTTCCTCTGAGGGAAATGGTCTCAGCTTACAAAAATAGACAGGATATCTGTGTGGCTGTGCAATTGCTTGACCCTTTAACGTTACTAGCTTTATTCATGATGCTAACAGGTGTTACTAACGAGATTAATGGTAGCTCTGTTTTACTCAAGTGTTCCAGTTAGGCACAGTTTACAGGGGGCCGCACACATAATACCATGACCCTTAAACTGAAGCAGCCACATGCTGTTCAGCCATCATTAATTTGATTATTTACACCTGTGTCTGTCTGTGTGATATATCACAATGTCCTGCGTAGTAAAGGCTACTGCAGCCTACAGGTCAATGTGGTGAGTAGAATGTCGCCACCTGCTGGAAGTGTTTATAACTAAAACACACATGCCTTGCTTTAGACTTTGAAATGTCACAACGGTGTTTTCAATAATTTTTGAGATGCACCTGTGCTTGAATATTCATCTGGTCAAGCCCTCATATAAACCACTCTCTGGTTGCTAGTAGGTAGACAATAATGACCCCAAAGCATCATACAAACAAATACTATTTCAATTTTATGTTTGTTTTTTTTTTTAAGATATTTTTTAGGGCATTTTGCCTTTATTGGACAGGGCAGGTAAGTGTGTGGGGGGATGACGCCATGCAGCAAAGGGCCATAGGTTATATTCGAACCCGGGCCGCTGCGGCAACAGCCTTGTATATGGGGCGCCTGCTCTACCACTAAGCTACCGATGCCCCACAATTTTATGTTTTTGTGGCTGACTGAACCAGCCTGCATGTGTGGTGGAATAGCACTAAGTGTAATGTATTGCCTTACACGTTTAATGCATGAACAAGTTATGCTCATACTGTGCTGTACGTTTAACTGTAGCTCTCCATTTTTCTACACATCTTTTTTTATTGGGGTCATGCTGGTCGTACTACTCTGTACACAAACTTCACCCCAGAGATCTTCTTTGTTTTGTCTTTGAGGTCAGGTGCTAAGGCAATGCCTGGTTTTGCAACACGGCCTTTTTTAACTGCCTTTTTTCTTCTGCATATTTGGTTGGCGCTGGGAGCTTTAGACATGCTAGCATTAATTTGATGGCATGTTATTCAGCATGAGCAGAGCATCAGTGCACTTGAGTACCTGGGTATTGTATTTATGTAGGGGCATAATGTGGTTGGTTAGACTCTGGGTTTGGCCTCTTGATGGGTGTACCTGGTCACTATGATGTTTTTGCGACATGGCATAAAGAGAGAGATGAAGGAAGAGAGTACTGAGATCAGAATGCTTTAGCTTGAGGTGCAGTGATGAGGTTTATGCTTTGGTGTGCTTTTTTTCTCCAGTAATTTGGTAATTTAATTGAAAATGCATTTTAGGAGGCCTCTGTGCAAATCCCTCTACATCAGGCTTACATTTTTTCAGAAGACAATTAATTCCCCTCCGCTTGCTAAATGGTGACGACTGTAGACTATATCTACAACTAAAGATGAAACAGTACGAAATTCTTTTATCATGATTATAATGACCAAAATTATCACATAACATTGTTAAAATGTGCTGAAAATGTAGTAAAAAGTAGTGACACACACTGCTATCATTGTTTGCATGGACATTAAAAAGTAACATAACCAATACCTGATACAAACATATGAAAACCATATCATATGTGCATTAACAATAGCAATAGTCTGCCTTTAAAATGCTGCTTCTGTGTCACTGTAGATGAGGACAAGGGACCAGGAGCATCACTGGGTTTGCGTGCTGCAGGCCTCCCCATACTGATGCTGCGCCTGTGTCAGTGAGACTGCTGCTAACTTTGGTTGATGATGCTGGACAATATTTACAGTAAGTTTTTTAAAGTGCAGTAATCAAACACGGCTTTATTAATGATTTGAATTTAAAATGATGATACGAACCATCAGGAATTTTGTCACGGTTTATTGTGAAGCCGTAACTGTTTCATCTCTATCAGCAACAACAGGCAGAGTGTGTGCATGTGAACTTTTAAGATGGCATGAAGATGATGTCGATCATGAAAGTAATAACAGTGATAATACTGTAATGATCATTAGAATGACATCATTTGTTTATTGATGATAAACTTGTTCTTGCATATCTTTTTCCCATCTTATATTTTCCTTTGTTTCCTTGTGGTTTAAAAGGACATGTCACAGAAAGGTCTGTCTGTTCGACAGTCTGCTTCTCTCTTGAGAACTTTAAGATTAAATGAGATCAATCTTTCTATTAGATACAACTGTTTTTCCTAGGTAATGCTGGTTGTGGCTTACCTGCTTTTTTTCAGCCCTATTTCATATTCAGTTTAACATGTTTAGCACTGCAAGCTTCTCAGTAAAACCACAGCCGTCGAGTGTCGGCCACTGGTCCACTGGGCAGTTTGCGGTTGAGTACCTCGCTCTGCCTCAGCAGCAGTTGTAGAGAGAGAAAAGTTTTCCTATATGTGTGAGGATGTTTGGGTGTTACTTGTCCCTGATTTATATGGACACACAGAAGGGGTCAAGCAAGGACCCAGAGGGAGGGAGGCTTGGCATAAGAGGATGGGAGGGTATGGGGGTGTTAGACAGGGAGACGCTCTCAGGCAGCCTGCTGGGCATGGCGCCCTGCTTCCCTGTTGCCAGTGCCTTGGCACTTAGACTGGCAGCAGCATGCTGTGACTCCATCCCAGCAACAGCGTCACAGATTTGGGCTGGCTGCCACCGGGTCCCCAGCCAATCAGGGCACACACAGTGCCAGATCACTCCAGAGGTAGCCAGTAGTCCACCTGAATGTGCTTAGTGTCATCCCTCCCAGATGTGAATTCCTTTAAACCCACAAGGTACAAAAATGCAGACATAAACACGCAGCTCCAACTCAAGAGTGTGCACACATTTACAGTGACTCTGTGTGTGTATGTATGGAGAGGAGATGAGATATAAAAACAGTCTCTGTGTGTGTTTTCAAGTGAATACATCTCTGTATCATACCACTTAGTACGTCCAGTTCAAACCTGTCACCATCCTGAAATTACTACACAACTAGTGTTTGACTTAAAGGTGGCAAGTCACCACAGCTGCATGTGGAGCTTTGTCTCACTCTAGTGGACAATCTGAGTAATGCAGGGGTGCTGGTATTGTGACATGGTATATTGAGTATAAAGCATTTCCCTGAAAAGTAAATCAGAGATTATGACAAACTGTCCTTGAAATATTTCACTCTTTATTTATTTATTTTTTTGTAAATGCAACAAGTCCAGTGATATAATATTTGCTCATTACATTAGCATTTGAATCTTAAAATTAGAATTCAGCGCTTCATTATTTATTATTAATGCACCACATACAAGTCACACCAAATATATAACATACATGCAAAAAATAAATGAATACAGTACAAACCAGTTCCATTAAAAAAATAATAATAATAATAATAGATTTAATCAAACTTGGGGTGTCGGTGGCTTAGTGGTAGAGCAGGCGCCCCATGTACAAGGCTGTTGCCGCAGCGGCACGGGTTCGACTCCAGCCTGTGGCCCTTTGCTGCATGTCACTCCCTCTCTCTCTCCCCCTTTCACACTTGTCTGTCCTATACATTAAAGGCTAAAAAACCCCAAAAAATATCTTAAAAAAAAAAAAAAAAAAAAAAAAAAGATTCAATCAAACTTTAAAACTAGTAAAACCATATGCCATCAGAAATCCTCAGGTCACATATTTGGATCACAGAATGGGATCTGTCCTGTGAGATCATCATCATTTAGTCTACAAGAAAAAAACAGGGAATGTGTCAGGAATTGGTGACAGTTTTTTGTGTGTAAGAATATATATGTAAAAAGGCTAAATCCAAACTATTGAAACATATCAGCCTTCCAAAATAAAGGCAGTATTATAACAGGGATATTACAACCATACAAGTGAACTACAGTATTGGAAGATTACTTTAAAATACCAATTGTTGTCTCTTACCTTAATCATGGTAGCAAGGACACCATAGATGAGGGATATGAGGAAGAAAAGGAGGAAGGCGAAAGCCATATACCAGCTGTCCACACCTTTGCTGTGGTTGACATCAGTATGCCTGATGTCATCTAAGAAATTACAGTCCTCTAAGATTTCTGTGAGACAATCAAAATGAGATTTGTTAGTTAACCATTACATTGACTTTGTCACACTGGACATACAAAGAGAAATTCCTAATAACCTTGTATGTTCAATATTTAATGTGTAAGTAAGATGTGGATCAATGGACAAACTAGCACCTGGGTTGGATACATCCAGGGATAGGGTGGTGTTTAAAATGGTGTTTGCATGTGTCACCCTGCAGGTGAAGACTGCCCCAAGGAACCTGCTGGCTTTGGACAGACGAAGGTGGCTTTGGATGCTGAACTTTCCGTCTGGGCCTCTGTGTGGTTCACTAGTGTTGTATTCCAGCAGTTCCCCAGTGTCATCAAGAAACCAGGTGATGTTAATGGACTCAGGGCTGAAGCCAAACACCAGGCACACAAGTTCACCAGAGCCCTGGAGCAAGGTAACTGAAGGTTTGCTATGGGTCACTGAGGCTGAGGAAAATAGTCAGAAAAAGAATTTAATGAATTTCTGTGTGGGGAAGGTCACAGAGCAAGAAAAGTCAAAGAACTTTTGTACTTAAATGCTTTCATAAAAATTCCCTAAAGCGATATGCTTCTCTGCACAACTGCTCCTGAGCAACATAGAGGGCAGGCTGAGGTGGAGAAAACACAGTGTACAGTAAGGAAAGGATCAAAGTTTGATCAGTTTTATTTTAGCTGATATGATCAGCTAAATATATCCGAATTGGCCCCAACACTGATTCTTAGGTTTGGCTTGATTTATCTCTTTGATGTAATGAACAAATCCAGTGAAATGCAGTTTTCACTAAATGCTAATTTCAGCTCACCATACACATCCTTTATAGTGCTCTCAAAAGATGACTCATGTCTGACAACACAAGAATACGTAGACTCCTTGTCCTCAGTTTTTGATGTATTTAGTCTGCTGCTCATTGAATAAGTGCTGCTCCCTGTGTATTTCCATGCAGGACTGTTGGTGTAGACAGTTGAAGGGAGTCTCTGGTCATTCTCCTCCCAGTACACTATGATGTTAGATGGGAAAAATCCAGACACGAGGCAAATGAGTGTGAGGAAGTTAGACGTAGACAGGTCAGAGGCAGCCGGTTCTATTATCTTCACTGCTGGTGGATGCAGCTCTTGAGAAACATAAAAAAAGACAAAAGTAAATACAGCTGCAGTTGTTGCCATTTCAGTCTCATAATTTTGTCATTCACAGCCGTCACAAATGTCAAGGAGAATACTATTTTTTATGGAGAGTTTCTGATGCAATCTTGCCTTCTTAATCTATGTTAAACACTCTACATATGCAGAAACAGGTATAAGGTATTGGTTTTTATGCACAGCACTACCTCTGCTTTTGCTTATGTAGTCCTTGTAGCCTTTGTTGGAACATCGGTGCTTTGCCTCACAAGACACTCGTTTATGTGCATGCCAATCTTCCGCTGACACACTGATGGTGCTCCGCATTGTCTCCGTGTCATTGTTGCGACTCACTGGTGGCTCCCTATGGACATTTTGGGAATATTTCTTCCCATCTACTTTCCAGGTGACGGAGAAATCATCAAGAGAAGGGCCGACCAGCAGACACGTGACAGTCACCTGTCCCTTGTACTGATGCTCCTGTGGTGGCGGTCCCTGAACATGTACGCCAACCACCTGAGATGATGCTGGAGTTACTGAAAAACATTGTGACATTAAAGATGGAGAAAATGCAACACCTGTCAAGTAATGATGATGAGAAAAAATGTCTTAAAAGCTTAATGGATGACTCAGAAACAGTGTGAATGAAGATTATTTATTCTACACTTAATGCAAAATTATGATTATGGATTATGCTTTTATTTTACCTGAGCAGAGGCTGATGTTCTTTCTGATGTTTTTGCCCAGGGACTTGTCTGATACTTGACAAGTGAAGACCTTCCCTGTGCTCCACTCTTTGTGAGTGATTTGAAGTTGACTGGTCACTGTCACACGCCCATCTGCACCCATGCTGATGTCATTAGTTGATGGAGCTCTTTGCTGAGACTCAGAAGACCATTGAATTTGAGGGTTGAAGCCCTGTCCAGAGCATACGAGTGTCTGTGATCCTGACTCTTCACTGGGGGCCAGAAGAAGTTTCATTGACGGGTCCGCTAAATTAGGAAGGAATCAGTCTATCAGTGAAATAGTCTCTTAGAGATTATTTGACTGTGAAATGGGAAATGAACAGTCATGAAGGGAATGAAGAGTAACACTCTTACCAAAAATATTTCCAATGGAGTTTGATGTAAAATCCGCAGAGAAGCCTTGGTACACTTTGCAGGTGAAACTTTTGTCTTTCTTCAAGTGCTCTGGCGGGACAGGGAAGCTTCTACTGATTGAATGCAGGCCTGGAGCTTCAGGAAGATCAACATACAGTTTTTCAGAGATGACAGAGGTGCCAGCTTGAAAACTGATGTACAGGTCACGTGCTGAGAGTCCTGTGATGTCACACTCCAGCACAGCACTGTTCCCCTTCAGCAATTCATTAAGAGATCTCCTGATCGTGACCACAGGAGTTGTAACTGCAGGCCCTGGATGATACAGACAGAAGGAATGCAGAATTTATTCTTCTGGGTGATTTGCTGTGACAAGACGTCTGATTTTCATGTTGTGTAGTCATCTTACCTGCAACATTCACAGTCTTCTCAGTGGGTGAGAAGCACTGATGTTCAGCTTTACATGTTATTAACTTTATTTTTTTCCACTCAGTTGAAGAAACCGTCACAGTACTGAATATATATGTTGAGTTTTTGTCCTGCGTCACTTGTTCACGTGGTGCATCTCCCCCATTTATCCGCCAGGTCAACTTGGCGTCAAAATCAGAGCGCGCTAAACATGTAGCTTCCACGTTGGATCCTCCTGCCATCGTTACTGTCTTGAAGCTGGGAATCTCCACATGGATGGAGGGAGGCGCTCTTGAATAAGCTGACAGGGAGCAAGGAAAAAGAATCATGAAGCAATACCAGAATACTGAGCGAACTATGTATATGTAAAAGATGCTTGATCAAATTCAGACTACACTGACTTCAAAGTCTGTCAAAAACAATTTTCAGGTCAGTCACAATGTTGTCAGTAGACAGCTGGGGTTGTGACTCTTCACTTAGTTGTACCTGAGCAGAGGCTGATGTTCTTTCTGATGTTTTTGCCCAGGGACTTGTCTGATACTTGACAAGTGAAGACCTTCCCTGTGCTCCACTCTTTGTGAGTGATTTGAAGTTGACTGGTCACTGTCACACGCCCATCTGCACCCATGCTGATGTCATTAGTTGATGGAGCTCTTTGCTGAGACTCAGGAGACCATTGAATTTGAGGGTTGAAGCCCCGTCCAGAGCATACGAGTGTCTGTGATCCTGACTCTTCACTGGGGGCCAGAAGAAGTTTCATTGACGGGTCCGCTAAATTAAGAAGGAATCAGTCTATCAGTGAAATAGTCTCTTTAGAGATTATTTGACTGTGAAATGGGAAATGAACAGTCATGAAGGGAATGAAGAGTAACACTCTTACCAAAAATATTTCCAATGGAGTTTGATGTAAAAGCCACAGAGAAGCCTTGGTACACTTTGCAGGTGAAACTTTTGTCTTTCTTCAAGTGCTCTGGCGGGACAGGGAAGCTTCTACTGATTGAATGCAGGCCTGGGGCTTCAGGAAGATCAACATACAGTTTTTCAGAGATGTCAGAGGTGCCAGCTTGAAAAGTGATGTACAGGTCACGTGATGAGAGTCCTGTGACGTCACATTCCAGCACAGCACTGTTCCCCTTCAGCAATTCATTAAGAGATCTCCTGATCGTGACCACAGGAGTTGTGACTGCAGGCCCTGGATGATACAGACAGGAGGAATGCAGAATTTTTTCTTCTGGGTGATTTGCTGTGACAAGACGTCTGATTTTCATGTTGTGTAGTCATCTTACCTGCAACATTCACAGTCTTCTCAGTGGGTGAGAAGCACTGATGTTCAGCTTTACATGTTATTAACTTTATTTTTTTCCACTCAGTTGAAGAAACCGTCACAGTACTGAATATATATGTTGAGTTTTTGTCCTGCGTCACTTGGACATGTGTTGCATCTTCCCCATTAATCCGCCAGGTCAACTTGGCGTCAAAATCAGAGCGGACCAAACATGTTGCTTTCACGGTGGATCCTGTTGCCATCATTACTGTCTTGAAGCTGGGAATCTCCACATGGATGGAGGGAGGGGCGCTTTCATGGACTACAGGAAAAAAGTGTTTGTCCAAACATACTCATCTTGTTAAAACTTGTCAATGTATTTCTCCATTCAGTTTATCATAAAACATTGATGATGCTTCAGAAAAATTTATACTGTGCTGTGAGACAGTTAGCTGTAAATACTTACTTTGACAAATGCTTATTGTTTTTTTATATTCCTGATCTTTGTGAGTTGACTTGCATGTAAAATTTGAGCCTCGTTCCCACTCTGTTGTTTTTGGCTCAATCTCACTGGTTAGACTGAAGGTTTTCCCCGTTCCGTCCGCACTCTGCAGCTTCGTTGGGCTTTTGGCAGGTTTTAGATGTTGGTTGTCCCGCTTCCACTCCACACTTAGTTTGTCTGGAAAGTAGCCACTTAGGGTGCAGACAAGTCTGACTGATGAGGCCCTGACAGGGACATTGTCCCAGACAGGGTGTAATGTGATGTTTGGAGGCACAACCCGCTCTTCTGAGATAGAGAAGAGATCATTTCATTACTTGACTCATTGTAAACATTGGATGTAGACATTTGTAAAATAAGAGCTGATTGCAGTTTGTAGTTATACGTACCTTGAGATTTTGATCAAGTAACCAATTGTGCTGGCTCAATTCTAAGTGTCATATCTTTGTATTGAGGCTAGATGGCAGAGTTGTACTTTTACAGTGTCTGGTGTCTTAAAGTCAGGTGGAGACAGGGCTGGAGGTCTGTTGCACAGATGTCACAGCATGACAGGGCAGAGTGAGCAAGGCAAGCAGCAAGCGGAAGCATTGAGTAACACCCAGGTCCCGAAAAAGTACCAAAATACAGAATTGAAAGAATGCAGAGAGCAACAGTGCATCACAGACACCAGGTGTGAGGTGTGGTTGTGCCAGTAAGAGAAACAGAGAGCGCATTTAAATATCTCATATCAGTTTACATGTGTGTTCACATAGATTGCTCATGATTTTGCTAAAGGTTTTAGTTCTCAAGTCTATTAATAATAGACTGGAGAGCTAACCAACTGTAAAACCTAAAATTTACATGATTGAGTCAAACATAGGCTGCTGATTCCAGGTGCTGGGGATATGACCAACACAACAACATGTTACATCATAAAATACTTTAAAATACTTTTTAACGAACTAGAAAAAAAGAATTAGTATTGTCGTGAGATGTATGTGTTAAACCTTTATAGATGAAACTACAGCACTACTGGAGGAGAAAAAAGTTGGAGGAGCAACTTCAGTGGTTATATTCATTTAAAAATTTATTTTCAAAAAGACAAAGCTTTTGTAATTAAAATGAAAAAGGACAATTGTGCTTACTTACATGCAAGACTATTAGTTTATAAGAACAAATGTGTGGAGAAAAAACTTTTTTTTTTTTTTACAGAAAGTTCATCTTGTTTCATTTAATCTGAAAAGACAGAAAAAAACAAAAGATATGCTTTAATATTATTGTAAAATAAATGTTTCAGCATTTGACAAGCAAAGTGTTACAGCTGGCTTCTGCTGTAGTTTGCTACACTTATTTATTAAGTTAATTGAGCTCTAGTAACCTATGAGAAGATTTTGGGATAATATTTAACACACAATAACAGCAACACCTGCAAAATGTAATTCAGTTCAATATCATAGCCCTGGAATTTTAAGTAACTAGAGAATAATACATATTAAGTAAAATAAATAAATATAAACATTTAATAATAATAAATAAATAAATAAATAAATAAATTAAACTAAATGAACCACAGGTTACCACAGAGTTGATTCAACATCTCTTTAGTAAATTCTTTAAAACTCTTGCTTCATGAAGGTGATTTTTATTTTAAGTTTATGATATTTCAAAGCATTCACTTGCACAGTTGTTGCTGCTTTTGTGTCCACCACCTGAACATGCATGCATCACTAATAGTTGAGCTTTTTCTGCATGCACTTTAAAAATAGTCGTATAAAGTAAAAGAATAATATGTGAAAAGACAGGCCAATCATTTTAGTTGTTGGTCAGAGTGGTAAATAAAGTAACAGCAACAAGATGTAGTCATAATGCATAATGATATTTACTGTGGTAGTTATGATGCGTCATGATGATCATTATAATCCTATTTGTCACTTCTCATGTAAAAGGAGTTCTACCAACCCATCTGTGTTGTTTGAATACATGAAACTGCTTACTCAGGTGTCTTTGCATAACTTTAAGATATAAACTCATTATTACCTTGAAAGCAGTGGTTCCGATGGTGAACAGCAGAGTGATAAGGAAGAGGAGGATGAAGGTGATGGCTGTGGTTACCATGTTGTCTTTATCTGTCTCTGTGTCGCTGTTGTTTTGGTCGACCTCCGCATTCCATAATTCTAGTGTATAGCAATCATTCAGTTAATACTTAGAACAAACCCAGCTTTGCACAGTAGCTCATGAGACAATGACCTAACTCTATTAATTTCCTGTAGTAGGGTAATACGTTTTATAACCTCACAGGTTGGAGTGGATTTAATTAGTGAATGAGTCAGTCAGTCAGTCTAAGTATAAAATAGAAAACCACAAAGGAGAAGAACAGTCCTGCTGACGTATGCCTCGTTAATCAGTTACTACATTATTATTGTTGTACAGCGACCCCACCATTGAAAGACCCCACCATTGGTGTGGCATGTATGACTTGGCTTGTGAATCAGTTATCATTTGACTAAGAGACCACACAGCCCGAGTGAGACTTTAGAGAATCATCTGTCTATCGTTGGGGGTGCAAGACCCAGTAGAGGAAACACACATACACAGACGAGTCACACAAACAGTGTTAATGCTCTGTCTACAAATAACAATGAACAAGTAGGATTTATATAATGAAATTGGTGCCTGAAGTTAGTGGGGTAGTGGTGGTGTGATTTTAGTGAATGCAGTATGATGTTGTTAGTACATAGTGACAGCTACACCTAATTTGTGTTGCATTAGGATAGCACTGAGACACTACACACAATAAACATGTAGCTTGATTAAATAAAGACGTGAACAGCATGCGACATACATCAACAGAGTTGCAAAGTGCTTTTTTTTTATTTTGATTTTGAATCTGCATTAAAAAGACAAACACAGTGTCATATCACAAGCAACAAACATTAAACAACAAACAGCAGAAGACACAGCGACACAGAATAACATCTACTGGGCCTTGCACGTTTCAGGGATGTTCATGTTGAGGTTGACCATGTTGGTTTTTTCAAATGTTCTGTGCCCGATGGACCTGACAATAGCTCTAGTTGTGTTGACCACAGATTCATGGTGAACTGCACAGCTGAACACAGTGTCATCATTTTTCCACTGCTGGAGGGTGAGGGTTAACTGACCATAGGCAGAATATGATCCATCATTTTCTACAGGCGTTGTGGTATGGAACTTGTATTTTGAGTCTGCTTCCTTGTCATCGACAAGCCAAGACACATAAACTTCCCGAGGGAAGAAGTCTTTCACATAGCAAGTCAGGGTCACGGTTTCTGTTTTAATATGTTCTAGTGGAGGTAGCATAAAAACTGAAGGACGCTGAGGTGGTCCTCCTGCAACATGAGAGAACAATTAGGGCTCCTGCCACAGATAAAAGTTCCCACAGTACTGTACAAAATCTCTGCTACAAAATACACTTAGAACTTACACTCCTTAACATGTTTGATGGCATGACAAGAGGAATTAAACACAGGCTTTTAGTGCACAATTGTTGATTATTCTTCTTACCAATCGTCCTTTTGTAGATTTCCTTACGTGGCTCTATCCAGTCTTCATGTTCAACAATGCAGATGAACTTTTCCCCCCGTCTCCATTCTTCAAATGTGATGGGAAGTAAAGCGACGTATGTACCTTTATGTCCTGCAGGGGGCTTCACTGGAACAGCATCAGGTATGTCTTTTCCATCATGGGTCTCCCAGAAAATCTTTTGGACAGATGGTTTGTTTATCTTGACTTGACATATTACATCTCCCTTTCCGTTTAAAACGAAGTCCTTCATTGTTGGTTCTATGATCGTTACTTCCACATCTGCTTCCACGCATATACCTGTTAAATGAGGAATTATTAAACAATTATTGAATAAAAATGGCTGCAAAATTACAAGAATTGAAATTATATTTACAGTACACACATATTTCAAAGAAAAAGTAGCAATTTACTCACCAGGTCCATTTGTACAAATGTCTTTGGTCGCAGATGAATTCACATACGTTGGACCTTGTTCACCTTTCCCCGTAAACTCACATGTATACGTAATGGCAGGAGCCCACTCACTTGATGGCACTGTCAGAAAACTTGCTGCACTGTACAGTGTTCCATTCTCTGCCTTTTTTTCATCAAAAGGTGTTTTGATGTTGGTTATTCCAGTGGTGATTTTTGCTTCATTTTTCAGCCATTTGAACTCAAAATCTTTTGGTGAAAAATCTTTGGCAAAGCAGGAGAGGGTAGTCTCGGTGCCCTCATCAGAGCAGGTCATTACTTTAAGAGTTGGCAACTGATATAAATCCCCTGAAAAACAAACATATACACAAATATATGTATGCAGAAGCAAGGAATCATTTATGTATATATATGCAGAAGCAAAGGTGAACAATGTGCTACAATGCTCATGTAATCTAGATTTACTATAGACTTAGATTATAACTGAGTTTATGACTTCACTGAACTACTGTATGTTATGTAACTTGCACACACGTATGCACATAGTGATTCCACTCCTCTAATTGACATAATTTGTGGCTTGTTACTAAATTGTGCAGAAAGAGTCAAAAAGAAAAGATTTTCATGGTAAGAAAATTACATAATTTAACAGCAGAGCTTTAATGCTCGCTTCTGCATATACATTGAGTGTTTGGGCAAGCGAACACAGAGTGAATGTTAGTCATCAACATACAGTTAAACTGGAGGCAGACGTTAGGAGGAACCAGGATTAAACAGATAGATGGAAAGAAGCAGCACACATAGCAATAATCTATTCTCGGACAGATGCAGAAGACATACAGTAAATTAGCCAGGAATAAAATCGACTGAGTCAGCAGCTGAGCTTCAGCCTTCTCATTCCACCTCACTGTTTGGTTTGCTTACAGATTCTAACATTAAAAACATTTAAGGAGATTTCACACAAATTTAATTTGATAACAGTTGTATTTTAGTTTGATGCTCTTCTCTGTGTTCATGTTCCTTTTAAATGATTTGTTGAAGCATTTAAAAAAATAAAAAAAATCCCGTCACAATTTTGAACATAAGCAGTTTGGGCTAAATTGGTAAAGTCTGCCTCTAATAACATGTCTCAGGAAAACTCAACAAAATCAAGTAAAAGAGATGAACTTTTTAGTCCTACATCAATAACATTTATGAATGCATTATTGATAATAACTAAATGATTATGATGATTATTATTATTGTGTTGTCCCTGTCCTTTTTTGTCTACCTTTAGGTTTTTGCTGAAAGCATTTAAAGCTGCATTTATAGCACAGATTGTGCTGTACAAATGTGATTATTGTTAAATTATTATGACAACAAAAGGTTTTTTAACTTCTAAATTAACTTTGTTATTTGACATAGATCACCAAATTATCTTGAAAAGAACTTAATATTTTATCCTTATCATGAGTAGCCTTGTAGCACTTTGTTTACTGCATTGTAAAATGTCAAACTTTCTCTGACTGAAGATATTCTGTTTCATACTGTAATCTACCTTAATTTAGTATGACATTATTAATTAGTTATTATTACAAAATTGCATCATTAAGAAACTGAATTAAAAACCCTTTAAATTGTTGCATAATTATAAAATATGTCAACATTTCCAACATGCAAAACTACTAGATTTCAAATCAACAATTAAAAAAGACATTTTTAAGACTTAGCATAGGGCTTACTTGGCTTTGTGATAATAACATGTTGATTTCCCGCTGTATGTGTCACATCACATCTGAAGGATTTCATGGCCTCCCAGTCCTGTTTTCTCACTTTGACTTGACTTATTCCAGTATAAAGGTTGTCTTTCAGTACTGGAGGGTACTGAATGAAGTCTGTCAAGGCAGCCCCATTTACTATGCTCCATGAGTAGGTCAGTGAGGAGGGTGTGAAGCTGGTGGCAAGGCAACCAAGAGTGACCGTGTTTCCAGTCCCAGAACCACATTGCATCAGAGGAAACACAGTTGGTGCATTTGGAGTGGCTGAGAAAGTAAAAACATACATGTAATTAAACTACCAAAATTAAAAACAACATAACAGACTTTTTTTTACCAAGCATGAGTTAAAACTGAGAAGACAACTGGGTAGATCAGCAGTGTAAAAAAGCACATTGAAGGTGATAACTTTTATCATTTGTCCTCCATACAGAGACTTTCCCTATTTCAGTTATTTAATGCTGTTATTTGTTCACCTCACTCAATAATAGTATGAGTCATTTTTGTTAGTGAATATACAAATCAATAAACAATTTTAAATACACAACTTTGACAGTAATCACAAGTCATTTTTTAAATTGAAGTGATGACGCTATAAATTCGGTTACCATCCATTAAATGAGTTGACGTCTTATTGTTGCAAAAATTACTACTTTATGCCAAATTCAGCAGTTGTGTACGAGATTAAAGAGAATTCTTACCTGATGAAACAGTTACCATTGTACCCTTTCCCCAGTAGTCAAAAGCAGCGTAGTAGCACAGTGCTGAATCTACTTATCTGTTAGTATCAAAAGGCTACACCTAATGGCCCGCTCAAAAAGTCTGCCTTGATATTTAATTGATCCCACTAACTTATACAATACACTTAAATAACCCAGAATACACTAGCCATAAAATACACCAGTGTGTCCTACTGAGAATATTGCTGTTTGACTTTTCACAGTACATACTGTATTAAAATGTTTTACTTTTGAAGTGAGACTTGACACATTTAGAAATTAATTTAAACATGAAATTTAAAAAATGAAAAATATCCTGCTGTAGGTTTTAAACAGTACAAATCTTACCTGATGACACTGTTACCATGGTGCCTTTTCCCCAGTAGTCGAAAGCCCAGTTGTCACAGTTAAGAGAGCCAATTCACACTTCTCACAAAAACTCATTACCGTAATATCCCATTACTTCATGTCATACAATTTGGTATCGGCACCAGATAAAATCAAAATAAAATATGTCCCCGTCAACAGACCTAAGTTCCAACTGAACTTAATAGTTTGAAGCTTTTCACAAATTCATCGTCAGGCTACAGAACACCGTTTGGCTTTCTTATTACCGGCCAACAGTTGTGACGACATGAAACTTTTAATAAATATTTTAGTAATGGGATTACAAAATTCCTTCTCTAATCAGAAATATTAAGATTACATACCTGAGGTGACGGTGACCGTGGTGCCTTTTCCCCAGTAGTCAAAAGCGTAGTCACAGTTCAACAAATTACCAACCACTGCATACAAAAACCTGTTCCCTAATATCTACACTGTCCATAGTCGATTATTTTCTCGCAATCTACCCTACAAGATATTAACCTTGGTTTTTGGAAATAAGGTTTCAGAAAATGGAACAAAACCTGATTTTCACAACCGAAATTTGGATCGAGTCCACCAATTACGACACATTTAACATACAGTATCCCAGAAAGGAAAGAACTGCAAGGTGTCACAACTTGATCTCTCAGAAAATACCAATTCTGTGTTTAAATCAAAACGTACACAACAGAGAAAGAAAAATAAAAGTGGCTTACCAGATGTGACTGTGACAGTCGTGCCTTTCCCCCAGTAGTCAAAAGCATCGTCACAGTGTCATATGTCAATACATCCAACATACAAAAACAAGCACCTTAAAGATGCCGTTGACGCCACCGAGGTCTAAATATGTTCTATTAAAAAGTATAAATACTACACTTTTAATATGAAGACAAATAAAGTTATTTTTTACCTGATGTGACGGTCACGGTTGTTCCTTTTCCCCAGTAGTCAAAGTAGTAGTCACAGTGATAGATTTCAATTGCGCTTTAGTACAAAAATACTTTGCAGCGTCTAACATCTAATAAATGAATGTACTTGTTCAGTAAACCACTGATTATGCCTAACATTTAGCCTGAGCTCTTGTTTTTGCTGCAGACTAGATCCCACTTTAAGTGCAGTAAAATCAACACAATTTTAATTAAAAAAAAACAACAGAAAAATGTTGAATTCTTTTCACTCGAAATACATTTGATCATTACTCACCAGAAGTCACTGTGACTTGTGTTCCTTTCCCCCAGTAGTCAAAGTACTCGTCACAATGACATACTACAATCTGCTTCTAATACAAATACCAAAAATGTTGTTTAAAGCAAGAAAAGGACACGTTTCACTGATTAAGCAATTCCCACTGTAATATTTATTAACCACTTCCCTTGAGATATTCATTTCCTGTGGTCTGGGTTACATAAAATGAGGTCTGTTTGTCAACGGTTGGTGAACACTTCCCCTTTATCAGACCCTCCTGTCAGCTCCAGTTCCTGCAGCATGACCTTGATTCAGCCACATTACTATTAAGCTTGATATAACTTAGTGATGTAGAGCTCTGTTACGCTTCACTTGAATTATCATACCAACTTCAATCAGCTGTATTGTCCACCCTGGAGGTATCCAATGTTTTAGTCCATTTTAATTAGAGGTGGGACAAAATGTCATTACAGGAATATATCATATTACTTCCTCTTGTGATATTAATACACTGTCGCCAAGTATTTATATATTTTTTTTAAACCTGCAGTTGCTCTAAACAGATTCCCTGCACCATTCAGGTTTCGCCTTTAACAACAGATGGGACAAACAAAATCGATGAAGACCACACAATATGCAATAACTGTCTTACAAGTTTAGTTCACAGGCAACACAACAAACATAGCCACCTGATTCTTCATCATCCTGATCTCGTCATGGAGAAAACGGCTAACGCCACCACAAATATAAGTCAGCCTATATATTAATGAAAGCTTCCTTGTATATCCCTGATGGCTTCCAGTGTTACTAAGTTTATTGCTGGGTTTATTTTTTACACTTGGACACACTTTATTAGGGACACCTGTTCAATGGCTCGTTAACGCAAATAGCTCATAAGCCCATCACATGGCAGCACCTTAATGCATTTAAGGCATGTAGACATGGTCAAGACGACCTCCTGAAGTTCAAACCAAGCACCAGAATGGAAAGGTGAATGAAGTGACTCTGAACGTGGCATGGTTGTTGGTGCCAGACGGGCTGGTCTGAGTATTTCAGAAACTGCTGATCTACTGGGATTTTCACACACAACCATCTCTAGGGTTTACAGAGGATGGTCCCAAAAAGAGAAAATATCCAGTGAGCAGCAGTTCTCTGGGTGAAAATGCCTTGTTGATGCCAGAGGTCAGAGGAGAATGGCCGGACTGGTTCAAGATGATAGAAAGGCAACAGTAACTCAAATAACCACTGGTTACAACCAAGGTCTGCAGAAGACCATCTCTGAACCAACAACACGTCCAACCTTGAAGCAGATGGGCTACAGCAGCAGAAGACCACACCAGGTGCCACTCCTGTCAGCTAACAACAGGAAACTGAGGCTACAGTTCACACAGGCTCACCAAAACTGGACAACAGAAGACTGGAAAAACGTTGCCTGGTCTGATGAGTCTGGATTTCTGCTGCCACATTCAGATGGTAGGGTCAGAATTTGGTGTAAACAACATGAAAGCATGGATCCATCCTGCCTTGTATCAACGGTTCAGGCTGGTGGTGGTGGTGTAATGGTGTGGGGGATATTTTCTTGGCACACTTTGGGCCCCTTAGTACCAACTGAGCATGGTTTAAACACCACAGCCTACCTGAGTATTGTTGCTGACTGTGTCCATCCCTTTATGACCACAGTGTACCCATCTTCTGATGGCTACTTCCAGCAGGATAACGCACCATGTCACAAAGCTGAAATTATCTCAAACTGGTTTATTTAACACGACAATGAGTTCACTGTACTCCAGTGGCCTGGATGTGGTGGAAAGGGAGATTTGCATCATGGATGTGCAGCTGACAAATCTGCAGCAACTGTGTGATGCCATCATGTCAATATGGAAAAGGGAGAAACGCCACCACTCTCAAATGATATTTGTTTTTCTCTTTTTCATTGTTTTTGGCCGTATTTATTTTGAGAGTGCTTGCTTTTTCCTATGTGATCATGTCAATATGGACCAGAATCTCTGAGGAATGTTTGCAGCACCTTGTTGAATCTATGTCATGAAGAATTAAGGCAGTTCTGAAGGCAAAAGGGGTCCAACAGGTGCGAGCAAGGTGTACCTAATAAAGTGGCCATCAAAGAAGTACTTAGCTAAGACTATATGCACTTCTTTGTGCATTGTTTCATCTCAGTTGCCAAATTCCGTGAACCTGACACCATAATGCAGTGAATAAATACATCTTTACTATATAATGGTGAAAACTCTATCTGTGGGTGTGTCTGTGTGTCTGTTCCACGTTTTTCTCCTCACTGACTTGGTCAATCCATGTGAAATTTGGCACAGTGGTAGAGGGTCATGGGAGGATGCGAATGTAGCTATATTACATCAATTGGCCAAACGGGGGCGCTATAGCAACCGATTGAAATTGCAGACTTTGAATGGGCATATCTCATGCCCCGTATGTCGTAGAGACATGAAACTTTGCACAGAGATGCCTCTCCTCATGAGGAACAAAGTTGCCCCAAGAACACATAACTTCCGGTTACATAGATTTTGTGCCATTTTGAATTTTTTGAAAAACACGTCAAATCGATCTCTTCCTAGGAAGTTTGACCGATCTGTATAAAACTCGGTGAACATAATCTAGGGACCAATATCTAAAGTTCCCTCTTGGCAAAAGTTGGAAAACTTACTAAAACTGAGCTTCTATAAGGCAATGAATATTGCGGAGGGCGTGGCTCATCACATAAAGGTGTATAACATCTCAAGGGTTTCACCGATCACCACGCAACTTTGTAGGCATATGACCACGCATAATCTGAAGGGACCCCTCCATTATTGACCCCATCAACCAAAATGGGGGCACTACAGAACTAATTTGTTATCTTGGCCTAACCGCCATATGGATTTTTACTAAATTTGGTAGATCTGTAGAACAGGACGCCTCAAGGTGACTGGAGAAATGTAACTCTAATTGGCAACTGGGTGGCGCTATAACAACAGAAAAATGCTTAAAAATGGCTAAAATGCGACCGATCGCTGTGGCTCCCCCTGTGGCCGAATGTTTTTTTTTTTTTGGTTTTTTTTTGGTATGACTAAGTCATGGTATGGTATGCTGTACATAATCACGGAAACTGTCAGTGTGTCATTCTGCCAGTCAGTCATTCTGTCTGTCCCACATTTTTCTACTCACTGACGGTCAATCTCTGTGAAACTGCACATAGGCATTGAAGATTGCCATAGGTAGAAGGTGACAAAGCTACCAATGGGTACGGACTAGTCATTTTCGAATTTCCGAGTATTTTGTCTTCCTTAGTTACACAGATATCATGGTGTTTTGTAGAAGATTATCTTGCAGTATATCGAGTGTCAAAGATTTGCAGTATTGTAATACCTTCGTCATTGTGGGCAACATATTGTTATAGTATTGTATTGTGAGTTGATTCCCACCACTAGTTTTAATGTGCAGTATGCAACTATGAAACTTAGCATATGTGTTTAATTCAAGTCTGCACATCTACCTTTATAGTGTACAGGCTTTAACTTATGTCTGGCTGCCTGGAAGGTTGGAAATTGATCTAGAACAAAAGAAAATACAAATTTTAAAGACACACACCTTTACTCAACAGTCATAGCTAAACTGAGATGTGATGATTTTGCAAAGATTGCAGGAAAGTTCTTAGTCAGGGGACAGCCCTAGAGATCATTGTATTTGTGCTATAATAATTAGAGGTGTTATGATGAACTGGATCAATGCATGATTAGAAACTGTCTATTGCGCTAATAGACTGTAAATAAATGGTCTGTTTTACTCACAGACTGTACATTTCAAATTCAAACAGGCATTACAGTTTTAAAATTAACTTTTCTCAAACGAATGATCGCATTTTGAATAAAAAAGTGACAGCCCTATAGCATGCTGACATTGTAACTAAGATGGTGAACACAGCAATATACATGTAAAACATCAGCGTACTAACATTGTCATAGTGACACAGCAGCACCATGGTACATATTTACAGAGCTTCTACTGTGGCTGTAGGCTCATAATCTTGCTTGTAAAAGGAAGTTAATAACTATAACCAGCCTCTGCAGCTGAGCTCCTGTCTGACACTGCTGACATTATAAACAGATAAACGAGGATGGTTTGACCAAAAAACATCAGTTTTCTCTTTAAGATGTTTGTTGCGTCAAAAAATGCTTAAAACTGTTTAAAACTCAAACAGTGCACAGTTTATTTGCAGATTATGTTATATTAGCCATCACATTCATTTTTGACGTGCACAATCAGGCATCTGCACAAGGCATTCCATTTTTCCCAAAAAACGAGTTTACTTGCTCTAGGCAAAGTTAATGTTGAGCCCAAACTCACTGGGTACTTCTGGACGTCATACTTGACAATTGTCCTGCTAATGGAAACTCATCATGATTGACTTATTGTGAGTGTTTTATATTGCGACCCATGATAAAATCCTATGTTGTCCATCCCTACATTGGTTTTCCAACTGTTGAGGAAAAGTCAAAGCTTTAGTTAAATATTAACTTCATGATTATTTACCACAAGAGATGTTCGTATGACATTTTTAGCCGTGCTAGCACCATGGCTCCATATGAGACTGTCTGCACTCCATTGCTTTGATCCAGGCTTAAATATCTCAACAGTTACTTGATAGATTGTCTTGACATATTGTACATTCATGATTGCTTGAGAATTGATCTTACTGACTTTGGTGGGCCCCTTTAATTTTTCTTTACGGCCACAGTGAGGTTGACATTTTGGGTTTTAAGTTTGTGCTGATATCCATGGTGCCCAGACAATGTATTCTAATCAGAGTTGGCTAGTACTTTCATTACTTTTTGCAGTAATGAGTAACCTAACACGTTAGTGTGCTGTTTGAGTAATCAAATACTTAAGTAAATTTTCAAACAAGCCACCGTTACTTTTAGAGCGCTGGTCCTTCAGCTCCGAAACAGCAACGACTGTCTTTTGGTTCTAATAATGGAGATAACGTTAAACCTATCAGTCCAAAAGAAGTCATGAAGCTTGTGGCTCGCTACAAGACATGACACACTACACGATGGTACTCACCAATTATCCCCGGACCAGTCGTCTTTCATGTCATCGGGTTATTCTTGTCCTATTTTTATTACTTTTACTATCACCTGAGTCACTGTGTCTGTTCACGTGCCAGCCAACATGTTGTAGTCACCTAAAAGCGTCAGCAGATGGCAGGAGCTACATTTGAAGCACCGTACGCAAACATTCAAGCTACTGTATCCTCCACAACCAAGTTCCTACAAATTTTTCACAATAGAAGCCTATTTAGAAAATGGAGGGATTCTCTCAGCCGAGGTTATAAGGGGCTTTTAATTTGAAACAAATTCAGGAAGCTGGGAGCTTCTGCCGTTGTGGTGAGTAAAAGCCCTGCCGCTATTTGTTAATGTTATTACTTTATGTCTGTCTCCGCTATGAAGAAATAACATTGTTTGCTAGCTTGATGCTAATGACAGTAACGTTACTCAGCAGGTTGACAAAGTGCCTCTGCTGTTTCACACCATCATTTCCCCCTTTTACTCTGTGTGGTAACATCCCTAGAGGAAATATTAAAAATGCTGGGGTGTTGTTGTCATACAGTTGCCTATGGCAGCAGATCGTTCTGTGTTTCTACTGGTCAAAGTGACGGCTGTGATGGGAGAATTGGATCTCAGTGAAGGGCAAGTGAAAGGAGGATTTGACAACTAATATGTGTTCACTGTTGCCAACTCCTCAGTAAGAAAAGAAGCTATTGGCTGTCCTAAAAGTCGCTAAAAGTTGCTAAATGATGTCATCGCCTAATTTGCATAATTGTCCATATGCATGTAATTGAAATGGCTGCTGTAGGAGAGAGGAATAGCGTCGTGGGAGAGACAAAAACTGAGTAAAAAATCACCCTGAATATGTTTAGAACTACTAATGAACCTTCTTTCAGTGATTTATATTAGACCAAGGAAATTTTACATTTACATCCCGCCCTGACTGTAAACCAGGTCGGGATCAGCCAGCGGCGGTTCCGCGCATGAGCGATTCACTTGCAGTCTGGATGTGAAGGGGTTACCATCTCCTGCTCTGACTGCTGCTGGGTGGGAGGACTGGGCCGTCTGTGAGTGCTTTGAGGTGAGAGAGGAACCCACGGTGGGAACTGCCCATTGGTCCAACAGCCCATTGGTTTGACATCCCATTGTTCCGACCATATTGAACCCATTGTTCCGAAGTCCGTTCCAAAATCATCATGATGCCCTGTGGTTAAGGTCTGGTTAGGTTTAGGCACAAAAACCACTTATTTAGGGTTAGGAAAAGATCATGGTGTGGGTTAAAATGAAAAAGAAAGTGACAAACAAATAAGCCGTGAGCCTGCTCCGCCTCAAGCCTTTCCCAGCTGACCCAGAGCCGGTCGCAGCGCACCATACGCCCGCCGCGAGCCGTTCAGCACCGCGGACAGTCGGACTAATGGGATGTTGTACCAATGGGCTGTCGGACCAATGACATGGACCCCACACGGTAGCATCCGCTGCTCGTTGAGAAGAATAAGAATGATATGTGCTCTCACAACAGAGTCTCCAGAAGTCTTCAATAATATCAGAAAAAGTCGCTAGATTTGTCGCTAGTCGCTTTTTTGAAAAAGAATTGCTAGAGGGGTCTGAAAAGTCGCTAAATATAGCGACAAATTCGCTAAGTTGGCAACACTGTATGTGTTGCTCAGGATGTTATATAATTATTTTGGTAACCCCTTGACTTTGCACCTTCTACCATCATCAGGTCAAACTTTTAATATGTCATATACTGTGGTTTAACCCCAAATACCTGCAAAGCTAATGAGTGATTTAAACATTCACTGTGCTCAAATGTTAGCATGCTGCTAACACACGAAACTATGAACACTGTTAAAATTGGGTGCGTTCAGAGCGCAGTTGGAATGTACCTTTCCGATATTAAGAACACCGCACTCTCAGCAGCAGAGCGTACTCTGGGCACTCTGTCAGGGGAAGCGGAGCAGTGAAGCGCCAAGCAGAATGAATGTGTGATTAACTTAATCATTCATTAAATCACGAAGAAATAGAGTTCTCTGTTACTTTGAACAACAGCGCTCTCATTTTACTGTAGAGCGTCAGATTGGATTTACAAACGTACCCATTACCTACTAAACAGGGGTGTAAACATAGACAGTGCAGGCAGGGCGGTTGCTGGGCAGAAAACAGGCTCTTGTGAGTTATTTAGATCGCTATCTTAGAAATATGCCTGTGTTCAAAGAAAAGCTCGAAAAGACAAACCTATCTCCTTTATGTTTATCTATTCCCTTTTTGTAGTGTAGTGAGTAGCAATCTGCAATAAAATAAGTTATAAAATACAGTCTACTCCCCATAAACTATGAATAAACTATAAAAACTATACAATTAAATGAATGATCCCTTATTTCCGTTGGTGTTTTTTGTGGTATATGATGATTTTTGGGTAATATGTATGTTGGTACTGTCCACTGTCAAGTCTATTTGATCATGTGATGATATGATTATATGGTAACTTTAGGCGCATAATAAGTAACTATTGTGCCTTAGGGCCCCTCATGATTAGCGTGCACTAGGACCTGTTGTAACGACCTTACACCACTGCTGCTAAACATTAACGTGTTAGTATTGACATTATGAGCATGTTAGCATGCTGACCCAGGAGTTTAGCTCAAAGCACAGCTGTGCCTAAATACAACCTCACAGAGCTGCTAGCTGGCAGTAGACTTTTGCTCAGTTCAGTCTTATTTGAATGTTTACATGGCCCTGAAATCATGCAAAATGCCATGGGCTGGTGGCAGGGTGGTGGTGTCTGGACACGCAAATCTGATCTGATCACTTCCACATAACAGTGTGGACAGTCTGTCTTATAGAATCTGATTTACCTGCAGTGTGAACACAGCCTTATTATATACCCCTCATACTATTAACTAACTAATACTAATACTAATATGCAGGCTACTGGTTCAGATTATGCTGTGCTGTAAAAAACAAGAAAGAAGTGTTTTCAGTTAGAATTTAATTTTATGTATTATTGTCTTTCTGTTGAAAACTAAAAAATGCAGGTTCTCCAGCCTGACTTTGTGTAATATATTATCATGTGTTACCAGTGCTGCTGTCTGAGCCTTTGGCTCTCAGTCTAAAGTTTCCGTTTGTTAACTGGATGCGGAAACACCTGTTGTGGTAAAGATAGTTTCCTCTGTTACATAAATATCAACCGATAAGGATGTTAATAACCACAAGTCCAACATGTACACACATTTTCATTTGTTTCCTGCAGTATTTCTGATTAAGTCTGGAACTGTATTTGCCTTTAAAACTATGTTTGTAAGTATAGGAGTACATTTAAAGTAATGGGAAGTAAATAGTTAATGTAATAATTAAATATTTATTGGATCTTTAATTTGTGACTACTGGTTTACATTTAAACATACAAAAGTAGTCACAAATCTGTCTGTTCTTTTGTCCGTTTGCGAAATATATCATCATTGTTGACACGAAGCAAATGAAACTGCTTTCCAAAGGTGCCCTTATGTTCATGATTTTTCAGTGTAAAACTAAAAAAACAACATTCCCCATTAATTCAATATATCTTTCCACTTGTCCATTGAATATTACCTTTCTTTCGAATCTTAGTTCTAAGGAACTTTTTCTAAAGGCACAGTGACTTTTTGCTTCAGTTTAGTAAAAGACAGGTTTTTGTATTACCATATATCACTGTGGCTAGCTCCTCACAGTGCTACATGCTTATACAAAAACCTTTGCCTAATATGGTGCATTGCTCGTATTATGTATTGCGTGTACTGAGCGGAGGGAATCATAAAACAGCATTCTAGTTCTTCTTTCCATTTTATTTTTAATGGTACATTTTAAAACATATTTTTTCTGTGTTTTTAAACACCACAGTTCTCACACATTGGTGATGTTTAGCCTTTAAGCTTCAGAGACGACAAAGGTCTGACCACCACTTTGGTCAAGGCTGTTAAAAACTGAATTTAAATCTGACAGATAAAGGATGAAATGTTGTAAAGTACACTCTACAGTAAAACCCTGAACATATTACATCAACCTAATGTGAGTGAAAAAAAAATTCATATTGTTTTCCAGTGTGTGAAATATGTTATCTCTGTGTGACAAAAAAAGAGCTTTTCTTAGGTTTTCAAGATTAAACTGAAAACAAAACAAAACCCTTCCACTATTCCATTGTATATCACCTTCTTTAGTGTCTAATACATTTAGGAAATGGCCTGGTTTTGTAAATATTTGTGACTCTGGGCCTCAGTTCAGCTCAGGACAGGTTTTTGTATTACCACATATCACTGTGGCCACCCCCCGGGTACACATTGGCACATGCTCATACAAAAACCTTTGCCTGATATGTTGCGTGGTCAGTATTTTGTACTCTTTCTTCTCAGAATTTACTACATTCAATACCTTTTTACCGTAAAATGTTAAAATCAGGAAATGAAATTGAAAAAAAAAAATCACTTTTACTCAATTTTATTTTTAAGTTTAAGTTTTGAGAAAATGTACATTATTTTCTGCGAATTAAGGAAAGAAAAATATTACTTTTAAGCTAATGATGTCTTAACTCAACCCTTTGTGCAAGACCGCATTGTATTGCCAATGTTTAAAATATACTTTGCAGGACTCACACAGAAGCAATCCCTCTTAAACATCAATTATGACCCTTGAGAAATGTGCGGCGGTGTATTTTTCTGCAGAGACCTTGCCTTCTGCCTGTATTTTCTTATTCCCTTCCGATTGTTTGTGTTCGGGACGTGTGTGGCGTGTACCCCCACAGCACTCAGGTGAGGTTAGGGCTTCATAAAAAGGTAGCGACCAGGTGTCAGACCGAAAGCAGCAGGCATCCAAGAGAAACAGCGCGCAAAAAAACACAAATATAGCAAGTCGAAAAGCCAAACGAGAGTGCTTCTGGGGTTGGCTTTTACTCTTACTTTCTCTGGCGAGCTTGTTCAGAAACAGTAACCGACAACCCTATGTAGTGTACCTTTAAACATCTTTGATTTTCCTAAGGGGACTTTTATTGGACACCTACAGGCAGCTGAAAGTCTCACCTTTGTTTAACAAGTTATGTTAAGATTTAATCCCGTGAAAAGAATAAGCAGTGCAGAATTTCTTACTTCTCACTTCTCTTACTATTTTCAAAATGTGTTCTTGTTGTATGCACTCCCGAAAATGGCTTCAAATTGTGATAATGACACAATAAAACAAACAAATATAAATACTGTTGTTGATCTATGTGCAGTAAAACCACAAATGGCAAAAGCAAAACTACTGTAGCATAAAACAAGATCCAGAGGCTCTGACAGGATGATACGTATGTCCTACGCAGTATATTTTCAGGCTTGTCATCCAAAGTTTGGGTGGCCTAACACAAAGGGGTTGCCAGCTTTAGTTCAACACTGTATATGCCTCGGTATAGAAGTATGTTTATGTAATAGATCCTTAATTTGTGACCAGTAGCTCTCACTAAAATCAAATGTTAGTGTTTTCCTCAGTGTGTGGATTTATTATCTTTGCTTCTACAAAGCTTGAGAAAAAGGTCAAGCTTTTTTGTGATGTTCACAGTAAAACTGAAAAAAAAAAAGTAATTCCAGATAAGTGCAGTTTACCTTCCCACTATACCTTTGACTATCATCTCTCTTCAGAGTCTGGAGACTTGAGGAAATAACCCGACCTTCTCTTTTTTTTTTTTTTTTTTTAAGCCACAGTGACTTTGTGCTCCATTCAGTTCAATACAGGTTTTTCTATTACCATATATCACTGGCTGCTACTCCATCCACAGTGCCACATGCTCATACAAAAACCTTTGCTTGACATGGTGCGTGGTCGGTGCTTTGTACTTTTTGATCTCAGTAGAGGTATTTACGATATTTCACAACATTTTTACAATTAAAATATGAAATCCTGAAAGAACATTCCACTATTGCTCCCTTTTATTTTTAATTTTACCCTTGGAACTTAATGCTTGCTGTTTTTGTGTGACATGGAAACTGTATCACTTTTGAGCCCGTGATGTCCTAACACCACCCTTTGTGCAAGAACACATTATTGTTAATCTTTTAACATCTTTGCTTTCTTAAGAAGAGTTTTGTTGGACTCATACAGGCAGGAGAAAGCAGTCTCACCCACTGACTCATTTTCTGTATCAGCACCATACACAGCATTTCCTTCTCAGTGGAAGGAGGTTTTTGTCAGAGGATTTATCACCGTGGTTGCCATATGCTACACTGTGATATAAATCCATACAAAAACTCCGCCCTGCACACGGCTATAACAAAACATAAATGCTCTTCCTTTAACTGTAGTGATTTTCATATTAGTTTAACCACAATTTGTGACTGTGTCCATTAGCTCACATTTAAAACATTGAAATTTAAATTAACTGCAAGTGGTCAAAAATCTGTCTTTTTTAGTATGTGAAATATGTTATCTTTGCTAATATATTCAGGCTAATGTGTTATGATTTCCCAGACTGTTCAGGGTGACAAATCCATAAAAGTTGTGTGTGTTAAGGAAGCTTGTGATGTCCTAACACGGCCCTTTGAGTAAATCAGTCAGTCTTTAAAGATCTTAGCTTTTTCTAAGAAGAGTTTTGTTGGACGCGTACAGGCAGGAGAAAGCAGTCTCACCCACTGACTTATTTTCTGTATCAGCACCATACTCAGCATTTCCTTCTCAGTGGAAGGAGGTTTCTGTCAGAGGATTTATCACTGTGGTTGTTATAGTACACTGTGATATAACTCCGTACAAATACTCCGCCCTGCACACTGGCTATAACTAAACACACGTGCTGTTTCTCTAATTGTAGTGATTTTTATGAGTTTGTGACCATTAGCTCACATTTAAAACATACTTAAAATAATGTGGAATCAAATTAACTGCAAGTAGCCACACATCTGTCTTTTTTAGTATGTGAAATATACTATCTTTGCTAATAATATATTCAGGCTAATGCATGATGATTTCCCAGTCTTCTCAGGGTAACAAATACACAAAAATGCAATTCACCCCTCCACTACAGTCCATTGAATATCACCTTTCTTCAGAGTCTAGTGATTTTGGGAAATTGTCTGAGCTTCTCTTCTTCGTGAGGCACGATGACTTTGTGCTTCAGTTCAGCTCAGGTTTTTGTATTAGCACATATCACTGTGGCCGCTACCCCATGCATACACAGTGGAACATACCCTTACAAAAACCTTTGCCTGATGTGTTGCGTGGTCAGTACGTGCTATTTTTACCTTTTTTTTTAAAAAAAGAAAACTATAAAATGCTCATTTTCATTTTACTCTTTGAAACCTAATAATTGCTGTTTTTCATACTTTGTTTAAACCCTGTGTGTTAAGGAAGCTTGTGTTGTCCTGTCACAGCCCTTTGTGTAAATCAGTCAGTCTTTAAAGATCTTAGCTTTTACTAAGAAGAGTTTTGTTGGACACGTACAGGCAGGAGAGAGCAGTCTCACCCACTGACTTATTTTCTGTATCAGCGCCATACTCAGCATTTCCTCCTCAGTGGAAGGAGGTTTTTGTCAGAGGATTTATCACTGTGGCTGCTGCTACTGTATATACACTGTCATATAACGCCATACAAAAACTCCACCCTGCACACTGGCCATGACAACACAAAAATGCTGCTACTACATATTACGTTTCTTGGGGAGTTTTGGGAGAGGGGTTGGTGTTGTGAATATTTTCTCTTTTTCTTGAAGCACAGTGACTTTGGGCCTCAGTTCAGCTCAGGACAGGTTTTTGTATTACCACATTTTACTGTGGCTGTCACCCCACACAGTGGCACATGCTCATACAAAAACCTTTGCCTGACGTGGTGCATGGTCAGTATTTCCTACTCAGTATAGGAGTAGAACTAGATTTCAGCACCTTTTTACATCAAAATT
Organism: Epinephelus lanceolatus; assembly: GCF_041903045.1. Lineage (NCBI taxonomy): Eukaryota > Metazoa > Chordata > Actinopteri > Perciformes > Serranidae > Epinephelus > Epinephelus lanceolatus. The sequence goes on from NC_135751.1 coordinate 30,568,901, forward strand.
ATATTGTGGAATATCATTCTGCGTTTGCTCAATTTTACCATTTTAAAAGTACATTGTTTTTTATTGTCCTTCTTACTTTGTTAATGTTTTTATGATCTACTGTGTTACGGATGCTGTTTCACTCTTAAGCCCATGATGTCCTAACACCACCCTTTGTGTAAGAACACACTATTGTCATTCTTAAAACATCTTTGCTTTCATATTTGCTGCCTTTCTCAGTGCAAGGAGGTTTTTGTCAGAGGATGTATCACTGTGCTGCCATCCGACACTGTGATATAACTCTATACAAAAACTCCACCTGCACACTGGCTGTCACGGGACACACATGTTGCTTAAAGTTTTTATAACAGTTAAATGTTGAGTTTCAAGCATGTGATAAGAATCAGCGATGCCAAAACTCCCTGATGATTGTTTTTAATTTTGTTGTGTTGTACACATTCTTTAAAAGGGCTCTACAGTTATGATTGTGACACAATTAAACAAACACCTATGTGAATACATTGTGCAGCAAAACCATGGAAAATATGACATCTGCTAAGTATGTGAAATATGATATATTTGCTGATCCAAAGTAGGAGGAAAACAATGTGAGCTTCTCTGAGGTTTTCAGGGTAAAACTAGAAAAAACAAATAAACAAAAACATTTCCACATGGAATTTATCCTTCCACTTTTCCATTGAATACTACAGTCCTTTTGTAAATTTGGGAAACATCTCAGTTTTGTGAATATCTTATCTTTTGCTCAAGGCACAGTGACTTTGTGCTTCAGTGCAGTTCAGGACAGGTTTTTGTATTAGCACATATCACTGTGACCACCCCCCGACTACACAGTGTCAAATACTCCGACAAAAACCTCTGCCTGATATGTTGCGTGGTTAGTATTTTGTACTCTTTCTTCTCAGAATTTACTACATTCAGTACCTTTTTACAGTAAAACTAAATTGTTACGTTCAAATTTTACCCTTTGAAACCTAATCTGTGCTTTAATGCCTTTTTTTATTTTGTGGATATTTATATGATCCCCTTTGTCTTAAGGAAACTGTATCTATGACCCCCTTAACACCTTGCATTAAAACGCATGAAGTACTGGTGTAAATGCACCCAAAACGCATGGAGGATGGATTGTGATCTGATTGGCCAAACCACCTGCGGTGGTGGTCAGGGACGCATTGTGACTCAAGCAAAATTGCGTGTTCAATCCACATACAACAAGCACGTGGCCAGAGATATGTAAGTGCATGCAACTGTCCCAAACCAGCACCAGACCCTGATTTTGCAGGGTGCACAGCGGTCTTTCTCTGATCTGATGCTCACTTACCTCCTAACTTACTGTGGTGTCTCCCTTCTCCGTAATGGATTCTTTCTATTGATCATGGACTACAATAAGTTAGGCCTATTTCATCTTTGTCAACCTCGCTGCTGCATTCGAAATCTTCCGGACTGTCTCTGACGTACCAGCAAGGACTTTTTTACACCAATATTGGCGATGAAAATACTAAAAAAATACTACAGTAAAATACCATAATAGTTGATGACAGGCGGGGTGGGGCCCATTTGGACTGTGTTCGTCTGTTTGAGCTGGACGGATCTCAGTCAGATCTCAAAGGGGACACTGGTGACACATACCTATACCAGGTGTAAATGTAATCAGATTATATTATATCGAGACACAGTGTGGATACGAGACTTTAATACAAGGTGTAAACAGGGTCACTTTTAAGCTAATGATGATTATATTGTCAGTTTTTATGAAACATCTTTGCACATTCAGGCAGCAGAAGGCAGTCTCACCTTTTGGCTTATTTTCTGTATCAGCAGCATACACAGCATTTCCTTCTCAGCGGGAGGAGGTTTTTGTCAAAGGATATATCACTGTGCTGCCATAGCTGCCATAATACACTGTGCTAAAACGCCATACAAAAACTCCACCCTGCACACTGGCTGTCACGGGACACAAATGCTGTTACTTAAACTATAATGTTTTTTTTAATGTTATTTAAAAAAAAAAAAGCTGCAGTGCAAATATTCTGTGATGATCTTTTTTAAATGATTATTTCTTCATTTTGTCACCTTGTACACACGTACAAGAAATAGATTCAAAATAGATTCAAAGTTATGATCATGTTACAATTAAAGAAACACATTACAAATGTTTTTTATCCACATTATGCAGTTAAACTATGGACAAATGACAGACATGTAATTTAAATGAGAATCAAAACTACTGACGCATTAAAACAAAATCAGAAGGCTCTGACAGGATGATACATAATCTACATATATCTATATCTATATATCTATATATCTATCTATCTATATATATATATATATATTTCTTTCACCATATCCGAAGGTTGGGTGGCCTAACACAAGGTTAGGTTTAACACTGTACGTGTCTCCGTAGGACTACATTTAAAATTGTTGGTTTCAAAAAAGCTTTTCTGAGGTGTTATTATTTTCCTGTGTTTTTAGGCTACAGCTGAGATTAAATTCACCGCTCCACTATTCCACTGAAGTAACTTGGTGCTTTGGTTGAATGCAGGTCAGGTTTTTGTATTGGTACATATCACTGTGGTTGGCACTCCATGCACAGTGCCACATGCTCATACAAAAACCCGGTGTGGTGCATTGTTAGTTTTTGAATGCATCACTTTAAAGCCATGCTGTTCTGACACAACCCTTTGTGTAAGATCACATCGTCATCAGTCTTTGTATGTGTGTGCTTTCGTAAGGAAGTTTTGTCGGGCACGTTTTTTGTATTAACACCAGATTTCCTTCTCAGTGGAAGGAGTTTTTGTCATTTGAGGTATCACTGTGGCCGTCATACTGCACTGTGATATAGCTCCATACAAAAACTCCACCCTGCACACTGGCTTTCATGACACACAAATAAAATACAGAACAGTTGCAGTATACAGACCTTTGTGTCGCTCAAGAGGTTTTTGTAACTGCATGAATCACTGTGGCCACCCCAGTTATAACACAGTGAAACACCACAGTGCAAAAACCTATGTCACAGTGTAGCTGTCATATCCTTCTCTGGAATACACAATACAGCTGTTTTTAAAGTAAAATATTAAAATAATTCATAATAAAAGTTTGTTTTTTTTCTTGTGGGATTTCAGTGACCATTATAGGTGTTTGTTTTCTGCTGTATGAGTTCACATTATTCAATGGCTGGACTTAATAGTTGGATTTTGAGTATGCAACATGTGCCACTGATGAGTTATTCAATAACTTTATTACTATAGCAAATATTTGCGTGCTTCTTTTCAGTGTTAGCAAAGATACAATACTGATTTTATGAGGTTTTGTTATGTGCTATAGTTAACGATCATACTGTATTGTGCGGCAGCTCACTTTACAATAATAACATTAACTACCCTTTAATCGACAGATGAATAATAATTAAATAATGCTTAATAATTTATATATATTTCATTATATATATTATAGGCATCTCTATGACCAATATCTTCAACACTAAAACAATCTAGCTGGATAAATAGCACAAAGAGTTAAACTATGTATTTTTGATTTTGGGGGTGAACTGTCCCTTCAACATCTCTGCTTTCCCTGAGAAAGTTTTGTTGGACACATCTCTCACCTACTTGTTTTCCACATCAGCACCAAATTTCCTTCTCAGTAGAAGGAGGTTTTTGCCACACGGCGTATCACTGTGGCCACTATACTGCACTGTGATATGTCTTCATACAAAAACTCCACCCTGCACATTGGCACATCACAACACACAAATCCTTTACCTTGAATTAGTTTTGATTTTAGTTCAGTCATCATGAGATCATGGGAAAGGAATCAGCAGGTGAAATATTTCCTGATGATTTATTCATTTTGTATATATTACTTAAAATAACTTCTTTATTACAAGAATAAAACAATATATACGCTGTGCAGTAACATAAATGACATCCACCTAATTTGAATGAGACAGAAAAGTACCGCAGCATAAAACAAGATCAGTAAATGCTGACTGGATGATTCATATTTCTTTCTTTTTTTCCAGGCATATTATCCAAAGGTTGGGTGACGACAGTAATATGTGAAGTGAACAAGTGAAATTACTGCATCAGAGATACAAACACACTCCTCATTTATACTGCATATCCAGACTTTTACTTTACTTGGACTGAGTGTACATGTGGACAGACATGCACCTTTCAGTTACAGTATACAGAGGTTGAGAGGTTTTTGTCACTGCAAGAATCACTGTGCCCACCCCACCCAGCTGTCACACAGTGAAACACCACAGTGCAAAAACCTATGTCACAGTGTAGCTGTCACACCCTTCTCTGCAATATACAATGGAACAGCTGTTCTAATTTAAATAAATCACAATCAGAATAACTGCAGGACTGTTATAAGGCAGGGATAATGATTTAATTTTGAATTTGCAGCATGTGTCAATGATGAAAGTCTTTGGATAAATTTCGAATTTTGTTTTCAACAAAGCGAGAGGGTTTTTTTATATATATACACTGTAGTAATCTATCGTACTGTATGGCATCATTTTACTGTGTGCTGAACTACTCTTCCACTGACAACTAAAATCACAACGGAAGAATTAATTTCCACAGCTTTTACATACTCATAGATGAGGTGTTTTGTTACATGAGCAGTTTGAAGAGATGGGGGAGTAATATTAAAGTAGAAACATCAAATCTTACACACATGCAGGGGGCAGGAAACACCTCTCAGTATAATGAAATACAAAGCTACCACTATTGTTTCATAAATTACCACAGAGTTGTCACAGAGTGAACAAACACTGCATTGCAGAGCAGTTGTATTGAATTGAGTTATATATTTTATAACTGACATATTGTCGGGGAGAGTCGGGGTTAAGAAGACAGATGAGGTTTTTGTTATGGTGTGTAACAATGTGTAATTCCAGCTACTAGCAGCTGCCACAGTGACACAAGCGCTTACCAAAACCTCACCACATTTGCCAAGAAACCACACGGCACAATGGAGTTTGCTGTTGTTTAGGTTTAGAGAAAAGAGAGGGATTGTTTCACAAAAGTAAAAAAAATAAAATAGAGCAATTCTACATGTATATTTTGAATTTCTTTTGAGCATGATATGACTATTAAAGCCTCTAATGAAGCAGGTTCCACTAAAAAAGTGAACACTAATTATGAGCTCAATTTGTAACATTTTATAACAAAGAGCAAACAGATGGTGGCAGTTTGGTCATTAGAATTAAGTTTTGACATTCACTGAGCTACTACTGCATTAGGCAGTTGGGACTCTGCATCCATGAGAATGCATTTGGCTGCAGACATGGGCCACATCAGTGCCATCTGCTCCCATGTCTTCTGGTGTTGGTGTTGTGTTTGTGCTTTTTAACATCATTGCTGGTATTATTTTATGGCAAAACCAAACAGATGCAGTAATAGATGACTCGCCATTTTAACAGATTTTTTTGGAATTCATTCATGTGTTTTGATTTTAGCAGCAGTATACATTTGACGACTACTACGAGCCTGGTGACCTCAGACAAACCTCGCCACAGCATTTGAGCTTTTTATGGATTAACTTCAATACAATACAATACAAATTTATTTATATAGCACATTTAAAAACAACTGCGTTGACCAAAGTGCTGTAAAACAAATATAATATACAAAAAGTCAATAAATAAAACACAAGAAAAGCAAACACAAAATAAGACTACAGGGGCTGAGAAGGCCGACGAAAACAAGTGGGTTTTTAAACAAGATTTAAAAACAGGGAGGGTATTGGCCAGTCTAACCTGGAGGGGCAGCTCATTCCAGAGTTTGGGGGCCACAATTGCAAAGGCTCTGTCTCCCCCCTGCACTAACCTTGTTCTTGGGACAACAAGAAGTGATCTGGCCGCCGATCTCAATGACCGTGATGAAACACATTTTTGCAAAAGAACGGAAAGGTAGGATGGGGCCAGCCCATTCAAAGCCTTAAAAGTAAACAATAAAATCTTAAACTGGATTCTAAAATATACAGGAAACCAGTGGAGGGACTACAATATGGGGGAAATGTGCTCTCGCCTGCGTGCTCCAGTTAATAGTCGAGCAGGAGAATTCTGGACTAACTGGAGATGAGAGAGGGAGGCCTGGGAAACACCAACATAAAGGGCATTGCAATAATCAAGTCGGATGGAGACAAAGGCATGAATAACCCTCTCAGAATTATTAAAAGAAAGGAAAGGCTTAACCTTTGATAAAATCCTTAACTGAAAGAAGCTGGATTTTACAACTGAATTACTCTGCTGATCCATTTTAAAACCATAATTGATTTTAACCCCGAGATTTGTCACAGTGGATTTGACCTAAGGAGCAAGAGGGGCTTTGGAGGCACCACTGGGTCCAAACATGATGACCTAAGTTTTACTGTCATTAAAATTTAAAAAGTTCAGAGCCATCCAAGCTTTAATGTCCTTCACATTTAATCTTGCATGGAAGAAAAGTATTGACTTGCATTGACCTCTATGGGCAGACAGGTTCAAGTGTTTTGCACTTGTAACCACTTCTACCACATCACACTGTACCACCCCCGGTCTACACAGTGTCAAATACTCCGACAAAAACCTCTGCCTGATACGGTGCGTAGTCAGTCTTCAATAATCAGTATGATATCAGTGCCTTTTTTACAGTAAAATTAAATTGTGAAAGAACATTGTGTTCAAATTTTACCCTTTGAAATCTAATTTGTGCTTTAATGCCTTTTTTTATTTTGTGGATATTTATATGATCCCCTTTGTCTTAAGGAAACTGTATCTATGACCCCCTTAACACCTTGCATTAAAACGCATGAAGTACTGGTGTAAATGCACCCAAAACGCATGGAGGATGGATTGTGATCCGATTGGCCAAACCACCTGCGGTGGTGGTCAGGGACGCATTGTGACTCAAGCAAAATTGCGTGTTCAGTCCACATACAACAAGCACGTGGCCAGAGATATGTAAGTGCATGCAACTGTCCCAAACCAGCACCAGACCCTGATTTTGCAGGGTGCACAGCGGTCTTTCTCTGATCTGATGCTCACTTACCTCCTAACTTACTGTGGTGTCTCCCTTCTCCATAATCGATTCTTTCTATTGATCACGGACTACAATAAGTTAGGCCTATTTCATCTTTGTCAACCTCGCTGCTGCATTTGAAATCTTCCGGACTGTCTCTGACGTACCAGCAAGGATTTTTAAAAATATGTTATATTTTCCACCAATATTGGTGATGAAAATACTAAAAAAATACTACAGTAAAATACCATAATAGTTGATGACAGGCGGGGTGGGGCCCATTTGGACTGCATTCGTCTGTTTGAGCTGGACGGATCTCAGTCAGATCTCAAAGGGGACACTGGTGACACTTACCTATACCAGGTGTAAATGTAATCAGATTATATTATATCGAGACACAGTGTGGATACGAGACTTTAATACAAGGTGTAAACAGGGTCACTTTTAAGCTAATGATGATTATATTGTAAGTTTTTATGAAACATCTTTGCACATTCAGGCAGCAGAAGGCAGTCTCACCTTTTGGCTTATTTTCTGTATCAGCAGCATACACAGCATTTCCTTCTCAGCGGGAGGAGGTTTTTGTCAAAGGATATATCACTGTGCTGCCATAGCTGACATAGCCGCTATAATAGTCTACACTGTGCTAAAACGCCATACAAAAACTCCACCCTGCACACTGGCTGTCACGGGACACAAATGCTGTTACTTAAACTATAATGTTTTTTTTAATGTTATTTAAAAAAAAAAAAAAGCTGCAGTGCAAATATTCTGTGATGATCTTTTTTAAATGATTATTTCTTCATTTTGTCATCTTGTACACACGTACAAGAAATAGATTCAAAATAGATTCAAAGTTATGATCATGTTACAATTAAAGAAACACATTACAAATGTTTTTTATCCACATTATGCGGTTAAACTATGGACAAATGACAGACGTGTAATTTAAATGAGAATCAAAACTACTGACGCATTAAAACAAAATCAGAAGGCTCTGACATGATGATACATAATCTACATATATCTATATCTATCTATCTATATCTATCTATCTATATATATATATATATATATATATATTTCTTTCACCATATCCGAAGGTTGGGTGGCCTAACACAAGGTTAGGTTTAACACTGTACGTGTCTCCGTAGGACTACATTTAAAATTGTCGGTTTCAAAAAAGCTTTTCTGAGGTGTTATTATTTTCCTGTGTTTTTAGGCTACAACTGAGATTAAATTCACCCCTCCACTATTCCACTGAAGTAACTTGGTGCTTTGGTTGAATGCAGGTCAGGTTTTTGTATTGGCACATATCACTGTGGTTGCCACTCCATGCACAGTGCCACATGCTCATACAAAAACCCGGTGTGGTGCATTGTTAGTTTTTGAATGCATCACTTTAAAGCCATGCTGTTCTGACACAACCCTTTGTGTAAGATCACATCGTCATCAGTCTTTGTATGTGTGTGCTTTCGTAAGGAAGTTTTGTCGGGCACGTTTTTTGTATTAACACCAGATTTCCTTCTCAGTGGAAGGAGGTTTTTGTCATTTGATGTATCACTGTGGCCGTCATACTGCACTGTGATATAGCTCCATACAAAAACTCCACCCTGCACACTGGCTTTCATGACACACAAATGAAATACAGAACAGTTGCAGTATACAGACCTTTGTGTCGCTCAAGAGGTTTTTGTAACTGCATGAATCACTGTGGCCACCCCAGTTATAACACAGTGAAACAACACAGTGCAAAAACCTATGTCACAGTGTAGCTGTCACATCCTTCTCTGCAATACACAATACAGCTGTTTTTAAAGTAAAATATTAAAATAATTCATAATAACAGTTTGTTTTTTTTCTTGTGGGATTTCAGTGACCATTATAGGTGATTGTTTTCTGCTGTATGAGTTCACATTATTCAATGGCTGGACTTAATAGTTGGATTTTGAGTATGCAACATGTGCCACTCATGAGTCATTCAATAACTTTATTATCACAGCAAATATTTGATGAGGTTTTATTAAGTTTTTTTTATGTGCTATAGTTAACGATCATACTGTATTGTGCGGCAGCTCACTTTACAATAATAACATTAACTACCCTTTAATCGACAGCTGAATAATAATTAAATAATGCTTAATAATTTATATATATTTCATTATATATATTATAGGCATCTCTATGACCAATATCTTCAACACTCTGCAACTAACACCAAAACAATCTAGCTGGATAAATAGCACAAAGAGTTAAACTATGTATTTTTGATTTGGGGGTGAACTGTCCCTTCAACATCTCTGCTTTCCCTGAGAAAGTTTTGTTGGACACATCTCTCACCTACTTGTTTTCCACATCAGCACCAAATTTCCTTCTCAGTGGAAGGAGGTTTTTGCCACACGGCGTATCACTGTGGCCGCTATACTGCACTGTGATATGTCTTCATACAAAAACTCCACCCTGCACATTGGCACATCACAACACACAAATCCTTTACCTTGAATTAGTTTTGATTTTAGTTCAGCCATAATGAGATCATGTGAAAGGAATCAGCAGGTGAAATATTTCCTGATGATTTATTCATTTTTTGTATATATTACTTAAAATAACTTCTTTATAACAAGAATAAAACAATATATATGTTGTGCAGTAACATAAATGACATCCACCTAATTTGAATGAGACAGAAAAATACCGCAGCATAAAACAAGATCAGTAAATGCTGACTGGATGATTCGTATTTCTTTCTTTTTTTCCAGGCATATTATCCAAAGGTTGGGTGACGACAGTAATATGTGAAGTGAACAAGTGAAATTACTGCATCAGAGATACAAACACACTCCTCATTTATACTGCATATCCAGACTTTTACTTTACTTGGACTGAGTGTACATGTGGACAGACATGCACCTTTCAGTTACAGTATACAGAGGTTGAGAGGTTTTTGTCACTGCATGAATCACTGTGCCCACCCCACCCCACCCAGCTGTCACACAGTGAAACACCACAGTGCAAAAACCTATGTCACAGTGTAGCTGTCACACCCTTCTCTGCAATATACAATGGAACAGCTGTTCTAATTTAAATAAATCACAATCAGAATAACTGCAGGACTGTTATAAGGCAGGGATAATGATTTAATTTTGAATTTGCAGCATGTGTCAATGATGAAAGTCTTTGGATAAATTTCGAATTTTGTTTTCAACAAAGCGAGAGGGTTTTTTTATATATATACACTGTAGTAATCTATCGTACTGTATGGCATCATTTTACTGTGTGCTGAACTACTCTTCCACTGACAACTAAAATCACAACGGAAGAATTAATTTCCACAGCTTTTACATACTCATAGATGAGGTGTTTTGTTACATGAGCAGTTTGAAGAGATGGGGGAGTAATATTAAAGTAGAAACATCAAATCTTACATACATGCAGGGGGCAGGAAACACCTCTCAGTATAATGAAATACAAAGCTACCACTATTGTTTCATAAATTACCACAGAGTTGTCACAGAGTGAACAAACACTGCATTGCAGAGCAGTTGTATTGAATTGAGTTATATATTTTATAACTGACATATTGTCGGGGAGAGTCGGGGTTAAGAAGACAGATGAGGTTTTTGTTATGGTGTGTAACAATGTGTAATTCCAGCTACTAGCAGCTGCCACAGTGACACAAGCGCTTACCAAAACCTCACCACATTTGCCAAGAAACCACACGGCACAATGGAGTTTGCTGTTGTTTAGGTTTAGAGAAAAGAGAGGGATTGTTTCACAAAAGTAAAAAAAATAAAATAGAGCAATTCTACATGTATATTTTGAATTTCTTTTGAGCATGATATGACTATTAAAGCCTCTAATGAAGCAGGTTCCACTAAAAAAGTGAACACTAACTATGAGCTCAATTTGTAACATTTTATAACAAAGAGCAAACAGATGGTGGCAGTTTGGTCATTAGAATTAAGTTTTGACATTCACTGAGCTACTACTGCATTAGGCAGTTGGGACTCTGCATCCATGAGAATGCATTTGGCTGCAGACATGGACCACATCAGTGCCATCTGCTCCCATGTCTTCTGGTGTTGGTGTTGTGTTTGTGCTTTTTAACATCATTGCTGGTATTATTTTATGGCAAAACCAAACAGATGCAGTAATAGATGACTCGCCATTTTAACAGATTTTTTTGGAATTCATTCATGTGTTTTGATTTTAGCAGCAGTATACATTTGACGACTACTACGAGCCTGGTGACCTCAGACAAACCTCGCCACAGCATTTGAGCTTTTTATGGATTAACTTCAATACAATACAATACAAATTTATTTATATAGCACATTTAAAAACAACTGCGTTGACCAAAGTGCTGTAAAACAAATATAATATACAAAAAGTCAATAAATAAAACACAAGAAAAGCAAACACAAAATAAGACTACAGGGGCTGAGAAGGCCGACGAAAACAAGTGGGTTTTTAAACAAGATTTAAAAACAGGGAGGGTATTGGCCAGTCTAACCTGGAGGGGCAGCTCATTCCAGAGTTTGGGGGCCACAATTGCAAAGGCTCTGTCTCCCCCCTGCACTAACCTTGTTCTTGGGACAACAAGAAGTGATCTGGCCGCCGATCTCAATGACCGTGATGAAACACATTTTTGCAAAAGAACGGAAAGGTAGGATGGGGCCAGCCCATTCAAAGCCTTAAAAGTAAACAATAAAATCTTAAACTGGATTCTAAAATATACAGGAAACCAGTGGAAGGACTACAATATGGGGGAAATGTGCTCTCGCCTGCGTGCTCCAGTTAATAGTCGAGCAGGAGAATTCTGGACTAACTGGAGATGAGAGAGGGAGGCCTGGGAAACACCAACATAAAGGGCATTGCAATAATCAAGTCGGATGGAGACAAAGGCATGAATAACCCTCTCAGAATTATTAAAAGAAAGGAAAGGCTTAACCTTTGATAAAATCCTTAACTGAAAGAAGCTGGATTTTACAACTGAATTACTCTGCTGATCCATTTTAAAACCATAATTGATTTTAACCCCGAGATTTGTCACAGTGGATTTGACCTAAGGAGCAAGAGGGGCTTTGGAGGCACCACTGGGTCCAAACATGATGACCTAAGTTTTACTGTCATTAAAATTTAAAAAGTTCAGAGCCATCCAAGCTTTAATGTCCTTCACATTTAATCTTGCATGGAAGAAAAGTATTGACTTGCATTGACCTCTATGGGCAGACAGGTTCAAGTGTTTTGCACTTGTAACCACTTCTACCACATCACACTGTACCACCCCCGGTCTACACAGTGTCAAATACTCCGACAAAAACCTCTGCCTGATACGGTGCGTAGTCAGTCTTCAATAATCAGTATGATATCAGTGCCTTTTTTACAGTAAAATTAAATTGTGAAAGAACATTGTGTTCAAATTTTACCCTTTGAAATCTAATTTGTGCTTTAATGCCTTTTTTTATTTTGTGGATATTTATATGATCCCCTTTGTCTTAAGGAAACTGTATCTATGACCCCCTTAACACCTTGCATTAAAACGCATGAAGTACTGGTGTAAATGCACCCAAAACGCATGGAGGATGGATTGTGATCCGATTGGCCAAACCACCTGCGGTGGTGGTCAGGGACGCATTGTGACTCAAGCAAAATTGCGTGTTCAGTCCACATACAACAAGCACGTGGCCAGAGATATGTAAGTGCATGCAACTGTCCCAAACCAGCACCAGACCCTGATTTTGCAGGGTGCACAGCGGTCTTTCTCTGATCTGATGCTCACTTACCTCCTAACTTACTGTGGTGTCTCCCTTCTCCATAATCGATTCTTTCTATTGATCACGGACTACAATAAGTTAGGCCTATTTCATCTTTGTCAACCTCGCTGCTGCATTTGAAATCTTCCGGACTGTCTCTGACGTACCAGCAAGGATTTTTAAAAATATGTTATATTTTCCACCAATATTGGCGATGAAAATACTAAAAAAATACTACAGTAAAATACCATAATAGTTGATGACAGGCGGGGTGGGGCCCATTTGGACTGCATTCGTCTGTTTGAGCTGGACGGATCTCAGTCAGATCTCAAAGGGGACACTGGTGACACATACCTATACCAGGTGTAAATGTAATCAGATTATATTATATTGAGACACAGTGTGGATACGAGACTTTAATACAAGGTGTAAACAGGGTCACTTTTAAGCTAATGATGATTATATTGTCAGTTTTTATGAAAGATCTTTGCACATTCAGGCAGCAGAAGGCAGTCTCACCTTTTGGCTTATTTTCTGTATCAGCAGCATACACAGCATTTCCTTCTCAGCGGGAGGAGGTTTTTGTCAAAGGATATATCACTGTGCTGCCATAGCTGACATAGCCGCTATAATAGTCTACACTGTGCTAAAACGCCATACAAAAACTCCACCCTGCACACTGGCTGTCACGGGACACAAATGCTGTTACTTAAACTATAATGTTTTTTTTAATGTTATTTAAAAAAAAAAAAAGCTGCAGTGCAAATATTCTGTGATGATCTTTTTTAAATGATTATTTCTTCATTTTGTCATCTTGTACACACGTACAAGAAATAGATTCAAAATAGATTCAAAGTTATGATCATGTTACAATTAAAGAAACACATTACAAATGTTTTTTATCCACATTATGCGGTTAAACTATGGACAAATGACAGACGTGTAATTTAAATGAGAATCAAAACTACTGACGCATTAAAACAAAATCAGAAGGCTCTGACATGATGATACATAATCTACATATATCTATATCTATCTATCTATATCTATCTATCTATATATATATATATATATATATATATATATATATATATTCTTTCACCATATCCGAAGGTTGGGTGGCCTAACACAAGGTTAGGTTTAACACTGTACGTGTCTCCGTAGGACTACATTTAAAATTGTCGGTTTCAAAAAAGCTTTTCTGAGGTGTTATTATTTTCCTGTGTTTTTAGGCTACAACTGAGATTAAATTCACCCCTCCACTATTCCACTGAAGTAACTTGGTGCTTTGGTTGAATGCAGGTCAGGTTTTTGTATTAGCACGTATCACTGTGGTTGCCACTCCATGCACAGTGCCACATGCTCATACAAAAACCCGGTGTGGTGCATTGTTAGTTTTTGAATGCATCACTTTAAAGCCATGCTGTTCTGACACAACCCTTTGTGTAAGATCACATCGTCATCAGTCTTTGTATGTGTGTGCTTTCGTAAGGAAGTTTTGTCGGGCACGTTTTTTGTATTAACACCAGATTTCCTTCTCAGTGGAAGGAGGTTTTTGTCATTTGATGTATCACTGTGGCTGTCATACTGCACTGTGATATAGCTCCATACAAAAACTCCACCCTGCACACTGGCTTTCATGACAAACAAATGAAATACAGAACAGTTGCAGTATACAGACCTTTGTGTCGCTCAAGAGGTTTTTGTAACTGCATGAATCACTGTGGCCACCCCAGTTATAACACAGTGAAACAACACAGTGCAAAAACCTATGTCACAGTGTAGCTGTCACATCCTTCTCTGCAATACACAATACAGCTGTTTTTAAAGTAAAATATTAAAATAATTCATAATAACAGTTTGTTTTTTTTCTTGTGGGATTTCAGTGACCATTATAGGTGATTGTTTTCTGCTGTATGAGTTCACATTATTCAATGGCTGGACTTAATAGTTGGATTTTGAGTATGCAACATGTGCCACTCATGAGTCATTCAATAACTTTATTATCACAGCAAATATTTGATGAGGTTTTATGAGGTTTTGTTATGTGCTATAGTTAACGATCATACTGTATTGTGCGGCAGCTCACTTTACAATAATAACATTAACTACCCTTTAATCGACAGCTGAATAATAATTAAATAATGCTTAATAATTTATATATATTTCATTATATATATTATAGGCATCTCTATGACCAATATCTTCAACACTCTGCAACTAACACCAAAACAATCTAGCTGGATAAATAGCACAAAGAGTTAAACTATGTATTTTTGATTTGGGGGTGAACTGTCCCTTCAACATCTCTGCTTTCCCTGAGAAAGTTTTGTTGGACACATCTCTCACCTACTTGTTTTCCACATCAGCACCAAATTTCCTTCTCAGTGGAAGGAGGTTTTTGCCACACGGCGTATCACTGTGGCCGCTATACTGCACTGTGATATGTCTTCATACAAAAACTCCACCCTGCACATTGGCACATCACAACACACAAATCCTTTACCTTGAATTAGTTTTGATTTTAGTTCAGCCATAATGAGATCATGTGAAAGGAATCAGCAGGTGAAATATTTCCTGATGATTTATTCATTTTTTGTATATATTACTTAAAATAACTTCTTTATAACAAGAATAAAACAATATATATGTTCTGCAGTAACATAAATGACATCCACCTAATTTGAATGAGACAGAAAAATACCGCAGCATAAAACAAGATCAGTAAATGCTGACTGGATGATTCGTATTTCTTTCTTTTTTTCCAGGCATATTATCCAAAGGTTGGGTGACGACAGTAATATGTGAAGTGAACAAGTGAAATTACTGCATCAGAGATACAAACACACTCCTCATTTATACTGCATATCCAGACTTTTACTTTACTTGGACTGAGTGTACATGTGGACAGACATGCACCTTTCAGTTACAGTATACAGAGGTTGAGAGGTTTTTGTCACTGCATGAATCACTGTGCCCACCCCACCCCACCCAGCTGTCACACAGTGAAACACCACAGTGCAAAAACCTATGTCACAGTGTAGCTGTCACACCCTTCTCTGCAATATACAATGGAACAGCTGTTCTAATTTAAATAAATCACAATCAGAATAACTGCAGGACTGTTATAAGGCAGGGCTAATGATTTAATTTTGAATTTGCAGCATGTGTCAATGATGAAAGTCTTTGGATAAATTTCGAATTTTGTTTTCAACAAAGCGAGAGGGTTTTATATATATATACACTGTAGTAATCTTTCGTACTGTATGGCATCATTTTACTGTGTGCTGAACTACTCTTCCACTGACAACTAAAATCACAACGGAAGAATTAATTTCCACAGCTTTTACACACTCATAGATGAGGTGTTTTGTTACATGAGCAGTTTGAAGAGATGGGGGAGTAATATTAAAGTAGAAACATCAAATCTTACATACATGCAGGGGGCAGGAAACACCTCTCAGTATAATGAAATACAAAGCTACCACTATTGTTTCATAAATTACCACAGAGATGGTTTAGAAGTGTCACAGAGTGAACAAACACTGCATTGCAGAGCAGTTGTATTGAATTGAGTTATATATTTTATAACTGACATATTGTCGGGGAGAGTCGGGGTTAAGAAAACAGATGAGGTTTTTGTTATGGTGTGTAACAATGTGTAATTCCAGCTACTAGCAGCTGCCACAGTGACACAAGCGCTTACCAAAACCTCACCACATTGGCCAAGAAACCACACGGCACAATGGAGTTTGCTGTTGTTTAGGTTTAGAGAAAAGAGAGAGATTGTTTCACAAAAGTAAAAAAATAAAATATACCAATTCTACATGTATATTTTGATTTTTTTTTTTTTTTGAGCATGATATGACTATTAAAGCCTCTAATGAAGCAGGTTCCACTAAAAAAGTGAACACTAACTATGAGCTCAATTTGTAACATTTTATAACAAAGAGCAAACAGATGGTGGCAGTGTGGTCATTAGAATTAAGT
This sequence comes from Epinephelus lanceolatus, assembly GCF_041903045.1. NCBI lineage: Eukaryota > Metazoa > Chordata > Actinopteri > Perciformes > Serranidae > Epinephelus > Epinephelus lanceolatus. The sequence goes on from NC_135751.1 coordinate 30,585,663, forward strand.
TTTGACATTCACTGAGCTACTACTGCATTAGGCAGTTGGGACTCTGCATCCATGAGAATGCATTTGGCTGCAGACATGGGCCACATCAGTGCCATCTGCTCCCATGTCTTCTGGTGTTGGTGTTGTGTTTGTGCTTTTTAACATCATTACTGGTATTATTTTATGGCAAAACCAAACAGATGCAGTAGTAGATGACTCGCCATTTTAACAGATTTTTTTTAAATTCATTCATGTGTTTTGATTTTAGCAGCAGTATACATTTGAAGACTACTACGAGCCTGGTGACCTCAGACAAACCTCGCCACAGCATTTGAGCTTTTTAAGGATGAACTTCACATTCAGTCTTGCATGGAAGAAAAGTACTGACTTGCATTGACCTCTATGGGCAGCAAGGTTCAAGTGTTTTGCACTTGTAACCACATCTACCACATCACACTGTACCTAACAAAGTCAGCCTGTAGATGGCAGCAGAACATTATTTTCAACTTGTATAGTTCATCTTTGGAATCACCTTTGCTACAGGATGAACCTCCAGGGCAGTGCAGACATTTGGTTGCATGTTACCAGCTGCTGCTTTAATGTACATTAGTCACTGAGCTTATGCAGCTTTAATTCTGATAGAGTATTTAAACAAAACTGAGCAACTACAATACGTGTATATTCTGACTATTTAGGGTTTTGCTGTGTTTTACTATTGAATGAAAGAATCATGATAAAGTTTGGCTGCAAGTAAAGAAGCAAAAAAAAGTCATCTTGATCATGTCCTTCCCATGACCAAGTGAGAGAGGCCACTAGATGGCAGTCAGCACTCACTTTTCTGACCTCTATTAACCAGCTGGTGTGTAAGTCAGAGTGTCCCACTGACACTTAAACAGTATTAAATAAAGAAATATCTTTTGTAATGAATCTGAAGGACATACTGGTTGAATTATGTTTCTGAATTAATCAATGGCAGCACCAGATGTTTCTTTTGTGTTATTAATAACTGACAAACGAACAATGAAAAAGAATGAATAAATAAATACATTTATTGAGTTAATTTAGGAGAAGTAGGTCATTTATCAGACCCTGGTAGTTCCAGCCGCACAAAACTCAGTTCACTTGTACACTTAAAATATATGCATATTTTGGTATGTTTTAAATCTTTGCAAAGGCAGAAGGTTGGATAATTTGTGAGATTAACCTCTCAAAATCACTGTGGTTGAAATGTGTGATTAGAGCAGCAAAAAAGGTTCAAATATATAGTGGAATATATCTTTTGTGAACTAATAATTTAGATAAAGATGATACAGTAAATGCTCTTAATTGCTGTTCTTTTGCAATGAGGGTTCCTTTAAATCAGCGGTATCAAACTCATTTTAGCTCATGGGCCCAATTTGATCTCAACTGGGCCAGACCAGTATAACCACTGCATAATAATAATCTATAAATAACAACCCCTTCAAATTTTTCCCCTGTACATTCTTAAACGTTCATCCCTTTACAAAACAAATGATGAACAGCCCACGATATTCTAAGAAAAATATGTGCAAATTCAACAGTATGTCTCAGTCTACCACTCACTTTGATTACATGTGCATTTCTTTCATAATTTTCCACTCCCACTAAAGTGGACAGTACTGGGGAAGCAGGTTAAGTCATCCCCTGCCTCACAAACCATTTACAATGTAAAGTTATGTCAGTGCCTCAGCAGCAGGGCTCCACCCATACTGTTTAAAGATAGAAGTCAGATACAGAATCTTTTGTACTGACGCTGCCAGTTGATAATGTTTTGCACAATGTTCAGTATCTTTAAATATGGCCACAGGAAATATTCATTGTTATTTCAGAGAGCTGTATTCTGGTGAGGGTGAAACGCCTCTTAGGCAGCATTTTACATCAAGTATCTACTCACTGTTTAAATTGCTCCTGAAACCTGACACTTCTTAGCCTTCACAAGTACATCAATATCAGGTGTGCAAAGTCATCTAGTGAGCCTCAGGCCGTATGTTCAACACCCCTGCTTTAAATGTGTCATTCTTGTTACTGTCCATAAATGCAGCTGCTTTTTCCCCCAGTACAGCTGTATCTTCATTCAGTTTGCTAAATTATACCCACAATTGTGAGCATGTAAAGCTGCCTTTAGTAACCGCCTAACACGTGCAACAAATCAGGGAGCAGCAAAAAACATAGTGGGAAAAATATACACTTTGAAGTCACCTATGTTAGAATTAATTGAAGTGTTCAGATACTAAGAGCAGCACCAACAGGTATCCATATTTTGGTCAGCAGCACTCCTTCCTAATCTGCTGAGGGTGCTATAAATCCCCCTTTGATAATGGGGAACTGCCACAGACTCTGCGTCTTCTTCTAATATCCAGCTCAGTCAGGCAGTGGCAGTGAGAGACACCTTCTAGACAAAACTAAAAGGAACTAGTTACAATGCCACACTCGTCATCACACAAGATCTCAAAGACGTACAGCTCCTGCTGTGTGCAACCATGATGCTCCAGATACTCAGAAGAACACTGAAGTGAAACTACCTATCTCTATAGTCATCATGAACTTACAATCATACAGCAAAGAAACAACAGGATACACAAATATACTTGTACTGTGTCTGGTATTTTCTGCACTCTGCACGTCCTATGTTGCTGTCCTGTTGTTTGATGAGTTCATAAAATCCTGTGTATTTGATTACTCTGTTCATTTATCCTGCCTCCTCGTGGTATTTCATAGATTTCTTGTGCTGTCTCTGTCCGTGAGGACGTGTGTCTGCTTTATGCATGCTCGCCGTTTCACGCCTGGGTACAGGCCGACATGCAAATATGTGCAGTTAAAGATGGGTCTCTTGTTTCAAGGAAGTTTATTTGTAGCTCTGATGGTTTCCACAAAGTTTCACTAGTACAGGTGTGGTCCCAGAGGTGCAGAGAGAGGGGGAAGTGACTCTCTAAAGATGATATGTTTAGAAACACCAGGAAACTGAAAAACCTTCAGAGCTTAACTGATAACAGAAGTTTGTGGTATGTTGTCTTGCTGCGGTGTTATTACAGATGTTCTTAGATCCCTGTTGTGACTCTCAGTGATGACAAAATCCTCAAAAGCTTTCTATCACTCATAGTCATACTCCCTTTAATTTAATTATGCAGCTATGTAATTCTTATTTATGATAAATAAATGAAAGCAAATATAATCAACAAAGTCACTGAATATTAAAAGTAAAATTTATATTTAATCTACCAAATGAAAAACCAGATACAGAATATATCTATTTCTACTACTGTGCAATTGAATTATGTGTAAATGAAAAGTTAATACTAAACACAAACACATTTCAGTGACATTACGTGTTTAAGAAAAGTGATCAATAATTTCTGTAATCATAACAGCAGGAACCAACACAGAAAGATGTTTAAGATTTGCAATTGTATTTTTATTTTTATCCAGGTTACAGAGAAATACATTGATATAACACAGTTAATCATAGTTAATCATTACATATAACAACCATTTAATTCAGCAACTTTATGTTAGATTATTGATTTTGTACATGTTTTCAAAACTCAAAACTCCTTTATATTAAAAAAAAAAAAAAAAGTGAATGAAGACCTGCAGTCGTCTGTGCTGTACATCCATCTCATCCTTTATCACTTTATCTGCAAAAACAAAAAATAAATAGTGTTAAATAGTGGTAAGGTTTGACTGGTCACTTTAGACTACTACTAGATAGTTGTGGCCAACTGGTTTTCTATAACAGTTATATTAACTGATGGATTGGATAAACATTTAATTTAATTACAATTTTTGACAACTTGCATAAAAAAGATTTATCCTCATACACCAGGACATGACTGGCTACCTGTGATTCATTACACCAAGGTGGCATCTCTAATGTGTTTGATTCAATAAACTGGTATATGTCAGTATGTGTCGTGGAGCATTGAATACACACAAATCAGAATATTTTATGTGCTGGCTGCAAGCAGCAATCACCAGGGATGAAAAATGCAATGCAGAAGTAGACCCCCATGTTAAAATGCCAAACTTTATAGCAGAAGCAAACATGTATACAGCCTGGTACAAAAAACAGTTTCGGTGTAAACAGATAATTTCACCCTTCATGACAACTGCACGGGAGCTGAATTTCTATATAACTCACCTGTTATGATTTTATTAAGGCTTAAGATAAGAGAAGATGCCGTCAGTCAATACCAAGGCAGCAACGTTAGTTAGGTAATGTAACCATGGCGTAACCCCAGATTCAAAGATGGTGTAGTCATAAGTGTTGCTAATTCAGTGTGTTTTCAGTTTAGGAAAGTTCAATGCAACATTTTGGTTGCCTAAAAAGTCTTCTTCAGCATTCTGGTATTTTGTTTTAATAGTTTTAAGCCTGTTTTTCACCAGTGATCATTAGCATTAGCATTATCACAGTTAAACAGAGACTGTAAGGGCAACATGCTAACCAAGCTAGCAGCTAGAGTAAGGACAAGGCTATCTCCACTCTTTCGTCCAAATATGAATCTAAGATCAAAGAACATCTAAGACACCGACCACCAAAATGTCAAACTCAAGGCTTTAAAACAGGACTTCACAAACCAATGGGTGATGTCATGGTGGCTACATCCAGTATTTACACAGCCAGATAGAGAAATTCAACAGCCATAAAGACTGATCTGGGGCCAATTAACTTTTCAGACCTGATAATCAAGTACATGTTTGATTTTTTTGTCCCTTTTGTCTAATTATATTAAGCTAAATGGATGCATTCACTTGGTTTACAATGGTCTCCTTTTTCAGGACCATCATCATGACTTTCACATTAGTATCTCTCTTGTCTTTTCTTCCTCTGCACATTCTTGTCTGTGAAGATGAGTTGGCTTTATTTCATAACTTGAATCCAGCATTATATCTTACACAGTCTTTAGTCCTCAGTACATATGAAATGCAGAGAAAGCCTGCATGTTTACCTTGACCAGGCTGATTATGGTGCTATAGAGGAGAGAGCATATGAAGAGGAATATGAAGGAAGAGGTTGTGGACCAAAGGCTGCTGTACTCATCCTCCTCAACGGCACCGTCAGTGCAGCTCAGAGCAAAATCCAGGTTTGACTTTGGATTAAAATCTAAGAAGAGGAAGGTATAGGTGGTTAGATGTGTCCGTGTGTGTGTGTGTGTGTGTGTGTGTGTGTGTGTGTTTGTGTGTCGAGCATTATTCACTTTGAACTTGAGTCCAGTTGAGCAGTGGACCAGTGCAGTACTACGTGAGGTATCACTTAAAACTTGTTTCAATGTATTGAAGTCATTCATTCAACAACAGTGTCTCCATGCAACATTTATTAGAAACAGCACACTTCTCAAGCTGTTCGACAGTGTGACAGAGACAGATTGAAACACAACATTATGACAAACCAAAGTAAACTGACATGTTGACTGTGAATTGTACAATCACAAAGACAGGCTCTCATGGCAGAGAGCACACACAGAGACAGACATGAGCACAGAGTGCCACATTTAAAGCTGAGTCTGCTATTTCTTACATTCAACAGAGTTACTCAGGGCGTAAGACACGTCTCGGGATTTCATTGACTTGTTCCCACCAGCTGGCCAGACGTTGCAGGAGAACTTGGTTGTGTTCCACTTGTCCTTGGTGGTGATGTAAATACTTGTAACTAAGTATCCATTTTGGATCTTCTGTGGGGGGAAGTTAATGCCATCGCTATAGGTGCCGGTATTTTGTCCAGCATCTTCTCTCCAGGCGATGTAGTAATCCTGCTGCGCACGACTGAAGACCAGACACACCAGAGTGACCTCTGACCCCTGAGCTGGTTTGTCGATGTCCTCCGATGGGAGAATGTGGACTATCACTTTTGGATCACTCCCATCTGTAAAAGATTTGGTTTACTAAGGAGGTTCATACATAAACTTTACATTTGCTTTAAATACAGTAGATTATGACATGGGACATAAGGATGTGGTCTTAACACTGGTGCAATCATGCTGATAGGGGTTAGGGTCAGCCTACTTTTCTGTGCTGCACAGACTGTTGAGATTACTATATGCACATTTAACATTACAAAGCTTTCAGTGAACATTCATTTTGTTTAAAACACTTCCGAACATCACTCTTAAGCCTGACCTCCATCCTGCCTGTAACTATGTGTGATGTCTGATTGAACGTTATCTGCAGCAGTGCTCGTCTATCATTTTTGCTCTATAGCTCTGTGCAGATATTCCAAGAAAGTCCTGTCCAAAAAATGTAAACCTGAATTTACATTCATCCCCAGAAAGTTAGCTGCCTCCTCAGACTCTCAGAGTACTTTTCTATCACTCAGCAGCATACCTCCTTTCTGGATGGTCAGTTCCTGAATAACTGGTGTCATATTGTCTCTTATGGCAGAACAGCGCACTTTGTTGATACTCTGCCAATCAGTGTGAGCACGAGTCATCGTGCTGATTTTCTTGATTCCAGGTTTTGTTTCAATGTTGTCGGTCACATTTTGTCCATCGACTTGCCAGATGATCTGAAAGTCATTTATAACGCTCTGGTCCGGTCCAGTAATGACACACTCAAATTTTGCCTGGTTGTTGCTGAATATTTCTTTGGGACTTGATTGGGTCAGTGTCACTGTGATAGGAACTACATAAACGAGAGCAACAGAGAAAACCAGTTTAGTACAGCAGTAAAAACTATGTTTGAGCATACTGTGACAGTTAACTCTGACTTACAGTACAACACTGTTATGTACTGTAAGTCAGAGTTAACTGTCACAGTCACAGTCACAGTCACAGTCAGTGAAGCTAGTAACAGAGTTAGCATTCTTTTTCCATTTGACTGACAATTGATTTGAGGGAAGATCCTCAATCATACACACCAGGGTCTGAGTGTCTCCTGCTGGCACTGCTACCAAAGTTACCTTAGGAGGTGGTGGAGGAGGAGGCTCTAATCATGTGGAAGAAAAAGACACAAGTAAAGATTTTAATTGACATCAGTCATTAATTATTCATTTTAGAATTCTGAATGTAAAATACAGGACAGATGAAGGTAAACATTAGAAACAGAAGTGATTACTGAACATTTTCAGATAAAAACCAGATTAAGAAGGTGATGCATGTGGGCTCATGAACGTAAGCAAGCCATAGTAATAACTTAAAAATCACTTACTTTGCAATGTCACGTTTTTGGAGCCTCCAGGGTGAGTCACTGAGCAACTAAAACTCCTCCTTGAATCCCAGTCAGACTTTGACACATCTAGCACACTGACTCCTGTATATTTGTTGTCTTTCACAGCCGTAGGATATTGTTTAAAAATCTGCGTGTTCCCGCTGGCATCGGTCCACTGGAAAGTGAGACTCTCTGGGAAGAAGTCTTGTGCAATACAGCCAACAGTGACTGTACCTGCAGTCCCAGAGTTACACTGAACCAAAGGAAACAGAGCCGGGGCCGCAGCTGTTTCTGTGAAAGAGTTTTACAAGTGTCAAAACATGTAAATACCAATACAGGCCAATGAAAGAACACAGGTGATCAACAGCCTGTCTAAAAATGAATCATAAATATAGTGCATTGACTGATCTAACTGAAGACAGAGACACCTGCCCAAAAATCATTTTAATGAATAAATACGTTATTATTATTATCACTGATAAACAGTTTAATCTGAGTTTATACAACAGCAAAACCACACTGTTGTGTCAAAAAGAATTAGTCAGTTTAAAACCTTTTTTGCCGTGTCGGGCATCGATCTTGTGGAATTCGAGTCATTAGAGTATTTTTTTTTTTTGTTTTCATTTCAAGTTAAAAACAATAGGTCGGTACAGTTCATTTCAAAGTGTAACTTTAAAATATAAAGTCATATGAATTATAACAGCTAATCAATTGTCTGACAATATGACATAAAAATCATAAAAATAAATACAATATATTGATATACATATATAAAATATAAATACATATATACTATGCGATGTAACCATAAATTGTGAACTAATTCAATAAATATAATCTTGATACTTTCTTCAAATGTCCTATTCATTTATTTAATATCAAACACTTTGGGTCTAATATATGGTGAATAAAAATAATTAATTAATTTTTCCAAAAAACATTTTTTTTGTTATCTTTATAACCACCTGTAACTCAATTTACAATCAGGGAGATTGTAAATATAAAATGCTACTAGTTGTCGGAGGATTTGAACATTTCACAAACTGAAATCCTAAATTGTTCTTACGTGCCTGGTTTATCTCAACAATCTTTTTAAATTATGTATTTAATATTAACTAATAAAGGAATAAATAATGACATATAATCCATATTCTAATAATGTTAACATAACGGATATAATCAACAAGTTAATACACGAACAACTTTGACTTTGACACAAGATAAACGTATGTACTTGATTATGTCTTTCTTCAGTGTTTAGATATTTAACACACACACACACACACACACACACACACACACACACACACACACACACACTGACCTGGTATTAATCTCACAAATAAAATATATGTTTAGCTTTACGCTAACTTCTTATTAAAACAAATCCAGGTACGGCGTGGTTTATAATTAATATCCATGATAATACAAAATCACTCATCAGCAAATTATAATCGAGCTGAATAAATTCTACGAACATCTCAAACCTGCATTTAGTGATGATGCCAAAGAAAATGTTTTCAAAGCTTTCTAAGAAACAGCTGCGTTACAAACATCTGTCTGCTCTGTTTCACATCAGTATAAACCTAAATAAGGCCATTAGATAAACTTCTCTACCATCAAGAAACACACTAAAAACACACAAAAAAGACAAAAAGACTTCGTACTAAAAATTAAAAGTTTAAATGTGACTTACGTGAAGATACTGTGACATCAGTCCCCTGGCCCCAGTAGTCGAAAGCATCACAGTGCTACATCTGCATTCAGTGCCTAAACAAAAACCTCATGTACCAGAAAAGTGCCCGAAGACGTTGTTATGTGACTGAAATAAACATAAATCCTGGTCAGTATTATACCCTGGTGTCATCCTATGATCATGTGTTTTGTGCTGATTCTTAATCAGTTCTTAAAATAAAGATTTACTGGAAGATAACATTTACATCTGCGCACTAACTGTGACTTTAAACGATTGATTAACTAACTTTTAATGACTAATCTGCTCATTAAAAATGATAAACACAGTGTTACCTCATATTCCAATGAGAAATATTTCATCCTGTCCTTTTTCTCTGTCACAAGAATGGGAGAGTGTTGCAGATTGTTGCTGTTAGGTTTTTGTATGGCTCTATATCTCTGTGCTGCCCCGTACACTGTGATAAACCCTCATACAGAAACCTGACACTGTTTCCTGCACTCGAGGAACAGGGACATGTACTGTCAGCAGTGGGTAAGAATATCACAAAACTTCTATTCTAATTAACAAAGCCATATTAAATGTTAGCATTTTGCATTGTACATGTTTTAATCAGTTTATTGGGATTTCTTTTAAATTCAGTGTTGTTTTTTCCTGTCATTGTCATTAATGTACCGTGACATGGCTTATGGTCACATTTGAATCTGAAAAACTTAACTTAAAAATGACTCCAAGGTCATCTTTTCAACATTAAAAAACAACTTTTAATATATTGATGTAACACCAACCCACTGTATTGTGGTCAACAGCATCCTTTATTCAGACTGTAAAGCTGGATGCAGTGCTCGGAAACTGTAGCAACATAGTCTGCTTTAGAAATTATATTTTATTTAATAAGTAAAATACTATTTTCTATTCAATATATATATATATATATATATATATGTGTTTATAAAAGAAATAAAGGAGCTTTCAAACTCAGCTTGTTAAGGGACTTGAAGAACACTGAACAAAATGCATTCAGATGAAAATAAATGTGAGATTATATAATTGGTAACATTTTTAAATGCTTTTGTAAATTTGTAGAATAAAAATTAAAACATCAAAGCAACTGAGAATGTTTAAATTTAATTAGAGCTTCATTTCATTTGGGCTTTTTGGCAGACATCAGTAGATGAGAGGGTAATAAAACGGGTCCATGTCATTGGTTCGACATCCCATTAGTTCGACGGTCCGTGGTGATGAACAGCTCCTGGCGGGCGTATTTCTGCCTTGATGGTGCGCCGCGACCGGTCAGCTTGGAAAGGCTTGAGGCGAAGCAGGTTCACGGCTTATGTGTTTGTCACTTTCTTTTTCATTTTAACCCACACCATGATCTTTTCCTAACCCTAACCAAGTGGTTTTTGTGCCTAAACCTAACCAGACCTTAACCACAGGGCATCATGATGATTTTGGAACGGACTTCGGAACAATGGGTTTAATATGGTCGGAACAATGGGATGTCGAACCAATGGGCTGTTCCCAATACAACAAAATAAAGATTATTCTTCTGTAATTGGTTTTAAAGATGAGGAGAAGGTCAGCCTGATGTGTGTAAACTCCACTCTTTGTTGCTGTTGTAGACAAGTTGTGAATGAAGCATACTGCAGGGGAACGCTTAGGATAGACATGAATTAGGGGTCTGTTTAAAAACATCTTGCATGGGGTGGTTTTACAGCACTTTCTATTAGTGACTGTCACAGTGGCATTTTCAGTGGTTTGTGTACAGCTCTGTGGCTTCCTGTGTCACTGTGGCTCTCGAGCGCAATAATAAACAGCAGAATCTTCAGCCGTCAAGCTGTTCATCTGCAGATACACCTGGTCCACGTTGTTGTCTCTGGAAGTGGTGAAGCGATTCTTGACTGACGTGGAATAAGCTGGCTTGTAAACTATACCAGTTGTTTAGTCACGAAGGTGCATCTCACACAAAGAGAAGGTGGAACTGGAATTTCTGACAAAATTTCTGATTGTCAATGAAAACAAACTTTTCTCTAGTTTGACTATTTAACATCACCATGAAGTTGGCTCAAGACTATAATGTAGCCAGTCACAAATGCAGTTATGCTTCAGATAAGAACTGCATTTTTTGTTTGTTTGTTTTAATAACAATTTTATGGAAGATTAAAAAGAAGAGATTTATTTAAGAACCATTAAAGACTGTTTCTCTCTGTACTATAACAATGAGCTGGTGTTGAAATCATTAGTGGTCTGAGGGCTCCTCCTCTGGTGGCTTCATGTTACAAGTGTTCAGGCACTGAGGGGTTTTTGTTCAGGTCTACTGATGCTTTGTGTCACTGTGGCTCTCTGGCACAGTAATACACAGCAGTGTCTTCAGGCTGCACATTCTGTCCGTTTAGAGTCACTGTTTTGCTGGAAGAGTCTAAGCTGATACTGAACTTGTTCTTCAGTGAATCTTTGTAGTATGTGCTGTATCCAACATGTGCACTTGCAATCCACTCCAGTCCTTTCCCTGCAGGCTGTCTGATCCAGTGTGTTCGATAGCTGCTCACAGAATAAGAGACCTGACAGGTGATGGTCAGACGTTGACCTGGCTGCACAGTCACAGAGGCTGGCTGTGTCAACTGTTGACACTTCACACCTGTGGAGGAAAACATGTTGAATATTGAATGAGTGTAATAAGAGTGAACAGTCAGTGTGCTGTGATCATACTGTCAGTGTCTCTGCCTCAGTGAGACTCACAGGATCCAGCAGCCAGCAGCAGCAGCAGAGCTACAGAGAACATGGTTGGTATTGAAGGTGATCTGATGGGAGCTTCTCTTCTTCTGCAGCAGCTGACAGCATGATATCAAGTCTTTATAGCAGACTGTGAGGAAGTTCACTTTGCATAGAGAAGGACACTGACAGGCTATAAAAGAAGGATGAACTGTCCTGTCACATGTAGTCAGAGCTCTGAATTGGTTGTGAACATTTATTTTGATACACATGAAAGAAAACACATTTATGATGATGATAATATGAGTCAGATTAAAAACATTTACAGTCAGATCAACCGACTGTTTAATGTCTGCCTCAACACAAATGATAAATGTAAATTAAATATGCTGTCATCACTCATCTTCACTTTATAGATCACTGCTGTCGTCTCTCAGAAATTATTTTAATCAAACTTCAGAAATGTACCTATTGATGTAGAATAGAGAAATATGAACTCTCCATGGTTTGAGTATCAGTCAGTTAAGGTCGGTGAGAACAGCAGATCTGAGTGTCTCCTTTAAGTCACAGAAGAGACAGAAACTTGACACTGACTGCCCTCTGGTGATTTTATGAAGGAAAAGCAACATTATTTTTCATTCATATTATGACTCAATGTAGATTCCACATAACTTACAAACATTAGTGTGTCTTCATTTGTAGAAGTGTAAAGTGTTTGTCGTGGTTTAATTTCAGTCATCATGTTGTTGTGCTGTCTTTGGTCCTTTTATTAACAAGTGGCTTTTGAGTTTTTATGTGTGTTTAATGTTTAGAGTAAATTTTCCTCAGGAACAGTTTTCAGGACTTTATGTATTGCAGGGACAAAGGTAATGTGTTCTTATATTTGTGATGTAAACAACATGTACAAAAAATGATTCAGAAAAAAAAGTATAATATTTAAGCCATATCACACGAGAGGGAGTGATGTTATACTCGTATATCGTCAGGGCTGCGGCCTCGTGCCAAAGACAATCACAGCCGTGACGATATACGAGTATAACATCACGAGCTCAAGTGTGATATTGCTTTTATACAACAGTACAACAGTTAAATAAGCAAGGCTTATTTGTCTTCCGCCAACAAAAATAGTTCCCTCAGGACTCCGCTGCCACCGTTGCTATGTAACGCAGACATGGTGCGCCAGGCACTTACTCTTTATACACATTTATCTGCACATTTCCATTAATTGTGCAGCCAGTGAAATAAGTCTCTGCTGACTGCATGGTGGACTGTCGCTTCACAGGCTCCAAGAGTGGGGAAAACACATGGACATGATCAGAAGAGGACAAGAGTCAGCTGTGAAAGCAGCGACCAAAGCTGCGATGGAGATAAGTAAATTGAAATTTGAGTGTGACAAAGCTGAGCAAACTACTTGCAAGACAAACATTATCATTAGAGGAATCCCGTTAACAAACGGTGAGAACACATAGAAAGTAGTAGTTGATCTGGCAGCCGAGATGGGAGTGGAGATGAAAGAGCAGGACATCAGCGTAAGTTACCGTCTGCTAGGGAAACGTGGAAGAGTGCACGAGGCTGAAGATCAACACCGCAGCAGAAACATTTTTGTCAAGTTTGTCAGGTATGAAACCAAACTTCAAATTATGAGAAACAAAAAACGTCTAAGGAGTATTGATGGGAAAAACAGAGTCTTTATTGAGGAAGACCTTACGCCTTTGAGAGGAAAGATCCTGAGACAAGTGAGGATGGATCCAGAGATTAAAAGAGCCTGGACAATGGACGGTAACATCTGTTGCATCATTAAGGACAACGATCAAGAGGTGAAGAAAACCATCTACTCCGGTGATGAGCTAATGTCCAAACTGGGATGGTCTGCAGAAAAAGCCCAAAGTGTCGGGATTTATGTAGACCTCCCCTAGGCCAGCGCTGACCCCTCACTACATGCAGCTTGTATCAAGGATGCAACTTGTAAAAATTCTTCCGGTCGATTTAAGACTAAACAGGAGACAGATATCAAATTCCTTGGACTAAATGTGTGTGGATAACGTGCTAAATTTCAACTTGGGATTCTTACAGAATACATTAAAGACTATGACTTTATTTGTTTAACAGAGACCAAAACAGATAATATCTGTAAATCAGACAGTGATGGATTTACTCCTTTCGTGCTAGAAAAGAAGAAATCAAGTTATAAACATGGTGGTATACATGGGATATGTCTATTAGTTAAAAATGAGTTTGCAAATTATGTTCAGGAGATAAAAGACACTACTTCTGACGCCATCCTGTGGACTAAAGTGGCCAAAGCAGCTTTTGGGTTTGAATTCATCTTGGGAACAGTTTATGTGCCACATGAAGGATCTGTTTGTTTTTTTTCAACAAGGACTATTTTGGAAATGTTTCCCAAGATATTTCATTTATGAACAGTAAATACAGTTTACCAGTAGTGATGTTGGGTGATTTCAATTCAAGAACTGGTACTCTACATTTAAGTGACTCTTTAAATGTAGGTGGGAACGAATATTAGAAATGGGCTGTCTTTTGATGGCGAAATGCTTTTAAACAGTGACATAAATGATTTTTCTTTGATGGATCTACAGAGGGTCAGTGAAGATTTAATGACTAATAATAACGGTCACAGCCTAATTGACTTATGTCAAAGTTCAGAGTTGAAGATTGTAAATGGAAGATTTGGGTCTGATAAAGGCATTGGGCGTTACACCTGTTTTAACTATAATGGTAACAGCGTTATTGACTATGCCATAGTGTCAGCTTGTTTGTTAGTACAGATTATCTATTTTTGTGTTGATCCCTTGGACAAATGTTTGTCAGATGTCCACTGCCCTATTAGTTTAACTATAAGAGCTTATAACTTGGGCACTCATAAGTGTGAAACTCTTACAGATACTGCTTATTATGATCCCGAAAAAGAGAATAGATACATGGCCCATTTAATGTTTAAACACCGATGGAAATCTGAGCTAAAAGCCACATACCAAGAATCCTTTAATTTAGAAGTTATAAAAATGTATGATTCAATGATTGATGCGATTAATATTTCCAATACAAATCTGGTTGAAATAAATAACATTAGTAAAGGTATATGTGACATTATGGTAGATCCTGCTAAAAGTTTGGGTTTATGTAAGGCATATGGTCAGGATCTGTACAAATATGGTAGAACGTCAAAAAAACTACAGAAGAGAAAACCCTGGTTTAATGCTGAATGTGTTGAGGCCCGTAGAAAATATTTTAAATCCATGAATATATTTAAATTTAACCGCTCTGCTCAATGTAAAGTTGAAATAAAATGTATAGCTAGAAAGTATAAATCCATCATAAGGAAATGTTCAAGGCAGTTCTATGATTCTTTACATAGGAAACTCTGTACACTTAAGAAATCTAATAGTAATGAATATTGGTCTATTCTAAATGCAGGTAAACCATCTGGAAGATTAGGAAATGTATCTATAGAAACC
This sequence comes from Epinephelus lanceolatus, assembly GCF_041903045.1. Taxonomy (NCBI): domain Eukaryota; kingdom Metazoa; phylum Chordata; class Actinopteri; order Perciformes; family Serranidae; genus Epinephelus; species Epinephelus lanceolatus. The sequence continues at coordinate 30,600,684 of NC_135751.1, forward strand.
TTTAGAAACCCACTGACTGGTGTTTAGGAGTGATAAAACCATTATAAAAAAACAAGGGACCAGTAGATGATCCTGAAAATTACAGAGGTATTACTTTACTTAGTTGTATTGGTAAGCTTTTTATGGCTGTAATAAATTACAGACTAACTGCTTATATAGAGTCTGAAAGAATTCTTGGAGAAGAGCAGGCAGGGTTTAGGAAAGGCTTTTCAACCCTTGACCATATTTTTGTTCTTCACTCACTGGTTGAATGGTACTTGTATAAGAAAAAAAGACTGTATTGTGCGTTTGTTGATTATAAAAAAGCGTTTGATTTGGTAGATAGGTCATCACTATGGTTTAAATTAGTTGCACTTGGTGAGAAGAGAGATGAGAATGCCAAATCTTGTGTTAGAGCTGGTTATGATTTATCTGAACAATTTGTATGTAATGTAGGAGTGCGTCAGGGGGATAATTTATCACCACTATTGTTTGCACTATATTTAAATGACTTTGAAAAATATGTGAGTCAATGGTACAACGGACTTCAACTTTTTTCAACTTAATGCCGCAATGTGATGAATGGTGAAATAGGGATATATTTGAAATTATATGTCCTGCTTTATGCGAATGATACGATTGTACTGGCAGAGACTCCTTCAGAATTACAGGCCGCATTAAATGCAGTTGCTTCTTATTGTAAAAACTGGTATTTAACTGTCAACACAGACAAAACAGAGGTTGTTATTTTCTCTAGGGGGAAATTACGGATACTCCCAGAATTTAAGTTTGGTTCAGATAAATTAGAAGTTACTTTTGAGTATGACTATCTTGCAACATTATTTAATTTTAATGGACGATTTGATAAAGCAATAGCTAAGCAAGTTAAACTAGCTAAAAGAGCTTTATTCTCCTTGGAAAACAGAGTTAGTAGATTACAGTTACCTGTTGATATACAATGTGAGTTATTTGACCAGCTTATAGTGCCTATTTTTTTATATGGAAGTGAAGTCTGGGGATTTCATAAACTTGACCAAATTGAAATGCTTCACAGATCTTTCTTGAAACGTTTACTTAATGTTAATAAATGCACAGCAAATTGTATTATTTATGGAGAGTTTGGTCGAAATAGTTTAGATTTAAAGGTAAACATGAGAATGATTAACTTTTGGGTACATTTAATTAGTCATAATACAGCAAAAATCTCTTTGACTGTGTTTATTGTTTTCAAGACTTTGTATGATGACAATATTTTTCAGTGTAAATGGATTTCCAAAGTTAAAAATATTCTTGATGATTGTGGTTTATCGTACTTATGGCATGACACTGGACGGATGAACCCTAAAGATTTAAAATTAATGATTGAACGTAGATTATCTGATATGGAACTACAGAGATGGCATGAGAAATTACAAAGTAACCCTTTATGTGATAGTTATAAATTGTTTAAAACTGATTTCACTTTTGAACCTTATCTGATTATGTTAAGACCTGCCGAAAGAGTTTGTTTGTCTAAGTTTCGGTGTGGATATCATAAGTTACGTATCTCTGAGCGCAGGTAATCGAGGAGACGAATATCATTTTGTACTTGTGTGTTCTTTTTTTGATAAAGAGAGTTGGGTGGACATTTCTATAGAGCAAATCCAAGTATTTATAAGTTTCAAAAGTTAATGTCATCTCGAAAAGTAAAGGTCTTGTCAAATTTGTTGAAACTTCTAAAGAAAATCTTGAATAGTTTCTCTTGATTTGCTTTGACTTGTATGTATGTACACAAATTCTGTTTTATTTATTTTGCTGTGCATTGGCTGCCGCCTGTCCTGATTTGTTAATGTTATTTTTTGTTGTTTGCCCCTTATACCCCGGGGAGGGGTCAAAAGGAATAAATGAAATGAAATGAAATGAAATGAGGCACAGCTGACTCTGCCTTCTGATCTGACAGTATGTTGCTCCATCGTTTCCTGCTCTCCATGGATGGCTTCCAGTAGCTTTTTAACGAGTTCTCAGACCTGCAAGACAAAAGGTATATTTTAGGGGCCGACTCCTAATTAGAAGAATAACTTTACATATAGGCTGCGTTAAAACAACATCATACCTGTGCCCACTCACTGTCATGATCTCCCTAGCTTCAAGACCCGCATCTGACCGCTTCTGTATGACAGTCGCCCTGAAACTGTGATTGGTGTAGATAGCTGTTGTTCCCGCCTCTTTACACATCTTCGGCAGCATCTGTGCGAGTGAGTTTATTCCCAGCGGAGCTTTAGTGTACCAGATATTGTCTGTGTGAGCTGCTGTCATCCTGGGCTTCAGATAAAGGGCATTTGCATCTGGTGGAAGTTTGTTTAAATACTTTTCCAGCGATGCAACGCAACTGCTGACCTAACTGACACTAACTGTCAGTTTTGATTTGATTGTTGATTGCAATCAGCTGTGAGGCGGAGTGATATATACACAGTTAAATTACCTTGATGCTGTACTCCAATATCGTCACGGTTTTACTGTCTCTCGACCAATCAGATTGCAGGGCCGGAACTAACTGTTAAGATATATACTACAAAAGTATTTCATGCTTGGGCTCTGCCAGCCTAAAAGAAGTTGTGTAGGTTTTTGTACAGCTGCTCAACCAACTCCAGTCACTGTGGCTGTCGAGCACAATAATAAACAGCAGAATCTTCAGTCTTCAGACTGTTCATCTGCAGATAAACTTGATCGACGTTGTTGTCTCTGGAGATGGTAAACCGGCCTCAAACTGACTGAGAGTAGTATTTGCTCTTACTGTCATGAGTGACAGTAGCAACCCACTCCAGTCCTTTTCCAGGAGCCTGTCTGATCCAGGCCATCCAGTAGTTATCAAAGTGCAATCCAGAGGCTGTACAGGTCAGTCTGTGAGATTCTTCAGGCCTTTTAATCACTGGTTCAGCAAGAAAACCATGACATGAAACAAATTTACAACCTAAAAGAAAACCTAATATAGTAATCAACAAAAATCTTCACCTGCCCAGCAGATAGTTAAAAGCAGCAGTCCTGTCCTATAGTCCATCATGTTAAACTGTGTGTCCACTGTTCTTTGTCCTCCTCTCTGCAGTCAGATAAGTAGAGGTGGAAGATATCTGAGTTTTGCATTGACTCCTCCTCACAGGGAGGAAACAGCTGATTGATCTTTTTCTTTGATGAAACTGGACAGAATGTTTAGTGACCAAGAAATGTCCACATAAGTTTGTACATTAAAATTGTTTTTTGTGTGTTTGAAATGGAGTAACTTGATCATCAACATTACCACAACAATAATGTAAAAACAACCATTAGTGAAGCAGTGATGCACAACACGCCTGGATTTGGCATTGTGACAGATTTATGGTTATTTCATGGCAGAAAGGTTGGTAACAGGTGATCATTAGGAGGAGGACATTAATATCTGGCACATTAAGAGCTGAAAACAATTAAGTAAAAACAATCACTTCTTTCCTTCTGTCATTTCTTCCTCTTTATAGATGTCACTAGGATCAGTGTTAAAGCCAGATCTTGTCTGCACTCTAGAGTTTTTAAACAGGGACGGTAGATACTTTTAACATTCAAGAAAGATTACACACTTGTGACACCCAAAAATATAGAGATTTGTTTAAAGTCAGAGAGGACTAACATTTGAATTATTCTTCATCATTATACAGCTCTGAACTTCTTTTATTAGCTTTGGATATTTGAAAATAAAAAACATCAAGCATTTTATTCTTGTTTATTTACACCTCTTTTTATGTGAGGTAGTTGTTGTCTATCAGCAGCAGACAAACAGAAGCTGCCTGAAGTCAACAGAATAACATGAGCCAGCCTACCTCGACAAAGAGCAAAGCCACACCAGGCAAAGGCTACAAATAATAAACTCCAGGCAAATATAGTGAGGCAAATAGGTTCGTAAAACTATATCAGTTGTTCAGTTACAAATTAGGAGAGTTGCTGATGGTGTCATTGAACTGAGGGAAGAAGAGTTCCTATAGGTTTAACCCTATGGACCCGAAGAACGCATAGTGCGTCCAAATTCACACCTGTTCTTCTCTATTGATTTTCTCCATGGCCGTGCATCATAGTGAGAAGCCACGCATATCACGTGAAACAGCGGAACTGTAGCTTTCCGACAAGACCAAGCACTTGTCGGGAGTCCAATATTTTCACAGCGAAAAAGAAAATGATAAAGTTACACTAAAATTATGTATAACAGAGCTTTCATACAGCTTTGTACTTGCGAATGCAGGCTCGCACAGAAATGCCATGCATATCACATGAAAGCGCAGGACTAGAGCTTTCCAGTGATACCACACACATCATTGTGCTGTCATCCCATCACGCTATAAATCCAGATCAACTGTCTACAAAATAAAAACCTGACGAATTTCTTTACAATCATACAAACATTATACAGATGTTGTTATCAGTCACTTCATATAGTGAGGAATATCGTATCTTACCACGTCTTAGGCTTGCGTGTGTTTCTCCCTGTCTATCCACATTTGTAGTCCAGCTTTCAAGATGCAAATATTTCCATATTGTCCAGTTGACACATCAAACTTTGAATGACAAGACCAGCCACTTCACCTTTGCGCACCATGCAGCCTAATTATGCATGCATGTCAGGGCCGTAGTCACCACATATATTGAGGGGGACACGTGCTACCCCCCCCCCCCCCAAAAAAAAACATAGAATATCTTTTCTACCACAGCTGGCAAAATGTGAAACACTAAGCTACTGAAAACTTTCCTAACACAGTCATGATTAGTTTTTTAGAGGGAACCTTTTTTTAAACTTACTTTATTTACTGTACTTTTGTTTATTAAAATACTACTTCTACTTCTCATTATTATAAGTTGTTGTTTTTGTATGTATCACTTTACACCAATAAAAGAAGAGCATGTATACACATTTTAAAGTAAATTTTTTCAGGGAAAAACTGACAGTAATGGCCTTTATTTATATCTCTCATTATCAGCATTGTGTGTGCTTGAGTCACATGGTTGCTGGGTATTTGTACAGGTCTGTTGGTGGTTTGTATCACTGTGTAGCTCACACGCACACAGTAATACACAGCTGTGTCCTCAGGCTGCAGATTCTGTCCTGTTAATGTCACTGAGCTTGTTGAAGTGCGTGTGTGGTAAAGGAACTTGTTTTTCAGAGCATTATTTTGGTAAACGCTTCCTCCACCCCACCGATGTATAATCCAGTCCATTGGTTTTCCTTCACACTGTCTGATCCAACCTGTTGCATAGCTGTTATCAGTCAAAGAATAACCAGAGACCTGACAGGTGATGGTCAAAGACTGTCCAGGCTGCACAACCATTGAGTCTGGCTGGATGAGATCAATACTGTTCACACCTGTGGAAACACAAATCAACATTATCTCCATCATTCATCTGACTATTCAGTGTTTCTAATGTGTTTATTAGTGTGAATCCACTGAAAGCTCCTCACAGGATCCAGCTGCCAGCAGCAGTATCAGAGCTACAGAGAACATGGTTGATGTTGAAGCTGAACTGATGTGAGCTCTTCTGTCCTCTCACTGACACACACACACTTCACTTCCTTATGAGGCAACACACAAGGAGGCTGATTTACATATAGTAGTGATGATAGTAAATCAGCTGACTGGAGGTGTTGACAAGAAAAATGGAATACACTGTAATTTTTTTCACAGTGTGTAGCTGAATAAACACAAACAATCCCATTTTGTTCACAGCATAGAAATGAAATATTTCTATGTTTCATAGTCTCAGTGAGTGAAAGGAGAACATTTGTATAATGTTTTGTACACAGACAGTTTATAGAGATACATATACAGTCAATGGTTTTGTCATCACATCACTGTGAGTTATATCATTCTTTTACATCATGATCATATATATTTTTAATAATGCAGATTCTTTTCAAGTTATTCAACTGTAACTTTTATTTATATTCAGATTAGAGGTATTTATCATTCTCTTTGGCAGCATTTGTTTAACCATCCATATCCTGGATATATTGTCCAAATATATTCTCAGCACTGTTAAAAATCAATAATGGGAACATTATTAACAATTACATTGAAAGACACGATGTAACAAACCACAACATCTGCTGTGTCTTTCATAGTGTCTTAGTTTGTGTTGTACCAAGTCTTATCTTCGACTGCCACCTGTAGGTCTTTGTGTGAAAAAAAAAGTCTGTGGAGTTTTTGTACAGCCTCTCTGCTTCTTTGAACCACTGTGTGTGTTTGGCACAGTAATACACAGCAGAGTCCTCTGGCTTTAAGTTGGACAGTCTCAGATACACCATGCTGTTGCTATCATCTCTACTGACTTCTGCACGGCCTCTTACACTGCTGGCATAAGTGTTTCTGCTGGCATCGGAGAAGGTGCTTCCTATCCATTCCAGTGCTTTTCCTGCAGGTTGTCTGATCCAGCTCATAACACAACAGCTAAATGTGAAGCCAGATCCCCTGCAGGAGAGATTGAGAGTCTCACCAGAAGGAATGGACTCCATACTCTGACCTGTACAACCTGAGGAGATGAAAGGAGAGAGGAACCACAGAAGAAAGTGAAACAGTCACTTGGGAAGTTTTCTGCTGTCACTGACTGACCATCAGTCCATGTTGTCTGATAAAAGATGAAGCAGCAAGAAGCAGGAGAACTCACAGGGCAGAGAGAGAGCAACCAGCAGAAGAGTGAGTGTGTTCATCATCCTGAGGCTGGAGATGTGACCTCTGATGCTCCACACAAAGTACAAGAGCAGTCAGCAGGACAGAAGTACACTGCACACACTGAAGATTTGCATCAGGATATCATGGAGAGGGAGTGGCTCCTCAACTGGCACTCTGTTATAGTTACACTTAGTTGTATCTTCCATCATTTTGTGTTTCTGATTTTATATTAAAGTGTCTTGTGAAGTACAACATTACACCCAGAGACAGGAGCAGTATTTTGTAGTGTTGTTTCATAAATAGAAAGAAAGATTGTCTGAATGGCACATGTGAAGTTGCAGAAAAGAAATAATGATATCATGGAAAATGTGTGGTGTGGGGAGATGAAGAACGAGCTGATCCTTGTAGTTTGATGGTAGTGCTGTCTGCATTTGAAACACGCAGGGTCATTCCCCTTCAGTTTTCATCTAACCGACCCAATGAAAATTTTTGTGCTTTTATGAAGAGATAACGCTTCTGTTTAAGTTAACAGTAACACAAAATTGCTGAGAAATTATGTAAGTACAGTGCATTTTTATCAAATTCAGTCACAGTCTTTATGAATGTTAACATATAGAACATGTGTGTGTGGTTGAGTCACATGGTTACTGGGTATTTGTACAGGTCTGTTTGTGGTTCGTATCACTGGGGTAACGCACACACACACTTGCTGAGACATCACTCTGCTTTGTCTGTGTCTGTCTCTAACTGAAGTGGCGGCTGGTTTGATCATGGAGGAGTGAGTGACAGCTAACTTGACTCAGTCTTTTTCTCGGTCAGCCAAACTGTGTCAAATTCTGTTCTCTTGTGCTTCTTGGGTCGTCCACAGGCAGCGTCTGATGTTTCTGCATCAAGCTAGCTGTCACTGGCATCTCTGTGGACAAACCAGCTGCCTCTGTAACCTGACCTGTAAATGCATCAAAACAGCCCATGCAGCATACACATATGACAAGGCCCACTTTTTTAAATAAGCTAACACAGTGTAAATACATTTATGGAAGTCAGATTAAACAGATTGGACACTTTGCATTGTTGATGAAAACAAACTTTTCTGTAATTTGACTACTGAGTTGTCTAAAGACTATTGATGTAGTCACTGATGCAGTTATGATTCTAAAAATAACTGCATGTGTTATTTTTGTTTGTTTGTGTCATAAATAATGATGATGGGAAGTATAAACTGTGTTTGAGAATTCATCTCTACAGTAGATAGATGACAAACTTTTAAAAGTTACCAGCTGATTTATTCCATCACTGGTGATGTCAGAGTATTTAGATTAATGAAAACAGCTGCTGTTACAGGTAATGAAGAAGGATTTATAAAGTCTGTTCCTCTCTGTACTGTAACAGTGAGCTGGTGTTGAAATCATTAGTGGTCTGAGGGCTCCTCCTCTGGTGGCTTCATGTTACAAGTGTTCAGGCACTGAGGGGTTTTTGTTCAGGTCTACTGATGCTTTGTGTCACTGTGGCTCTCTGGCACAGTAATACACAGCAGTGTCTTCAGGCTGCACATTCTGTCCGTTTAGAGTCACTGTGTTGCTGGAAGAGTCTAAGCTGATACTGAACTTGTTCTTCAGTGAATCTTTGTAGCGTGTGGTGTATCCAGAAGCTGCCATTCCAATCCACTCCAGTCCTTTCCCTACAGGCTGTCTGATCCAAGCTGTGTAGTAGCTGCCCACAGAATAAGAGACAGGTGATGGTCAGACGTTGACCTGGCTGCACAGTCACAGAGGCTGGCTGTGTCAGCTGTTCACACTTCACACCTGTTAAAAACAAAAAAAAAATGTTATAAGTTATAGAGAAAAAGAAGAACTGTTGACTTTGACAAATCCATAGAGACTCACATCCAGCTGCCAACAGCAGCAGCAGAGCTACAGAGAACATGGTTTATGTTGAAACTGACGTGCTGTGAACTCCACTGACAGCCTGATGTGATGTTTTTATAGCTGAGTAACAAGGAAGCTCACTGAGTTTGCATAGAATCAAACATATGAAGCATCAATGTTGGTCTAACTGGAGCCAATAGAAGAGTCTGTTCAGTGTTATTATATCTGCAGAGTGACAACAAATCACCTCTGCTTTACATTTGATCCATTTTGCATGCAACCATTGCTAACTTTGTTTTACTGTCAATATTTTGTATTATCTACTTACTGCATTTATTAATTCATTTACTGGTTCACTTACTGTACTGACATGATTACTGTATTTGCTGTACACAGACATAAAGTGACAGCAGCCAGAATCATGTCAATTAAATAGAAAATATAAAATTAAATATAAAAACTTCAGTCTGATGCGGCTGATTTGAATAAATTCTTTTTAACAGTTTCAGTGTTTGTAGTTGTTGGAAAACAGCTGCTCAGGAACTGAAATGTTTCACAAACTGCAGTAAAATAAATATTTCAATGGCGGTGAAAACTTTGGTAGTTTTTACATTTCTGAGTTACTTTTTGTGTTAATCAACACTGATTACCTTCATCTGTGTGGTTGTGTCACAAAAATATGCACATTCCTTTATTGCAACAAACTGTCAGTATTGTCTCACATCTTTTCTGGATATTTCTCTGCAGACACAATAATAATTCTTTGATTATTATATTAATACAATTTGAATATGAAAAACCTCTCTATATCTTTTATGTTGAGAAATAATATCCCTCAGTTTTCAGGACTTCATAATGCAGGGACAAAGATGAATTCATGGTTTCATAAAGGAAATGTTTCTAATGGAAACTATAGGATATCAAAAGACATATAATACAGAATATAAGAATTAAAAACATGATGTAATGTATTTTAATGTAAATAACATTGATACTAATGATATAAACAAATACATCATAAATTCTCAATGCTTGTGCAGCCTGGAAGATACTGTAGGTTTTTGTACAGCTGCTCAACCAACTCCAGTCACTGTGTCTCTCGAGCACAATAATAAACAGCAAAATCTTCAGTCTTCAGACTGTTCATCTGCAGATACACCTGCTGTCTGCTGTTGTCTCTGGAGATGGTGAACCGACCTTTGACTGACTGAGAGTAGTAGATGTGGGCACTGCCATCACTGATATAAGCGACCCACTCCAGTCCTTTTCCAGGAGCCTGTCTGACCCAGTGCATCCAGTAGCTACTAAGCGAAAATCCGGAGACTGTACAGGTCAGTCTGTGAGATTCTCCAGGCCTTTTAACCACTGGTTGAGACTGAGTCAGAGTCTGACCATCAACACCTGTTAAGACAAAAAAGATATGCATGCCATGGGTAACGTTGGTAGCACAAATAGTAATATGCCAGATTAACATCAGGTAAAATCTTCACCTGCCCAGCAGATAGTTAAAAGCAGCAGTCCTGTCCTATAGTCCATCATGTTAAACTGTGTGTCCACTGTTCTCTGTCCTCCTCTCTGCAGTCAGATAAGTAGAGGTGGAAGATATCTGAGTTTTGCATTGACTCCTCCTCACAGAGAGGATGCAGCCAGATTGGACCTGATATTAAGTTTTTGTTTGATGAAAATGTAATGTCAGTGAGCCCAGTAATTGAGACAAGGTCAGGAGTTCCCCGCCTCTCACCCAGTGTCACCTGGGATTAGCTCCAGCACCCCACAACCCCCAAGAATAAGTGGGTTTTGCTAATGGATGGATGGCTGCAATATTAATTTTACAGTCCCCTAAACTGGCATGCCTAAGACTTGTCTGACATATTTCAATTAAATTTGTCTTAAATGCTCTATATTTAGATCCCCAACCCTGTTTCTTCAGAGAAGAAATCATACTTTAGGTTTCCTTACTCCCTCTCACTATATCAGTTACCCAAATCCTCTCTTCACATCACCTGTACTGCCCTCTCCTCACTTGAGTCATATCTCACAGACAGACAGACAGACAGACAGACAGACAGACAGACAGCAATTCATCAGCATTAACAGCTGCATCATTACCATGGCTATTCTGTCCCGAGGTGTCCCTCAGGGCTCTGTGTTGGTCCTTTCCTGCTCATCCTCTACATGTTTTCCCCTCTATAATACCATCTGTCTTCATGGTGTCCACTTAAACTTCACTGCTTATAATGTCACACTCTACATATGTACTATATCCATCATCACTGCAACTCTCTGCACCCTGACCAACTGCCTCACCAAAATCAAGTGATGGATGCAGGCCATATTTATTTATTGTTGTCTTGTTTCCTCTTCAACACATACACTATATACATGCCACAACAATAACTGAAAAATAAAACAATAAAATGAATATTGTATAAAGTATTTTTTTTACACATTAAATAATTTTTTTAAAGAAACTGAATTACTTACAGTAGACCATATACCTTAAAAAAACTCAAAAGTCCACATTTAGAGAATAAAATCAGAGCTGTTGTAGCAACTCACAATGTAATAATGGCTCATAATGTAATAACGGCTCATAATGTAATAACTTAAATGTAATAAAAGTTCATTATATATTAATCAGCTCATAATGTAATAAAATCATGAGCACATAACATAATAATGGTTTTGTGCATAATGTAATAATGTAATAACTTATTATTATCATTATTTTTACCTCTTAAAGGTGCAAATAAAGCAACCAGCATGGGTTTCAGCGCAGTATTAAACAAAATTTGTGAAAGCAAGAATTATTTAATATTAATTACACTCTCACATTTTATTATGTAAGATGTATAAAGTTGAGCCACTAGGTGGCACCCATGCTAGTTATTTTGGTGACATATGGTGATCATTTGACTCTACAAAGAGCATCTACCATATTCAATGTGCAGTTTATGATTGTATCAACACTGGGTGTGGATGCAACAGCAATAGTATCCCCACATGGTCACTATGATAAAAGTCTGCCATTGCTGATTCTAGGCCATTTTGCTGAAGGTCATGGGGACCATTATGTTAGCCTTGATGGATCAGTCAGACCATTCATTCAAAGAATTCAGGCACCTTCAACAGAGTTTCCAACTTGTTCAGAGAGCTAACCCTGCCATTCCTACCAAGAATTTATATTTGTGATACTTTGGTGGAAAGTTTAAATATTGTGATGGATGAAGACTGCTGCATAAGTATTAGCAGGTTATACAGAGCGGCTGGACGCAATAGTGGCCTTGTGTCAAATATCAGGGAGCTCTTCAGCCAAATGCCAGGTGGATTACAGCCTGGATCGTGATTCAACATATATCCTTCAGATGGTTCCATATTAAAGACATTTATTGGAAGAAGTAAAGTTTTCTTTTTTTTTTTTTTTTTAAATTCACTCATTAAGCCTCATTAAGCCTTGATCTGAGTGAACACTGACACAGTCATTGACAAATGGAGCCCCCTGGACTTTTGTTGGCAACTATAATTTATGGTCATGTATTATTTATGCATATTGTTTAGTTAAATTTATTTGCACTTATGTTTTTACTTGTGTGTCCTGACAGGCTGTGTTTACATTTTAAGAACTTTTCAGCTGGTTCATTGTTATTACATGGTTCTAAAACGCTCTTTTCATTCTTGCACAAGTTCCAAAATAAAGTAAATTGAATGACTATGTCATGCTGCTATCATGTATTTAACGTAAGTAGTAGGAAAACAATGCTTAAAAGTCTTTATTAAATTGGCATTAAGACCAACAATAAAATAACAGCAACTGGAAGGTCTTCATCAGGTTGTATAAAAGGAAAGAGTGTTCACTTATTATTGTGTCCTGCATTTATTGTAGCAACAGTAAACAAAAGAAAATGTTCTTTTAAGCTAAATGAACTGCAGTCCCCCTCCTTCCCTAATCCACCCGCTTCTCCTGCTGGCTTTTGAGTTGGTTACTGACGTGCCACCTATGTACAAATCATAGTCAAACACAGACCTCTTCCCTTAGTGCATTCTCTTTGTCAGTGTGTGCAATTTTGACCTTTAAACAATTAGGCTTCTCTTCCTGTTTACATATGTGGCCCGCCGCATATTGGGGGTGGAGGTATATGGCATCTAAGTTGGCCATTGCTCCACTACGTTTTGCAGAAATTGTGTGATCCTGCTGACGGACAGACAGAGAGACACAGAGGTGAAAGCATTTCCTTCCACCCCTGCAGGAATGGCAGAATGATGATAATGCAACACTTTTCTCACAATATGAGCCATTATTACATTATGAGCTGTTATTACATTATGAACTGTTATTACATTATGCGTGGCACCAGTAAGGCTCATAATGTAATAAGTTATTACATTATTACGTTATGAGCTCAAGATTTTATTACATTATGAGCCAATTATTACATTATGACATTATGAGTTGCTACACCTCTTGTGATCACTATCATTTGGTCTAAAAGGACATATTGTGTCAAGATCTTGTTTCAGTTTTAAGTGCATATTAAAATATCTCAGATCAGTTCACAGATGTTCACAATGGTTTTACATAGTTTCTCATGACTGTGCTAAAGGTTTCAGTTCCTGAGTCTATTAATAACAGACTTGAGAGCTAACCGACTGTGAAATCACCAAATTTACATAACTGAATCAAACATGGGCTGTTGATTCCAGGTGCTGGGGAGATGACAAACATAACAACATATAACATAATTAATTAATTTTCAAAAATGTAAAATGTTTGGGGGAAAGGTACAGTTGTGAGTATTGGGTGTTAAATGTTTATAGCCTGTGGTGAAACTTCAGCCAGTATGAACAATATCAAAATAATAAAGAGGAGGAGCAACATGAGTCATTATCTTTAAAAAAGTATTTTCAAAAAGACACAAATCTCTTATAATTAAAATGAAAAAGGACGATTGTAATTACTTCCATAATACTTTGAATAGACCTGTACTTGTACAGCACCTTCCTAGTCTTCTCTCAAAGCACTTAAACACTACATGACACATTCACCCATTCACACACTAGTGGCCGAGGCTATCATACATCAAACACATGACCACACTCCTCCAAGCACATAGTTGAACAGACAAATGATCTTGATTTACAAGAGGAGCCCACACTTCACTACCATACAGTAATGTCAGTTTGATTATAGATGTGAATATTGTGAGCCAGATTCTAACAGGTATATCTATGTTTGAAGACTTCTTTATAGCATAGGGCTCTCTGGGCTCAGTTCAGCTGTGTGTGGGTGGAGGGCTCAGTGGAAAAAAGGCTTCCAGACAGCAAGAGAAAAGACAAACAGCCACAGAGAGGGAGAGCAGTTGATGAGTGTGCACAGCAGCAGATATGAATCTGTTCTCAGTGGTTATTTGAACTCATAAAAAAACTGTTGACAGCCCATCAACACTTCCTCTCCTGCAGCAGACGGGCTGTGTGGGTTTCTGCTCAGCAGCCTTTCTCACAGTAAGAACACAATGACAGTTACAACCATCCACTCTGCTTAAATCCAGATTCCAGGAACTTCAGTCACTCACTACAGTGTTCACATGGGAATAAGAACTAAACTACAGTTCAAAACAGCAGCATGTTCACAGTCACAGCACACCAAGAAATCAGCTCAACTTTTCTTAAATGCTGTTTCTGAAATCTTCTCAGAAATTTCTCTGTAAAATACAATTTCAGGCAAGTTTGAAGTTTCAGAGTTTTTAAATCAGCATGAGAGGATTTTAAGCACTGACTCCTCCACCGCAACATTTCCAAAAATAAGTGTTACATCTGTTATCATTGATCAGAGCCACAGAACACAAACCACTCAGACAGAAACACAAACCACGGAGACAAACAAGTCATCTTGTTGTTTCACCCCCTCAAAAAAACATCTCTATCTGTTTCTGAAGCAGACCTAAAGCGGCCATGTTGGTTCACCTCAGGATCATAGTGTGCATACATTTTTAACACGTCAGTGCAAAAACAAGTTCAAATTCATCTCTTCATTATCTGATAAATTCTCTTCATACATGACTTCATCACAAATATGTTTTCTGCATGTCTAACTTTTGTATTTCTTTGTGAAGCATTTTGTGATTCTGTCTTGAAATGTGTTCATAAATATAAATCTTAATTCCAGTCTAATCAGTAACTATACCAATCCATTTCATCTTGATGAAACTGTAATAGTTAAGTGACATTTTATTGATTAATAAAAACAAACAGCTCCATTATTTCAGCAACATTCAGACTTGAGGCCGACTGATGAAGCTGCTGTGTAATCATTTTATAGCAGTCGTAGTTTCAAAGCAGCTCGCTCTGCTGTTTGTTCATGTGTGTAAACAGTGTCATCAGCGTGAAGTTTTACATCCACACTGACACAATTATAAAAGGGGCTCAGCACTGAACCTGGTGGAACACCCACACCTACTGACTTGTAGGTGTCAACATACACGGCCAATGAAGCCGATTCTGTTTCTGATTATTTGCTATGAAGCCAAACTGGAATCCATAAAAACAAAGAGGTTTATAAAACACAGACACTTTGATTTTTCAGTTTATTGAGAATGTGACACTGAAAGAATTTGACAAACCTGCCACACTCTGCAGAATGTATTAAAAAGAAACACAAGAACAGAAGAAATACTACAAACAATAAAATATCTGACAGACAGCTCATGATTCAGATTCAATTTCTGTCATTATACAAGTCAAATTTAAAAGTGGAAACAAACTGAAGTATTAAAATAACAACACAGAATTTATGCTTGCAAATATATATGTGTGTGTGTGTGTGTGTGTGTGTGTGTGTGTGTGTGTGTATGTTTTTATATGTTGAGGATGACTCTATCTAACTTGTGCATAAAAAGATAAAATTTACAACCAAGCACAAGACGTCATAAGTGATATTTGTGAACACTGATCAAAGTGATAAATGAGATGAATTGATGAGATTTGATGGTGAGAAAAGGCGAGCAGAAAACAGTCAGTCAGCATGTGTGCAGTTGGTGGACGGTCCCTTGTTTCTGAGGATCATCAGCAGAGAGAGTCCACAGCAGTACGCCAGACTCTTCACTATCAGCACTGTGTACAGCACACAGAGCAGCTTCACCCTGCACTGAGACTGGAAGGACACTGACACTGACACTGACACTGACACTGACACTGACACTGACACACACACACACACACAGATGTTGATCAGTATAACTTGGACTTTTCCAGACGGGACAACCAGCTTTACATGAAGACAGGGGTCAGCTACAATTTGAATGAAAGCTCAAAGGCCCTTATCAAATCCAACAAGTCAGGGCCCCAGCAAGCTTTTTAGGTGTGGAGCCAGGACAGTGACTTTAAATGTTGAAGTGAAAAAGGAAAGATTGGCATTGAAGGAGAGGCAGCAGGTGATCTTACAGTCAGCTTGCTGCAGAGCTGGCAGGTCTGTTGGCTCTCTCTCTGGAGGACAGGAGGCTGCTGGAGCTGGAACCTCTGAAAAAGAAAAGGAGTGAAATGTTTGGTGTCAGTGAGAAATGTCAGTCCTCTGCTCCTCTGCTCTCTTTGACAGCGTCTCCACATGAAGCTGAATCACTGCTGAACACAGTCACCAAGCCTTCATTACCTTGTTCTGTTTGGGCCTCCACTGTGCCCCCATGGTGCTGGACGGAGCAGCGGTATTTATATGTGCTGTTCTCTTGCTGACTGAACAGCAAGATGGCGGCGGTGTGTCCCAACTCTCTGAGCACCAGCTGCTCTCCCTCAGCAGGGAGCAGAGGTCCATTCTCCGCTTGTCTTTTCCAGGAGAAGCGGACCCGAGGAGGAAACATGCCTGAGGCCAGACACAGCAGGGAGCTCTTCCCCTCCAGGTGGGCTCTGGATGCTGCTGGGTACACGCTCACCGCGGGCTTCACTACCTGCTCATCTGAAGTTTGACAGCAGCAACAAGCAGCACAGACACACATTCACACAGTCAGCAGCAGCTTACAGCACTGCACTGCATTCAGTCTGATCCTGGAAACTACATGGACTCTGATCACTAAACTACTCATCAATACAGCACAAAGTTCACTACATATACTGGATTCACCTTCATATCAAACACACTGAGCAGCTACTGTCAGCATGTCTTCTATGGACACTGAAGAAACTATTCTTTATTTTAATGGACAAACTTCAGTCACTCTAATTTAACAAGAATTGTTATTACATAAAAAATTGTCACTTTTACTTTTAGTTTTCCTGTATTTTAAATAACTGACAGGTACATGAATACACATATTATACTTTACTACATATTTACCTTCACGTAAAACAAGAAACAATACATTTACCACCTTATACTTTACTCTGACCAATTTAAAAAATTGATATATAAATAATATATTTTTCCACAATTCATATTAATTTTCAACAATTTTAACAACACACAATCACTTGTGAAATACGAATAAAAAATGCTATGAAATGAAAATTAAGATGAAAACATACTGATCCTAAACGGAGTAACTTACAATATAATAAAGTATAAAAAATATGATATAATATGATATGATATGATTTCATATGGTATGATAATATAATATAATATAATATAATATAATATAGTAAAGACATTTTCCTTCACAGAATTTACAGTTTTATTCTTCTATATTAAATATTTTATAAACAGTTAACAATTATTTATCTTCACATAAAATACAAATTTCCCTTTATTGATTACAATATAAACACAACAGGTTTCACATTTATCAACATATAACAACTTTTAAATGTCAGTTTTTAGCTTCTTGTTAATATACAATTAACACAGCACGTCAGCGTGCACAGCGTCTTTAAAAATAATACTCATTATGATATTATATAATATAGTTTTTTCCTTTTGAAATTCAATCAGCTGTATTTACTTATGCATACAATCTGCCAACATTTACCCTCCAAAGAATATTTGCTGTCATATATTTAAGATGACACTGGACATAATATATAGTTTTGATTTTGTGTGTATTTGTCTGTGTGTTTATGATCATATATCATCACAGATCAAATATCATTTAAATATTAAAACCACACTGTTGTGTCAAAAAGAATTAGTCAGTTTAAAACTTTTTTTGCCGTGTCGGGCATCGACCTTGTGGAATTTTTTTTTTTTTTCATTATAGTAATTTGTTTTTTTGTTGTTGTTTTTTTTCATTTCAAATTAAAAACAATAGGTCGGTACAGTTCATTTCAAAGTGTAACTTTAAAATATAAATACAGAGTCATATGAATTATAACAGCTAATCAATTGGCTGACAATATGACATAAAAATCATAAAAATAAATACAATATATTGATATACATATATAAAATATAAATACATATATACTATGCGATGTAACCATAAATTGTAAATTACTGTAGCTTAATAAATGTCATGTCTTGATGCTTTCTTTAAATGCCCTATTCATTTATTTAATATCAAATACTTTGGGTCTAATATATGATGAATAAAAATAATTAATTAATTTTTCCCAAAAATATTTTTGTTATCTTTATAACCACCTGTAACTCTTAAATCAGGGTGATTGTAAATATAAAATGCTACTAGTTGTTGGAGGATTTGAACATTTCACACACTGAAATCCTAAATTGTTCTTACGTGCCTGGTTTATCTCAACAATCTTTTTAAATTATGTATTTAATATTAACTAATAAAGGAATAAATAATGACATATAATCCATATTCTAATAATGTTAACATAACGGATATAATCAACAAGTTAATACACGAACAACTTTGACTTTGATACAAGATAAATGTATGTACTTGATTATGTCTTTCTTCAGTGTTTAGTTATTTAAGCGAAACACACACTGACCTGGTATTAATCTCACAAATACAATATATGTTTAGATTTATGCTAACTTCTTATTAAAACAAATCCAGGTACGGCATGGTTCATAATTAATATCCACGATAATCATTCATCAGCAAATTATAATCGAGCTGAATAAATTCTAAGAACATCTCAAACCCTGCATTTAGTGATGATGCCAAAGAAAATGTTTTCAAAGCTTTCTAAGAAACAGCTGCGTTACAAGCATCTGTCTGCTCTGTTTCACATCAGTATAAACCTAAATAAGGCCATTAGATAAACTTCTCTACCATCAAGAAACACACTAAAAACACACAAAAGACAAAAAGACTTCGTACTAAAAATTAAAAGTTTAAATGTGACTTACGTGAAGATACTGTGACATCAGTCCCCCGGCCCCAGTAGTCGAAAGCATCACAGTGCTACATCTGCATTCAGTGCCTAAACAAAAACCTCATGTACCAGAAAAATGCACAAAAACGTCATTATGTGACTGAAATAAACATAAATCCTGGTCAGTATTATACCCTGGTGTCATCCTATGATCATGTGTTTTGTGCTGATTCTTAATCAGTTCTTAAAGTAAAGATTTACTGGAAGATAACATTTACAGCTGCGCACTAACTGTGACTTTAAACGATTGATTAGCTAACTTTTAACTACTAATCTGCTCATTAAAAATGATAAACACAGTGTTACCTCGTATTCCAATGAGAAATATTTCATCCTGTCCTTTTTCTCTGTCACAAGAATGGGAGAGTGTTGCAGATTGTTGCTGTTAGGTTTTTGTATGGCTCTATATCTCTGTGCTGCCCCAACCCACCCCAAAGGACACTGTGATAAACCCTCATACAAAAACCTGACACTGTTTCCTGCACTCGAGGAACAGGGACCTGTACTGTCAGCAGTGGGTAAGAATATCACAAAACTTCTATTCTAATTGACAAAACTATTTATAAATGTTACACACTTCCTATTTAGCATTTTGCATTGTACATGTTTTAATCAGTTTACTGGGATTTCTTTTAAATTCAGTGTTGTTTTTTCCTGTCATTGTCATTAATGTACCGTGACATGGCTTATGGTCACATTTGAATCTGAAAAACTTGACTTAAAAATGACTCCAAGGTCATCTTTTCAACATTAAAAAACAACTTTTAAGATATTGATGTAACATCAACCCACTGTATTGTGGTCAACAGCATCCTTTATCCAGACTGTAAAGCTGGATACAGTGCTCGGAAACTGTATCAACATAGTCTGCTTTAGAAATTATATTTTATTTAATAAGTAAAATACTATTTTCTATTAAAAAATATTAAAACAAAATAAGAAATAAAGGAGCTATCAAACTCAGCTTGTTAAAGTGATAGTTCAGGTTTTTGGACATGAAGTTGTGTGAAACGCTGACCATCTGTAGCTCTGATGTGACGGTGTCACTACTGTCAACGAACCTCCTGCTCTGAGAAATTGCCCGTAGCTTACCGGAGAAAAAGTAGTTCTGAAGATGTACGGGGGACACGTAACCAAAAGGTTTTAAGCTACAAAGAAGTATGCATGTGTTTTGTTAGACTATTTCAACAATCTTAAAACATCCCCGCATTATGTCAGACCTTGCTATCAATTGGGACTATTTTCTGGCCAGTATCACTCCGCCGTGCAGGCCCGCAAGACAGCACGCCAACAGAAATCCATTAGACAGTTCATCACCATGCTGTGCAGGTGCGCAGGATAGCAACGGCTAACGAAAACTTCACCGGCTGTTTCCAACAGAGAACCAGTAGGCTATTATTAGTGAGGAAATATATGTACTAGCCCTATATATACACCTACTACTACAGCGTGAACACCGGCTCAGGCTCACGACACACCCTCGTCAGCTGCAGGTAAACAGAGGAATACCAAAATGGTGCGAAGTTGTGATTTCTCTAGCTGTGGGAATAAAAACATCGCCGGCTCCCAATTCCATCGGTTTCCTGTTACTGATGTAGCCCGTAGGCAACTTTGGCTAACCCACCACCAGAACAAAGCAGAGACTGGTAGTAATCACATATGAAGTCACATTTCTATGTGATTGAATACTCATGTCATGGATTTAGCAGTTCGCCTAATATAATAAACTAAATACTGACGGTAAAACGAGGCCGCGTATAATGTACTCTCCACAACACAACAGGCTATTAGTTCAATCAAACATTTTGTTTTACAGACAATCAGTTACAGACATCGTTATATGGACTGGTATTAGGTAATATAGTATCTCTCTTTGGGCACAGCAGTGCGGAAATTGCGTTTTCTCTGTCCATCGGGATCTGTGGGCAGCTGAGGTGAGCTTGACATACGCGCAGCTGCCTCACCCTCGCCGGCTTGGTAGCGAGGAAACCGATGGAATTGTGAGCCGGCAATGTTTTTATTCTCACAGCTGGAGAAATCACAAGTTTGCACCATTTTGGTATTCCTCTGTTTACCTGCAGCTGACGAGGGTGTGTCGTGAGCCTGAGCCGGTGCTCGCGCTGTAGTAGTAGGTGTATATATAGGGCTAGTACATCTTTTTCCTCACTAATAATAGCCTACTGGTTCCCTGTTGGAAACAGCTGATGAAGTTTTCATTAGCCGTTGCTATCCTGCGCACCTGCACGGCGTGGTGATGAACTGTCTGATTGATGTCTGTTGGCGTGCTGTCTTGCGGGCCTGCACGGCGGAGTGATACTGGCCAGAAAATAGTCCCAATTGATAGCAAGGTCTGACGTAATGCGGGGATGTTTTAAAATTGTTGAAATAGTCTAACAAAACACATGCATACTTTTTTGTAGCTTAAAAGCTTTTGGTTACGTGTCCCCCGTACATCTTCAGAACTACTTTTTCTCCGGTAAGCTACGGGTGATTTCTCAGAGCAGGAGGTTCATTGAGAGTAGTGACACCGTCACATCAGAGCTACAGATGGTCAGCGTTTCACACAACTTCATGTCCAAAAACCTGAACTATCACTTTAAGGGACTTGAAGAACACTGAACAAAATGCATTCAGATGAAAATAAATGTGAGATTATATAATTGGTAACAATCTTAAATGCTGTTGTAAATTTGTAGAATAAAAATTAAAACATCAAAGCAATTGAGAATGTTTAAATTTGATCAGAGCTTCATTTCATTTGGTCTTTTTGGCGGACATCAGTAGATGAGAGGGTAATAAAACGGGTCCATGTCATTGGTTTGACATCCCATTAGTCCGACGGTCCGTGGTGATGAACGGCTCCTGGCGGGCGTATTTCTGCCTTGATGGTGCGCCGCGACCGGTCAGCTGGGAAAGGCTTGAGGCGAAGCAGGCTCACAGCTTATGTGTTTGTCACTTTCTTTTTCATTTTAACCCACACCATGATCTTTTCCTGACCCTAACCAAGTGGTTTTTGTGCCTAAACCTAACCAGACCTTAACCACAGGGCGTGATGATTTCGGAACGGACTTCGGAACAATGGGTTTAATATGGTCGGAACAATGGGCTGTTCCCAATAAAACAAAATAAAGATTACTCGTACTCGTCTCGTACTCGTCGTCCTCCGCTTATCCGGGTCCGGGTCGCGGGGGCAGCAGCCTCAGCAAAGAAGCCCAGACAGTCCTCTCCCCAGCCACTTCCGTCAGCTCTTCTGCAGGAACCCCGAGGCGTTCCCAGGCCAGCCGGGTGATGTAGTCCCTCCAGTGTGTTCTGGGGCGGCCCTGATGTCTCCTCCCGGTTGGACATGCCCGAAACACCTCCCAAGGGAGGCGTCCGGAAGGCATCCTTACCAGATGCCCGAACCACCTCAACTGGCTCCTCTCGATGGGGAGGAGCAGTGGCTCTACTCCGAGTATCTCCCGGATGTCTGAGCTCCTCACCCTATCCCTAAGGCTGAGCCCAGCCACCCTGCGGAGGAAACTCATTTCGGCCGCTTGTACTCGCGATCTCATTCTTTCGGTCACTACCTAGAGCTTGTGACCATAGGTGAGGGTTGGAACGTAGATCGACCAGTAAATTGAGAGCTTCGCTTTCTGGCTAAGTTCCCTCTTCACCACAACGGACCGGTTAAGTGCCTGCATCACTGCTGACGCCTCCCCAATCCGCCTGTCAATCTCCCGCTCCATCCTACCCTCACTCGTGAACAAGATCCCGAGATACTTAAACTCCTCCACCTGAGGAAGGACCTCCCCCCTGACCTGGAGTGGGCAATCCACCCTTTTCCGGCTGAGGACCATGGCCTCAGACTTGGAGGTGCTGATTCTCATCCCAGCCGCTTCACACTCAGCTGCGAACCGCCCCAGCGAGAGCTGGAGGTCACTGTTCGATGGAGCTAGGAGGACCACGTCATCCGCAAAAAGCAGGGGCGAGACCCTCCCATCACCGAACCTGACACCCTCCACCACTCGGCTGTGCCTAGAAATTCTGTCCATAAAAGTTATGAACAGAACCGGTGACAAAGGGCAGCCCTGGCGGAGTCCAACCCTCACCGGGAACAGGTCCGACTTACTGCCAGCCACACGAACCAGACTCATGCTCCTTCGGTACAGGGACTGGATGGCCCTTAGCAAGGGGCCACCAACCCCATACTCCCGGAGCACCCCCCACAGGATGCCCCTGGGGACACGGTCGTAAGCCTTCTCCAAATCCACAAAACACATGTTGACTGGTTGGGCAAACTCCCATGCCCCCTCCAGCACCCTGGCGAGGGTAAAGAGCTGGTCCACGGTTCCGCGTCCGGGATGAAAACCACATTGCTCCTCCTCAATCTGAGGTTCAACTATCGACCGGACCCTCTCCTCCAGCACCCTGGAGTAGACCTTACCGGGTAGGCTGAGGTTCCCTTTCTTGAAAATGGGGACCACCACCCAGGTCTGCCACTCCAGAGGTACTGCCCCCGATGTCCATGCAATGTTGCAGAGGCGTGTCAGCCAGGACAGCCCTACAACATCCAGAGCCTTGAGATATCCAGGACGAATCTCATCCACCCCCGGGGCTCCGCCGCCTCAGAGTTGTTTCACTACCTCAGCAACTTCTGCCCCAGAAATTGGACGACCTGCCCCCTAGACCCCCGTCTCTGTTTCCTCACTGGAATACGTGTTGGTGGGATTGAGGAGCTCCTCAAAGTATTCCTTCCACCGCCCGACAATGTCCCCAGTTGACGTCAGCAGCTCCCCGCCCCCACTGTAAACAGTGTGAGCAAGTTGCCACCTTCCCCCCCGAGGCGCCGGACGGTTTGCCACAACCTCTTTGGAGCCGATCGATAGTCTTCCTCCATGGCCTCACCGAACTCCTCCCACGCCTGAGTTTTTACCTCCATGACTGCCGCCGCTGCGCTCCGCTTGGCCCGCCGGTACCCGTCAGCTGCTTCTGGAGACCCACAGACCAACCATGCCCTGTAGGCCTCCTTCTTCAGCCTGACGGCTCCCCTCACCTCTGGTGTCCACCAACGGGTTTGGGGATTACCGCCGCGACTGGCCCCAGCGGCCTTGCGGCCACAGCTCGCAACCACCGCCTCGACAATGGCAGAGCGGAACAAGGCCCATTCGGACTCAATGTCCCCCTCTGCCCTCGGGACGCAGTCGAAGCTCTCCCGGAGGTGGGAGTTGAAGATCATCTGGCCAGGTTCTTCCGCCAGGCGTTCCCAGCAGACCCTCACTGTTCGTTTGGGCCTGCCAGGTCTGCGTGGCATCTTCCCCCACCATCTGATCCAACTCACCACCAGGTGGTGATCAGTTGACAGCTCTGCTGCTCTCTTCACCCGAGTGTCCAGAACATATGGCCGCAGGTCAAATGATACGACTACAAAGTCGATCATTGACCTGCGACCTAGGCTGTCCTGGTGCCACGTGCACCGATGTACATCCTTATGTTTGAACATGGTGTTAGTTATGGCCAAACTGCAACCCGCACAGAAGTCCAATAACTGAACACCACTCGGGTTCAGATCGGGCAGGCCGTTCCTCCCAGTCACGCCCCTCCAGGTCCCGCTGTCATTGCCCACGTGAGCGTTGAAGTCCCCCAGCAGAACAATGGAGTCCCCGGTCGGGGCACTGTCCAGCACCCGTCCCAGGAACTCCAAAAAGGGTGGGTACTCTGAACTGTTGTTCGGTGCATAAGCACAGACAACAGTCAGGACCCGTTCCCCCACCCGAAGGCGCAGGGAAGCAACCCTTTTGTCTACCGAGGTAAACCCCAACGTACAGGCAGAGAGTCTGGGGGCTATCAGAAAGCCCACCCCGGCCCTCCGCCTCTCACGGAGCAACTCCAGCGAAGGAGAGAGTCCAACCCCTCTCAAGGACTAGGGTTCCAGAGCCGGAACTATGTGTTGAGGTGAGGCTGACTATATCTAGCCGGTAACGCTCAACCTCTTCCACAAGCTCCGGCTCCTTTCCCTGCCAGAGAGGTGACATTCCATGTCCCAAGAGCCAACTTCTGTAACCAAGGATCGGACCGCCAAGGCCCCCGCCTTGGTCTGCTGCCCAATCCACATTGCACTGAACCCTTCTGGATCCCTC
Source organism: Epinephelus lanceolatus (assembly GCF_041903045.1). Classification (NCBI taxonomy): domain Eukaryota; kingdom Metazoa; phylum Chordata; class Actinopteri; order Perciformes; family Serranidae; genus Epinephelus; species Epinephelus lanceolatus. Next base: position 30,625,575 of record NC_135751.1, read on the forward strand.
TGCGGGTGGTGGGCCTGCAGGGGGACGAGCCCATGTAGCCGGTTTGGGCTGGGCCCGGCCGGACCCCATGGGCGAAGGCCCGACCACCAGGCGCTTGCCCACGGGCCCCAACCCCAGGCCTGGCTCCAGGGCGGGGCCCCAGTAACCCTCCGGGCCGGGTACATGTGTCCTTGTTTGTATCCATCATGAAGGGTCTTTTGAACCGTTCTTCGTCTGACTCTTCGCCCAGAACCAACCTGCCATGGGAAACCCTACCAGGGGCAAAATGCCCCCGACAGCATAGCTCCTAGGGTCATTAGGGCACTCAAACTCCTCCACCATGAGTTTTTTTGAGTTTTTATGTGTGTTTAATGTTTAGAGTAAATTTTCCTGAGGAACAGTTTTTAGGACTTTCTGTGTTGCAGGGACAAAGGTAATGTGTTCTTATATTTGTGATGTAAACAACATGTACAAAAAATGATTAACCCTTTATGACCTACTAAAGAACAAGTCCGCCAGAGCATATCTTTACAATTTATGTATATGCTATACATCAATACAACCCTTAAATCCCAAATTTTAATAATATGTGTGGACATATGTCCATACTAATGAAAGAAATTGCTAAAAAGTGCAATAAACCACTAAAAAAATGAAAATTGTTTTTGTTTTTACACATATTTTTCTAAATACAGAAATATCATGGCTGTATCCCTCAAAATTGTAAATATAAAAAGTTGCACAAAATCCTTTCAAACCTCTGAAAATTTATTTTGAGTGTTTTCACAAGTTAATTTTTGAGATACACTCATTTTTATAAAATGTGACAAAAACGAAAGTTAAATGCACATTGTGCACAATTAGCAAAAATACAACATGTACATCAAAATAAACTATTTACAATAGAACAACCAAAGTTCAAAGTTCAAAGTCAAACATTACTTTTCAATAGCACCAGGGGAGCTGTGATAGGTCTTGTGACAGTTCCTGTCCACGATGAGCAATATTTTTGCTGCATTTTTATTGGTGTTGGCACACAGTGTTTTGATGGCAGCCCGGTGAAAGTACATCCTGAACAGCTCAGATGGAGAGGGATTGTCCACATACTGTGATAGAGGTGGCTGCACATCTGGCCTCCTTTTGGGCAGAAAATGTGGTAGGGGATGTGGCAAGATGTCAGGCTCCTTTTTGGTTCTCCAGCCAGCTGCATCACCAGGGAGTGTCTCTGACCTGGAGCCTCTGTTTGCTGGAGACTGACTCCTTCCTCCCCCTCTGCCTCCCTCCGGGGTGCAGGGCAAGGAGACCCCCCAACTTCCTCCTCGTCATCATCGTCAACTCTGCATACAGATGTTACATAGTGTGTTAGATGTGTTCAACATGCGAGTAATACAATAATGGTGCGTATTTAGTGCAAAATGCTTTCAGTTGTGTTACATATATATTTTCTTTACTTTACTCTAACTCAAAAACAAACAATATTTCATGAATATATACATACATGTCATAGGAGGGATCTCTCCCTTGGATGAGGTCTGCGTCATCGCCACTGTCGGCAGAATCCGGACCAGATGAGTGGAGTGAATCTTCATCCGACGCTGTAATTAGCTTGAAAGCTTCGCGCCGGGAGAAAAGCAGTTTCGCGCGTCCGGGTTGCTGCGGTTCCATAAATACATGTGTGCGAGTGTGTGGTGAGTGTCTGGTGTGTGTGTGTGTGTGTGTGTGTGTGTGTCTAAGTGTTGTTGTGAAAGAGTAAAATACAAAACGAGAGCGAGAGTGAGTGTGTGACTGCAAGCTGAGAGAAATATTTACCGCGGAAGAAAGAGAGGAATTTCCCGGGAAATGACGTCATTCCTTGTTGCCGCGGGTAGTGTCGCGAGAAAGACACGCAAGAAAATAACGTGACAGTTCATGCTCACAATGTGATGACGTTTAGTCCAACACAGGAAGTGCTGTGAATACCCGCAATCAGGATTATAATGTTTTTGTTCTTTTTAATAATGTTATATGTTTATAATGTTTTTTTGCGCTTTTTACTGTTTTTCTACAAACCTGTCAGTGCAAGGAAACAGCACTCTGGGACATGATGAATGCATGGTAAGTTCGAGTAACTCCTCCGGTTTTAAATGCAAAAAGAATTATTGCTCTATCTTATTTGGTTGCAATTCTACCGGCATTTAAAAATCAATATGCAAATGGGATCGCGGGCGCTCCCGCCGGTTTTAAAGGGTTAAGAAAAGAAATGTATAATATTTAAGCAATATCACACGAGAGGGAGTGATGTCATACTCGTATATCGTCACGGCTGCGGCCACGTGCTGAAGACAATCACAGCCATGACGATACGAGTATAACATCACGAGCTCAAGTGTGATACTGCTTTTATACAACAGTTCAACAGTTAAATAAGCAAGGCTGATTAAGAAATGTTGAAAAATGAGGACAAACTAGATAATTTAAGCATTTTATTTGTCTTCCGCCAAAAAAAATAGTTTCCTCAGGACTCTGCTGTCACCGTTGCTATGTAACGCAGACATGGTGCGCCAGGCACTTACTCTTTATACACATTTATCTGCACATTTCCAGTCACCAGTCTCTGGTGACTGCATGGTGGACTGTCGCTTCACAGGCACAGCCAACAGTGCCTTCTGATCTGACAGTATGTTGCTCCATCGTTTCCTGCTCTCCATGGATGGCTTTCAGTAGCATTTTAATGAGCTCTCAGACCTGCAAGACAAAAGGTATATTTTAGGGGCCGACTCCTAATTAGAAGAATAACTTTACATATAGGCTGCGTTAAAACATCATACCTGTGCCCACTCACTGTCATGATCTCCCTAGCTTCAAGACCCGCATCTGACCGCTTCTGTATGACAGTCGCCCTGAAACTGTGATTGGTGTAGATAGCTGTTGTTCCCGCCTCTTTACACATCTTCGGCAGCATCTGTGCGAGTGAGTTTATTCCCAGCGGAGCTTTAGTGTACCAGATATTGTCTGTGTGAGCTGCTGTCATCCTGGGCTTCAGATAAAGGGCATTTGCATCTGGCGGAAGTTTGTTTAAATACTTTTCCAGGGATGCAACGCAACTGCTGACCTAACTGACACTAACCGTCAGTTTTGATTTGATTGTTGATTGCAATCAGCTGTGAGGCGGAGTGATACATACACAGTGAAATAACCGTGATGCTGTACTCCAATATCGTCACGGTTTTACTGTCTCTCGACCAATCAGATTGCAGGCCCGGAACTAACTGTTGTATAATTAAGATACATACTACAAAAGCATTTCATGCTTGGGCTCTGCCAGCCTAAAAGAAGTTGTGTAGGTTTTTGTACAGCTGCTCAACCAACTCCAGTCACTGTGGCTGTCGAGCACAATAATAAACAGCAGAATCTTCAGTCTTCAGACTGTTCATCTGCAGATACACTTGATCGACGTTGTTGTTTCTGGAGATGGTGAACCGACCTTTAACTGACTGAGAGTAGTATTTTCTCTTACTGTCATGAGTGACAGTAGCAACCCACTCCAGTCCTTTTCCAGGAGCCTGTCTGATCCAGGCCATCCAGTAGTTATCAAAGTGCAATCCAGAGGCTGTACAGGTCAGTCTGTGAGATTCTCCAGGCCTTTTAATCACTGGTTCAGATTCTGTCAGAGCCTGACCATCAACACCTGTCAAGACAGCATGACATGAAATAAATTTACAACCACTAATCAACAAAAATCTTTACCTGCCCAGCAGATAGTTAAAAGCAGCAGTCCTGTCCTATAGTCCATCATGTTAAACTGTGTGTCCACTGTCCTCTGTCCTCCTCTCTGCAGTCAGATAAGTAGAGGTGGAAGATATTTGAGTTTTGCATTGACTCCTCCTCACAGGGAGGAAACAACTGATTGATCTTTTTCTTTGGTGAAACTGGACAGAATGTTTAGTGACCAAGAAATGTTCGCATAAGTTTGTACATTAAAATTGTTTTTTGTGTTTGAAATGGAGTAACTTGATCATCAACATTACCACAACAATAATGTAAAAGCAACCATTATTGAAGCAGTGATGCACAGCACACCTGGATCTGGCATTGTGACAGATTTATGGTTATTTCATGGCAGAAAGGTTGGTAACAGGTGATCATTAGGAGGAGGACATTAATATCTGGCACATTAAGAGCTGAAAACAATTAAGTAAAAACAATCACTTCTTTCCTTCTCTGTCATTTCTTCCTCTTTATAGATGTCACTAGGATAAGTGTTAAAGCCAGATCTTGTCTGCACTCTAGAGTTTTAAAACAGGGATGGTAGATACTTTTAACATTCAAGAAAGATTACACACTTGTGACACCCAAAAATATAGAGATTTGTTTAAAGTCAGAGAGGACTAACATTTGAATTATTCTTCATCATTACAGCTCTGAACTTCTTTTATTAGCTTTGGATATTTGAAAATAAAAAACATCAAGCATTTTATTCTTGTTTATTTACACCTCTTTTTATGTGAGGTAGTTGTTGTCTATCAGCAGCAGACAAACAGAAGCTGCCTGAAGTCAACAGAATAACATGAGCCAGCCTACCTCGACAAAGAGCAAAGCCACACCAGGCAAAGGCTACAAATAATAAACTCCAGGCAAATATAGTGAGGCAAATAGGTGCGTAAAACTATATCAGTTGTTCACTTACAAATAAGGAGAGTTGCTGATGGTGTCATTGAACTGAGGGAAGAAGAGTTCCTATAGGTTTAACCCTATGGACCCGAAGAACGCATAGTGCGTCCAAATTCACACCTGTTCTTCTCTATTGATTTTCTCCATGGCCGTGCATCATAGTGAGAAGCCACGCATATCACGTGAAACAGCGGAACTGTAGCTTTCCGACAAGACCAAGCACTTGTCGGGAGTCCAATGTTTTCACAGCGAAAAAGAAAATGATAAAGTTACACTAAAATTATGTATAACAGAGCTTTCATACAGCTTTGCACTCGCGAATGCAGGCTCGCACAGAAATGCCACGCATATCACATGAAAGCGTAGGGCAGAGCTTTCCAGTGATGCCACACACATCATTGTGCTGTCATCCCATCACGCTATAAATACAGATCAACTGTCTACAAAATAAAAACCTGGCGAATTTCTTTACAGTCCATTATACAGATGTTGTTATCAGTCACTTCATATAGTGAGGAATATCGTATCTTACCACGTCTTAGGCTTGCATGTGTTTCTCCCTGTCTATCCACATTTGTAGTCCAGCTTTCAAGACGCAAATATTTCCATATTGTCCAGTTGACACTCCATCAAACTTTGTATGACAAGACCAGCCACTTCACCTTTGCGCACCCAGACAACTGCAGCCTAATTATACATGCTGACAGGGCCGTAGTCACCATATACATTCCAGCATCATGGTTCTTATATTGCCAGATTCCGGAGAGTCTCCCCTCTTCAGATATGGCAGAATATGTCATTTTCCAACTTGCTATGGTGAGATACATGTAAAAATGTAAGAATTTAGTAACACAGATTTGTTTTTTTCATTGATATAAAAATTAATATAAAATACAGGCACACAGGAGGACATGAAATGATGGCAAATCTGGATAACCCAGATTGTCCCGAAAAAAAAAACAAGATATAGCATGTGTATGTAGCCTTTATAATGACTGTGATATGAGCTTAAAAGTAAAGGCAGGGAAATTACCCCTAAAAAGGCCTAGGGCCCATAAAAGAACATGGAACACTGATGTGTTTTAAAATAGAATATCTTTTCTACCAGAGCTGGCAAAATCTGAAACACTAAGCTACTGAAAACTTTCCTAACACAGTCATGATTAGTTTTTTAGAGGGAACCTTTTTTTAAACTTACTTTATTTACTGTACTTTTGTTTATTAAAATACTACTTCTACTTATCATTATTATAAGTTGTTGTTTTTGTATGTATCACTTTACACCAATAAAAGAAGAGCATGTATACACATTTTAAAGTAAATTATTTCAGGGAAAAACTGACAGTAATGGCCTTTATTTATATCTCTCATTATCAGCATTGTGTGTGCTTGAGTCACATGGTTGCTGGGTATTTGTACAGGTCTGTTGGTGGTTTGTATCACTGTGTAGCTCACACGCACACAGTAATACACAGCTGTGTCCTCAGGCTGCAGATTCTGTCCTGTTAATGTCACTGAGCTTGTTGAAGTGCGTGTGTGGTAAAGGAACTTGTTTTTCAGAGCATTATTTTGGTAAACGCTTCCTCCACCCCACCGATGTATAATCCAGTCCATTGGTTTTCCTTCACGCTGTCTGATCCAACCTGTTGCATAGCTGTTATCAGTCAAAGAATAACCAGAGACCTGACAGGTGATGGTCAAAGACTGTCCAGGCTGCACAACCATTGAGTCTGGCTGGATGAGATCAATACTGTTCACACCTGTGGAAACACAAATCAACATTATCTCCATCATTCATCTGACTATTCAGTGTTTCTAATGTGTTTATTAGTGTGAATCCACTGAAAGCTCCTCACAGGATCCAGCTGCCAGCAGCAGTATCAGAGCTACAGAGAACATGGTTGATGTTGAAGCTGAACTGATGTGAGCTCTTCTGTCCTCTCACTGACACACACACACTTCACTTCTTTATGAGGCAACACACAAGGAGGCTGATTTACATACAGTAGTGATGATAGTAAATCAGCTGACTGGAGGTGTTCTTCATCTCTAAGGCCATGTGATTCTTGTGATTCAGAAAACATGGATGGAATAATTTGATAATCAAAATGGAATCCACTGTAAAACGCAGCATGTCGTGGAGTTTTTTCAAAATGTGAATGCAGTTTCTAAAAGTCACTGGTTTCCCCACCATTATAAGCATTTTCCCAACATTGTGTAGCTGAAAAAACAGTTTATAGAGATACATATACAGTCAATGGTTTTGTCATCACATCACTGTGAGTTATATCATTCTTTTACATCATGATCATATATATTTTTAATAATGCAGATTCTTTTCAAGTTCTTCAACTGTAACTTTTATTTATATTCAGATTAGAGGTATTTATCATTCTCTTTGGCAGCATTTGTTTAACCATCCATATCCTGGATATATTGTCCAAATATCTTCTCAACACTGTTAAAAATCAATAATGGGAACATTATTAACAATTACATTGAAAAACAGGATGTAACAAACCACAACATCTGCTGTGTCTTTCATAGTGTCTTAGTTTGTGTTGTACCAAGTCTTATCTTCGACTGCCACCTGTAGGTCTTTGTGAAAAAAATGTCTGTGGAGTTTTTGTACAGCTGACAGGGCCGTAGTCACCATATACATTCCAGCATCATGGTTCTTATATTGCCAGATTCCGGAGAGTCTCCCCTCTTCAGATATGGCAGAATATGTCATTTTCCAACTTGCTATGGTGAGATACATGTAAAAATGTAAGAATTTAGTAACACAGATTTGTTTTTTTCATTGATATAAAAATTAATATAAAATACAGGCACATAGGAGGACATGAAATGATGGCAAATCTGGATAACCCAGATTGTCCCGAAAAAAAAAAACAAGATATAGCATGTGTATGTAGCCTTTATAATGACTGTGATATGAGCTTAAAAGTAAAGGCAGGGAAATTACCCCTGAAAAGGCCCAGGGCCCATAAAGGAACATGGAACACTGATGTGTTTTAAAATAGAATATCTTTTCTACCAGAGCTGGCAAAATCTGAAACACTAAGCTACTGAAAACTTTCCTAACACAGTCATGATTAGTTTTTTAGAGGGAACCTTTTTTTAAACTTACTTTATTTACTGTACTTTTGTTTATTAAAATACTACTTCTACTTATCATTATTATAAGTTGTTGTTTTTGTATGTATCACTTTACACCAATAAAAGAAGAGCATGTATACACATTTTAAAGTAAATTATTTCAGGGAAAAACTGACAGTAATGGCCTTTATTTATATCTCTCATTATCAGCATTGTGTGTGCTTGAGTCACATGGTTGCTGGGTATTTGTACAGGTCTGTTGGTGGTTTGTATCACTGTGTAGCTCACACGCACACAGTAATACACAGCTGTGTCCTCAGGCTGCAGATTCTGTCCTGTTAATGTCACTGAGCTTGTTGAAGTGCGTGTGTGGTAAAGGAACTTGTTTTTCAGAGCATTATTTTGGTAAACGCTTCCTCCACCCCACCGATGTATAATCCAGTCCATTGGTTTTCCTTCACGCTGTCTGATCCAACCTGTTGCATAGCTGTTATCAGTCAAAGAATAACCAGAGACCTGACAGGTGATGGTCAAAGACTGTCCAGGCTGCACAACCATTGAGTCTGGCTGGATGAGATCAATACTGTTCACACCTGTGGAAACACAAATCAACATTATCTCCATCATTCATCTGACTATTCAGTGTTTCTAATGTGTTTATTAGTGTGAATCCACTGAAAGCTCCTCACAGGATCCAGCTGCCAGCAGCAGTATCAGAGCTACAGAGAACATGGTTGATGTTGAAGCTGAACTGATGTGAGCTCTTCTGTCCTCTCACTGACACACACACACTTCACTTCTTTATGAGGCAACACACAAGGAGGCTGATTTACATACAGTAGTGATGATAGTAAATCAGCTGACTGGAGGTGTTCTTCATCTCTAAGGCCATGTGATTCTTGTGATTCAGAAAACATGGATGGAATAATTTGATAATCAAAATGGAATCCACTGTAAAACGCAGCATGTCGTGGAGTTTTTTCAAAATGTGAATGCAGTTTCTAAAAGTCACTGGTTTCCCCACCATTATAAGCATTTTCCCAACATTGTGTAGCTGAAAAAACAGTTTATAGAGATACATATACAGTCAATGGTTTTGTCATCACATCACTGTGAGTTATATCATTCTTTTACATCATGATCATATATATTTTTAATAATGCAGATTCTTTTCAAGTTCTTCAACTGTAACTTTTATTTATATTCAGATTAGAGGTATTTATCATTCTCTTTGGCAGCATTTGTTTAACCATCCATATCCTGGATATATTGTCCAAATATCTTCTCAACACTGTTAAAAATCAATAATGGGAACATTATTAACAATTACATTGAAAAACAGGATGTAACAAACCACAACATCTGCTGTGTCTTTCATAGTGTCTTAGTTTGTGTTGTACCAAGTCTTATCTTCGACTGCCACCTGTAGGTCTTTGTGAAAAAAATGTCTGTGGAGTTTTTGTACAGCTGACAGGGCCGTAGTCACCATATACATTCCAGCATCATGGTTCTTATATTGCCAGATTCCGGAGAGTCTCCCCTCTTCAGATATGGCAGAATATGTCATTTTCCAACTTGCTATGGTGAGATACATGTAAAAATGTAAGAATTTAGTAACACAGATTTGTTTTTTTCATTGATATAAAAATTAATATAAAATACAGGCACATAGGAGGACATGAAATGATGGCAAATCTGGATAACCCAGATTGTCCCGAAAAAAAAAAACAAGATATAGCATGTGTATGTAGCCTTTATAATGACTGTGATATGAGCTTAAAAGTAAAGGCAGGGAAATTACCCCTGAAAAGGCCCAGGGCCCATAAAGGAACATGGAACACTGATGTGTTTTAAAATAGAATATCTTTTCTACCAGAGCTGGCAAAATCTGAAACACTAAGCAACTGAAAACTTTCCTAACACAGTCATGATTAGTTTTTTAGAGGGAACCTTTTTTTAAACTTACTTTATTTACTGTACTTTTGTTTATTAAAATACTACTTCTACTTATCATTATTATAAGTTGTTGTTTTTGTATGTATCACTTTACACCAATAAAAGAAGAGCATGTATACACATTTTAAAGTAAATTATTTCAGGGAAAAACTGACAGTAATGGCCTTTATTTATATCTCTCATTATCAGCATTGTGTGTGCTTGAGTCACATGGTTGCTGGGTATTTGTACAGGTCTGTTGGTGGTTTGTATCACTGTGTAGCTCACACGCACACAGTAATACACAGCTGTGTCCTCAGGCTGCAGATTCTGTCCTGTTAATGTCACTGAGCTTGTTGAAGTGCGTGTGTGGTAAAGGAACTTGTTTTTCAGAGCATTATTTTGGTAAACGCTTCCTCCACCCCACCGATGTATAATCCAGTCCATTGGTTTTCCTTCACGCTGTCTGATCCAACCTGTTGCATAGCTGTTATCAGTCAAAGAATAACCAGAGACCTGACAGGTGATGGTCAAAGACTGTCCAGGCTGCACAACCATTGAGTCTGGCTGGATGAGATCAATACTGTTCACACCTGTGGAAACACAAATCAACATTATCTCCATCATTCATCTGACTATTCAGTGTTTCTAATGTGTTTATTAGTGTGAATCCACTGAAAGCTCCTCACAGGATCCAGCTGCCAGCAGCAGTATCAGAGCTACAGAGAACATGGTTGATGTTGAAGCTGAACTGATGTGAGCTCTTCTGTCCTCTCACTGACACACACACACTTCACTTCTTTATGAGGCAACACACAAGGAGGCTGATTTACATACAGTAGTGATGATAGTAAATCAGCTGACTGGAGGTGTTCTTCATCTCTAAGGCCATGTGATTCTTGTGATTCAGAAAACATGGATGGAATAATTTGATAATCAAAATGGAATCCACTGTAAAACGCAGCATGTCGTGGAGTTTTTTCAAAATGTGAATGCAGTTTCTAAAAGTCACTGGTTTCCCCACCATTATAAGCATTTTCCCAACATTGTGTAGCTGAAAAAACAGTTTATAGAGATACATATACAGTCAATGGTTTTGTCATCACATCACTGTGAGTTATATCATTCTTTTACATCATGATCATATATATTTTTAATAATGCAGATTCTTTTCAAGTTCTTCAACTGTAACTTTTATTTATATTCAGATTAGAGGTATTTATCATTCTCTTTGGCAGCATTTGTTTAACCATCCATATCCTGGATATATTGTCCAAATATATTCTCAACACTGTTAAAAATCAATAATGGGAACATTATTAACAATTACATTGAAAAACAGGATGTAACAAACCACAACATCTGCTGTGTCTTTCATAGTGTCTTAGTTTGTGTTGTACCAAGTCTTATCTTCGACTGCCACCTGTAGGTCTTTGTGAAAAAAATGTCTGTGGAGTTTTTGTACAGCTGACAGGGCCGTAGTCACCATATACATTCCAGCATCATGGTTCTTATATTGCCAGATTCCGGAGAGTCTCCCCTCTTCAGATATGGCAGAATATGTCATTTTCCAACTTGCTATGGTGAGATACATGTAAAAATGTAAGAATTTAGTAACACAGATTTGTTTTTTTCATTGATATAAAAATTAATATAAAATACAGGCACATAGGAGGACATGAAATGATGGCAAATCTGGATAACCCAGATTGTCCCGAAAAAAAAAAACAAGATATAGCATGTGTATGTAGCCTTTATAATGACTGTGATATGAGCTTAAAAGTAAAGGCAGGGAAATTACCCCTAAAAAGGCCTAGGGCCCATAAAGGAACATGGAACACTGATGTGTTTTAAAATAGAATATCTTTTCTACCAGAGCTGGCAAAATCTGAAACACTAAGCTACTGAAAACTTTCCTAACACAGTCATGATTAGTTTTTTAGAGGGAACCTTTTTTTAAACTTACTTTATTTACTGTACTTTTGTTTATTAAAATACTACTTCTACTTATCATTATTATAAGTTGTTGTTTTTGTATGTATCACTTTACACCAATAAAAGAAGAGCATGTATACACATTTTAAAGTAAATTATTTCAGGGAAAAACTAACAGTAATGGCCTTTATTTATATCTCTCATTATCAGCATTGTGTGTGCTTGAGTCACATGGTTGCTGGGTATTTGTACAGGTCTGTTGGTGGTTTGTATCACTGTGTAGCTCACACGCACACAGTAATACACAGCTGTGTCCTCAGGCTGCAGATTCTGTCCTGTTAATGTCACTGAGCTTGTTGAAGTGCGTGTGTGGTAAAGGAACTTGTTTTTCAGAGCATTATTTTGGTAAACGCTTCCTCCACCCCACCGATGTATAATCCAGTCCATTGGTTTTCCTTCACGCTGTCTGATCCAACCTGTTGCATAGCTGTTATCAGTCAAAGAATAACCAGAGACCTGACAGGTGATGGTCAAAGACTGTCCAGGCTGCACAACCATTGAGTCTGGCTGGATGAGATCAATACTGTTCACACCTGTGGAAAGACAAATCAACATTATCTCCATCATTCATCTGACTATTCAGTGTTTCTAATGTGTTTATTAGTGTGAATCCACTGAAAGCTCCTCACAGGATCCAGCTGCCAGCAGCAGTATCAGAGCTACAGAGAACATGGTTGATGTTGAAGCTGAACTGATGTGAGCTCTTCTGTCCTCTCACTGACACACACACACTTCACTTCTTTATGAGGCAACACACAAGGAGGCTGATTTACATATAGCAGTGATGATAGTAAATCAGCTGACTGGAGGTGTTCTTCATCTCTAAGGCCATGTGATTCTTGTGATTCAGAAAACATGGACGGAATAATTTGATAATCAAAATGGAAACCACTGTAAAACGCAGCATGTCGTGGAGTTTTTTCAAAATGTGAATGCAGTTTCTAAAAGTCACTGGTTTCCCCACCATTATAAGCATTTTCCCAACATTGTGTAGCTGAAAAAACAGTTTATAGAGATACATATACAGTCAATGGTTTTGTCATCACATCACTGTGAGTTATATCATTCTTTTACATCATGATCATATATATTTTTAATAATGCAGATTCTTTTCAAGTTCTTCAACTGTAGCTTTTATTCATATTCAGATTAGAGGTATTTATCATTCTCTTTGGCAGCATTTGTTTAACCATCCATATCCTGGATATATTGTCCAAATATCTTCTCAACACTGTTAAAAATCAATAATGGGAACATTATTAACAATTACATTGAAAAACAGGATGTAACAAACCACAACATCTGCTGTGTCTTTCATAGTGTCTTAGTTTGTGTTGTACCAAGTCTTATCTTCGACTGCCACCTGTAGGTCTTTGTGAAAAAAATGTCTGTGGAGTTTTTGTACAGCTGACAGGGCCGTAGTCACCATATACATTCCAGCATCATGGTTCTTATATTGCCAGATTCCGGAGAGTCTCCCCTCTTCAGATATGGCAGAATATGTCATTTTCCAACTTGCTATGGTGAGATACATGTAAAAATGTAAGAATTTAGTAACACAGATTTGTTTTTTTCATTGATATAAAAATTAATATAAAATACAGGCACATAGGAGGACATGAAATGATGGCAAATCTGGATAACCCAGATTGTCCCGAAAAAAAAAAACAAGATATAGCATGTGTATGTAGCCTTTATAATGACTGTGATATGAGCTTAAAAGTAAAGGCAGGGAAATTACCCCTGAAAAGGCCCAGGGCCCATAAAGGAACATGGAACACTGATGTGTTTTAAAATAGAATATCTTTTCTACCAGAGCTGGCAAAATCTGAAACACTAAGCTACTGAAAACTTTCCTAACACAGTCATGATTAGTTTTTTAGAGGGAACCTTTTTTTAAACTTACTTTATTTACTGTACTTTTGTTTATTAAAATACTACTTCTACTTATCATTATTATAAGTTGTTGTTTTTGTATGTATCACTTTACACCAATAAAAGAAGAGCATGTATACACATTTTAAAGTAAATTATTTCAGGGAAAAACTGACAGTAATGGCCTTTATTTATATCTCTCATTATCAGCATTGTGTGTGCTTGAGTCACATGGTTGCTGGGTATTTGTACAGGTCTGTTGGTGGTTTGTATCACTGTGTAGCTCACACGCACACAGTAATACACAGCTGTGTCCTCAGGCTGCAGATTCTGTCCTGTTAATGTCACTGAGCTTGTTGAAGTGCGTGTGTGGTAAAGGAACTTGTTTTTCAGAGCATTATTTTGGTAAACGCTTCCTCCACCCCACCGATGTATAATCCAGTCCATTGGTTTTCCTTCACGCTGTCTGATCCAACCTGTTGCATAGCTGTTATCAGTCAAAGAATAACCAGAGACCTGACAGGTGATGGTCAAAGACTGTCCAGGCTGCACAACCATTGAGTCTGGCTGGATGAGATCAATACTGTTCACACCTGTGGAAACACAAATCAACATTATCTCCATCATTCATCTGACTATTCAGTGTTTCTAATGTGTTTATTAGTGTGAATCCACTGAAAGCTCCTCACAGGATCCAGCTGCCAGCAGCAGTATCAGAGCTACAGAGAACATGGTTGATGTTGAAGCTGAACTGATGTGAGCTCTTCTGTCCTCTCACTGACACACACACACTTCACTTCTTTATGAGGCAACACACAAGGAGGCTGATTTACATACAGTAGTGATGATAGTAAATCAGCTGACTGGAGGTGTTCTTCATCTCTAAGGCCATGTGATTCTTGTGATTCAGAAAACATGGATGGAATAATTTGATAATCAAAATGGAATCCACTGTAAAACGCAGCATGTCGTGGAGTTTTTTCAAAATGTGAATGCAGTTTCTAAAAGTCACTGGTTTCCCCACCATTATAAGCATTTTCCCAACATTGTGTAGCTGAAAAAACAGTTTATAGAGATACATATACAGTCAATGGTTTTGTCATCACATCACTGTGAGTTATATCATTCTTTTACATCATGATCATATATATTTTTAATAATGCAGATTCTTTTCAAGTTCTTCAACTGTAACTTTTATTTATATTCAGATTAGAGGTATTTATCATTCTCTTTGGCAGCATTTGTTTAACCATCCATATCCTGGATATATTGTCCAAATATCTTCTCAACACTGTTAAAAATCAATAATGGGAACATTATTAACAATTACATTGAAAAACAGGATGTAACAAACCACAACATCTGCTGTGTCTTTCATAGTGTCTTAGTTTGTGTTGTACCAAGTCTTATCTTCGACTGCCACCTGTAGGTCTTTGTGAAAAAAATGTCTGTGGAGTTTTTGTACAGCTGACAGGGCCGTAGTCACCATATACATTCCAGCATCATGGTTCTTATATTGCCAGATTCCGGAGAGTCTCCCCTCTTCAGATATGGCAGAATATGTCATTTTCCAACTTGCTATGGTGAGATACATGTAAAAATGTAAGAATTTAGTAACACAGATTTGTTTTTTTCATTGATATAAAAATTAATATAAAATACAGGCACATAGGAGGACATGAAATGATGGCAAATCTGGATAACCCAGATTGTCCCGAAAAAAAAAAACAAGATATAGCATGTGTATGTAGCCTTTATAATGACTGTGATATGAGCTTAAAAGTAAAGGCAGGGAAATTACCCCTGAAAAGGCCCAGGGCCCATAAAGGAACATGGAACACTGATGTGTTTTAAAATAGAATATCTTTTCTACCAGAGCTGGCAAAATCTGAAACACTAAGCAACTGAAAACTTTCCTAACACAGTCATGATTAGTTTTTTAGAGGGAACCTTTTTTTAAACTTACTTTATTTACTGTACTTTTGTTTATTAAAATACTACTTCTACTTATCATTATTATAAGTTGTTGTTTTTGTATGTATCACTTTACACCAATAAAAGAAGAGCATGTATACACATTTTAAAGTAAATTATTTCAGGGAAAAACTGACAGTAATGGCCTTTATTTATATCTCTCATTATCAGCATTGTGTGTGCTTGAGTCACATGGTTGCTGGGTATTTGTACAGGTCTGTTGGTGGTTTGTATCACTGTGTAGCTCACACGCACACAGTAATACACAGCTGTGTCCTCAGGCTGCAGATTCTGTCCTGTTAATGTCACTGAGCTTGTTGAAGTGCGTGTGTGGTAAAGGAACTTGTTTTTCAGAGCATTATTTTGGTAAACGCTTCCTCCACCCCACCGATGTATAATCCAGTCCATTGGTTTTCCTTCACGCTGTCTGATCCAACCTGTTGCATAGCTGTTATCAGTCAAAGAATAACCAGAGACCTGACAGGTGATGGTCAAAGACTGTCCAGGCTGCACAACCATTGAGTCTGGCTGGATGAGATCAATACTGTTCACACCTGTGGAAACACAAATCAACATTATCTCCATCATTCATCTGACTATTCAGTGTTTCTAATGTGTTTATTAGTGTGAATCCACTGAAAGCTCCTCACAGGATCCAGCTGCCAGCAGCAGTATCAGAGCTACAGAGAACATGGTTGATGTTGAAGCTGAACTGATGTGAGCTCTTCTGTCCTCTCACTGACACACACACACTTCACTTCTTTATGAGGCAACACACAAGGAGGCTGATTTACATACAGTAGTGATGATAGT
Organism: Epinephelus lanceolatus; assembly: GCF_041903045.1. Classification (NCBI taxonomy): domain Eukaryota; kingdom Metazoa; phylum Chordata; class Actinopteri; order Perciformes; family Serranidae; genus Epinephelus; species Epinephelus lanceolatus. The sequence goes on from NC_135751.1 coordinate 30,641,898, forward strand.
AAATCAGCTGACTGGAGGTGTTCTTCATCTCTAAGGCCATGTGATTCTTGTGATTCAGAAAACATGGATGGAATAATTTGATAATCAAAATGGAATCCACTGTAAAACGCAGCATGTCGTGGAGTTTTTTCAAAATGTGAATGCAGTTTCTAAAAGTCACTGGTTTCCCCACCATTATAAGCATTTTCCCAACATTGTGTAGCTGAAAAAACAGTTTATAGAGATACATATACAGTCAATGGTTTTGTCATCACATCACTGTGAGTTATATCATTCTTTTACATCATGATCATATATATTTTTAATAATGCAGATTCTTTTCAAGTTCTTCAACTGTAACTTTTATTTATATTCAGATTAGAGGTATTTATCATTCTCTTTGGCAGCATTTGTTTAACCATCCATATCCTGGATATATTGTCCAAATATATTCTCAACACTGTTAAAAATCAATAATGGGAACATTATTAACAATTACATTGAAAAACAGGATGTAACAAACCACAACATCTGCTGTGTCTTTCATAGTGTCTTAGTTTGTGTTGTACCAAGTCTTATCTTCGACTGCCACCTGTAGGTCTTTGTGAAAAAAATGTCTGTGGAGTTTTTGTACAGCTGACAGGGCCGTAGTCACCATATACATTCCAGCATCATGGTTCTTATATTGCCAGATTCCGGAGAGTCTCCCCTCTTCAGATATGGCAGAATATGTCATTTTCCAACTTGCTATGGTGAGATACATGTAAAAATGTAAGAATTTAGTAACACAGATTTGTTTTTTTCATTGATATAAAAATTAATATAAAATACAGGCACATAGGAGGACATGAAATGATGGCAAATCTGGATAACCCAGATTGTCCCGAAAAAAAAAAACAAGATATAGCATGTGTATGTAGCCTTTATAATGACTGTGATATGAGCTTAAAAGTAAAGGCAGGGAAATTACCCCTAAAAAGGCCTAGGGCCCATAAAGGAACATGGAACACTGATGTGTTTTAAAATAGAATATCTTTTCTACCAGAGCTGGCAAAATCTGAAACACTAAGCTACTGAAAACTTTCCTAACACAGTCATGATTAGTTTTTTAGAGGGAACCTTTTTTTAAACTTACTTTATTTACTGTACTTTTGTTTATTAAAATACTACTTCTACTTATCATTATTATAAGTTGTTGTTTTTGTATGTATCACTTTACACCAATAAAAGAAGAGCATGTATACACATTTTAAAGTAAATTATTTCAGGGAAAAACTAACAGTAATGGCCTTTATTTATATCTCTCATTATCAGCATTGTGTGTGCTTGAGTCACATGGTTGCTGGGTATTTGTACAGGTCTGTTGGTGGTTTGTATCACTGTGTAGCTCACACGCACACAGTAATACACAGCTGTGTCCTCAGGCTGCAGATTCTGTCCTGTTAATGTCACTGAGCTTGTTGAAGTGCGTGTGTGGTAAAGGAACTTGTTTTTCAGAGCATTATTTTGGTAAACGCTTCCTCCACCCCACCGATGTATAATCCAGTCCATTGGTTTTCCTTCACGCTGTCTGATCCAACCTGTTGCATAGCTGTTATCAGTCAAAGAATAACCAGAGACCTGACAGGTGATGGTCAAAGACTGTCCAGGCTGCACAACCATTGAGTCTGGCTGGATGAGATCAATACTGTTCACACCTGTGGAAAGACAAATCAACATTATCTCCATCATTCATCTGACTATTCAGTGTTTCTAATGTGTTTATTAGTGTGAATCCACTGAAAGCTCCTCACAGGATCCAGCTGCCAGCAGCAGTATCAGAGCTACAGAGAACATGGTTGATGTTGAAGCTGAACTGATGTGAGCTCTTCTGTCCTCTCACTGACACACACACACTTCACTTCTTTATGAGGCAACACACAAGGAGGCTGATTTACATATAGCAGTGATGATAGTAAATCAGCTGACTGGAGGTGTTCTTCATCTCTAAGGCCATGTGATTCTTGTGATTCAGAAAACATGGACGGAATAATTTGATAATCAAAATGGAAACCACTGTAAAACGCAGCATGTCGTGGAGTTTTTTCAAAATGTGAATGCAGTTTCTAAAAGTCACTGGTTTCCCCACCATTATAAGCATTTTCCCAACATTGTGTAGCTGAAAAAACAGTTTATAGAGATACATATACAGTCAATGGTTTTGTCATCACATCACTGTGAGTTATATCATTCTTTTACATCATGATCATATATATTTTTAATAATGCAGATTCTTTTCAAGTTCTTCAACTGTAGCTTTTATTCATATTCAGATTAGAGGTATTTATCATTCTCTTTGGCAGCATTTGTTTAACCATCCATATCCTGGATATATTGTCCAAATATCTTCTCAACACTGTTAAAAATCAATAATGGGAACATTATTAACAATTACATTGAAAAACAGGATGTAACAAACCACACCATCTGCTGTGTCTTTCATAGTGTCTTAGTTTGTGTTGTACCAAGTCTTATCTTCGACTGCCACCTGTAGGTCTTTGTGAAAAAAATGTCTGTGGAGTTTTTGTACAGCCTCTCTGCTTCTTTGAACCACTGCGTGTGTTTGGCACAGTAATACACAGCAGAGTCCTCTGGCTTTAAGTTGGACAGTCTCAGATACACCATGCTGTTGCTATCATCTCTACTGACTTCTGCACGGCCTCTTACACTGCTGGCATAAGTGTTTTTGCTGGCATCAGACCAGCTAACCCCGATCCATTCCAGTCCTTTCCCTGCAGGTTGTCTCATCCAGTGCATAGTACAGCAGGTAAATGTGAAGCCAGATCCCCTGCAGGAGAGACTGAGAGTCTCACCAGGCTTTTTCACTACTGAACTGGAAGGAATGGACTCCATACTCTGACCTGTACAACCTGAGGAGATGAAAGGAGAGAGGAACCACAGAAGAAAGTGAGACAGTCACCTGGGAAGTTTTCTGCTATCACTGACTGACCATCAGTCCATGTTGTCTGATAAAAGATGAAGCAGCAAGAAGCAGGAGAACTCACAGGGCAGAGAGAGAGCAACCAGCAGAAGAGTGAGTGTGTTCATCATCCTGAGGCTGGAGATGTGACCTCTGATGCTCCACACAAAGTACAAGAGCAGTCAGCAGGACAGAAGTACACTGCACACACTGAAGATTTGCATCAGGATATCATGGAGAGGGAGTGGCTCCTCGACTGGCACTCTGTTATAGTTACACTCAGTTGCATCATTCATCATTTTGTTTTTCTGTGTTTATATTAAAGTGTCTTGTGGAATACAACATTACACCCAGAGACAGGAGCAGTATTTTGTAGTGTTGTTTCATAAATAGAAAGAAAGATTGTCTGAATGGCACATGTGAAGTTGCAGAAAAGAAATAATGATATCATGGAAAATGTGTGGTGTGGGGAGATGAAGAACGAGCTGATCCTTGTAGTTTGATGGTAGTGCTGTCTGTGTTTGAAACATGCAGGGTCATTCCCCTTCAGTTTTCAGTGCCCGATGAAAATTTTTGTGCTTTTATGAAAAGATGTAGCTTCTGTTTAAGTTAACAGTAACACAAAGTTGCTAAGAAATTATGTAAGTACAGTGCATTTTTATCAATACAGTCACAGTCTTTATGAATGTTAACATATAGAACATGTGTGGCTGAATCACATGGTTGCTGGGTATTTGTGCAGATCTGTTGGTGGTTTGTATCACTGTGGGGTAACGCACACAGTAATACACAGCTGTGTCCATTGCAGAGTGATGTCACGTCTGCTCTACTTGCTGAGACATCACTCTGCTTTGTCTGTGTCTGTCTCTAACTGAAGTGGCGGCTGGTTTGATCATGGAGGAGTGAGTGACAGCTAACTTGACTCAGTCTTTTTCTCGGTCAGCCAAACTGTGTCAAATTCTGTTCTCTTGTGCTTCTTGGGTCGTCCACAGGCAGCGTCTGATGTTTCTGCATCAAGCTAGCTGTCACTGGCATCTCTGTGGACAAACCAGCTGCCTCTGTAACCTGACCTGTAAATGCATCAAAACAGCCCATGCAGCGTACACATATGACAAGGCCCACTTTTTTAAATAAGCTAACACAGTGTAAATACATTTATGGAAGTCAGATTAAAGGGATTGGACACTTTGCATTGTTGATGAAAACAAACTTTTTTGTAATTTGACTATTGAGTTGTCTAAAAACTATTGATGTAGTCACTGATGCAGTTATGATTCTAAAAATAACTGCATGTGTTATTTTTGTTTGTTTGTGTTATAAATAATGATGATGGGAAGTAGAAACTGTGTTTGAGGATTCATCTCTACAGTAGATAGATGACAAGCTTTTAAAAGTTATCAACTGAATTTATTCCATCACTGGTGATGTCAGAGTATTTAGATTAATTAAAACAGCTGCTGTTAGAGGTAATGAAGAATGATTTATAAAATCTTCAGTCTGTTTCTCTCTGTACTGTAACAGTGAGCTGGTGTTGAAATCATTAGTGGTCTGAGGGCTCCTCCTCTGGTGGCTTCATGTTACAAGTGTTCAGGCACTGAGGGGTTTTTGTTCAGGTCTACTGATGCTTTGTGTCACTGTGACTGTCCGGCACAGTAATACACAGCAGTGTCTTCAGGCTGCACATTCTGTCCGTTTAGAGTCACTGTGTTGCTGGAAGAGTCTAAGCTGATACTGAACTTGTTCTTCAGTGAATCTTTGGATTCTGTGCTGTATCCACCACCTCTTCTTCCATTCCACTCCAGTCCTTTCCCTGCAGGCTGTCTGATCCAATGTGTTCGATAGCTGTTCACAGAATAAGAGACCTGACAGGTGATGGTCAGACGTTGACCTGGCTGCACAGTCACAGAGGCTGGCTGTGTCAACTGTTCACACTTCACACCTGTTAAAAACAAAAGTTGTCATGAATTAAGAAGTTATAGAGCAAAAGAAGAACTGCTGACTTTGACAAATCCAGAGAGACTCACATCCAGCTGCCAGCAGCAGCAGCAGCAGAGCTACAGAGAACATGGTTTATGTTGAAACTGACGTGCTGTGAACTCCACTGACAGCCTGATGTGATGTTTTTATAGCTGAGTAACAAGGAAGCTCACTGAGTTTGCATAGAATCAAACATATGAAGCATCAATGTTGGTCTAACTGGAGCCAGTAGAAGAGTCTGTTCAGTGTTATTATATCTGCAGAGTGACAACAAATCACCTCTGCTTTACATTTGATCCATTTTCCAGCATTTGCATGCAACCATTGCTAACTTTGTTTTACTGTCAATATTTTGTATCATCTACTTACTGCATTTATTAATTCATTTACTGCTTCACTTACTGTACTGACATGATTACTGTATTTGCTGTACACACACATAAAGTGACAGCAGCCAGAATCATGTCAATTAAATAGTATAAAAACTTCAGTCTGATGCGGCTGGTTTGAATAAATTCTTTTTAACAGTTTCAGTGTTGGTAGTTGTTGGAAAACAGCTGCTCAGGAACTGAAATGTTTCACAAACTGCAGTAAAATAAATATTTCAATGGCGGTGAAAACTTTGGTAGTTTTTACATTTCTGAGTTACTTTTTGTGTTAATCAACACTGATTACCTTCATCTGTGTGGTTGTGTCACATATATATGCACATTCCTTTATTGCAACAAACTGTCAGTATTGTCTCACATCTTTTCTGGATATTTCTCTGCAGACACAATAATAATTCTCTGATTATCATATTAATACAATTTGAATATGAAAACCTCTCTATACAAAGTATTAAGCTTTAGTTCATGAGCTAGTGTTCTGTGCTAGTGTTCTGTGGTGTCTTTTAGGTTTAGGAATAATATTAATCAGTTTTCAGGTCTTTATAATGCAGGGACAAAAATTATGAGATGTTAAAAGACATACTTTAAACAATATGAAATACTGAAACATGATGTATATTTAATGTTAATAATATAGTATGAACAAATAGCCTACATTACAAATTCTCAATGCTTGTGCAGCCTGGAAGATACTCTAGGTTTTTGTACAGCTGTTCAACCAACTCCAGTCACTGTGGCTGTCGAGCACAATAATAAACAGCAGAATCTTCAGTCTTCAGACTGTTCATCTGCAGATACACCTGCTGTCTGCTGTTGTCTCTGGAGATGGTGAACCGGCCTTTGACTGACTGAGAGTAGTATTTGCTGCCACCAGTATTGCTGATATGAGCAATCCACTCCAGTCCTTTTCCAGGAGCCTGTCTGACCCAGGCCATGTAGTAGTCACCTAAGTTAAATCCAGAGGCTGTACAGGTCAGTCTGTGAGATTCTCCAGGCCTTTTAGTCACTGGTTCAGATTCTGTCAGAGTCTGACCATCAACACCTGTCAAGATATAAAAACAATTCACATGAATTTAGTTGTAACACAATTAAGAACTGTGTCAAGTCAAGATCAGGTAAAATCTTCACCTGCCCAGCAGATAGTTAAAAGCAGCAGTCCTGTCCTATAGTCCATCATGTTAAACTGTGTGTCCACTGTTCTCTGTCCTCCTCTCTGCAGTCAGATAAGTAGAGGTGGAAGATATCTGAGTTTTGCATTGACTCCTCCTTTTCAAAGAACAACATCCTCAATCTCTCCTCAAAACTTATTTTCATTTTAAGGCTTTCTTCTCACCAAAAATATGTTGTATTGGTCTTTTTCTTAAGATTAATTTCACAACTATGTTAAAGTTTTGATTTGGTGTATATTTCTTACCTGATGTCATTATTATCCTTGTTCAACTGTAAGTGACTTTCTAATATTTAAACATGCCTATTTAACATGGCAGGCGGTTTTGTTCACTGCAACTTACTAATAATGGAATATTGCTACTGGTGATAAAATAAATAAAATTAAATAAAAAGTTATTTTCAAATTTCAGTTTCTGGTCATGTAGTATGAAAATCACCATGTAGGCTTCATTTGAGATGAGCAAACAATATCTCATGTCTCTTTACCTTTTTTAAGTTAAGATTTTGTATTGTGAAAACAATTGTTGTGTTTTGGCCTGCAGCTTGGTTGGATTTTTCTTGTGAATGAATATTATGCACAATTTTATTAGACCAAAAAGAATCACTTCTACCTCTGACCATTTTTCAGTTGCATTTTTTATTACTTAAAAAGTTTATTGCTTGACAGCTTTAAAAAGTGTAGATCAGCTTTTGTCATGGGAACACATACACTGATGTATCAATGATTATGAATACACATTTTTAAACTGATGAATGTGGTTAGCAGAAGTGAACAAATAAACAGTGAAACAATCAAGCTGTCTTTTGTGTTATTTTATAAAGTGATAGAACAGAATAATAAGAGTTATAACAGAGTCAATCTATTTCAGCTGCGAGGGCAGAGCTCTGACACCTGGAGTGTCCTCCATAGGTCTGACAGAGAATCACAGATTCAGTCACATTATATAATTAACACTCAGCTGTGCACAGCAAAAGGGAGGTTAAGGGAGGCCTTTGGTTAACTGATAACTGATATTAGAACAGTCACAAAGCAAGCTTCTTGTACACAAATGAAAACTCTCCAAGTATACAGTTTACCTCAGGTACAATGAAGCCTTATACACATGAGGAAGCAGAATACTACATGTGTATATATGGTGATGATTAAGTTTGGTCCTACAATAAACACAGTTTCTATTGAATCAAGTTAAGAAACGTTTTGTAAAATCTAAAGACTCTTCTTCTCTCTTTACTGTAACAGTGAGCTGGTAATGAAATCATTAGTGGTCTGAGGGCTCCTCCTCTGGTCTTTATTTTCTGATTGGCATCAGAACGTTTGTATTGTTCTTATTTACTCATGCTGCTGCTCTTTCTGCCTTTCGCTGAACAAAAAAGAAGGATGAACTGTCCTGTCACATGTAGTCAGAGCTTAGAATTGTGTTGTAAACATTTAGTTTGACACATTAAAGAAAACGTATTTTGTCTTAAAAACAATAACTTGAAGTTAAATGTCTTTTTCACAAAACTTATTTACATTCACTCAAACAGAATATTTAATGTTCCTGATCTCAACTACATATTGCAGAACATCAGAGCTGCAGCAAAACATGTCTGAATGAAGCAGTTTTATTTAGACTGTGTTTCTCTCAGTGTGTTGGTGATGTTGAACTGAGGCTTTGACTTGTTTTGACATGTTGAGTTTTTGTACAGCGTTGCTGCTTCCTGTGTCACTGTGGCTCTCAAGCATAATAAAAAACAGCAGAATCTTCAGTCTTCAGACTGTTCATCTGCAGATACACCTGCTGTCTGCTGTTGTCTCTGGAGATGGTGAACCGGCCTTTGACTGACTGAGAGTAGTAGATGCTGTCACTATCATGCTCAATAATAGCAATCCACTCCAGTCCTTTTCCAGGAGCCTGTCTGATCCAAGCAGTAGCATAATCACCACTGAACCCAGAATATGTGCAGGTCAGTGTGTGGGATTCTCCAGGCCTTTTAATCGCTGGTTCAGACTCAGTCAGTGTTTGACCCTCAGTACCTACAGACATTTAAACAGCTCATCAGTTACTGTAATGCAGCCATATTGTATTTGTACCAGGAGGTTTGTCAGAAAAACAATAACAGTTCTTACCTGCCCAGTTAATTGACAGGATGAGAAAAACAACCCAGTAATCAGGTGTGATCATTGTAAAAGCCAGGTGTCTCTGTCCAGTCTACAGTGTGTATGTCAGTGATTTAGTGTCTGTCCTTCACTCTGCAACACATATGTAGAGATGGAAGAGGTCAGAGTTTTGCATTGACTCCTCCTCAAAGACAAACACATCACATCTCTGGATAAGATATGATTTAGATCATTCTTTCATATTAAGATTTTAATGATGAAGATTCTTTTCAATTAATTCAATGGAAATGTTTCAACTCAAAACAGATGTATTTATTTATTCTCCTCAGCAGCTTTTGTTGGACCATTTAAGTATTGGAAAAATGATGCACAGACATGACCACATATATTTTTAACACCTGATTTAAAACAATCAGTCATGGAAACATTATGAACCATAACTGCTGTAGAAAATACTATGTTAAATATCACACTAAGAAACAGAAGTAACAAAGCACAACATCAGCTGTTGTTTTCATAGTGTGAATCTACTGTATGTGTGTGTGTGGAGCATAAACTCTCTGAATAAAGTGTGGAGACACTGTCATACGCTCCTTAGTGTCATTTGACTTCTTATCTTCTACTGCCACCTGTTGGTGTTTGTAAAAATGTCTGTGGAGGATTTTTAACTCTCTGCTTCCTTTGACGAGCGTGAGTCTCTGGCACAGTAACACACAGCAGAGTCCTCTGGCTTTAAGTTGGACAGTCTCACATACACCATGCTGTTGCTATCATCTCTACTGATTTCTACACAGCCTCTTACACTTCTGGCAGAAGTGTTTCTTGTGGCAGCAGAGAGGCCTCTCCTCGTCCATTCCACAGCTTTTCCCGCAGGTTGTCTGATCCAGCTCACAGCATGCAGCTAAATGTGTGGAGAAGTAAAAAAAAATACATCTGATTATAATTTCAAGATTAATTAATCAGTTGTTTGTTTATATATTTATTTAATAATGCAGCAGACACAAATGAAGTGGAAGCAAGATCATCCAAATAAATATTTTAGTTTGCTGCAGCTGGTTGAAGGCTGTATTATTTTGAACTTTTAAAGGTTTCAGTATTCAGGTTGTGGCAATTTAAAGCCACAGACATACAGAGAAACTTGGAGCCTCCAGAGGATTTTAGCTACATGGGAACTGAAACCTGTGTGACGATATGCAATCACAAAAATAGCTGTATTGCACAGGAAGATGTCTGCTGGATTATCTGTTAAAAATGTATCTATCAAAGTGCTCTTTTATATCATGAAGAAGAGTAAAATAAACAGTAGACAATAAGGACAGTTAACAAGTGTACAGCTGAATTATAGTTCAAACATCCATTTATTCTCTCACTCCATAGTCATTGGACATTGTTGTTTTGACCCCACTCCAAACTCCTGCAAACTATAACAAGTAAAAAGACTTGTAAATCTCAGGTTAGACAATTAGCAAAACCATTAAACTGCACAAATGCTGTTTATGGTTCATTTGTTCAGCTGCTGTCTTCTCTGAGGAGCTGTTTTAATGATGTTCTGTTGTAGAATAAGCAAGATATGATGATTTAGTAATATAATTTCCACAGTCAGATCTGTGTTAAGAGATATATTTCTTCAAAAAAATTAGTGGCTCTCTTAAAGTGTTGATTGTAATCTGCAGGTTACTTTAAGAACTTTGAATCTGGACATAATTTTGGTAAGAATGAGCACTGCAGGTTTTTGTACAGCTGTTCAACCAACTCCAGTCACTGTGGCTCTTGAGCACAATAATAAACAGCAGAATCTTCAGTCTTCAGACTGTTCATCTGCAGATACAGCTGCTGTCTGCTGTTGTCTCTGGAGATGGTGAACCGGCCTTGAACTGACTGAGAGTAGTATTTGCTGCCACTATTGGGTTCAGCAGCAATCCACTCCAGTCCTTTTCCAGGAGCCTGTCTGATCTAGGCCATATAGGAGCCATCAAAGTCAAATCCAGAGGCTGTACAGGTCAGTCTGTGAGATTCTCCAGGCCTTTTAATCACTGGTTCAGACTGAGTCAGACTCTGACCATCAACACCTGTCAAGATATAAGAGAACATAACATGAATTTAGTTGTTACACAAATGAGAACTGTATCAAGTCAAGATGAGGTAAAACCTTCACCTGCCCAGCAGATAGTTAAAAGCAGCAGTCCTGTCCTATAGTCCATCATGTTAAACTGTGTGTCCACTGTTCTCTGTCCTCCTCTCTGCAGTCAGATAAGTAGAGGTGGAAGATATCTGAGTTTTGCATTGACTCCTCCTTTTTAATGAACAATATCCTCTATTCAATCTCTCCTCAAAACTTATTTTCATGCTGTGGCTTTCTCCTGCATGATAATATTTTGTCATATTATTTTACATAAAGAATCATCTCACTGTATCTCTTACAGTTTTGATTGTTTTCACATTATGATCCTGATGTTACTGTCGGGGTGTCACGGTGGTGTGGTGGTTAGCACTCTCGCCTCACAGCAAAAGGATTGCCGGTTCGATCCCGGGCGTGGGAGCCCTTCTGTGCGGAGTTTGCATGTTCTCCCCGTGTCAGCGTGGGTTCTCTCCGGGCACTCCAGCTTCCTCCCACAGTCCAAAGACATGCAGATTGGGGACTAGGTTAATTGATAACTCTAAATTGTCCGTAGGTGTGAATGTGAGCGTGAATGGTTGTCTGTCTCTGTGTGTCAGCCCTGCGATAGTCTGGCGACCTGTCCAGGGTGTACCCTGCCTCTCGCCCGATGTCAGCTGGGATAGGCTCCAGCCCCCCCGCGACCCTCAAGAGGATGAAGCGGTTAGAAGATGAATGAATGAATGTTACTGTCGTTCTTGATTTACTGTCACTTTGTAAGATCTGAACACATGTATTTATATGGCAGCTGGTTTTCTCCAATGAAATTTCAAATAATGTGACTATGGTTACTGTTTATAAATAAAAGTTATTAATATTATCAATTAAAATTGTTTTCGGTTCATGTAATATGAAAATAACATTGTATGCTGTCTCAGAAAGGCAAACAACATCTCATATCTCCTGATTTATTTTCATCAAATAAAGATTTTGTGTTCCATAATAAGAACAGAATTTCTGTGCATTTCTTTTGAATTAATCTGTTGATTTAAAACCAATTATTCTGATCTTTAAAAATACTGAACTAATAATCAGCTCTTAAACAACTAAATTTCAGAGCACAGAATCCAACATCTGAAGACTGTTCAAATTTAGTGGAATCAAATGAATTTAGCTTACGTCACATCTCTCACTGTACATTATAAATGTATAAATTCAACAAAGAAGTTCTTGAAAAGGTGATTTTGGAACAACTAGAAAGGCTCTGCCTGAAGATCTCAAGCAGTGATCAGGTTTGAATTTGGAATCAGCACATCACAGATAACAGCAGGATCCTGATCATGAAAGGCTTTAAAACAAACAGTAACATCTTTAAATCAGTTGTAGATACGATGAGTAACTATTGAAGGTGATAGTCTGATGACCTGTCCAGAGTGTACAGTACCCTGCCTCTTGCCCAATGCAAGTTGGAAAAGGCTCTAGCCCTCCGCTACCCTCCAGAGGATAAGCAATTAGGGAAATGGATGAATGAATGAATGCTTTGTATTAACTACTTTCGACATTTCTTAATTAATTTATTGGCTTACTTACTAAACTTACATAATTACTGTATTTGCTGTAAACATTCATACAGTGACAGCAGCTAGAATCAGGTATAAATTAATATAAAAGCTTCAGTCTGATGCGGCTGGTTTGACTACAAAACTTTTATGGTTTCAGTGTTTAGTTGTTGGAAAACAGCTGCTCAGGAACTGAAATGTTTCACAAACTGCAGTAAAATAAATATTTCAATGGCGGTGAAAACTTTGGTAGTTTTTACATTTCTGAGTTACTTTTTGTGTTAATCAACACTGATTACCTTCATCTGTGTGGTTGTGTCACATATATATGCACATTCCTTTATTGCAACATTATTGTGAGACAAACTGTCAGTATTGTCTCACATTTTTTCTGGATATTTTCTCTGACACAATAATAATTCTTTGATTATTATATTAACACAGTTTGAATATGAAAAACCTCTCTAGACAAAGTATTAAGCTTTAGTTCATGAGCTAGTGTTCTTTACTGTGGTTTCTTTTATGTTTAGAAATAATATTCCTCAGTTCTCAGGACTTGGTTGCTGGGTATTTGTGCAGGTCTGTTGGTGGTTTATATCACTGTGGAGCACGCACACAGTAATACACAGCTGTGTCCTCAGGCTGCAGATTCTGTCCTGTTAAAGTCACTGAACTTGTAGACGTGTGTGTGTGGTAAAGAAACTTGTTATTCAGAGGAGTGTTTCGGTAAAAGCTTCCTCCACCCCGCCGATGTATAATCCAGTCCATTGGTTTTCCTTCACGCTGTCTGATCCAACCTGTTGCATAGTCATCATCAGTCAAAGAATAACCAGAGACCTGACAGGTGATGGTCAAAGACTGTCCAGGCTGCACAACCATTGAGTCTGGCTGGATGAGATCAATACTGTTCACACCTGTGGAAACACAAATCAACATTATCTCCATCATTCATCTGACTATTCAGTGTTTCTAATGTGTTTATTAGTGTGAATCCACTGAAAGCTCCTCACAGGATCCAGCTGCCAGCAGCAGTATCAGAGCTACAGAGAACATGGTTGATGTTGAAGCTGAACTGATGTGAGCTCTTCTGTCCTCTCACTGACACACACACACTTCACTTCTTTATGAGGCAACACACAAGGAGGCTGATTTACATACTGATGACAGTAAAGGTTTATTTGAATGAATCACAATGAAGATGAAATGTTCAGGTGTTGTTCTTCATCTCACACAAAGAGAATACACCTTTTAGATTGTTGTTTAACTCATTAAAATCACCATGAAGTTGGCTCAAGACTATTAAATTATGATACAGGTAATAACTGCAGGTGTTTTAGATAAAGATGTCATGAACCCATTCTGTTTGTTGTTGGTTATTTCCTTAAAAGCTACGACTTTATTCTCATAATATTATGACTTTTTTTCTCATTAAATTATGACTTCTTTTCTCTAAATATTATGACTTTATTCTTGAAATCTCAGAATTTTTTTTTCCTTCAATGTGGCCCTAATACTCCGTCATATGAAAGAGACACTGATTTTTAGGATTTACTTTTATTGTCCTGTCACAAGCTATTTAAACCAAGTTGTCAGCTGAAGTTGTTTCATCACTTGACAGATTCATATACATATCATGATGTATCAGTGATGGTGATTCAAGAGAATTTAATATGATGAAAACAGTTGCTGTTAAATTAGATTAAGAATTGTTTTTAATAAAATGTAAAGTCTGTTTCTCTCTGTACTGTAACAGTGAGCTGGTGTTGAAATCATTAGTGGTCTGAGGGCTCCTCCTCTGGTGGCTTCATGTTACAAGTGTTCAGGCACTGAGGGGTTTTTGTTCAGGTCTACTGATGCTTTGTGTCACTGTGGCTCTCTGGCACAGTAATACACAGCAGTGTCTTCAGGCTGCACATTCTGTCTGTTTAGAGTCACTGTGTTGCTGGAAGAGTCTAAGCTGATACTGAACTTGTTCTTCAGTGAATCTTTGTAAACTGTGGTGTATCCAACACGTGCTGCTCCAATCCATTCCAGTCCTTTCCCTGCAGGCTGTCTGATCCAGTGTGTACGAGAGCTGCTGAGAGAATAAGAGACCTGACAGGTGATGGTCAGACATTGACCTGGCTGCACAGTCACAGAGGCTGGCTCTGTCAACTGTTCACACTTCACACCTGTGGAGGAAAACATGTTGAATATTGAATGAGTGTAATAAGAGTGAACAGTCAGTGTGCTGTGATCATACTGTCAGTGTCTCTGCCTCAGTGAGACTCACAGGATCCAGCAGCCAGCAGCAGCAGCAGAGCTACAGAGAACATGGTTGGTATTGAAGGTGATCTGATGGGAGCTTCTCTTCTTCTGCTGCAGCTGACAGCATGATATCAAGTCTTTATAGCAGACTGTGAGGAAGTTCACTTTGCATAGAGAAGGACACTGACAGGCTATAAAAGAAGGATGAACTCTGCTGTTTTCAGTAGTGAAAGCTGTGAGTTGTGAAAGCTGTGAGTTGTGAATCTTTATTTTGACATGTAAAGAAAAATGATCTATTAAATTAATAACTTAAAGCATAATGTTTTTATTCTTCTGAACAATTCACAATGACAGTTACACTTAGGTGAAAGGAATATTTAATGTTGCCAGTCTCAACTACATATTGGAGAACACCAGAGCTGCAATAAAAATTGTCTGAATGAGGAGGTTTTATTGAGACTGTGTTTCTCTGAGTGTGTTGAAGATGTTGAACTGAAGCTGATTCTGTGAAAGTGAAAAGCAGAACGCCTAGTATTGACTTAGTTTGACATGTTGAGTTTTTGTACAGCTCTGTGGCTTCCTGTGTCACTGTGGCTCTCGAGCACAATAATAAACAGCAGAATCTTCAGCCGTCAAGCTGTTCATCTGCAGATACACCTGGTCCACGTTGTTGTCTCTGGAAATGGTGAAGCGATTCTTGACTGACGAGGAATAATATTTATCCCTTCCACTCGGAGCAGAAATGTAGGCAACCCACTCCAGTCCTTTTCCTTCAGTTTGTCTGATCCAGGAGATATGAGCGTTATCATCTGATATTCCTGCATATGTACAGGTGAGTTTGTGGGATTCTCCAGGGCGCTTTACCACTGGTTCAGACTCAGTCAGAGTCTGACTGCAAACACCTGGAGAGAAAAGTAGTGTTATCATCACAGAGCTGAAATATGAACCTTTTCAAAGAACAGGAGGAGTGCAGAAGTATGTATTCACCAGAAATCCATGATAGCATCAGAAACATTATACATGTAGCTGAAGTCATGGTGGAAATGTGTTGTATGTCTGGTCAGTGGTTTGGTCTCTCTTCTTCAGTCTGCAGTGAGATAAATAAAGATGGAGGAGATGAAGATTTGCATGGACTCCTCCTCACAGTGCTTTTTTATTTTGACATCATTAGTGGTTCAACAAGACACAAAGACAGAGATCACGACAAGATTCAAAAGAAGTGCCTCAAAAGAAAATATCAAACTGTTCTATATTCTGATGTAAAAAGGAGCTCTGAAAAGACTCTATAATGGTGAGAGTTTTTAGCTCTTGTACTAAATATGTTACCAGTTCATGAATTACAGACAGGTGTCTTTGTTTTTTCTGTCAGGTTTAATGTATCTACCAGAAGCTGCTATAACATCATATGTCGTCTGGTGTCTGTAGGGATGAATGTATCCATGTAAAGGGATCACAGTGTTGCAAAGCTGCAGAAAAATAGTCATATAACTGTGGGAAATCATTGATATGTCTGGCAGTTGCATGTCATTGCCACTAGACTACACTAAACAATGGGACATTTTCCACCATCCATTTTCTAGTTGAAACTTGGCATGTTTCTGTGACATGCAGTTTAAATTTGCAGCAACATTACTGATGTGTGCTGACTGTACTCAAGTACAACCTGTAGGTCTGTTGTTCTTCTTGCCTTCTCAGAGAGAAGATGTGAATGTTTATTGTCAACCTTCACTGTGCCAGTGATTCATTACCAACAATAATCCAACAAACACTGGTGTAAGACAAAGAAGGAATATGATGAAAATGTGGTTAATGATGCACATCCATGAAAGAATGCTGCAGTATGTAACCTGACATACTGCAGTGCATTTCTTAATGCAGCA
This sequence comes from Epinephelus lanceolatus, assembly GCF_041903045.1. Lineage (NCBI taxonomy): Eukaryota > Metazoa > Chordata > Actinopteri > Perciformes > Serranidae > Epinephelus > Epinephelus lanceolatus. The sequence goes on from NC_135751.1 coordinate 30,658,254, forward strand.
TGTAAGTAATGGTAAGGGATATCTATTTATCTCTTAAATATGTGATGTATCAGTTATAGTAATGTTAGCGTATTTAAACTGAGGAAGATAACTGCTATTAGATTTATTTAAGAGACATTTATAAGCTAAAGCCTGCTTCCCTTTTCACTGTAACATGTGTTGAAATCATTAGTGGTCTGAGGGCTCCTCCTCTGGTGGCTTCATGTTACAAGTGTTCAGGCACTGAGGGATTTTTGTTCAGGTCTACTGATGCTTTGTGTCACTGTGGCTCTCTGGCACAGTAATACACAGCAGTGTCTTCAGGCTGCACATTCTGTCCGTTTAGAGTCACTGTTTTCCTGGAAGAGTCTAAGCTGATACTGAACTTGTTCTTCAGTGAATCTTTGTAAGTCGAGGTGGATCCAGCAGCTGCTCGTCCAATCCACTCCAGTCCTTTCCCTGCAGGCTGTCTGATCCAATGTGTCCAGTAGCCACTAACAGAATAAGAGACCTGACAGGTGATGGTCAGACGTTGACCTGTCTGCACAGTCACAGAGGCTGGCTGTGTCAACTGTTGACACTTCACACCTGTTAAAAAGAAAAAATATTTTGTAACAGATTAAGAAGTTATAGAGCAAAAGAAGAACTGTTGACTTTGACAAATCCATAGAGACTCACATCCAGCTGCCAACAGCAGCAGCAGAGCTACAGAGAACATGGTTTATGTTGAAACTGACGTGCTGTGAACTCCACTGACAGCCTGATGTGATGTTTTTATAGCTGAGTAACAAGGAAGCTCACTGAGTTTGCATAGAATCAAACATATGAAGCATCAATGTTGGTCTGACTGGAGCCAATAGAAGAGTCTGTTCAGTGTTATTGTATCTGCAGAGTGACAACAAATCACCTCTGATAATTTAATTCATTACACACTGTAAAATTTTGTCTTAGTGTTAATTTTGTTTTATGGTACAAAATGCATGCCTGAATATATAGTACTAATGCTTCTGGTTTGCAGGTTTAAACAGAAAAAACTTAAATGGTAAATGGCCACAAAACGGCTTTAGTGTTAACATGAAGTTAACATTAATCACTGTTTTCAACATGTTTTGGATTATGAACATTTCAGGTTTCTTTTTATCTTCAGATCCAGCCAATTCCTCCCTCTGCAGATGTGAAAAGACAACATGGAAAGCAGATGTACTTTCACATCAGTAGAGATTTCAACAAGAGCAGGGGGAAATGTCAAAACACAAAACACCTGGTAGCTATTTGTATTGTAAATTACAGTAGTTAGATGCTAAAGAGACAGACAAGATGCAATTTTCTAACAGTATATGCAATTGAGGAACATTTTTAATGTACGATTGTTTCAGTGGAAATCAGAATGTTTATTTTCTTGAATTGTCTTAAGTTTTTGGAGCAGATGACAGTTTTTATGCCCAAACTACCGATTTAATTAATATGATATACTATTTGCACCCAATTACTGCATACTTATGAATGGTGTTTATTTTGTTTTTTTGCAAATGTAATTGCCTCTCTCTTTTCATAGAACAGAAAAGTAACCTTTTAGAGGAAAGGTGAGGAGAGGAAACTTCCGGAGGAGCTTAGAGCGAGGAGACACAGGTGTAAAAATATACCAGTTGTTCAGTTACAAATTAGGAGAGTTGCTGATGGTGTCTTTGTACTGAAGGAAGAAGAGTTCCTATAGGTTCAAAAAGGGAACATGGAACACTGATATATTTTAAAATAGAATATCTTTTCTTCAAGAGCAGGCAAACTGTGAATTACTGAACAACTGAAAAATTTCCTAACACGGTCATGATTAGTTTATTAGAGGGAGCCTTTCTTAAATTTACTTAGTTACATTACTTTTATTTACTAAAATTATTTTCTTCTTCAACACAGAAACACATTTTAAAGTAAGCTATTTCAGTGACAAACTGCCCATGACTTTCCTTAGTTATATCTCCTATTATCACCATGTTGAGTCACATGGTTGCTGGGTATTTGTACAGGTCTGTTGGTGGTTTCTATCACTGTGTCGCTCACACGCACACAGTAATACACAGCTGTGTCCTCAGGCTGCAGATTCTGTCCTGTTAATGTCACTCTGCTGGCAGAAGTGTCTCTGCTGTAGCTGAACTTGTTCTTCAGAGCATCATTTTGATGAAGAGTACCTCCACCCCACTGATGAGAAATCCAGTCCATTGGTTTTCCTTCACGCTGTCTGATCCAACCTGTTGCATAGCTGTTATCAGTCAAAGAATAACCAGAGACCTGACAGGTGATGGTCAAAGACTGTCCAGGCTGCACAACCATTGAGTCTGGCTGGATGAGATCAATACTGTTCACACCTGTGGAAACACAAATCAACATTATCTCCATCATTCATCTGACTATTCAGTGTTTCTAATGTGTTTATTAGTGTGAATCCACTGAAAGCTCCTCACAGGATCCAGCTGCCAGCAGCAGTATCAGAGCTACAGAGAACATGGTTGATGTTGAAGCTGAACTGATGTGAGCTCTTCTGTCCTCTCACTGACACACACACACTTCGCTTCTTTATGAGGCAACACACAAGGAGGCTGATTTACATACTGATGACAGTAAAGGTTTATTTGAATGAATCTAAATGAAGATGAAATGTTCAGGTGTTGTTCTTCATCTCACACAAAGAGAATACACCTTTTAGATTGTTGAGTAAAATATCTTTTTCTAGAATTGAACTCATTAAAATCACCATGAAGTTGGCTCAAGACTAATTCAATTATGATACAGGTAATAACAGCAGGTGTTTTAGATAAAGATGTCATGAAAGAGACACTGATGTTTGAGGATTTACTTTTATTGTCCTGTCACAAGCTATTTAAACCAAGTTGTCAGCTGAAGTTGTTTCATCACTTGAAAGATTCATATACATATCATGATGTATCAGTGATGGTGATTCAAGAGAATTTAATATGATGAAAACAGTTGCTGTTAAATTAGATTAAGAATTGTTTTTTATAACATGTAAAGTCTGTTTCTCTCTGTACTGTAACAGTGAGCTGGTGTTGAAATCATTAGTGGTCTGAGGGCTCCTCCTCTGGTGGCTTCATGTTACAAGTGTTCATGCACTGAGGGGTTTTTGTTCAGGTCTACTGATGCTTTGTGTCACTGTGTCTCTCTGGCACAGTAATACACAGCAGTGTCTTCAGGCTGCACATTCTGTCCGTTTAGAGTCACTGTGTTGCTGGAAGAGTCTAAGCTGATACTGAACTTGTTCTTCAGTGAATCTTTGTAGTGAGTGCCTCCAGTATATTTCATTCCAATCCACTCCAGTCCTTTCCCTGCAGGCTGTCTGATCCAAGCTGTGTAGTAGCTGCCCACAGAATAAGAGACCTGACAGGTGATGGTCAGACGTTGACCTGGCTGCACAGTCACAGAGGCTGGCTGTGTCAACTGTTGACACTTCACACCTGTTAAAAAGAGAAAATGTTTTGTAACAAATGATAAAATTAACAAAAGAAGAACTGTTGACTTTGACAAATCCAGAGAGACTCACATCCAGCTGCCAACAGCAGCAGCAGAGCTACAGAGAACATGGTTTATGTTGAAAGTGATGTGCTGTGAACTCCACTGACAGCCTGATGTGATGTTTTTATAGCTGAGTAACAAGGAAGCTCACTGAGTTTGCATAGAATCAAACATATGAAGCATCAATCTTGGTCTAACTGGAGCCAATAGAAGAGTCTGTTCAGTGTTATTATATCTAGCTCAACCAACTACATTCACTGTGGCTGTCGAGCACAATAATAAACAGCAGAATCTTCAGTCTTCAGACTGTTCATCTGCAGATACACCTGCTGTCTGCTGTTGTCTCTGGAGATGGTGAACTGGCCTTGAACTGACTGAGAGTAGTAGATGCTGCTACTGCTACTACTGATATAAGTGATCCACTCCAGTCCTTTTCCAGGAGCCCGTCTGATCCAGTTCATGCTGTAGCCACCAAACTTAAATCCAGAGGCTGTACAGGTCAGTCTGTGAGATTCTCCAGGCCTTTTAGTCACTGGTTCAGATTCTGTCAGAGTCTGACCATCAACACCTGTCAAACAAAAGTTTATGCATGTCATGCGTTACATTGGAAGCACAAATAAAATGTGTCTCATCAAGATCAAGTAAAATCTTCACCTGCCCAGCAGATAGTTAAAAGCAGCAGTCCTGTCCTATAGTCCATCATGTTAAACTGTGTGTCCACTGTTCTCTGTCCTCCTCTCTGCAGTCAGATAAGTAGAGGTGGAAGATATCTGAGTTTTGCATTGACTCCTCCTTTTTCAGAAACAGAGTCTTCTGTTCAATCTCTCCTTAAAATTCATTTTCATATTCTGGCTTTTTTCCCTAACTAACAGTATTTGTTTTATTATTTTGAAGAATCATTTCTGTCATCATCTCTCATGACAACCTGATGTTATTATTATCCTTGTTTTACTGTAAGTCTCTTTTTTTAACATTTGAACTTTTTTCTTGCTGTGAGACGTCCAGTGCAATGTAAAAATAATGGAAAATTGCTGCTGTTTATAAATATATAAGAAACAAATGTTTGAGTGCATGTAGTCTGAAAATCAACTTGAAGGCTTGGTTTGAAAAAGGCAAACATTTCATGTCACCTGACATGACAACATGAAAATTGACATTTTGTTTTTCCATTTAATTTTTGCTGTGCTACTGCTTGTGCCTTGTAATTTTGAATTTTTTTCTTGTTAATCAATCTTATGCACAATATTTAAAGATGAGAAATCAATTTTAAACCACTAAAACTCAGTGTATAAATGCTGCCACCACTAAAGACTACATCCTAAAGACAGCTCAGCTACATGTCATATCTTAATTTCATTACACATCTGATTGTAGCATTTTTCACACACTCTCATGAACAACCTTCATTTGCATTTTGTTGAAGAATCTTTAAATTTAAACTGAATCAGCTGATCATGTAAACAGTGTGTCTTCCAGAGGGAACATGAAGAGAAGTCATTTATTATGTAAGGAATATAACTGTTTCAGTGAAAGAGCTTATATAGACTTTTATTCCACCATCTACATGGTTAATTTAATGATAGGATTTACTGTATAAAATGTCTTAAAAGTCAAGTTAGTGCATGTTAATGTAAAAAATAAAGTAATGTATGACACAGAGCTCAGCCAAGCAAGACGTTACTGTAGTTCAGCTCATGTTGTGATCACAGTCAGGTTGTCTTCTTATAAGTGCAGATGTTGCCATGAGTCATGGTAAACTGTCCCAAAACACTGAGACACACTTTATCATTTGTTAACTGGACGTCATTCAGTGGAAATTGTGTTTTCAAAGCCCTGACATGCTTCAGTGCTTCTCATACAGACATCAGTGTTGTTCAGTGTTTGTAAAGCTTTGTAGTCTCATGTGTCACTGTGGCTCTCGTGCACAATAATAAACTGCAGAGTCTTCTTCTTTCACACTCTTCACCTCTAAGTACACAAGATTTCTGGAAGTGTCTTTGGTGATGGAAAACTGGCCTTGGAGACTCTGGGCAAATATGGTGCCAGTTCCACCATCAATGCGTCCGATCCATTCCGGTCCTTTCCCTGGTTTCTGATGGATCCAGTGCAGCCAAGCCAGAGACAGTCCTTCCACTTTACAGGACAGAGTGACTGATCCTCCAGCTCTGAGGAGGTGAGCGACTGGCCCTGAGCAGCTGAAAGACACACAGAGTTTAGATAACCAGGGAGCCAGCAGACATCCAAAGATCCTTCTCTCCTCCTCCACAGGACACCGACTTCACTCACCCGAAATCAGAGCCAAGAGGACGACACTCTGTACAACTGTCATGGTGGGAACTTGACTGAGTCTAAACCTGTAAAGGCTGTTATGGTGGATATATACTGTGTAGACAGAATGGGTGGGGATTGTGCATCAGTGTGTGGATTTACATTTTAGCAGTTGGAGTTTGTGAAGGAGTGCTGGACTCTGAGAGAGAGAGAGACAAAACAGACTGAGACACCAGCATTAAAGATGTTGTTCAATGTTTCTCCTTTTCTTAATTTACACAACATGCTGCACTGTCAGTCTCATTAGTTAGCTTAAGAAGTGATTGGTCACCTCAGTGAGGTGGATTACTGCTAACAGAGGAAGAATGTGACAAAGTAAGACATAGTTTTTCCTCTATCAGCCCAAGAAGTGAAAGTTTGTCTCATTGCAGTATCACTTATTCATTCAGCTTTCATCACAATGTCTCTCAGGCACAAGAACAAACAGCAGGTTCTTTAGTCTGCTGGCTGTTTATCTTGTAATCTATATGAGATGATGAGCAAAAAGAAAGTAAGCTCACAGTAGATGTGAGTATGAAGCTGTAGTTCAGGGTTTGAATGTCAGACAGTTGATATTAATGAGAACAGCAGATCTGAGTTTCTCCTCATCGTGACAGAGGAGAGAGAAACTTGACACTGACTGCCATCTAGTGTTTTTATATCCAGAACTGCAGCATTATCTTTCACTACAATGTTGTGTCCTGCTTCATATGTCATATAATAAATACATCTATGTGGCCTAAATATGTACACATAGCATTTCTTAAATTCATACTGTACATTGATTTCAGCAGATTGTTTCACTGTCTCTGGCTGTTATGTGAGGTAGTAGTGATTACAATGACACATTTTGTTTAATTTATGTGTTTAATTGTTGCTAGATAACGTTGTGTCTTTAAGATTTTATTAAAAAATACAACAGCGCAAGATAAAAATATGAATAAAATTCTTCCTCGTTGTCTTTCAGCACAGTAAGAATGAGCACTGTAGGTTTTTGTACAGCTGCTCAACCAACTCCAGTCACTGTGTGTCTTGAGCACAATAATAAACAGTAGAATCTTCAGTCTTCAGACTGTTCATCTGCAGATACACCTGCTGTCTGCTGTTGTCTCTGGAGATGGTGAACCGGCCTTTGACTGACTGAGAGTAGTAGATGCGGTCACTATCATACTCAATACTAGCAATCCACTCCAGTCCTTTTCCAGGAGCCTGTCTGATCCAGGCCATCCAGTAGCTACTAATGTCTAACCCAGAGGCTGTACAGGTCAGTCTGTGAGATTCTCCAGGCCTTTTATTCGCTGCGTCAGATTCTGTCAGAGTCTGACCATCAACACCTGTCAAGATATAAAAACAATTCACATGAATTTGGTTGTAACACAATTAAGAACTATGTCAAGTCGAGATCAGGTAAAATCTTCACCTGCCCAGCAGATAGTTAAAAGCAGCAGTCCTGTCCTATAGTCCATCATGTTAAACTGTGTGTCCACTGTTCTCTGTCCTCCTCTCTGCAGTCACATAAGTAGAGGTGGAAGATATCTGAGTTTTGCATTGACTCCTCCTCACAGGGAGGAAACAACTGATTGGACTCTTCTTTGGTGAAACTGGACAGAATGTTTAGTGACCAAGAAATGTTCGCATAAGTTTGTAGATGAAAAAAATGTTTTTTGTGTGTTTGAAATGGAGTAACTTGATCATCAACATTACCACAACAATAATGTAAAAGTAACCATTAGTGAAGCAGTGATGCACAACATGCCTGGATTTGGCATTGTGACAGATTTATGGTTATTTCATGGCAGAAAGGTTGGTAACAGGTGATCATTCGGAGGAGGACATTAATATCTGGCACATTAAGAGCTGAAAACAATTAAGTAAAAACAATCACTTCTTTCCTTCTCTGTCATTTCTTCCTCTTTATAGATGTCACTAGGATAAGTGTTAAAGCCAGATCTTGTCTGCACTCTAGAGTTTTAAACAGGAATGGTAGATACTTTTAACATTCAAGAAAGGTTACACACTTGTGACACCCAAAAATATAGAGATTTGTTTTAAGTCAGAGAGGACTAACATTTGAATTATTGTTCATCATTACAGCTCTGAACTTCTTTCATTAGCTTTGGATATTTGAAAATAAAAAAAGATCAAGCATTTTATTCTTGTTTATTTACACCTCTTTTTATGTGAGGTAGTTGTTGTCTATCAGCAGCAGACAAACAGAAGCTGCCTGAAGTCAACAGAATAACATGAGCCAGCCTACCTCGACAAAGAGCAAAGCCACACCAGGCAAAGGCTACAAATAATAAACTCCAGGCAAATATAGTGAGGCAGATAGGTGCGTAAAACTAAATCAGTTGTTCACTTACAAATTAGGAGAGTTCCTATAGGTTTAACCCTATGGACCCGAAGAACGCATAGTGCGTCCAAATTCACACCTGTTCTTCTCTATTGATTTTCTCCATGGCCGTGCATCATAGTGAGAAGCCACGCATATCACGTGAAACAGCGGAACTGTAGCTTTCCGACAAGACCAAGCACTTGTCGGGAGTCCAATATTTTCACAGCGAAAAAGAAAATGATAAAGTTACACTAAAATTATGTATAACAGAGCTTTCATACAGCTTTGCACTCGCGAATGCAGGCTCGCACAGAAATGCCATGCATATCACATGAAAGCGCAGGGCAGAGCTTTCCAGTGATGCCACACACATCATTGTGCTGTCATCCCATCACGCTATAAATACAGATCAACTGTCTACAAAATAAAAACCTGGCGAATTTCTTTACAATCCATTATACAGATGTTGTTATCAGTCACTTCATATAGTGAGGAATATCGTATCTTACCACGTCTTAGGCTTGCATGTGTTTCTCCCTGTCTATCCACATTTGTAGTCCGGCTTTCAAGATGCAAATATCTCCATATTGTCCAGTTGACACATCAAACTTTGTATGACAAGACCAGCCACTTCACCTTTGCGCACCATGCAGCCTAATAATGCATGCATGTCAGGGCCGTAGTCACCACCGACATAGAATATCTTTTCTACCAGAGCTGGCAAAATGTGAAACACTAAGCAACTCCTAACACAGTCATGATTAGTTTTTTAGAGGGAACCTTTTTTTAAACTTACTTTATTTACTGTACTTTTGTTTATTAAAATACTACTTCTACTTCTCATTATTATAAGTTGTTGTTTTTGTATGTATCACTTTACACCAATAAAAGAAGAGCATGTGTACACATTTTAAAGTAAATTATTTCAGGGAAAAACTGCCAGTAATGGCCTTTATTTACATCTCTCATTATCAGCATGTGTGTGTGGTTGAGTCACATGGTTGCTGGGTATTTGTACAGGTCTGTTGGTGGTTTCTATCACTGTGTAGCTCATACGCACACAGTAATACACAGCTGTGTCCTCAGGCTGCAGATTCTGTCCTGTTAAAGTCACTGAGCTTGTAGAAGTGCGTGTGTGGTAAAGGAACTTGTTCTTCAGAGCATTATTTTGGTAAACGCTTCCTCCACCCCACCGATGTATAATCCAGTCCATTGGTTTTCCTTCACGCTGTCTGATCCAACATGTTGCATAGCTGTCATCAGTCAAAGAATAACCAGAGACCTGACAGGTGATGGTCAAAGACTGTCCAGGCTGCACAACCATTGAGTCTGGCTGGATGAGATCAATACTGTTCACACCTGTGGAAACACAAATCAACATTATCTCCATCATTCATCTGACTATTCAGTGTTTCTAATGTGTTTATTAGTGTGAATCCACTGAAAGCTCCTCACAGGATCCAGCTGCCAGCAGCAGTATCAGAGCTACAGAGAACATGGTTGATGTTGAAGCTGAACTGATGTGAGCTCTTCTGTCCTCTCACTGACAAACACACACTTCACTTCTTTATGAGGCAACACACAAGGAGGCTGATTTACATATAGTAAAACAGTGGACTGGAGGGGCTGTTCCTCAACTCTAATGTCATATGGTTTTTGTGATGCAGAAAACATGGACGGAATAATTTGATAATAAAAATGAAATTGTCTGTGAGATGCAGTATAGTCTGGAGTTTTCCAAAATGTGAATGCAGCTTCTAAAAGTCACTAGTTTCACAGTGGGTGAGCCAAATAAACATAAAATCCTCTCTGCCCACTTAGCTCAGTCAGCTGAGTGGGCAAAGATATTTTATTTAAATAACTTTCCAGAAATTGCCTGACAAGTGATGTCACGTGTGTTCTACTTGCTGAGACATCACTCTGCTTTGTCTGTGTCTGTCTCTAACTGAAGTGGCGGCTGGTTTGATCATGGAGGAGTGAGTGACAACTAACTTGACTCAGTCTTTTTCTCGGTCAGCCAAACTGTGTCAAATTCTGTTCTCTTGTGCTTCTTGGGTCGTCCACAGGCAGCGTCTGATGTTTCTGCATCAAGCTAGCTGTCACTGGCATCTCTGTGGACAAACCAGCTGCCTCTGTAACCTGACCTGTAAATGCATCAAAACAGCCCATGCAGCATACACATATGACAAGGCCCACTTTTTTAAATAAGCTAACACAGTGTAAATACATTTATGGAAGTCAGATTAAACAGATTGGACACTTTGCATTGTTGATGAAAACAAACTTTTCTGTAATTTGACTACTGAGTTGTCTAAAGACTATTGATGTAGTCACTGATGCAGTTATGAGTCTAAAAATAACTGCATGTGTTATTTTTTTTGTTTGCTTTTGTTTTTTGTTTTTTTTCAATAATGCAGTTGGGAAGGAGAAACTGTGTTTGAGGATTCATCTCTACAGTAGATAAATGACAAGCTTTTAAAAGTTGTCAGCTGAATTTATTCCATTACTGGTGATGTCAGAGTATTTAGATTAATAAAAGCAGCTGCTGTTAGAGGTAATGAAGAAGGATTTATAAAATGTAAAGTCTGTTTCTCTCTGTACTGTAACAGTGAGCTGGTGTTGAAATCATTAGTGGTCTGAGGGCTCCTCCTCTGGTGGCTTCATGTTACAAGTGTTCAGGCACTGTGGGGTTTTTGTTCAGGTCTACTGATGCTTTGTGTCACTGTGGCTCTCTGGCACAGTAATACACAGCAGTGTCTTCAGGCTGCACATTCTGTCCGTTTAGAGTCACTGTCTTGCTGGAAGAGTCGAAGCTGATACTGAACTTGTTCTTCAGTGAATCTTTGTAGGATGAAGCTCCAGTATATTTGCTCCCAATCCATTCCAGTCCTTTCCCTGCAGGCTGTCTGATCCAAGCTGTCCAGTAGCCAAGAGAATAAGAGACCTGACAGGTGATGGTCAGATGTTGACCTGGCTGCACAGTCACAGAGGCTGGCTGTGTCAACTGTTGACACTTCACACCTGTTAAGAAAAAAAAAAAAAAAGTAATTGTAAGAAATGATCAAATTAGCAAAAGAAGAACTGTTGACTTTGACAAATCCAGAGAGACTCACATCCAGCTGCCAACAGCAGCAGCAGAGCTACAGAGAACATGGTTTATGTTGAAACTGACGTGCTGTGAACTCCACTGACAGCCTGATGTGATGTTTTTATAGCTGAGTAACAAGGAAGCTCACTGAGTTTGCATAGAATCAAATGTGTGGTGAATGAGTGAGGATCAGACTGGAGCTATTTAGAGGAACCTGTTGTCATTATTAATATCTATTCTTTTATTTATTCTCCAGAATAAAACACCACAGTGTCTTTAGATAAGCTGCTGTGATTCAGCTTGGAATCTTGATTCAACTTTATCAGGATTTATTTTTCAGAACCTGCTTTTGTATAATTAACATCTGGAGCTTTTTCAGTTCATTGTTGCACTGACACTTTTTAAAATCTTGTTTTTATCATAAATATTCATAAACAAAACAAAAAATACTTAAAATGCATATTTCAACAGTTAATTAATGATGGATATTTCATAAACAACTCAAAGCAATTATACCAGTCCAAAAACTGCATTTCTGTTTTTGCTGTAAATGATGTTATTTAGAATTAAATGTATATTGAGATCATTTTGATGAGTGCTAGTGGAGGATTTGTGTTATTAATAAAGTCTTTAAGATTTATATTACTGACATTTATATACGTGGACATTTTCATTGTGGATAATAAAAGTACATGAATAAAAATCAGCATTGCAATAAATGTAATACAACAAAATGACATGTTCCCAGTGGTGATGATAAATAGAGGAAGTAGTTTTTGTATGAGTCTCCTATTATTGTCTCTCACTGTGTCTCTCTGGCACAGTAATACACTGCTGTGTCCTCGCTCTTCAGACTGTTCATCTGTAGATAGACTTTACTGCTGGAGTCATCTCTGGAGATGGTGAATCTATCCTGGACTGACTGGGAGTAATAGATAGGAGTACTAGCTGTGTCAATATAAGCAATCCACTCCAGTCCTTTTTTCAGGAGCCTGTCTGATCCAGTTCATAGCGTGGCTGCTGAGTGTGAACCCATGGGCTGTACAGGTCAGTCTGTGAGATTCTCCAGGCCTTTTAGTCACTGGTTCAGATTCTGTCAGAGTCTGACCATCAACACCTGTCAAGATATAAAAACAATTCACATGAATTTGGTTGTAACATAATTAAGAACTATGTCAAGTCAAGATCAGGTAAAATCTTCACCTGCCCAGCAGATAGTTAAAAGCAGCAGTCCTGTCCTATAGTCCATCATGTTAAACTGTGTGTCCACTGTTCTCTGTCCTCCTCTCTGCAGTCACATAAGTAGAGGCGGAAGATATCTGAGTTTTGCATTGACTCCTCCTCACAGAGAGAAAACAACTGAAATGGACAATAATCTCAGCTTGTTACAGGTGGATGTACAGGAGGATTTTAATTGTGTAAAATGTCAATTTAAATTTCATATTAACAATCAGCATTAACATATAACTCAACAGACTATTGATCCACAGGACCTGACTATGATAACAAGTCAGACTGAGAATCTCACATCAACCTGGGCCAATCTCCACACATTGACAAAAGACCACATAGAATACACTGTAATTGTTATGTTGATTTTTGCTTACTGTTTATGCTAATGGCATATCTTTTAATTTAATTACAAACAACGCTTACAAAATCATCAGAAATAGTAATGACAAACATTAAGTTATCACTTTCAAGGGTCAGTAAATTGCACTTGCCAAAGTAACTAAGGCAACGAGAACAAACACACTATTGAATTTCTGAAAATATTTTAGCTGAATTTATTTCATTACTTATAAGTTTAATGCTTAAGAATAAATGAATAAAAACTGTATGCATTATGTAATTAAGTTTTTTTTACTGTGAAATTACATACAATAATATATCAGTGATTGAAACCTCCAGGTATTTAAATGGTTGTAACAGTGAGCTGGTGTTGAAATCATTAGTGTCAGTATTAGTACACAGTGTGTTGGTGATGTTGAACTGAAGCTTTGACTTGTTTTGACATGTTGAGTTTTTGTACAGCGTTGCTGCTTCCTGTGTCACTGTGGCTGTCGAGCACAATAATAAACAGCAGAATCTTCAGTCTTCAGACTGTTCATCTGCAGATACACCTGCTTTCTGCTGTTGTCTCTGGAGATGGTGAACCGACCTTTGACTGACTGAGCGTAGTAGATGCTGCCACCACCATCACTGATAGTAGCGACCCACTCCAGTCCTTTTCCAGCAGCCTGTCTGATCCAAGCATTCCAGTGATCGCTGCTGAACCCAGAATATGTGCAGGTCAGTGTGTGGGATTCTCCAGGCCTTTTAATTGCTGGTTCAGACTCAGTCAGTGTTTGACCCTCAGTACCTACAGACATTTAAACAGCTCATCAGTTACTGTAATGCAGCCATATTGTATTTGTACCAGGAGGTTTGTCAGAAAAACAATAACAGTTCTTACCTGCCCAGTTAATTGACAGGATGAGAAAAACAACCCAGTAATCAGGTGTGATCATTGTCAAAGCCAGGTGTCTCTGTCCAGTCTACAGTGTGTATGTCAGTGATTTAGTGTCTGTCCTTCACTCTGCAACACATATGTAGAGATGGAAGAGGTCAGAGTTTTGCATTGACTCCTCCTCAAAGACAAACACATCACATCTCTGGATAAGATATGATTTAGATCATTCTTTCATATTAAGATTTTAATGATGAAGATTCTTTTCAATTGATTCAATGGAAATGTTTCAACTCAAAACAGATGTATTTATTTGAGAAAACAAGGAAGACTCCAAGGCACTCTCAGTTGAACAACGTCAAAAAGCCTTTATTTTAATGGCTTGGTAACATTTCCCTTTAAAAAAACTCTGACGCGAGTCAAACAGTTCTCAACAGGAAGGAGAGTTTCTTAAAGCATAAGTCCACCTATCAGAAACCTCCACCTGGCAGGAGTGCTGGTCAGGTGACAATTGCCATTACATAAAAGCATCCAGCAGATGTCATCCTTACAACACAGTCAGAGATAAGTATCATACATTTCTCAAGAAGGTCAAACATGAATATAGAAGGTCAACATGCAAAACACATTACAGTCAGGTTAAAAAATAAACCATGCAGAGAGTAAACTCAAACAACATAAAACAGACGATCAAATAAAGACACTAAAGTCATACACAGACAATCAAATAAAGACACTTGTTGCCTGTGCGGATTGCATATTTGTGTTCAGCCAGTCTGTCTTGTAAGCGTCGTTTAGTTCTTCCTACATAGAACACTTTGCACATAAGGCATTCCAATTTATAAATGACAAATGAGGTTTTACAGTTTAAAAATTGGTTAATGGTGAGTTGTTTTTGGGATACAACATCCTGAAATGTTTTGGTTTGCATTACATTAGCACAATGATTACAGTTGTGGCATTTGTAACAACCACTAGGCCTAGTGCATAACCATGTTTGTTGGCAATCTGGTTTGAGGTAGCTGTGGACCAGTTTGTCTCGCAGGGTAGGGCATCTTCTAAAACTTACCAAAGATGGTTCAGGAAAAACCTGGCTCAGAAGATCATCACTCTCAATGATAGCCCAGTTCTTTCTTATGATTTGCTTAATTTGTTCAGCCTCTGTGCTGTACATAGTGACAAATACTGGTCTGTCTTTTGTCTGTTTATTAGTCTTTCTTTTCAGTAGTGATGACCTGTCAGTGTGTTTAGCTCAAGTGTAGGCCTTTTGGAGAGTGGTGTTTTTATACCCCCGTATTTTTTAACCTGACTGTAATGTGTTTTGCATGTTGACCTTCTATATTCATGTTTGACCTTCTTGAGAAATGATACTTATCTCTGACTGTGTTGTAAGGATGACATCTGCTGGATGCTTTTATGTAATGGCAATTGTCACCTGACCAGCACTCCTGCCAGGTGGAGGTTTCTGATAGGTGGACTTATGCTTTAAGAAACTCTCCTTCCTGTTGAGAACTGTTTGACTCCCTGATGAAGGCTTAATTTGCCGAAACGCGTCAGAGTCTTTTTTAAAGGGAAATGTTACCAAGCCATTAAAATAAAGGCTTTTTAACTTTGTTCAACTGAGAGTGCCTTGGAGTCTTCCTTGTTTTCTCAGTCGAAAGATTCCCTTCCAAAGAGCACCTCAACAAAACTTGTCTTGAGTCCAGGAAGCGCTCCTAGACTGACATTTTGTAGATGTATTTATTTATTCTCCTCAGCAGCTTTTGTTGGACCATTTAAGTATTGGAAAAATGATGCACAGACATGACCACATATATTTTTAACACCTGATTTAAAACAATCAGTCATGGAAACATTATGAACCATAACTGCTGTATTCAAATAAACACAAGAAGTTTGTGCTCTAATAAAAAAAAAAAAAAAGGGATCAGCACTCAGTGAATAATCCTCCTAAGCCCTACGATAAGCTATTATGGCAAGGCTTAACTATACAGACCCGTGAGCAGTGATAACTAACATGTCTTTGGGGTCATCGGGTGGGAACCTCCTTTCACCGGTGTTTCGTCTAGTTAGTCCCACGACACCTCCAGGAGGCTAGACAGTGATCCCTGGCGTCCCAGAGACACTCCCCTAATGCCAGGTCTCACTGCTCCCCACACTAACCGAACAACCTCCTTTACCTTACCTATACTACCACAGAGGAGGTAGACCCAGGGAAGGAAGCCTTGTTAGGCTATCACACTCCCCCGCCGGGTTAGGCTGTACAGTCTACCTCCCCAGGACGAGCCCTCACAACAATGACACCTCCAGGAGGCTGGACAGTGATCTCAGCCCAAACAACACTGCCAACTTTAACCAAGCCCAGGCTCCGTTTATGCGAGCTCCAGGCAGAAGCAATGCTGATACTACCTTTACTACACACACTCACCTTGCCGCATGGCCTCAAACAAAATGGATTCCAATAGGCCACTCCCACACTTAAATACTTCCTCTTCCTGGATTTCTCCTGAGAGGAAGTGGATCTCTCCACCTGATCTCAAGGAGTTATGTGCCCTGCTTAGTAGTTCCCCCTGCTGGCCCCCAGCTGACATTATTTCTTCTGTAATAGATAAACTGGCTGCATTTAATTGCTTCATCTGACATTTCCCTCACTGTCTTCCTCAAATTCTGTCCCCGCACTCCGAGTTCCCCCAGGAGTGAGACAGTTGATCTTGCTATGAATCCCCTACACCCCACTTCCACTGGACAAATCCTAGTCTTCCATCCTCACTGCTCAGCTTCTGCTCCTAAGTCTGCATATCTAAGCTTTTTTCTTTCATAGGCTTCTTCCACTGAGTCTTCCCAAGGAACTGTCAGCTCAATGAAATAAACTATCTGTTGACTCACTGACCACAACACTAAGTCAGGCCTCTGCCTGGTACAGACTATTTCCTGAGGAACAACAGGCTTTCCCCCTAAATCTACTTGCATTTCCCAATCACAAGCACCTTCTAGGCGGCCACACCCTTGCCTCCTCACTAACTTATCCCTTCTGTATTTCTCTCCCTCACGGACAAACTGAATTACTAAGCCCCTATCCTTAACACCTTCTGAATTCACCTGTCTTCGTTTCCCTTCGATGCCTGCAGCTAAACATTTCAACACCTGATTATGTCGCCATGTATATCGGCCTTGTGACAAGCTAACTTTACAGCCTGACAAAATATGCTTTAAAGTTGCGGTACGTGAACACGGTGGGCATGATGGGTCCTCATTTACCCACAGTTTTAGGGGTTGGTAACACATCGTATGTAGCCCCTACCAGGAATCTAATACGATTCTCCTCCATACTCCACAGGTCCCTCCAACTAAGCTTCCTCTTCTCTACACTTTCCCAATTCAACCACTGTCCCTGTTTAGCCTGGGCCACTACTTTTGCACCCCTTAACATCTCTTCCTGTCTGCGTATCTGTTCTACAACCAGCTTTCTTTTATCTTTGAGGCCTGCTGTATTCCATACCGGTTTACCTGAACCAAGCCCCAGGCCTCCCCGGCCAAACTGAACAT
This sequence comes from Epinephelus lanceolatus, assembly GCF_041903045.1. Classification (NCBI taxonomy): domain Eukaryota; kingdom Metazoa; phylum Chordata; class Actinopteri; order Perciformes; family Serranidae; genus Epinephelus; species Epinephelus lanceolatus. The sequence continues at coordinate 30,675,480 of NC_135751.1, forward strand.
TACCTACAATCTCTGCATGTCTAAGAGCTGCCTCTGCCTCCTGAACTGCCGATCTTGGGTTCCACTTCCTCCCCTTGGTTGGATTTGGAACCACACTCCTAACTACCACGTCCTTACTCCCAGATAACAAGAGCTCTGTCCTGACCTTGGTACATTTAAATTCCTCTGTTAAACTAGATACTGACAGCTGAAGTATCCCTTTTCCATACAATGCAACACTACTTAGGCACCTAGGAGCGCCCAACCACTTCCTAATGTAGGAGCTAACCGACCTTTCCATTCTCTCCACAACAGATATTGGAATTTCATAAACTGACAATGGCCACATTAACCTAGGATATAGCCCAAATTGCAAACACCACAACTTCAACTTTCCTGGAAGTTCTGATTTATCTATTCTATCCAATCCTTCAGCCACATCTTTTCTAAATTTCACCACCTGTTCCTTATCATTCAACTCTACATTGTACCACCTACCTAAGCTCTTTACTGACTTTTCCCTAATTGTTGGGATGTCCTCATCATCTATGACAAACTTCCTATCACTTAACTTCCCTCTACATATCGAGATGCTTCTAGATTTACTAGGCTTGATTTTCATGCTGGCCCACTTGAGGTTCTTATTTACCTTCTCTAGTAGCCTCTTTGTACATGGCATTGTTGTGGTCACCAGTGTCATGTCATCCATGTAAGCCCTAACTGGTGGAAGATGCAACCCATTCTGCCGTCTCTCCCCACCTACCACCCACTTAGAAGCCCTGATGATTACTTCCATTGCCATAGTAAATGCTAATGGAGAAATTGTACACCCTGCCATGATGCCTATTTCTAGCCTCTGCCAACCTGTTGTGAAACCTGCTGTACTTAGGCACAACCTAATATCCTGAAAATATGCTTTCACTAAGTTAACAACTACCTGTGGCACTCTGAAGTAGTCAAACGCACTCCAAATGAGGCTGTGCGGTACTGAACCAAACGCATTTGCAAGATCTAAAAATATTACATGTAGGTCCCTTTTGTTAATCTTCGCTGCCTGAATCTGGTGCCAGATCATGCTAGTATGTTCTAAACACCCTGAAAAACCTGGTATTCCTGCCTTCTGCACCATGGTATCTATTAAGCTATTCCTTTCTAAGTAGCTAGCTAGTCTCTGCGCTACTACACTAAAGAAAATCTTCCCCTCCACATTCAAGAGAGAAATCATCCGGAACTGGCTAAGGTCCACAGACTCCTTCTCCTTAGGAATGAGGACACCTCCTGCCCTACGCCATGCTCTTGGTATAATTTGTTTTTCCCAAACTATTCTTAGCTGTTTCCACAAAAATTTAAGGATATCAGGCGCACTTTTATAAACCCGGTAGGGGACTCCATTAGGCCCTGGGGCCGAAGAAGCCTTTGCACGTCTGACCACCTCCTGAACTTCCTTCCACCTAGGTGGCCTGACATCCATCTCATGCTCTATCCCTCCTAATGGAGGGATATCGGGTGGGAAACCTACTATCCTATTCTTCTCCAAATCTGAATACGTGTTTCTCAAATATTCTTCAACCTCTAACCTTTCTGCTTTAAGCTGCCCTCCCTTTTCCTGGCTGAACAATCCTTTAACAAACTTAAAAGGGTCCCTGAAAAAACCTGTCCTAGCATATTCCTTCTTCCTCCTCTTTTTCCTGAGATGCTCCGCCCTTCTAAGAACTGCTAGCCTGCTTCTCAACTCCTCTTGCAACACCTTAATTCCCTCCCTTTCTTCTTCTGTAGCCTTTTTCCACTGCTTTCTTAACTGTCTCCTTTCCTTGACTAACTTCTCTATTTCTCTCTGCCGCCTAGACTTACCTGACTGTACCCTCTCACTCCTCTTTCTCTCATGCACCCCAAACCTCTCTACACCATATGAATACATTATATCTCCCATCTTTTCTAACATTTGTATTGCATTTCCTCTAAGCCTACTCAAGATTACTGACAAGTCTCTATTAACTATCTCCCATTCTTTACTGTCATTTGCTCTAGGCCATCTAACTCTAACCTTTTGCTCCATAGTTCTTTCTCTGGCTAGCATACTGGCCTCAGTGTCACCTGCATCCTCTCTTACTACCCCCTCCTCCTCAGTGGCAGCGTTACTGATATCCTGCGAACTGTGGTTTTCTACCTGCCGCTGGACTTCATCCGACTGACTCGACTGACTTCTTAGGAAGTACTGATCAATGCGGCTACTCTGCCCTTTCTTTGCCACACACTTCTTCTTTCCCTGATGAGTTCTGAGGCCTTTCACTGATGTTACTTTCTGCCAGCCGCAAGGACAAACCTGAAGCATCTTGTTCTCAACTATGCTACTTTTGCCCTCTACAGATGCGCTCACCTTGCCCTGAGTGCTGCTAATTCTAGCACTGGTGGATAGGTCCGTGCCCCTATCCTTCACTGAGTCACCGGTCCAAGTCATAGTCGTGTCCTTTCCAGTGTCTGTTACCGTGTAATCCACCTGTGAGTCATCTTCCACCCCTGCTCTCGCTGACTCTTGGGGTATTTTTCCTATGTTGGCTGTAGCTAATTTTGGTTGTAATAAGGCTGCTAGGCCTCACCACTGCTACCATGGGTTGCTAACCCATGCCAGCAACGCTGGGGTCTGTTCCCTCCTGTCAGCTGTCTTTCCAAGCGGTCACATGGTCTTTCCCTTGTTGTCAGCTGCCCTATTCACAGCAGTCACTAGCTGGGCTAGTTCTGAATTCAAATAAACACAAGAAGTTGCTGTAGAAGCTGTAGAAAATACTATGTTAAATATCACACTAAGAAACAGAAGTAACAAAGCACAACATCAGCTGTTGTTTTCATAGTGTGAATCTACTGTATGTGTGTGTGGAGCATAAACTCTATGAATAAAGTGTGGAGACACTGTCATACGCTCCTTAGTGTCATTTGACTTCTTATCTTCTACTGCCACCTGTTGGTGTTTGTAAAAATGTCTGTGGAGGATTTTTAACTCTGCTTCCTTTGACGAACGTGAGTCTCTGGCACAGTAACACACAGCAGAGTCCTCTGGCTTTAAGTTGGACAGTCTCACATACACCATGCTGTTGCTATCATCTCTACTGATTTCTACACAGCCTCTTACACTACTGGCAGAAGTGTTTCTTGTGGCAGCAGAGAGGCCTCTCCTCGTCCATTCCACAGCTTTTCCTGCAGCTTGTCTGATCCAGCTCACAGCATGCAGCTAAATGTGAAGACGTTTGAATAACTGTTAAAATTCAGAAATTCTTAAATACTTATAAAACAATACATCTGATTATAATTTCAAGATTAATTAATCTATTTTTTTGTTGTTGAAATATTTATTTAATAATGCAGCAGACACAAATGAAGTGGAAGCAAGATCATCCAAATAAATATTTTAGTTTGCTGCAGCTGGTTGAAGGCTGTATTATTTTGAACTTTTAAAGGTTTCAGTATTCAGGTTGTGGCAATTTAAAGCCACAGACATACAGAGACACTTGGAGCCTCCAGAGGATTTTAGCTATATGGGAACTGAAACCTGTGTGACGATATGCAATCACAAAAATAGCTGTATTGCACAGGAAGATGTCTGCTGGATTATCTGTTAAAAATGTATCTATCAAAGTGCTCTTTTATATCATGAAGAAGAGTGAAATAAACAGTAGACATAAGGACAGTTAACAAGTGTACAGCTGAATTTTAGTTCAAACATCCATTTATTCTCTCACTCCATAGTCATTGGACATTGTTGTTTTGACCCCACTCCAAACTCCTGCAAACTATAACAAGTAAAAGACTTGTAAATCTCAGGTTAGACAATTAGCAAAACCATTAAACTGCTGCACAAATGCTGTTTATGGTTCATTTGTTCAGCTGCTGTCTTCTCTGAGGAGCTGTTTTAATGATGTTCTGTTGTAGAATAAGCAAGATATGACGATTTAGTAATATAATTTCCACAGTCAGATCTGTGTTAAGAGATATATTTCTTCAAAAAAATTAGTGGCTCTCTTAAAGTGTTGATTGTAATCTGCAGGTTACTTTAAGAACTTTGAATCTGGACATAATTTTGGTAAGAATGAGCACTGTAGGTTTTTGTACAGCTGCTCAACCAACTCCAGTCACTGTGTGTCTCGAGCACAATAATAAACAGCAGAATCTTCAGTCTTCAGACTGTTCATCTGCAGATACACTTGATCGACGCTGTTGTCTCTGGAGATGGTGAACCGGCCTCGAACTGACTGAGAGTAGAATTTGCTGCCACTGTTATGAGTGACAGTAGCAACCCACTCCAGTCCTTTTCCAGGAGCCTGTCTGATCTAGGCCATATAGGAGCCATCAAAGTCAAATCCAGAGGCTGTACAGGTCAGTCTGTGAGATTCTCCAGGCCTTTTAATCACTGGTTCAGATTCTGTCAGAGTCTGACCATCAACACCTGTCAAGATATAAGACAACATAACATGAATTTAGTTGTTACATAAATGAGAACTGTATCAACTCAAGATGAGGTAAAACCTTCACCTGCCCAGCAGATAGTTAAAAGCAGCAGTCCTGTCCTATAGTCCATCATGTTAAACTGTGTGTCCACTGTTCTCTGTCCTCCTCTCTGCAGTCAGATAAGTAGAGGTGGAAGATATCTGAGTTTTGCATTGACTCCTCCTTTTTAATGAACAATAACCTCTATTCAATCTCTCCTCAAAACTTATTTTCATGCTGTGGCTTTCTCCTGCATGACAATATTTTGTTATATTATTTTACATAAAGAATCATCTCACTGTATCTCTTACAGTTATGATTGTTTTTACATTATGATCCTGATGTTACTGTCGTTCTTGATTTACTGTCACTTTGTAAGATCTGAACATATGTATTTATATGGCAGCTGGTTTTCTCCAATGAAATTTCAAATAATGTGACTATGGTTACTGTTTATAAATAAAAGTTATTAATATTATCAATTAAAATTGTTTTCGGTTCATGTAATATGAAAATGACATTGTATGCTGTCTCAGAAAGGCAAACAATATCTCATATCTCCTGATTTTTTCTTTTTAATCAAATAAAGATTTTGTGTTCCATAATAAGAACAGAATTTCTGTGCATTTCTTTTGAATTAATCTGTTGATTTAAAACCAATTATTCTGATCTTTAATAATACTGAACTAATAATCACCTCTTAAACAACTAAATTTCAGAGCACAGAATCCAACATGTGAAGACTGTTCAAATTTAGTGGAATCAAATGAATTTAGCTTACGTCACATCTCTCACTGTACATTATAAATGTATAAATTCAACAAAGAAGTTCTTGAAAAGGTGATTTTGGAACAACTAGAAAGGCTCTGCCTGAAGATCTCAAGCAGTGATCAGGTTTGAATTTGGAATCAGCACATCACAGATAACAGCAGGATCCTGATCATGAAAGGCTTTAAAACAAACAGTAACATCTTTAAATCAGTTGTAGATACGATGAGTAACTATTGAAGGGCAGCAGGGTCTGGTGTGACATGTTAACTTTTGATAGAGTTTATTAAAATCCCAGTGGCAGCATTTAAAAGCCAAGTTTGGAGGAGATAAAACCTTGGGACCTTCTCCAGGTCAACAAATGAGAGAAAAGACCTGATCATGGTGATCTGTCTCACTGGAGTTAATTAATGATCAGCACTAATGTGAAGTATATACAGGGAGCATTATATCAACACTAATATGCAGCAAGGTTTTGATGGCTGTCACATGACTTGTATCAAAATAGAGTGAGGTTTAATTCATGGACCAGTTCTCCCACTGAAACATGTTAGTGTTGAGTCACATGGTTGCTGGGTATTTGTGCAGGTCTGTTGGTGGTTTGTATCACTGTGGAGCACGCACACAGTAATACACAGCTGTGTCCTCAGGCTGCAGATTCTGTCCTGTTAAAGTCACTGAACTTGTAGACGTGTGTGTGTGGTAAAGAAACTTGTTATTCAGAGGAGTGTTTCGGTAAAAGTCTCCTCCACCCCACCGATGTATAATCCAGTCCATTGGTTTTCCTTCACGCTGTCTGATCCAACCTGTTGCATAGCTGTCATCAGTTAAAGAATAACCAGAGACCTGACAGGTGATGGTCAAAGACTGTCCAGGCTGCACAACCATTGAGTCTGGCTGGATGAGATCAATACTGTTCACACCTGTGGAAACACAAATCAACATTATCTCCATCATTCATCTGACTATTCAGTGTTTCTAATGTGTTTATTAGTGTGAATCCACTGAAAGCTCCTCACAGGATCCAGTTGCCAGCAGCAGTATCAGAGCTACAGAGAACATGGTTGATGTTGAAGCTGAACTGATGTGAGCTCTTCTGTCCTCTCACTGACACACACACACTTCACTTCTTTATGAGGCAACACACAAGGAGGCTGATTTACATACTGATGACAGTAAAGGTTTATTTGAATGAATCTAAATGAAGATGAAATGTTCAGGTGTTGTTCTTCATCTCACACAGAGAGAATACACCTTTTAGATCGTTGAGTAAAATATCTTTTTCTAGAATTTAACTCATTAAAATCACCATGAAGTTGGCTCAAGACTAATTCAATTATGATACAGGTAATAACTGCAGATGTTTTAGATAAAGATGTCATGAAAGAGACACTGATGTTTGAGGATTTACTTTTATTGTCCTGTCACAAGCTATTTAAACCAAGTTGTCAGCTGAAGTTGTTTCATCACTTGACAGATTCATATACATATTGTAAAGGTCGCCTGGTTCTACTTTCCACAAGGCATTTAGTGATGGGAAAAATTCATTATTTTTCATGTTCCGCTGTCACATCTGTAAATGTTGTATGGTGAATGTTATCAGATGCCATTTATATGTACACAGGTATTGTATGGACTGAAATATTATTATCATGTTGATGCGTCAGAAGTTTATAAGGGGAAGTGACGCACGGACTGGGAAGAACAATGAGCAGTCGGCGTTTGGAGGTGTGTGAGTTTTCCCGTCTCTTAGGATTAAAACGAATTCCGTGGATTATTTTTTTGTTCCTTGTGGGATTACGTCAAGACACAACCTTTCTGCCAGTTTTTTTCTTTTTTGCCGGCTTCTGGGACTTTGATTGACAGTGGGATTATTCGGGTTATTTTTGTGAACGTTGTGAACTTTGGATATGGAGGAAAAAGTGTTTGTTAACCTCTGAATTGTTTGTTGAACCGGCGACCACGCCGCTATTGTTTGGTGTTATTTCCGTCCGGACGCGGACATGATTTAATTTTTTGCACTAAAGATTGATGATTAATTCAACTATATGTGCATCATTCGTTAATCTTCATTTTTTTCTGAATGTGTTAAAACCACAAAGTGTGAGAATGTGTTTATTTTTGTGATAAAGCCGATTAATTAATCTCTCTTGTGTGTGTTGAACACCGCGCACCTGATCCGCCCGTAACCTTTAAAAGTAGCGTTGTAACTTTTCCTTTGGTTGATTTTATTACATGGTGAATTGTTACAATATTATGATGTATCAGTAAAAATGATTTCACAGAATTAAATATGATGAAAACAGTTGCTGTTACATTAGATAAAAAAAAAATCTAAAGTCTGTTTCTCTCTGTACTGTAACAGTGAGCTGGTGTTGAAATCATTAGTGGTCTGAGGGCTCCTCCTCTGGTGGCTTCATGTTACAAGTGTTCAGGCACTGAGGGGTTTTTGTTCAGGTCTACTGATGCTTTGTGTCACTGTGGCTCTCTGGCACAGTAATACACAGCAGTGTCTTCAGGCTGCACATTCTGTCCGTTTAGAGTCTCTGTGTTGCTGGAAGAGTCTAAGCTGATACTGAACTTGTTCTTCAGTGAGTCTTTATAGTATGTGCTCCATCCAACACGTGCGCTTCCAATCCACTCCAGTCCTTTCCCTGCAGGCTGTCTGATCCAGTGTGTTCAATAGCTGCTGAGAGTATAAGAGACCTGACAGGTGATGGTCAGACGTTGACCTGGCTGCACAGTCACAGAGGCTGGCTGTGTCAACTGTTCACACTTCATACCTGTTAAAAACAAAAATTGTAACAAATTAAAAAGTTACAGAGCAAAAGAAGAACTGTTGACTGTTGACAAATCCAGAGAGACTCACATCCAGCTGCCAACAGCAGCAGCAGAGCTACAGAGAACATGGTTTATGTTGAAACTGACGTGCTGTGAACTCCACTGACAGCCTGATGTGATGTTTTTATAGCTGAGTAACAAGGAAGCTTACTGAGTTTGCATAGAATCAAACATATGAAGCATCAATGTTGGTCTAACTGGAGCCAATAGAAGAGTCTGTTCAGTGTTATTATATCTGCAGAGTGACAACAAATCACCTCTGCTTTACACAGTGATGTAACTTTATTACACACTGAACAGTAACATTTAGAAAATGTCCCTGCCTTTACATCAATTAAACAACTGTTAACTTTGTTTAAGCCTACTGTAAACTATCAGTGCCTGAAAGTGTTGCATAAGCATGTATATACTATGCACTGCATTTATTAATTCATTTATTTCCTTACTTACTGAACTTTATTGATTTGATATAATTAACTACAACATTGGGTTTTTTACGATCATATTATGACTCACTTTAGGGGGCACATCATTTTATTGTGTCTTCATTTGTAGAAATTGAAAGTAGTTTAATTTCAAGACCAAATTTTTGTGCTGTCTTTGGCCATTTTATGAAAAGGTGATGTTTATTGTGTGTGTTAGGGTTTCCTTATGTTTAGTGATTTGTAATAGTATTTCTCAAGAACACTTTTTTTGATTTGTACAATGGGAGGTGCAGAGATTAATTTATTATTTGTGACATATGTGTTATGTAAAACATAAAATATAAACCTTTAGATATAACATTATACAGAAAATACAGCATTACATTTCATAGAAATACAAAAAAAAATACTTAATGCTTCGGCTCTAACAGCCTGAAAGAAGAAGTGCACTGTAGGTTTTTGTACAGCTGCTCAACCAACTCCAGTCACTGTGGCTCTCGAGCACAATAATAAACAGCAGAATCTTCAGTCTTCAGACTGTTCATCTGCAGATACACCTGCTGTCTGCTGTTGTCTCTGGAGATGGTGAACCGGCCTTGAACTGACTGAGAGTAGAAGATATAAGCACTGTCATATCTGATATAAGCGATCCACTCCAGTCCTTTTCCAGGAGCCTGTCTGATCCAAGCCATCCGGTAGTCACTGAATGTGAACCCAGAGGCTGTACAGGTCAGTCTGTGAGATTCTCCAGGCCTTTTAATCGCTGTTTCAGACTGAGTCAGAGTCTGACCATCAACACCTGTCAAATGAAAAAAAAAGAGTTGACATAAGATGGTGATACAAATAAAAAGATATGTATTAAGATCAATAATAAAAAAAATCTTCACCTGCCCAGCAGATAGTTAAAAGCAGCAGTCCTGTCCTATAGTCCATCATGTTAAACTGTGTGTCCACTGTTCTCTGTCCTCCTCTCTGCAGTCAGATAAGTAGAGGTGGAAGATATCTGAGTTTTGCATTGACTCCTCCTTTTTCAGAAACAGAGTCTTCTGTTCAATCTCTCCTTAAAATTAATTTTCATATTCTGGCTTTTTCCCCTAACTAACAGTATTTGTGTGATTATTTTAAAGAATTATCTCTGTCATCATCTCTCATGACAACCTGATGTTTTTTTTTATCCTGTTTTACTGTAAGTCTCTTTTTTTAACATTTGAACTTTTTTCTTGCTGTGAGACGTCCAGTGCAATGTAAAAATAATGGAAAATTGCTGCTGTTTATAAATATATAAGAAACAAATGTTTGAGTGCATGTAGTCTGAAAATCAACTTGAAGGCTTGGTTTGAAAAAGGCAAACATTTCATGTCACCTGACATGACAACATGAAAACTGACTTTTTTTTTTTTTTGCAGTAATAGAATTTATTTTTCCATTTAATTTTTGCTGTGCTACTGCTTGTGCCTCGTTATTTTGATTTTTTTTTCTTGTTAATAAATCTCATGCACAATATTGAAAGATGGAAAATCAATATTAAACCACTAAAACTCAGTGTATAAATGCTGCCACCACTAAAGACTACATCCTAAAGACAGCTCAGCTACACGTCATATCTTAATTTCATTACACATCTGATTGTAGCATTTTTCACACACTCTCATGAACAACCTTCATTTGCATTTTGTTGAAGAATCTTTAAATTTAAACTGAATCAGCTGATCATGTAAACAGTGTGTCTTCCAGAGTGAACATGAAGAGAAGTCATTTATTATGTAAGGAACATAACTGTTTCAGTGAAAGAGCTTATATAGACTTTTATTCCACCATCTACATGGTTAATTTAATGATAGGATTTACTGTATAAAATGTCTTAAAAGTCATGAAGTTAGTGCAGGTTAATGTAAAAAATAAAGTAATGTATGACACAGAGCTCAGCCAAGCAAGACGTTACTGTAGTTAAACTCATGTTGTGATCACAGTCAGGTTGTCTTCTTATAAGTGCAGATGTTGCCATGAGTCATGGTAAACTGTCCCAAAACACTGAGACACACTTTATCATTTGTTAACTGGACGTCATTCAGTGGAAATTGTGTTTTCAAAGCCCTGACATGCTTCAGTGCTTCTCATACAGACATCAGTGTTGTTCAGTGTTTGTACAGCTTTGTAGTCTCATGTGTCACTGTGGCTCTCGTGCACAATAATAAACTGCAGAGTCTTCTTCTTTCACACTCTTCACCTCTAAGTACACAAGATTTCTGGAAGTGTCTTTGGTGATGGAAAACTGGCCTTGGAGACTCTGGGCAAATATGGTGCCAGTTCCACCATCAATGCGTCTGATCCATTCCAGTCCTTTCCCTGGTTTCTGATGGATCCAGTGCAGCCAAGCCAGAGACAGTCCTTCCACTTTACAGGACAGAGTGACTGATCCTCCAGCTCTGCTGACCACTGGCTCTGAGGAGGTGAGCGACTGGCCCTGAGCAGCTGAAAGACACACAGAGTTTAGATAACCAGGGAGCCAGCAGACATCCAAAGATCCTTCTCTCCTCCTCCACAGGACACCGACTTCACTCACCCGAAATTAGAGCCAAGAGGACGACACTCTGTACAACTGTCATGGTGGGAACTTGACTGAGTCTAAACCTGTAAAGGCTGTTATGGTGGATATATACTGTGTAGACAGAATGGGTGGGGATTGTGCATCAGTGTGTGGATTTACATTTTAGCAGTTGGAGTTTGTGAAGGAGTGCTGGACTCTGAGAGAGAGAGAGTTCAAAACAGACTGAGACACCAGCATTAAAGATGTTGTTCAGTGTTTCTCCTTTTCTTAATTTACACAACATGCTGCACTGTCAGTCTCATTAGTTAGCTTAAGAAGTGATTGGTCACCTCAGTGAGGTGGATTACTGCTAACAGAGGAAGAATGTGACAAAGTAAGACATAGTTTTTCCTCTATCAGCCCAAGAAGTGAAAGTTTGTCTCATTGCAGTATCACTTATTCATTCAGCTTTCATCACAATGTCTCTCAGGCACAAGAACAAACAGCAGGTTCTTTAGTCTGCTGGCTGTTTATCTTGTAATCTATATGAGATGATGAGCAAAAAGAAAGTAAGCTCACAGCAGATGTGAGTATGAAGCTGTAGTTCAGGGTTTGAATGTCAGACAGTTGATATTAATGAGAACAGCAGATCTGAGTTTCTCCTCATCGTGACAGAGGAGAGAGAAACTTGACACTGACTGCCATCTAGTGTTTTTATATCCAGAACTGCAGCATTATCTTTCACTACAATGTTGTGTCCTGCTTCATGTGTCATATAATAAATACATCTATGTGGCCTAAATATGTACATGTAGCATTTCTTAAATTCATACTGTACATTGATTTCAGCAGATTGTTTCACTGTCTCTGGCTGTTATGTGAGGTAGTAGTGATTACAATGACACATTTTGTTTAATTTATGTGTTTAATTGTTGCTAGATAACGTTGTGTCTTTAAGATTTTATTAAAAAATACAACAGCGCAAGATAAAAATATGAATAAAATTCTTCCTCGTTGTCTTTCAGCACAGTAAGAATGAGCACTGTAGGTTTTTGTACAGCTGCTCAACCAACTCCAGTCACTGTGTGTCTCGAGCACAATAATAAACAGTAGAATCTTCAGTCTTCGGACTGTTCATCTGCAGATACACCTGCTGTCTGCTGTTGTCTCTGGAGATGGTGAACCGGCCTTTGACTGACTGAGACTAGTAGATGCGGTCACTATCATACTCAATACTAGCAATCCACTCCAGTCCTTTTCCAGGAGCCTGTCTGATCCAGGCCATCCAGTAGCTACTAATGTCTAATCCAGAGGCTGTACAGGTCAGTCTGTGAGATTCTCCAGGCCTTTTATTCGCTGCGTCAGATTCTGTCAGAGTCTGACCATCAACACCTGTCAAGATATAAAAACAATTCACATGAATTTGGTTGTAACACAATTAAGAACTATGTCAAGTCGAGATCAGGTAAAATCTTCACCTGCCCAGCAGATAGTTAAAAGCAGCAGTCCTGTCCTATAGTCCATCATGTTAAACTGTGTGTCCACTGTTCTCTGTCCTCCTCTCTGCAGTCACATAAGTAGAGGTGGAAGATATCTGAGTTTTGCATTGACTCCTCCTCACAGAGAGGAAACAACTGAAATGGACAAGAATCTCAGCTTGTTACAGGTGGATGTACAGGAGGATTTTAATTGTGTAAAATGTCAATTTAAATTTCATATTAACAATCAGCATTAACATATAACTCAACAGACTATTGATCCACAGGACCTGACTATGATAACAAGTCAGACTGAGAATCTCACATCAACCTGGGCCAATCTCCATACATTGACAAAAGACCACATAGAATACACTGTGATTGTTATGTTGATTTTTGCTTACTGTTTATGCTAATGGAATATCTTTTAATTTAATTACAAACAACGCTTACAAAATCATCAGAAATAGTAATGACAAACATTAAGTTATCACTTTCAAGGGTCAGTAAATTGCACTTGCCAAAGTCACTAAGGCAACGAGAACAAACACACTATTGAATTTCTGAAAATATTTTAGCTGAATTTATTTCATTACTTATAGGTTTAATGCTTAAGAATAAATGAATAAAAACTGTATGCATTATGTAATTAAGTTTTTTTTACTGTTAAATTACATACAATAATGTATCAGTGATTGAAACCTCCAGGTATTTAAATGGTTGTAACAGTGAGCTGGTGTTGAAATCATTAGTGTCAGTATTAGTACACAGTGTGTTGGTGATGTTGAACTGAAGCTTTGACTTGTTTTGACATTTTGAGTTTTTGTACAGCGTTGCTGCTTCCTGTGTCACTGTGGCTGTCGAGCACAATAATAAACAGCAGAATCTTCAGTCTTCAGACTGTTCATCTGCAGATACACCTGCTTTCTGCTGTTGTCTCTGGAGATGGTGAACCGGCCTTTGACTGACTGAGACAGAGGCTGGCTCTATCAACTGTTCACACTTCACACCTGTTAAAAAAGAGAAAATTATCTGTAACAAATGATCAAATTAACAAAAGAAGAACTGTTGACTTTGACAAATCCAGAGAGACTCACATCCAGCTGCCAACAGCAGCAGCAGAGCTACACAGAACATGGTTTATGTTAAAACTGACGTGCTGTGAACTCCACTGACAGCCTGATGTGATGTTTTTATAGCTGAGTAACAAGGAAGCTCACTGAGTTTGCATAGAATCAAACATATGAAGCATCAATGTTGGTCTAACTGGAGCCAATAGAAGAGTCTGTTCAGTGTATGTCAAGTCCAGTGTTCAGTGTATCTCAGTGTATGAGTACAGCTTTTCTTGCAGTTGCAGCATTAATTCAAAATCATTTGCTCACTCACTATACAGTGACAGTACCCAGGATCATGTAGGAACTGAAACGTGAGACAAACTGCAAAGTGGTGGCTCATATATTTATGACTTACTTTTTTGTAATAATCAACACAGTTTACCTTCATCTGTGTTGTTGTGTCAGAAATCAAAAGCAGTCCCAATCAAACATCATGCTTTGTGATTTATATGTGTTTTAAATGTATTTATTTATTTGGTTTGTTATATTCATTTTATATGGAATATATATGAAAATGTGACACAGACCAAATAAAGACACATATATTCCTGCACATTTAGAGATGTAGCTACATTTCCTTCATATTCAGACACAGATAACTTTATTGCATCAAACTTTTATTATTCTCTCACATCTTTTTGGGTAATTATCTGCAGTTAAAACATAACAATGATCCTTTCACTGATATATTACCATAATTTCATCAAATATGAAAAACATCTGTATTTAAAGCATTAAGCTTTAGTTCAGTCCAGGGTTTGAGTATCAGTCAGTTAAGATCAGTGAGAACAGCAGATGAGTGTCTCCTTTTAGTAACAGAGGAAAGATAAACTTGACGCTGACTGCCCTCTAGTGATTTTATTAAAGAAACTGCAACATTAATTTCCACTCATATTCCGACTCTCTTCATTCCACATAATAAACAGACATTATTGTGTCTTAATCAGCAGAGATGTAAATGCAGATTGTTGTGCTGTCTTTGGCCCTTTTATGAACAAGTCACCTTTACTGTGTTTTTTATTTGTTAAATGCTTGATGAATGTACAGAAATACAAAAATAATGTATCAAGTAAGAGGATATTTGAAAAATAAGAGAGAAAAAGCGGCAACAAGGTTTGACCTCTTAAATATCTAAATGCTTCAGGGAAAGATTTTTTCCTTTCATATGGCTGTAAAATGTGTTAACTTCAAGACTGTATGAGGAGGTTGTTTTTATATAGAAAACTCATTTTCATAAAAACACTACGGACGCACAATCTGAAAATCAGGTGGAAACTTTTTATTTTTCAGTGTTACTAAAATATGATTTTTTGCACGATCTTCATGCATGTGCTCATGATGACATATGGAGCCAAGTTCATCTTATTATTACGGACAATTTAGTTAACATTATTGCAAAAAAAAGTGATAGAGAGACAACTGAATGATCCTAGTGATGGTGGTAAATAGAGGAAGTAGTTTTTGTATGAGTCTCCTATTATTGTCTCTCACTGTGTCTCTCTGGCACAGTAATACACTGCTGTGTCCTCGCTCTTCAGACTGTTCATCTGTAGATAGACTTTACTGCTGGAGTCATCTCTGGAGATGGTGAATCTACCCTGGACTGACTGGGAGTAATGGATAGGAGAACTGTCTGTGCTTATGTATGCAATCCACTCCAGTCCTTTTCCAGGAGCCTGTCTGATCCAGCTCATACGGTAGCTGCTGAAAGTGAACCCATGGGCTGTACAGGTCAGTCTGTGAGATTCTCCAGGCCTTTTAATCACTGGTTCAGATTCTGTCAGAGTCTGACCATCAACACCTGTCAAGACAGCAAGAAAACCATGACATGCAACATATTTACAACCTGAAAGAAAATCTAATATGAAAATCATCAAAAATCTTCACCTGCCCAGCAGATAGTTAAAAGCAGCAGTCCTGTCCTATAGTCCATCATGTTAAACTGTGTGTCCACTGTTCTCTGTCCTCCTCTCTGCAGTCAGATAAGTAGAGGTGGAAGATATCTGAGTTTTGCATTGACTCCTCCTCACAGAAAAAGTTAACTAGGCTTGACATTCAGTTTTGCCCTAGCCATAGTGTGACCCTCAAGAATAAGCTTGTATAGCTAATAGATGGATAGGTGCAACATGAAGGTTCATTGTACAGTTAAGGTTTGTCTGACATGTTTCATTTAAACTGGTCTAAATGCCTTAAATGCCACGTTTCTGTCAGAGAAGAAGAAATCATGCTTGAGGTCTCCTCACTCTCTGTCACAGATGGTGATTGAGTCCTCTAAACACACACTCTTTGGTTTATAGACAGTAATGCTGAAAAAGCAGGGCAGCACTGTTCCCAGTGTTGCGCAGACACAATACAGGTACACTATGGTACAATTATTCAAGTCCATTTTTTACCCTGGAACATTATGAATCTTATAATGATTGGACCGTCTCTATCGGGGTCAATTTATTCCAGGAGATCAGGTGAAGCAAGCAGATACACGGCACACAGACTTCCTCGTCCGTATGCCGGTCATTTTGGCTAATATCTGTAAACAGGTATTTGCATATGAATCTAGATAAACTGAGAAAGCAATATAACACAGAGTTCTCAGACAATAGTTGATGGTTTCTGAGGTTGCATTTCTGGCAATGCCATCCACCTCTGCACACTGACTGTTTTCCTGCCTCTCAAACATGATTGGTCAATACTGCTCAGACTACACACGGACAACAGCCTGACACAAGAACATGTCCAATACCCAAACTTGTCCTGTTGCCTACAGATTCTGTATACATATGTAGATCTGTTTACTGAGATTAAATGAGCTGTAATAAATGATAGTGACGAGTAAATTGTGTCTGTGAGTTGTAAAGATCTGTTCTAATGATACTGCATGTCTGTGCAGTATGTTGGATGCATCCACACCATCAACTCACCCAAAGCCTCTGCAGCTTGTGTTGGTTTCATTGAGTTTAAAAACAAAATTGCATTATATACTTTTGTACTTTTAAGGGTCAAACTGTCTTTTGAAGATGAAATGACAGACATGAACGTATAATTTTGACTGTTGAAAGATAATTGTATTTCTTTGACTGATGTAACTACATAAATACAAACATTCATAGTCGTTAGAAAACCCAGATGTTATTTTGATCACAGATCTGTGGAGGTTTTTGTGCAGCTGTTCCACTGTCGTCAGTCACTGTGTCTCATCGAGCACAGAAGTAAACAGCAGAATCTTCTGCTGTCAGGCTCTTGACCTCGAGGTACTGAGTGCTGCTGGGCACATCTTGAGTAAAACTGAAACGGCTTTGAAAGGAACTGGCATAGGTCGGAGTGTTTGTATTTGTGTTTATCCATCCAATCCACTCCAGAACATTCCCTGGCCTCTGTCGTATCCAGTTCATACCGTAACTTGTCATGCTATAACCGGATGTGATACATGACATCTTCACTGTCTCTCCAGGTCTTTTCACCTCAGAGGAAGACTGGTCCAGTTTGATCTCACTCCAAACTCCTGTAAGTAAAGAAACAATCATTATCAGTCAAACTTTAATAATCACAGGTTGCACATTTATAAAATCAGTAAAGCAGATTTAAGTTTCTCACCATGAATAGTAACTACAAATAACAAACTCCAGATAACTGTATTTTCCATTCTGTGATAAACACTGTAGTTCAGTGCTTTCTGATCTGAGTGTTTCAGAAATATATCAAACTGTCCCAGTGATCTGCCACAAGTTGCTGATGGTGTGTTTATAAGAGAGGAAGAGTTTGCATAGACCTCCCTCTGTGGGTTTAAACAGGGAACATGTGACACAGATACATTTCCATAAGTAGAGTATCTCTACAAGAACGACACGGGAAACTGTAAAATATTAATATCCTGGCAACTAATTTCTGCTCCAATGGAAGATAACGGGACAACAACAATCTTTAACTAATGGTGCAATGAAGAGCTTTTTGGCTAAATTACAAAAAGTTATTTACATTGTTTTTTTTGTATTTGTGAAGAGGCAGAGCTACTGTTTAAGTTATAATGAAGTTATCAGATGTTATTTTTCATCCCATTACATGGTAACAGGGCACATTTCGCCCCATCCTCTCTGGGCATCACAATACACAAAAGTAAATGATTAAAACATGTCATATACATCTTGTATTCAGGGAAAATCAAGCCTATCTAACTCTCTTCTATACTGATGTTGGCTGCAGTGGAAGTCAGATGACATCTACACAGATGCATTAAATACATAACTTTTCTTCTGTCTACCATGAACAAGAAATGGCCTCTATTAGTGAATTCTATAAACAGGGTTTTGCATTGACTCCTCAGCACAGTAAGGATACAGCTGATTGGACTGCTTGGGTGCTTTTTTTGTAATTAATGAATAAATATAAATTGTAACGTGCTGCTGAACGTCACAATCAAGCAACTAAATGGTTTTCATAATTAGATGAGATGAAAATGGGAACTAGGGTTTGATTTGAACAAATATGCCATCATCAGTAGATGTGTTAATGTCAGATAAGAGCATTCAAATCACCTCTGTTCTTTATTTACGTTACTGTTAGTGCATGTGTTTTAATCATATGATCAGTATGAGTCAATGAGTCAAACTCAGTCAGTCCTAGACTGCCCTCTAGAGTTTTGAAAGAGGGACTCAGCATGGAGACACATGACGTTTTGTTCATTAGGTCTGTTTAATAGTCTGAACTCTGTGGATGTTGTATTCTGTCACTGTCTGCTGAGAGAGAGGAGATCTGACCTGTTTGAGTCTTCTTCCAGTCTGTATGGTGATACAATTATTTCACTGCAATGATCTATAATGTTTATTTATTGTTTTGTTTTTGTCTTTTTACATTTGGTACAATATCAGATAAAGAGTGGCCTGTGGGACTCTGGGTGAAGTGTTCAGAAGTCCTGCTGTTCCAGTTTTATAATTACGGTTGGATCAAAGTGGTGTCTCATGATCAGGTTTATTCTTTTCTCCCTATCTTAGTATCATATTCAGTGTTTTAGTGCATTCATTGTGCCTTGGTCAGAGTCTGCACCTTCAGCCCCTGATTCTGTATACTGCTCCTAAATTAGCACATGCAGTAATTTCTTTCAACCCCAAAGCAAAGACAGTTGTTGTTTATCAGCCCAGTCAGAGGGGTTACTGTAGGTTTTTGTACAGCTGCTCAACCAACTCCAGTCACTGTGTGTCTCGAGCACAATAATAAACAGCAGAATCTTCAGTCTTCAGACTGTTTATCTGCAGATACACTTGATCGACGTTGTTGTCTCTGGAGATGGTGAACCGGCCTTCAACTGACTGAGAGTAGTAGAAATAAGCACTGTCATATCTGATCATGGCAACCCACTCCAGTCCTTTTCCAGGAGCCTGTCTGACCCAGGCCATGTAGTAGCCATCAAAGTCCAACCCAGAGGCTGTACAGGTCAGTCTGTGAGATTCTCCAGGCCTTTTAATCACTGGTTCAGATTCTGTCAGAGTCTGACCATCAACACCTGTCAAGACAGCAAGAAAACCATGATATGCAACAAATTTACAACCTAAAAGAAAACCTAATATAAAATCATCAAAAATCTTCACCTGCCCAGCAGATAGTTAAAAGCAGCAGTCCTGTCCTATAGTCCATCATGTTAAACTGTGTGTCCACTGTTCTCTGTCCTCCTCTCTGCAGTCACATAAGTAGAGGTGGAAGATATCTGAGTTTTGCATTGACTCCTCCTCACAGAGAGGAAACAACTGAAATGGACAAGAATCTCAGCTTGTTACAGGTGGATGTACAGGAGGATTTTAATTGTGAAAAATGTCAATTTAAATTTCATATTAACAATCAGCATTAACATATAACTCAACAGACTATTGATCCACAGGACCTGACTACGATAACAAGTCAGACTGAGAATCTCACGTCAACCTGGGCCAATCTCCACACATTGACAAAAGACCACATAGAATACACTGTAATTGTTATGTTGATTTTTGCTGACTGTTTATGCTAATGGCATATCGTTTAATTTAATTACAAACAACGCTTACAAAATCATCAGAAATAGGAATGACAAACATTAAGTTATCAATTTCAAGGGTCAGTAAATTGCACTTGCCAAAGTAACTAAGGCAACGGGAACAAACACACTATTGAATTTCTGAAAATATTTTAGCTGAATTTATTTCATTACTTATAAGTTTAATGCTTAAGAATAAATAAATAAAACTGTATGCATTATGTAATTAAGTTTTTTTTACTGTTAAATTACATACAATAATGTATCAGTGATTGAAACCTCCAGGTATTTAAATGGCTGTAACAGTGAGCTGGTGTTGAAATCATTAGTGTCAGTATTAGTACACAGTGTGTTGGTGATGTTGAACTGAAGCTTTGACTTGTTTTGACATGTTGAGTTTTTGTACAGCGTTGCTGCTTCCTGTGTCACTGTGGCTCTCGAGCACAATAATAAACAGCAGAATCTTCAGTCTTCAGACTGTTCATCTGCAGATACACCTGCTTTCTGCTGTTGTCTCTGGAGATGGTGAACCGGCCTTTGACTGACTGAGAGTAGTAGATGCTACCACTGCCACTGCTGATAGTAGCGACCCACTCCAGTCCTTTTCCAGCAGCCTGTCTGATCCAAGCAGTAGCATAATCACCACTGAACCCAGAATATGTGCAGGTCAGTGTGTGGGATTCTCCAGGCCTTTTAATTGCTGGTTCAGACTCAGTCAGTGTTTGACCCTCAGTACCTACAGACATTTAAACAGCTCATCAGTTACCGTAATGCAGCCATATTGTATTTGTACCAGGAGGTTTGTCAGAAAAACAATAACAGTTCTTACCTGCCCAGTTAATTGACAGGATGAGAAAAACAACCCAGTAATCAGGTGTGATCATTGTAAAAGCCAGGTGTCTCTGTCCAGTCTACAGTGTGTATGTCAGTGATTTAGTGTCTGTCCTTCACTCTGCAGCACATATGTAGAGATGGAAGAGGTCAGAGTTTTGCATTGACTCCTCCTCAAAGACAAACACATCACATCTCTGGATAAGATATGATTTAGATCATTCTTTCATATTAAGATTTTAATGATGAAGATTCTTTTCAATTGATTCAATGGAAATGTTTCAGCTCAAAACAGATGTATTTATTTATTCTCCTCAGCAGCTTTTGTTGGACCATTTAAGTATTGGAAAAATGATGCACAGACATGACCACATATATTTTTAACACCTGATTTAAAACAATCAGTCATGGAAACATTATGAACCATAACTGCTGTAGAAAATACTATGTTAAATATCACACTAAGAAACAGAAGTAACAAAGCACAACATCAGCTGTTGTTTTCATAGTGTGAATCTACTGTATGTGTGTGTGGAGCATAAACTCTATGAATAAAGTGTGGAGACACTGTCATACGCTCCTTAGTGTCATTTGACTTCTTATCTTCTACTGCCACCTGTTGGTGTTTGTAAAAATGTCTGTGGAGGTTTTTTAACTCTCTGCTTCCTTTGACGAGCGTGAGTCTCTGGCACAGTAACACACAGCAGAGTCCTCTGGCTTTAAGTTGGACAGTCTCACATACACCATGCTGTTGCTATCATCTCTACTGATTTCTACACAGCCTCTTACACTACTGGCAGAAGTGTTTCTTGTGGCAGCAGAGAGGCCTCTCCTCGTCCATTCCACAGCTTTTCCTGCAGCTTGTCTTATTTTTAACTTTTAAAGGTTTCAGTATTCAGGTTGTGGCAGTTTAAAGCCACAGACATACAGAGAAACTTGGAGCCTCCAGAGGATTTTAGCTACATGGGAACTGAAACCTGTGTGACGATATGCAATCACAAAAATAGCTGTATTGCACAGGAAGATGTCTGCTGGATTATCTGTTAAAAATGTATCTATCAAAGTTCTCTTTTATTTCATGAAGAAGAGTAAAATACACAGTAGTCAATAAGGACAGTTAACAAGTGTACAGCTGAATTTTAGTTCAAACATCCATTTATTCTCTCACTCCATAGTCATTGGACATTGTTGTTTTGACCCCACTCCAAACTCCTGCAAACTATAACAAGTAAAAAGACTTGTAAATCTCAAGTTAGACAATTAGCAAAACCATTAAACTGCTGCACAAATGCTGTTTATGGTTCATTTGTTCAGCTGCTGTCTTCTCTGAGGAGCTGTTTTAATGATGTTCTGTTGTGGAATAAGCAAGATATGATGATTTAGTAATATAATTTCCACAGTCAGATCTGTGTTAAGAGATATTTTTCTACTCAAACATTGGTGGCTCTATTAAAGTGTTGATTGTAATCTGTAAATTACTTTAAGAACTTTGAGTCAGGACATAATTTTGGTAAGAATGAGCACTGCAGGTTTTTGTACAGCTGCTCAACCAACTCCAGTCACTGTGTGTCTCGAGCACAATAATAAACAACAGAATCTTCAGTCTTCAGACTGTTCATCTGCAGATACACCTGCTGTCTGCTGTTGTCTCTGGAGATGGTGAACTGGCCTTTGACTGACTGAGAGTAGTATTTGCTGCTACCACCACCATCAGCATTGATCCACTCCAGTCCTTTTCCAGGAGCCTGTCTGACCCAGTGCATCCAGTAACTACTAAGCGAAAATCCAGAGACTGTACAGGTCAGTCTGTGAGATTCTCCAGGCCTTTTGATCACTGGTTCAGACTCCGTCAGAGTCTGACCATCAACACCTGTCAAGATATAAGAGAACATAACATGAATTTAGTTGTTACACAAATGAGAACTATGTCAAGTCAAGATTAGTGAATCATCTTCACCTGCCCAGCAGATAGTTAAAAGCAGCAGTCCTGTCCTATAGTCCATCATGTTAAACTGTGTGTCCACTGTTCTCTGTCCTCCTCTCTGCAGTCAGATAAGTAGAGGTGGAAGATATCTGAGTTTTGCATTGACTCCTCCTCACAGGGAGGAAACAACAGATTGGACTCCTCTTTGGTGAAACTCAACAGAATGTTTAGTGACCAAGAAATGTTCACACAAGTTTATAGATTAAAAAATGTTTTTTGTGTTTGAAATGGAGTAAATTTGGACATTAATATCTGGCACATTAAGAGCTGAAAACAATTAAGTAAAAACAAACACTTCTTTCCTTCTCTGTCATTTCTTCCTCTTTATAGATGTCACTAGGATAAGTGTTAAAGCCAGATCTTGTCTACACTCTAGAGTTTTAAAACAGGAATGGTAGATACTTTTAACATTCAAGAAAGGTTACACACTTGTGACACCCAAAAATATAGAGAGTTGTTTAAAGTCACAGCAGAAGATGCATGTTGTAACATATGTTTGGAGGACTAAAATTCTAATTATTGTTCATCATTACAGCTCTGAACTTTGTTTATTAGTTTTGGATATTTGAAAATAAAAAAGATGCATTTTATTCTTGTTTATTTACACCTCTTTTTATGTGAGGTAGTTGTTGTCTATCAGCAGCAGACAAACAGAAGCTGCCTGAAGTCAACAGAATAACATGAGCTGCTGAGTTGCTGATGGTGTCTTTGTACTGAGGGAAGAAGAGTTCCCATAGGTTTAAAAAGGGAACATGGATCATTGATATATTTTAAAATAGAATATCTTTTCTTCAAGAGCAGGCAAACTGTGAAATACTAAACACAATATCTTCAACTGAAAACTTCTCTGACATGTTCATAATTAGTTGATTAGGGGGAGACATTTTTTAATTTACTTTAGTTACATTACTTTTATTTACTACACTACTTTTTCTTCTTCAACACAGATACACATTTTGAAGTAAGCTATTTCACTGCCCATTACTTTCCTTATTTATATCTCCTATTATCAGCATGTGTGTGTGGTTGAGTCACATGGTTGCTGGGTATTTGTGCAGGTCTGTTGATGGTTTGTATCACTGTGGGGTAACGCACACAGTAATACACAGCTGTGTCCTCAGGCTGCAGATTCTGTCCTGTTAATGTCACTCTGCTGGCAGAAGTGTCTCTGCTGTAGCTGAACTTGTTCTTCAGAGCATCATTTTAGTAAGGCCGCTTGTTCCCCACTGATCCAACCTGCTGCATAGTCATCATCAGTCAAAGAATAACCAGAGACCTGACGGGTGATGGTCAAAGACTGTCCAGGCTGCACAACCATTGAGTCTGGCTGGATGAGATCAATACTGTTCACGCCTGTGGAAACACAAATCAACATTATCTCCATCATTCATCTGACTATTCAGTGTTTCTAATGTGTTTATTAGTGTGAATCCACTGAAAGCTCCTCACAGGATCCAGCTGCCAGCAGCAGTATCAGAGCTACAGAGAACATGGTTGATGTTGAAGCTGAACTGATGTGAGCTCTTCTGTCCTCTCACTGACACACACACACTTCACTTCTTTATGAGGCAACACACAAGGAGGCTGATTTACATACAGTAGTGATGATAGTAAATCAGCTGACTGGAGGTGTTGTTCTTCATCTCCAAGGCCATATGATTTTTGTGATTCAGAAAACATGGATGGAATAATTTGATAATAAAAATGGAATCCACTGTAAAACGCAGCATGTCGTGGAGTTTTTTCAAAATGTGAATGCAGTTTCTAAAAATCACTGGTTTCCCCACCATTTTAAGCATTTTTTTTCACAGTGTGTAGCTGAATAAACAAAAAAAATCCCATTTTGTTCACAGCATAGAAATGAAATATTTCTATGTTTCATAGTCTCAGTGAGTGAAAGGATAACATTTGTATAATGTTTTGTACACAGACAGTTTATAGAGATACATATACAGTCAAAAAACCTGCCAGATTGTCCTCGACTCTGTTGCCCCCTACAGGGACAAAAGGTCTAACAAAATTTTACAACCCTGGCTAAATGAATCCACCCATGATTTGAAGAGAGACTGCAGAAGAAAAGAAAGAAAATGGAAGAAAACAGGTTTACAAGTATTTTATCAAATTTGGAAAGATGCAATGATTAACTATCAAAGGGCAGTTAAGGAGGCAAGAGCCTCCTTCTATTCTAATCTTATTTTAACGAATCATTCTAACCCCAGAATTTTATTTAAGGTTTTAGATTCCCTTACTTCCCCCTCCCACAGTCATTTTACTGACTCCTCACAGGAGCTCTGTGAGAGGTTTTTAAAAATTTTTATTGATAAAGTTGAAAATATTAGGCAACAGATCCCCCCCCCAGTTCATGCTGTACATGCCAGTAGGGGGACTCACATCTGTTTTAACAGTTTTGAACCCATCTCTCTATCCCTTTTAACTAAAACTATCTCTCACATGAAGCCAACTACATGCAGACTTGATTTTATTCCATCCAGTTTTCTTAAAGATGTCATTGACACAGTTGGGCCCAGTATTTCATTGATTATTAACAGCTCTCTCACAAAAGGTATTTTTCCTGCTGCTTTTAAATATGCTGAGGTCCAACCTCTTTTAAAGAAATCTAATCTCGATCCTTCAATTCTTAATAAATTTAGGCCAATTTCTAAACTTCCGTTTTTATCCAAAATTTTAGAAAAGGTTGTTTCAACACAGCTTTTAGCTTTTATGTGTCATAATAACATCTTTGAGAAATTTCAATCAGGTTTTAGAGTTTTACACAGCACAGAAACTGCCCTCCTCAAAGTAACTAATGATCTTCTTTTAGCAACCGATAGAGGGGAGAGTGCAATTTTAATTCTTTTAGACCTAAGTGCAGCCTTTGATACTGTAGATCATGCCATTTTAATCGACCGCCTTAAAACCTGGGTTGGCATCAGGGACACTGCACTTAGTTGGTTTTGTTCTTATCTTTTAGAAAGAACCTTTGCGGTCACCATAGGTAATCACTCATCTTCAACAGCTCACATTACCTGTGGTGTACCACAGGGTTCGATTTTAGGGCCAATTTTATTTTCTATTTATATGCTTCCTCTCAGTCATATCATTCAGCGGCACAATGTCTCTTTCCATTGTTATGCAGACGACACACAGATATACCTCCCGGTGACCCCAGAAGCCTAGCTGCTGTCGTAGACTGTATCAAAGATATTAACTGGATGGCACAAAATTTTCTTCAACTCAACAACTCAAAATCAGAAATTCTGCTGTTCAGTTCCTCAAAATCAATCAACCTCATCAAAAACAACCTCGGTCCATTATCCTCAAATGTTCAGCCCACAGCCAAAAATCTTGGAGTTACATTTGATTCAGATCTCAGTTTTCAACCCCACATCAAGAAAGTTGTTCAGTCCTGTTTCTATCAATTACGAATTATTTCAAAAATTAAAATTAAAATTCTTGCTTCCCTTCATTGGCTCCCTGTCTGTTTTAGTATTGATTTTAAGATTTTACTGATCACTTTTAAGGCACGTCTGGGTCTGGCCCCTAGCTATATAACAGAAATGTTGACCCCATATGAGCCTGTACACAGCCTTAGATCCTCGGGCAGGGGCCTTTTGGTTGTTCCAGAGTCGAGGCTGAAGTCTAAGGGCGACCGAGCTTTTTCCATCAGGGCCCCTCGGCTTTGGAATGACCTGCCCGAGGATATAAGGTTTGCAGATTCAGTGACTTCTTTTAAATCACTTCTTAAAACCCATTTTTATAGACTTGCTTTTATTTGATGTCGTCGTTCTCCTCTTTCTCTTGTATTGTTTATTTATTAGTGTTTCAGTTGTATTGTATTTACTTATTTTATTCCCTTTGCTGTTTTCTCCTGTACTCCTTGCTGCTACCTTATTGCTGCCATGTTGTATATGTCTGCCTCTGCTATATTGTGTGCTGTTGCTGTATTACCTGCTGCTGTTATATTGTTGATTGTACTGATTTTGCTTTGTTTGTCAAAGCACTTTGTAAACTTTGTTTTTAAAAGGTGCTATATAAATAAAGTTATTATTATTATTATATTATTAATGGTTTTGTCATCACATCACTGTGAGTTATATCATTTGACTTTTTAATAATGCAGATTCTTTTCAAGTTATTCAACTGTAACTTTTATTTATATTCAGATTAGAGGTATTTATCATTCTCTTTGGCAGCATTCGTTTAACCATCCATATCCTGGATATATTGTCCAAATATATTCTCAACACTGTTAAAAATCAATAATGGGAACATTATTAACAATTACATTGAAAAACAGGATGTAACAAACCACAACATCTGCTGTGTCTTTCATAGTGTCTTAGTTTGTGTTGTACCAAGTCTTATCTTCGACTGCCACCTGTAGGTCTTTGTGAAGAAAATGTCTGTGGAGTTTTTGTACAGCCTCTCTGCTTCTTTGAACCACTGTGTGTGTTTGGCACAGTAATACACAGCAGAGTCCTCTGGCTTTAAGTTGGACAGTCTCAGATACACCATGTTGTTGCTATCATCTCTACTGACTTCTGCACGGCCTCTTACACTGCTGGCATAAGTGTTTTTGCTGGCATCGGAGAAGCCTCTCCTGATCCATTCCAGTCCTTTCCCTGCAGGTTGTCTGATCCAGCTCATAACACAGCAGCTAAATGTAAAGCCAGATCCCCTGCAGGAGAGACTGAGAGTCTCACCAGGCTTTTTCACTACTGAACTGGAAGGAATGGACTCCATACTCTGACCTGTACAACCTGAGGAGATGAAAGGAGAGAGGAACCACAGAAGAAAGTGAGACAGTCACTTGGGAAGTTTTCTGCTATCACTGACTGACCATCAGTCCATGTTGTCTGATAAAAGATGAAGCAGCAAGAAGCAGGAGAACTCACAGGGCAGAGAGAGAGCGACCAGCAGAAGAGTGAGTGTGTTCATCATCCTGAGGCTGGAGATGTGACCTCTGATGCTCCACACAAAGTACAAGAGCAGTCAGCAAGACAGAAGTACACTGCACACACTGAAGATTTGCATCAGGATATCATGGAGAGGGAGTGGCTCCTCAACTGGCTCTCTGTCAAAGGATTACATCATTCATTTTTTGTACATTTGCTAATGGAGTTGCTTTTCTTTCCGTGTAGGATACAATAGTAAATTCAGATATATTTGTCTTTGAATAAATTTAGAAAATTAGATTTTTGAGATGAAATAGATGAAATAATGTTTTCACGTCTTCTCTGGGGATGTGTGGGATTAGTCAACTAGTCAGTTAAATGTACCTCAAGGAGATGAGCAGCAAGTAGAGAGGAGGAGCTTAGATGGAGGAAACACAGGTGTAAATGCATCTGTGTGCGTCTTTGACTCCTCCTCACAGAGAGGAAACAGCTGGACTGAAGATATTTAATGAAACTGCTGAATTAATATCCAACAGTCAACCCTCAGTCACCTGTTTTAATATTCATATGTGTTTTAATTTGTGTTAAAGTCTATCAGTATTAACAACACAACCACAGTTATTATAATAATACACAAATGTTAATCTGAGTTCAGACATCTGACACATGAACACACCTGGTTTAATCACATTTGTGATCTTATAATTCATCTTGGTATCAAGGCTCTGTTTCTCATTAGTCACTTTGAGCATAATGTGCAGCACATGACAGCATTTACAGTAATAGAAATAAAAAGCAGTGTTATCCATCATCTACTGAATTGCTTTATTATCACATCATCCAATCAGCCAGTGTTTGAATATGTATGGGACTGTGGACATTTCACTTTTCTAATTATCTCCTGAACTAGCCAAGTTCACTCTGTTATCAAATGTTAAAATATACAGAAATCTAATGTGGATATATCAAAGTGCTTTTGCAGGTGGTGAGAAAACTCTGATGTCATTAAGATCACATTGCTGTTTGTTGTCTGTGGAGGTTTTTGTGCAGCTGTTCCACTGTCTTCACTCACTGTGCTTTATCGAGCACAGAAGTAAACAGCAGAATCTTCTGCTGTCAGGCTCTTGACCTCGAGGTACTGAGTGCTGCTGGGCACATCTTCAGTCATGATGAAACGACTCTGAAAGGAGCTGCCATAGATAGCAGAGTTTGTGCCTGTGTTCATCCTCCCAATCCACTCCAGAGCATTTCCTGGCCTCTGTCGTATCCAGTGGATGTTGAGGCTTGTCATGCTATAACCAGATGTGATACATGACATCTTCACTGTCTCTCCAGGTCTTTTCACCTCAGAGGAAGACTGGTCCAGTTTGATCTCACTCCAAACTCCTGTAAGTAAAGAAATGATCATTATCCATCAAACTTGTGTAATCACAGGTTGCACATTTTTAAAAGCATCAAACAAGATTTAAGTTTCTCACCATGAATAGTAACTACAAATAATAAACTCCAGATAACTGTATTTTCCATTCTGTGATAAACACTGTAGTTCAGTGCTTTCTGATCTGAGTGTTTCAGAAATATATCAAACTGTCCCAGTGATCTGCCACAAGTTGCTGATGGTGTGTTTATAAGAGAAGAAGAGTTTGCATAGACCTCCCTCTGTGGGTTTAAACAGGGAACATGTGACACAGATACATTTCCATAAGTAGAGTATCTCTACAAGAACGACACGGGAAACTGTAAAATATTAATATCCTGGCAACTAATTTCTGCTCCAATGGAAGATAACGGGACAACGACAATCTTTAACTAATGGTGCAATGAAGAGCTTTTTGGCTAAATTACAAAAAGTTATTCACATTGTTTGTTTTGTATTTGTGAAGAGGCAGAGCTACTGTTTAAGATATAATGAAGTTATCAGATGTTATTTTCCATCCCATTACATGGTAACAGGGCACATTTCGCCCCATCCTCTCTGGGCATCACAATACACAAAAGTAAATGATTAAAACATGTCATATACATCTTGTATTCAGGGAAAATCAAGCCTATCTAACTCTCTTCTATACTGATGTTGGCTGCAGTGGAAGTCAGATGACATCTACACAGATGCATTAAATACATAACTTTTCTTCTGTCTACGAATATTTCAACTAATGAAAACAGATGCTGTTAAATGAAAAGCCTTTTAAGAACAATCAGCAGGCTTAAAACAAAAAAGTGATACTTAGACAACTGAGTGTTCTCAGTGGTTAAAAAGAGGAAGTAGTTTTTGTATGAGTCTCCTATTATTGTCTCTCACTGTGTCTCTCTGGCACAGTAATACACTGCTGTGTCTTCGCTCTTCAGACTGTTCATCTGTAGATAGACTTTACTGCTGGAGTCATCTCTGGAGATGGTGAATCTACCCTGGACTGACTGGGAGTAAAAGATATGAGTACTATATGTGCCAATATAAGCAATCCACTCTAGTTCTTTTCCAGGAGCCTGTCTGATCCATTTCATAGCGTAGCTTCTGAGTGTGAACCCATGGGCTGTACAGGTCAGTCTGTGAGATTCTCCAGGCCTTTTAATCACTGGTTCGGATTCTGTCAGAGTCTGACCATCAACACCTGTCAAGATATAAAAACAACTCACATGAATTTAGTTGGTGCACAAATGAGAACTGTGTCAAGTCAAGATCAGGTAAAACCTTCACCTGCCCAGCAGATAGTTAAAAGCAGCAGTCCTGTCCTATAGTCCATCATGTTAAACTGTGTGTCCACTGTTCTCTGTCCTCCTCTCTGCAGTCAGATAAGTAGAGCTGGAAGATATCTGAGTTTTGCATTGACTCCTCCTCACAGGGAGCAGAGAGCTGTCTCTTGCTGGTATGTGCAGCTGGTTTATGCCAGGTGTCCTGTGGTGATCAGGGGCCTGAAGGACATGATTCACTGGAGTTTTTTTTTTTACGTCCTGTACTTTATCATGTGAAAACTGGCAGTTTTAGACAGCAATGGTTGTCACTTCCTAGAAGCAGAAAATAACCCTGGTCATGTTGCAGCTACTGTCATGCAGAAAATCATTATCATGAGGTAAACAAAACCCACACACAGTCATGTAATCCAGAGGACATCAAACAAGACAGAAATTAAATGAATAGGAGTGCTGAAATGTGAACTCACTCGTGGGTTTCAGGACTCATTCCTGGGGCAGTCTAATGGCTACAAACATATTGAAGAAATGAGGTGAAGAATGAGGGAGGATTAGTTTATTAGTAAAACAGTGTTGACTTCTGCCAGCTAGAAGGTCTGCAGAAGCTAACCAGAAGAGAGGCTGTTTCAACTGAGCAAAACAGGGATATTGTTGGTGACACTGTGTTTAAGTCTTTAAGAATGGAAGGAATTTGGTTGGAGGATAAAAATTGAATATTTTGTTTCTGAGGTTTAGGTCCCCGACACAATTGGCATGTTAGACACAAGGAAAATAAGTCTTTAGTACATTCAAGATAATTGGTTTTCTTACTATAAATAGTAACTAAATTTCTTTATTAAGGCTCGTATACTACAGCAGTTATTACACATGCAAAGGTACATCTCACACAAAGAGAAGGTGGAACTGTCACGACCCTGGTTGTGTCACTAGTTTCTCTGTGTTTGGTTTTTCCTTGCCCTCTGTTTCCCCTCCCCCTGTCTGTCTCTCTGTGTGTCTGTGCTGTGGAGTGGGAAACCCCTCACTCTCCTGGGTTACATTCATTCAACTCACCTGCTCCCTGCTGCTCACCTGAGGACCATCCAGTGATCAGCCTTGCAGTACAAAACACCAACTCTCCTCTCCAATCCTCACCAGGTTGTTGAGCCTTGTGGTGCAGTTACGCTTCAGGCCGCTGTGGAATTGTGAATTCAACTTGGACTTTTTTTGGTGAATTTTCTCGTGGATACTTACCTTGTGTTTGCCTCTGTCACGGGATCACCGCCCACCATTTGTCCACCTGTTTGTCTTTCTGCCATGCTCCCAGCCAGCCAAACCCCTCCAACCTTGTGTTGCTTGCCTGCCATCAGCCCACTCCCCTCAGCCTCCATTTCCTGGATTTTCCTCTACGGCCATATTCATAATCCTGGCAATATGACCCCATTTTTTACCACTGTCTTTCTGAGTCTGTGTTCTGCATTTGGGTTCACCTTGTTGATTGTAACAGGATCTTGAACTTCTGACAAAAAACCTTTCTCTAGTTTGACTATTTAATGTCACCATGAAGTTGGCTCAAGACTATAATTTAGTTAGTCACAAATGCAGTTATGATTCAGACAAGAACTGCATTTTTTTTTGTTTTAATTTCATGGAAGAAATAGTGTCCTTTTGATGGTTTTTGCGACTCCACTTGGGGACACATTTAAAGTTTTTGCAATTTTCCGGACTGACTGACCTTCATTTCTTAAAGTAATGATGGCCACTCATTTTTTTTTAGTTAGCTGATTGGTTCTTGCCATAATATGAATTTTAACAGTTGTCCAATAGGGCTGTCAGCTGTGTATTAACCTGACTTCTGCACAACACAACTGATGGTCCCAACCCCATTGATAAAGCAAGAAATTCCACTAATTAACCCTGATAAGGCACACCTGTGAAGTGGAAACCATTTCAGGTGACTACCTCTTGAAGCTCATGGAGAGAATGCCAAGAGTGTGCAAAGCAGTAATCAGAGCAAAGGGTGGCTATTTTGAAGAAACTAGAATATAAAACATGTTTTCAGTTATTTCACCTTTTTTTGTTAAGTACATAACTCCACATGTGTTCATTCATAGTTTTGATGCCTTCAGTGAGAATCTACAATGTAAATAGTCATGAAAATAAAGAAAACGCATTGAATGAGAAGGTGTGTCCAAACTTTTGGCCTGTACTGTATGAACCTTGAGTGCAGAAGTATGTATTCACCAGAAATCCATGATAGCATCAGAAACATTATACATGTAGCTGAAGTCATGGTGGAAATGTGTTGTATGTCTGGTCAGTGGTTTGGTCTCTCTTCTTCAGTTTGCAGTGAGATAAATAAAGATGGAGGAGATGAAGATTTGCATGGACTCCTCCTCACAGTGCTTTTTTATTTTCATATTGCACAAGACAAACAAGACAGAGATCACTCAGATTCAGGAGAAGGTGCCTGAGAAAATTAAAAAACAGTAAACATGCGTAACAAATGTATAATGCATTTTTTCACATGCAGCTGATGTAGGGTGTGTTGTGTCAAAAAAGAACAAAGAATTGTCAGTTTGGGTATATTTTTGTGACTGTACTACAGATAAATTAGACTTCATGTGAACCAACTTGTTGTTGCATTTCACAGTGCACTGTAACTGGAACATAAGATGGAAAAATATTATTGATAA
The DNA here is from genome assembly GCF_041903045.1 of Epinephelus lanceolatus. NCBI lineage: Eukaryota > Metazoa > Chordata > Actinopteri > Perciformes > Serranidae > Epinephelus > Epinephelus lanceolatus. The sequence goes on from NC_135751.1 coordinate 30,708,166, forward strand.
ATTCCAATTGATGAGGGATTTTAAAAATACTTTTGCACAATGAAGATTAAGGATGCTTTCTATCAGTGACTGTTACAGGGACATCTGTGGTTTGTGCACAGCTCTGTGGCTTCAAAAACATAAGTGATAAACTGACCTCACTTTCAACAGTTACTCATTTGCGCTTCAATAATTGAGGCTTCATGAATTAATACTTATAGTCTACATGTGTTTTAAATAAATCTGGCATTTCCTCAGAGCTCTGACTGAACTCCAATAGATCATCATGAAGCCCTGGTAGCTCTGAGTATCTGGACGTTCCTCCACCTGACAGAAAGGAGCATACAGGTCTTCATTGTCTGTATTGTTTCCATGCTCATGCATCTCCTGCTTAGCATGGTTAAGTGTTGATGCAATTTAATCAGTTTTAAAACAGTTATTTACAGTTATTTCCTCCTTGTAATGCACTCTCTCTTAGCTCCACATTTTCTTTTTCACCTGTGTTGCCCATATCTTTGCACACTGCTCAATCATGCACGCTCCACACGTCTCCTGCCGTCCCTTCAGGTGTCCTGCAGTTGTTCTTGAGCTCTACTTATTGTCTGCCAAGGTGAACTGACACTGACAGATGAAGTTGAAGTCACTGCTGATGATGACATAGCCAAACTTGACTGTTCCAAATGTGTTGAATCAAATTGACACATGACTTATTGAGGAGAAAGCGTTTCAGCTGTCACTGTTTCCAGTGTATAAAAGCAGCAGGAGTCAATAATCTTAGCAGATTGTTGTCTGTGCCTGATGAGGAGGTGATCATTGTAACATTTTAAAAGCTACTTTATTGCTGTGTCGTAATAATTGTTGTTTTCTCAGGGACAAGTTGTGATTCATTTTTGTAATGAAGTCTAAATTATGTGCTTATTAAAAGCATTAGAAAAAACAAACATAAAGTTTATTATTGGGTCTATTAGCCCAGCAAACATGAGCACTGTAGGTTTTTGTACAGCTGCTCAGCCAGCTGCAGTCACTGTGGCTCTGCAGCACAGTAATAGACAGCAGAATCTTCAGTCTTCAGGCTGTTCATCTGCAGATACACCTGCTGTCTGCTGTTGTCTTTGGAGATGGTGAACCGGCCTTGAACTGACTGAGAGTAGGATTTGCTGCTACCACTGCCATCATCAATCCAGGCAATCCACTCCAGTCCTTTTCCAGGAGCCTGTCTGACCCAGTGCATTTCATAGGTGTGGACTGACAATCCAGAGGCTGTACAGGTCAGTCTGTGAGATTCTCCAGGCCTTTTAGTCACTGGTTCAGATTCTGTCAGAGTCTGACCATCAACACCTGTCAAGATAATAATAAAAATCACATGAATTTAGTTTGTACACAATTAACAGCTATGTCAACAGAAGATCAGGTAAAATCTTCACCTGCCCAGCACATAGTTAAAAGCAGCAGTCCTGTCCTATAGTCCATCATGTTAAACTGTGTGTCCACTGTTCTCTGTCCTCCTCTCTGCAGTCAGATAAGTAGAGGTGGAAGATATCTGAGTTTTGCATTGACTCCTCCTTTTTAATGAACAATATCCTCTATTCAGTCTCTCCTCAAAACTTACTTTCATGCTGTGGCTTTCTCCTGCATGACAATATTTTGTTATATTATTTTACATAAAGAATCATCTCACTGTATCTCTTACAATTTTGATTGTTTTCATATTATGATCCTGATGTTACTGTCGTTCTTGATTTACTGTCACTTTGTAAGATCAGAACACATGTATTTATATGGCAGCTGGTTTTCTCCAATGAAATTTCAAATAATGTGACTATGGTTACTGTTTATAAATAAAAGTTATTAATATTATCAATTAAAATTGTTTTCGGTTCATGTAATATGAAAATGACATTGTATGCTGTCTCAGAAAGGCAAACAACATCTCATATCTCCTGATTTTTTCTTTTTAATCAAATAAAGATTTTGTGTTCCATAATAAGAACAGAATTTCTGTGCATTTCTTTTGAATTAATCTGTTGATTTAAAACCAATTATTCTGATCTTTAATAATACTGAACTAATAATCAGCTCTTAAACAACTAAATTTCAGAGCACAGAATCCAAGATCTGAAGACTGTTCAAATTTAGTGGAATCAAATGAATTTAGCTTACGTCACATCTCTCACTGTACATTATAAATGTATAAATTCAACAAAGAAGTTCTTGAAAAGGTGATTTTGGGACAACTAGAAAGGCTCTGCCTGAAGATCTCAAGCAGTGATCAGGTTTGAATTTGGAATCAGCACATCACAGATAACAGCAGGATCCTGATCATGAAAGACTTTAAAACAAACAGTAACATCTTTAAATCAGTTGTAGATACGATGAGTAACTAATGAAGGGCAGCAGGGTCTGGTGTGACATGTTAACTTTTGATAGAGTGTATTAAAATCCCAGTGGCAGCATTTAAAAGCCAAGCTTGGAGGAGATAAAACCTTGGGACCTTCTCCAGGAAAACAAAAGAGAGAAAAGACCTGATCATGGTGATCTGTCTCACTGGAGTTAATTAATGATCAGCACTAATGTGAAGTATATACAGGGAGCATTATATCAACACTAATATGCAGCAAGGTTTTGATGGCTGTCACATGACTTGTATCAAAACAGTGTGAAGTTGAATTCATGGACCAGTTCTCCCACTGAAACATGTTAGTGTTGAGTCACTTGGTTGCTGGGTATTTGTGCAGGTCTGTTGGTGGTTTGTATCACTGTGGAGCACGCACACAGTAATACACAGCTGTGTCCTCAGGCTGCAGATTCTGTCCTGTTAAAGTCACTGAACTTGTAGACGTGTGTGTGTGGTAAAGAAACTTGTTATTCAGAGGAGTGTTTCGGTAAAAGCTTCCTCCACCCCACCGATGTATAATCCAGTCCATTGGTTTTCCTTCACACTGTCTGATCCAACCTGTTGCATAGCTGTTATCAGTCAAAGAATAACCAGAGACCTGACAGGTGATGGTCAAAGACTGTCCAGGCTGCACAACCATTGAGTCTGGCTGGATGAGATCAATACTGTTCACACCTGTGGAAAGACAAATCAACATTATCTCCATCATTCATCTGACTATTCAGTGTTTCTAATGTGTTTATTAGTGTGAATCCACTGAAAGCTCCTCACAGGATCCAGCTGCCAGCAGCAGTATCAGAGCTACGGAGAACATGGTTGATGTTGAAGCTGAACTGATGTGAGCTCTTCTGTCCTCTCACTGACACACACACACTTCACTTCTTTATGAGGCAACACACAAGGAGGCTGATTTACATACAGTAGTGATGATAGTAAATCAGCTGACTGGAGGTGTTGTTCTTCATCTCTAAGGCCATATGATTTTTGTGATTCAGAAAACATGGATGGAATAATTTGATAATAAAAATGGAATCCACTGTAAAACGCAGCGTGTCATGGAGTTTTCTCAAAATGTGAATGCAGTTTCTAAAAATCACTGGTTTCCCCACCATTATAAGCATTTTTTTTCACAGTGTGTAGCTGAATAAACAAAAAATATCCTTTTTTGTTCACAGCATAGAAATGAAATAATTCTATGTTTCATAGTCTCAGTGAGTGAAAGGAGAACATTTGTATAATGTTTTGTATACAGACAGTTTATAGAGATACATATACAGTCAATGGTTTTGTCATCACATCACTGTGAGTTATATCATTCTTTTACATCATGATCATATATATTTTTAATAATGCAGATTCTTTTCAAGTTATTCAACTGTAACTTTTATTTATATTCAGATTAGAGGTATTTATCATTCTCTTTGGCAGCATTTGTTTAACCATCCATATCCTGGATATATTGTCCAAATATATTCTCAACACTGTTAAAAATCAATAATGGGAACATTATTAACAATTACATTGAAAAACAGGATGTAACAAACCACAACATCTGCTGTGTCTTTCATAGTGTCTTAGTTTGTGTTGTACCAAGTCTTATCTTTGACTGCCACCTGTAGGTCTTTGTGAAAAAAATGTCTGTGGAGATTTTGTACAGCCTCTCTGTTTCTTTGAACCACTGTGTGTGTTTGGCACAGTAATACACAGCAGAGTCCTCTGGCTTTAAGCTGGACAGTCTCAGATACACCATGCTGTTGCTATCATCTCTACTGACTTCTGCACGGACTCTTACACTGCTGGCATAAGTGTTACTGCTGGCATCAGACCAGCTAACCCCGATCCATTCCAGTCCTTTCCCTGCAGGTTGTCTGATCCAGTGCATAGTACAGCAGGTAAATATGAAGCCAGATCCCCTGCAGGAGAGACTGAGAGTCTCACCAGGCTTTTTCACTACTGAACTGGAAGGAATGGACTCCATACTCTGACCTGTACAACCTGAGGAGATGAAAGGAGAGAGGAACCACAGAAGAAAGTGAGACAGTCACTTGGGAAGTTTTCTGCTATCACTGACTGACCATCAGTCCATGTTGTCTGATAAAAGATGAAGCAGCAAGAAGCAGGAGAACTCACAGGGCAGAGAGAGAGCGACCAGCAGAAGAGTGAGTGTGTTCATCATCCTGAGGCTGGAGATGTGACCTCTGATGCTCCACACAAAGTACAAGAGCAGTCAGCAGGACAGAAGTACACTACACACACTGAAGATTTGCATCAGGATATCATGGAGAGGGAGTGACTCCTCAACTGGCTCTCTGTTATAGTTACACTTAGTTGCATCATTCATCATTTTGTTTTTCTGTGTTTATATTAAAGTGTCTTGTGGAATACAACATTACACCCAGAGACAGGAGCAGTATTTTGTAGTGTTGTTTCATATGACCTGTAAAAGAAGGAAAGATTGTCTGAATGGCACATGTGAAGTTGCAGAAAAGAAATAATGATATCACGGAAAATGTGTGGTGTGGGGAGATGAAGAACGAGCTGATTTTTGCAGTTTGATGGTAGTGCTGTCTGCATTTGAAACATTCAGGGTCATTCCCCTTCAGTTTTCAGTGCCCCCCCATCTAACTGACCCGATGAAAATTTTTGTGCTTTTATGAAGAGATGACGCTTCTGTTTAAGTTAACAGTAACACAAAATTGCTAAGAAATTATGTAATTTCAGTGCATTTTTATCAATTCAGTCACAGTCTTTATGAATGTTAACATATAGAACATGTGTGTGTGGCTGAATCACATCTCCGTGGACAAACCGGCTGCCTATGTAACTGTTTCTCTCTGTACTGTAACAGTGAGCTGGTGTTGAAATCATTAGTGGTCTGAGGGCTCCTCCTCTGGTGGCTTCATGTTACAAGTGTTCAGGCACTGAGGGGTTTTTGTTCAGGTCTACTGATGCTTTGTGTCACTGTGGCTCTCTGGCACAGTAATACACAGCAGTGTCTTCAGGCTGCACATTCTGTCCGTTTAGAGTCTCTGTGTTGCTGGAAGAGTCTGTGCTGATACTGAACTTGTTCTTCAGTGAATCTTTGTAGTATGAAGCTCCAGTATATCTGCTCCCAATCCACTCCAGTCCTTTCCCTGCAGGCTGTCTGATCCAAGCTGTCCAGTAGCTGCTGATAGAATAAGAGACCTGACAGGTGATGGTCAGACGTTGACCTGGCTGCACAGTCACAGAGGCTGGCTGTGTCAACTGTTGACACTTCACACCTGTGGAGGAAAACATGTTGAATATTGAATGAGTGTAATAAGAGTGAACAGTCAGTGTGCTGTGATCATACTGTCAGTGTCTCTGCCTCAGTGAGACTCACAGGATCCAGCAGCCAGCAGCAGCAGCAGAGCTACAGAGAACATGGTTGGTATTGAAGGTGATCTGATGGGAGCTTCTCTTCTTCTGCTGCAGCTGACAGCATGATATCAAGTCTTTATAGCAGACTGTGAGGAAGTTCACTTTGCATAGACAAGGACACTGACAGGCTATAAAAGAAGGATGAACTGTCCTGTCACATGTAGTTAGGGCTTGGAATTGAGTTGTGAACATTTATTTTGATACACATGAAAGAAAACACATTTATGATGATGATATTATGAGTCTGATGAGTCAGATCAGTCAATGAGAACAGCAGATCTGAGTGTCTCCTTTTTCACAGAAGAGACAGAAACTTGACACTGACTGCCCTCTGGTGATTTTACACTGAAAAAAATGACTTTTTGGGGCAGTAAACTATTAGAGTAACTGTCATAATTTCTACCTTGTATTTTTAAGATTCAGTGAGAACTAGAGTTTCTTAGGTAAAATTAAACATTTTATTAATGTAATACATGAATTATGGGGAAAGAGTAAGTTTTATTTTGGTTTTCCTCATACCATTTAAATGTCTAATAGTTGTATGTACATAAACCTAGAAATACTAAATAATCTTTACTCTGAAAGTACAGTATAGCATCTTTTGAATCCGCGCAGGCATGTTTTGACGCGCATGCACGACGCATGCGCACAGTACTCTCCACCAAAATACACAACAGGACGGTTAGAAGAAAGCCTCCGGACATTGTTAACGTTACGGGATCACAGAGCAAGGTGTAGCACGCACGACAGTCATTTTGCAGGTAAGTTATTACCTTTCTCTTTTATATTTGTGATAATATATGGGTCCGCGTGTATTTTGATAGTAAAGTAACGTTAGTGTTGCAAGGTAGCCTTTACTGGTACCAACGGTAGACCGCGATACTAAAACACGTCGGTACGTATGATATCATGTTGGAGTAACGTTACCGTAGTACTACGGTCAGTAACGGAACCACTACTGTGGGATGAGTTCAAAGACCAATTGCAAGAGGGTGAGTGTCCATGCGCCGTCGGCGCCGCTGCAGTGGTTTGTATCCAGTGACATTACAGATATTAGCTGAGCTATTGGGTATATTTAAAGTGCATTCTCACTGAGGGCGAATATCCGCGCGGATTATTCTCGCGGAAAAAATATAAAAGTTGATTTCATGGGTTCTCATGGAAGTTTGCACACCGGGGCGGAACTTTCATGCGGTGAAAAAAGTTTCCGCCCAGACTTTGACCCCTGTGGAATTCGCCAGCGGAACTACACCATACAGCTGGGCCAGTTAAATTGTTTGTTTATAGTCGCGCAGACTGGGAGAGTCCGAAATCCAGTCAGGCAGGACAGTATGGGAGAAAGGTTGATAATTTCACAGCACCCCGTCCTTTTTGATAAAAGACGGGATGATTTTATGAACAATGAATTAAAGGACAACGTCTGGTAGTCCACTGTCCAGCTTGGTGGCGGCGGTGAGAGTGGTAAGTGCTAAAGAAAGCTGATGTTGGCGCTTGTTAAACGTTAGCTTGCTAGCTCGCTGCCACTGCTGCTGCTGCTGCTGCTACTCTCGTCCATGTTCATCCGCACCCGTTCACGCAGCGGGGGCTTGGAAAACAACAATGCGAAATTCCATCAGCATTTTACTGGCATTTGCAACTAAAAATAGTTTTGTGCGAGCAAAAGAAATCATTCAGGAGCACACTGTGCAGGTACAGATTTCAACCAGCAGCAGAAACGAAAGGCGAATCCTGCCGGTTGTGGGTTGAACGGGGGTCACAGACACGGACAGGAATACTTATTACAGAGGAGAGGAATACAGAGGAGAAACGAGCCGTTCACATTTCTCTCTTTGTGACAGGTAACAGTCCACAAACCTCGCAGCACTTTAGGGACTGTTCTTTACTTGTCAGGGGAGGAGGGTGGCTGGTTGATTTTTATTTTATTTATTTATTTTATTTTCATCCCCGCCATGTTAATCACTTATTGATGCTGTTTTTGAAGTATGAATAAGTCAATAAGTAATTTATTCCACTGAAATATCATTGATGTATTATAGAAGAGTGATTTATCTTTTTATAAATGACAAAAGGCACATCTGCCTAATTTTTGCTGTGGTATCGTGATACTACTCAGAACTGTGATACTTTCACTGGTATCGTACCGTGGGTCCCAATTTTGGTACCGTGACAACACTACATTGAAGTAACGTTAAGTTAACTAGCAACAGGCCAGAGGCCTGAATAAGTTTTTAAAACACACGTTTACTGACTGAAGCGCCTGAGGTCTTTGAGAGCACCAGCGTGCGGATACAAAGAGACTTCGCCAGCGGGCGATGGTGACTAGCAGCTAGTTAGCATGGCTAGCATCGTTAGCATGGCTGTGCCGTTTGGTGTTGTGTGGACCGATACTTTAGATACCAAACGTGTTTGTTTTAGTTTCGATACTCATAATAAAATGTCTATATTTTCAGCAGTCTAAAATTGTAAGCCAAATAAATGTTTGTTTGCATTGATCATTGTTTAAAAAAAGCGTTTGCTTGTTCATTCCACCATTAGTATCTACAGGGTTGAAAACGCCCTATACAGAATTTACCCTCCCTTCAGACTATTTGGCTAGTTATTGATGTACTTATGAATCTTTTGTCCATTCACATCAAGGAGGAATTCAGGAGAATAACTACAATTCCCCTGGAGCAAACCTTCATGCGCAAACTTGACCTCTACACACCAAAACTTATTACGCTAATGAAAGCCAAGGGAGGTGTCATGGGGACCAAGATGAGGCTGTTCCTGGACAGACTGAGTCAGGCGGGCTTGTTTTGCTTGTTCATATTTTTTACAAGGAGATGGACCTACTTTTTCTCTCACTCACACACACATACAGTGGTGTGAAAAAGTGTTTGCCCCCTTCCTGATTTCTTACTTTTTTGCATGTTTTCCACACTTAAATGTTTCAGATCATCAAACAAATTTAAACATTAGTCAAAGATAACACAAGTAAACACAAAATGCAGTTTTTAAATGAAGGGTTTTATTAATGAGGAAGAAAAAAATCCAAAGCTACATGGCCCTGTGTGAAAAAGTGTTTGCCCCCCAGCTCCTGTTAAAACATAACTGTGGTTGATCACACCTGAGTTCAATTTCTGTTGCCACACCCAGGCCTGATTACTGCACACCTGTTCCCAATCTAGAAATCACTTAAATAGGACCTACCTGACAAAGTGAAGTAGACCAAGAAATTCAGGGACAAATGAGAAAAAAAGTAATTGAAATCTATCAGTCTGGAAAAGGTTATAAAGCCATTTCTAAAGCTTTGGGACTCCAGCGAACCACAGTGAGAGCCATTATCTTTCTAACTTTCCCAGGAGTGGCCGGCTGACCAAAATTACCCCAAGAGCGCAGCGACGACTCATCCAAGAGGTGACAAAAGACCCCACAACAACATCTAAAGAACTGCAGGCATCACTTGCCCCAGTTAAGGTCAGTGTTCATGACTCCACCATAAGAAAGAGACTGGGCAAAAATGGCCTGCATGGCAGAGTTCCAAGACGAAAACCACTGCTAAGCAAAAAGAACATTAAGGCTCATCTCATTTTTGCCAGAAAACATCTTGATGATCCCCAAGACTTTTGGGAAAATATTCTGTGGACTGACGAGACAAAAGTTGAACTTTTTGGAAGGTCTGTGTCCCATTACATCTGGCGTAAAAGTAACACCGCATTTCAGAAACAGAACATTATACCAACAGTAAAATATGGTGGTGGCAGTGTGATGGTCTGGGGCTGTTTTGCTGCTTCAGGACCTGGAAGACTTGCTGTGATAAATGGAAGCATGAATTCTGCTGTCTACCAAAAAATCCTGAAGGAGAATGTCCGGCCATCTGTTCGTGACCTCAAGCTGAAGCGAACTTGGGTTCTACAGCAGGACAATGATCCAAAACACACCAGCAAGTCCACCTCTGAATGGCTGAAGAAAAACAAAATGAAGACTTTGGAGTGGCCTAGTCAAAGTCTTGACGTGAATCCGTGAATTGAGATGCTGTGGCTCATGCGGCTCAAGGCGGCTCATGCTCGAAAACCCTCAAATGTGGCTGAATTACAACAATTCTGCAAAGATGAGTGGGCCAAAATTCCTCCACAGCGTTGTAAAAGTTATCGCAAACGCTTGATTGCAGTAATTGCTGCTAAGGGTGGCCCAACCAGTTATTAGGTTTAGGGGGCAAACACTTTTTCACACAGGGCCATGTAGCTTTGGATTTTTTTCTTCCTCATTAATAAAACCCTTCATTAAAAAACTGCATTTTGTGTTTACTTGTGTTATCTTTGACTAATGTTTAAATTTGTTTGATCTGAAACATTTAAGTGCGGAAAACATACAAAAAAGTAAGAAATCAGGAAGGGGGCAAACACTTTTTCACACCACTGTATACATGTATACAGCACAAACCTCACACTTGGTAGATTCAATGCCCCTGCACGCTCTGGCTCCATGCACTTAAATCACAAGAGCTAACATATGCACTTGTGTCTTCATTTGACAGTTCATTGTGTATGTATAATGGTTATGTTCATGTTCTTAATCTGTTCACAGAAACAGACCATTGGGATGAGACGTGAAACCGTTATCCGCAGCCTTATACTGTACCTTGGCGAGAAAGAAGAGGAACTTTTGAAGACTGCTTTGTATAGCATGATTAAATAATTTTTAATGACACAGGTTAAGAATTTAATGTTATTTAAAGTTATAGTGTAATTTACGTGGTTGTTTATTAGCAAATATCAACTATTGCTTTCATAAATATATATTTACTAAAGTGTAATGCAATTCACATACAAATGGAAGCTTTCTCATAGGCTTAGAATGATTTCTTTATATATACACAGGCAGGGCTCAGTTTGCTGGAGGCTGCCCTCTCGCGTGTATTTGACTACATTGGCCGAAAGGGATATACGCGCTTCACCTTTCGCATTTACCTAGAACTTGCTGTCACTGGAGACAGAGAAGGTGAAGCTCAATCCGGGGCGCTTCTGCGTGAACCTGCTTTGTACTTTTATGATTCTGTCACACTTTAAATGGAGGACCACACATATGTTTTGCCCTTGAGAGGGAAACCACGCCACCAAATAAAAGAAAAAGATCAGATAAGCGAGGATGGGACAAAACGCGAGTGAATATCTGCGTTGCTTATTCCAGGTCAGGGTTCGACATAACCCATGGCCCGATGGCCCGGGGCCAATAAAAAAGTAGGCTATGTCGAGCAAGTTGATTGACAGGTCATAGGCCCGCTCGGGCCAGGCTTTTTTTTGTCAGGGGAACAACTCCAGGGGATTTTCATCCCACTTTTCTCGAGTCTTCAGTGGATTTATTGGGCTTTTCAGCCAAAGGTGCCCTCACCTTTGTGCAGTGAAATGCCGGAGGAGGGGGAAACGTGCCGGTGCGCCGTCTCCGCCAACGCGGACACCGCACACCGCTGCCAGGTATATTTCTCTCCAACGTGCATTTGCTGGCCAGTAAACTGGATGAACTTCAGCTACTGATGGTGAAAAACGGAGACTTTCTACACCTGCAGTTTTGTGCTAAACGGAGACGTGGCTGTGTGGATCGATACCGGATTCTGTGCTGCAGCTGGCAGGCTTCCAACTCTTTAGAGCGGATCGTAACACAGAACTCTCCGGCAAAACTAAAAGTGGAGGTATCTGTTTTTATACAAAGTGGCTGGTGTAATGACGTGACAGTGATCCAGCAGCACTGCTCTCCTGATCTGGAATCTTTTTTCATCAACTGCAAACCTTTTTACTCCCCCCGTGAGTTTGCTTCATTCATTATGGTCGGTGTTTACATCCCACCGCAGGCCAACGTGCAGGAGGTAGGCTACAGCGCACGTTCGCCAACCACATAGCTACTGTGTGTGGAGCAGACTTTACCCAGACTCCTTAGTTACTGTCCTTGGCGACTTTAACAAAGGTAACCTCACACATGAACTCCCCAAATACAAACAGTTTATAAAATGTCCGACCAGAGAGAAGAATATTCTAGATCACTGTTACATAACTCTTAACAAAGCCTATCACCCGGTCCTCCGCGCTGCACTGGGCCACTCTGACCACAACACCGCCCGCCTGATTCCCTCATACAGGCAGAAGTTAAAGCTCTGTAAACCTGTTGTGAGGTCAATTAAGTAACATTTACATAATATCTTTACAACAGTTATGTTTTGTGGTAAGTAAAATTTACTTGATACTGGCAAGTGAGTGTTACTTGATACTGCAGCATTACATTTTACTTAAAGCATTTGCATGCAAATACTTACAATAGATTTTTTAAGTAAATCTTATGAGTTATTTTTTTCAGTGTATGAAGGAAAAGCAACATTATTTTTCATTCATATTATGACTCAATGTAGATTACACATAACTTACAAACATTAGTGTGTCTTCATTTGTAGAAATGTAAAGTGTTTGTCGTGGTTTAATTTCAGTTATCATGTTGTGCTGTCTTTGGCCCTTTTATGAACAAGTGGCTTTTGAGGTTTTTTGTGTGTTTAATGTTTAGAATAAATTTTCCTCAGGAACAGTTTTCAGGATTTTATGTATTGCAGGGACAAAGGTAATGTGTTCTTATATTTGTGATGTAAACAACATGTACAAAAAAAAAAGTATGATATTTAAGATATATACTACAAAAGAATTTCATGCTTGGGCTCTGCCAGCCTAAAATAAGTGGTGTAGGATTTTGTACAGCTGCTCAACCAACTCCAGTCACTGTGGCTCTCGAGCACAATAATAAACAGCAGAATCTTCAGTCTTCAGACTGTTCATCTGCAGATACACTTGCTGTCTGTTGTTGTCTCTGGAGATGGTGAACTGGCCTTGAACTGACTGAGAGTAGCGGATGTTGCTACTATCATAAATAGCGGCAATCCACTCCAGTCCTTTTCCAGGAGCCTGTCTGATCCAGGCCATCCAGTAGCCACTGATCGTCAATCCAGAGGCTGTACAGGTCAGTCTGTGAGATTCTCCAGGCCTTTTAATCACTGATTCAGATTCTGTCAGAGTCTGACCATCAACACCTGTCAAGACAAAATATATGCATGTCATGGTTTATGTTGTTAGAAAAGACGGTAATATGCCAGATTAAGATGAGGTAAAATCTTCACCTGCCCAGCAGATAGTTAAAAGCAGCAGTCCTGTCCTATAGTCCATCATGTTAAACTGTGTGTCCACTGTTCTCTGTCCTCCTGTCTGCAGTCAGATAAGTAGAGGTGGAAGATATCTGAGTTTTGCATTGACTCCTCCTCACAGAGAGGATGCAGCCAAATTGGACTTGATATTAAGTTTTTGTTTGATGAAAATGTAATGTCAGTGAGCCCAGTAATTGAGACAAGGTCAGGAGTTCCCCGCCTCTCACCCAATGTCACCTGGGATTAGCTCCAGCACCCCACAACCCCCAAAAATAAGTGGGTTTTGCTAATGGATGGATGGCTGTAATATTAATTTCACAGTCCCCCTAAACTGGCATGCCTAAGACTTGTCTGACATATTTCAATTAATTTTCTCTTAAATGCTCTATATTTAGATCCTCAACCCTGTTTCTTTCAGAGAAGAAATCATACTTTAGGGTTCCTTACTCCCTGTCACTATATCAGTTACCCAAATCCTCTCTCCACATCACCTGTACTGCCCTCTCCTCACTTGAGTCATTTACAATGGCGATTTTGAGGGGTGGCCTGGGGTGGCCGGGGCCGCCCCTGAAAACTCATTGGCCACCCCTGTGGCCACCCCAGATCTGATAGGTAGTTGGTCAAGTCCGTCAACAAAAGAAACAAGAGAAATGCTGCCAATCAATGATGACAGCTGATCAGCTGAATTAGGGCCAGTTTTACATTTTTAACTAACACAGTAATGGTCGTACTGAGGCTGTGAGAGCTGATTTCTGCTCAGCGGACGTTTGGCCAATGGCTATGCAGGTCTGATAGGTGAGCCATCAGCCATGAGATGAGTACGCCGCATCTGCTGCTGCTGGCTGCTAATGAAACAGGAGGACGGTCACAGTGACAACGTCAACTGCAGAACTGCTGGATAAAAACGGCACGCTGAATCAAAGCCAACATTTCAATTTATGCCTTCATCAGGGCCCTGGACATGAATACTGTCTGGGTTGAAAACCACCTTTTGCACATTTTCATACGGTGCTGTAGCATTGTTTCGACCTCCCATTGTTCCGACCTCTCATTAGTCCGACGTCCCGTTGTTCTGATATGTGATTATTACTGTATTTGTGTACCATAGAGGATCAGCAACGCAACAAAAGTAGGCTACTGGTCGAGATACAAGTGTCATAGAGAGGAGAGAATGAAGTCCACAGCAGTACGCCAGACTCTTCACTATCAGCACTGTGTACAGCACACAGAGCAGCTTCACCCTGCAATGAGACTGGAAGGACACTGACACTGACACTGACACACACACACACACACACACACACACACACACACACACACACACACAGATGTTGATCAGTATAACTTGGACTTTTCCAGACGGGACAACCAGCTTTACATGAAGACAGGGGTCGGCTACAATTTGAATGAAAGCTCAAAGGCCCTTATCAAATCCAACAAGTCAGGGCCCCAGCAAGCTTTTTAGGTGTGGAGCCAGGACAGTGACTTTAAATGTTGAAGTGAAAAAGGAAAGATTGGCATTGAAGGAGAGGCAGCAGGTGATCTTACAGTCAGCTTGCTGCAGAGCTGGCAGGTCTGTTGGCTCTCTCTCTGGAGGACAGGAGGCTGCTGGAGCTGGAACCTCTGAAAAAGAAAAGGAGTGAAATGTTTGGTGTCAGTGCGAAATGTCAGTCCTCTGCTCCTCTGCTCTCTTTGACAGCGTCTCCACATGAAACTGAATCACTGCTGAACACAGTCACCAAGCCTTCATTACCTTGTTCTGTTTGGGCCTCCACTGTGCCCCCATGGTGCTGGACGGAGCAGCGGTATTTATATGTGCTGTTCTCTTGCTGCCTGATCAGCAAGATGGCGGCGGTGTGTCCCAACTCTCTGAGCACCAGCTGCTCTCCCTCAGCAGGGAGCAGAGGTCCATTCTCCGCTTGTCTTTTCCAGGAGAAGCGGACCCGAGGAGGAAACATGCCTGAGGCCAGACACAACAGGGAGCTCTTCCCCTCCAGGTGGGCTCTGGATGCTGCTGGGTACATGCTCACCACAGGCTTCACTACCTGCTCATCTGAAGTTTGACAGCAGCAACAAGCAGCACAGACACACATTCACACAGTCAGCAGCAGCTTACAGCACTGCACTGCATTCAGTCTGATCCTGGAAACTACATGGACTCTGATCACTAAACTACTCATCAATACAGCACAAAGTTCACTACATATACTGGATTCACCTTCATATCAAACACACTGAGCAGCTACTGTCAGCATGTCTTCTATGGACACTGAAGAAACTATTCTTTATTTTAACTTCAGTCACTCTAATTTAACAAGAATTATTATTACATAAAAAAGTGTCACTTTTACTTTTAGTTTTCTGCATATTTACCTTCATGTAAAACAAGAAACAATACATTTACCACCGTATACTTTACTCTGACCAATTTAAAAAATTGATATATAAATAATATTTTTTTTCCACAATTCATATTAATTTTCAACAATTTTAACAACACACAATCACTTGTGAAATATGAATAAAAACTGCTATGAAATGAAAATTAAGATGAAAGCATACTGATCCTAAACGGAGTAACTTACAATATAATAAAGTATAAACAATATAATATGATATGATATGATAATATAACATAATATAGTAAAGACATTTTCCTTCACAGAATTTACAGTTTTATTTGTCTATATTAAATATTTTATAAACAATTTACAATTATTTATCTTCACATAAAATACAAATTTCCCTTTATTGATTACAATATAAACACAACAGGTTTCACATTTACCAACATAACAACTTTTAAATGTCAGTTTTTAGCTCCTTGTTAATATACAATTAACACAGCATGTCAGCGTGCACAACAGTCGTCTTTAAAAATAATACTGATTATGATATTATATAATATAGTTTTTTTCCTTTTGAAATTCAATCAGCTGTATTTACTTATGCATACAATCTGCCAACATTTACCCTCCAAAGAATATTTACTGTCATATATTTAAGATGACACTGGACATAATATATGGTTTTGATTTTGTGTGTATTTGTCTGTGTGTTTATGATCATATATCATCACTGATCAAATATCATTTAAATATTAAAACCACACTGTTGTGTCAAAAAGAATTAGTCAGTTTAAAACCTTTTTTGCCGTGTCGGGCATCGACCTTGTGGATTTTTTTTTTTTTTTTCATTATAGTCATTTGTTTTTTGTTGTTGTTTTTTTCATTTCAAATTAAAAACAATAGGTTGGTACAGTTCATTTCAAAGTGTAAGTTTAAAATATAAATACAAAGGTATATGAATTATAACAGCTAATCAATTGGCTGACAATATGACATAAAAATCATAAAAATAAATACAATATATTGATATACATATATAAAATATAAATACATATATACTATGCGATGTAACCATAAATTGTAAACTACTGTAGCTTAATAAATGTCATGTCTTGATGCTTTCTTTAAATGCCCTATTCATTTATTTAATATCAAATACTTTGGGTCTAATATATGATGAATAAAAATAATTAATTAATTTTTCCCAAAAACATTTTTTGTTATCTTTATAACCACCTGTAACTCTTAAATCAGGGTGATTGTAAATATAAAATGCTACTAGTTGTTGGAGGATTTGAACATTTCACACACTGAAATCCTAAATTGTTCTTACGTGCCTGGTTTATCTCAACAATCTTTTTAAATTATGTATTTAATATTAACTAATAAAGGAATAAATAATGACATATAATCCATATTCTAATAATGTTAACATAACGGATATAATCAACAAGTTAATACACGAACAACTTTGACTTTGACACAAGATAAATGTATGTACTTGATTATGTCTTTCTTCAGTGTTTAGATATTTAAGCGAAACACACACTTACCTGGTATTAATCTCACAAATTAAATATATGTATAGATTTACGCTAACTTCTTATTAAAACAAATCCAGGTACGGCATGGTTCATAATTAATATCCACGATAATCATACATCAGCAAATTATAATCGAGCTGAATAAATTCTACGAACATCTTAAACCTGCATTTAGTGATGATGCCAAAGAAAATGTTTTCAAAGCTTTCTAAGAAACAGCTGCGTTACAAACATCTGTCTGCTCTGTTTCACATCAGTATAAACCTAAATAAGGCCATTAGATAAACTTCTCTACCATCAAGAAACACACTAAAAACACACAAAAAAGACAAAAAGTAGTCCAAAGCATCACAGTGCTACATCTCCACTCAGTGCCTAAACAAAAACCTCATGTACCAGAAAAATGCCTGAAAACGTCGTTATGTGACTGAAATAAACATAAATCCTGGTCAGTATTATACCCTGGTGTCATCCTATGATCATGTGTTTTGTGCTGATTCTTAATCAGTTCTTCAAGTAAAGATTTACTGGAAGATAACATTTACATCTGTGCACTAACTGTGACTTTAAACGATTGATTAACTAACTTTTAACGACTAATCTGCTCATTAAAAATGATGAACACAGTGTTACCTCATATTCCAATGAGAAATATTTCATCCTGTCCTTTTTCTCTGTCACAAGAATGGGAGAGTGTTGCAGATTGTTGCTGTTAGGTTTTTGTATGGCTCTATATCTCTGTGCTGCCCCGTAATTACACTGTGATAAACCCTCATACAAAAACCTGACACTGTTTCCTGCACTCGAGGAACAGGGACCTGTACTGTCAGCAGTGGGTAAGAATATCACAAAACTTTCATTCTAATTACCAAAGCCATATTAAATGTTAGCATTTTGCATTGTACATGTTTTAATCAGTTTATTGGGATTTCTTTTAAATTCAGTGTTGTTTTTTCCTGTCATTGTCATTAATGTACCATGACATGGCTTATGGTCACATTTGAATCTGAAAAACTTAACTTAAAAATGACTCCAAGGTCATCTTTTCAACATTAAAAAACAACTTTTAATATATTGATGTAATACCAACCCACTGTATTGTGGTCAACAGCATCCTTTATTCAGACTGTAAAGCTGGATACAGTGCTCGGAAACTGTAGCAACATAGTCTGCTTTAAAAATCAGATTTTATTTAATAAGTAAAATACTATTTTCTATTAAAAAATCTTAAAACAAAATAAGAAATAAAGGAGCTTTCAAACTCACAGCTTGTTAAGGGACTTGAAGAACACTGAACAAAATGCATTCAGATGAAAATAAATGTGAGATTATATAATTGGTAACATTTTTAAATGCTGCTGTAAATTTGTAGAATAAAAATTGAAACATCAAAGCAATTGAGAATGTTTAAATTTGATTAGAGCTTCATTTCATTTGGTCTTTTTGACGGACATCAGTAGATGAGAGGGTAATAAAACACAATAAAGATTATTCTTCTCTTTGTTGCTGTTTTAGACAAGTTGTGAATGAAGCATACTGCAGGGGAACGCTTAGGATAGACATGAATTAGGGGTCTGTTTAAAAACATCTTGTATGGGGTGGTTTTACAGCACTTTCTATTAGTGACTGTCACAGTGGCATTTTCAGTGGTTTTTGTACAGCTCTGTGGCTTCCTGTGTCACTGTGGCTCTCGAGCACAATAATAAACAGCAGAATCTTCAGCCGTCAAGCTGTTCATCTGCAGATACACCTGGTCCACGTTGTTGTCTCTGGAAATGGTGAAGCGATTCTTGACTGACGAGGAATAATATTTATATTTTCAACTCGGAGCAGTAATGCGGGCAACCCACTCCAGTCCTTTTCCTTCAGCTTGTCTGATCCAGGCGATAGCAGCATCATCATCTGATATTCCTGCATATGTACAGGTGAGTTTGTGGGATTCTCCAGGGCGCTTTACCACTGGTTCAGACTCAGTCAGAGTCTGACTGCAAACACCTGGAGAGAAAAGTAGTGTTATCATCACAGAGCTGAAATATGAACCTTTTCAAAGAACAGGAGGAGTGCAGAAGTATGTATTCACCAGAAATCCATGATAGCATCAGAAACATTATACATGTAGCTGAAGTCATGGTGGAAATGTGTTGTATGTCTGGTCAGTGGTTTGGTCTCTCTTCTTCAGTCTGCAGTGAGATAAATAAAGATGGAGGAGATGAAGATTTGCATGGACTCCTCCTCAAAGTGCTGTTTTATTTTGACATCATTAGTGGTTGAACAAGACACAAAGACAGAGATCACTGAGAACAGAACTCTTAATAATTTCTTCACATACAGTTATTTTGGGGTGAGTTGTGGAACAATCAGTGATAATTTCTGACTTGTGGTTTTACATATAACACAGACTGATCAGTGAGTAAAAAACAAAGTAGAGATAAACCAGCCTTTGTGTCCATGTGTCTGATACAATCTCACAGAAGTGGATGGCCTCAAAGAGAAAATATAAAACTGTTTGATATTCTGATGTTAAAAAGAGCTCTGAAAAGAGTCTGACATGGTGAGACTTGTTCAGCCTTTATACTAAATATTTTGCCAGTACACTAATTACAGACAGACTTTTTTTTCTGCCAGGTTTAATGTATCTACCAGAAGCTGCTATAACATCATATGTCGCCTGGTGTCTGTAGGGATGAATGTATCCATGTAAAGGGATCACAGTGTTGCAAAGCTGCAGAGAAATAGTCATATAACTGTGGGAAATCATTGATATGTCTGGCAGTTCACTTACACCAATAAATGAAGAACACATATACTATATCAGGGACACACTGCCAATAACTTTATTTATTTATATCTCTCACTATCAGCACTTTCAATTTCAAAAGTATTTCATGCTTTGGCTCTGCCAGCCTAAAAGCAACACTGTAGGTTTTTGTACAGCTGCTCAACCAACTCCAGTTACTGTGTGTCTCGAGCACAATAATAAACAGCAGAATCTTCAGTCTTCAGACTGTTCATCTGCAGATACACCTGCTTTCTGCTGTTGTCTCTGGAGATGGTGAACCGGCCTTTGACTGACTGAGAGTAGTAGATGTAGCTACTGCTACTACTGATAGTAGCGACCCACTCCAGTCCTTTTCCAGGAGCCTGTCTGATCCAAGCATTAGCATAATCACCACCAAACCCAGAATATGTGCTGGTCAGTGTGTGGGATTCTCCAGGCCTTTTAATCGCTGGTTCAGACTCAGTCAGTGTTTGACCCTCAGTACCTACAGACATTTAAACAGCTCATCAGTTACTGTAATGCAGCCATATTGTATTTGTACCAGGAGGTTTGTCAGAAAAACAATAACAGTTCTTACCTGCCCAGTTAATTGACAGGATGAGAAAAACAACCCAGTAATCAGGTGTGATCATTGTCAAAGCCAGGTGTCTCTGTCCAGTCTACAGTGTGTATGTCAGTGATTTAGTGTCTGTCCTTCACTCTGCAACACATATGTAGAGATGGAAGAGGTCAGAGTTTTGCATTGACTCCTCCTCAAAGACAAACACATCACATCTCTGGATAAGATATGATTTAGATCATTCTTTCATATTAAGATTTTAATGATGAAGATTCTTTTCAATTGATTCAATGGAAATGTTTCAACTCAAAACAGATGTATTTATTTATTCTCCTCAGCAGCTTTTGTTGGACCATTTAAGTATTGGAAAAATGATGCACAGACATGACCACATATATTTTTAACACCTGATTTAAAACAATCAGTCATGGAAACATTATGAACCATAACTGCTGTAGAAAATACTATGTTAAATATCACACTAAGAAACAGAAGTAACAAAGCACAACATCAGCTGTTGTTTTCATAGTGTGAATCTACTGTATGTGTGTGTGGAGCATAAACTCTATGAATAAAGTGTGGAGACACTGTCATACGCTCCTTAGTGTCATTTGACTTCTTATCTTCTATTGCCACCTGTTGGTGTTTGTAAAAATGTCTGTGGAGGTTTTTTAACTCTCTGCTTCCTTTGACGAGCGTGAGTCTCTGGCACAGTAACACACAGCAGAGTCCTCTGGCTTTAAGTTGGACAGTCTCACATACACCATGCTGTTGCTATCATCTCTACTGATTTCTACACAGCCTCTTACACTGCTGGCAGAAGTGTTTCTTGTGGCAGCAGAGAGGCCTCTCCTCGTCCATTCCACAGCTTTTCCTGCAGGTTGTCTTATTTTTAACTTTTAAAGGTTTCAGTATTCAGGTTGTGGCAGTTTAAAGCCACAGACATACAGAGAAACTTGGAGCCTCCAGAGGATTTTAGGTACATGGGAACTGAAACCTGTGTGACGATATGCAATCACAAAAATAGCTGTATTGCACAGGAAGATGTCTGCTGGATTATCTGTAAAAAAAGTAACTATGAAAGTGCTCTTTTATATCATGAAGAAGAGTAAAATAAACAGTAGACAATAAGGACAGTTAACAAGTGTACAGCTGAATTATAGTTCAAACATCCATTTATTCTCTCACTCCATAGTCATTGGACATTGTTGTTTTGACCCCACTCCAAACTCCTGCAAACTATAACAAGTAAAAAGACTTGTAAATCTCAAATTAGACAATTATGTGACGACATGACGATTTAGTAATATAATTTCCACAGTCAGATCTGTGTTAAGAAATATTTTTCTTCAAAAAAATGAGTGGCTTGCACAAAATGTTGATTGTAATCTGTAGGTTTCTTGAACAACTTTGAGTCTGGACATAATTTTGGTAAGAATGAGCACTGCAGGTTTTTGTACAGCTGCTCAACCAACTCCAGTCACTGTGTGTCTCGAGCACAATAATAAACAGCAGAATCTTCAGTCTTCAGACTGTTCATCTGCAGATACACCTGCTGTCTGCTGTTGTCTCTGGAGATGGTGAACCGGCCTTGAACTGACTGAGAGTAGTATGTGGTGCCACCACTGCCACTGCTGATATAAGCAAGCCACTCCAGTCCTTTTCCAGGAGCCTGTCTGATCCAGGCCATCCAGTAGCTACTAAGCGAAAATCCAGAGGCTGTACAGGTCAGTCTGTGAGATTCTCCAGGCCTTTTAATCACTGGTTCAGATTCTGTCAGAGTCTGACCATCAACACCTGTCAAGATATAAAAACAATTTACATGAATTTGGTTGTAACACAATTAAGAACAATGTCAAGTCAAGATCAGGTAAAATCTTCACCTGCCCAGCAGATAGTTAAAAGCAGCAGTCCTGTCCTATAGTCCATCATGTTAAACTGTGTGTCCACTGTTCTCTGTCCTCCTGTCTGCAGTCAGATAAGTAGAGGTGGAAGATATCTGAGTTTTGCATTGACTCCTCCTCACAGGGAGGAAACAACTGAAATGGACAATAATCTCAGCTTGTTACAGGTGGATGTACAGGAGGATTTTAATTGTGTAAAATGTCAATTTAAATTTCATATTAACAATCAGCATTAACATATAACTCAACAGACTATTGATCCACAGGACCTGACAATGATAACAAGTCAGATTGAGAATCTAACATCAACCTGGGCCAATCTCCACACATTGACAAAAGACCACATAGAATACACTGTAATTGTTATGTTGATTTTTGCTTACTGTTTATGCTAATGGAATATCTTTTAATTTAATTACAAACATCTGTTTCAAAGTCATGAGAAACATTAAGTTATCAGATCCAAGGGTCAGTAAATTGCACTTACAGGATAGTTACAATACACAATTAAATTTCTGAAGATAATTCAGCTGAATTTATTTCATTACTCAGGACAGACAAGTGTGAAAGGGGGAGAGAGAGAGGGAGTGACATACAGCAAAGGGCCACAGGCTGGAGTCGAGCCTGGGCCGCTGCGGCAACAGCCTTGAACATGGGGCGCCTTCTCTAGCACTAAGCCACCGGTGTCCCTATAAGTTTAATGTTTAAGAATAGATAAATAAATTAATTAATTAATGCATGCATTAGGTAATTAAGTTTTCATTTTGAAATTACATTCAATAATGTATCAGTGATTGAAACCTCCAGGTATTTAAATGGTTGTAACAGTGAGCTGGTGTTGAAATCATTAGTGGTCTGAGGGCTCCTCCTCTGGTGGCTTCATGTTACAAGTGTTCAGGCACTGAGGGGTTTTTGTTCAGGTCTACTGATGCTTTGTGTCACTGTGGCTCTCTGGCACAGTAATACACAGCAGTGTCTTCAGGCTGCACATTCTGTCCGTTTAGAGTCACTGTCTTGCTGGAAGAGTCTAAGCTGATACTGAACTTGTTCTTCAGTGAATCTTTGTAGTATGAAGCACCGGTGCCTTTCAATCCAATCCACTCCAGTCCTTTCCCTGCAGGCTGTCTGATCCAAGCTGTCCAGTAGCCAAGAGAATAAGAAACCTGACAGGTGATGGTCAGACGTTGACCTGGCTGCACAGTCACAGAGGCTGGCTGTGTCAACTGTTCACACTTCACACCTGTTAAAAGCAGAAAATGTTTTGTAACAAATGATCAAGTTATAGAGCAAAAGAAGAACTGTTGACTTTGACAAATCCAGAGAGACTCACATCCAGCTGCCAACAGCAGCAGCAGAGCTACAGAGAACATGGTTTATGTTGAAACTGACGTGCTGTGAACTCCACTGACAGCCTGATGTGATGTTTTTATAGCTGAGTAACAAGGAAGCTCACTGAGTTTGCATAGAATCAAACATATGAAGCATCAATGTTGGTCTAACTGGAGCCAATAGAAGAGTCTGTTCAGTGTTATTATATCTGCACCGTAAAAATATGCCTGGGAATCACTGCATTAAATATGATTTCAATTTCATTACACACTAAATTGTAACATTTTAAACAATGACACCACATTTATAGAAATGAAACAACTTTGTTGCTGCTGTAAACAACTAATGCTTAATTGTACAGTATTGATATCAATTCAATATCAGAACATTATGTAAATTCCTCTATATGATAGTAAACAGCAATAAGCATTATTATTGTCATTAATGTGAATATTAACATAAAAACACATTCATTAAGATCAGCACTGAGCAATTTGACACAACACAATCTATGTGGGATTCAAGTAAATTAAAATTAAATATGCTGTCATCACTCATCTCCACTTTATAGATCACTGCTGTCGTCTTTCAGAAATTATTTTAATCAGACTTCAGAAATGTACCTATTGATGTACAATAGAGAAATATGAACTCTCCATGGTTTGAGTATCAGTCAGTTAAGGTCAATGAGAACAGCAGATCTGAGTGTCTCCTTTAAGTCACAGAAGAGACAGAAACTTGACACTGACTGCCCTCTGGTGATTTTATGAAGGAAAAGCAACATTATTTTTCATTCATATTATGACTCAATGTGTCTTCATTTATAGAAATGTAAAGTTTTTGTGCCATGTTGTTGTGCTTTCTTTGGCCCTTTTAAGAACAAGTGCTTTTGAGTTTTTTCTGTATTTAATATTTAGAATAAATCTTCATCAGGAACAGTTTTTAGGGCTTTATATAATACAGAGACAAAGGTAATGTGTTCTTATATTTGTGATGTAAACAACATGTAAAAAAATAATGTGAACAATAAAATGAAATAGTTAATATAAGTACTAAAAAGGTATTTCATGCTTGGGCTCTACCAGCTTGAAAGAAGTGGTGTAGGTTTTTGTACAGCTGCTCAACCAACTCCAGTCACTGTGGCTCTCAAGCACAATAATAAACAGCAGAATCTTCAGTCTTCAGACTGTTCATCTGCAGATACACCTGCTGTCTGCTGTTGTCTCTGGAGATGGTGAACCAGCCTTGAACTGACTGAGAGTAGTAGATGCTGCCACTGCCACTACTGATACGAGCAACCCACTCCAGTCCTTTTCCAGGAGCCTGTCTGACCCAGGCCATCCAGTAGTTATCAAAGTGCAACCCAGAGGCTGTACAGGTCAGTCTGTGAGATTCTCCAGGCCTTTTAACCACTGGTTGGTTGAGACTGAGTCGGAGTCTGACCATCAACACCTGTCAAGATATAAAAACAATTTATATGAATTTGGTTGTAACACAATTAAGAGCAATGTCAAGTCAAGATCAGGTCAAATCTTCACCTGCCCAGCAGATAGTTAAAAGCAGCAGTCCTGTCCTATAGTCCATCATGTTAAACTGTGTGTCCACTGTTCTCTGTCCTCCTCTCTGCAGTCAGATAAGTAGAGGTGGAAGATATCTGAGTTTTGCATTGACTCCTCCTCACAGGGAGGAGTCAGCTGATTGGATCTGATATTAAGTTTTTGTTTGATGAACATGTAATGTCAGTGAGCCCAGGTCAGGAGTGGGTTTTGCTAATGGATGGATGGCTGCAATATTAATTTTACATTCCCCTAAACGGGCATGCCTAAGATTTGTCTGACATATTTCAATTAAATTTGTCTTAAATGCTCTATATTTAGATCCCCAACCCTGTTTCTTTCAGAGAAGAAATCATACTTTAGGTTTCCTTACTCCCTGTCACTATATCAGTTACCCAAATCCTCTCTCCACATCACCTGTACTGCCCTCTCCTCACTTGAGTCATATCTCACAGACAGACAGCAATTCATCAGCATTAACAACTGGATCATCACCATGGCTGTTCTGTCCCAAGGTGTCCCTCAGGGCTCTGTGCTTGGTCCTCTCCTGTTCATCCTCTACATGTTTTCCCCTCTATAATACCATCTGTCTTCATGGTGTCCACTTAAACTTCACTGCTCATGATGTCACACTCTACATATGTACTATATCCACCATCACTGCAACTCTCTGCACCCTGACCAACTGCCTCACCAAAATCAAGTGATGGATGCAGGCCATATTTATTTATTGTTGTCTTGTTTCCTCTTCAACACATACACTATATACATGCCACAACAATAACTGAAACATAAAACAATAAAATGAATATTGTATAAAGTTTTTTTTTTTACACATTAAATCTTTTTTTTTTTTAAAAGAAACCGAATGAATTACAGTCGACCATATACCTTAAAAAAACTCAAAGTCCACATTTAGAGAAAAAAATCAGAGCTGTTGTAGCAACTCACAATGTAATAATGGCTCATAATGTAATAACGGCTCATAATGTCATAACTTAAATGTAATAAAAGTTCATAATGTAATAATCGGCTCATAATGTAATAAAATCTTGAGCACATAACATAATAACGGTTTTGTGCATAATGTAATAACTTATTATTATCATAATTTTTTACCTCTTAAAGGTGCAAATAAAGCAAACGGCATGGGTTTCAGGGCATTATTAAACAAAATTTGTGAAAGCAAGAATTATTTAATATTAATTACACTCTCACATTTTATTATGTAAGATGTATAACGTTGAGCCACTAGGTGGCACCCATGCTAGTTATTTTGGTGACATATGGTGATCATTTGACTCTACAAAGAGCATCTACCATATTCAATGTGCAGTTTATGATTGTATCAACACTGGGTGTGGATGCAACAGCAATAGTATTCCCACATGGTCACTATGATGAAAGTCTGCCATTGCTGATTCTAGGCCATTTTGCTGAAGGTCATGGGGACCATTATGTTAGCCATGATGGATCAGTCAGACCATTCATTCAAAGAATTCAGGAAACAGAGAAGCAGAGTGTGCTTGTTTATAATACTGGCTCTGATGCAGTTCCTGACTCTGACCACCATTCAAACCCTGACTCTGACCATCACTCTGACCCCAACAATCATCTTCTCCTGGACTCTGACCACTCAAACCCTGACTCTGTCCATCATTCTGACTCCAACACAGTATGTCACACTGGCCCCGATGTTGTTCCTTCTGCAGGTCCTACAGTGCCAAAATGTATCTTTCATGCTGACCCTGACACTCTCTTGGTTGCTAGCCCTAACTTGCCTCTGCTCGTACTGTCATCCATTATCCAGTATTGCCTGTTGATGGATTATACAATGCTGGGCACCTTCAACAGAGTTTCCAACTTGTTCAGAGAGCTAACCCTGCCATTCCTACCAAGAATTTATATTTGTGATACTTTGGTGGAAAGTTAAAATACTGTGATGGATGAAGACTGCTGCATAAATATTAGTAGGTTATACAGAGCGGCTGGACGCAATAGTGGCCTTGTGTCGAATATCAGGGAGCTCTTCAGCCTGGATCGTGATTCAACATATATCCTTCGGATGGTTCCATATTAAAGACATTTATTGGAAGAAGTAAAGTTTTCTTTTCTCTTTTTTTTTTTAAATCCCATTCACTCATTAAGCCTTGATCTGAGTGAACACTGACAAAGTCATTGACAAATGGAGCCCCCTGGACTTTTTGTTGGCAACTATAATTTATGGTCATATTGTTTAGTTAAATTCATTTGGACTTATGTTTTTACTTGGGTGTCCTGATAGGCTGTGTTTACATTTTAAGAACTTTTGAGCTGGTTCATTGTTATTACATGGTTCTAAAACGCTCTTTTCATTCTTGCACAAGTTCCAAAATAAAGTAAATTGAATGAATATGTCATGCTGCTATCATGTATTTAACGTAAGTAGTAGGAAAACAATGCTTAAAGGTCTTTATTAAATTGGCATTAAGACCAACAATAAAATAACAGCAACTGGAAGGTCTTCATCAGGTTGTATGAAAGGAAAGAGTGTTCACTTATTATTGTGTCCTGCATTTATTGTAGCAACAGTAAACAAAAGAAAATGCTCTTTTAAGCTAAATGAACTGCAGTCCCCCTCCTTCCTTAATCCACCTGCTTCTCCTGCTGGCTTTTGAGTTGGTAACTGACGTGCCACCTATGTACAAATCATAGTCAAACACAGACCTCTTCCCTTAGTGCATTCTCTTTGTCAGTGTGTGCAATTTAACCTTTAAACAATTAGGCTTCTCTTCCTGTTTACGTATGTGGCCCACCGCGTATTGGGGGTGGAGGTATATGGCATCTAAGTTGGCCATTGCTCCACTACGTTTTGCAGAAACTGTGTGATCCTGCTGACAGACAGACAGAGAGACACAGAGGTGAAAGCATTTCCTTCCACCCCTGCAGGAATGGCAGAGGTAAAAATGATGATAATGCAACACTTTTCTCACAATATGAGCCATTATTACATTATGAGCTGTTATTACATTATGAGTGGCGCCAGTAAGGCTCATAATGTAATAAGTTATTACATTATTACATTATGTGCAAAGCTGTTATTACGTGATGCACTCAAGATTTTATTACATTATGAACCAATTATTACATTATGAAATTTTATTACATTTAAGTTATTACATTATGACATTATGAGTTGCTACACCTCTTGTGATCACTATCATTTGGTCTAAAAGGACATATTGTGTCAAGATCTTGTTTCAGTTTTAAGTGCATATTAAAATATCTCAGATCAGTCCACAGATGTTCACAATGATTTTACATAGTTTCTCATGACTGTGCTAAAGGTTTCAGTTCCTGAGTCTATTAACAACAGACTTGAGAGCTAACCGACTGTGAAATCACCTAATTTACATAACTGAATCAAACATGGGCTGTTGATTCCAGGTGCTGGGGAGATGATAAACATAACAACATATAACATAATTAATTAATTTTCAAAAATGTAAAATGTTTGGGGGAAAAGTACAGTTGTAAGTATTGGGTGTTAAATGTTTATAGTCTGTGGTGAAACTTCAGCCAGTATGAACAATATCAAAATAATAAAGAGGAGGAGCAACATGAGTCATTATCTTTAAAAAAAGTATTTTCAAAAAGACACAAACCTCTTATAATTAAAATGAAAAAGGACAATTGTAATTACTTCCATGATACTTTGAATAGACCTGTACTTGTACAGCTCCTTCCTAGTTTTCTCTCAACGCACTTAAACACTGCATGACACATTCACCCATTCACGCACTAGTGGCCGAGGCTATCATACAAGGTGCCACCTGCTGTTCATCTTAAATGCACTCATACTCTGATGAAACAGCCATCAGGAGCAATTTGGGATTCATCATTATGCCCAAGGATACTTTGACATGCAGACTGGAGGAGGTGGGGATTAAACCATTGATCTTCTGATAGATGGATGACCTGCTCCTGAGCCTAATTTGCCAAGTTTATCAAGAGTGTGAAAATATATACGTAGTTGAATTGTGACATTTTAATAAACGAAACAAAAACATTTCACTTGAGACTATTTTTGATTTTTATTTTCTAGATCAGACAAACTGTAAATTTCATTGAACATATTTGATGAGCATGTTTTTTATGAAAGGAAATAAAAATATATTTTGACCTTCAAAATCTCTCTTAAATATAAATGTGTTTGTCTGCAGAGAAACTTTAGCAAATATTTAAGGTGGTGTCATTTCCTCTGTAAAAGAAAAATACATATTTAGTGCTAAAGTGTATAATTGATGCCTTTACATATAAACACATAGAGAAATAAAATGAGTCCTATAAAAACCCTGTCAGATGGTGTTGCTATAGTATTAACTTGGATCATTTCAGAACATTAAAAAAAAATAAATGTTTACCATCTGCAAATCATGTTTATGTTTTGTCAGTAGAGTCTCAGCATCAGTTACAGTTACGACTGAGCTACAATGGCTGACGGTGCGATTAAACCCAAATGACCTCGTTATGATTCCCAAAAACGCCAAGACAAAACTCGAGGCAAAACGAGGGTCTATATAGGAGATGCTTTTGAACGGGGGAGACGGTTGAAAGTGGAGAAGAATTTGAAATCGGATGTCGAAGTGGCTACTCTTTTCCAGGTAAGCTTTAGCCAAGGTTGGCTAACTAGCATCATAGCTAGACGGGGATGGATATTTTGAATACTTTCAACTGTTATTCATTTTCGATCATACATTGTAGCCCATGTGCAGGTGGGTCATCGACCCGACTGATTTTTGAGCTGTATCCCGGCATCAGCATTAGCAGCAGAGAAGCCAGACTTGCTCGAACAGTCCGCTGGAAAACCCCTCCAGAACAGATACGCAGGACTTCTATTTTTGCCGGACGTCGGAGCACAACGCAGCAATTCAGCACAGAGCAGCAACCTCAAATCTGTAGGGGAGGGGGGGCGAACACGACTCGCGACAGTATTTTGAATTTGAGTGCAGTAACCGTTTTGGCCACATTCTTACATACAGCGCCTTTAAGTTTTTGGAGGAGCAGATGACAGTTTTTATGCCCAAACTACCGATTTAATTAATATGATATACTATTTGCACCCAATTACTGCATACTTATAAATGGTGTTTATTTTGTTTTTTTGCAAATGTAATTGCCTCTCTCTTTTCATAGAACAGAAAAGTAACCTTTTAGAGGAAAGGTGAGGAGAGGAAACTTCCGGAGGAGCTTAGAGCGAGGAGACACAGGTGTAAAAATATACCAGTTGTTCAGTTACAAATTAGGAGAGTTGCTGATGGTGTCTTTGTATTGAGGGAAGAAGAGTTCCTATAGGTTTAAAAAGGGAACATGGAACACTGATATATTTTAAAATAGAATATCTTTTCTTCAAGAGCAGGCAAACTGTGAATTACTGAACAACTGAAAACTTTCCTACCACGGTCATGATTAGTTTATTAGAGGGAGCCTTTCTTAAATTTACTTAGTTACATTACTTTTATTTACTAAAATTATTTTTCTTCTTCAACACAGAAACACATTTTAAAGTAAGGTATTTCAATGACAAACTGCCCATGACTTTCCTTAGTTATATCTCCTATTATCACCATGTTGAATCACATGGTTGCTGGGTATTTGTGCAGGTCTGTTGGTGGTTTGTATCACTGTGGGCTGACGCACACAGTAATACACAGTTGTGTCCTCAGGCTGCAGATTCTGTCCTGTTAATGTCACTCTGCTGGCAGAAGTGTCTCTGCTGTAGCTGAACTTGTTCTTCAGAGCAGCATTTTGACGAAGAGTACCTCCACCCCACTGATGAGAAATCCAGTCCAATGGTTTTCCTTCACGCTGTCTGATCCAACCTGTTGCATAGTCATCATCAGTCAAAGAATAACCAGAGACCTGACAGGTGATGGTCAAAGACTGTCCAGGCTGCACAACCATTGAGTCTGGCTGGATGAGATCAAAACTGTTCACACCTGTGGAAAGACAAATCAACATTATCTCCATCATTCATCTGACTATTCAGTGTTTCTAATGTGTTTATTAGTGTGAATCCACTGAAAGCTCCTCACAGGATCCAGCTGCCAGCAGCAGTATCAGAGCTACAGAGAACATGGTTGATGTTGAAGCTGAACTGATGTGAGCTCTTCTGTCCTCTCACTGACACACACACACTTCACTTCTTTATGAGGCAACACACAAGGAGGCTGATTTACATACAGTAGTGATGATAGTAAATCAGCTGACTGGAGGTCTCGAAGGCCATATGATTTTTGTGATTCAGAAAACATGGATGGAATAATTTGATAATAAAAATGGAATCCACTGTAAAACGCAGCATGTCGTGGAGTTTTTTCAAAATGTGAATGCAGTTTCTAAAAATCACTGGTTTCCCCACCATTATAAGCATTATTATTTCACAGTGTGTAGCTGAATAAACAGAAAATCCCATTTTGTTCACAGCATAGAAATGAAATATTTCTATGTTTCATAGTCTCAGTGAGTGAAAGGAGAACATTTGTATAATGTTTTGTACACAGACAGTTTATAGAGATACATATACAGTCTTATCTTCGACTGCCACCTGTAGGTCTTTGTGAAAAAAATGTCTGTGGAGTTTTTGTACAGCCTCTCTGCTTCTTTGAACCACTGTGTGTGTTTGGCACAGTAATACACAGCAGAGTCCTCTGGCTTTAAGTTGGACAGTCTCAGATACACCATGCTGTTGCTATCATCTCTACTGACTTCTGCACGGACTCTTACACTGCTGGCATAAGTGTTACTGCTGGCATCAGACCAGCCAACCCCGATCCATTCCAGTCCTTTCCCTGCAGGTTGTCTGATCCAGTGCATAGTACAGCAGGTAAATGTGAAGCCAGATCCCCTGCAGGAGAGACTGAGAGTCTCACCAGGCTTTTTCACTACTGAACTGGAAGGAATGGACTCCATACTCTGACCTGTACAACCTGAGGAGATGAAAGGAGAGAGGAACCACAGAAGAAAGTGAGACAGTCACCTGGGAAGTTTTCTGCTATCACTGACTGACCATCAGTCCATGTTGTCTGATAAAAGATGAAGCAGCAAGCAGCAGGAGAACTCACAGGGCAGAGAGAGAGCAACCAGCAGAAGAGTGAGTGTGTTCATCATCCTGAGGCTGGAGATGTGACCTCTGATGCTCCACACAAAGTACAAGAGCAGTCAGCAAGACAGAAGTACACTGCACACACTGAAGATTTGCATCAGGATATCATGGAGAGGGAGTGGCTCCTCAACTGGCTCTCTGTCAAAGGATTACATCATTCATTTTTTGTTCATTTGCTAATGGAGTTGCTTTTCTTTCCGTGTAGGATACAATAGCAAATTCAGATATATTTGTCTTTGAATAAATTTAGAAAATTAGATTTTTGAGATGAAATAGATGAAATAATGTTTTCACGTCTTCTCTGGGGATGTGTGGGATTAGTCAACTAGTCAATTAAATGCACCTCAAGGAGATGAGCAGCAAGTAGAGAGGAGGAGCTTAGATGGAGGAAACACAGGTGTATATGTGTCTCGTCTTTGCATTTCTCTCGTCATCGTCCCTTGGTGGAGCTAAGATGCAAGGAAGAGATGCAAGGGAGGGAAGAGAGGAAACACTTTAAAATAATGAAAAGCAGCTGCAGTGTTTCCTCCATGAAATGAGAGTTTGTGTTATTGCAGTATCACCTATTGTTCAGCTTCATCACAACGTCTCACAAGCACCAGAATAAACAGCAGCTCCTTCAGTCTTGGTGCTGTGGTGAAGTGAGCTCACAAAGGGTGTGTGTATAAATTTTAGTTCAGTCCAGGGTTTGATTGTCAGTCAGTTAAGATCAATGAGAACAGCAGATCTGAGTGTCTCCTTTTAGAGACAGAGGAGAGAGAAACTTGACACTGACTGCCCTCTATTGATTTTATAGAAGAAACTGCATTAAGTAATGTTCATTTTGTGTGTTTTCAGAAATGTGTATAATGCAGTGAAAATGATTTATTTGTATGTAAAGAAATTATAGAACTTAAAACAACATAACAATCATAAAACAAACAACAATTTAATAAAGTAAATACATAATACAAATGTCATGAAAATATTATATGCTTAAGCTCTACCAGCCCGTTGAGAATGAGCACTGTAGGTTTTTGTACAGCTGCTCAACCAACTCCAGTCACTGTGGCTCTCGAGCACAATAATAAACAGCAGAATCTTCAGTCTTCAGACTGTTCATCTGCAGATACACCTGCTGTCTGCTGTTGTCTCTGGAGATGGTGAACCGGCCTTGAACTGTCTGAGAGTAATATGTGGTGCCACCACTGCTAATATAAGCAATCCACTCCAGTCCTTTTCCAGGAGCCTGTCTGACCCAGTTCATCTCGTAGCCACTGATTGACAATCCAGAGGCTGTACAGGTCAGTCTGTGAGATTCTCCAGGCCTTTTAGTCACTGGTTCAGACTGAGTCAGAGTCTGACCATCAACACCTGTCAAGAGAACAAAACATGTGAGTTGAAATAAGCTAGTGACATAAATAACAGATATTTATGTAGATCAACAGAAAAAAAAATCTTCACCTGCCCAGCAGATAGTTAAAAGCAGCAGTCCTGTCCTATAGTCCATCATGTTAAACTGTGTGTCCACTGTTCTCTGTCCTCCTCTCTGCAGTCAGATAAGTAGAGGTGGAAGATATCTGAGTTTTGCATTGACTCCTCCTCACAGAAAAGGTTAACTAGGCTTGACATTCAGTTTTGCCCTAGCCACAGTGTGACCCTCTAGAATAAGCTTGTATAGCTAATAGATGGATAGGTGCAACATGAAGGTTCACTGTACAGTGAAGGTTTGTCTGACATGTTTCAATTAAACTGGTCTAAATGCCTTAAATGCCACGTTTCTGTCAGAGAAGAAGAAATCATGCTTGAGGTCTCCTCACTCTCTGTCACAGATGGTGATTGAGTCCTCTAAACACACACTCTTTGGTTTATAGACAGTAATGCTGAAAAGGCAGGGCAGCACTGTTCCCAGTGTTGTGCAGGCACAATACAGGTACACTGTGGTACAATTATTCAAGTCCATTGTTTTTACCCTGGAACATTATGAATCTTATAATGATTGGACCGTCTCTATCGGGGTCAATTTACAGTTTATTTCCAAACTGTCTGAGGAAATTTCTCTTCTTTCAAAACTACCTTCATTAGAGTCTCTGAACCCATTGGATATTGGTCTGACAGCAATAACGGCCAACACTCCGGGAGATCAAGTGAAGCAAGCAGATATGCAGCATACAGACTTCCTCGTCCGTATGCCGGTCATTTTGGCTAATATCTGTAAACAGGTATTTGCATATGAATCTAGATAAACTGAGAAAGTAATATAACACAGAGTTCTCAGACAATAGTTGATGGTTTCTGAGGTTGCATTTCTGGCAATGCCATCCACCTCTGCACACTGACTGTTTTCCTGCCTCTCAAACATGATTGGTCAATACTGCTCAGACTACACACGGACAAAAGCCTGACACAAGAACATGTCCAATACCCAAACTTGTCCTGTTGCCTACAGATTCTGTATACATATGTAGATCTGTTTAATAAGATTAAATGAGCTATAATAAATTATAGTGACGAGTAAATTGTGTCTGTGAGTCGTAAAGATCTGTTCTAATGGTACTGCATGTCTGTGCAGTATGTTGGATACATCCACACCATCCAACATGGTCGATGTTGAAGCTGAACTGATGTGAGCTCTTCTGTCCTCTCAATGACACACACACAGTGAATCATTATAAAGATGAAATGTTCAGGTGTTTTTAGAGAAGGTAGAACTTGCATATCCAACACACTGTAGATTTTGAAAGAAGACAAACTTTTCTGTAATTTGAATAATTACCATCACCATGAAGTTGGCTAAACATTTTTGATTCAGTCACTAACACAGTTCTGATTCAGATGATAAATGTATGTTTTTGCAAAAAACAAGATCAAAGAATATAAATTGGCTTTATTGGGAATAATTTCTACTGTAGTTCGATCACAAAATTTTAAAATCTAGTTATGAGCTGAATTTATTCTGTTACTTTAATGTTATCAACAGACAATGCATTGTTATACTAGAGTATTTAGAATCCAAAGTCTGTTTCTCTCTGTACTGTAACAGTGAGCTGGTGTTGAAATCATTAGTGGTCTGAGGGCTCCTCCTCTGGTGGCTTCATGTTACAAGTGTTCAGGCACTGAGGGGTTTTTGTTCAGGTCTACTGATGCTTTGTGTCACTGTGGCTCTCTGGCACAGTAATACACAGCAGTGTCTTCAGGCTGCACATTCTGTCCGTTTAGAGTCACTGTGTTGCTGGAAGAGTCTAAGCTGATACTGAACTTGTTCTTCAGTGAATCTTTGTAGAATGAATCTCCAGTATATTTCATTCCAATCCACTCCAGTCTTTTTCCTGCAGGCTGTCTGATCCAAGCTGTGCGATAGCTGCCCACAGAATAAGAGACCTGACAGGTGATGGTCAGACGTTGACCTGGCTGCACAGTCACAGAGGCTGGCTGTGTCAACTGTTCACACTTCACACCTGTTAAAAAGAGAAAATGTTTTGTAACAAATGATCAAATTAACAAAAGAAGAACTGTTGACTTTGACAAATCCAGAGAGACTCACATCCAGCTGCCAACAGCAGCAGCAGAGCTACAGAGAACATGGTTTATGTTGAAGCTGACGTACTGAGAACTCCACTGACAGCCTGATGTGATGTTTTTATAGCTGAGTAACAAGGAAGCTCACTGAGTTTGCATAGAATTAAATGTGTGGTGAATGAGTGTGGATCAGACTGGAGCTATTTAGAGGAACCTGTTGTTATTATTAATATTTATCTTTTTATTGATTCTCCAGAATAAATCACCACAGTGTCTTTAGATAAGCTGCTGTGATTCAGCTTGGAATCTTGATTCAACTTTATCAGGATTTATTTTTCAGAACCTGCTTTTGTATAATTAACATCTGGAGCTTTTTCAGTTCATTGTTGCACTGACACTTTTTAAAATCTTGTTTTTATAATAAATATTCATAAACAAAACAAAAAATACTTAAAATTTATATTTCAACAGTTAATTAATGATGGATATTTCATAAACAACTCAAAGCAATTAAACCAGTCCAAAAACTGCATTTCTGTTTTTGCTGTAAATCATGTTATTTAGACCTAAATGTATATTGAAACCATTTTGATGAGTGCTAGTGGAGGATTTGTGTAATTAATAAAGTCTTTAAGATTTATATTACTGATATTTATATATATGGACATTTTCATTGTGGATAATAAAAGTACATGAACAAAAATCAGCATTGCAATAAATGTAATACAACAAAATATGTTCCCAGTGGTGATGATAAATAGAGGAAGTAGTTTTTGTATGAGTCTCCTATTATTGTCTCTCACTGTGTCTCTCTGGCACAGTAATACACTGCTGTGTCCTCGCTCTTCAGACTGTTCATCTGTAGATAGACTTTACTGCTGGAGTCATCTCTGGAGATGGTGAATCTACCCTGGACTGACTGGGAGTAATAGATATGAGAACTGCCTGTGTATATGAAAGCAATCCACTCCAGTCCTTTTCCAGGAGCCTGTCTGACCCAGTTCATAGGGTAGCTGCTGAGTGTGAACCCATGGGCTGTACAGGTCAGTCTGTGAGATTCTCCAGGCCTTTTAGTCACTGGTTCAGATTCTGTCAGAGTCTGACCATCAACACCTGTCAAGATATAAAATCAATTCACATGAATTTGGTTGTAACACAATTAAGAACTATGTCAAGTCAAGATCAGGTCAAATCTTCACCTGCCCAGCAGATAGTTAAAAGCAGCAGTCCTGTCCTATAGTCCATCATGTTAAACTGTGTGTCCACGTTCTCTGTCCTCCTCTCTGCAGTCAGATAAGTAGAGGTGGAAGATATCTGAGTTTTGCATTGACTCCTCCTCACAGGGAGGAAACAACTGAAATGGACAAGAATCTCAGCTTGTTACAGGTGGATGTACAGGAGGATTTTAATTGTGTAAAATATCAATTTAAATTTCATATTAACAATCAGCATTAACACATAACTCAACAGACTATTGATCCACAGGACCTGACTATGATAACAAGTCAGACTGAGAATCTCACATCAACCTGGGCCAATCTCCACACATTGACAAAAGACCACATAGAATACACTGTAATTGTTATGTTGATTTTTGCTGACTGTTTATGCTAATGGCATATCTTTTAATTTAATTACAAACAACTGTTTCAAAATCATCAGAAATAGTAATGACAAACATTAAGTTATCAGTTTCAAGGGTCAGTAAATTGCACTTGCCAAAGTAACTAAGGCAACGGGAACAAACACACTATTGAATTTCTGAAAATATTTAAGCTGAATTTATTTCATTACTTATAAGTTTAATGTTTAAGAATAAACAAATAAAACTGTATGCATTATGTAATTAAGTTTTCATTGTGAAATTACATACAATAATGTATCAGTGATTGAAACCTCCAAGTATTTAAATGGCTGTAACAGTGAGCTGGTGTTGAAATCATTAGTGTCAGTATTAGTACACAGTGTGTTGGTGATGTTGAACTGAAGCTTTGACTTGTTTTGACATGTTGAGTCTTTGTACAGCGTTGCTGCTTCCTGTGTCACTGTGGCTCTCGAGCACAATAATAAACAGCAGAATCTTCAGTCTTCAGACTGTTCATCTGCAGATACACCTGCTTTCTGCTGTTGTCTCTGGAGATGGTGAACCGGCCTTTGACTGACTGAGAGTAGTAGATGCTGCCACTGCTACTACTGATAGTAGCGACCCACTCCAGTCCTTTTCCAGCAGCCTGTCTGATCCAAGCATTATCATAATCACCACCAAACCCAGAATATGTGCAGGTCAGTGTGTGGGATTCTCCAGGCCTTTTAATCGCTGGTTCAGACTCAGTCAGTGTTTGACCCTCAGTACCTACAGACATTTAAACAGCTCATCAGTTACTGTAATGCAGCCATATTGTATTTGTACCAGGAGGTTTATCAGAAAAACAATAACAGTTCTTACCTGCCCAGTTAATTGACAGGATGAGAAAAACAACCCAGTAATCAGGTGTGATCATTGTAAAAGCCAGGTGTCTCTGTCCAGTCTACAGTGTGTATGTCAGTGATTTAGTGTCTGTCCTTCACTCTGCAACACATATGTAGAGATGGAAGAGGTCAGAGTTTTGCATTGACTCCTCCTCAAAGACAAACACATCACATCTCTGGATAAGATATGATTTAGATCATTCTTTCATATTAAGATTTTAATGATGAAGATTCTTTTCAATTGATTCAATGGAAATGTTTCAACTCAAAACAGATGTATTTATTTATTCTCCTCAGCAGCTTTTGTTGAACCATTTAAGTATTGGAAAAATGATGCACAGACATGACCACATATATTTTTAACACCTGATTTAAAACAATCAGTCATGGAAACATTATGAACCATAACTGCTGTAGAAAATACTATGTTAAATATCACACTAAGAAACAGAAGTAACAAAGCACAACATCAGCTGTTGTTTTCATAGTGTGAATCTACTGTATGTGTGTGTGGAGCATAAACTCTATGAATAAAGTGTGGAGACACTGTCATACGCTCCTTAGTGTCATTTGACTTCTTATCTTCTACTGCCACCTGTTGGTGTTTGTAAAAATGTCTGTGGAGGTTTTTTAACTCTCTGCTTCCTTTGACGAGCGTGAGTCTCTGGCACAGTAACACACAGCAGAGTCCTCTGGCTTTAAGTTGGACAGTCTCACATACACCATGCTGTTGCTATCATCTCTACTGATTTCTACACAGCCTCTTACACTACTGGCAGAAGTGTTTCTTGTGGCAGCAGAGAGGCCTCTCCTCGTCCATTCCACAGCTTTTCCTGCAGCTTGTCTGATCCAGCTCACAGCATGCAGCTAAATGTGTGGAGAAGTAAAAAAAAATACATCTGATTATAATTTCAAGATTAATTAATCAGTTGTTTGTTTATATATTTATTTAATAATGCAGCAGACACAAATGAAGTGGAAGCAAGATCATCCAAATAAATGTTTTAGTTTGCTGCAGCTGGTTGAAGGCTGTATTATTTTTAACTTTTAAAGGTTTCAGTATTCAGGTTGTGGCAGTTTAAAGCCACAGACATACAGAGAAACTTGGAGCCTCCAGAGGATTTTAGCTACATGGGAACTGAAACCTGTGTGACGATATGCAATCACAAAAATAGCTGTATTGCACAGGAAGATGTCTGCTGGATTATCTGTTAAAAATGTATCTATGAAAGTGCTCTTTTATATCATGAAGAAGAGTAAAATAAACAGTAGACAATAAGGACAGTTAACAAGTGTACAGCTGAATTATAGTTCAAACATCCATTTATTCTCTCACTCCATAGTCATTGGACATTGTTGTTTTGACCCCACTCCAAACTCCTGCAAACTATAACAAGTAAAAAGACTTGTAAATCTCAGGTTAGACAATTAGCAAAACCATTAAACTGCACAAATGCTGTTAATGGTTCATTTGTTCAGCTGCTGTCTTCTCTGAGGAGCTGTTTTAATGATGTTCTGTTGTGGAATAAGCAAGATATGACAATTTAGTAATATAATTTCCACAGTCAGATCTGTGTTAAGAGATATTTTTCTTCAAAAAAAATGAGTGGCTCTCTTAAAGTGTTGATTGTAATCTGTAAATTACTTTAACAACTTTGAGTCTGGACATAATTTTGGTAAGAATGAGCACTGCAGGTTTTTGTACAGCTGCTCAACCAACTCCAGTCACTGTGTGTCTCGAGCACAATAATAAACAGCAGAATCTTCAGTCTTCAGACTGTTCATCTGCGGATACACCTGCTGTCTGCTGTTGTCTCTGGAGGCAGTAAACCGGCCTTGAACTGACTTAGAGTAGCAGTTGGTGCCACCAGTTTCAGCAGCGATCCACTCCAGTCCTTTTCCAGGAGCCTGTCTGACCCAGGCCATCCAGTAGCCACTAATGTCTAATCCAGAGGCTGTACAGGTCAGTCTGTGAGATTCTCCAGGTCTTTTAATCACTGGTTCAGATTCTGTCAGAGTCTGACCATCAACACCACCTGTACTTGTTTTATTAGATCTTAGTGCAGGGTTTGACACAATTGACTATCAAATTCTACTGCAGAGACTGGATCACTTAATTGGCCTTAAAGGTTCTGCACTAAGCTGGTTTAAATCTTATTTATCTGATCGTTTTCAGTTTGTTGATGTTCATAATGAATCATCCTTACGTACCAAAGTTTGTTTTGGAGTTCCGCAAGGTTCTGTGCTCGGACCAATCCTATTTACTCTATATATGCTTCCTTTAGGTGACATCATTAGAAATCACTCTATAAATTTCCATTGTTATGCAGATGATACTCAGTTGTATTTATCGATGAAGCCAGAAGAAAGTAATCAATTAACTAAACTCCATAACTGCCTTAAAGACATAAAAACCTGGATGAGCACCACTTTCCTGATGTTAAATTCAGACAAAACTGAAGTTATTGTTCCTGGCCCCAAACAACTCAGAGACTCTTTATCTGATGACATAGTTTCTCTAGATGGCATTGCTCTGGCCTCTAGCACTACCGTAAGAAACCTCGGAGTAATATTTGATCAAGATTTGTCTTTTAATTCTCATTTAAAACAAACCTCACGGACTGCATTTTTTCATCTGCATAATATTGCGAAAATTAGGCCTATCCTGACCCGAAAAGATGCAGAAAAATTGGTCCACGCTTTTGTTACCTCAAGGCTGGATTACTGTAACTCTCTATTATCAGGTAGCGCTAGTAAGTCCTTAAAAACTCTCCAGCTAATTCAGAATGCAGCAGCACGTGTACTAACAGGAACTAAGAAACGAGATCATATTTCTCCTGTTTTAGCTTCTCTGCACTGGCTCCCTGTAAAATCCAGAATTGAATTTAAAATCCTACTGTTAACTTATAAAGCTCTAAATGGTCAAGCTCCATCATATCTTAGTGAGCTCATAGTGCCATATTATCCCACCAGAACACTGCGCTCTGAGAACGCAGGGTTACTCGTGGTCCCTAAAGTCTCCAAAAGTAGATCAGGAGCTAGAGCCTTCAGCTATCAGGCTCCTCTCCTGTGGAATCATCTTCCTGTTACAGTCCGGGAGGCAGACACCGTCTCCACATTTAAGACTAGACTTAAGACGTTCCTCTTTGATAAAGCTTATAGTTAGGGCTGGCTCAGGCTTGCCCTGTACCAGCCCCTAGTTAGGCTGACTTAGGCCTAGTCTGCCGGAGGACCCCCCTATAATACA
Organism: Epinephelus lanceolatus; assembly: GCF_041903045.1. Classification (NCBI taxonomy): domain Eukaryota; kingdom Metazoa; phylum Chordata; class Actinopteri; order Perciformes; family Serranidae; genus Epinephelus; species Epinephelus lanceolatus. Next base: position 30,749,478 of record NC_135751.1, read on the forward strand.
CCGGGCACCTTCTCTCCTTCTCTCTCTCTCTCTCGTATTCTATTACTGCATCTTGCTAACTCGGCCATTCTGGATGTCACTAACTCGGCTTCTTCTCCGGAGCCTTTGTGCTCCACTGTCTCTCAGATTAACTCATATCGCAGCGGTGCCTGGACAGCGTGACGTGTGTGGTTGTGCTGCTGCCATGGTCCTGCCAGATGCCTCCTGCTGCTGCTGCTGCCATCATTAGTCATTAGTCATACTTCTACTGTTATTATACACATATGACTATTGTCACACATGTATACTGTCAGATATTAATACATACTTTCAACATATTGTACCACAGTAGCCAGAACTATAACTATAATATTATTACTTTCAATAATGTTGTTGTAAGCTACTGTTATTACCTGCATCTCTCTCTCTCTCTCTCTCTCTCTGTCTCTGTCTCATTGTGTCATACGGATTACTGTTAATTTATTATGCTGATCTGTTCTGTATGACATCTATTGCACGTCTGTCCGTCCTGGAAGAGGGATCCCTCCTCAGTTGCTTTTCCTGAGGTTTCTACCGTTTTTTTTTCCCCGTTAAAGGGGTTTTTTTGGGGAGTTTTTCCTTATCCGCTGCGAGGGTCATAAGGACAGAGGGATGTCGTATGCTGTAAAGCCCTGTGAGGCAAATTGTGATTTGTGATATTGGGCTTTATAAATAAAATTGATTGAATTGATTGATTGAACACCTGTCAAGACAGCAAGGAAAGCCAAGAAATGTCAGAAACACAAATGAGAAATATGTCAAGTCAAGATCAGGTAAAATCTTCACCTGCCCAGCAGATAGTTAAAAGCAGCAGTCCTGTCCTATAGTCCATCATGTTAAACTGTGTGTCCACTGTTCTCTGTCCTCCTCTCTGCAGTCAGATAAGTAGAGGTGGAAGATATCTGAGTTTTGCATTGACTCCTCCTCACAGAGAGGAAACAGCTGGACTGAAGATATTTAATGAAACTGCTGAATTAATATCCAACAGTCAACCCTCAGTCACCTGTTTTAATATTCATATGTGTTTTAATTTGTGTTAAAGTCTATCAGTATTAACAACACAACCACAGTTATTATAATAATACACAAATGTTAATCTGAGTTCAGACATCTGACACATGAACACACCTGGTTTAATCACATTTGTGAACCTATAATTCATCTTGGTATCAAGGCTCTGTTTCTCATTAGTCACTTTGAGCATAATGTGCAGCACATGACAGCATTTACAGTAATAGAAATAAAAAGCAGTGTTATCCATCATCTACTAAATTGCTTTATTATCACATCATCCAATCAGCCAGTGTTTGAATATGTATGGGACTGTGGACATTTCACTTTTCTAATTATCTCCTGAACTAGCCAAGTTCACTCTGTTATCAAATGTTAAAATATACACAAATCTAATGTGGATATATCAAAGTGCTTTTGCAGGTGGCCTTTGCAAGAGGAACTGTTGACTTTGACAAATCCAGAGAGACTCACATCCAGCTGCCAACAGCAGCAGCAGAGCTACAGAGAACATGGTTTATGTTGGAACTGACGTGCTATGAACTCCACTGAGTGAGAACAACAACAAATCACCTCCCATTCACATATGATCCATATTCCAACATTTACATGCAACTGTCACCTCACAGCAAGAGGGTTCCTGGTTCGAACACAGGGCGGGAGGTTCAAACCCAGGCTGGGGGAGCCTTTCTTTGTGGAGTTTGCATGTTCTCCCCGTGTCAGTGTGGGTTTTCTTTGGGTACTCCGGCTTCCTCCCACAGTCCAATGACATGCAGGTTAACTGGGCTAACTAGTTAACCTGTTAGTTAACCGGATAACTGAATTGTCTGTAGGTGTGAATGTGAGTGTGAATGGTTGTCTGTCTCTATGTGTCAGCCCAGTGAGAGTCTGATGACCTGTCCAGAGTGTACCCTGCCTCTTGCTCAGTGCAAGCTGGAATAGGCTCCAGTCCTCCGCTACCCTCCAGAGGATAAGTGATTAGGGAAATGGATGAATAAATGAATGCTTTGTATTAACTACTTTCTATTTCTTAATTCATTTATTGACTTTCTTACTAAACTTACATAATTACTGTATTTGCTGTAAACATTCATACAGTGACAGCAGCCAGAATCAGGTATAAATTAATATAAAAACTTCTGTCTGATGCGGCTGGTTTGACTACAAAACTTTTATGGTTTCAGTGTTTAGTTGTTGGAAAACAGCTGCTCAGGAACTGAAATGTTTCACAAACTGCAGTGAAATATATTCTTTAACTAAAGTGAAAACTTGGGTAGTTTTTACATTTCTGAGTTACTTTTTGTGTTAATCAATGCTGATTACCTTCATCTGTGTGGTTGTGTCACATATATATGCACATTCCTTTATTGCAACAAACTGTCAGTATTGTCTCACATCTTTTCTGGATATTTCTCTGCAGACACAATAAAAATTCTTTGATGATTAGGTTAATACCATTTATTAAAAACCTCTCTATATAAAGTATAAAGCTTAAGTTCATGAGCTAGTGACCTTTATTGTGTTTCTTTTATGTTTAGAAATAATATTTCTCAGTTTTCAGGACTTGGTTGCTGGGTATTTGTGCAGGTCTGTTGGTGGTTTGTATCACTGTGGGGTAACACACACAGTAATACACAGCTGTGTCCTCAGGCTGCAGATTCTGTCCTGTTAAAGTCACTGAGCTTGTAGAAGTGTGTGTGTGGTAAAGGAACTTGTTTTTCAGAGCATTATTTTGGTAAAAGCCTCCTCCACCCCACCGATGTATAATCCAGTCCATTGGTTTTCCTTCACGCTGTCTGATCCAACCTGTTGCATAGTTGTCATCAGTCAAAGAATAACCAGAGACCTGACAGGTGATGGTCAAAGACTGTCCAGGCTGCACAACCATTGAGTCTGGCTGGATGAGATCAATACTGTTCACACCTGTGGAAACACAAATCAACATTATCTCCATCATTCATCTGACTATTCAGTGTTTCTAATGGGTTTATTAGTGTGAATCCACTGAAAGCTCCTCACAGGATCCAGCTGCCAGCAGCAGTATCAGAGCTACAGAGAACATGGTTGATGTTGAAGCTGAACTGATGTGAGCTCTTCTGTCCTCTCACTGACACACACACACTTCACTTCTTTATGAGGCAACACACAAGGAGGTTGATTTACATACAGTAGTGATGATAGTAAATCAGCTGACTGGAGGTGTTGTTCTTCATCTCTATTTGATAATAAAAATAGAATACACAGTAGTTTTTTCCCCACAGTGGTTAAGCCAAATAAACAGAAAATCCCATTTTGTTCACAGTATAGAAATAAAATATTTCTATGTTTCATAGTCTCAGTGAGTGAAAGGAGAACATTTGTATAATGTTTTGTACACAGACAGTTTGTTGTTCTTCATCTCTAAGGCCATATGATTTTTGTGATTCAGAAAACATGGATGGAGTAATTTGATAATAAAAATGGAATCCACTGTAAAACGCAGCATGTCATGGAGTTTCTTCAAAATGTGAATGCAGTTTCTAAAAATCACTGGTTTCCCCACCATTATAAACATTTTTTTCACAGTGTGTAGCTGAATAATCAGAAAATCCCATTTTGTTCACAGCATAGAAATAAAATATTTCTATGTTTCATAGTCTCAGTGAGTGAAAGGAGAACATTTGTATAATGTTTTGTACACAGACAGTTTATAGAGATACATATACAGTCAATGGTTTTGTCATCACATCACTGTGAGTTATATCATTCTTTTACATCATGATCATATATATTTTTAATACTGCAGATTCTTTTCAAGTTCTTCAACTGTAACTTTTATTTTTATTCAGATTAGAGGTATTTATCATTGTCTTTGGCAGCATTTGTTTAACCATCCATATCCTGGATATATTGTCCAAATATATTCTCAGCACTGTTAAAAATCAATAATGGGAACATTATTAACAATTACATTGAAAAACAGGATGTAACAAACCACAACATCTGCTGTGTCTTTCATAGTGTCTTAGTTTGTGTTGTACTTGTAAGTCTTATCTTCTACTGCCACCTGTAGGTCTTTGTGAAAAAAATGTCTGTGGAGTTTTTGTACAGCCTATCTGCTTCTTTGAACCACTGTGAGTCTCTGGCACAGTAACACACAGCAGAGTCCTCTGGCTTTAAGTTGGACAGTCTCACATACACCATGTTGTTGCTATCATCTCTACTGATTTCTACACAGCCTCTTACACTACTGGCAGAAGTGTTTCTTGTGGCAGCAGAGAGGCCTCTCTTTGTCCATTCCACAGCTTTTCCTGCAGGTTGTCTTATTTTTAACTTTTAAAGGTTTCAGTATTCAGGTTGTGGCAGTTTAAAGCCACAGACATACAGAGAAACTTGGAGCCTCCAGAGGATTTTAGCTACATGGGAACTGAAACCTGTGTGACGATATGCAATCACAAAAATAGCTGTATTGCACAGGAAGATGTCTGCTGGATTATCTGTTAAAAATGTATCATGAAAGTGCTCTTTTATATCATGAAGAAGAGTAAAATAAACAGTAGACAATAAGGACAGTTAACAAGTGTACAGCTGAATTATAGTTCAAACATCCATTTATTCTCTCACTCCATAGTCACTGGACATTGTTGTTTTGACCCCACTCCAAACTCCTGCAAACTATAACAAGTAAAAAGACTTGTAAATCTCAGGTTAGACAATTAGCAAAACCATTAAACTGCTGCACAAATGCTGTTTATGGTTCATTTGTTCAGCTGCTGTCTTCTCTGAGGAGCTGTTTTAATAATGTTCTGTTGTGGAATAAGCAAGATATGACGATTTAGTAATAAAATTTCCACAGTCAGATCTGTGTTAAGAAATATTTTTCTACTCAAACATTGGTGGCTCTCTTAAAGTGTTGATTGTAATCTGTTAAGTTACTTGAACAACTTTGAGTGAGGACATAATTTTGGTAAGAATGAGCACTGCAGGTTTTTGTACAGCTGCTCAACCAACTCCAGTCACTGTGTGTCTCGAGCACAATAATAAACAGCAGAATCTTCAGTCTTCAGACTGTTCATCTGCAGATACACCTGCTGTCTGCTGTTGTCTCTGGAGATGGTGAACCGGCCTTGAACTGACTGAGAGTAGTATTGGCTGCTACCACCAGCATCAGCAGCAGCGATCCACTCCAGTCCTTTTCCAGGAGCCTGTCTGACCCAGTGCATCCAGTGGCTACTAAGCGAAAATCCAGAGACTGTACAGGTCAGTCTGTGAGATTCTCCAGGCCTTTTAATCACTGGTTCAGATTCTGTCAGAGTCTGACCATCAACACCTGTCAAGACAGCAAAAAAAGCCATGAAATGTCAGAAACACAAATGAGAACTGTGTCAAGTCAAGATCAGGTAAAAGCTTCACCTGCCCAGCAGATAGTTAAAAGCAGCAGTCCTGTCCTATAGTCCATCATGTTAAACTGTGTGTCCACTGTTCTCTGTCCTCCTCTCTGCAGTCAGATAAGTAGAGGTGGAAGATATCTGAGTTTTGCATTGACTCCTCCTTTTTAATGAACAATATTCTCTATTCAATCTCTCCTCAAAACTTATTTTCATTTTAAGGCTTTCTTCTAACCAAAAAGATTTTGTAATGGTCTTTTATTTAAGATTAATTTCACAACTATGTTAAAGTTTTGATTTGGTTTATATTTCTAACCTGATGTCATTATTATCCTTGTTTGACTGTAAGTGACTTTCTAATATTTAAACATGCCTATTTAACATGGCAGGCGGTTTTGTTCACTGCAACTTACTAATAATGGAATAGTGCTACTGGTGATAAAATAATAAAATTATTTTCAAATTTCAGTTTTGGGTCATGTAGTATGAAAATCACCATGTAGGCTTCATTTGAGATGAGCAAACAATATCTCATGTCTCTTTACCTTGTGTTATTTTATTTTTTTTAAGTTAAGATTTTTTCTGACAACATTAAAAGTAGAATTTCATGTATTCTTTTCAAGGGAAACTGACATCCTACATGTTTTCATTTGTGTTGTGGCCTGCAGCTTCGACTGGGTGGATTGTTTTGTTTGTTTTTTTTTGTGAAAAATCTAATGCACAGTTTTATTAGACCAAAAAGAATCACTTCCACCTTTAATGATAATTTGGCTGAATTTATTCATTCTCAAAAAGTTCATTTTTTGACAGTTTAGAAACACTGAGCTTCATCATTGTATTTATAATCTAAAGTCTGTTCCTCTCTGTACTGTAACAGTGAGCTGGTGTTGAAATCATTAGTGGTCTGAGGGCTCCTCCTCTGGTGGCTTCATGTTACAAGTGTTCAGGCACTGAGGGGTTTTTGTTCAGGTCTACTGATGCTTTGTGTCACTGTGGCTCTCTGGCACAGTAATACACAGCAGTGTCTTCAGGCTGCACATTCTGTCCGTTTAGAGTCACTGTGTTGCTGGAAGAGTCTAAGCTGATACTGAACTTGTTCTTCAGTGAATCTTTGTAGCGTGTGGTGTATCCAGAAGCTGCCATTCCAATCCACTCCAGTCCTTTCCCTGCAGGCTGTCTGATCCAATTTGTGTAGTAGCTGCCCAGAGAATAAGAGACCTGACAGGTGATGGTCAGACGTTGACCTGGCTGCACAGTCACAGAGGCTGGCTGTGTCAACTGTTCACACTTCACACCTGTTAAAAGCAGAAAATGTTTTGTAACAAATGATCAAGTTATAGAGCAAAAGAAGAACTGTTGACTTTGACAAATCCAGAGAGACTCACATCCAGCTGCCAACAGCAGCAGCAGAGCTACAGAGAACATGGTTTATGTTGAAACTGACGTGCTGTGAACTCCACTGACAGCCTGATGTGATGTTTTTATAGCTGAGTAACAAGGAAGCTCACAGAGTTTGCATAGAATCAAACATATGAAGCATCAATGTTGGTCTAACTGGAGCCAATAGAAGAGTCTGTTCAGTGTTATTATATCTGCAGAGAGACAACAAATCACCTCTGCTTTACATTTGATCCATATTCCAGCATTTGCATGCAAGCATTGCTAACTTTGTTTTACTGTCAATATTTTGTATCATCTACTTACTGAATTTATTAATTCATTTACTGGTTCACTTACTCTATTGACATGATTACTGTATTTGCTGTACACACACATAAAGTGACAGCAGCCAGAATCATGTCAGTTAAATAGTATAAAAACTTCAGTCTGATGCGGCTGGTTTGAATAAATTTCAGTGTTTGTAGTTGTTGGGAAACAGCTGCTCAGGAACTGAAATGTTTCACAGATTGCAATACATCTTTTCCCTGAAGTTAAACTTTGGTAGTTTTTACATTTCTGAGTTACTTTTTGTGTTAATCAACACTGATTACCTTCATCTGTGTGGTTGTGTCACATATATATGCACATTCCTTTATTGCAACAAACTGTCAGTATTGTCTCACATCTTTTCTGGATATTTCTTCAGCCTGCCTAAACCTAACCACATGTAACCACATTTTAACAAAAGGTTGAAATTAAAAAGTGAAAAATAAAGACTGTAAAGTTTCAACATTTCTGCCACATGTGAGTCGTACAAATATAACATATTCATGGTTCAGAAAAACATTCAACACCAACATTTTGTAGTTTATGTTTCATGAAAATCACCTCGAAGGCTTAGTTAGAGAGGCAAGTTGATATTTTGTGGTGGTAATAAGAACAGAAATCCATGCATTTGTTTCAAGGGAAACTCTGACATCTAACACGTCTCAGTTGTGTGCTGTGTTTTGACTTGTAGCTTTTACTGTTTGGAATTTTTCTTGAGAATAAATCTTGTGCACAATATTATTAGACCAAATATAGATTTTAGAAATTCAGAACAAACATTCAACTTGTGAAAACAACTTAGCATAATTTACTGTCTTGAGAAGTTAAATGTTTAATAGTGTATAGTAGTGTAAATAAGTGTTCGATATACACAGTGATGTTTCAGTGATTATAACGTACGAGTATTTCAACTGATGAAAACAGATGCTGTTAAATGAAAAACCTTTTAAGAACAATCAGTAGGCTCAATACAAAAAAGTGATTCTTAGACAATTGAGTGTTCTCAGTGGTTAAATAGAGGAAGTAGTTTTTGTAAGAGTCTCCTATTATTGTCTCTCACTGTGTCTCTCTGGCACAGTAATACACTGCTGTGTCCTCGCTCTTCAGACTGTTCATCTGTAGATAGACTTTACTGCTGGAGTCATCTCTGGAGATGGTGAATCTACCCTGGACTGACTGGGAGTAAAAGATAGGAGTACTATATGTGCCAATAAGAGCAACCCACTCCAGTCCTTTTCCAGGAGCCTGTCTGACCCAGGCCATGTAGTAGCCACCTAAGTTAAATCCAGAGGTTGTACAGGTCAGTCTGTGAGATTCTCCAGGCCTTTTAGTCACTGGCTCAGATTCTGTCAGAGTCTGACCATCAACACCTGTCAAGACAGCAAGAAAACCATGACATGCAACACATTTACAACCTTAAAGAAAACCTAATATAGTAATCATCAAAACCTTCACCTGCCCAGCAGATAGTTAAAAGCAGCAGTCCTGTCCTATAGTCCATCATGTTAAACTGTGTGTCCACTGTTCTCTGTCCTCCTCTCTGCAGTCAGATAAGTAGAGGTGGAAGATATCTGAGTTTTGCATTGACTCCTCCTCACAGGGAGGAAACGACTGAAATGGACAATAATCTCAGCTTGTTACAGGTGGATGTACAGGAAGATTTTAATTGTATAAAATTAAATTTCATATTAACAATCAGCATTAACATATAACTCAACAGACCAGGGCTGGACTGTTAATTTTGGGCCTGGCCTTTGTTTTTTTTTTTTTTAGTCATGTCATGATACCTATTGGTACACAAAACTGGTAGATCGGCCCATTAGTCATGATTGATTCTGGGCTGGACCAATTACAGCCGAAGGCCGATGCCCCCTCCCACTTGGGCCTCGGCTGCCTGTCAATCAATCATACAGAGAGAGAGGAGATTGACAAAATTGAGAACAAACTCAAAGGAGGTGCGGAAAAAATAAGAGAGAAAAAGAGACAAGCCCTTTAGGAAGATGCTGCCAAATGTGTTAAATTTAACACAGATGTTTGCTGGCTATGGCGGAGCTTCTTCAGCGGCAGCATCAGTGACCGCACCCGCACTGGCATCCAAAGCAGCCGCAGCAGGTGGATGAGGCGAAGGGGAGGCAGGAGGAGGAGACCCGCGGCCGCCACATTATATGACGACGGCACAGGCGGTGCGACTGGAGGGGAATTTGAACTACAGTTAAGAAGTGATGAACAGCAGTCTACCTGAGTCAGATAGAATCAAGTTTGGTTGATAGTTTATTTTCGTTGTGCTTGCTAACTCATAACACAACATAGTTATGAGTAGGCCATTTAACAATTTAGCTGGCTGTTGAGCAGCATGACGGGGTTTCTCTACTGCTGGGCTGTTTCTATGATGTTATACTAGTGATAGTGATCTTAGTGCTTCAGTAACTTTATTTTATTCATTTAGTTAGTTAAGTATAGTCTTTATTAGTTAGGTAGTAAAATATTTCAATGTCTATTAATTTATAGCCTATAAGTGCATTATGCAGTAATTCTTTACTCAAAAACAGCTAAAGCTCAACAGAGCAAAAGTGTTCATGTAAAACCAAATGATGAGGCTAGTATTCACCATAAACCCACATGCAAATATAATTTAGATTGAATCAAATTATGATTTGCCAGGAGATGTGATGCTGCTCATTAACATAAAAGTGGCTTGGAGTTAAAAGTAACTACTTAAATGTATTTGTCTTTTATACATAAATATCCTCTTTATTCTAGATATGTTGTGTTTTTATCTTATTGTTTTTTTACTGACATGTAACAGCAAACTCTTGTGGACAATAATTACCTGTATTGTGTTTTTATTGTGGGCATGTTTCCATTCAATTTAAAATATCCCTTCGCTTTTTAAAGGTTGCCATGTTTGAGGAAGTATTATGTGTTGCTGTGCTGTTTATTGATGTGGTGAGTACATAGTCTATGAAAATATTACTGAATCTGTCATTTATTCATTTTAATATTCATCAATGATCATGGCTCACCTCTATTCCTCACTGTCCAATTTTCAGGATCCCATCATACGTTCATTGTTCAGGAGGTTCACTAGACCAAGCAGCCTTTCGGGTTCCTCTAAGTAAGTACTGTATAGAATAATGGGACTGGGAGGATGGTGTAGGTTTAAATTTATTAGACAAGTACATATACACCAACAAGACAGTGTACAAGCAGTGTCACAAGAAAGTTTGTTTTCATTCATAGGCTTCATTGTCTTTCCATCAATACCTGGTGGGCCGGACTAGGCTCAAAATGCCCGGGCCGATTTTTTGTCCCAGTCCAGCCCTGCAACAGACTATTGATCCACAGGACCTGACTATGATGACTATGAACAGTTCAGATTGAAAATCTCACATCAACCTGGGCCAATCTCCACACATTGACAAAAGACCACATAGAATACACTGTAATTGTTATGTTGATTTTTGCTGACTGTTTATGCTAATGGAATATCTTTTAATTTAATTATAAACATCTGTTTCAAAGTCATGAAAAACATTAGGTATCTCAGCGGATTTTATTTCATTACTCATAAGTTTAATGTTTAAGAATAAATAAATTAATTAATGTATGCATTATGTAATTAAGTTTTCATTGTGAAAGTACATTCAATAATGTATCAGTGATTGAAACCTCCAGGTATTTAAATGGCTGTAACAGTGAGCTGGTGTTGAAATCATTAGTGGTCTGAGGGCTCCTCCTCTGGTGGCTTCATGTTACAAGTGTTCAGGCACTGAGGGGTTTTTGTTCAGGTCTACTGATGCTTTGTGTCACTGTGGCTCTGTGGCACAGTAATACACAGCAGTGTCTTCAGGCTGCACATTCTGTCCGTTTAGAGTCACTGTGTTGCTGGAAGGGTCTAAGCTGATACTGAACTTGTTCTTTAATGAATCTTCTTCCAATCCACTCCAGTCCTTTCCCTGCAGGCTGTCTGATCCAATGTGTCCAGTAGCTGCCCACAGAATAAGAGACCTGACAGGTGATGGTCAGACGTTGACCTGGCTGCACAGTCACAGAGGCTGGCTGTGTCAACTGTTGACAACATGTTGAATATTGAATGAGTGTAATAAGAGTGAACAATCAGTGTGCTGTGATCATACTGTCAGTGTCTCTGCCTCAGTGAGACTCACAGGATCCAGCTGCCAGCAGCAGCAGCAGAGCTACAGAGAACATGGTTGGTATTGAAGGTGATCTGATGGGAGCTTCTCTTCTTCTGCTGCAGCTGACAGCATGATATCAAGTCTTTATAGCAGACTGTGAGGCAGTTCACTTTGCATAGAGAAGGACACTGACGGACTATAAAAGAAGGATGAACTGTTCTGTCACATGTAGTTGGAGCTGTGTGTTATGAATCTTTCATTTGACATGTGAAATGATTTGTATTTATTACATAAATAACTTAAAGTCTAACAATTCAGAGTGACAGTTACACTTAGGTGAAAGGAATATTTAATGTTCCCAGTCTAAACTACATATTGGAGAACACCAGAGCTGCAATAAAAATTGTCTGAATGAGGAGGTTTTACTGAGACTGTGTTTCTTTGAGTGTGTTGAAGATGTTGAACTGAAGCTGATTCTGTGAAAGTGAAAAGCAGAACGCCTAGTATTGACTTAGTTTGACATGTTGAGTTTTTGTACAGCTCTGTGGCTTCCTGTGTCACTGTGGCTCTCAAGCACAATAATAAACAGCAGAATCTTCAGCCGTCAAGCTGTTCATCTGCAGATACACCTGGTCCACGTTGTTGTCTCTGGAAATGGTGAAGCGATTCTTGACTGACATGGAATAAGCTTTATTTCCTACAGCTGGAGCAGTAATGTGGGCAACCTACTCCAGTCCTTTTCCTTCAGCTTGTCTGATCCAGGAGATATCAGCATCATCATCTGATATTCCTGCATATGTACAGGTCAGTTTGTGGGATTCTCCAGGGCGCTTTACCGCTGGTTCAGACTCAGTCAGAGTCTGACTGCAAACACCTGGAGAGAAAAGTAGTGTTATCATCACAGAGCTGAAATATGAACCTCTTCAAAGAACAGGAGGAGTGCAGAAGTATGTATTCACCAGAAATCCATGATAGCATCAGAAACATTATACATGTAGCTGAAGTCATGGTGGAAATGTGTTGAATGTCTGGTCAGTGGTTTGGTCTCTCTTCTTCAGTCTGCAGTGAGATAAATAAAGATGGAGGAGATGAAGATTTGCATGGACTCCTCCCCACAGTGCTTTTTTTATTTTGACATCATTAGTGGTTGAACAAGACACAAAGACAGAGATCACGACAAGATTTGAAAGAAGTGCCTCAAAAAGAAAATATCAAACTGTTCAATATTCTGATGTAAAAAGGAGCTCTGAAAAGACTCTATAATGGTGAGAGTTTTTAGATCTTGTACTAAATATGTTACCAGTTCATGAATTACAGACAGGTGTTTTTTTCTCTGTCAGGTTTAATGTATCTACCAGAAGCTGCTATAACATCATATGTCGTCTGGTGTCTGTAGGGATGAATGTATCCATGTAAAGGGATCACAGTGTTGCAAAGCTGCAGAAAAATAGTCATATAACTGTGGGAAATCAGTGATATGTCTGGCAGTTGCATGTCATCACCACTAGACTACACTAAACAATGGGACATTTTCCACCATCCATTTTCTAGTTGAAACTTGGCATGTTTCTGTGACATGCAGTTTAAATTTGCAGCAACATTACTGATGTGTGCTGACTGTACTCAAGTACAACCTGTAGGTCTGTTGTTCTTCTTGCCTTCTCAGAGAGAAGATGTGAATGTTTACTGTCAACCTTCACTGTGCCAGTGATTCATTACCAACAATAATCCAACAAACACTGGTGTAAGACAAAGAAGGAATATGATGAAAATGTGGTTAATGATGCACATCCATGAAAGAATGCTGCAGTATGTAACCTGACATACTGCAGTGCATTAATGCAGCATGTAAGTAATGGTAAGGGATATCTATTTATCTCTTAAATATGTACAGTGATGTATCAGTTATAGTAATGTTAGAGTATTTAAAATGAGGAAGATAGCTGCTATTAGATTTATTTAAGAACCATTTAAACAAGCTAAAGCCTGCTTCCCTTTTTACTGTAACATGTGTTGAAATCATTAGTGGTCTGAGGGCTCCTCCTCTGGTGGCTTCATGTTACAAGTGTTCAGGCACTGAGGGGTTTTTGTTCAGGTCTACTGATGCTTTGTGTCACTGTGGCTCTCTGGCACAGTAATACACAGCAGTGTCTTCAGGCTGCACATTCTGTCCGTTTAGAGTCACTGTTTTTGTGGAAGAGTCTAAGCTGATACTGAACTTGTTCTTCAGTGAATCTTTGTAGTATGTGGTGTATCCAGAAGCTGCCATTCCAATCCACTCCAGTCCTTTCCCTGCAGGCTGTCTGATCCAATTTGTGTAGTAGCTGCCCATAGAATAAGAGACCTGACAGGTGATGGTCAGACGTTGACCTGGCTGCACAGTCACAGAGGCTGGCTGTGTCAACTGTTCACACTTCACACCTGTTAAAAAGAGAAAATATTTTGTAACAGATTAAGAAGTTATAGAGCAAAAGAAGAACTGTTGACTTTGACAAATCCAGAGAGACTCACATCCAGCTGCCAACAGCAGCAGCAGAGCTACAGAGAACATGGTTTATGTTGAAACTGACGTGCTGTGAACTCCACTGACAGCCTGATGTGATGTTTTTATAGCTGAGTAACAAGGAAGCTCACTGAGTTTGCATAGAATCAAACATATGAAGCATCAATCTTGGTCTAACTGGAGCCAATAGAAGAGTCTGTTCAGTGTTATTATATCTGCAGAGTGACAACAAATCACCTCTCATAATTTAATTCATTACACACTGTAACATTTTGTCTTAGTGTTAATTGTTAATTTTGTTTCATGGTACAAAATGCATGCCTGAATATATAGTACTAATGCTTCTGGTTTGCAGGTTTAAACAGAAAAAACTTAAATGGTAAATGGCCACAAAACGGTTTTAGTGTTAACATGAAGTTAACATTAATCACTGTTTTCAACATGTTTTGGATTGTGAACATTTCAGGTTTCTATTTATCTTCAGATCCAGCCAATTTCTGTGATCAAACATTGTTCTGATGTGCTTTACTTGTGTTTTTTTTTTTGTTTTGTTTTTTTTTTGAGGGGCTGATATTCAGAGGAACTGATGAGTTTACATTCAAATATACAGAAATCTAATGTGGATATATCAAAGTGCATTTGCAGGTGGTGAGAAAACTCTGATGTCATTAAGATCACATTGCTGTTTGTTGTCTGTGGAGGTTTTTGTGCAGCTGTTCCACTGTCTTCACTCACTGTGCTTTGTCGAGCACAGAAGTAAACAGCAGAATCTTCTGCTGTCAGGCTCTTGACCTCGAGGTACTGAGTGCTGCTGGGCACATCTTCAGTCATGATGAAACGGCTTTGAAAGGAGCTGCCATAGCGAGCAGAGTTTTTGCCTGTATCCATCCTCCCAATCCACTCCAGAGCATTCCCTGGCCTCTGTCGTATCCAGTGCATATAGTAACTTGTCATGTCAAAACCAGAAATGATACATGACATCTTCACTGTCTCTCCAGGTCTTTTCACCTCAGAGGAAGACTGGTCCAGTTTGATCTCACTCCAAACTCCTGTAAGTAAAGAAACAATCATTATCAGTCAAGCTTTAATAATCACAGGTTGCACATTTTAAAATGCATCAAACAAGATTTAAGTTTCTCACCATGAATAGTAACTACAAATAATAAACTCCAGATAACTGTATTTTCCATTCTGTGATAAACACTGTAGTTCAGTGCTTTCTGATCTGAGTGTTTCAGAAATATATCAAACTGTCCCAGTGATCTGCCACAAGTTGCTGATGGTGTGTTTATAAGAGAGGAAGAGTTTGCATAGACCTCCGTCTGTGGGTTTAAACAGGGAACATGTGACACAGATACATTTCCATAAGTAGAGTATCTCTACAAGAACGACACAGGAAACTGTAAAATATTAATATCCTGGCAACTAATTTCTGCTCCAATGGAAGATAACGGGACAACGACAATCTTTAACTAATGGTGCAATGAAGAGCTTTTTGGCTAAATTACAAAAAGTTATTCACATTGTTTGTTTTGTATTTGTGAAGAGGCAGAGCTACTGTTTAAGTTATAATGAAGTTACCAGATGTTATTTTCCATCCCATTACATGGTAACAGGGCACATTTCGCCCCATCCTCTCTGGGCATCACAATACACAAAAGTAAATGATTAAAACATGTCATATACATCTTGTATTCAGGGAAAATCAAGCCTATCTAACTCTCTTCTATACTGATGTTGGCTGCAGTGGAAGTCAGATGACATCTACACAGATGCATTAAATACATAACTTTTCTTCTGTCTACCATGAGCAAGAAATGGCCTCTATTAGTGAATTCTATAAACAGGGTTTTGCATTGACTCCTCAGCACAGTAAGGATACAGCTGATTGGACTGCTTGGGTGCTTTTTTTGTAATTAATGAATAAATATAAATTGTAACGTGCTGTTGAACGTCACAATCAAGCAACTAAATGGTTTACATAATTAGATGAGATGAAAATGGGAACTAGGGTTTGATTTGAACAAATATGCCATCATCAGTAGATGTGTTAATGCCAGATAAGAGCATTCAAATCACCTCTGTTCTTTATTTACGTTACTCTTAGTGCATGTGTTTTAATCATATGATCAGTATGAGTCAATGAGTCAAACTCAGTCAGTCCTAGACTGCCCTCTAGAGTTTTGAAAGAGGGACTCAGCATGGAGACACATGACGTTTTGTTCATTAGGTCTGTTTAATAGTCTGAACTCTGTGGATGTTGTATTCTGTCACTGTCTGCTGAGAGAGAGGAGATCTGACCTGTTTGAGTCTTCTTCCAGTCTGTATGGTGATACAATTATTTCACTGCAATGATCTATAATGTTTATTTATTGTTTTGTTTTTGTCTTTTTACATTTGGTACAATATCAGATAAAGAGTGGCCTGTGGGACTCTGGGTGAAGTGTTCAGAAGTCCTGCTGTTCCAGTTTTATAATTACGGTTGGATCAAAGTGGTGTCTCATGATCAGGTTTATTCTTTTCTCCCTATCTTAGTATCATATTCAGTGTTTTAGTGCATTCATTGTGCCTTGGTCAGAGTCTGCACCTTCAGCCCCTGATTCTGAATACTGCTCCTAAATTAGCACATGCAGTAATTTCTTTCAACCCCAAAGCAAAGACAGTTGTTGTTTATCAGCCCAGTCAGAGGGGTTACTGTAGGTTTTTGTACAGCTGCTCAACCAACTCCAGTCACTGTGTGTCTCGAGCACAATAATAAACAGCAGAATCTTCAGTCTTCAGACTGTTCATCTGCAGATACACCTGCTGTCTGCTGTTGTCTCTGGAGATGGTGAACCGGCCTTCAACTGACTGAGAGTAGTAGATCTCAGCACTGTCATATCTGATATAAGCGATCCACTCCAGTCCTTTTCCAGGAGCCTGTCTGATCCAAGCCATCCAGTAGTCACTGAATGTGAACCCAGAGGCTGTACAGGTCAGTCTGTGAGATTCTCCAGGCCTTTTCATCACTGTTTCAGACTGAGTCAGAGTCTGACCATCAACACCTGTCAAATGAAAAAAAAAGAGTTGACATAAGATGGTGACACAAATAAAAAGATATGTATTAAGATCAATAATAAATAAACTCTTCACCTGCCCAGCAGATAGTTAAAAGCAGCAGTCCTGTCCTATAGTCCATCATGTTAAACTGTGTGTCCACTGTTCTCTGTCCTCCTCTCTGCAGTCAGATAAGTAGAGGTGGAAGATATCTGAGTTTTGCATTGACTCCTCCTTTTTCAGAAACAGAGTCTTCTGTTCAATCTCTCCTTAAAATTAATTTTCATATTCTGGCTTTTTATCTCTGTCATCATCTGTCATGACAACCTGATGTTTTTTTTTATCCTGTTTTACTGTAAGTCTCTTTTTTTAACATTTGAACTTTTTTCTTGCTGTGAGACGTCCAATGCAATGTAAAAATAAAGGAAACTTGCTGCTGTTTATAAATATATAAGAAACAAATGTTTCAGTGCATGTAGTCTGAAAATCAACTTGAAGGCTTGGTTTGAAAAAGGCAAACATTTCATGTCACCTGACATGACAACATGAAAACTGACTTTTTTTTTTTTTTGCAGTAATAGAATTTATTTTTCCATTTAATTTTTGCTGTGCTACTGCTTGTGCCTCGTAATTTTGATTTTTTTTCTTGTTAATAAATCTCATGCACAATATTGAAAGATGGAAAATCAATATTAAACCACTAAAACTCAGTGTATAAATGCTGCCACCACTAAAGACTACATCCTAAAGACAGCTCAGCTACACGTCATATCTTAATTTCATTACACATCTGATTGTAGCATTTTTCACACACTCTCATGAACAACCTTCATTTGCATTTTGTTGAAGAATCTTTAAATTTAAACTGAATCAGCTGATGGTGTAAACAGTGTGTCTTCCAGAGGGAACATGAAGAGAAGTCATTTATTATGTAAGGAACATAATTGTTTCAGTGAAAGAGCTTATATAGACTTTTATTCCACCATCTACATGGTTAATTTAATGATAGGATTTACTGTATAAAATGTCTTAAAAGTCATGAAGTTAGTGCAGGTTAATGTAAAAAATAAAGTAATGTATGACACAGAGCTCAGCCAAGCAAGACGTTACTGTAGTTAAACTCATGTTGTGATCACAGTCAGGTTGTCTTCTTATAAGTGCAGATGTTGCCATGAGTCATGGTAAACTGTCCCAAAACACTGAGACACACTTTATCATTTGTTAACTGGACGTCATTCAGTGGAAATTGTGTTTTCAAAGCCCTGACATGCTTCAGTGCTTCTCATACAGACATCAGTGTTGTTCAGTGTTTGTACAGCTTTGTAGTCTCATGTGTCACTGTGGCTCTCGTGCACAATAATAAACTGCCGAGTCTTCTTCTTTCACACTCTTCACCTCTAAGTACACAAGATTTCTGGAAGTGTCTTTGGTGATGGAAAACTGGCCTTGGAGACTCTGGGCAAATATGGTGCCAGTTCCACCATCAGTGCGTCCGATCCATTCCAGTCCTTTCCCTGGTTTCTGACGGATCCAGTGCAGCCAAGCCAGAGACAGTCCTTCCACTTTACAGGACAGAGTGACTGATCCTCCAGCTCTGCTGACCACTGGCTCTGAGGAGGTGAGCGACTGGCCCTGAACAGCTGAAAGACACACAGAGTTTGGATAACCAGGGAGCCAGCAGACATCCAAAGATCCTTCTCTCCTCCTCCACAGGACACCGACTTCACTCACCTGAAATCAGAGCCAAGAGGACGACACTCTGTACAACTGTCATGGTGGGAACTTGACTGAGTCTAAACCTGTAAAGGCTGTTATGGTGGATATATACTGTGTAGACAGAATGGGTGGGGATTGTGCATCAGTGTGTGGATTTGCATTTTAGCAGTTGGAGTTTGTGAAGGAGTGCTGGACTCTGAGAGAGAGAGAGAGAGAGTTCAAAACAGACTGAGACACCAGCATTAAAGATGTTGTTCAGTGTTTCTCCTTTTCTTAATTTACACAACATGCTGCACTGTCAGTCTCATTAGTTATCTTAAGAAGTGATTGGTCACCTCAGTGAGGTGGATTACTACTAACAGAGGAAGAATGTGACAAAGTAAGACATAGTTTTTCCTCCATCAGCCCAAGAAGTGAAAGTTTGTGTCATTGTAGTATCATTTATTCATTCAGCTTTCATCACAATGTCTCTCAGGCACAAGAACAAACAGCAGGTCCTTTAGTCTGCTGGCTGTTTATCTTGTAATCTATATGAGATGGTGAGCAAAAAGAAAGTAAGCTCACAGTAGATGTGAGTATGAAGCTGTAGTTCAGGGTTTGAATGTCAGACAGTTGATATTAATGAGAACAGCAGATCTGAGTTTCTCCTCATCGTGACAGAGGAGAGAGAAACTTGACACTGACTACCATCTAGTGTTTTTATATCCAGAACTGCAGCATTATCTTTCACTACAATGTTGTGTCCTGCTTCATGTGTCATATAATAAATACATCTATGTGGCCTAAATATGTACATGCAGCATTTCTTTCAATCATACTGTACATTGATTTCAGCAGATTGTTTCACTGTCTCTGGCTGTTATGTGAGGTAGTAGTGATTACAATAACACATTTTGTTTAATTTATGTGTTTAATTATTGCTAGATAACGTTGTTTCTTTAAGATTTTATTAAAAAATACAACAGCACAAGATAAAAATATGAATAAAATTCTTCCTTGTTGTATTTCAGCACAGTAAGAATGAGCACTGTAGGTTTTTGTACAGCTGCTCAACCAACTCCATTCACTGTGGCTCTCGAGCACAATAATAAACAGCAGAATCTTCAGTCTTCAGACTGTTCATCTGCAGATACACCTGCTGTCTGCTGTTGTCTCTGGAGATGGTGAACCGGCCTTTGACTGACTGAGAGTAAGAAGTGCTGCCACCACCACTGTAAATATAAGCAATCCACTCCAGTCCTTTTCCAGGAGCCTGTCTGATCCAGTGCATGTCGTAGCCACCAAAGTTAAATCCAGAGGCTGTACAGGTCAGTCTGTGAGATTCTCCAGGCCTTTTAATCACTGGTTCAGATTCTGTCAGAGTCTGACCATCAACACCTGTCAAGAAAGCAAGAAAACCATAATATGCAACACATTTACAACCTAAAAGAAAACCTAATATAAAAATCAGGTAAAATCTTCACCTGCCCAGCAGATAGTTAAAAGCAGCAGTCCTGTCCTATAGTCCATCATGTTAAACTGTGTGTCCACTGTTCTCTGTCCTCCTCTCTGCAGTCAGATAAGTAGAGGTGGAAGATATCTGAGTTTTGCATTGACTCCTCCTTTTTAATGAACAATATCCTCTATTCAGTCTCTCCTCAAAACTTACTTTCATGCTGTGGCTTTCTCCTGCATGACAATATTTTGTTATATTATTTTACATAAAGAATCATCTCACTGTATCTCTTACAATTTTGATTGTTTTCATATTATGATCCTGATGTTACTGTCGTTCTTGATTTACTGTCACTTTGTAAGATCAGAACACATGTATTTATATGGCAGCTGGTTTTCTCCAATGAAATTTCAAATAATGTGACTATGGTTACTGTTTATAAATAAAAGTTATTAATATTATCAATTAAAATTGTTTTCGGTTCATGTAATATGAAAATGACATTGTATGCTGTCTCAGAAAGGCAAACAACATCTCATATCTCCTGATTTTTTCTTTTTAATCAAATAAAGATTTTGTGTTCCATAATAAGAACAGAATTTCTGTGCATTTCTTTTGAATTAATCTGTTGATTTAAAACCAATTATTCTGATCTTTAATAATACTGAACTAATAATCAGCTCTTAAACAACTAAATTTCAGAGCACAGAATCCAAGATCTGAAGACTGTTCAAATTTAGTGGAATCAAATGAATTTAGCTTACGTCACATCTCTCACTGTATATTATAAATGTATAAATTCAACAAAGAAGTTCTTGAAAAGGTGATTTTGGAACAACTAGAAAGGCTCTGCCTGAAGATCTCAAGCAGTGATCAGGTTTGAATTTGGAATCAGCACATCACAGATAACAGCAGGATCCTGATCATGAAAGACTTTAAAACAAACAGTAACATCTTTAAATCAGTTGTAGATACGATGAGTAACTATTGAAGGGCAGCAGGGTCTGGTGTGACATGTTAACTTTTGATAGAGTGTATTAAAATCCCAGTGGCAACATTTAAAAGCCAAGCTTGGAGGAGATAAAACCTTGGGACCTTCTCCAGGAAAACAAAAGAGAGAAAAGACCTGATCATGGTGATCTGTCTCACTGGAGTTAATTAATGATCAGCACTAATGTGAAGTATATACAGAGAGCATTATATCAACACTAATATGCAGCAAGGTTTTGATGGCTGTCACATGACTTGTATCAAAACAGTGTGAAGTTGAATTCATGGACCAGTTCTCCCACTGAAACATGTTAGTGTTGAGTCACTTGGTTGCTGGGTATTTGTGCAGGTCTGTTGGTGGTTTGTATCACTGTGGAGCACGCACACAGTAATACACAGCTGTGTCCTCAGGCTGCAGATTCTGTCCTGTTAAAGTCACTGAACTTGTAGACGTGTGTGTGTGGTAAAGAAACTTGTTATTCAGAGGAGTGTTTCGGTAAAAGCTTCCTCCACCCCACCGATGTATAATCCAGTCCATTGGTTTTCCTTCACGCTGTCTGATCCAACCTGTTGCATAGCTGTTATCAGTCAAAGAATAACCAGAGACCTGACAGGTGATGGTCAAAGACTGTCCAGGCTGCACAACCATTGAGTCTGGCTGGATGAGATCAATACTGTTCACACCTGTGGAAAGACAAATCAACATTATCTCCATCATTCATCTGACTATTCAGTGTTTCTAATGTGTTTATTAGTGTGAATCCACTGAAAGCTCCTCACAGGATCCAGCTGCCAGCAGCAGTATCAGAGCTACAGAGAACATGGTTGATGTTGAAGCTGAACTGATGTGAGCTCTTCTGTCCTCTCACTGACACACACACACTTCACTTCTTCATGAGGCAACACACAAGGAGGCTGATTTACATACAGTGATGATGATAGTAAATCAGCTGACTGGAGGTGTTGTTCTTCATCTCTAAGGCCATATGATTTTTGTGATTCAGAAAACATGGATGAAATAATTTGATAATATTGTGAATGCAGTTTCTAAAAATCACTGGTTTCCCCACCATTATAAACATTCTTTTCACAGTGTTTAAGCCGAATAAACAGAAAATCCCATTTTGCCATTTGCAGCATAGAAATGAAATATTTCTGTTTCATAGTCTCAGTGAGTGAAAGGAGAACATTTGTATAATGTTTTGTACACAGACAGTTTATAGAGAAACATATACAGTCAATGGTTTTGTCATCACATCACTGTGAGTTATATCATTCTTTTACATCATGATCATATATATTTTTAATAATGCAGATTCTTTTCAAGTTATACAACTGTAACTTTTATTTATATTCAGATTAGAGGTATTTATCATTCTCTTTGGCAGCATTTGTTTAACCATCCATATCCTGGATATATTGTCCAAATATATTCTCAACACTGTTAAAAATCAGTAATGGGAACATTATTAACAATTACATTGAAAAACAGGATGTAACAAACCACAACATCTGCTGTGTCTTTCATAGTGTCTTAGTTTGTGTTGTACCAAGTCTTATCTTCGACTGCCACCTGTAGGTCTTTGTGGAAAAAATGTCTGTGGAGTTTTTGTACAGCCTCTCTGCTTCTTTGAACCACTGTGTGTGTTTGGCACAGTAATACACAGCAGAGTCCTCTGGCTTTAAGTTGGACAGTCTCAGATACACCATGCTGTTGCTATCATCTCTACTGACTTCTGCACGGACTCCTACACTGCTGGCATAAGTGTTACTGCTGGCAGTGGACCAGCCAACCCCGATCCATTCCAGTCCTTTTCCTGCAGGTTGTCTGATCCAGCTCATAACATAGCAGCTAAATGTGAAGCCAGATCCCCTGCAGGAGAGACTGAGAGTCTCACCAGGCTTTTTCACTACTGAACTGGGAGGAATGGACTCCATACTCTGACCTGTACAACCTGAGGAGATGAAAGGAGAGAGGAACCACAGAAGAAAGTGAAACAGTCACTTGGGAAGTTTTCTGCTATCACTGACTGACCATCAGTCCATGTTGTCTGATAAAAGATGAAGCAGCAAGAAGCAGGAGAACTCACAGGGCAGAGAGAGAGCAACCAGCAGAAGAGTGAGTGTGTTCATCATCCTGAGGCTGGAGATGTGACCTCTGATGCTCCACACAAAGTACAAGAGCAGTCAGCAGGACAGAAGTACACTGCACACACTGAAGATTTGCATCAGGATATCATGGAGAGGGAGTGGCTCCTCGACTGGCTCTCTGTCAAAGGATTACTTCATTAATTTTTGGTTCATTTGCTAATGGAGTTGCTTTTCTTTCCGTGTAGGATACAATAGCAAATTCAGATATATTTGTCTTTGAATAAATTTAGAAAATTAGATTTTTGAGATGAAATAGATGAAAT
Source organism: Epinephelus lanceolatus (assembly GCF_041903045.1). Classification (NCBI taxonomy): domain Eukaryota; kingdom Metazoa; phylum Chordata; class Actinopteri; order Perciformes; family Serranidae; genus Epinephelus; species Epinephelus lanceolatus. Next base: position 30,772,811 of record NC_135751.1, read on the forward strand.
AATGTTTTCACGTCTTCTCTGGGGATGTGTGGGATTAGTCAACTAGTCAATTAAATGCACCTCAAGGAGATGAGCAGCAAGTAGAGAGGAGGAGCTTAGATGGAGGAAACACAGGTGTAAATGCATCTGTGTGCGTTTTTGACTCCTCCTCACAGAGAGGAAACAGCTGGACTGAAGATATTTAATGAAACTGCTGAATTAATATCCAACAGTCAACCCTCAGTCACCTGTTTTAATATTCATATGTGTTTTAATTTGTGTTAAAGTCTATCAGTATTAACAACACAACCACAGTTATTATAATAATACACAAATGTTAATCTGAGTTCAGACATCTGACACATGAACACACCTGGTTTAATCATATTTGTGAGCTTATAATTCATGTTGGTATCAAGGCTCTGTTTCTCATTAGTCACTTTGAACATAATGTGCAGCACATGACAGCATTTACAGTGATAGAATTAAAAAGCAGTGTTATCCATCATCTACTAAATTGCTTTATTATCACATCATCCAATCAGCCAGTGTTTGAATATGTATGTATATGTTCACTCTGTTATCAAATGTTAAAATATACATAAATCTAATGTGGATAGGGTGACCATATTTTGATTTCCAAAAAAGAGGACACTCGGCCCGGCCACGACATAGCCTACACTGTTAGAAATTTATTGTATTTTTACAGGAAATTCCTGGCTAATAATTGCAGTAAATTTACAGTAAGCAATATACAGGACCTTTACTGTAAATTAACTACAATAAGGTACTGTACTTATACAGTATTGTACTGTAATTAATTACAATGAAATATTGCAAATTTACTGCAACTCAGTAGCCAGGAATATCTTGTAATTTTACAGGATAGAATATTGTAAATATTACAGTAAAATGTTGTATATTTACTGCAACTCGGTAGCCAGGAATTTCCTGTAAATTTCACAGGATAGAATATTGTAAATATTATGATTAAATGTTGTAACTTAGATAAACGTCCTCTTTCAGCCTTCTGCAAAGAAAGACAAAACAGTGGCATTTTTGTTGTTTTATTGTTGGCTCAGTATCAACATAGTCCCACATGTACTTCAGTCTCTTATACAGATATGTGTGTGGTTCTGCAAATAATAACTGTGTTAGCATCCACTAACAAAAACGAGTGGCAATACAAAGTGCTAACGTCTATTAACGTCTATAAAGCTGCCACACAAGGCTAATGACTAGCTAGCACGCTAGACATTACAGGCACTTCAGATTCATCTAGTTTTTCATCAAGTCATCAGATTCATCACATTCATCAAGTCTACATACACTATACAGAATACAATCTAAAATTACAACAACAACTGCTCTCGAAACAACCTTGTTTACATCCAGGACATGTTCACTTCAACTAACATGGAGCAACACGTGTATACAGCTATGGCAGCATAACAACAACCAAAAATTAGGCTACAACTCAGCTAGTTCTTGGTACAAAGAAATACATCAGTCCTTCACAACAGGCCTTATTGCCTGGTTTCACTGTGAAAACATAACCATTTCAAAGCAACATAGATTCAGAACATGGGTCCACTTAATCCTAATAAACAAAAATAGATGCAACCCCACCCAGCAGCCTGACAGACACCTACTTCCCCATCAACTCGAAGTCCAGCAGTTTCCTTAAGAGCGTGCACACAGGTGCATTGAGTCCACGTTTTTTCTCTGCCTTGCTGCCCGTCTGAGGATTGATTCCACAAAAGGCTCTGAAAACAGAAAAAAGAACATACACTTATGACACATTAAGGAATCTATGAATGTACTTTCATTAAGTGTTTTTCAATAAATTGCCATTTTTAGCATTAGGTTAGGATTAGGGTGGGGGGCTGGTTAATGTTAAAGGGGCACTGTCACGCTAGGTTATCTTTTTTTTTTTTTTTAACTTATATTTTTTGGGCATTTTAGCCTTTATTAGTTAGGATAGTGAAGATAGAGACACGAAATGTGGGAGAGAGAGGTAGAGGAAGACATGCAGCAAAGAGTGAAGGTCAGATTCGAACCTGCGCCGCTGCGCAAAGCCCTTGGCTTTATAGGGTACACGCCTAACTCGGTGAGCCACTGGGGCTTTGTATAATCCCTGTCAGTGGAGCTCTATCCTATAAAAAAAAGGGCATTTTCTTCGGCCAAAACTAGTCCAGTGGACTCCCTGTTTTTCTGAGGCGAAGTTGCTCAAAACTCACAGGAAACACAGGCTAGAAAACCAATCCACGGTTGTGTGTGTGTGGAGTATATTCAGTAACACAGCATGAAAATTACCATGTCAATACTAACACTTACACACATACACAAAGACAAGCACACATTCATAAACACACGCACACACACACATCACACGCATGCACGCGCATGTGCATGCGTGTGATGTGTGTGTGCACACGTGTTTATGAAAATATACGTATTGCATTGTGCTCTGAAATACCTGGTTGGTCAATTGTTGGTAAGTTTGCCATGTAATAAGCGGGATAATGACCACGTACCCATACATTATCCCGCTTATTACATGGCAAACTTACCAACAACAAAAAAACAAATGCGTCCCTTTTTAGCTCAGGATTGCCCTCTCCCCCTCCTAGCAACATTCGTCTCCCATTGAAAGTCTATTGGTTATTTGGTTGCCCCTGACAGTGGTCATTATTTATCCACAGCAGTCATTATCGAGAAATAATAGACCTGTACAATGCATGATTGACCAATCAGACTCAAGCATTTCAGAGTGCCATGTAATTCCGGTATAAAGTTCTGGTATAGCCTAAAGTCTCTTTTGGTCTCACCTCAACAGGCAACACACATCAGTCTCACATATACCTTCAATAAAATAAAATACAAAGTTCGAAAAGAACAACTAAAAACACCATCTGAATAAATCCTCCTGAAGCATTGCCTAAAATGGTGGCGCAGTACACCTGCTACACTAATGTGCCGCACTAGGCTAATGTAACCAACGGCAAGTAGCTCAATGCTTCTTGCTTCGGTTTACATAGTTAAAGAGAATTAGTAATCAGCGCCTCACTTTTTTCAAGGAAAGTACCTTTTTAAAAATAAAAACAAAATCAACATTTACTGCCATTATAAACTGCCATTTTAACTCCATTTATATCAATTTACTTTCAACAGTATTTATTTGATAACTATGAATTCCTTTATGTATTTCTGCCTGTTTACATGAACAGGAGGCTATCTTAATTGTCTCTTTTACATGTAGGCTATTTTAATGGTGCCATCTACTGGTGGCTTTGGGATTTTGTAAACCATCACAAAAAAAGGACCTGTGGTGAATTTCAGACCTGTAGGACCAAAATGGCAGTCATTTGAAAATTGAAAAAGTCCATCAGTTGAACCAGGGGGTACAAGGGTTAACCTAGGTTATACCTGCATGAAACAGTAAAATCTAGTATTCTCTGGTAGAATAATGCTGGCTAACAGGCCTAGATTATGCCATTTCTAGCTACAAAAGCATCAAAACAAGCCAAAAGTATGGTATTTAGAAATTATAGATTTCATAGAAGAATGTCCATTGAATGGAAAGAATATCCTGGCTGGAGTTCACTCTGTCTCCCACAGTGTCACTGAATAGGTAAGAAAAATGCATAACCTACTCAAAGCTATGACTACTCATATCATGCTCTGTATTTTATTACTACCATTATTAACTAGCATTTAAACTCTATCTGAATTTATATGAATTACCCCCCAACACTATTCATTTATTTATTAACTGTGAATTCCTTTATGTAATTCTGTGTTTACATGTAGGCTATTTTAACTCTTTTACATGTTACAGCTATTTTAATTTAGGTTACACTTGCATGAAACAGTAAAATCTATAGTATTTTGTATCTTTGTACAGCTTTACGAAGAATTCTGATAAAAGGACATTAGGACAACAATAAATCAGTAACAAGTTTGCACGGATAAACCTTCTGCACTGGACTAAACGGAGATAGCTCAGAAGATCATCTTCCTTCAAGAAACAGAGGTCCTCTTTGCTCTGCACACCAAGGCCCTCCAGGCCAGCCATCAAGGATCTTAAAGTGTCTGTGGGGAGCTCTGGAAGAGCAGCAAGGACAACCCTGCTGATCTCTTCTGCTGCCGCCATTAGTACATCTCTGCAAAGGAGTGGTGGAGACAGATTATTGGAATATCACCTATTTTATAGGCTGGCAAAGGATAATAATCAAGCAGATCATCATGCCTCACACAAACAAACTGCTCTTGGGGTGTCCCTAATATACAATAGACCCCAATGTCCCTCAACTTTACGAACAAATATTTTTCTGAGACAAAGGACACAGAGCCATGGTGAACAATGACCAGCTCTATCTTGCCAACCTCCAATTCTTCCTCAGTTTTCCCCAACAAAATATACATGCCCTTTTTTGTATGAAGTGCCCTTCATTGTCACTGTATGAGATGCTACTGTATCTTTAGATTCCAAATTCAAAGCAAAAACAGCATTTCGGATTTTGTCGCTGTAGTCATTTACGTAAAATGCTATGCCTTTATCAAATATCACAGTTGGCTGAAACATTTCACCTGCACTTAAGTAGGCCTGGAAGAGCTGGTGTCTCTTTGCAACTGTCTTGCATTTGTTTTTGAAATTCTGCACATCTTTTGAAGAAAGCGTACTTACTCTCAAACCTGAGAGTCCAAAGGTGAATTAGCGGACCAAAGTGGGTAATGAGCTCTGGATAATTAAGTAAATAGGGGCTTCAGGGGCTCATTGGGAAAGAGCTGCCTTCGAAAGTGGATATACTCCTCGATAAGTATTTTAAGATAAGCAACCTGATCTGTAGTGATTGCTGGTGCACAAATTAGTTCTACAATTTCTCTGACCTGCAGCACAAGTTGCCAAACAGCATTGTGACATGGATCCTTAATCCTATCTCCCACCAGGAGAAGGAGCAAACGAAGAAAGCACCAGTTTTGGACTGCATGTCCACTGAGTCCTTTGCTACCTGGTGAAACATCAGCTGGTTTGTCTTGGGCATGATTTCCTTGATACTTGAACTGATCTTTGCACCTGTTGAGATGTATATAACTGAAATGTTTCTCTTCAACTAAATGACCAATAAATAAAGCAAGGTCACTTTCAAACAGGTCATGGCCAAGACACAGAGGCAGCCCAGGCTGGCAAACATGAAAGAAGGATAGTTGATTAAAAGGAGAGTCTGACTTGATACCGCATTCAGAATTTGTGTCACTGTTGTGTAATTCTTGCAGATGATTCTGAAAGGACTGTTCAGTTCATTTGTTGCCACATGATAGTGGAGAGTTCTCAAAAGTAATTCTTTTTATTTCACATTACCTACAGAAGTAATGGCTCATACTGAAGTTCTCAACAAAACCGCCAATACTGTGAGACCCCAAATTGTCACCTGAAATAGCACACAGTCGAGCTCTGACAGTTTGCCCACAAAATATTTGAAGTCCTGTTCCTTACACAAGAGAACAAGCTGCATTTGCATTCAGCTTGCATTCAAAGGTCCACTGTTACAGGCTGTGAGGAGGTCATCTTTTCTGATTTCATCCATAATGTTACTGATTGTGGCCTCTGGGATTCCAAGGACAGTTAGTTTCTCACTTAAATTAGGAAGCAGATTTGTCAGACTGATATCATGGACATCTTGATATCCCTCAATAATAGTTTGTATTGTAGTAGCAGGCAACAGTAGTTTAGCCTGAAGTTTAAGATAGAAAAGTGTGATATTTTGAAGAAAGAGGGATTCGTCAATGGCAAGAGGCACTTCCTGCTCATCATCAGAATGATTAGATGGTTCACACTGGCTCACTGATTCACTGGCAACAGGTCTTTCTACATTAGAGGGATCTACATGTTCAACACTGTCATTGTTGTGCTTTCTAGAAATATGGGATGCAAAACTTTCTATCACATCCCCTAAATGGGCATTCAACTTGTAATCCTTCTCGCAAGTGTGACCTCAAGTGACAAACTAGTAAAGATGATGTTTCACACCTGACAGCACAAAAGTCACATTGCATAGGAGTATCACATGATGGTTGCTGCTGACCACTCCTCAAAGGTCCATCTTTGTGGTCTCTGTACATGTAAGCCTTAAGAACAGTACATTTAGAGTACATTCTTGGGCAATCAGGCACACCACACTGATACCTGTAATTAGCGCTATTACTATGCAACTTAATGTGCTGAGTAAACTCACAAACTGTATCAAAAACATTTTCACACGTGCTAAACTTGCAATGAAACATTTTTTAGACTGTAGGAAACCTAGGCTACTGAAGAGGAAGAAGATATATATGATATGAATAATTTATTATTACTGTATTTATGCTCTAAACTGCAGCCAAGTGGGGGAATCGTGAAGACTACTGACAGTAGCCTACCGGCTAACGCGACCTTCTCAGAAGACAGAGAGCAAATATAAACGGCAGCCAACAAGGGCAGAAAGATAGTTTGTTGACTGAATCTGACTGGCTACCTAGTAGACTGGTTAACAGAGCTCACCCTCACACCACGTGGTGGTCCAAAAATGTTCTTAAACGGAAAAAAGAAGAATAGGACTAAGAAAAAGAAGAAATATATATATCATATGTATTTATATATAATATGTATTACTGTATTTATGCTATAAACTGCAGCCACGTGGGGGAATCGTGAATACTACTGACAGTACTGGCTAACGTGACCTTTGAAGACAGATCGAATAATGGCAGCAGAAAGATAACGTTAGCTTACAAGATACCAGTTTGCTAAATGTGACTGGCTACCTAGCAGGCTGGTTAGCTCGGGAACTGCCCATTGGTTCGACAGCCCATTGGTTCAACATCCCATTGTTCCGACCATATTAAACTCATTGTTCTGAAGTCCGTTCCGAAATCATCATGATGCCCTGTGGTTAAGGTCTGGTTAGGTTTAGGCACAAAAACCACTTGGTTAGGGTTAGGGAAAAGATTATGGTGTGGGTTAAAATGAAAAAGAAAGTGACAAACACATAAGCCGTGAGCCTGCTCCGCCTCAAGCCGGTCGCGGCGCACCATATGCCCGCCGCGAGCTGTTCAGCACCGGGGACAGTCGGACTAATGGGATGTCGAACCAATGGGCTGTCGAACCAATGACATGGACCCGTTAGCTCACCCTTACACAATGTGGTGGCCCGAAAATGTTCTCAAATGGAAAAAGAAGAATAGGACGAAGAAGAAGAAGAAGAAGAGAAATATATCATAGGTATTTATATATAATATGTATTACCGTATTTATGCTATAAACTGCAGCCAAGCAGGGGAATCGTGAGTACTACTGACAGTACCGGCTAACGTAACCTTCTCAGAAGACAGAGCACGGAATGAATGTATTTCTTCAGAACACAGAACTTTGTCTCAGCAAGAAAGTCTACTAACAGTTACAGTGCACAGAATTTTTCCTCAGCAAACAGCAAACTAATAATTTCATAACATGCAGTTAAACTATTGGTTTAAGATGCGCAGGCGCAGTTCATTTTAGAGGCAGACGGCTTACCGAGAGGCTGCATGGCTCTGGCTGCTGCTCATGCAAAGATCCCAGGCTATTCATTTTAGCTCACAGCTAACTTACAAAGCAGAAGTCAGAATAAAATACCCTGCCCTGAAACACATGTAAAAAGTGCAATAATAATCCGAGCTATAGCTAAACCACTCGACCTGTAACATTACTCTCGCTTACATTAAAGGAAATGACCACTTTAGAATGAAAATACAGACAGTAACATTACTTACTCACTCTCATGCCGACAAGAAGTCTAGTGTAGTTTTTTAAGCCACATGGCAACTCGCGCGAGACTCGACAAGGCTAACTGACCACAGCAACCTGATCTCTCAGAAACACGTGAAATGACCACGACCTCTTAACACCGCATTCTGTGCTGGCAGCACGTAAAGAGGGTAGCTAGCTAGCGTCAACCCATGAAGTAACCAGCTCCGGCTAAAGTTAGTCATGATCCTAACTAGTTAATCTCATCTCATTGAATCATAAGCAGACGAAACAGTCACTCATTCAGTTCAACAGAAATATTATTTTAGGCTAACGTTACATACCTTAGTTCTTTTGAACCTTATCTGCTCACAAAATGCAGACCTCTTGTGGAGATGTCGGTTCTTGGTTGGGCGCCTAAAATTGTTTGGGGTTTTATAAATTGATGATAATGTCTGGTTTTCTGTGTGTGTGTGTGTGTGTGTGTGTGTGTGTATATGTGTGTGTGAGTGCGGCACGGCTGCATATTTTTGTCAAAACCCGACCCCAGCCCGACGTTATTTAATTAGCCTACTAAAGCACTGAGTTTGTGTCACACAGTTGTTATGGTTACAGGCTATTTGACAGACCGGGCGTGCGCAGTGGGTGCTCAGCAGAGAGGGAGACCTCCGTGTTTCAGACGGGAGCGGGAGGCGGGAGGTCCGACGCTTCCAGCGAGGGGAGAGGGAGAAATTAACAAAATAAGATAAAATAGGAGACACCTGTCTCCCTCTTTTAGTTTATTTTATTTTCAGCGTTTAATCAAGGCGGAGGCGGGCGGCGGGAGGTCCGAGACTTCCAGCGAGGGGAGCGGTAGAAACAAACAGCCAATGTGTGTCTGTGTGTGTTATGTTCAGTTGTTGTCACGTAAATAACAGTGCCCAAGCAATAAACAGGACAGACAATAGGATTTTATTTATTTTTACATAACATTTTCACTGAAAGCTGACCAAATCCAACCCGAGCCCGAATACAATTTTTACATTTTTGACTAAACCCGGCCGACCATAGACTGTAGGGCCCGACCCGTCGGGCTCGGATCACCACACTCTAGTGTGTGTAGGCCTATGTGTCCCCTATAGGGACCTATCTGAATTTCTGTCTTTGAGAGATATTATTTTGTAATATAACTGAATTTTCTATCCATATATATAAACTTTAAATAGGCTATAGGCCTATTAAAATTATAAGGCATCTTTGAGTAAACTGTGAGTATCATTTAAGTAGGCTATGTCGTGGCCGGGCCGAGTGTCCTCTTTTATGGAAATCAAAATATGGTCACCCTAATATAAATACATGTGTTCAGATCTTACAAAGTGACAGTAAATCAAGAACGACAGTAACATCAGGATCATAATGTAAAAACAATTAAAATTGTAAGAGATACAGTGAGATGATTCTTTATGTAAAATAATATAACAAAATATTGTCATGCAGGAGAAAGCCACAGCATGAAAATCAGTTTTGAGGGGAGATTGAATAGAGGATATTGTTCATTAAAAAGGAGGAGTCAATGCAAAACTCAGATATCTTCCACCTCTACTTATCTGACTGCAGAGAGGAGGACAGAGAACAGTGGTCACACAGTTTAACATGATGGACTATAGGACAGGACTGCTGCTTTTAACTATCTGCTGGGCAGGTGAAGAGTTTTGTTGATAACTATATTGGGTTTTCTTTTAGGTTGTAAATGTGTTGCATATCATGGTTTTCTTGCTGTCTTGACAGGTGTTGATGGTCAGACTCTGACAGAATCTGAACCAGTGGTGAAAGGACCTGGAGAATCTCACAGACTGACCTGTACAGCCTCTGGATTAGACATCAGTGGCTACTGGATGAACTGGGTCAGACAGGCTCCTGGAAAAGGACTGGAGTGGGTTGCCATGATCAGATATGACAGTGCTTATTTCTACTACTCTCAGTCAGTTGAAGGCCGGTTCACCATCTCCAGAGACAACAACGTCGATCAAGTGTATCTGCAGATGAACAGTCTGAAGACTGAAGATTCTGCTGTTTATTATTGTGCTCGAGACACACAGTGACTGGAGTTGGTTGAGCAGCTGTACAAAAACCTGCAGTAACCCCTCTGACTGGGCTGATAAACAACAACTGTCTTTGCTTTGGGGTTGAAAGAAATGACTGCATGTGCTAATTTAGGAGCAGTATACAGAATCAGGGGCTGAAGGTGCAGACTCTGACCAAGGCACAATGAATGCACTAAAACACTGAATATGATACTAAGATAGGGAGAAAAGAATAAACCTGATCATGAGACACCACTTTGATCCAACCGTAATTATAAAACTGGAACAGCAGGACTTCTGAACACTTCATCCAGAGTCCCACAGGCCACTCTTTATCTGATATTGTACCAAATGTAAAAAGACAAAAACAAAACAATAAATAAACATTATAGATCATTGCAGTGAAATAATTGTATCACCATACAGACTGGAAGAAGACTCAAACAGGTCAGATCTCCTCTCTCTCAGCAGACAGTGACAGAATACAACATCCACAGAGTTCAGACTATTAAACAGACCTAATGAACAAAACGTCATGTGTCTCCATGCTGAGTCCCTCTTTCAAAACTCTAGAGGGCAGTCTAGGACTGACTGAGTTTGACTCATTGACTCATACTGATCATATGATTAAAACACATGCACTAACAGTAACGTAAATAAAGAACAGAGGTGATTTGAATGCTCTTATCTGACATTAACACATCTACTGATGATGGCATATTTGTTCAAATCAAACCCTAGTTCCCATTTTCATCTCATCTAATTATGTAAACCATTTAGTTGCTTGATTGTGACGTTCAACAGCACGTTACAATTTATATTTATTCATTAATTACAAAAAAAGCACCCAAGCAGTCCAATCAGCTGTAACCTTACTGTGCTGAGGAGTCAATGCAAAACCCTGTTTATAGAATTCACTAATAGAGGCCATTTCTTGTTCATGGTAGACAGAAGAAAAGTTATGTATTTAATGCATCTGTGTAGATGTCATCTGACTTCCACTGCAGCCAACATCAGTATAGAAGAGAGTTAGATAGGCTTGATTTTCCCTGAATACAAGATGTATATGACATGTTTTAATGATTTACTTTTGTGTATTGTGATGCCCAGAGAGGATGGGGCGAAATGTGCCCTGTTACCATGTAATGGGATGGAAAATAACATCTGGTTACTTCATTATAACTTAAACAGTAGCTCTGCCTCTTCACAAATACAAAACAAACAATGTAAATTACTTTTTGTAATTTAGCCAAAAAGCTCTTCATTGCACCATTAGTTAAAGATTGTCGTTGTCCCGTTATCTTCCATTGGAGCAGAAATTAGTTGCCAGGATATTAATATTTTACTGTTTCCCGTGTTGTTCTTGTAGAGATACTCTACTTATGGAAATGTATCTGTGTCACATGTTCCCTGTTTAAACCCACAGAGGGAGGTCTATGCAAACTCTTCCTCTCTTATAAACACACCATCAGCAACTTGTGGCAGATCACTGGGACAGTTTGATATATTTCTGAAACACTCAGATCAGAAAGCACTGAACTACAGTGTTTATCACAGAATGGAGAATACAGTTATCTGGAGTTTATTATTTGTAGTTACTATTCATGGTGAGAAACTTAAATCTTGTTTGGTGCTTTTAAAAATGTGCAACCTGTGATTTTACAAGTTTGATTGATAATGATCATTTCTTTACTTACAGGAGTTTGGAGTGAGATCAAACTGGACCAGTCTTCCTCTGAGGTGAAAAGACCTGGAGAGACAGTGAAGATGTCATGTATCATTTCTGGTTATAGCATGACAAGCAACGACATCAGCTGGATACGACAGAGGCCAGGGAATGCTCTGGAGTGGATTGGGTGGATGAACACAGGCACAAACTCTGATAGCTATGGCAGCTCCTTTCTTTTTTTATATTTATTTTTTTATATATATATATATATATAACATAAAGCACACAAACAAAACAAAGACAAACAAATAAGACCCATACCACACTACACATAAACAAGGGGAAAAAAAAAAAAAGAACAGTGATAAAACTACAAAACAAAATCCAAAATAAACTCATAGGCTGGGATGACATAGTTCATGTCTTTCGGGATTCTGCACATATCTATGTATACACATATACATCTTTATCTCTGTTAACATATTCTATTTCCCACTTTCATTTTTAACCAAGTTCAGTCCATACTCATGCTAAGTTAGTAACAAAATAAATAAATAAATAAATAGAAATAGAACAAACATGAGAAAAAAAATATAATAATAATAAATATTCCAATCAGACTGCCTCAGGCACTCTTCAGTTCATTGTGTCATTCCCTTTACGGATTGTGTCGCTAAGGTGCTTGGGCAAGTGATTTATTAGTGGCTGCCATATCTTAGTAAAGTTGTGCTCATTTCCTTTGAGTTTAGCGCTTAGTCTTTCCATCGGCATTATTCTAAAGATTTCTCTATACCATTGTGTTACTGATGGTGGTTCTTCTTTAATCCAATTTAGAAGTATGCACCTCCTTGCTAAACAAAGAAGTTTCTTTAATAACTTAGATCTTTGAGTGTCTATAATTTGTTTTTTTGACAGCAGCCCTAATAAAAACTGTCCGGGATCTTTACAGATCTTACATTTCAAAATAAATCTCAATTCTTTAACAATACCAGACCAAAATATAACAATTTTTGAGCATTCCCACACATAATGCATATACGTTCCAACAGAAATTTTACACTTGGTACATATGGGAGACTTGCTGGAATCAATTCTACTTAAGATATGTGGTGTTATATGTTGTCTGTGAAGTATGCGGTATTGCATTTCTTTTAATCTATTACATATAAACAGAGAGTGAACTTCTTGGATACATTCTTTCCAATTTTCTTTTTCATAGCTCGTTTGAAGGTCCTTTTCCCATCAATCCATCACTTTATCTATATTTTGCTGGTTGTTGTTCATGAAATTATCATAAAAATAGGAAATGAACCCTTTATTTTTCTTATATTGTATGATAGATTTCTCAAATGGCCCTAACAAAGTCTTGATCTGAGAAGATTTATCAATTGCATTAATAAAGCTACGAGCCTGGAGGTAAGCAAAAAATTCATCTACACCATATTTGTTTCTAACCATTGAAAATGACATAAGAACACCATTATCCTCAAACAGATCTCCTATCACTTTAATACCTCTATCAAACCAGGACTGAAATATCCTGCTCCTAATTCCTGGAGGAAAGTTCCTATTATTTACAAGCGGGGTTAGATGAGAAACTCCATTCTTTCTGCCTGTATGGTCAGCAATTTCCTTAAAAACCTTAAATGAGTTACTAAGTCCAGGATTGTCTGTTGCTCTAACTGGAGGTCTTTTTATACTTGTGAGTTCTCCCAGTAGTTCCAGAGGGGTACATTCCCAAGCTTCAATAGATTCTGGTCCACCTTTATAATAGCCTTTCAAAGTCGTTTCATCATGACTGAAGATGTGCCCAGCAGCACTCAGTACCTCGAGGTCAAGAGCCTGACAGCAGAAGATTCTGCTGTTTACTTCTGTGCTCGATAAAGCACAGTGAGTGAAGACAGTGGAACAGCTGCACAAAAACCTCCACAGACAACAAACAGCAATGTGATCTTAATGACATCAGAGTTTTCTCACCACCTGCAAAAGCACTTTGATATATCCACATTAGATTTGTGTATATTTTAACATTTGATAACAGAGTGAACTTGGCTAGTTCAGGAGATAATTAGAAAAGTGAAATGTCCACAGTCCCATACATATTCAAACACTGGCTGATTGGATGATGTGATAATAAAGCAATTTAGTAGATGATGGATAACACTGCTTTTTATTTCTATTACTGTAAATGCTGTCATGTGCTGCACATTATGCTCAAAGTGACTAATGAGAAACAGAGCCTTGATACCAAGATGAATTATAAGCTCACAAATATGATTAAACCAGGTGTGTTCATGTGTCAGATGTCTGAACTCAGATTAACATTTGTGTATTATTATAATAACTGTGGTTGTGTTGTTAATACTGATAGACTTTAACACAAATTAAAACACATATGAATATTAAAACAGGTGACTGAGGGTTGACTGTTGGATATTAATTCAGCAGTTTCATTAAATATCTTCAGTCCAGCTGTTTCCTCTCTGTGAGGAGGAGTCAATGCAAAACTCAGATATCTTCCACCTCTACTTATCTGACTGCAGAGAGGAGGACAGAGAACAGTGGACACACAGTTTAACATGATGGACTATAGGACAGGACTACTGCTTTTAACTATCTGCTGGGCAGGTGAAGATTTTGGTTGATTTTCATATTAGGTTTTCTTTTAGGTTGTAAATGTGTTGCATATCATGGTTTTCTTGCTGTCTTGACAGGTGTTGGTGGTCAGACTCTGACAGAATCTGAACCAGTGGTTAAAAGGCCTGGAGAATCTCACAGACTGACCTGTACAGCCTCTGGGTTCAAATTTAGTGACTACTATATGCATTGGATCAGGAGGCTCCTGGAAAAAGGCTGGAGTGAGTCGCTCAAATTCGATTTACAAGCTCTTACTATTCTCAGTCAGTTGAAGGCCGGTTCACCATCTCCAGAGACAACAGCAGACAGCAGGTGTATCTGCAGATTCTGCTGTTTATTATTGTGCTCGACAGCCACAGTAACTGGAGTTGGTTGAGCAGCTGTACAAAAACCTACAGTGCTCATTCTCAAGGGGATGGTAGAGCTTAAGCATGTAATATTTTGTGTCAAGTTTCTCTCTCCTCTGTCACTAAAAGGAGCAGTGGTGATTGCTCTAAGACTGCAAGGGAAGCTCAGCTTCCCTTAAACTGTCAAAAAATAAGTGGTCAAATATGTACTGTTGTGTTTACATTTCATTGACTAAATATGCGCTAGAACGCGCTCAACTTTTGTTCAGAATCAGCTACTTATCACAGGTCACTGACGCGACTGTCTTCTCATTCATTCCCGTAGAGTCACAGTGCATTAAACAGTAGAAGCTCAGCGTCCAAAGACTTCAATGGGGAAGCACAGAGTGGGTTGTTCCCCCCATCGGACGCTCAGCGTCTCTGGGGGGTCTATGGGGCAGACTTTTCTAATTCTCTTAGTGACTTTTTCTTTGTTAAAAACGACTAGCGACAAATCTAGCATCTTTTTCTGGTGTTATTGGAGACTGTACTCGTGTTTGGAGACTCTGACTTCTGTCGCTCTGCAGCTACTGTCCCCAACGAGCAGCAGGTGTTGCTGTGAGCCGCTCCATCGTCCCAAAGCACTCACAGGCGGTCACACTAGCCTTGCACAGCAGCCCCAGAGGGTAGAATTTACGTATAAATAAACGGACACATTTTATGATGTAGGCCGAAAATGAGCTTCCCCTCCTTGAAAGACCAGCAGCCGCCACTGAAAAGGAGACACTCAGATCTGCTGTTCTCATTGATCTTAACTGACTGACACTCAAACCCAGGACTGAACTACAATTTCATACACACACCCTTTGTGAGTTCGCTTCACCACAGCACAAACAGAACTGGATCAGCAGTGACTGCAGCTTCATGTGTTCATTAAGCTGAAGTTCACCATCTCACCATCTCAAAGAGATTTTAAGATAAACAGGTAGAAGACTGCAGGAGCTGCTGTGAGATACTGTGATGAAAGCTGAACACATAAGTGACGCTGCAATAAGACAATTAATCTTTCATTTCCTGGAGGAACAAATATGTTAATGTGTCTCCACACTTCCATCACTTGCGTCTCCTCCTTACATTTTAGCTCCTCCCAGCACGCATGATGAGAGAGATGTAAGGAAGAGACATGAATACACCTGTGTCTCCTCACTGAGCTCCTCCAGAAGTTTCCTCTCTACTTGCTGCTCGTCTCCTTGAGGTGCATCTAATAGACTAGCTGACTAATTGTGCACATCCATAGCTTAGAGAAGACATGAAAACATGACTTTCCTGTTCTATGAAAAGAGAGAGGCAATAATATTTGCCAAAGACAAAATGAACACCATTCAACAGTGTGCAGTGATAGGGTGCAAGTAATATATTTGTAATTTGGTCATGATAAAGTGTCATCTGCCTCTTCAAAATGTATGACCAGAATCCATTAAGATTGATATTTAAAAAAAAAAAAATATTAGAGATGTTTCTCAGTTGAATATACTGCCAGAAAAATACATCTTGTCTCTCCCTGTAGTTTTCAACTATCACAGTTTATAATACAAGCAGTTACCAGGTATTTGGTGTTTTGACATTTCCCCCTGCTCTTGTTGAAATCTCTACTGATGTGAAAGTACATCTGCTTTCCATGTTGTCTTTTCACACCTGCAGAGGGAGGTCCATGCAAACACTTCCCTCCTTATAATCACATCATTAACAGCTCTCAGATCATTTATGAGACAACAGCTGGGACACTTTATAAACCCTCAAAAGATTCAGATCACAAAGCACTGGATTACAGTGTTTATCACAGAATGGAAAACATGATTTGCTGGAGTTTATTCTTCATAGTTACTTTTCATGGTGAGAAGAATTTCTGCTTTAACTCACTAAAGACATTTAAAAATATCTAATCTGTGACATATAATTGTGATGATGATCACAATGTCTTTACTTACAGGAGTTTGGAGTGAGATCAAACTGGACCAGTCTTCCTCTGAGGTGAAAAGACCTGGAGAGACAGTGAAGATGTCATGTATCATTTCTGGTTATGACATAACAGACTACTATATTCACTGGATACGACAGAGGCCAGGGAATGCTCTGGAGTGGATTGGGAGGATGGATGCAGGCAAAAACTCTGCTAGCTATGGCAGCTCCTTTCAAAGCCGTTTCATCATGACTGAAGATGTGCCCAGCAGCACTCAGTACCTCGAGGTCAAGAGCCTGACAGCAGAAGATTCTGCTGTTTACTTCTGTGCTCGACAAAGCACAGTGAATGAAGACAGTGGAACAGCTGCACAAAAACCTCCACAGACAACAAACAGCAATGTGATCTTACATCCACATTAGATTTCTCTATATTTAACTGTAAACTCATCAGTTCCTCCGAATATCACCCCCTCAAAAAAAAAACCAAAAAAAAAAAAAAAAAACACAAGTAAAGCATATCAGAACAACGTTTGATCACAGAAATTGGCTGGATCTGAAGATAAATAGAAACATGAAATGTTCACAATCCAAAACATGTTGAAAACAGTGATTAATGTTAACTTCATGTTAACACTAAAGCCGTTTTGTGGCCACTTACCATTTAAGTTTTTTCTGTTTAAACCTGCAAACCAGAAGCATCAGTACTATATATTCAGGCATGCATTTTGTACCATAAAACAAAATTAACACTTGAATATTTTCTGTAAATGCAGGACATTTGGAAAATGTTACATGTCAGTGGGTAATGAATTAAATAATCACAAGTGAATTGTAGTCACAGAAGACACTCTTTAACAAGGAGGAGTCGATGCAAAACTCAGATATCTTCCACCTCTACTTATCTGACTGCAGAGAGGAGGACAGAGAACAGTGGACACACAGTTTAACATGATGGACTATAGGACAGGACTGCTGCTTTTAACTATCTGCTGGGCAGGTGAAGGTTTTTGATGAATTTTATATTTTTCTTTGTTTTCTTTTAGGTTGTAAATGTGTTGCATGTCATGGTTTTCTTGCTGTCTTGACAGGTGTTGATGGTCAGACTCTGACAGAATCTGAACCAGTGATTAAAAGGCCTGGAGAATCTCACAGACTGACCTGTACAGCCTCTGGACTGGACTTTGGCTACAGCATGAACTGGGTCAGACAGGCTCCTGGAAAAGGACTGGATTGGGTCGCTTATATTAACAGTGGCAGTAGCAGCATCTACTACTCTCAGTCAGTCAAAGGCCGGTTCACCATCTCCAGAGACAACAGCAGACAGCAGGTGTATCTGCAGATGAACAGTCTGAAGACTGAAGATTCTGCTGTTTATTATTGTGCTCGAGAGCCACAGTGACTGGAGTTGGTTGAGCAGCTGTACAAAAACCTACAGTATCTTCCAGGTTGCACAAGCATTGAGAATTTATGATGTATTTGTTTATATCATTAGTATCAATGTTATTTACATTAAAATACATTACATCATGTTTTTAATTCTTATATTCTGTATTATATGTCTTTTGATATCCTATAGTTTCCATTAGAAACATTTCCTGTATGAAACCATGAATTCATCTTTGTCCCTGCATTATGAAGTCCTGAAAACTGAGGGATATTATTTCTCAACATAAAAGATATAGAGAGGTTTTTCATAACCAAATTGTATTAATATAATAATCAAAGAATTATTATTGTGCCTGCAGAGAAATATCCAGAAAAGATGTGAGACAATACTGACAGTTTGTTGCAATAAAGGAATGTGCATATATATGTGACACAACCACACAGATGAAGGTAATCAGTGTTGATTAACACAAAAAGTAACTCAGAAATGTAAAAACTACCAAAGTTTTCACCGCCATTGAAATATTTATTTTACTGCAGTTTGTGAAACATTTCAGTTCCTGAGCAGCTGTTTTCCAACAACTACAAACACTGAAACTGTTAAAAAGAATTTATTCAAACCAGCCGCATCAGACTGAAGTTTTTATACTATTTAATTGACATGATTCTGGCTGCTGTCACTTTATGTCTGTGTACAGCAAATACAGTAATCATGTCAGTACAGTAAGTGAAGCAGTAAATGAATTAATAAATGCAGTAAGTAGATGATACAAAATATTGACAGTAAAACAAAGTTAGCAATGGTTGCATGCAAATGCTGGAATATGGATCAAATGTAAAGCAGAGGTGATTTGTTGTCACTCTGCAGATATAACAACACTGAACAGACTCTTCTATTGGCTCCAGTTAGACCAACATTGATACTTCATATGTTTGATTCTATGCAAACTCAGTGAGCTTCCTTGTTACTCAGCTATAAAAACATCACATCAGGCTGTCAGTGGAGTTCACAGCACGTCAGTTTCAACATAAACCATGTTCTCTGTAGCTCTGCTGCTGCTGTTGGCAGCTGGATGTGAGTCTCTCTGGATTTGTCAAAGTCAACAGTTCTTCTTTTGCTCTATAACTTGATCATTTGTTACAGATAATTTTCTCTTTTTTAACAGGTGCAAAGTGTGAACAGTTGACACAGCCAGCCTCTGTGACTGTGCAGCCAGGTCAACGTCTGACCATCACCTGTCAGGTCTCTTATACTCTCAGCAGCTATTGAACACACTGGATCAGACAGCCTGCAGGGAAAGGACTGGAGTGGATTGGAAGCGCACGTGTTGGATGGAGCACATACTATAAAGACTCACTGAAGAACAAGTTCAGTATCAGCTCAGACTCTTCCAGCAACACAGAGACTCTAAACGGACAGAATGTGCAGCCTGAAGACACTGCTGTGTATTACTGTGCCAGAGAGCCACAGTGACACAAAGCATCAGTAGACCTGAACAAAAACCCCTCAGTGCCTGAACACTTGTAACATGAAGCCACCAGAGGAGGAGCCTTCAGACCACTAATGATTTCAACACCAGCTCACTGTTACAGTACAGAGAGAAACAGACTTTAGATTTTATAAACCATTCTTCATTAACTCTAACAGCAGCGACTTTAGATTTTATTAAAAACAATTCTTAATCTAATTTAACAGCAACTGTTTTCATCATATTAAATTCTCTTGAATCACCATCACTGATACATCATGATATGTATATATAAATCTGTCAAGTGATGAAACAACTTCAGCTGACAACTTGGTTTAAATAGCTTGTGACAGGACAATAAAAGTAAATCCTCAAACATCAGTGTCTCTTTCATGACATCTTTATCTAAAACACCTGCAGTTATTACCTGTATCATAATTGAATTAGTCTTGAGCCAACTTCATGGTGATTTTAATGAGTTAAATTCTAGAAAAAGATATTTTACTCAACAATCTAAAAGGTGTATTGTATGTATATGAAGAACAACACCTGAACATTTCATCTTCATTTTGATTCATTCAAATGAACCTGGAGTGGGTTGCCCACATTACTGCTCCGAGTGGAAGCAATAAATATTATTCCAGTCAAGAACCGCTTCACCATTTCCAGAGACAACAACGTGGACCAGGTGTATCTGCAGATGAACAGCTTGACGGCTGAAGATTCTGCTGTTTATTATTGTGCTCGAGAGCCACAGTGACACAGGAAGCCACAGAGCTGTACAAAACCTCAACATGTCAAACTAAGTCAATACTAGGCGTTCTGCTTTTCACTTTCACAGAATCAGCTTCAGTTCAACATCTTCAACACACTCAGAGAAACAGTCTCAATAAAACCTCCTCATTCAGACAATTTTTATTGCAGCTCTGCTCACGCTACAATGACGAAATTAAATTAAACTTACTTTGACTCACTAAACTAAAATATTATGACTGCTAAACCTACAAGCCAATTAGAAACGGCGATGTAAAGCCACCGGCATACCTCTATGTATAATATTATATGTAATTTGGAAAGGTGGACACTCTACTAAATAACTGGGGGAGGGACACGGGGATAAAGAAATAACAAACTGTACCTTTAATAGAAGCTAGATGAATAGACACACATTAAATACAATACACAATATTATCCTAACTAAACCCTATACTAAATGGCCTAAGCTAACTATGCTAAGTCCCTATGCTAATCCTATGCTATGGTACCAGATGCCCAGGGGTTGGAGCTCGTGCAGCAATGATGTCCAGGAAAGATGAAAGTTCCAGGTGTATAGGGGGAGCAGGTGAAACTGAAAATGAGGGGGGGTGTGACTGTCCGTCAAAGGAGCCGGTGTTGCACCGAAATCTGTGACCGTCGGAATCTGTGACTGCTGAACAGCCGTCAGAATATGTGACCTCTGTGTTTCTATCTCTGTGATGATCCCAAATACAAATATATGTGTCCATATTGATGTGAGAGGATGACAGAAGGATTGAAAACAGTTATTTTGAGGTTTAAACTCATTATTATGCAGATTCAGTGAGGTCACATATTCTGATGGCTGTGCATCTAGCTCTTTACAGTTGAACTTTGAAATGAAAATACATCTGTCCAAATATTGAGGCAATAACACATTAGCCTGCTCTGCCTCTGATTGGCTAGTACATCAGGGTCAGAGCCAATTAGAAGCAGGATGCGGGTGGGAAAAAACTCTGCTGTCTCCTGTGTGTTTGGGGAAAGGGGAGGGACAGAGGGAACAGGCAAGACAAACTATCCTACGTTTAAATAACATATCGAAAATATCTGCTTGACAACTTATTATGGAGCTGGGAACAAGCCCAAATAAGCAACTACGCTTTAGAGACAAGCCCAAAAAAACCGCGACCCGCGACTACCAATATTTGTAAGCGACTTTACAGAAAAACAAGCCCAAAATCGCTTATAATAAGCGGACTTGGCAACACTGATCAAAAAAGGCTGCAACTACACAAGCACCGACAAACTACGGCATCACTATTTAGACACACAACATGCGTTACAGATAAATATACATACAAATATATTTGGCATGAAAATAATAAACTAAATCAAAGTGAGAAGAAAGAGAAACCTAGCTGGGCGGGGGCAAGGTTATTTCCTATTCCTTATTATTACTCAAACTGAGCTTAACTGAACTAATCTAAATGTGCTTCTGGACCATCATAACATCTGGTGTTCTCCAATATGTAGTTGAGACTGGGAACATTAAATGTTCCTTTCACTTAAGTGTAACTGTCACTCTGAATTGTGTCAAAATGTCAAAACAAATGTTCATAACGCACAGATTTGACTAGCTACATGTGACAGGACAGTTCATCCTTCTTTTATAGCCTGTCAGTGTCCTTCTCTATGCAAAGTGAACTTCCTCACAGTCTGCTATAAAGACTTGATATCATGCTGTCAGCTGCAGCAGAAGAAGAGAAGCTCCCATCAGATCACCTTCAATACCAACCATGTTCTCTGTAGCTCTGCTGCTGCTGCTGGCTGCTGGATCCTGTGAGTCTCACTGAGGCAGAGACACTGACAGTATGATCACAGCACACTGACTGTTCACTCTTATTACACTCATTCAATATTCAACATGTTTTCCTCCACAGGTGTGAAGTGTCAACAGCTGACACAGCCAGCCTCTGTGACTGTGCAGCCAGGTCAACGTCTGACCATCACCTGTCAGGTCTCTTATTCTGTGAGCAGCTACTGGACAAATTGGATCAGACAGCCTGCAGGGAAAGGACTGGAGTGGATTGGAGGAGCACGTGTTGGATACACCTCAGATTACAAAGATTCACTGAAGAACAAGTTCAGTATCAGCTTAGACTTTTCCAGCGACACAGTGACTCTAAACGGACAGAATGTGCAGCCTGAAGACACTGCTGTGTATTACTGTGCCAGGCAGTCACATAGTGACACAAAGCATCAGTAGACCTGAACAAAAACCCCTCAGTGCCTGAACACTTGTAACATGAAGCCACCAGAGGAGGAGCCCTCAGACCACTAATGATTTCAACACCAGCTCACTGTTACAGTACAGAGAGAGACAGTTTTTAATGGTTCTTAAATAAATCTCTTCTTTTTAATCTTCCATAAAATTGTTATTAAAACAAACAAACAAAAAATGCAGTTCTTATCTGAAGCATAACTGCATTTGTGACTGACTACATTATAGTCTTGAGCCAACTTCATGGTGATGTTAAAGAGTCAAACTACAGAAAAGTTTGTTTTCATTGACAATCAGAAATGTTGTCAGAAATTCCAGTTCCACCTTCTCTTTGTGTCAGATAAACCTTCGTGACTAAACAACTGGTATAGTTTACAAGCCAGCTTATTCCACATCAGTCAAGAATCGCTTCACCATTTCCAGAGACAACAACGTGGACCAGGTGTATCTGCAGATGAACAGCTTGACGGCTGAAGATTCTGCTGTTTATTATTGTGCTCGAGAGCCACAGTGACACAGGAAGCCACAGAGCAAGTTAAGTTTTTCAGATTCAAATTTGACCATAAGCCATGTCACGGTACATTAATGACAATGACAGGAAAAAACAACACTGAATTTAAAAGAAATCCCAATAAACTGATTAAAACATGTACAATGCAAAATGCTAAATAGGAAGTGTGTAACATGTATAAATAGTTTTGTCAATTAGAATAGAAGTTTTGTGATATTCTTACCCACTGCTGACAGTACAGGTCCCTGTTCCTCGAGTGCAGGAAAGAGTGTCAGGTTTTTTTAATGAGGGTTTATCACAGTGATGGGGTGGGTACCCAGATATAGAGCCATACAAAAACCTAACAGCAACAATCTGCAACACTCTCCCATTCTTGTGACAGAGAAAAAGGACAGGATGAAATATTTCTCATTGGAATACGAGGTAACACTGTGTTTATCATTTTTAATGAGCAGATTAGTAGTTAAAAGTTAGTTAATGAATTGTTTAAAGTCACAGTTAGTGCACAGATGTAAATGTTATCTTCCAGTAAATCTTTACTTCAAGAACTGATTAAGAATCAGCACAAAACACATGATCATAGGATGACACCAGGGTATAATACTTATTTCAGTCACATAACGACGTTTTCAGGCATTTTTCTGGTACATGAGGTTTTTGTTTAGGCACTGAATGCAGATGTAGCACTGTGATGCTTTGGACTACTGGGGCCAGGGGACTGATGTCACAGTATCTTCACGTAAGTCACATTTAAACTTTTAATTTTTATTCCAAAGTCTTTTTTTTGTGTGTTTTTAGTGTGTTTCTTGATGGTAGAGAAGTTTATCTAATGGCCTTATTTACACTGTAACAAATTGCTGTAAAAATACAGGACATTTTGTACAGTAATGTACCGTTCTTCTTAAATACAGTTGAATACTGTCAATGCTGACGTCTTTGAGGAACAAAATATTAACAGCAAGCTACAGTATAATCTTACAGTATAATGCAGTATTTTTTTTCTTCTTCGGTTAGCTTTAAATCAGACTTGATCTTGAGTCCGTTCATAACTCATCTGAGCAAAATCAAAAATACACATCAGTGATTTTGTTCAAGAATGAGTTAAGAATAACAAGACGAGGAATAACTGTACAAGGTGATTTTCACCCGGACTCATAAACTGCCAGCACCAAACTGGACGGAGCATCGTCACCACCTGCTGCTCTCCTCCCGTCTCCTCCACGTTTCCTCCTCACCTGCACACCTTCATCCATCCTGATCCTGTGGCTTACTCAAGAAGGTAAATGCAATCTTATTAAAGTCAGCATAACCCTGTTATTTGATTTTGTGTTCGATTATTTTTGTATTGACTGTTTTTTGCCGAAAAGATATAGTCAAAATTACGTGTGTACCGCATGCAGCAAGCTAGCATAACGTTACTTCCATTTAGCTGTTGAGTTAACGTTAGCTGGCTTGGTCATTAACGTTAGCGGTGAACTTATTTTAATTCGCAGTCTAATCAAATGTCCGAGCTAAGATGCGATCCTCCACGGATTTGTTGTCAAATCTACTGAAGGTATGAAGCTCTGAACCAGTCCACAACTGATACTGCTGGGTAAGTGTCATATAAGCATGGCATGGAGTATAGAACAAAGTCATTCTGTCTTTCTGTGTCT
This sequence comes from Epinephelus lanceolatus, assembly GCF_041903045.1. Taxonomy (NCBI): domain Eukaryota; kingdom Metazoa; phylum Chordata; class Actinopteri; order Perciformes; family Serranidae; genus Epinephelus; species Epinephelus lanceolatus. The sequence goes on from NC_135751.1 coordinate 30,797,249, forward strand.
CCGTTTGTCTAATTTCTCTTTCTGTATCTGTCTCATAAACTTAAGTTTTATTGTGGTCTCTCATGGATGTAGTTCTCTCATCAATGTTTTTGCCATCTCAAGTCGTGGAAAGTAATGATTTGCAACAGTATAACTTATGATACTTGATATAAACTGTAGAACAGGGAAAATATACTGCTCAAAATTTCATCGGGTGTGTTGTAGCTAATACCTTTAAAATGTGTGGATAGGGCCCTGATACCCATATTTGATACTGTTTCCTATAATTGTTGTCTGCATCAGTTGCTGGTGACGAAGTCACATTTTGACGATAGATGATCAGCATCGAAAGCCATATCATCTGAAGGCATCCAAAGAAGCTTCATCACAGGGCTCGCTGCAGTTTTCACCACCTACTACGTGTTCAACTTGCAATACCAAGAGGAAGCTGCAAGGACTCTGGAGTTTGTTCAAAGGTAAAGAAATATTGTTTGAATATTTATTATAAGCCATGCTGGTATATCAACTTTACCATTACAGTTGTTCCATTTGATAGCGAGGAAGTTGAAGCTAGCGTGTGCATTCAAGTGTAACACTGGGTTCAGACCAAATGTATTATAACACTACATGTTTTTTTAATAATAATTCTCTCTCTTTACCTCCCACCCCATCGATCTCTCTTTATTCCTCTCAAACACGAAAGCACCTCAAAGCATAGCCCGCTTCCTTTTGGTGCCCATCTTGGGATGGTGCTGTTCAGACTGACCGTGTCACTGCGTGTGGAGCTCTGCATGAGCCATGTGCCCTTCTCTAACTGCTCCTCTGACGTTTCATTTTTCTTGATTTTCTTTTTATATTTTCATCAAATTTTACAATATCCCATCAGCTGTATTTGTTAGAAATAGAACCACTGCTTTTTCTGAAAGGTCAACAGAACACATTAGAAAATACAGTCTGCACGGTTACATTATTGTCAATTCTCTTCTTCCTGTGGAATTTGCTTGTAGCATGCAGAGAAAACTGACTAGGCACTGAAACTATCGTTGCACCAGCCATGTACAGAGCATCAACCGCGGCACGACCAGTCTGAACAATCCAATCTACTAACATGGTTTCAAAAAAAGGCGGGCTGTGCTTTGTGGCACTTCCATGTTTGAGAGAAATAAAGAGAGATAATTTCTGTGTGTGTGTGTGTGTGTGTGTGTGTCTGTCTGTCTGTCTGTCTGTCTGTCTGTCATCAAATTCAAATTTAAAATAACTTTGTTTGTATGAAAGTAGTTTTTGTATTGTCAAAGCTCTGCCGAACAAAATATATAAACAAAGTGTCAAAAAAGTATACTCAATACATGCTAATATATATAATAATATACCTCTCTCCTTGCTCTGTCTGCCTCCATCTACTGCAGGTTCAATACTTAAGTTCATGAAGTAAATAAGGGTGATCAACAAAATTATTTCTTTTTTTAAACTCATTGATTTCAAAATGATTGAATGCAGGCAGCCGTTGTCAATTATCCAAGGTAGATGGGAAAGTTTCAAGTTTTTGTTCTTTTACCTTGGTATAAAGACTGACAATGGCTACCCAGATTTTTAAATCTGTGAGGACAGTTTGGTTGGCCAACCTTATTTAGGTTACATTAACCATGGCAACTATTTGCAACTGCAGTAGACTTAGGCTTCACTTCTACTATTTTCTCCATAATACTGCAATCAGCAAAATTGTTGTTTTGACAATAGACACCATGGTTGAGAAGTCTGAAATACAGTCTTCAAAAATACCAAAATTGGGCTGTAGTCCTGTTTTTTAACAGGATATTTTGTCAGAAGATGAGGCCGTTATGACACTCGTTTGATTTGATTTCCACCTTGGTGTGAGTAATTGGGATGTATTGATATTTGTATCTATCTAAAGTTTCCAGATCAAAGTCCTAGAAATCACTGCTGACAAAGTGAACTAATGCAGTCTACATTACCCAAAGATACCTATGTTTCATAATACCTCAAATCAATGTTGAAATAAATAGTCATAATGGCAACAACTGATCTGTTGTAATCCTGAATTTTTTGTTTATCATAATGATAAAATAGTTTCTCAAAATAAGATCATTCTCTCAAAATTATGAGACACATGGGTCATTATCATGAGAAAACATCTTAAAATTTTATTTGGTGTGATAGGGTTCCGTATTAAATGCAAATAATCTTTACTTACCACACCTAATATCTTATATACTTTCTCTACTTTTACATTTTAGGCGCTTTATTGGTATCAATCCCGAGAGGGGAAGAAAGGCCAGCCAGGGGAAGGTGGTGTCAAAGAAGACGGGGAAGATGGTCCACAAAAAGGCAGCAACTGTGAATCCCCGTGTGGCCACCCTCATAAAAAATCTTGTGGACTTTGAGTGGGGCTGAAATGTGCCATTCCAGATTTGTTTTTGGACTCACCATTTTTGAGAATCAGTTTGATGTGTTAAATTGTTAGTTTTCTTAGCTGCTATGCAATTGATGCGGTGACTTTAACTCCTGTTGTTTTCGGGAAGGAAGAAAGAGGAAGGAAGGAAGGAAGGAAAGAATGAAGGACAGTAGGGGGGAGGAAGGAAGGAAAGAAGGAAGAAGGGAAGGAAGGAAGGACAGAAAGAAGGGAGAGGGAAGGGAGGAAGGAAAGGAGGAGGAAGAGGGAAGGAAGAAAGATGAGAGGAAAGAGGGAAGGGAGGGAAGAAGGAAGGACAGAAGGAAGGGAAGAAGGAGGGAGGGAAGGGAGGAAAGAAGGAAGGAAGGAAAGAATGAAAGACAGTAGGGGGGAGGAAGGAAGGAAAGAAGGAAGAATGGGAGGAAGGAAGGAAGGAAGGGAGGAAGGAAGGAAGGGAAAAAGGAGGAAGGAAACAAACTTTGGTGATGAGTTACATGAAGTTGAATTGACTGATAATTTGTACTTGATGCTTTACAAACAGTCAAACCAGACAATACAAAAGGTAATAAATGTAATGTTGAATGAATGCTATCTCTTGTTACAGTTACAGAAAAAAGGAATATGAGATGCTGTTCAGCATATGGATTTTATGGATATTGAAAATTTTCAGCTTTAATAAATGCCTAATGTTGTAAGGCCATCTCTTGTCTGAGCGATTTCTGTGCTTTCAGGGGTTCTATAGTATTTAATATATTTTACAGTAATAAATTGTTTATGGAGAATACAGTAGGAACTGTAAAATAACAGTATAACGGCAACCAAGCAGCTGACAGTATTATACTGTAAAGTGTATTTTATATACAGCACAGTATTGTAATATTTTTTACAGTAATAAACTCTTGTTGTAGATCACAGTAGGTACACCGTATAATAACAGTTTCAAGCTGGCAACTGTAGCTGCCAGTACTTTACTGTAATTTAACAGGAAAATTTGTTACAGTGTAGGTGAAACAGCAGACAGATGTTTGTAACGCAGCTGTTTCTTAGAAAGCTTTGAAAACATTTTCTTTGGCATCATCACTAAATGCAGGTTTGAGATGTTCTTAGAATTTATTCAGCTTGATTATAATTGTTGCTGATGAATGATTACCGTGGATATTAATTATAAACTACGCTGTACCTGGATTTGTTTTAATAAGAAGTTAGCGTAAAGCTAAACATATATTTAATTTGTGAGATTAATACCAGGTCAGTGTGTGTGTGTGTGTGTGTGTGTGTGTGTTTAAATATCTAAACACTGAAGAAAGACATAATCAAGTACAGACGTTTATCTTGTGTCAAAGTCAAAGTTGTTCGTGTATTAACTTGTTGATTATATCCGTTATGTTAACATTATTAGAATATGGATTATATGTCATTATTTATTCCTTTATTAGTTAATATTAAATACATAATTTAAAAAGATTGTTGAGATAAACCAGGCATGTAAGAACAATTTAGGATTTCAGTTTGTGAAATGTTCAAATCCTCCAACAACTAGTAGCATTTTATATTTACAATCACCCTGATTTAAGAGTTACAGGTGGCTATAAAGATAACAAAAAATGTTTTTTGGAGAAATTAATTAAATATTTTTATTCATCATATATTAGACCCAAAGTGTTCGATATTAAATAAATGAATAGGACATTTAAAGAAAGTATCAAGATTATATTTATTGAATTAGTTCACAATTTATGGTTACATCGCACAGTATATATGTATTTCTATTTTATATATGTATATCAATATATTGTATTTATTTTTATGATTTTTGTCATATTGTCAGCCAATTGATTAGCTGTTATAATTCATATGACTTTATATTTTAAAGTTACACTTTGAAATGAACTGTACCGACCTATTGTTTTTAATTTGAAATGAAAAAAAAACAAACAAAAAACAAATTACTATAATGAAAATTTAAAAAAAAAAAATTCCACAAGATCGATGCCCGACACGGCAAAAAAGGTTTTAAACTGACTAATTCTTTTTGACACAACAGTGTGGTTTTGCTGTTGTATAAACTCAGATTAAACTGTTTATCAGTGATAATAATAATAACGTATTTATTCATTAAAATGATTTTTGGGCAGGTGTCTCTGTCTTCAGTTAGATCAGTCAATGCACTATATTTATGATTCATTTTTAGACAGGCTGTTGATCACCTGTGTTCTTTCATTGGCCTGTATTGGTATTTACATGTTTTGACACTTGTAAAACTCTTTCACAGAAACAGCTGCGGCCCCGGCTCTGTTTCCTTTGGTTCAGTGTAACTCTGGGACTGCAGGTACAGTCACTGTTGGCTGTATTGCACAAGACTTCTTCCCAAAGAATCTCACTTTCCAGTGGACCGATGCCAGCGGGAACACGCAGACTTTTAAACAATATCCTATGGTTATGAAAGACAACAAATATACAGGAGTCAGTGTGTTAGATGTGTCAAAGTCTGACTGGGATTCAAGAAGGAGTTTTAGTTGCTCAGTGACTCACCCTGGAGGCTCCAAAAACGTGACATTGAAAAGTAAGTGATTTTTAAGTTATTACTATGGCTTGCTTACGTTCATGAGCCCACATGCATCACCTTCTTAATCTGGTTTTTATCTGAAAATGTTCAGTAATTATTTCTGTTTCTAATGTTTACCTTCATCTGTCCTGCATTTTACACTCAAAATTCTAAAATGAATAATTAATGACTGATGTCAATTAAAATCTTTACTTGTGTCTTTTTCTTCCACATGATTAGAGCCTCCTCCTCCACCTCCTAAGGTAACTTTATTAGCAGTGCCAGCAGGAGACACTCAGACCCTGGTGTGTACAATTGAGGATCTTCCCTCAAATCAATTGTCAGTCAAATGGAAAAAGAATGCTAACTCTGTTACTGGCTTCACTAACTGCCCCCCGCCCCCCCAAATCAATGGAGACGTATATACAGCTGTCAGTATCCTAAAGGTCACGAAATCAGAGTGGGACAGTAAAGCTGTTTACACATGCGAGGTGACGAACCAAGGAACAACATATACAACAAAGGCCTCTAAAGGTAAAGTGCTACTGCAATCAGTACATAACACTGTTGTACTGTACGTCAGAGTTAATTGTCACAGTATGCTCAAACATAGTTTTTACTGCTGTACTAAACTGGTTTTCTCTGTTGCTCTCGTTTATGTAGTTCCTATCACAGTGACACTGACCCAATCAAGTCCCAAAGAAATATTCAGCAACAACCAGGCAAAATTTGAGTGTGTCATTACTGGACTGGACCAGAGCGTTATAAATGACTTTCAGATCATCTGGCAAGTCGATGGACAAAATGTGACCAACAACACTGAAACAAAACCTGGAATCAAGAAAATCAGCACGATGACTCGTGCTCACACTGATTGGCAGAGTATCAACAAAGTGCACTGTTCTGCCATAAGAGACAATATGACACCAGTTATTCAGGAACTGACCATCCAGAAAGGAGGTATGCTGCTGAGTGATAGAAAAGTACTCTGAGAGTCTGAGGAGGCAGCTAACTTTCTGGGGATGAATGTAAATTCAGGTTTACATTTTTTGGACAGGACTTTCTTGGAATATCTGCACAGAGCTATAGAGCAAAAATGATAGACGAGCACTGCTGCAGATAACGTTCAATCAGACATCACACATAGTTACAGGCAGGATGGAGGTCAGGCTTAAGAGTGATGTTCGGAAGTGTTTTAAACAAAATGAATGTTCACTGAAAGCTTTGTAATGTTAAATGTGTGTATAGTAATCTCAACAGTCTGTGCAGCACAGAAAAGTAGGCTGACCCTAACCCCTATCAGCATGATTGCACCAGTGTTTAGACCACATCCTTATGTCCCATGTCATAATCTACTGTATTTAAAGCAAATGTAAAGTTTTTGTATGAACCTCCTTAGTAAACCAAATCTTTTACATTCAAATAAACACAAGAAGTTTGTGCTCTAATAAAAAAAAAAAAAAAAGGGATCAGCACTCAGTGAATGATCCTCCTAAGCCCTACGATAAGCTATTATGGCAAGGCTTAACTATACAGACCCGTGAGCAGTGATAACTAACATGTCTTTGGGGTCATCAGGTGGGAACCTCCTTTCACCGGTGTTTCGTCTAGTTGGTCCCACGACACCTCCAGGAGGCTAGACAGTGATCTCTGGCGTCCCAGAGACACTCCCCTAATGCCAGGTCTCACTGCTCCCCACACTAACCGAACAACCTCCTTTACCTTACCTATACTACCACAGAGGAGGTAGACCCAGGGAAGGAAGCCTTGTTAGGCTATCACACTCCCCCGCCGGGTTAGGCTGTACAAGATGGGAGTGATCCAAAAGTGACAGTCCACATTCTCCCATGGGAGGACATCGACAAACCAGCTCAGGGGTCAGAGGTCACTCTGGTGTGTCTGGTCTCCAGTCGTGCGCAGCAGGATTACTACATCGCCTGGAGAGAAGATGCTGGACAAAATACCGGCACCTATAGCGATGGCATTAACTCCCCCCCACAGAAGATCCAAAATGGATACTTAGTTACAAGTATTTACATCACCACCAAGGACAAGTGGAACACAACCAAGTTCTCCTGCAACGTCTGGCCAGCTGGTGGGAACAAGTCAATGAAATCCCGAGACGTGTCTTACGCCCTGAGTAACTCCGTTGAATGTAAGAAATAGCAGACTCAGCTTTAAATGTGGCACTCTGTGCTCATGTCTGTCTCTGTGTGTGCTCTCTGCCATGAGAGCCTGTCTTTGTGATTGTACAATTCACAGTCAACATGTCAGTTTACTTTGGTTTGTCATAATGTTGTGTTTCAATCTGTCTTTGTCACACTGTCGAACAGCTTGAGAAGTGTGCTGTTTCTAACAAATGTTGCATGGAGACACTGTTGTTGAATGAATGACTTCAGTACATTGAAACAAGTTTTAAGTGATACCTTGCGTAGTACTGCACTGGTCCACTGCTCAACTGGACTCAAGTTCAAAGTGAATAATGCTACACACACACACACACACAGACACACACCGACACATCTAACCACCTAACCTTCCTCTTCTTAGATTTTAATCCAAAGTCAAAACTGGATTTTGCTCTGAGCTGCACTGACGGTGCCGTTGAGGAGGATGAGTACAGCAGCCTTTGGTCCACAACCTCTTCCTTCATATTCCTCTTCATATGCTCTCTCCTCTATAGCACCATAATCAGCCTGGTCAAGGTAAACATGCAGGCTTTCTCTGCATTTCATATGTACTGAGGACTAAAGACTGTGTAAGATATAATGCTGGATTCAAGTTATGAAATAAAGCCAACTCATCTTCACAGACAAGAATGTGCAGAGGAAGAAAAGACAAGAGAGATACTAATGTGAAAGTCATGATGATGGTCCTGAAAAAGGAGACCATTGTAAACCAAGTGAATGCATCCATTTAGCTTAATATAATTAGACAAAAGAGACAAAAAAAATCAAATATGTACTTGATTATCAGGTCTGAAAAGTTAATTGGCCCCAGAACAGTCTTTATGGCCGTTGAATTTCTCTATCTGGCCGTGTAAAATAATGGACGTAGCCACCATGACAACCTGATCCAACCTGATCTCACAGAAATACGTGAAATGACCACGACCTCTTAACACCACATTCCGTGGTGGCAGCATGTAATGGGTTGAAATTACGTGCTGCCACCACGAAAACAATGCCAATGTAAAGTCAATTAGGATCCTCTCCCCTGGTGGACACACAGATTCCCTGATTCAATCACGTCACGTCAACCTCGTTTTCCTCAATGATATCTTTAACATTCCTGTATACACACAAAAACGCGGAAGTGTCCTTGATAACTCAACAATATGACAGGTTAATGTCAAGGCCATAAAATAAAATAAATGTATTTTGCCAACTTTTGATAGCGTGGGGCTTTAAGAGCATTGTGCTGTGGGCGGATGGGGCGCGTTCCACTACTGTTTTGTAGCTGCTGTCCGCCGTCTGTGGGCTTCATTCCATTTCAGATTGCCATCCGTCTGCCGTAACTGAATCCAAACGCCAGTAATAAATAAATAAATAAATAAGAAGATAAAAATAAGGCTGAGCACGGAAGAACCAGAGCGAAACACCATCACATGGAGCCCCTGGCAACCCGGCCACCCTCCACTCCACCAGGGGAGAGTGGACCCCAAGCCAGCGCCACAGAACGGCTGCCCCGCTGGTTTTACGTCCGACTGTGGCAGCTTTCACACAAACCGCTGCTGAAAATTATACATTTTGATACAGGTAGGTTATATACATATTGCAGAACTCTGTAAAAGTACACCAAAGCATATTTTCGTTTCCAAATATTTATTTGAAAACGAAACCATTCATACAGTCAATATAAAACATTTTGTTAGTAATAAAAAACAAATGTAATCTCAATGTGAGCCAGTCGGCGGGACTGCGGCTGAACCACTTCCAATGTTCATTCATTCATTCATTCATTCAATCGTGTGTTCAATGTGTGTGTGTGTGTGTGTGTGTGTGTGTGTGTGTCAGAGAGGAGTATCAATAAAAAAAATTAATTATTTCGGTGTTTATTTCTTTTATTCTTCCGTTTTTTTAATTAAAATGCGTAATATAGCCAACAATATTATAGACCAAATGTTAATCTAATGATTATTGTAGAATGTATTTAGCAAATCACCACTCTCAACTGGAGACAGCAGCAAAAAAAAAAAAGAAAAGGCATTATAAAAAGCCGACAAATCGTGTTAATTAATTGACGTGAGACATTGAAGAGGTTGTCTCCTATAGTCTGTAATTTTTTATTTTTTTTATCATAACTTCTCGGAAATTACTCAAAAGTAGAACATGCTAAAAGTAAATACAATAATAGGCTAAATAGTAGGCTATCTAAGCAATAATAAAGTGTCTAAACAATAATAAATATTATCTAAGTTATCTATTAGGCTACCATTCCACTCTGTAAATAGATTTTAACATTTCAATATGATTTTAATATTATTTTTGCTTATTTCATTATTGTTATTATTGGTTTTACTTTTTAGTAGTATTGTATTGTCTGAGGATGACTCATTTTACTAACTATCTACAGTAAAAAAGAAAAAAACAAGCAAAGAAACAAACAAAACTCATTTTATACACGGGGCCTTCAAAGTGCTCTCTGAAACTACACCTGGCATGGCTTGTGTCCAAAAAATGAAAAAATCTAAACTTTGTCGTAGAGCTAAACCAAATACATCATTGGAAAGGTCTCAACCTGGAGAGTGACATATGTCAGTATGAAGATTCTACATGGCTCCTGCTTTCAGCCATTGACCTTTGAACCTTGACCTCAGTGCATGTTTGAGGGCTTATAACTCAGCAATGAAAGGGGGTACAGACATGGGACCAACTGTTATAGAGAGCTCTTGACCTCAACTATCATGTGAGTGTAGTCAACAACTGTGGGTGCTGTCAGATATGGATAAAATATGGATACAATTAATTTTCACCCATTTAGAAATTAGATATTTAAAATCTGATTTCACAAATGTGTTTACCATCCCCTTAAAGTCCACAATGTACTCTCAATTCAATATTTACAACTTCCAAATCTGGGAAAAACACTTAGATTTTTAAAAAAAACTACAATTCCCTGGGACCGCGCCATGCAGTTTGATACATATCAGCAACATAGTTGTAGTTCTTCTGATTTGCAAAGTAGGGCTCTAAATAGGGTTGTAAAAAGATATATCTACTGAATATATCTAATATCAAGTAAAGCCGAACTAGTTATTACACTCCACCTAGATGAACTATGGTAAGAAAAAGTAAAGATGTCCGCTAATTTTCAATATTTTAGCTAATACACTAGAAACGGCGTTCTTGGGACAGTAGGTTCATTTGCGGCATGTAAAATAGGGTTGTAAAAAGCTAGATCTACTGAATAAATCTAATATCTAGTAAAGCCGAAGTAGTTATTACACTGCACCTAGATGGACTATGTTAAGAAAAAAAGCAAGGATATTGGCTAATCGTAGTTATTTTAGATAGTACTCTAAAAACGGCGTTTTTGGGACGGTAGGTTTTTTGCGGCTTGTTGTAAAACAGGGTCGTAAAAAGATACATCTACGAGTATATCAAATGTCTAGTAAAGCTGAACTAGTAATGACACTGCACCTAGATGAAATATGTTAAGAAAAAGTAGGCATGATGGTTCATTTCAGATATTTTAGCAAGTTCTCTAGAAACAGCGTTTTTGTGATTGAATATTTAAATAGGCTATAACAAATATCTAGAACAGCCGAACTATCACGTTATTATCATTATTATTATTATTGGTGGGAAATTATAACAGGGGAATGTATTTGCCGTTTTAATATCAAGAACACTTCCGCGTTTTTGTGTGTATACAGGAATGTTAAAGATATCATTGAGGAAAATGAGGTTGACGTGACTTGATTGAATCAGGGAATCTGTGTGTCCACCACGGGAGAGGACCCTAATTGACTTTACATTGGCATTGTTTTCGTGGTGGCAGCACGTAATTTCAACCCATTACGTGCTGCCACCACGGAATGCGGTGTTAAGAGGTCGTGGTCATTTCACGTATTTCTGTGAGATCAGGTCACCATGACATCACTCATTGGTTTGTGGAGTCCTGTTTTAAAGCCTTGAGTTTGACATTTTGGTGGTCGGTGTCTTAGATGTTCTTTGATCTTAGATTCATATTTGGATGAAAGAGTGGAGATAGCCTTGTCCTTACTCTAGCTGCTAGCTTGGTTAGCATGTTGCCCTTACAGTCTCTGTTTAACTGTGATAATGCCAATGCTAATGATCACTGGTGAAAAACAGGCTTAAAACTATTAAAACAAAATACCAGAATGCTGAAGAAGACTTTTTTAGGCAACCAAAATGTTGCATTGAACTTTCCTAAACTGAAAACACACTGAATTAGCAACACTTATGACTACACCATCTTTGAATCTGGGGTTACGCCATGGTTACATTACCTAACCAGCGTTGCTGCCTTGGTATCAACATGTCAACTGACGGCATCTTCTCTTATCTTAAGCCTTAATAAAATCATAACGGGTGAGTTATATAGAAATTCAGCTCCCGTGCAGTTGTCATGAAGGGTGAAATTAGCGGTTTACACTTAAACTGTTTTTTGTACCAGGCTGTATACATGTTTGTTTCTGCTATAAAGTTTGGCATTTTAACATGGGGGTCTACTTCTGCATTGCATTTTCTGCCCTGGTGATTGCTGCTTGCAGCCAGCACATAAAATATTCTGATTTGTGTGTATTCAATGCTCCACGACACATACTGACATATACCAGTTTATTGAATCAAACACATTAGAGATGCCACCTTAGAGTAATGAATCACAGGTAGCCAGTCATGTCCTGGTGTATGAGGATAAATCTTTTTATACAAGTTGTCAAAAATTGTAATTAATTTAAATGTTTATCCAATCCATCAGTTAATATAACTGTTATAGAAAACCAGTTGGCCACAACTATCTAGTAGTAGTCTAAAGTGACCAATCAAACCTTACCACTATTTAACACTATTTATTTTTTTGTTTTTGCAGATAAAGTGATAAAGGATGAGATGGATGTACAGCACAGACGACTACAGGTCTTCATTCACTTTTTTTTTCTTCTTTTTTAATATAAAGGAGTTTTGAGTTTTGAAAACATGTACAAAATCAATAATCTAACATAAAGTTGCTGAATTAAATGGTTGTTATATGTAATGATTAACTATGATTAACTGTGTTATATCAATGTATTTCTCTGTAACCCGGATAAAAATAAAAATACAATTGCAAATCTTAAACATCTTTCTGCGTTGGTTCCTGCTGTTATGATTACAGAAATTATTGATCACTTTTCTTAAACACTTAATGTCACTGAAATGTGTTTGTGTTTAGTATTAACTTTTCATTTACACATAATTCAATTGCACAGTAGTAGAAATAGATATATTCTGTATCTGGTTTTGCATTTGGTAGATTAAATATAAACTTTACTTTTAATATTCAATGACTTCGTTGATTTAATTTGCTTTCATTTATTTATCATAAATAAGAATTACATAGCTGCATAATTAAATTAAAGGGAGTATGACTATGAGTGATAGAAAGCTTTTGAGGATTTTGTCATCACTGAGAGTCACAACAGGGATATAAGAACATCTGTAATAACACCGCAGCAAGACAACATACCACAAACTTCTGTTATCAGTTAAGCTCTGAAGGTTTTTCAGTTTCCTGGTGTTTCTAAACATATCATCTTTAGAGAGTCACTTCCCCCTCTCTCTGCACCTCTGGGACCACACCTGTACTAGTGAAACTTTGTGGAAACCGTCAGAGCTACAAATAAACTTCCTCGAAACAAGAGACCCATCTTTCACTGCACATATTTGCATGTCGGCCTGTACCCAGGCGTGAAGCGGCGAGCATGCATAAAGCAGACACACGTCCTTACAGACAAAGACAGCACAAGTAATCTATGAAATACTTTGAGGAGGCAGGATAAATGAACAGTAATCAAATACACAGGATTTTAGTTCAAATAAACACAAGAAGTTTGTGCTCTAAAGAAAGGATCAACACTCAGTGAATAACCTAAGCCCTATGATAAGCTAATATGGCAAGGCTTAACTATACAAACCAGTGAGCAGTGATAACTAGCATGTGTTTGGGGTCATCGGGTGGGAACCTCCTTTCACCAGTGTTTCATCTAGTTGGTCCCACGACACCTCCAGGAGGCTAGACAGTGATTTCTGGCGTCCCAGAGACACTCCCCTAATGCCAGGTCTCACTGCTCCCCTCCCCGCACCCACCCAATAACCTCCTTTACCTTACTTACACATGGCTTTCTCAGCCCAAACAGCACTGCCACCTTCAACCAAACCCAGGCTCCGTACATGCGAGCTCCAAGTAGAAACAGGGCTGATACTACCTTTCCTGGCACATTCACCATACTCTATTTCATACGCTACATAGCATAACTACTTAAGCTAAAGTTAAAGGAGCTAAATAAACTTACAGGATCAGCAAACACACTCACCTTGCCGCATGGCCTCAAACAAAACGGATTCAAATAGGCCACTCCCACACTTAAATAACCTTCCTCTTCCTGGACTTCCTCCTTACTTACACATGGCTTTCTCAGCCCAAACAACACTGCCACCTTCAACCAAACCCAGGCTCTGTACATGCGAGCTCCAGGTAGAAGTAGTGCTGATACTACCTTTCCTAGCACATTCACCATCCTCTATTTCACACGCTACATAGAATAACTACAATATAAGCTAAAGTTAAAGGAGCTAAATGAACTTACAGGATCAGCAAACACACTCACCTTGCCGCATGGCCTCAAACAAAATGGATTCCAATAGGCCACTCCCACACTTAAATACTTCCTCTTCCTGGATTTCCTCCTGAGAGGAAGTGGATCTCACCTCTTGATCTCAAGGAGTTATGTGCCCTGCTTAGTAGTTCCCCCTGCTGGCCCCCAACTGACATTATTTCTTCTCTTATAGATCCACTGGTTACATTTAATTGCTTCATCTGACATTTCCCTCACTGTCTTCCTCAAACTCTGTCCCCGCACTCCGAGTTCCCCCAGGAGCGAGACAGCTGATCTTGCTATGAATCCCCTACACCCCACTTCCACTGGACAAATCCTAGTCTTCCATCCTCGCTGCTCAGCTTCTGCTCCTAAGTCTGCATATCTAAGCTTTTTTCTTTCATAGGCTTCTTCCACTGAGTCTTCCCAAGGAACTGTCAGCTCAATGAAATAAACTATCCGCTGACTCACTGACCACAACACTATGTCAGGCCTCTGCCTGGTACAAACTATTTCCTGAGGAACAACAAGTTTTCCCCCTAAATCTACTTGCATTTCCCAATCACAAGCATATAGGCAGCCACACCCTTGCCTCCTCACTAACTTATCCCTTCTGTATTTCTCTCCCTCACGGACAAACTGAATTGCTAAACTCCTGTCCTTAACACCTTCTGAATTCACCTGTCTTCATTTCCCTTCGATGCCTGCAGCTAAACATTTCAACACCTGGTTATGTCGCCATGTATATCAGCCTTGTGACAAGCTAACTTTACAGCCTGACAAAATATGCTTTAAGGTTGCGGTACCTGAACACAATGGGCATGATGGGTCCTCATTTACCCACAGTTTTAGGTTCTTAATACGATTCTCCTCCATACTCCACAGGTCCCTCCAACTAAGCTTCCTCTTCTCTACACTTTCCCAATTCAACCACTGTCCCTGTTTAGCCTGGGCCACTACTTTTGCACCCCTTAACATCTCTTCCTGTCTACGTATCTGTTCTACAACCAGCTTTCTTTTATCTTTGAGACCTGCTTTATTCCATACCGGTTTGCCTGAGCCAAGCCCCAGGCCTCCCCGGCCAAATTGAACATTACCTACAATCTCTGCATGCCTAAGAGCTGCCTCTGCCTCCTGTTGATCTTGGGTTCCACTTCCTCCCCTTGGTTGGATTTGGAACCACACTCCTAACTACCACGTCCTTACTCCCAGACAACAAGAGCTCTGTCCTGACCTTGGTACATTTAAATTCCTCTGTTAAACTAGATACTGGCAGCTGAAGTATCCCTTTTCCATACAATGCAACACTACTTAGGCACCTAGGAGCACCCAACCACTTCCTTATAAACTCATCAAACAACAGGACAGCAACATAGGACGTGCAGAGTGCAGAAAATACCAGATACAGTACAAGTATATTTGTGTATCCTGTTGTTTCTCTGCTGTATGGTTGTAAGTTCATGATGATTATAGAGATAGGTAGTTTCACTTCAGTGTTCTTCTGAGTATCTGGAGCATCATGGTTGCACACAGCAGGAGCTGTAAGCCTTTGAGATCTTGTGTGATGACGAGTGTGGCCTTGTAACTAGTTCCTGTAGTTTTGTCTAGAAGGTGTCTCTCACTGCCACTGCCTGACTGAGCTGGATATTAGAAGAAGACGCAGAGACTGTGGCAGTTCCCCATTATCAAAGGGGCATTTATAGCAACCTCAGCAGATTAGGAAGGAGTGCAGCTGACCAAAATATGGATACCTGTTGGTGCTGCTCTTAGTATCTGAACACTTCAATTAATTCTAACATAGGTGACTTCAAAGTGTATATTTTTCCCCCTATGTTTCTTGCTGCTCCCTGATTTGTTGCACATGTTAGGCGGTTACTAAAGGCAGCTTTACATGCTCACAATTGTGGGTATAATTTAGCAAACTGAATGAAGATACAGCTGTACTGGGGGAAAAAGCAGCTGCTTTTATGGAAAGTAACAATAATGAAACATTTAAAGCAGGGGTGTTGAACATACGGCCCGAGGCTCACTAGATGACTTTGCACACCTGATATTGATGTACTTGTGAAGGCTAAGAAGTGTCAGGTTTCAGGAGCAATTTAAACAGTCAGTAGATACTTGATGTAAAATGCTGCCTAAGAGGCGTTTCACCCTGACCAGAATACAGCTCTCTGAAATAACAATGAATATTTCCTGTGGCCATATTTAAAGATACTGAACATTGTGCAAAACATTATCAACTGGCAGCATCAGTACAAAAGATTCTGTATCTGACTTCTATCTTTAAACAGTATGGGTGGAGCCCTGCTGCTGAGGCACTGACATAACTTTACATTGTAAATGGTTTGTGAGGCAGGGGATGACTTAACCTGCTTCCTCAGTAGCGTCCACTTAGTGGGAGTGGAAAATTATGAAAGAAATGCACATGTAGTCAAAGTGAGTGGTAGACTGAGACATACTGTTGAATTTTTCTTAGAATATCGTGGGCTGTTCATCATTTGTTTTGTAAAGGGATGAACGTTTAAGAATGTACAGGGGAAAAATTTGAACGGGTTGTTATTTCTAGATTATTATTATTATTATGCAGTGGTTATACTGGTCTGGCCCAGTTGAGATCAAATTGGGCCCATGAGCTAAAATGAGTTTGATACCGCTGATTTAAAGGAACCCTTGGTCATGGGAAGGACATGATCGAGAGGACTCGCACAGACTATCCATATGCTTATAGTAGGCATACATTCAAGTACTGAAGAGGAAGTATTTTTGTTTTTGTTTTTTTCTTCTTTACTTGCAGCCAAACTTTATCTTGACTTCATTCAATAGTAAAACACAGCAAAACCCTAAATAGTCAGAATATACACGTATTGTAGGTGCTCAGTTTTGTTTAAATACTCTATCAGAATTAAACTGCATAAGCTGAATGACTAATGTACATTAAAGCAGCAGCTGGTAACATGCAACCAAATGTCTACACTGCCCTGGAGGTTCATCCTGTAGCAAAGGTGATTCCAAAGAGGAACTATACAAGTTGAAAATAATGTTCTGCTGCCATCTACAGGCTGACTTTGTTAGGTACAGTGTGATGTGGTAGAAGTGGTTACAAGTGCAAAACACTTGAACCTTGCTGCCCATAGAGGTCAATGCAAGTCAATACTTTTCTTCCATGCAAGACTGAATGTGAAGTTCATCCTTAAAAAGCTCAAATGCTGTGGCGAGGTTTGTCTGAGGTCACCAGGCTCGTAGTAGTCATCAAATGTATACTGCTGCTAAAATCAAAACACATGAATGAATTCCAAAAAACTCTATGAAAAGTGGCGAGTCATCTACTACTGCATCTGTTTGGTTTTGCCATAAAATAATACCAGTAATGATGTTAAAAAGCACAAACACAACACCAACACCAGAAGACATGGGAGCAGATGGCACTGATGTGGCCCATGTCTGCTGCCAAATGCATTCTCATGGATGCAGAGTCCCAACTGCCTAATGCAGAGGGTCCTAAGCACAGAGGGATGTTGTATGCTGTAAAGCCCTGTGAGGCAAATTGTGATTTGTGATATTGGGCTTTATAAATAAAATTGAATTGAATTGAATAGTTCAGTGAATGTCAAAAAATAATTCTAATGACCACACTGCCACCATCTGTTTGCTCTTTAATGTTAGAAAAAATGTTACAAATTGAGCTCATAGTTCGTATTTCGTATTATTTATTTGCAGTATTAAAACAATTGGTTTTAAAAACAACAACAACAACAACAACAAAAAACAAATTGTGCAGGTGAGATGGAAAACTCCTTAAAGGGTTATAAGTTATCTCACCTAAATATTCAATAAAACAAAAAGACAAAGATTTAAAATTGCCTTTAAAATAATCAATAAGATACAATACGGTACCAAAAACAGAAATATAAAGTAGAAAAGAAACATAAAGTAGGCCATCTAATAAAGTCCCTAATCAATGCTGTGTATGTGTGTGTGTGTGTGTGTGTGTGTGTGTGTGTATGTGTGTGTGTGCGTGTTTTGTATATTTATCAGAAACAAACAAAATCGAGAACAGAAACAAAATACTAATCAAATGTCCCACTGAAGGTGTGACACTAATCTGCATTCAAAAGATCATCAAATCACATAGTCAAATGCAAAGTTTATCCTGCATCTAAACAATTTTATAGTTCATTTTGAATATAGAGAAACCAGAAATTGTTTTAAATTGTTTTTAAATATTGACAGGGATGGAGAGATATTCCCCAAGTGTTGATGATAATTCCACAGCTCTGCACCACAATTCTTCACCAAAAGCTGACCCCTTGTGGTGAGATTCTTAGGCAGATTTATATAATTGGCTTGCCGGGTACTATATTGATGAACGTCAGAATTCAGTGTGAAATAATTCTCAAAGTACTCAGGCAAAAGATCTCTCCTGAATCTGGTTTTATAAACAAAAGTACAAATTTGAATTGTGTTTATGTCATAAATTGTTAAGAGCTTAAGTTTGTGAAATAGTGGCAAAGATGGAACAAATGCATTTGAAAAAGTGGCACTTCTGATAAATCTTTTTTGTAACATGTAGATCCTCTTAAGATTAGTGTAATAGTTTGAACCCCATACAATGTTACAGTAACTAATATATGGAAAAATAAGACTATAATACAAGATCAGCAAACAAGACTTGTTTAAGAAATAACGAATTTTCTTAATTATACCAAGGGATTTCATAGCCTTTGTATAAATGTAATTAATGTGCGTTTTCCAACAGAGTTGGTCATCAACTACAACTCCTAAAAACTTCACAACATGCACTTGCTTAACCTGATTTCCATCTATATTTAAGGATGCACTTTCTATGTTATATTTTCTCTTACCGCTGAAGATCATAAAATTTGATTTTTTTACATTCAAAGATAATTTGTTTATTTTAAACCAGTTTGAAAATTCTTTGAGACCCCTATCTGCCTCACTCATAAGACAATCAAAATTGCTGTTTGACATCACTAAATTAGTATCATCTGCAAAAAGAATAGGTAAAATGTCTTTAGACACAGTAGCCAAATCATTAACATAAATAAGAAATAATAATGGTCCAAGAATTGAGCCTTGAGGGACCCCACATTGGATGGTAGCTTTACAAGAGACACAATTTTTGAAATATACATATTGCTGTCTGTTTTTGAGATAATCACCTTGCCAGCTAAGAGCATGTCCTTTAAAACCATATCTATCTAATTCTGACAGTAAAATATGATGGTTTACAGTGTCAAATGCTTTGGACAGGTCCAGAAAAATACCTAATGCATATTCATTGTGATCTTGTGCTGATATGATTTTGTCTATCAGCTGGAGCAGGGCCATGTAGGAAGAGTGATTTTTTCTGAAACCATACTGATGCGTGTATAATATGTTATTCAGTTCCAGATGCTGAAAAATTCTTTTGTAGACCAGTTTTTCTAAGATTTTTGAGAAACAAGGTAAAATTGATATGGGTCTATAGTTTGTAAAAAGATTGGGGTCATCGGCCTTATATAGAGGAATGACCTTTGCCAACTTTAAATCATCAGGAACTTTACCCTTATCCATGGAGACAGAAAAAATATAGGTTAACGGATCTGCAAGACACTCTTTTACTTCTTTTATAAGAGAGGCACCAATTTCGTCGTGTCCCGCGGCAGTATTCTTCAGCCCTGTAATTATTTCTTTAATTTCTTTAGGTTTAGGTTTGATAAAGTTAGACATAATTGGAAATTTACCATGAAAATAACCTAAATATTAGGAATCTTTTTTGCAAGTGAAACACCAATATTAGCAAAGAAATCATTAAATTTACATGTGATATCATAGGGATTAGAAAATGATTCAGCACCATTGGAAAAAGTTGAGGGAAACTCAGCTTTTTCTTTCGTTCTTTGCAACAACTGGCTGATAATTTGCCACGTGTATTTGATGTTATTTGATGATTCCCTTAATTGTTGTGAGTAATAGTTCTTTTTTGCCAATTTCAGAAGGTGGTTGTATCTGTTTTTATAGTTAGTGTTCACTTTTTTAGTGGAACCTGCTTCATTAGAGGCTTTAATAATCATATCATGCTCAAAAAAAAAAAATATACATATAGAATTGCTCTATTTTATTTTTGTTCATTCTGTGACAACTCTGCGGTAATTTATGAAACAATAATGGCAGCTTTGTATTTCATTATACTGAGAGGTGTTTCCTGCCCCCTGCATGTATGTAAGATTTGATATTTCTGCTTTAATATTACTCTCCCAACTCGTCAAACTGCTCACGGAACAAAACACCTCATCTATGTAGAGCCTTCTGATCTTATGCGTCAGTAGTTTTGATTCTCATTTAAATTATATATATATATATACACACACAACGTATATATATATATATATATATATATATATATATATATATATATATATATATATACACATACATACATACATACATATATATATACATATATATATATAGTTATAGTTTTGATTCTCATTTAAATTACATGTCTGTCATTTGTCCATAGTTTAACTGCATAATGTGGATAAAAAACATTTGTAATGTGTTTCTTTAATTGTAACATGATCATAACTTTGAATCTATTTTAAGACGTGTGTACAAGGTGACAAAATGAAGAAATAATCATTTAACAAAGATCATCACAGAATATTTGCACTGCAATAACATTAAAAAAAAAACATTAGAGTTTAAGTAACAGCATTTGTGTCCCGTGACAGCCAGTGTGCAGGGTGGAGTTTTTGTATGGCGTTTTAGCACAGTGTAGACTATTATAGCGGCTATGGCAGCACAGTGATAAATCCTTTGACAAAAACCTCCTCCCGCTGAGAAGGAAATGCTGTGTATGCTGCTGATACAGAAAATAAGTCAAAAGGTGAGACTGCCTTCTGCTGCCTGAATGTGCAAAGATGTTTCATAAAAACTGACAATATAATCATCATTAGCTTAAAAGTGACCCAGTTTACACCTTGTATTAAAGTCTTGTATCCACACTGTGTCTCGATATAATATAATCTGATTACATTTACACCTGGTATAGGTATGTGTCACCAGTGTCCCCTTTGAGATCTGACTGAGATCCGTCCAGCTCAAACAGACGAAAGCAGTCCAAATGGGCCCCACCCCGCCTGTCATCAACTATTATGGTATTTTACTGTAGTATTTTTTTTAGTATTTTCATAGCCAATATTGGTGTAAAATATAACATATTTTTAAAAAGTCCTTGCTGGTACGTCAGAGACAGTCCGGAAGATTTCGAATGCAGCAGCGAGGTTGAAAAAGATGAAATAGGCCTAACTTATTGTAGTCCGTGATCAATAGAAAGAATCCATTACGGAGAAGGGAGACACCACAGTAAGTTAGGAGGTAAGTGAGCATCAGATCAGAGAAAGACCGCTGTGCACCCTGCAAAATCAGGGTCTGGTGCTGGTTTGGGACACTTACATATCTCTGGCCACGTACTTGTTGTATGTGGACTGAACACGCAATTTTGCTTGAGTCACAATGTGTCCCTGACCACCACCGCAGATGGTTTGGCCAATCGGATCGAAATCCATCCCTCGTTTTGGGTGCATTTACACCAGTGCTTCATGTGGTCAAGCACTATCCCATTTTAATGATTAAGAACGCGTTTTAATGCAAGGTGTTAAAGGGGTCATACATACAGTTTCCTTAAGACAAAGGGGATCATATAAATATCCACAAATTAAAAAAAAGACATTCAAGCACTAATTAGGTTTCAAAGGGTAAAATTTGAACGTAATGTTTTTTCACAATTTAGTTTTACTGTAAAAAAGGTACTAATATCGTACTGATTATTAAAGACTGACTACGCACCGTATCAGGCAGAGGTTTTTGTCGGAGTATTTGGCACTGTGTAGACGGGGGTGGGTCACAATGATATGTGCTAATACAAAAACCTGTCCTGAACTGAACTGAAGCACAAAGTCACTATGCCTTGAGCAAAAGATAAGGTATTCGCAAAACTGATTTACAAAAGGACTGTAGTATTCAATGGAAAAGTGGAAGGATAAATTCCATGTGGAAATGTTTTTGTTTATTTGTTATTTCTAGTTTTACCCTGAAAACCTCAGAGAAGCTCACACTGTTTTCCTCCTACTTTGAATCAGCACATAATGAAAAACAACATATTGTGTCTTATTTAAATTAAGAAGATGTCATATTTTCCATGGTTTTGCTGCACAATGTATTTACATAGGTGTTTGTTTAATTGTGTCACAATCATAACTGTAGAGCCTTTTAAAGAATGTGTACAACACGACAAAATTAAAAACAATCATCAGGGAGTTTTGGCGTCGCTGATTCTTATCACATGCTTGAAACTCAACATTTAACTGTTATAAAAACTTTATAGTTAAGCAACATGTGTGTCCCGTGACAGCCAGTGTGCAGGGTGGAGTTTTTGTATAGAGTTATGTCACAGTGTCGGATGGCAGCACAGTGATACATCTTCTGACAAAAACCTCCTTCTACTGAGAAAGACATGCTGATACAGAAAACAAGACCTGCCTGTGTGTGTCCAACAAAACTCTTCTTAGGAAAAGCAAAGATGTTTTAAGAATGACAATAGTGTGTTCTTACACAAAGGGTGGTGTTAGGACATCATGGGCTTAAGAGTGAAACAGCATCCGTAACACAGAAGATCATAAAAATATTAACAAAGTAAGAAGGAAAATCCAAAACAATGTACTTTTAAAATGGTAAAATTGAGCAAACGTAGAATGATATTCCACAATATAATTTTGATGTAAAAAGGTGCTGAAATCTAGTTCTACTCCTATACTGAGTAGGAAATACTGACCATGCACCATGTCAAGCAAAGGTTTTTGTATGAGCATGTGTCACTGTGTGAGGTGACAGCCACAGTGATATGTGGTAATACAAAAACCTGTCCTGAGCTGAACTGAGGCCCAAAGTCACTGTGCTTCAAGAAAAAGAAATGTAATATGTAGTAGCAGCATTTTTGTGTCATCATGGCCAGTGTGCAGGGTGGAGTTTTTGTATGACATTATATGACAGCGTATATGGCAGCGGCCACAGTGATAAATCCTGTGACAAAAACCTCCTTCCACTGAGGAGGAAATGCTGAGTATGGCGCTGATACAGAAAAAAAGTCAGTGGGTGAGACTGCTCCCTCCTGCCTGTACATGTCCAACAAAACTCTTCTTAGTAAAGGCTAAGATGTTTAAAGGCTGACTGATTTACACAAAGGGCTGTGACAGGACAACACAAGATTCCTTAACACACATCACGGGTTCAAAAGTGATACAGTTTCCATGTCACACAAAAACAGCAAGCATTAAGTTCCAAGGGCAAAATTTAAAATAAAAGGGAGCAACAGTGGCGTGTTCTTTCAGGATTTCATATTTTAATTGTAAAAATGTTGTGAAATATCATAAATACCTCTACTGAGATCAAAAAGTACAAACCACCAACCACGCACCATGTCAAGCAAAGGTTTTTGTATAAGCATGTGGCACTGTGGATGGAGTAGCAGCCACAGTGATATATGGTAATAGAAAAACCTGTACTGAACTGAATGGAGCACAAAGTCACTGTGGCTTAAAAAAAAGAGAAGGTCAGGTTATTTCCTCAAGTCTCCAGACTCTGAAGGAAGATGATAGTCAAGGGTATAGTGGGAAGGTAAACTGCATTTATCTTTACTATACTATCTTTTCAGTTTTAGCCTGAAAAAATTAAATTAAATTAAATAAACACCAAAAAAATGCTTGACTTTTTTCTCAAGCTTTGCAGAAGCAAAGATAATACATTCAAGTACTGGAAAAAAAACACTAACATTTGATTTTAGTGAGAGCTACTGGTCACAAACTAAGGATCTATTACATAAACATACTTCTATACCGAGGCATATACAGTGTTGAACTAAAGCTGGCAACCCCTTTGTGTTAGGCCACCCAAACTTTGGATGACAAGCCTGAAAATATACTGCGTAGGACATACGTATCATCCTGTCAGAGCCTCTGGATTTTGCTTAATGCTACAGTAGTTTTGCTTTTGCCATTTGTGGTTTTACTGCACATATATCAACAACAGTATTTATATTTGTTTGTTTTATTGTGTCATTATCACAATTTGAAGCCATTTTCAGGAGCGTGTACAACAAGAACACATTTTGAAAATAGTAAGAGAAGTGAGAAGTAAGAAACTCTGCACTGCTTATTCTTTTCACGGGATTAAATCTTAACATAACTTGTTAAACAAAGGCAAGACTTTCAGCTGCCTGTAGGTGTCCAATAAAAGTCCCCTTAGGAAAATCAAAGATGTTTAAAGGTACACATAGTTTGCCAACAAGCTCGGCAGAGAAAGTGAGAGTAAAAGCCAACCCCAGAAGCACTCTCGTTTGCTATATTTGTGTTTTTTGTGTGCTGTTTCTCTTGGATGCCTGCTGCTTTCAGTCTGACACCTGGTCGCTACCTTTTTATGAAGCACTAACCTCACCTGAGTGCTGTGGGGGTACACGCCATACACGTCCCGAACACAGAAAATCAGAAGGGAATAAGAAAATACAGGCAGAAGGCAAGGTCTCTGCAGAAAAATACACTGCCGCACATTTCTCAAGGGTCATAATTGACGTTTAAGAGGGATTGCTTCTGTGTGAGTCCTGCAAAGTATATTTTAAACATTGACAATACAATGTGGTCTTGCACAGAGGGTTGAGTTAAGACATCATTAGCTTAGAAGTAATATTTTTCTTTCCTTATTTTGCTTACATAAGTTTCCTTAATTCGCAGAAAAGAATGTAAATTTTCGCAAAACTTCAACTTGAACTTAAAAATATAAGGGAGTAAAGTGCAATTTTATTTAATGATTTTAACATTTTACGGTAAAAAGGTACTGAATGTAGTAAATTCTGAGAAGGAAGAGTACAAAATACTGACCACGCAACATATCAGGCAAAGGTTTTTGTATGAGCATGTGCCAATGTGTACCTGGGGGGTGGCCACAGTGATATGTGGTAATACAAAAACCTGTCCTGAGCTGAATTGAGGCCCAGAGTCACTAATATTTACAAAACCAGGCCATTTCCTAAATGTATTAGACACTAAAGAAGGTGATATACAATGGAATAGTGGAAGGGTTTTGTTTTGTTTTCAGTTTAATCTTAAAAACCTAAGAAAAGCTCTTTTTTGTCACACAGAGATAACATATTTCACACACTGGAAGACAATATAATGTTTTTCACTCACATTAGGTTGATGTAATATGTTCAGGGTTTTACTGTAGAGTGTACTTTACAACATTTCATCCTTTATCTGTCAGATTTAGATTCAGTTTTTAACAGCCTTGACCAAAGTGGTGGTCAGACCTTTGTCGTCTCTGAAGCTTAAAGGATAACTTCGGTATTTTTCAACCTGGGCTCTATTTCCCCATGTGTATGTGTGCGTATGATTCATAGGTACGACTCATTCTAAAATTGGTTCAGTGAGGGAGGCGGATGCAGCCGGGAGCCGCGAAACTCCCGGTGTGTGACCCATTGTGACTACTATTGTATGTTTAAATGTAAACCAGTAGTCACAAATTAAAGATCCAATAAATATTTAATTATTACATTAACTATTTACTTCCCATTACTTTAAATGTACTCCTATACATACAAACATAGTTTTAAAGTCAAATACAGTTCCAGACTTAATACTGCAGGAAACAAATGAAAATGTGTGTACATGTTGGACTTGTGGTTATTAACATCCTTATTGGTTGATATTTATGTAACACAGAGGAAACTATCTTTGCCACAACAGGTGTTTCCGCATCCAGTTAACAAACGGAAACTTTAGACTGAGAGCCAAAGGCTCAGACAGCAGCACTGGTAACACGTGATAATATATTACACAAAGTCAGGCTGGAGAACCTGCATTTTTTTAGTTTTCAACAGAAAGATGATAATACATAAAATTAAATTCTAACTGAAAACACTTCTTTTCTTTTTTTTTTACAGCACAGCATAATCTGAACCAGTAGCCTGAATATTAGTATTAGTATTAGTTAGTTAATAGTATGAGGGGTATATAATAAGGCTGTGTTCACACTGCAGGTAAATCAGATTCTATAAGACAGACTGTCCACACTGTTATGTGGAAGTGATCAGATCAGATTTGCGTGTCCAGACACCACCACCCTGCCACCAGCCCATGGCATTTTGCATGATTTCAGGGCCATGTAAACATTCAAATAAGACCATGAATTGAGCAAAAGTCTACTGCCAGCTAGCAGCTCTGTGAGGCTGTATTTAGGCACAGCTGTGCTTTGAGCTAAACGCCTGGGTCAGCATGCTAACATGCTCATAATGTCAATACTAACACGTTAATGTTTAGCAGCAGTGGCGTAAGGTAGTTACTAGAGGTCCTAGTGCATGCTAATCATGAGGGGCCCTAAGGCACAATAGTTACTTATTATGCGCCTAAAGTTAGCATATAATCTTATCATCACATGATCAAATCGAGACTTGACAGTGGACAATACCAACATACATATTACCCAAAAATCATCATATATGACAAAAAATACCAACGGAAATAAGGAAGCTTTCATTTAATTGTATAGTTTTTATAGTTTATTCATAGTTTATGGGGAGTAGACTGTATTTTATAACATAATTTATTGTAGACTGCTACTCACTACACTACAAAAAGGGAATAGATAAACATAAAGGAGATAGGTTTGTCTTTTTGAGCTTTTCTTTGAACACAGGCATATTTCTAAGATAGCGATCTAAATAACTCACAAGGGCCTGTTTTCTGCCTGACATTTAGTTGGAGGGCCCACTCTCTCTATGGAACCCCTCACCCCATGGGCCCCAGCAACCGCCCTGCCTGCACTGTCTACGTTTATGCCCGTTTAGCAGGTAATGGGTACGTTTGTAAATCCAATCTGACGCTCTACAGTAAAATGAGAGCGGTGTTGTTCGAAGTAACAGAGAACTCTTCTTCTTCATGACATGGCAAAAGTTGGAAAACTTACTAAAACTGAGCTTCTATAAGACAATGAATATTGCGGAGGGCGTGGCTCATCACATAAAGGTGTGTAACATCTCAAGGGGTTCACCGATCACCACGCAACTTTGTAGGCATATGACCACACATAATCTGAGGGGACCCCTCCATTATTGACCCCATCAAACAAAATGGGGGCGCTACAGAGCTAATTTATTATCTTAGCCTATCCGCCATATCGATTTTTACTAAACTTGGTAGATATGTAGAACAGGACGCCTCAAGATGACTGGAGAAATTTAACTCTAATTGGCAACTGGGTGGCGCTATAACAACAAAAAATGCATAAAAGTGGCTAAAATGCGACCGATCGCTGTGGCTCCCCCTGTGGCCCAATGTTTTTTGGTTTTTTTTTGGTATGACTAAGTCATGTTATGGTATGCTACCTTTATCTTTATAGTGTACAGGCTTTAACTTATGTCTGGCTGCCTGGAAGGTTGGAAATTGACCTAGAACAAAAGAAAATACAAATTTTAAAGACACACACCTTTACTCGTCATAGCTAAACTGAGATGTGATGATTTTGCAAAGATTGCAGGAAAGTTCTTAGTCGGGGGGCAGCCCTAGAGATCATTGTATTTGTGCTATAATAATTAGAGGTGTTATGATGAACTGGATCAATGCATGATTAGAAATTGTCTATTGTGCTAATAGACTGTAAATAAATGGTCTGTTTTACTCACAGACTGTACATTTCGAATTCAAACAGGCCATTACAGTTTTAAAATGAACTTTTCTCCAACGAATGATCGCATTTTGAATAAAAAAGTGACAGCCCTATAGCATGCTGACATTGTAACTAAGATGGTGAACACAGCAATATACATGTAAAACATCAGCGTACTAACATTGTCATAGTGACACAGCAGCGCCATGGTACATATTCACAGAGCTGCTACTGTGGATGTAGGCTCATAATCTTGCTTGTATAAAGATGTTAATAACTATAACCAGCCTCTACAGCTGAGCTCCTGTCTGACACTGCTGACATTATAAACAGATAAACAAGGATGGTTTGACCAAAAAACATCAGTTTTTTCTCTTTAAGATGTTTGTTGCGTCAAAAAATGCTTAAAACTCTTAAAATGAATCTAAAACATACTGGAATCACTTTACCTTACATTTTGGTTTTCACTGCATTACTTTTTTTTTTGAACATCCTTTTTTAGTGAAAAACAATCTTAAAAATCCAGGCTTCTCTTCTCTCTGAGGTTGGTATATACTGTATGTAGCCTGGGCAGGAAGTCAGTCCGCTCCAGTAGCTGGGATGGCAAAGTGGGACACTGCAGTTCAAGGCTGGTTTACAAAGCCCCTGAAAGAGATACGATTGCACAGGGCAAAAACATGGCATGTCAGGCATGCAGCATTCCAGAGATATTTAATGTTAGTAATGTTATGTTGTATCAACCCCAGAGTTAACTTACAGAGTGTCAAGTATGTCAGATTTTTCTTGTCAGTCTCAACTTTGGGGGGTTGGTGGTGAGACAGACAGCAATAAACTTAGTAACACTGGAAGCCATCAGGGATATAAAAGGAAGCTTTCATTAATATATAGGCTGATTTATATCTGTGGTGGCGTTAGCCGTTTTCTCCACGATGAGATCAGGATGATGAAGAATCAGGTGGCTATGTTTGTTGTGTTGCCTGTGAACTTAACTTGTAAGACAGTTCTTGCATATTGTGTGGTCTTCATCAATTTTGTTTGTCCCATCTATTGTTAAAGGCAAAACCTGAAAGATGACCACAAGTTAATTGGAGTAGGGACTCTGGTAAATTGAACTGGCGGGGGAATCTGTTTAGAGCAACTGCAGGTTTAAAAAATATATTTAAATACTTGGCGACAGTGTATTGATATCACAAGAGGAAGTAATATGATATATTCCAGTAATGACATTTTGTCCCATCTCTAATTAAAATGGACTAAAACATTGGATACCTCCAGGGTGGACAATACAGCTGATTGAAGTTGGTATGATAAATGAAGCGTAACAGAGCTCTACATCACTAAGTTATATCAAGCTTAATAGTAATGTGGCTGAATCAAGGTCATGCTGCAGGAACTGGAGCTGACAGGAGGGTCTGATAAAGGGGAAGTGTTCACCAACCGTTGACAAACAGACCTCATTTTATGTAACCCAGACCACAGGAAATGAATATCTCAAGGGAAGTGGTTAATAAATATTACAATGGGAATTGCTTAATCAGTGAAACGTGTCCTTTTCTTGCTTTAAACAACATTTTTGGTATTTGTATTAGAAGCAGATTGTAATATATCACTGTGACGGCTACTTTGACTACTGGGGGAAAGGAACACAAGTCACAGTGACTTCTGGTGAGTAATAATCAAACGTATTTCAAGTGAAAAAAATTCAACATTTTTCTGTTTTTTTTAATTAAAATTGTGTTGATTTTACTGCACTTAAAGTGGGATGTAGTCTGCAGCAAAAACAAGAACTCAGGCTAAATGTTAGGCATAATCAGTGGTTTACTGAACAAGTACAATCATTTATTAGATGTTAGACGCTGCAAGATATTTTTGTACTAAAGTGCAATTGAAATCTATCACTGTGACTTGGGCTACTGGGGAAAAGGAACAACCGTGACCGTCACATCAGGTAAAAAATAACTTTATTTGTCTTCATATTGAAAGTGTAGTATTTATACTTTTTAATAGAACATATTTAGACCTCGGTGGTGTCAACGGCATCTTTAAGGTGCTTGTTTTTGTATGTTGGATGTATTGACATATGACACTGTGACGATGCTTTCGACTACTGAGGGAAAGGCACAACTGTCACAGTCACATCTGGTAAGCCACTTTTATTTTTCTTTCTCTGTTGTGTACGTTTTGATTTAAACACAGAATTGGTATTTTTTGAGAGATCAAGTTGTGACACCTTGCAGTTCTTTCCTTTCTGGGATACTGTATGTTAAATGTGTCGTAATTGGTGGACCAAGGTAAATATCTTGTAAGGTAGATTGCCAGAAAATAACCGACTATGGACAGTGTAGATATTAGGGAACAGGTTTTTGTATGCAGTGGTTGGTAATTTGCTGAACTGTGACTACGCTTTTGACTACTGAGGAAAAGGCACCACGGTCACCGTCACCTCAGGTATGTAATCTTAATATTTCTGATTAGAGAAGAAATTTTGTAATCCCATTACTAAAATATTTATTAAAAGTTTCATGTCGTCACAACTGTTGGCCGGTCATAAGAAAGCCAACGGTGTTCTGTAGCCTGACAAAGAATATACAAACTATTAAGTTCAGTTGGAACTTAGGTCTATTGACGGGGACATATTTTATTTTGATTTTATCTGGTGCCGATACCAAATTGTATGACATGAAGTAATGGGATATTACGATAATGAGTTTTTGTGAGAAGTGTGAATTGGCTCTCTTAACTGTAACAACTGGGCTTTTGACTACTGGGGAAAAGGCACCATGGTAACAGTGTCATCAGGTAAGATTTGAAGTTGATTTCTCAAAGCGTCAAGTCTTACTTTACAAGTAAAGTGTTTTACTGTGGTATGTACTGTGGAAAGTCAAACAGCAGTGTTCTCAGTAACATTGTCATCAGGTAAGATTTGTACCATTTAAAACCTACAGCAGGATATTTTTCCTTTTAAAATTTCATGTTTAAATTAATTTCTAAACGTGTCAAGTCTCACTTCAAAAGTAAAACGTTTTAATACAGTATGTACTGTGAAAAGTCAAACAGCAATATTCTCAGTAGGACACAATGGTGTATTTTATGGCTGAGTATATTCTGGGTTATTTAACTGTATTGTATAAGTTAGTGGGATCAATTACAGACTTTTTGCGCGTGCCATTAGGTGTAGCCTTTTGATACTAACAGATAAGTAGATTCAGCACTGTGCTACTACGCTACTTTTGACTACTGGGGAAAGGGTACAATGGTAACTGTTTCATCAGGTAAGAATTCTCTTTAATCTTGTACACAACTGTTGAATTTGGCATAAAGTAGTAATTTTTGCAACAATAAGACGTCAACTCATTTAATGGATGGTAACCGACTTTATAGCGTCATCACTTCAATTTAAAAAATGACTCGTGATTACTGTCAAAGTTGTGTATTTAAAATTATTTATTGATTTGTATGTTCACTAACAAAAATGACTCGTAATATTATTGAGTGAGGTGAACAAATAACAGCATTAAATAACTGAAATAGGGAAAGTCTCTGTATGGAGGACAAATGATAAAAGTTATCGCCTTCAATGTGCTTTTTTACACTGCTGATCTACCCAGTTGTCTTCTCAGTTTTAACTCATGCTTGGTTAAAAAAAAAGTCTGTTATGTTGTTTTCAATTTTGGTAGTTTAATTACATGTATGTTTTTACTTTCTCAGCCACTCCAAATGCACCAACTGTGTTTCCTCTGATGCAATGTGGTTCTGGGACTGGAAACACGGTCACTCTTGGTTGCCTTGCCACCGGCTTCACACCCTCCTCACTGACCTACTCATGGAGCATAGTAAATGGGGCTGCCTTGACAGACTTCATTCAGTACCCTCCAGTACTGAAAGACAACCTTTATACCGGAATAAGTCAAGTCCAAGTGAGCAAACAGGACTGGGACGCCATGAAATCCTTCAGATGTGATGTGACACATGCAGCGGGAAATCAACATGTTATTATCAGGCCATGGAAGCTCAATGGTAAAAATGTCTTACAAATGTCTTTTTTAATTGTTGATTTGAAATCTAGTAGTGTTGCATGTTGGAAATGTTGACATATTTTATAATTGTGCAACAATTTAAAGGGTTTTTAATTCAGTTTCTTAATGATACAATTTTGTAATAATAACTAATTAATAATGTCATACTAAATTAAGGTAGATTACAGTATGAAACAGAATATCTTCAGTCAGAGAAAGTTTGACATTTTACAATGCAGTAAACAAAGTGCTACAAGGCTACTCATGAAAAGGATAAAATATTGAGTTCTTTTCAAGATAATTTGGTGATCTATGTCAAATAACAAAGTTTATTTAGAAGTTAAACCTTTTGTTGTCATAATAATTTAACAATAATCACATTTGTACAGCACAATCTGTACTATAAATGCAGCTTTAAATGCTTTCAGCAAAAACCTAAAGGTAGACAAAAAAGGACAGGGACAACACAATAATAATAATAATCATCATCATCATCATCATCATTTAGTTATTATCAATAATGCATTCATAAATGTTATTGATGTACGACTAAAAAGTTCATTGCTTTCACTTGATTTTGTAGGTTTTCCTGAGACATGTTGTGAGAGGCAGACTTTACCAATTTAGCCCAAACTGCTTATGTTCAAAATTGTGACGGGATTTTCAAAAAAAAAAAAAAACAATACTTGGTTTAACCGTTATAGAGACAAATATGCTTCAACATATCATTTAAAAGGAACATGAACACAGAGAAGAGCATAAAACTAAAATACAACTGTTATCAAATTAAATTTGTGTGAAATCTCCTTAAATGTTTTTAATGTTAGAATCTGTAAGCAAACCAAACAGTGAGGTGGAATGAGAAGGCTGAAGCTCAGCTGCTGACTCAGTCAATTTTATTCCTGGCTAATTATCTGTATGTCTTCTGCATCTGTCCGAGAATAGATTATTGCTATGTGTGCTGCTTCTTTCCGTCTATCTGCTTAATCCTGGTTCCTCCTAACGTCTGCCTCCACTTTCACTGCATGTTGATGACTAACATTCACTCTGTGTTCGCTTGCCCAAACACTCAATGTATATGCAGAAGCAAGCATTAAAGCTCTGCTGTTAAATTATCTAATTTTCTTACCATGAAAATCTTTTCTTTTTGACTCTTTCTGCACAATTTAGTAACAAGCCACAAATTATGTCAGTTAGAGGAGTGGAATCACTATGTGCATACGTGTGTGCAAGTTGCATAACATGCAGTAGTTCAGTGAAGTCATAAACTCAGTTATATTGTAAGTCTATAGTAAATCTAGATTACATGAACATTGTACCACATTGTTCACCTTTGCTTCTGCATATATATACATAAATGATTCCTTGCTTCTGCATACTGTACATATATTTGTGTATATGTTTGTTTTTCAGGGATATATCAGTTGCCAACTCTTAAAGTAATGACCTGCTCTGATGAGGGCACCGAGACTACCCTCTCCTGCTTTGCCAAAGATTTTTCACCAAAAGATTTTGAGTTCAAATGGCTGAAAAATGAAGCAAAAATCACCACTGGAATAACCAACATCAAAACACCTTTTGATGAAAAAAAGACAGAGAATGGAATACTGTACAGTGCAGCAAGTTTTCTGACAGTGCCATCACGTGAGTGGACTGACACCAATACGTTTACATGTGAGTTTATGGGGAAAGGTGAACAAGGTCCAACGTATGTGAATTCATCTGTGACCTACAAAATTCCTAAACTTGTTGATGGACCTGGTGAGTAAATTGCTACTTTTTCTTTAAAATATGTGTGTACTGTAAATATAATTTCAATTCATGTCATTTTGCAGCCATTTTTGTTCAATAATTGTTTAATAATTCCTCATTTATCACACTCAGAATGCGTGGAAGCAGATGTGGAAGTAACCATCATAGAACCAACAATGGAGGACTTTGTTTTAAACGGAAAGGGAAATGTAAAATGTCAAGTCAAGATAAACAAACCATCTGTCCAAAAGATTTTCTGGGAGACCCATGATGGAAAAGACATACCTGATGCTGTTCCAGTGAAGCCCCCTGCAGGACATAAAGGTACATACGTCGCTTTACTTCCCATCACATTTGAAGAATGGAGACAGGGGGAAAAGTTCATCTGCATTGTTGAACATGAAGACTGGATAGAGCCACGTAAGGAAACCTACATAAAGACGACTGGTAAGAAAAATAATCAACAACTATGCACTAAAAGCCTGTGTTTAATTCCTCTTGTCGTGCCATCAAACATGTTAAGGAGTGTAAGTTCTAAGTGTATTTTGTAGCAGAGATTTTGTACAGTACTGTGGGAACTTTTATCTGTGGCAGGAGCCCTAATTGTTCTCTCATGTTGCAGGAGGACCACCTCAGCGTCCTTCAGTTTTTATGCTACCTCCACTAGAACATACTAAAACAGAAACTGTGACCCTGACTTGCTATGTGAAAGACTTCTTCCCTCGGGAAGTTTATGTGTCTTGGCTTGTCGATGACGAGGAAGCAGACTCAAAATACAAGTTCCATACCACAACGCCTGTAGAAAATGATGGATCATATTCTGCCTATGGCCAGTTAACCCTCACCCTCCAGCAGTGGAAAAATGATGACACTGTGTTCAGCTGTGCAGTTCACCATGAATCTGTGGTCAACACAACTAGAGCTATTGTCAGGTCCATCGGGCACAGAACATTTGAAAAAACCAACATGGTCAACCTCAACATGAACATCCCTGAAACGTGCAAGGCCCAGTAGATGTTATTCTGTGTCGCTGTGTCTTCTGCTGTTTGTTGTTTAATGTTTGTTGCTTGTGATATGACACTGTGTTTGTCTTTTTAATGCAGATTCAAAATCAAAATAAAAAAAGCACTTTGCAACTCTGTTGATGTATATCGCATGCTGTTCACGTCTTTATTTAATCAAGCTACATGTTTATTGTGTGGAGTGTCTCAGTGCTATCCTAATGCAACACAAATTAGGTGTAGCTGTCACTATGTACTAACAACATCATACTGCATTCACTAAAATCACACCACCACTACCCCACTAACTTCAGGCACCAATTTCATTATATAAATCCTACTTGTTCATTGTTGTTTGTAGACAGAGCATTAACACTGTTTGTGTGACTCGTCTGTGTGTATGTGTGTTTCCTCTACTGGGTCTTGCACCCCCAACGATAGACAGATGATTCTCTAAAGTCTCACTCGGGCTGTGTGGTCTCTTAGTCAAATGATGACTGATTCACAAGCCAAGTCATGCATGCCACACTAATGGTGGGATCTTTCAAAAGCAATTCAGGATCATTGTAGGACAACTTTGATCAACATAATTAACATTTTTAGTGGGACGTGCAAACTTATCAGGCCTCGCTGTACAACAATAATAATGTAGTAACTGATTAACGAGGCATACGTCAGCAGGACTGTTCTTCTCCTTTGTGGTTTTTTATTTTATACTTTGACTGACTGACTGACTCATTCACTAATTAAATCCACTCCAACCTGTGAGGTTATAAAACGTATTACCCTACTACAGGAAATTAATAGAGTTAGGTCATTGTCTCATGAGCTACTGTGCAAAGCTGGGTTTGTTCCAAGTATTAACTGAATGATTGCTATACACTAGAATTATGGAATGTGGAGTTCTACCAAAGCAACAGCGACACAGAGACAGATAAAGACAACATGGTAACCACAGCCATCACCTTCATCCTCCTCTTCCTTATCACTCTGCTGTTCACCATCGGAACCACTGCTTTCAAGGTAATAATGAGTTTATATCTTAAAGTTATGCAAAGACACCTGAGTAAGCAGTTTCATGTATTCAAACAACACAGATGGGTTGGCAGAACTCCTTTTACATGAGAAGTGACAAATAGGATTATAATGATCATCATGACGCATCACATCATAACTACCACAGTAAATATTATCATGCATTACGACTACATCTGTTACTTTATTTACCACTCTGACCAACAACTAAAATGATCATCTTTTCACATATTATTCTTTTACTTTATACGACTATTTTTAAAGTGCATGCAGAAAAAGCTCAACTCTTAGTGATGCATGCATGTTCAGGTGGTGGACACAAAAGCAGCAACAACTGTGCAAGTGAATGCTTTGAAATATCATAAACTTAAAATAAAAATCACCTTCATGAAGCAAGAGTTTTAAAGAATTTACTAAAGAGATGTTGAATCAACTCTGTGGTAACCTGTGGTTCATTTAGTTTTATTTATTTATTTATTTATTATTATTAAATGTTTATATTTATTTATTTATTTTACTTAATATGTATTATTCTCTAGTTACTTAAAATTCCAGAGCTATGATATTGAACTGAATTACATTTTGCAGGTGTTGCTGTTATTGTGTGTTAAATATTATCCCAAAATCTTCTCATAGGTTACTAGAGCTCAATTAACTTAATAAATAAGTGGAGCAAACTACAACAGAAGCCAGCTGTAACACTTTGCTTGTCAAATGCTGAAACATTTATTTTACAATAATATTAACGCACATTTTTTGTTTTTTGTTCTGTCTTTTCAGATTAAATGACACAAGATGAACTTTCTGTAAAAAAAAAAAGTTTTTTTCCCACACATTTGTTCTTATAAACGCATAGTCTTGCATGTAAGTAAGCACAATTGTCCTTTTTCATTTTAATTACAAAAGCTTTGTCTTTTTGAAAATAAATTTTTAAATGAAGATAACCACTGAAGTTGCTCCTCCAACTTTTTTCTCCTCCAGTAGTGCTGTAGTTTCATCTATAAAGGTTTAACACATACATCTCACAACAATACTGATTCTTTTTTTCTAGTTTGTTAAAAAAAAGTATTTTAAAGTATTTTATAATGTAACATGTTGTTGTGTTGGTCATCTCCCCAGCACCTGAAATCAGCAGCCTATGTTCGACTCAATCATGTAAATTTTAGGTTTTACAGTTGGTTAGCTCTCCAGTCTATTATTAATAGACTGGAGAACTAAAACCTTTAGCAAAATCATGAGCAATCTATGTGAACACACATGTAAACTGATATGAGATATTTAAATGTGCTCTCTGTTTCTCTTACTGGCACAACCACACCACCTGGTGTCTGTGATGCACCGTTGCTCTCTGCATTCTTTCACTTCTGTATTTTGGTACTTTTTCGGGACCTGGGTGTTACTCAATGCTTCCGCTTGCTGCTTGCCTTGCTCACTCTGCCCTGTCATGCTGTGACATCTGTGCAACAGACCTCCAGCCCTGTCTCCACCTGACTTTAAGACACCAGACACTGTAAAAGTACAACTCTGCCATCTAGCCTCAATACAAAGATATGACACTTAGAATTGAGCCAGCACAATTGGTTACTTGATCAAAATCTCAAGGTACGTATAACTACAAACTGCAATCAGCTCTTATTTTACAAATGTCTACATCCAATGTTTACAATGAGTCAAGTAATGAAATGATCTCTTCTCTATCTCAGAAGAGCGGGTTGTGCCTCCAAACATCACATTACACCCTGTCTGGGACAATGTCCCTGTCAGGGCCTCATCAGTCAGACTTGTCTGCACCCTAAGTGGCTACTTTCCAGACAAACTAAGTGTGGAGTGGAAGCGGGACAACCAACATCTAAAACCTGCCAAAAGCCCAACGAAGCTGCAGAGTGCGGACGGAACGGGGAAAACCTTCAGTCTAACCAGTGAGATTGAGCCAAAAACAACAGAGTGGGAACGAGGCTCAAATTTTACATGCAAGTCAACTCACAAAGATCAGGAATATAAAAAAACAATAAGCATTTGTCAAAGTAAGTATTTACAGCTAACTGTCTCACAGCACAGTATAAATTTTTCTGAAGCATCATCAATGTTTTATGATAAACTGAATGGAGAAATACATTGACAAGTTTTAACAAGATGAGTATGTTTGGACAAACACTTTTTTCCTGTAGTCCATGAAAGCGCCCCTCCCTCCATCCATGTGGAGATTCCCAGCTTCAAGACAGTAATGATGGCAACAGGATCCAACGTGGAAGCAACATGTTTGGTCCGCTCTGATTTTGACGCCAAGTTGACCTGGCGGATTAATGGGGAAGATGCAACACATGTCCAAGTGACGCAGGACAAAAACTCAACTTATATATTCAGTATTGTGACGGTTTCTTCAACTGAATGGAAAAAAATAAAGTTAATAACATGTAAAGCTGAACATCAGTGCTTCTCACCCACTGAGAAGACTGTGAATGTTGCAGGTAAGATGACTACACAATATGAAAATCAGACATCTTGTCACAGCAAATCACCCAGAAGAATAAATTCTGCATTCCTTCTGTCTGTATCATCCAGGGCCTGCAGTTACAACTCCTGTGGTCACGATCAGGAGATCTTTTAATGAATTGCTGAAGGGGAACAGTGCTGTGCTGGAGTGTGACATCACAGGACTCTCAGCACGTGACCTGTACATCACTTTTCAAGCTGGCACCTCTGACATCTCTGAAAAACTGTATGTTGATCTTCCTGAAGCCCCAGGCCTGCATTCAATCAGTAGAAGCTTCCCTGTCCCGCCAGAGCACTTGAAGAAAGACAAAAGTTTCACCTGCAAAGTGTACCAAGGCTTCTCTGCGGATTTTACATCAAACTCCATTGGAAATATTTTTGGTAAGAGTCTTACTTTTCATTCCCTTCATGACTGTTCATTTCCCATTTCACAGTCAAATAATCTCAAAGAGACTATTTCACTGATAGACTGATTCCTTCCTAATTTAGCGGACCCGTCAATGAAACTTCTTCTGGCCCCCAGTGAAGAGTCAGGATCACAGACACTCGTATGCTCTGGACAGGGTTTCAACCCTCAAATTCAATGGTCTTCTGAGTCTCAGCAAAGAGCTCCATCAACTAATGACATCAGCATGGGTGCAGATGGGCGTGTGACAGTGACCAGTCAACTTCAAATCACTCACAAAGAGTGGAGCACAGGGAAGGTCTTCACTTGTCAAGTATCAGACAAGTCCCTGGGCAAAAACATCAGAAAGGACATCAGCCTCTGCTCAGGTACAACTAAGTGAAGAGTCACAACCCCAGCTGTCTACTGACAACATTGTGACTGACCTGAAAATTGTTTTTGACAGACTTTGAAGTCAGTGTAGTCTGAATTTGATCAAGCATCTTTTACATATACATAGTTCGCTCAGTTTTCTGGTACTGCTTCATGATTCTTTTTCCTTGCTCCCTGTCAGCTTATTCAAGAGCCCCTCCCTCCATCCATGTGGAGATTCCCAGCTTCAAGACAGTAATGATGGCAACAGGATCCAACGTGGAAGCAACATGTTTGGCGCGCTCTGATTTTGACGGCAAGTTGACCTGGCGGATTAATGGGGGAGATGCACCACGTGAACAAGTGACGCAGGACAAAAACTCAACTTATATATTCAGTACTGTGACAGTTTCTTCAACTGAGTGGAAAAAAATAAAGTTAATAACATGTAAAGCTGAACATCAGTGCTTCTCACCCACTGAGAAGACTGTGAATGTTGCAGGTAAGATGACTACACAACATGAAAATCAGACATCTTGTCACAGCAAATCACCCAGAAGAATAAATTCTGCATTCCTTCTGTCTGTATCATCCAGGGCCTGCAGTCACAACTCCTGTGGTCACGATCAGGAGATCTTTTAATGAATTGCTGAAGGGGAACAGTGCTGTGCTGGAGTGTGACATCACAGGACTCTCAGCACGTGACCTGTACATCACTTTTCAAGCTGGCACCTCTGACATCTCTGAAAAACTGTATGTTGATCTTCCTGAAGCCCCAGGCCTGCATTCAATCAGTAGAAGCTTCCCTGTCCCGCCAGAGCACTTGAAGAAAGACAAAAGTTTCACCTGCAAAGTGTACCAAGGCTTCTCTGCGGATTTTATATCAAACTCCATTGGAAATATTTTTGGTGAGAGTGTTACTCTTCATTCCCTTCATGACTGTTCATTTCCCATTTCACAGTCAAATAATCTCTAAGAGACTATTTCACTGATAGACTGATTCCTTCCTAATTTAGCGGACCCATCAATGAAACTTCTTCTGGCCCCCAGTGAAGAGTCAGGATCACAGACACTCGTATGCTCTGGACAGGGTTTCAACCCTCAAATTCAATGGTCTTCTGAGTCTCAGCAAAGAGCTCCATCAACTAATGACATCAGCATGGGTGCAGATGGGCGTGTGACAGTGACCAGTCAACTTCAAATCACTCACAAAGAGTGGAGCACAGGGAAGGTCTTCACTTGTCAAGTATCAGACAAGTCCCTGGGCAAAAACATCAGAAAGGACATCAGCCTCTGCTCAGGTACAACTAAGTGAAGAGTCACAACCCCAGCTGTCTACTGACAACATTGTGACTGACCTGAAAATTGTTTTTGACAGACTTTGAAGTCAGTGTAGTCTGAATTTGATCAAGCATCTTTTACATATACATAGTTCGCTCAGTATTCTGGTATTGCTTCATGATTCTTTTTCCTTGCTCCCTGTCAGCTTATTCAAGAGCCCCTCCCTCCATCCATGTGGAGATTCCCAGCTTCAAGACAGTAACGATGGCAGGAGGATCCAACGTGGAAGCAACATGTTTGGTCCGCTCTGATTTTGACGCCAAGTTGACCTGGCGGATTAATGGGGGAGATGCACCACGTGAACAAGTGACGCAGGACAAAAACTCAACTTATATATTCAGTACTGTGACGGTTTCTTCAACTGAGTGGAAAAAAATAAAGTTAATAACATGTAAAGCTGAACATCAGTGCTTCTCACCCACTGAGAAGACTGTGAATGTTGCAGGTAAGATGACTACACAACATGAAAATCAGACATCTTGTCACAGCAAATCACCCAGAAGAATAAATTCTGCATTCCTTCTGTCTGTATCATCCAGGGCCTGCAGTTACAACTCCTGTGGTCACGATCAGGAGATCTCTTAATGAATTGCTGAAGGGGAACAGTGCTGTGCTGGAGTGTGACGTCACAGGACTCTCATCATGTGACCTGTACATCACTTTTCAAGCTGGCACCTCTGACATCTCTGAAAAACTGTATGTTGATCTTCCTGAAGCCCCAGGCCTGCATTCAATCAGTAGAAGCTTCCCTGTCCCGCCAGAGCACTTGAAGAAAGACAAAAGTTTCACCTGCAAAGTGTACCAAGGCTTCTCTGCGGATTTTACATCAAACTCCATTGGAAATATTTTTGGTGAGAGTGTTACTCTTCATTCCCTTCATGACTGTTCATTTCCCATTTCACAGTCAAATAATCTCTAAGAGACTATTTCACTGATAGACTGATTCCTTCCTAATTTAGCGGACCCATCAATGAAACTTCTTCTGGCCCCCAGTGAAGAGTCAGGATCACAGACACTCGTATGCTCTGGACGGGGCTTCAACCCTCAAATTCAATGGTCTTCTGAGTCTCAGCAAAGAGCTCCATCAACTAATGACATCAGCATGGGTGCAGATGGGTGTGTGACAGTGACCAGTCAACTTCAAATCACTCACAAAGAGTGGAGCACAGGGAAGGTCTTCACTTGTCAAGTATCAGACAAGTCCCTGGGCAAAAACATCAGAAAGAACATCAGCCTCTGCTCGGGTAAAATAAAAGCATAATCCATAATCATAATTTTGCATTAAATGTAGAATAAATAATCTACATTCACACTGTTTCTGAGTCATCCATTAAGCCTTTAAGACATTTTTTCTCATCATCATTACTTGACAGGTGTTGCATTTTCTCCATCCTGTCACACTGTTTTTCAGTAACTCCAGCATCATCTCAGGTGGTTGGCATATATGTTCAGGGACCACCACCACAGGAGCATCAGTACAAGGGACAGGTGACTGTCACGTGTCTGCTGGTCGGCCCTTCTCTTGATGATTTCTCCGTCACCTGGAAAGTAGATGGGAAGAAATATTCCCAAAATGTCCATAGGGAGCCACCAGTGAGTCGCAACAATGAGACGGAGACAATGCGGAGCACCCTCAGTGTGTCAGCGGAGGATTGGCATGCACATAAACGAGTGTCTTGTGAGGCAAAGCACCGATGTTCCAACAAAGGCTACAAGGACCACATAAGCAAAAGCAGAGGTAGTGCTGTGCATAAAAACCAATACCTTATAGCTGTTTCTGCATATGTAGAGTGTTTAACATAGATTAAGAAGGCAATATTGCATCAGAAACTCTCCATAAAAAAATAGTATTCCCCTTGACATTTGTGACGGCTGTGAGTGACAAAATTATGAGACTGAAATAGCAACAACTGCAGCTGTATTTACTTTTGTCTTCTTTTTGTGTTTCTCAAGAGCTGCATCCACCAGCAGTGAAGATAATAGAACCGGCTGCCTCTGACCTGTCTACGTCTAACTTCCTCACACTCATTTGCCTCGTGTCTGGATTTTTCCCATCTAACATCATAGTGTACTGGGAGGAGAATGACCAGAGACTCCCTTCAACTGTCTACACCAACAGTCCTGCATGGAAATACACAGGGAGCAGCACTTATTCAATGAGCAGCAGACTAAATACATCAAAAACTGAGGACAAGGAGTCTACGTATTCTTGTGTTGTCAGACATGAGTCATCTTTTGAGAGCACTATAAAGGATGTGTATGGTGAGCTGAAATTAGCATTTAGTGAAAACTGCATTTCACTGGATTTGTTCATTATATCAAAGAGATAAATCAAGCCAAACCTAAGAATCAGTGTTGGGGCCAATTCGGATATATTTAGCTGATCATATCAGCTAAAATAAAACTGATCAAACTTTGATCCTTTCCTTACTGTACACTGTGTTTTCTCCACCTCAGCTTGCCCTCTATGTTGCTCAGGAGCAGTTGTGCAGAGAAGCATATCGCTTTAGGGAATTTTTATGAAAGCATTTAAGTACAAAAGTTCTTTGACTTTTCTTGCTCTGTGACCTTCCCCAAACACAAATTCATTAAATTCTTTTTCTGACTATTTTCCTCAGCCTCAGTGACCCATAGCAAACCTTCAGTTACCTTGCTCCAGGGCTCTGGTGAACTTGTGTGCCTGGTGTTTGGCTTCAGCCCTGAGTCCATTAGCATCACCTGGTTTCTTGATGACACTGGAGAACTGCTGGAATACAACACTAGTGAACCACACAGAGGCCCAGACGGGAAGTTCAGCATCCAAAGCCACCTTCGTCTGTCCAAAGCCAGCAGGTTCCTTGGGGCAGTCTTCACCTGCAGGGTGACACATGCAAACACCATTTTAAACACCACCCTATCCCTGGATGTATCCAACCCAGGTGCTAGTTTGTCCATTGATCCACATCTTACTTACACATTAAAGATTGAACATACAAGGTTATTAGGAATTTCTCTTTGTACGTCCAGTGTGACAAAGTCAATGTAATGGTTAACTAACAAATCTCATTTTGATTGTGTCACAGAAATCTTAGAGGACTGTAATTTCTTAGATGACATCAGGCATACTGACATCAACCACAGCAAAGGTGTGGACAGCTGGTATATGGCTTTCGCCTTCCTCCTTTTCTTCCTCATATCCCTCATCTATGGTGTCCTTGCTACCATGATTAAGGTAAGAGACAACAATTGGTATTTTAAAGTAATCTTCCAGTACTGTAGTTCACTTGTATGGTTGTAATATCCCTGTTATAATACTGCCTTTATTTTGGAAGGCTGATATGTTTCAATAGTTTGGATTTAGCCTTTTTACATATATATTTTATACACAAAAAAACTGTCACCAATTCCTGACACATTCCCTGTTTTTTCCTTGTAGACTAAATGATGATGATCTCACAGGACAGATCCCATTCTATGATCCAAATATGTGACCTGAGGATTTCTGATGGCATATGGTTTTACTAGTTTTAAAGTTTGATTAAATCTATTTTTTTTTTTTTTTTAATGGAAGTGGTTTGTACTGTGTTCATTTCTTTTTTGCGTGTATGTTATATATTTGGTGTGGCTTGTATGTGGTGTATTAATAATAAATAATGAAGCGTTGAATTCTAACTTTAAGATTCAAATGCTAATATAATAAGCAAATATTCTATCACTGGACTTGTTGCATTTACAAAAAATAAATAAATAAAGATTGAAATATTTCAAGGACAGTTTGTCATAATCTCTGATTTACTCTTCAGGGAAATGCTTTATACGCAATATACCATATCACAATACCAGCACCCCTGCATTACTCAGATTGTCCACTAGAGTGAGACAAAGCTCCACGTGCAGCTGTGGTGACTTGC
The DNA here is from genome assembly GCF_041903045.1 of Epinephelus lanceolatus. NCBI lineage: Eukaryota > Metazoa > Chordata > Actinopteri > Perciformes > Serranidae > Epinephelus > Epinephelus lanceolatus. The sequence continues at coordinate 30,841,008 of NC_135751.1, forward strand.
CACCTCTAAGTCAAACACTAGTTGTGTAGTAATTTCAGGATGGTGACAGGTCTGAACTGGACGTACTAAGTGGTATGATACAGAGATGTATTCACTTGAAAACACACACAGAGACTGTTTTTATATCTCATCTCTGCTCCATACATACATACACAGAGTCACTGTAAATGTGTGCACACTCTTGAGTTGGAGCTGCGTGTTTATGTCTGCATTTGTGTACCTTGTGGGTTTAAAGGAATTCACATCTGGGAGGGATGACACTAAGCACATTCAGGCGGACTATTGGCTACCTCTGGAGTGATCTGGCACTGTGTGTGCCCTGATTGGCTGGGGATTATTCAAAAAGTTGTCAAATACTTGCCACAATTTTCAAAGTGTTTTTGCTTGTGCTACCCATCCCTGACACATATAGGACAACTTTTCTCTCTCTACAACTGCAGTTGAGGCACCACTGAGCGAGGTACTTAACCGCAAACTGACCAGTGGCCGACACTCGACGGCTGTGGTTTTACTGAGAAACTTGCAGTGCTGAACATGTTAAACTGAATATGAAATAGTGTAGGGCTGAAAAAAAGCAGGTAAGCCACAACCAGCATTACCTAGGAAAAACAGATGTATCTAAGAGAAAGATTGATCTTATTTAATCTTAAAGTTCTCAAGAGAGAAGCAGACTGTCGAACACACAGACCTTTCTGTGACATGTCCTTTTAAACCACAAGGAAACAAAGGAAAATATAAGACGGGAAAAAGATATGCAAGAACAAGTTTATCATAAATAAACAAATGATGTCATTCTAATGATCATTACAGCATTATCACTGTTATTACTGTCATGATCGACATCATCTTCATGCTATCTTAAAAGTTCACACGCACACACTCTGCCTGTTGTTGCTGATAGAGATGAAACAGTTAGTTTCACAATAAACCGTGATAAAATTCCTGATGGTTCGTATCATCATTTCAAATTTAAATCATTAATAAAGCCGTGTTTGATTACTGCACTTTAAAAAAACTTATTGTAAATATTGTCGAGCATCATCAACCAAAGTTAGCAGCAGTCTCACTGACACAGGCGCAGCATCAGTATGGGGAGGCCTGCAGCACGCAAACCCAGTGATGCTCCTGGTCCCTTGTCCTCATCTACAGTGACACAGAAGCAGCATTTTAAAGGCAGACTATTGCTATTGTTAATGCACATATGATATGGCTTTCATATGTTTGTATCAGGTATTGGTTATGTAATTTTTTAATGTCCATGCAAACAATGATACCAGTGTGTGTCACTACTTTTTACTACATTTTCAGCACATTTTAACAATGTTATGTGATAATTTTGGTCACTATAATCATGATAAAAGAATTTCGTACTGTTTCATCTTTAGTTGTAGACATGGTCTACAGTGGGCACCATTGAGCAAGCGGAGGGGAATTAATTGTCTTCTGAAAAAATGTAAGACTGATGTAGAGGGATTTGCACAGAGGCCTCCTAAAATGCATTTTCAATTAAATTACCAAATTACAGGAGGAAAAAAGCACACCAAAGCATAAACCTCATCACTCCACCTCAAGCTAAACCATTCTGATCTCAGTACTCTCTTCCTTCATTTCCCTCTTCATGCCATGTCGCAAAAACATCATAGTGACCAGGTACACCCATCAAGAGGCCAAACCCAGAGTCTAACCAACCACATTATGCTCCTACATAAATACAATACCCAGGTATTCAAGTGCACCGATGCTCTGCTCATGCTGAATAACATGCCATCAAATTAATGCTAGCATGTCTAAAGCTCCCAGCGCCAACCAAATATGCAGAGGAAAAAAGGCAGTTAAAAAAGGCCGTGTTGCAATACCAGGCATTGCCTTAGCACCTGACCTCAAAGACAAAACAAAGAAGATCTCTGGGGCAAAGTTTAATAACTGTACAGAGTAATACGACCAGCATGACCCCAATGATGTGTAGAAAAATGGAGAGCTACAGTTAAACGTACAGCACAGTATGAACATAACTTGTTCATGCACTAAATGTATAGGGCAATACATTACACTTAGTGCTATTCCACCACACATGCAGGCTGGTTCAGTCAGTAAACCTACACAAAAACATAAAATTGAAATAGTATTTGTTTGTATGATGCTTTGGGGTCATTGTTGCCTACCTACTAGCAACCAGAGAGTGGTTTATATGAGGGCTTGACCAGATATCAATTTACAAAACCTGAATATTCAAGCGCAGGTGCATCTCAAAAATTACTGAAAACACCGTTGTGACAAAATAACAGTAACATTTCAAAGTCTAAAGCAAGGCATGTGTGTTTTAATTATAAACACTTCCAGCAGGTGGCGACATTCTACTCACCACATTGACCTGTAGGCTGCAGTAGCCTTTACTACGCAGGACATTGTGACATATCACACAGACAGACACAGGTGTAAATAATCAAATTAATGATGGCTGAACAGCATGTGGCTGCTTCAGTTTAAGGGTCATGGTATTATGTGTGCAGCCCCCTGTAAACTGTGCCTAACTGGAACACTTGAGTAAAACAGAGCTACCATTAATCTCATTAGTAACACCTGTTAGCATCATGTATAAAGCTAGTAATGTTAAAGGGTCAAGCAATTGCACAGCCACACATATATCCTGTCTATTTTTGTAAGCTGAGAACCTTTCCCTCAGAGGAAACAAAGCTTTTACTTACTTTAAATTCCCAGATAACAACAATAAACTGTGAAGACAATAAAGCCTCCACAAAATAGCATTTTAGGTCTTGTGTGTGATTTATCCTGGCTTCATATGAGCAGAGGAAATCTCCGCTCGTCGCTAAGCTCATTTATACACTGTAAAATGTCGAAGGCTTGTGCTAATAACGTTAGCATGTTGTATTTCTTTGGAAAACATGTTTAGAATAAGACAGTTGTTTTGTCAGTGAACCGTGTGAGTTGTTATGGAGCCGAATTTCGTAACGTTACCTTTGTTAAATGTTGCTGTTGTCCCTGGCTTCAGTTGAGGAGAGGAAATGTCAGTTAGAGGCTAGGCTAATTTATACACTGTAAAATGTCGTAGGCTTGCGCTAAAAACATTAGCATGTTGTATTTATGGAGAAAATGTGTCCAGATAAAGACAAGTGTTTGGCTGTGAATGCTGCGAGTTATAATGAAGCTGATTTGTGTACTTGTGTTTGAAATGATCTCTATTAAGCCATGTTTAATGTGTGTTTAATGTGTGTTTCAGGCGTGTTTTGACATTTTTTTACAGTCTATGGTTTTGACTCAACTAAATTTTATAGCACTTCACAGAAAACCTGCAGCGGCGCCGACTAGTGGTTTGGAGGTGTAACTGCGGGTGTGGTGGTGGCCACAAGCGTAGGCTACATCTGAGCTTAGAGTTGTAGCTCACCAAGCAATAGCATGTTAGCCGCCTATCACATGAAGAGGACATTTAAACTTAAAAACATTTCAACTTCAGCTCCTCTGACAAAACATAATTAAGCAATATCACACGAGTGCCTAAGACAATTACAGCCGTGACCATATAGGCTACAGTAGCCTACAACATCACGACCTAGAGTGTGATATTGCTTTTATACAACAGTTCAACAACAGCTTAAACAGCAATGCTGAGTAAGGAAATGTTAACAAAAGGTGATGAAATAAATTATTTAAGTATGTTATGTAGCTCAGCGAAAAAAAACAGTTCCCTCAGTCTGTTGCCAGGCAACGCAGCACACACGCTGGGAACTCACAAGCTACTTTGTATTTACATTGATCTGCAACTGTGTAACTTCGTCCAGTTCGGCTGATGAAACGTTGGCAAACCTGGATGTTGGCACGGCCGGATTCAAACACACCTGGAGGTCTGCACTGAAGAGTCCTGGCTTCCCTTTTCCTCATCCTCTCCTGACGACCACTCATAATTTAATTCAAATGTAATTTTGGGGAAAATATCCATCTTCTTGGTGTAACGCTATAGTGTCAGTTTGCGTCAATGTAGCGAGTGTGACAGTTGGTTAATTAACGGTTGTATTTATATTTATAACACCTGTGAGCAGAGTGATTTTACTGTTTACACTTTTCTAAATTGTTGAACATTAAACTTCACAAGTAATTAAGTAAATTCAGTTAAATTGTCTTCAAAAGTCAAATATCTGCTCTGAAATGTAATTGTTTAAAAACAAATTTTTGGTATATGTAGCACAAGAATTTTTAACCAGAAAAATGCTAAAAAGTTGAAGCAACAAGCAAAAACACAGCATAGAACTGAAACGTGCAGGATGCCATTGTTTCCATCAAAACAAATGCATGAATGTGGATTTCATTATCGTTACACAAAATCTCAATTCTGACAAAAAATAACTTCAGAAGAAATGTTGCTGGTCTTTGTTAAACCAAGCAAGGTGATTATCAAACCAAAACCAATGTAATGATATAATAACTTCCAGTTATAACTCTTATTGATAAACAGTACAGTTGGACAGAATCCTCTGCTGAGTAAATAAGCATTATTCAAATGTTACAGTAAAACAAGGATAACAATGACATCAGGTTAAAAATTAAAACCAAATCAAAGTTGCAAGAGATAACATTACAGTGACATGTTCAAACTCAAAATACAGTTAGTCACAACAAAAAATAAAGTTTTGTGGAGAGTGTGAACAAAGGAGGAGTCAATGCAAAACTCAGCTATCTTCCATCTCTACTTATCTGACTGCAGAGAGGAGGACAGAGAACAGTGGACACACAGTTTAACATGATGGACTATAGGACAGGACTGCTGCTTTTAACTATCTGCTGGGCAGGTGAAGATTGTCACTGATCTTGAGTTGAATCTGTCTTCAAAAATTTGTGAACTTTTGTCTTGACAGGTGTTGATGGTCAGACTCTGACTCAGTCTGAACCAGTGATTAAAAGGCCTGGAGAATCTCACAGACTGACCTGTACAGCCTCTGAATTCACATTTAGTGACTACTATATGCACTGGATCAGACAGGCTCCTGGAAAAGGACTGGAGTGGGTTGCCAGGATTGAAAGTGGTAGTGGCAGCAGCAAGCTCTACTCTCAGTCAGTTCAAGGCTGGTTCACCATCTCCAGAGACAACAGCAGACAGCAGGTGTATCTGCAGATGAACAGTCTGAAGACTGAAGATTCTGCTGTTTATTATTGTGCTCGAGAGCCACAGTGACTGGAGTTGGTTGAGCAGCTGTACAAAAACCTACAGTGCTCATTTTAATTGGCTGGTTTGCTTTGGTTTCAGGCCTTAAAGGGATAGTGCACCCAAAAATGAAAATTCAGCCATTATCTACTCACCCATATGCCGATGGAGGCCCTGGTGAAATCAGAGTGCTCACATCCCTTGCAGAGATCGGCGGTAGCAGCGGCCAGCACACCTGGCAGACGGTGCCCCAGACTAACGTCCAAGAACACAAAATTGAATCCACAAAGTATGTTCATACTGCTTATCCGTAGTGATCCAAGTGTGCTGCAGCCGCGACATAAAAAGTTGTTTCGAAAAGCGTCATATTATATGGCAGCTGGTTTTCTCCAATGAAATTTCAAATAATGTGACTATGGTTACTGTTTATAAATAAAAGTTTTTATTGTTATCAATTAAAATTGTTTTCGGTTCATTTAATATGAAAATGACATTGTATGCTGTCTCAGAAAGGCAAACAACATCTCATATCTCCTGATTTTTTTTTTTTCATCAAACAAAGATTTTGTGTTCCATAATAAGAACAGAATTTCTGTGCATTTCTTTTGAATTAATTTGTTGATTTAAAACCAATTATTCTGATCTTTAATAATACTGAACTAATAATCAGCTCTTAAACAACTAAATTTCAGAGCACAGAATCCAACATGTGAAGACTGTTCAAATTCAGTGGAATCAAATTAATTTAGCTTACGTCACATCTCTCACTGTACATTATAAATGTATAAATTCAACAAAGAAGTTCTTGAAAAGGTGATTTTGGAACAACTAGAAAGGCTCTGCCTGAAGATCTCAAGCAGTGATCAGGTTTGAATTTGGAATCAGCACATCACAGATAACAGCAGGATCCTGATCACGAAAGGCTTTAAAACAAACAGTAACATCTTTAAATCAGTTGTAGATACGATGAGTAACTATTGAAGGGCAGCAGGGTCTGGTGTGACATGTTAACTGACAGGTGATGGTCAAAGACTGTCCAGGCTGCACAACCATTCATCTGACTATTCAGTGTTTCTAATGTGTTTATTAGTGTGAATCCACTGAAAGCTCCTCACAGGATCCAGCTGCCAGCAGCAGTATCAGAGCTACAGAGAACATGGTTGATGTTGAAGCTGAACTGATGTGAGCTCTTCTGTCCTCTCACTGACACACACACACTTCTTTATGAGGCAACACACAAGGAGGCTGATTTACATACTGATGACAGTAAAGGTTTATTTGAATGAATCTAAATGAAGATGAAATGTTCAGGTGTTGTTCTTCATCTCACACAAAGAGAATACACCTTTTAGATTGTTGAGTAAAATATCTTTTTCTAGAATTTAACTCATTAAAATCACCATGAATTTGGCTCAAGACTAATTCAATTATGATACAGGTAATAACTGCAGGTGTTTTAGATAAAGATGTTATGAAAGAGACACTGATGTTTGAGGATTCACTTTTATTGTCCTGTCACAAGCTATTTAAACCAAGTTGTCAGCTGAAGTTGTTTCATCACTTGAAAGATTTATATACATATCATGATGTATCAGTGATGGTGATTCAAGAGAATTTAATATGATGAAAACAGCTGCTGTTAAATTAGATTAAGAATTGTTTTTAATAAAATCTAAAGTCTGTTTCTCTCTGTACTGTAACAGTGAGCTGGTGTTGAAATCATTAGTGGTCTGAAGGCTCCTCCTCTGGTGGCTTCATGTTACAAGTGTTCAGGCACTGAGGGGTTTTTGTTCAGGTCTACTGATGCTTTGTGTCACTGTGGCTCTCTGGCACAGTAATACACAGCAGTGTCTTCAGGCTGCACATTCTGTCCGTTTAGAGTCACTGTGTTGCTGGAAGAGTCTGAGCTGATACTGAACTTGTTCTTCAGTGAATCTTTGTAAACTGGGGTGCATCCAGCACAGCTATATCCAATCCACTCCAGTCCTTTCCCTGCAGGCTGTCTGATCCAATGTGTCCAGTAGCCACTAACAGAATAAGAGACCTGACAGGTGATGGTCAGACGTTGACCTGGCTGCACAGTCACAGAGGCTGGCTGTGTCAACTGTTCACACTTCACACCTGTTAAAAGGAGAAAATGTGTTGTAACAAATGATCAAATTAACAAAAGAAGAAACTGTTGACTTTGACAAATCCAGAGAGACTCACATCCAGCTGCCAACAGCAGCAGCAGAGCTACACAGAACATGGTTTATGTTGAAACTGACGTGCTGTGAACTCCACTGACAGCCTGATGTGATGTTTTTATAGCTGAGTGACAAGGAAGCTCACTGAGTTTGCATAGAATCAAACATATGAAGCATCAGTGTTGGTCTAACTGGAGCCAATAGAAGAGTCTGTTCAGTGTTATTATATCTGCAGAGTGACAACAAATCACCTCTGCTTTACACAGTGATGTAACTTTATTACACACTGAACAGTAACATTTAGAAAATGTCCTTTACATAAATTAAACAACTGTTAACTTTGTTTAAGCCTACTGTAAACTATCAGTGCCTAAATGTGTTGCATTAGCATGTATATACTATGTACTGCATTTATTAATTAATTTATTTACTTACTTTCTGAACTTTATTGATTTGATATGATTAACTACAACATTGTTTTTTTTACGATCATATTATGACTCACTTTAGGGGGCACATCATTTTATTGTGTCATCATTTGTAGAAATTGAAAGTAGTTTAATTTCAGCGACCAGATTTTTGTGCTGTCTTTGGCCATTTTATGAAAAAGTAATGTTTACTGTGTGTGTGAGGGTTTCTTTATGTTTACTCATTTGTAATAGTATTTCACAAGCACACTTTTTTTCAATTGCTACAGTGGGAGGTGCAGAAATTAATTTATTATTTAGGACATATTTGTAATGTGAAACATAAAATATAAACGATTAGATATAACATTATACAGAAAATACAGCATTACATTTTATAGAAATACAAAAAAATTACTTAATGCTTTGGCTCTAACAGCCTGAAAGAAGAAGTGCACTGTAGGTTTTTGTACAGCTGCTCAACCAACTCCAGTCACTGTGGCTCTCGAGCACAAAAATGTTTCAGTCATTACAAGTTTTAATGTTTAAAAATGTTCAAATGTAAAAATCATTTTTCACTGCAGTAAAAAAAGGAAATAATCAATCAGTTTTTATAACATCTGCATATTTAGAATGACAACCATTTTAAAAATCTAAAGATTGTTTACCTACTTCCCTCAACTTTATTTCATTTCTTGTGAAGTTGATTTTTAACAATTTATGAAAAAATTAACTCAGTTTTTATTGTGGGAATACATGCAGTGATGTACCAGGGATTGTAACCTCCAAGTACTTGATCAAAACAGCTGCTGTTCAATTAAGTTATGGACCTTGAAATAAAATCTTCAGTCTGTTTCTCTCTTTACCGTAACAGTGAGCTGGTGTTGAAATCATTAGTGGTCTGAGGGCTCCTCCTCTGGTGGCTTCATGTTACAAGTGTTCAGGCACTGAGGGGTTTTTGTTCAGGTCTACTGATGCTTTGTGTCACTGTGGCTCTCTGGCACAGTAATACACAGCAGTGTCTTCAGGCTGCACATTCTGTCCGTTGAGAGTCACTGTTTTCGTGGAAGAGTCTGAGCTGATACTGAACTTGTTCTTCAGTGAATCTTTATAGTATGTGGTGTATCCAGCAGCTGCGCTTCCAATCCACTCCAGTCCTTTCCCTGCAGGCTGTCTGATCCAGTGTGTTCGATAGCTGCTTACAGAATAAGAGACCTGACAGGTGATGGTCAGAAGTTGATCTGGCTGCACAGTCACAGAGGCTGGCTGTGTCAACTGTTCACACTTCACACCTGTGGAGGAAAACATGTTGAATATTGAATGAGTGTAATAAGAGTGAACAGTCAGTGTGCTGTGATCATACTGTCAGTGTCTCTGCCTCAGTGAGACTCACAGGATCCAGCAGCCAGCAGCAGCAGCAGAGCTACAGAGAACATGGCTGGTACTGAAGGTGATCTGATGTGAGCTCTTCTGTCCTCTCACTGACACACACACACACACTTCACTTCTTTATGAGGCAACACACAAGGAGGCTGATTTACATACAGTAGTGATGATAGTAAATCACCTGACTGGAGGTGTTGTTCTTCATCTCTAAGGCCATATGATTTTTGTGAACCAGAAAACATGGATGGAATAATTTGATAATATTGTGAATGCAGTTTCTAAAAATCACTGGTTTCCCCACCATTATAAACATTTTTTTTCACAGTGGTTAAGCCGAATAAACAGAAAATCCCATTTTGTTCACAGCATAGAAATGAAATATTTCTATGTTTCATAGTCTCAGTGAGTGAAAGGAGAACATTTATATATTGTTTTGTACACAGACAGTTTATAGAGATACATATACAGTCAATGGTTTTGTCATCACATCACTGTGAGTTATATCATTCTTTTACATCATGATCATATATATTTTTAATAATGCAGATTCTTTTCAAGTTATTTAACTGTAACTTTTATTTATATTCAGATTAGAGGTATTTATCATTCTCTTTGGCAGCATTTGTTTAATCATCCATATCTTGGATATATTGTCCAAATATATTCTCAACACTGTTAAAAATCAATAATGGGAACATTATTAACAATTACATTGAAAAACAGGATGTAACAAACCACAACATCTGCTGTGTCTTTCATAGTGTCTTAGTTTGTGTTGTACCAAGTCTTATCTTCGACTGCCACCTGTAGGTCTTTGTGAAAAAAATGTCTGTGGAGTTTTTGTACAGCCTCTCTGCTTCTTTGAACCACTGTGTGTGTTTGGCACAGTAATACACAGCAGAGTCCTCTGGCTTTAAGTTGGACAGTCTCAGATACACCATGCTGTTGCTGTTATCTCTGTTGATTTGTATTTGTCCTTGCACACTGCTGGCATAGTCTGTTCCACTAGCATCGCTGTAAATCCACCCAATCCATTCCAGTCCTTTTTCCGCAGGTTGTCTGATCCAGCTCATAGCACAACAGCTAAATGTGAAGCCAGATCCCCTGCAGGAGAGATTGAGAGTCTCACCAGAAGGAATGGACTCCATACTCTGACCTGTACAACCTGAGGAGATGAAAGGAGAGAGGAACCACAGAAGAAAGTGAAACAGTCACTTGGGAAGTTTTCTGCTATCACTGACTGACCATCAGTCCATGTTGTCTGATAAAAGATGAAGCAGCAAGAAGCAGGAGAACTCACAGGGCAGAGAGAGAGCAACCAGCAGAAGAGTGAGTATGTTCATCATCCTGAGGCTGGAGATGTGACCTCTGATGCTCCACACAAAGTACAAGAGCAGTCAGCAGGACAGAAGTACACTGCACACACTGAAGATTTGCATCAGGATATCATGGAGAGGGAGTGGCTCCTCAACTGGCACTCTGTCATAGTTACACTCAGTTGCATCATCGATCATTTTGTTTTTCTGATTTTATATTAAAGTGTCTTGTGGAGGGGCGGCACGGTGGTGTGGTGGTTAGCACTCTCGCCTCACAGCAAGAGGGTTGCCGGTTCGATCCTGGGCGTGGGAGCCCTTCTGTGCGGAGTTTGCATGTTCTCCCTGTGTCAGCGTGGGTTCTCTCCGGGCACTCCGGCTTCCTCCCTGTGGAGTTTTTGTACAGCCGGCTTCCTCCCACAGTCCAAAGACATGCAGATTGGGGACTATGTTAATTGTCTGTAGGTGCGTGCGTGAATGGTTGTTTGTCTCTATGTGTGAGCCCTGTGATAGTCTGGCGACCTGTCCAGGGTGTACCCTGCCTCTCGCCCGATGTCCAGCCCCCCCGCGACCCTCAAGAGGATGAAGCGGTTAGAAGATGAATGAATGAATGAATGTCTTGTGGAGTACAACATTACACCCAGAGACAGGAGCAGTATTTTGTAGTATTGTTTCATAAATAGAAAGAAAGATTGTCTGAATGGCACATGTGAAGTTGGAGAAAAGAAATAATGATATCATGGGAAATGTGTGGTGTGGGGAGATGAAGAACGAGCTGATCTTTGCAGTTTGATGGTAGTGCTGTCTGTGTTTGAAACATGCAGGGTCATTCCCCTTCAGTTTTCAGTGCCCTATGAAAATTTCCATGCTTTTATGAAGAGATGTAGCTACTGTTTAAGTTAACAGTAACACAAAGTTGCTAAGAAATTATGTAAGTACAGTGCATTTTTATCAATACAGTCACAGTCTTTATGAATGTTAACATATAGAACATGTGTGGCTGAATCACATGGTTACTGAGTATTTGTGCAGGTCTGTTGGTGGTTTGTATCACTGTGGGGTAACGCACACAGTAATACACAGCTGTGTCCATTGTGGAGTGATGTCACGTGTGCTCTACTTGCTGAGACATCACTCTGCTTTGTCTGTGTCTGTCTCTAACTGAAGTGGCGGCTGGTTTGATCATGGAGGAGTGAGTGACAGCTAACTTGACTCAGTCTTTTTCTCGGTCAGCCAAACTGTGTCAAATTCAGTTCTCTTGTGCTTCTTGGGTCGTCCACAGGCAGCGTCTGATGTTTCTGCATCAAGCTAGCTGTCACTGGCATCTCTGTGGACAAACCAGCTGCCTCTGTAACCTGACCTGTAAATGCATCAAAACAGCCCATGCAGCATACACATATGACAAGGCCCACTTTTTTATATAAGCTAACACAGTGTAAATACATTTATGGAAGTCAGATTAAACGGATTGGACACTTTGCATTGTTGATGAAAACAAACTTTTTTGTAATTTGACTACTGAGTTGTCTAAAGACTATTGATGTAGTCACTGATGCAGTTAGGATTCTAAAAATATCTGCATGTGTTATTTTTGTTTGTTTGTGTTATAAATAATGATGATGGGAAGTAGAAACTGTGTTTGAGGATTCATCTCTACAGTAGATAGATGACAATCTTTTTATAGTTGTGAGCTGAATTTATTCCATCACTGGTGATGTCAGAGTATTTAGATTAATGGTTTATAAAATCTAAAGTCTGTTTCTCTCTGTACTGTAACAGTGAGCTGGTGTTGAAATCATTAGTGGTCTGAGGGCTTCTCCTCTGGTGGCTTCATGTTACAAGTGTTCAGGCACTGAGGGGTTTTTGTTCAGGTCTACTGATGCTTTGTGTCACTGTGGCTCTCTGGCACAGTAATACACAGCAGTGTCTTCAGGTTGCACATTCTGTCCATTTAGAGTCACTGTTTTCGTGGAAGAGTCTGAGCTGATACTGAACTTGTTCTTCAGTGAATCTTTATAGTATGTGGTGTATCCAGCAGCTGCACTTCCAATCCACTCCAGTCCTTTCCCTGCAGGCTGTCTGATCCAATGTGTCCAGTAGCCACTAACAGAATAAGAGACCTGACAGGTGATGGTCAGACGTTGATCTGGCTGCACAGTCACAGAGGCTGGCTGTGTCAACTGTTCACACTTTACACCTGTTAAAAAGAAAAATTGTAACAAATTAAGAAGTTATTGAGCAAAAGAAGAACTGTTGACTTTGACAAATCCAGAGAGACTCACATCCAGCTGCCAACAGCAGCAGCAGAGCTACACAGAACATGGTTTATGTTGAAGCTGACGTACTGAGAACTCCACTGACAGCCTGATGTGATGTTTTTATAGCTGAGTAACAAGGAAGCTCCCTGAGTTTGCATAGAATCAAACATACATTTTCCAAATGTCCTGCATTTACAGAAAATATTCAAGTGTTAATTTTGTTTTATGGTACAAAATGCATGCCTGAATATATAGTACTAATGCTTCTGGTTTGCAGGTTTAAACAGAAAAAACTTAAATGGTAAATGGCCACAAAACGGCTTTAGTGTTAACATGAAGTTAATCTCTCAAGACAGATTCTGCAATCTACATTGTAGAATCTGTTGGCAGCCCTGTGTGAAAGACGGCTACAGAGGGGGGGAGGGCGGGGCTTTGAGTTTGAACGATGCTGCGCTTTAGCCAATCACAATGGAGGGAGCGTGGCCGAGACGTGCAGGTGTCCCGAGGAAATGTGTACCTATAGAAAAAGCTCCTGCACTTCCGTTAGTCGAAAAACTCCGGGCTGTGCCTCCAGAGGTAAAGGAAGGAAAAAAAAAGAATTCTTTTTTTGTTTACCGATGGATTTCCAGATTGACATGAAGTTAACATTAATCACTGTTTTCAACATGTTTTGGATTGTGAACATTTCAGGTTTCTATTTATCTTCAGATCCAGCCAATTTCTGTGATCAAACGTTGTTCTGATGTGCTTTACTTGTGTTTTGTTTTTTTTTTTTTGTTTTTTTTTTGAGGGGGTGATATTCAGAAGAACTGATGAGTTTACAGTCAAATATACAGAAATCTAATGTGGATATATCAAAGTGCTTTTGCAGGTGGTGAGAAAACTCTGATGTCATCAAGATCACATTGCTGTTTGTTGTCTGTGGAGGTTTTTGTGCAGCTGTTCCACTGTCTTCAGTCACTGTGCTTTGTCGAGCACAGAAGTAAACAGCAGAATCTTCTGCTGTCAGGCTCTTGACCTCGAGGTACTGAGTGCTGCTGGGCACATCTTGAGTAAAACTGAAACGGCTTTGAAAGGAGCTGCCATAGGTCGGAGTGTTTGTATTTGTGTTTATCCACCCAATCCACTCCAGAGCATTCCCTGGCCTCTGTCGTATCCAGTGAATAGCGTTACTTGTCATGTCATAACCAGAAATGATACATGACATCTTCACTGTCTCTCCAGGTCTTTTCACCTCAGAGGAAGACTGGTCCAGTTTGATCTCACTCCAGACTCCTGTAGGTAAAGAAATTATCATTATCAATCAAACTTATAATCACAGGTTGCACATTTATAAAATCAGTAAAGCAGATTTAAGTTTCTCACCATGAACAGTAACTACAAATAACAAACTCCAGATAACTGTATTTTCCATTCTGTGATAAACACTGTAGTTCAGTGCTTTCTGATCTGAGTGTTTCAGAAATATATCAAACTGTCCCAGTGATCTGCCACAAGTTGCTGATGGTGTGTTTATAAGAGAGGAAGAGTTTGCATAGACCTCCCTCTGTGGGTTTAAACAGGGAACATGTGACACAGATACATTTCCATAAGTAGAGTATCTCTACAAGAACAACACGGGAAACTGTAAAATATTAATATCCTGGCAACTAATTTCTGCTCCAATGGAAGATAACGGGACAACAACAATCTACAAAGCTACTGTTTAAGTTATAATGAAGTTACCAGATGTTATTTTCCATCCCATTACATGGTAACAGGGCACATTTCGCCCCATCCTCTCTGGGCATCACAATACACAAAAGTAAATGATTAAAACATGTCATATACATCTTGTATTCAGGGAAAATCAAGCCTATCTAACTCTCTTCTATACTGATGTTGGCTGCAGTGGAAGTCAGATGACATCTACACAGATGCAATAAATACATAACTTTTTTTCTGTCTACCATGAACAAGAAATGGCCTTAATTAGTGAATTCTATAAACAGGGTTTTGCATTGACTCCTCAGCACAGTACGAATACAGCTGATTGGACTGCTTGGGTGCTTTTTTTGTAATTAATGAATAAATATAAATTGTAACGTGCTGTTGAACGTCACAATCAAGCAACTAAATGGTTTACATAATTAGATGAGATGAAAATGGGAACTAGGGTTTGATTTGAACAAATATGCCATCATCAGTAGATGTGTTAATGCCAGATAAGAGCATTCAAATCACCTCTGTTCTTTATTTACATTACTGTTAGTGCATGTGTTTTAATCATATGATCAGTATGAGTCAATGAGTCAAACTCAGTCAGTCCTAGACTGCCCTCTAGAGTTTTGAAAGAGGGACTCAGCATGGAGACACATGACGTTTTGTTCATTAGGTCTGTTTAATAGTCTGAACTCTGTGGATGTTGTATTCTGTCACTGTCTGCTGAGAGAGAGGAGATCTGACCTGTTTGAGTCTTCTTCCAGTCTGTATGGTGATACAATTATTTCACTGCAATGATCTATAATGTTTATTTATTGTTTTGTTTTTGTCTTTTTACATTTGGTACAATATCAGATAAAGAGTGGCCTGTGGGACTCTGGGTGAAGTGTTCAGAAGGAATAAGCACTGTCATATCTGATCATGGCAACCCACTCCAGTCCTTTTCCAGGAGCCTGTCTGACCCAGTTCATCCAGTAACCATCAAAGTCCAATCCAGAGGCTGTACAGGTCAGTCTGTGAGATTCTCCAGGCCTTTTAATTACTGGATCAGATTCTGTCAGAGTCTGACCATCAACACCTGTCAAGACAGCAAGAAAACCATGACATGCAACAAATTTACAACCTAAAAGAAACCCTAATATAAAAATCATCAAAAATCTTCACCTGCCCAGCAGATAGTTAAAAGCAGCAGTCCTGTCCTATAGTCCATCATGTTAAACTGTGTGTCCACTGTTCTCTGTCCTCCTCTCTGCAGTCAGATAAGTAGAGGTGGAAGATATCTGAGTTTTGGATTGACTTCTTCTCACACGGAAGAGACAACTGAAATGGTCAAGAATCTCAGCTTGTTACAGGTGGATGTACAGGAGGATTTTAATTGTGTAAAGTGTCCATTTAAATTTCATATTAACAATCAGCATTAACATATAACTCAACAGACTATTGATCCACAGGACCTGACCATGATAACAGTTCAGATTGAGAATCTAACATCAACCTGGGCCAATCTCCACACATTGACAAAAGACCACATAGAATACACTGTAAATGTTATGTTGATTTTTGCTGACTGTTTATGCTAATGGCATATCTTTTAAATTAATTACGAACATCTGTTTCAAAGTCATGAAAAACATTAGGTTATCAGTTCAACAGGTCAGTAAATTGCACTTACAGGATAGCTACAATACACAATTAAATTTCTGAAGATAATTCAGCTGAATTTATTTCATTACTCATAAGTTTATTGTTTAAGAATAAATATATTAATGAATGTATGCATTATGTAATTAAGTTTTCATAGTGAAATTACATACAATATCAGTGATTGAAACCTCCAGGTATTTAAATGGCTGTAACAGAGAGCTGGTGTTGAAATCATTAGTGGTCTGAGGGCTCCTCATCTGGTGGCTTCATGTTACAAGTGTTCAGGCACTGAGGGGTTTTTGTTCAGGTCTACTGATGCTTTGTGTCACTGTGGCTCTCTGGCACAGTAATACACAGCAGTGTCTTCAGGCTGCACATTCTGTCCGTTTAGAGTCACTGTGTTGCTGGAAGAGTCAAAGCTGATACTGAACTTGTTCTTCAGTGAATCTTTGTAGTATGAAGCACTGGTGTCTTTCATTCCAATCCACTCCAGTCCTTTCCCTGCAAGCTGTCTGATCCAAGCTGTGTAGTAGGTGCTCACAGAATAAGAGACCTGACAGGTGATGGTCAGACGTTGACCTGGCTGCACAGTCACAGAGGCTGGCTGTGTCAACTGTTCACACTTCACACCTGCTAAAAACAAAGATTGTAACAAATTAAGAAGTTACAGAGCAAAAGACGAACTGCTGACTTTGATGAATCCAGAGAGACTCACATCCAGCTGCCAACAGCAGCAGCAGAGCTACACAGAACATGGTTTATGTTGAAACTGACGTGCTGTGAACTCCACTGACAGCCTGATGTGATGTTTTTATAGCTGAGTAACAAGGAAGCTCACTGAGTTTGCATAGAATCAAACATATGAAGCATCAATGTTGGTCTAACTGGAGCCAATAGAAGAGTCTGTTCAGTGTTATTGTATCTGCAGAGTGACAACAAATCACCTCTGCTTTACACTTTAAACTTTGTTTAAGCCTACTGTAAACTATCAGTGTCTAAATGTGTTGCATTAGCATGTACGCACTACATACAGCACTTACTAATTCATTTATTTTCTTACTTACTGAACTTTATTGATTTGATATAATTAACTACAACATTGTTTTTTTTACGATCGTATTATGACTCACTTTAGGGGGCACATCATTTTATTGTGTCTTCATTAGTAGAAATTGAAAGTAGTTTAATTTCAGCAACCAGATGTTTGTGATGTCTTTGGCCATTTTATGAACGAGTGATGTTTATTGTGTGTGTTAGGGTTTCTTTATGTTTAGTGATTTGTAATTTGTAATGTATTTCTCAAGAACACTTTTTTCAATTTGTTACAGTCGGAGGTGCAGAGATTAATTTATTATTTAGGACATATTTGTAATGTAAAACATAAAATATAAACCATTAGATATAACATTATACAGAAAATACAGCATTACATTTCATAGAAATACAAAAAAAATACTTAATGCTTCGGCTCTAACAGCCTGAAAGAAGAAGTGCACTGTAGGTTTTTGTACAGCTGCTCAACCAACTCCAGTCACTGTGGCGATCGAGCACAATGATAAGCAGCAGAATCTTCAGTCTTCAGAGTGTACATCTGCAGATACACCTGCTGTCTGCTGTTGTCTCTGGAGATGGTGAACCGGCCTTGAACTGACTGAGAGTAATAATTGCTGACACCACCACTGCTACTTTGAGCGATCCACTCAAGTCCTTTTCCAGGAGCTTGTCTGATCCAGGCCATCCAATAGCTACTTAAGTCAAATCCAGCGGTTGTACAGGTCAGTCTGTGAGATTCTCCAAGCCTTCTGATCACAGGTTCAGACTCAGTGAGAGTCTGACCATCAACACCTGTCAAACAAAAACAAAAGTGTGAAATATGTCAGACACACAAATGGAAACTATGCCCAAGCAAGATAGATGAAACTCACCTGCCCAGCACATAGTAAAAAGCAGCAGTCCTGTCCTATAGTCCATCATGTTAAACTGTGTGTCCACTGTTCTCTGTCCTCCTCTCTGCAGTCAGATAAGTAGAGGTGGAAGAGTTTTGCATTGACTCCTCCTCACAGAGAGGATGCAGCCAAATTGGACCTGATATTAAGTTTTTGTTTGATGAAAATGTAATGTCAGTGAGCCCAGTAATTGGGACAAGGTCAGGAGTTCCCTGCCTCTCATCCAGTGTCACCTGGGATTAGCTCCAGCACCCCACAACCCCCAAGAATAAATGGGTTTTGCTAATGGATGGATGGCTGCAATATTAATTTTACAGTCCCCTAAACTGGCATGCCTAAGACTTGTCTGACATATTTCAATTAAATTTAAATGCTCTATATTTAGATCCCCAACCCTGTTTCTTTCAGAGAAGAAATCATACTTTAGGTCTCATTACTCCCTGTCACTATATCAGTTACCCAAATCCTCTCTCCACATCACCTGTACTGCCCTCTCCTCACTTGAGTCATATCTCACAGACAACAATTCATCAGCATTAACAACTGCATCATTACCATGGCTATTCTGTCCCGAGGTGTCCCTCAGGGCTCTGTGCCTGGTCCTTTCCTGTTCATCCTCTACATGTTTTCCTCTCTATAATACCATCTGTCTTCATGGTGTCCACTTAAACTTCACTGCTTATGATGTCACACTCTACATATGTACTATATCCACCATCACTGCAACTCTCTGCACCCTGACCAACTACCTCACCAAAATCAAGTGATGGATGCAGGCCATATTTATTTATTGTTGTCTTGTTTCCTCTTACACTATATTCATGCTACAACAATAACTGAAAAATAAAAAAATAAAATGAATATAGTATAAAGTATTTTTTTACACATTAAACCATTTTTTAAAAAGACACTGAATGAATTACAGTAGACCATATACCTTAAAAAACTCAAAGGGCCACATTTAGAGAATAAAATCAGACCTGTCTTGTGATCACTATCATTTGGTCTAAAAGGACATATTGTGTCAAGATGTTGTTACAGTTTTAAGTGCATATTAAAATGTCTCAGATCAGTCCACAGATGTTCACAATGATTTTACATAGTTTGTTATGACTGTGCTAAAGGTTTCAGTTCCTGAGTCTATTAATAACAGAATTGAGAGCTAACCGACTGTGAAATCACCAAATTTACATAACAGAATCAAACATGGGCTGTTGATTCCAGGTGCTGGGGAGATGATAAACATAACAACATATAACATAATTAATTAATTTTCAAAAATGTAAAATGTTTGGGGGGAAAGTACAGTTGTGAGTATTGGTGTTAAATGTTTATAGCTAGTGGTGGAACTTCAGCCAGTATGAACAATATCAAAATAATAAAGAGGAGGAGCAACATGAGTCATTATCTTTAAAAAAAAGTATTTTCAAAAAGACACAAACCTCTTATAATTAAAATGAAAAAGGACGATTGTAATTACTTCCATAATACTTTGAATAGACCAGCACCTTCCTAGTCTTCTCTCAAAGCACTTAAACACTACATGACACATTCACCCATTCACGCACTAGTGGCCGAGGCTACCATACGGTGCCACCTGCTGTTCATCTTAAATGCACTCATACTCTGATGAAACAGCAATCAGAAGCAATTTGGGATTCAGCATTATGCCCAAGGATACTTTGACATGCAGACTGGAGGAGGTGGGGATTAAACCATCGATCTTCTGACAGATGACCCGCTCCTGAGTCTAAGCTGCCAAGTTTATCAAGAGTGTGAAAATATACGTAGTTGAATTGTGAAATTTGAATTAAAAAATTTCAAACATGTAAAATAATATGGTTCAAATGAAAAGCTAAAATTTAATTAACTCTGTTTAATAAAGACTGACAAGAGCTTAATGAACAAAACAAAGTGATTCTGTCTCTGCTTTTCCTGTAATCCAGGTCCAGGACACAGTATTTGTCCACAGGTAACTTGTGCTTAAGGCCTGAAACCAAAGCAAACCAGCCAATTAAAGTGAGCACTGTAGGTTTTTGTACAGCTGCTCAACCAACTCCAGTCACTGTGGCTATTGAGCACAATAATAAACAGCAGAATCTTCAGTCTTCAGGCTGTTCATCTGCAGATACAGCTGCTTTCTGCTGTTGTCTCTGGAGATGGTGAACCGGCCTTGGATTGACTGAGAGTAGAGCTTGCTGCTACCACTACCACTTTCAATCCTGGCAACCCACTCCAGTCCTTTTCCAGGAGCCTGTCTGATCCAGTGCGTATAGTAGTCACTAAATGTGAATCCAGAGGCTGTACAGGTCAGTCTGTGAGATTCTCCAGGCCTTTTAATCACTGGTTCAGATTGAGTCAGAGTCTGACCATCAACACCTGTCAAGACAAACAAACAAATGGACAGTTGTTGTAAGTTCACAGATTTTTGAAGACAGATTCAACTCAATATCAGGTCAAATCTTCACCTGCCCAGCAGATAGTTAAAAGCAGCAGTCCTGTCCTATGGTCCATCATGTTAAACTGTGTGTCCACTGTTCTCTGTCCTCCTCTCTGCAGTCAGATAAGTAGAGGTGGAAGATAGCTGAGTTTTGCATTGACTCCTCCTTTGTTCACACTCTCCACAAAACTTTATTTTTTTGTCGTGACTAACTGTATTTTGAGTTTAAACATGTCACTGTATCTCTTGCAACTTTGATTTGGTTTCCATTTTTAACCTGATTTCATTGTTATCCTTGTTTTACTGTAACATTTGAATAATGCTTATTTACTCAGCAGAGGATTTTGTCCAGGGCAACATACAAAAAATTGAATATTGGTACTGTTTATCAATTATAGTTAGTAAGTGGAAGTTATTATATCATTACATTGGTTTTGGTTTGATAATCACCTTGCTTGGTTTCACAAAAACTAGCAATATTTCATCTGAAGTTATTTTTGTCAAAATTGAGATTTTGTGTAACGATAATGAAATCCACAGTTCATGCATTTGTTTTTACAAAAAACTCTGGCATCCTACATGTTTCAGTTCTGTGCTGTGTTTTTTGCTTGTTGCTTCAACGTTTTAGAATTTTTCTGGTTAAAAATTCTTGTGCTACATATTATTAGACCAATAAATTGTTTTTAAACAATTATATTTCTGAGCAGAAATTAAACTTTTGAAGACACTTTAACTGAATTTACTTAATTACTTGTGAAGTTTAATGTTTAACAGTTTAGAAAGGTGTAATTCAGTCATTGTTGTGGGAATACAAACAATGATGTATCAGTGATTGTAACCTCTAAGTATTTAAATGGCTGTAACAGTGAGCTGGTGTTGAAATCATTAGTGGTCTGAGGGCTCCTCCTCTGGTGGCTTCATGTTACAAGTGTTCATGCACTGAGGGGTTTTTGTTCAGGTCTGCTGATGCTTTGTGTCACTGTGGCTCTCTGGCACAGTAATACACAGCAGTGTCTTCAGGCTGTACATTCTGTCCGTTTAGAGTCACTGTGTTGCTGGAAGAGTCTAAACTGATACTGAACTTGTTCTTCAGTGAATCTTTGTAAGTCGAGGTGGATCCAGCAGCTGCTCGTCCAATCCACTCCAGTCCTTTCCCTGCAGGCTGTCTGATCCAAGCTGTGTAGTAGCCACTAACAGAATAAGAGACCTGACAGGTGATGGTCAGACATTGATCTGGCTGCACAGTCACAGAGGCTGGCTGTGTCAACTGTTGACACTTCACACCTGTGGAGGAAAACATGTTGAATATTGAGGGAGTGTATTAAGAGTGAACAGTCAGTGTGCTGTGATCATACTGTCAGTGTCTCTGCCTCAGTGAGACTCACAGGATCCAGCAGCCAGCAGCAGCAGCAGAGCTACAGAGAACATGGTTGGTATTGAAGGTGATCTGATGGGAGCTTCTCTTCTTCTGCTGCAGCTGACAGCATGATATCAAGTCTTTATAGCAGACAGTGAGGAAGTTCACTTTGCATAGAGAAGGACACTGACAGGCTATAAAATTACAGGATGGTTCTTTGTCAAAGCTTGGAATTATGTAGGTTGTTTTTTTTTTACTCAATTTTCCTTTTTTTGAAACATTAATTCAAAGCCTCTATGACAAAATCACAGAGCTGGCAGGTAACATTTGGAGTCTGAACTTGATGGACTGTCAGAGATGTTTGTTAGCTCAGCTCATTATATTTCACACTTGTAATAAGAAACCAAGTATATGTAGAAATCCACCTGTTAAAGAAATTATTCTTGCATCAGCCATAACAGCTATTGGTTAAGTTGAAATGGATCAGGGATGAAATGGACTTGGCCTCTCTAAATAACACCTGCCCTGAAAGCACACATTGAGTCTGTACACAGGTAGAGTTTGTTTTCTCCCTGCTGGTTAAGGCCTAATGCTTATGTCTTAGTTTTGTCCTTAACACCTTTTTCATTCATTATCTGTTCGATTGGGGTAATTTTGATCATTATATAACTATTATGATTTCTTTCTTCAATAGATGAAATATACCAGAAAATGCCTCACACCTGCCTTACAAAATAACAGATGGGAATATTATTAACCAGTACATTGTTATAGAAAAGCACATGTTGGTAAAAAAAGAGGAAGTCACAAACCACAGTCTCTGCTGGTGCTTCCACAGTGTTTTATTTTTTATTTTTTTTTTATTATTATTTTTTTTCTGTATGTGTAGGTATGATGTTGGTTTGACATAATATTTTAGATAATCTCTTGCTGCCCCCTGCTGGTAATTGTAAACATCAGACGTTTTAGGTTTTTGTAAAGCCTCTCTGCTTACATGTATCAGTGTGTGTGGCTGGCACAGTAATACACAGCAGAGTCTTCAGGCTTTAGGTTGGACAGTCTCAGATACGCCATACTGTTGCTATTATCTTTGGTGATTTCTATACGTCCTTGCACACTGCTGACATAACTTGTTTTACTTGCATCACTCCAAATAGTCCCAATCCATTCCAGTGCTTTCCCTGCAGGTTGTCTGATCCAGTGCATTCCATGCTGACTGAAAGTAAATCCAGTTCCCCTGCAGGAGAGACTGAGGGCTTCTCCAGATTTTTTCAACACTGAAGTGGAGGGAATGGACTCCAGAGCCTGGCCATTCAAACCTGTCAAAGAAACAGATGTGAAAAGAGACAAATGAGAATGAGAGAGCACAGAACATTAAATGTTTGCAATGTTTATCTTGGTATTGCAGCATAAAGTAACTTACAGGGCAGACAGAGCGCTGTCAGCAGAACAGACAGTTTGTCCATCATCTTGAGACTGAAGATGTGAACTGCTACACACTAACCAAGAAGCCAGTGGGAGGACAGAAGTATACCTTCTGAAAACTCTGGATTTGCATTGGGATTTTTTTGAGGGAGGGGCTAATATAAGATATTGTTCAAATACAAGAGAAGAGGATGTTACATGGGTGTCTTTACAGCACTGGTTTCCCTGACAAATGGATTCACTTGCTACAGTACTTTGTGGTTTTGATTCATTCAAACAACTATATTATTGGAGCAAAGTTTGACAAAGTCAACCCTCCTTGCAAGTATTATTAGTATCATTTATTTATTTGCAATGTCTCCTGGGTTGTTTCTGTTTCCATGAGCTCATCAGGAGTGTCTCAAAAAGGATTTGTATCAGGAAGGAGACAGGTGGTGGACAAAAACTACAGGAACACTGAATGAACCTGTTTCATATTTCAGCAACTTGAATCTTCTCTCATCATCAATTATACTGCCCTCTCCCTGTTTCAGTTATATCTCACCATACATCCACATGACTGGAGTAATCTTGCACACTGACTTCTCCGTCAAACACCATGCCTATCTCATCACCAAAACTGCATTTCTCAAGTTCTAAAACAAAATTTATCTTCACACATCTCTGTCTTTCTGCTGCTGAATCGCCTGATCGATGACTTCATCACATCCAGACTTGACTGCTGTAATAGAAGTCTTTATTGTACACCCTACAAACTCCTGAGACTCTTGTACATCCAGAACAAAGCTACTCACTCAGTCCTGCAACCACATCACTCTTGTCCTACAGACACAATTTAAGTTCTCCTCTACACTGAACAAGTTCTCCATGACCAGACACCCTCCTTACCTCACCAGCATCACCAACCTCCTCCACTCCCACACTCTTTCCCACAACTGACTGATTCTAATAATAATTGTGTTTTGTTTTATTGTTTGTTTTCCAGTATTGATGTTCTGGAAGTGAAACTGACTTAATAAAGATTTTCTTTTTTTAGATGATGAACCTTTAAATCATTTTTTTTAATACGTAAATTTTTAAAATAAAATATGTGAAAGCACAATTATTATATAAATGTGGGATACAATACATAAATGTAATACTTCTCTCTGTACTGTAACAGTGAGCTGGTGTTGCAATCATTAGTGGTCTGAGGGCTCCTCCTCTGGTGGCTTCATGTTACAAGTGTTTAGGCACTGAGGGGTTTTTCTTCAGGTCTACTGATGCTTTGTGTCACTGTGGCTCTCTGGCACAGTAATACACAGCAGTGTCTTCAGGCTGCACATTCTGTCCGTTTAGAGTTGCTGTGTTGCTGGAAGAGTCTAAGCTGATACTGAACTTGTTCTTGAGTGAATCTATTATGAACTGGGTGCATCCAACACAGTCAAATCCAATCCACTCCAGTCCTTTCCCTGCAGGCTGTCTGATCCAAGCTGTGGGATAGCTGCTCACAGAATAAGAGACCTGACAGGTGATGGTCAGACGTTGGCCTGGCTGCACAGTCACAGAGGCTTGCTGTGTCAACTGATCACACTTCACACCTGTGGAGGAAAACATGTTGAATATTGAATGAGTGTAATAAGAGTGAACAGTCAGTGTGCTGTGATCATACCGTCAGTGTCTCTGCCTCAGTGAGACTCACAGGATCCAGCAGCCAGCAGCAGCAGCAGCAGAGCTACAGAGAACATGGTTGGTATTGAAGGTGATCTGATGGGAGCTTCTCTTCTTCTGCTGCAGCTGACAGCATGATATCAAGTCTTTATAGCAGACTGTGAGGAAGTTCACTTTGCATAGACAAGGACACTGAAAGAGTATTAGAAAAAAGGACTGTCCTGTCACATGTAGTCAGAACTTGGAATCGTCTTATGTAAAATGTATTTTGATACACATGAAAGAAAACATATTCATGATTTAAAACAATAACTATGAATTGTTTTCCCTTTTTTTCCACAAAGCTGCTTTGTCAGATTAGTCAAATTAAAGTATTTAGATTTATACACAGATCAACAGACTATTTAATGTCTGCAATAATAACATATATGGGAGAGCTTCAATTACACTTGTCTGAATTAAGCACTTGGATATTTATGCATGCGTGTTAATGATGCTGGGCTAAATTTATTTCTGTGAATCTGAAATGCAGGGTTGTGACTTGTTTTACATGCTGTGTTTTTGTACAGTGTTGCTGCTTCATGTGTCACTGTGGCTCTCGAGCACAATAATAAACAGCAGAATCTTCAGTCTTCAGACTGTTCATCTGCAGATACACCTGCTGTCTGCTGTTGTCTCTGAAGATGGTAAACCGGCCTTGAACTGACTGAGAGTAGTATTGGCTGCTACCACCAGCATCAGCTGCAACCCACTCCAGTCCTTTTCCAGGAGCCTGTCTGATCCAGGCCATCCAGTAGCTACTAGATGAAAATCCAGACATTGCACAGGTCAGTCTGTGAGATTCTCCAGGCCTTTTAATCACTGGTTCAGATTCTGTAAGATTCTGACCATCAACATCTGTCAAGACATTTTCAAAAGAGTCACATGAATTTAGCTGGTGCACTGTTAAGAACTATGTCAGCTCAAGATCAGGTAAAATCTTCACCTGCCCAGCACATAGTTAAAAGCAGCAGTCCTGTCCTATAGTCCATCATGTTAAACTGTGTGTCCACTGTTCTCTGTCCTCCTCTCTGCAGTCAGATAAGTAGAGGTGGAAGATATCTGAGTTTTGCATTGACTCCTCCTCACAGGGAGGAAACAACTAGATTCGGATTGTCATTCAGTTTTTGTTTGATGAAAATGACAAAGAGCTCTATTATTGGGCTCCAGAACCCCCACTACCCTCAAGAATAAGAATGGCTGAGGGATAGTATGAATGTTAACTATAAATCATTCTAAGCTGGTACATTTAAGGCTTCTATGACATTTTTCCAATTTAATGTTTCTAAGTTATCTGAAATTTTTAGGACCTCAGCAACGTTTTTTTCAGAACAGCAGAAATCATGCTTGCAGTCTCATCACTCCTTTTTAATATTTCAACACCTTGAGTCTTCTCTAAAGTCATACCTTATGATACATCCACATGTTTGGAGTAATCTTACACACTGACTTCTCCTCCAAACACCATGCCTGTCTCATCACCGAAACTGAAATTTTCCAGTTGTAAAACATAACTTATCTCCACTCATCTCTCTCTTTCTGCTGCTGAATCACCTGATCGATGCCTTCTTCACATCCAGCCTTGACTACTGCACTAGTAGTCTTTATGATACACCCTCCAAAGTCCTTGAACCCCAGTACATCATGACCCCATGCTGTTCACTTACTTCTGCACCACATCACTCTTGTCCAACAGGTGAAGTTAAAATTCCCTCTCTATACTCACAAAGTCCTCCACGACCAGACCCCCTCTTACCTCACCAACCTCACCAAACTCCTCCACCTCAACACTGATTCTGATAATAGCTGTGTTTTATTTTATTTTTTGTTTTTCCCAGGAATGATGTTCTGGAAGTGAAACTGACAAAAAAGGTTCAATTCTCGTTAGACAATGAGCATTGAAGCAACTGGTTGTTTTTGTTTTTTTTTAAATAATATGTACCAATTTAAGAAAGCACAGTTTCTTTAATGAATGTATGAAAAAAAATACATTAATGTATCTGCAATTATAACAATCAAATTTTAAACTGAGAACCATGTTTAAAAGTCTCTGTTTCTCTATAAAGGTTTCTTTCTGTACTGTAACAGTGAGCTGGTGTTGAAATCATTAGTGGTCTGAGGGCTCCTCCTCTGGTGGCTTCATGTTACAAGTGTTCAGGCACTGAGGGGTTTTTGTTCAGGTCTACTGATGCTTTGTGTCACTGTGGCTCTCTGGCACAGTAATACACAGCAGTGTCTTCAGGCTGCACATTCTGTCTGTTTAGAGTTGCTGTCTTGCTGGAAGAGTCGAAGCTGATACTGAACTTGTTCTTCAGTGAGTCTTTGTAGTATGTGCTCCAACCTTCACCTGCTCTTCCAATCCACTCTAGTCCCTTCCCTGCAGGCTGTCTGATCCAAGCTGTGGGATAACTGCTGAGACTATAAGACACTTGACAGATGATGGTCAGACGTTGACCTGGCTGCACAGTCACAGAGGCTGGCTGTGTCAACTGTTCACACTTCACACCTGTGGAGGAAAACATGTTGAATATTGAATGAGTGTAATAAGAGTGAACAGTCAGTGTGCTGTGATCATACTGTCAGTGTCTCTGCCTCAGTGAGACTCACAGGATCCAGCAGCCAGCAGCAGCAGCAGCAGAGCTACAGAGAACATGGTTGGTATTGAAGGTGATCTGATGGGAGCTTCTCTTCTTCTGCTGCAGCTGACAGCATGATATCAAGTCTTTATAGCAGACAGTGAGGAAGTTCACTTTGCATAGACAAGGACACTGACAGGCTATAAAATCACAGGACTGTCCTTTGACAAAGCTTGGAATTATATAGGTTGTTTTTTTACTCATTTCTCTTTTTTTTTGAAACATTAATTCAAAGCCTCTATGACAAAATCACAGAGCTGGCAGGTAACATTTGGAGTCTGAACTTGATGGACTGTCAGAGATGTTTGTTAGCTCAGCTCATTATATTTCACACGTGTAATAAGAAAACATGTCAATGTATGAACCCACCTGGTAGTGAAATTATTCTTGCATCAGCTGTTCCTGTAACAGCTATTTGTTCAGATTATACTGATCAGGGATGAAATGGACTTGGCCTCTCTAAATAACACCTGCCCTAAAAGCACACATTGAGTCTGTACACAGGTACAGTTTGTTTTCTCCCTGCTGGATAAGGCCTAATGCTTATGTCTTAGTTTTGTCCTTAACACCTTTTTCATTCATTATCTGTTCGATTGGGGTAATTTTGATCATTATATAACTATTATTATTATTTCTTTCTTCAATGGATGAAATATAACAGAAAATGCCTCACACCTGCCTTACAAAATAACAGATGGGAATATTATTAAGCAGCACATTGTTAAAGAAAAGCACATGTTGGTAGAAACCATAAAAAAAGAGGAAGTCACAAACCACAGCCTCTGCTGCTGCTTTCACAGTGTTTTATTTATTTATTTTTATTTGTTTTTTGCTGTATGTGGAGGTATGATGTTGGCTTGTCATATTTTAAATAATCGCTTGCTGCCCCCTGCTGTTGATTGTAAACATCAGACGTTTTAAGTTTTTGTAAAGCCTCTCTGCTTACATTTATCAGTGTGTGTCTGGCACAGTAATACGCAGCAGAGTCCTCAGGCTTTAGGCTGGACAGTCTCAGATACACCATGCTGTTGCTATTATCTTTGGTGATTTCTATACGTCCTTGCACACTGCTTGCATAAATTGTTTTACTTGCATCATGCCAAATAACCCCCATCCATTCCAGTGCTTTCCCTGCAGGTTGTCTGATCCAGTGCATTCCATACTGACTGAAAGTAAATCCAGTTCCCCTGCAGGAGAGACTGAGGGCTTCTCCAGGTTTTTTCAACACTGAAGTGGAGGGAATGGACTCCAGAGCCTGGCCATTCAAACCTGCCAAAGAAACAGATGTGAAAAACGACAAGTGAAAATGAGAGAGCACAGAACATTAAATGTTTGCAATAGTTTTCTTGGTATTGTAGCATAAAGTAACTTACAGGGCAGACAGAGCGCTGTCAGCAGAACAGACAGTTTGTCCATCATCTTGAGACTGAAGATGTGAACTGCTACACACTAACCAAGAAGCCAGTGGGAGGACAGAAGTATACCTTCTGAAAACTCTGGATTTGCATTGGGATTTCTAAAAGGAGGAGCTAATATATTTGGCTCAGATATTGTTCAAATACAAGAGAAGAGGATGTTACATGGGTGTTTTTACAGCACTGTTTTCACTGACAAATGGATTCACTTGCTACAATACTTTGTGCTTTTGATTCATTAAAACAACTATATTATTGAAGCAAAGTTTGACAAAAACAGCCCTTGTTGCAATTATTATCATTTATTGAATTAGTAACCATGTCAACTGGGTTGTTCCTGTTTCAATGAGCTCATCAGGAGTGTCTGAAAAAGGATTTGTATCAGGAAGGAGACAGGTGGTGGACAAAAACTACAGGAACACTGAATGAACCTGTTTCATATTTCAGCAACTTGAATCTTCTCTCATCATCACCTGTACTGCCCTCTCCCTGTTACAGTCATATCTCACCATACATCCACAATGCTTGGAGTAATCTTACACTGACTTACACAACATGCCTATCTCATCACCAGAACTGCATTTTTCAAGTTGTAAAACAAAACTTATCTCCACTCATCTCTGTCTTTCTGCTGCTGAATCACCTGATCGATGACTTCAACACATCCAGACTTGACTGCTGTAATAGCAGTCTTTATTGTACACCCTCCAAAGTCCTGAGACTCCAGTACATTCAGAACAAAGCTACTCACTCACTCCTGCAACCACATCACTCTTGTCCTACAGACACACTTTAAATTCTCCCTCTACATTGAACAAGTCCTCCATGACCAGGCCCCTCCTTACATCACCACCCTCCTCCACCTCACAACTGACTGATTCTAATAATAACTGTGTTTTGTTTTATTGTTTGTTTCCCAGAAATGATGTCCTGGAAGTTAAACAGACTTAATAAAGATTCAGTTATTTTAAGTTGATAACCTTTTAAAGCTTTTTTTATTACTTGACTTTTTTACATACTATGTTGAAATATGTGAAAGCACAGTTATTTTATGAATGTGGGATACAATACATTAATGTTATATTTCTCTCTGTACTGTAACAGTGAGCTGGTGTTGAAATCATTAGTGGTCTGAGGGCTCCTCCTCTGGTGGCTTCATGTTACAAGTGTTCAGGCACTGAGGGGTTTTTGTTCAGGTCTACTGATGCTTTGTGTCACTGTGGGCGTCTTTGGCACAGTAATACACAGCAGTGTCTTCAGGCTGCACATTCTGTCCATTTAGAGTCACTGTGTTGCTGGAAGAGTCTAAGCTGATACTGAACTTGTTCTTGAGTGAATCTATTATGAACTGGGTGCATCCAACACAGTCAAATCCAATCCACTCCAGTCCTTTCCCTGCAGGCTGTCTGATCCAAGCTGTGGGATAGCTGCTGAGACTATAAGACACTTGACAGATGATGGTCAGACGTTGACCTGGCTGCACAGTCACAGAGGCTGGCTGTGTCAACTGTTGACACTTCACACCTGTGGAGGAAAACATGTTGAATATTGAATGAGTGTAATAAGAGTGAACAGTCAGTGTGCTGTGATCATACTGTCAGTGTCTCTGCCTCAGTGAGACTCACAGGATCCAGCAGCCAGCAGCAGCAGCAGCAGAGCTACAGAGAACATGGCTGGTATTGAAGGTGATCTGATGGGAGCTTCTCTTCTTCTGCTGCAGCTGACAGCATGATATCAAGTCTATATAGCAGACTGTGAGGAAGTTCACTTTGCATAGAGAAGGACACTGACAGGCTATAAAATTACAGGATGGTTCTTTGTCAAAGCTTGTAATTATGTAGGTTGTTCTTTTACTCAATTTTCCTTTTTTTGAAACATTAATTCAAAGCCTCTATGACAAAATCACAGAGCTGGCAGGTAACATTTGGAGTCTGAACTTGATGGACTGTCAGAGATGTTTGTTAGCTCAGCTCATTATATTTCACACCTGTAATAAGAAACCAAGTATATGTAGAAATCCACCTGTTAAAGAAATTATTCTTGCATCAGCCATAACAGCTATTGGTTAAGTTGAAATGGATCAGGGATGAAATGGACTTGGCCTCTCTAAATAACACCTGCCCTGAAAGCACACATTGAGTCTGTACACAGGTAGAGTTTGTTTTCTCCCTGCTGGATAAGGCCTAATGCTTATGTCTTAGTTTTGTCCTTAACACCTTTTTCATTCATTATGTGTTTAATTTGGGTATTTTTGATCATTATATAACTATTATGATTTCTTTCTTCAATAGATGAAATATAACAGAAAATGCTTCACACCTGCCTTACAAAATAACAGATGGGAATATTATTAACCAGTACATTGTTATAGAAAAGCACATGTTGGTGAAAAACATAAAAAAGAGGAAGTCACAAACCACAGTCTCTGCTGGTGCTTTCAAATTGTATCTTTTCTTCTGTATGTGTAGGTATGATGTTGGTTTGACATAATATTTTAGATAATCTCTTGCTGCCCCCTGCTGGTAATTGTAAACATCAGACGTTTTAGGTTTTTGTAAAGCCTCTCTGCTTACATTCATCAGTGTGTGTATCGGGCACAGTAATACACAGCAGAGTCCTCAGGCTTTAGGCTGGACAGTCTCAGATACACCATGCTGTTGCTATTATCTCTGGTGATTTCTATACGTCCTTGCACACTGCTTGCATAAACTGTTTTACTTGCATCATGCCAAATAACCCCCAACCATTCCAGTGCTTTCCCTGCAGGTTGTCTGATCCAGTGCATTCCATGCTGACTAAAAGTAAATCCAGTTCCCCTGCAGGAGAGACTGAGGGCTTCTCCAGGTTTTTTCAACACTGAAGTGGAGGGAATGGACTCCAGAGCCTGGCCATTCAAACCTGCCAAAGAAACAGATGTGAAAAACGACAAGTGAAAATGAGAGAGCACAGAACATTAAATGTTTGCAATAGTTTTCTTGGTATTGCAGCATAAAGTAACTTACAGGGCAGACAGAGCGCTGTCAGCAGAACAGACAGTTTGTCCATCATCTTGAGACTGAAGATGTGAACTGCTACACACTAACCAAGAAGCCAGTGGGAGGACAGAAGTATACCTTCTGAAAACTCTGGATTTGCATTGGGATTTCTAAAAGGAGGAGCTAATATATTTGGCTCAGATATTGTTCAAATACAAGAGAAGAGGATGTTACATGGGTGTTTTTACAGCACTGTTTTCACTGACAAATGGATTCACTTGCTACAATACTTTGTGCTTTTGATTCATTAAAACAACTATATTATTGAAGCAAAGTTTGACAAAAACAGCCCTTGTTGCAATTATTATCATTTATTGAATTAGTAACCATGTCAACTGGGTTGTTCCTGTTTCAATGAGCTCATCAGGAGTGTCTGAAAAAGGATTTGTATCAGGAAGGAGACAGGTGGTGGACAAAAACTACAGGAACACTGAATGAACCTGTTTCATATTTCAGCAACTTGAATCTTCTCTCATCATCACCTGTACTGCCCTCTCCCTGCTTCAGTTATATCTCACCATACATCCACAATGCTTGGAGTAATCTTACACTGACTTACACAACATGCCTATCTCGTCACCAGAACTGCATTTTTCAAGTTGTAAAACAAAACTTACCTCCACTCATCTCTGTCTTTCTGCTGCTGAATCACCCGATCGATGACTTCAACACATCCAGACTTGACTGCTGTAATAGCAGTCTTTATTGTACACCCTCCAAAGTCCTGAGACTCCAGTACATTCAGAACAAAGCTACTCACTCACTCCTGCAACCACATCACTCTTGTCCAACAGACACACTTTAAATTCTCCCTCTACATTGAACAAGTCCTCCATGACCAGGCCCCTCCTTACATCACCAACCTCCTCCACACCACAACTGACTGATTCTAATAATAATAATTGTGTTTTGTTTTATTGTTTGTTTCCCAGAAATGATGTCCTGGAAGTTAAACAGACTTAATAAAGATTCAGTTATTTTAAGTTGATAACCTTTTAAAGCTTTTTTTTTTTTATTACTTGACTTTTTTACATACTATGTTGAAATATGTGAAAGCACAGTTATTTTATGAATGTGGGATACAATACATTAATGTTATATTTCTCTCTGTACTGTAACAGTGAGCTAGTGTTGAAATCATTAGTGGTCTGAGGGCTCCTCCTCTGGTGGCTTCATGTTACAAGTGTTCAGGCACTGAGGGGTTTTTCTTCAGGTCTACTGATGCTTTGTGTCACTGTGGGCGTCTTTGGCACAGTAATACACAGCAGTGTCTTCAGGCTGCACATTCTGTCCATTTAGAGTCACTGTGTTGCTGGAAGAGTCTAAGCTGATACTGAACTTGTTCTTCAGTGAATCCTTTATGAACTGGGTGCATCCAACACAGTCAAATCCAATCCACTCCAGTCCTTTCCCTGCAGGCTGTCTGATCCAAGCTGTGGGATAGCTGCTGAGACTATAAGACACTTGACAGATGATGGTCAGACGTTGACCTGGCTGCACAGCCACAGAGGCTGGCTGTGTCAACTGTTGACACTTCACACCTGTGGAGGAAAACATGTTGAATATTGAATGAGTGTAATAAGAGTGAACAGTCAGTGTGCTGTGATCATACTGTCAGTGTCTCTGCCTCAGTGAGACTCACAGGATCCAGCAGCCAGCAGCAGCAGCAGCAGAGCTACAGAGAACATGGTCGGTATTGAAGGTGATCTGATGGGAGCTTCTCTTCTTCTGCTGCAGCTGACAGCATGATATCAAGTCTTTATAGCAGACTGTGAGGAAGTTCACTTTGCATAGAGAAGGACACTGACAGGCTATAAAAGAAGGATGAACTGTCCTGTCACATGTAGTCAGAGCTTGGAATTGTGTTATGAAAATATATTTTGATACATGTGAAAGAAAATGTATTTATGGTTTAAAACAACAACTTATTATTTTTCTTTGTTTTTCACAAAACTACCATGTCAGATGAGTCAGATTAAAACATTTACACCCAGATCAACAGACTATTTAATGTCTGCAAAAAGAACATATTGTGGCGTTTTAATAAAACTTATCTGCATGAAGCACTTCCATGCTTATGTATGTGTGTTAATGATCATAATAAACAGCAGAATCTTCAGTCTTCAGACTGTTCATCTGCAGATACACCTGCTGTCCGCTGTTGTCTCTGGAGATGGTAAACTGGCCTTGAACTGATTGAGAGTAGTATTGGCTGCTACCACCAGCATCAGCTGCAACCCACTCCAGTCCTTTTCCAGGAGCCTGTCTGATCCAGGCCATCCAGTAGCTACTAAGTGAAAATCCAGACATTGCACAGGTCAGTCTGTGAGATTCTCCAGGCCTTTTAATCACTGGTCCAGATTCTGTAAGATTCTGAACATCAACACCTGTCAAGACATTTTCAAAAAAGTCACATGAATTTAGCTGGTGCACAATTAAGAACGATGTCAAGTCAAGATCAGGTAAAATCTTCACCTGCCCAGCACATAGTTAAAAGCAGCAGTCCTGTCCTATAGTCCATCATGTTAAACTGTGTGTCCACTGTTCTCTGTCCTCCTCTCTGCAGTCAGATAAGTAGAGGTGGAAGATATCTGAGTTTTGCATTGACTCCTCCTCACAGGAAGGAAATACCTAGATTCGGATTGTCATTCAGTTTTTGTTTGATGAAAATGACAAAGAGCTCTATTATTGGGCTCCAGAACCCCCACTACCCTCAAGAATAAGAATGGCTGAGGGATAGTATGAATGTTAACTTTATATCATTCTAAGTTGGCACATTTAAGGCTTCTATGACATTTTTCCAATTTAATGTTTCTAAGTTATCTGAAATTTTTAGGACCTCAGCAACATTTTTTTCAGAGATGCAGAAATCATGCTTGCAGTCTCATCACTCCTTAATATTTCAACACCTTGAGTCTTCTCTAAAGTCATACCTTACATCCACATGTTTGGAGTAATCTTACACACTGACTTCTCCTCCAAACACCATGCCTGTCTCATCACCAAAACTGAATTTTTCCAGTTGTAAAACATAACTTATCTCCACTCATCTCTCTCTTTCTGCTGCTGAATCACCTGATTGATGCCTTCTTCACATTCAGCCTTGACTACTGCACTAGTAGTCTTTATGATACACCCTCCAAAGTCCTTGAACCCCAGTACATCATGACCCCATGCTGTTCACTTACTTCTGCACCACATCACTCTTGTCCAACAGGTGAAGTTCAAATTCCCTCTCTATACTCACAAAGTCCTCCACGACCAGACCCCCTCTTACCTCACCAACCTCACCAAACTCCTCCACCCCAACACTGATTCTGATAATAG
The DNA here is from genome assembly GCF_041903045.1 of Epinephelus lanceolatus. Taxonomy (NCBI): domain Eukaryota; kingdom Metazoa; phylum Chordata; class Actinopteri; order Perciformes; family Serranidae; genus Epinephelus; species Epinephelus lanceolatus. Next base: position 30,876,328 of record NC_135751.1, read on the forward strand.
CTGTGTTTTATTTTATTGTTTGTTTTTCCCAGGAATGATGTTCTGGAAGTGAAACTGACAAAAAAGGTTCAATTCTCGTTAGACAATGAGCATTGAAGCAACTGATTGTTTTTTTCATTGCTTCAATTTTTTTAATTAATATGTACCAATTTAAGAAAGCACAGGTCCTTTAATAAATGTAGGATAACGTACATTAATGTATCTGCGATTATAATGATCAAATTTTAAACTGAGAACCATGTTTAAAAGTCTCTCTGTTTCTCTATAAAGGTTTCTTTCTGTATTGTAACAGTGAGCTAGTGTTGAAATCATTAGTGGTCTGAGGGCTCCTCCTCTGGTGGCTTCATGTTACAAGTGTTCAGGCACTGAGGGGTTTTTGTTCAGGTCTACTGATGCTTTGTGTCACTGTGAGTCTCTCCTGGCACAGTAATACACAGCAGTGTCTTCAGGCTGCATATTCTGTCCGTTTAGAGTTGCTGTCTTGCTGGAAGAGTCTATGCTGATACTGAACTTGTTCTTCAGTGAATCTTTTAATAATTGGGTACATCCAACACAGTTTTCTCCAATCCACTCCAGTCCTTTCCCTGCAGGCTGTCTGATCCAATCTGCACCATAGCTGCTAAGAGAAAAAGACACTTGACAGGTGATGGTCAGACGTTGACCTGGCTGCACAGTCACAGAGGCTGGCTGTGTCAACTGATCACACTTCACACCTGTGGAGGAAAACATGTTGAATATTGAATGAGTGTAATAAGAATGAACAGTCAGTGTGCTGTGATCATACTGTCAGTGTCTCTGCCTCAGTGAGACTCACAGGATCCAACAGCCAGCAGCAGCAGCAGAGCTACAGAGAACATGGTTGGTATTGAAGGTGATCTGATGGGAGCTTCTCTTCTTCTGCTGCAGCTGACAGCATGATATCAAGTCTTTATAGCAGACTGTGAGGAAGTTCACTTTGCATAGAGAAGGACACTGACAGGCTATAAAATCACAGGACTGTCCTTTGACAAAGCTTGGAATTATATAGGTTGTTTTTTTACTCATTTCTCTTTTTTTTGAAACATTAATTCAAAGCCTCTATGACAAAATCACAGAGCTGGCAGGTAACATTTGGAGTCTGAACTTGATGGACTGTCAGAGATGTTTGTTAGCTCAGCTCATTATATTTCACACGTGTAATAAGAAAACATGTCAATGTATGAACCCACCTGGTAGTGAAATTATTCTTGCATCAGCTGTTCCTGTAACAGCTATTTGTTCAGATTATACTGATTAGGGATGAAATGGACTTGGCCTCTCTAAATAACACCTGCCCTGAAAGCACACATTGAGTCTGTACACAGGTAGAGTTTGTTTTCTCCCTGCTGGATAAGGCCTAATGCTTATGTCTTAGTTTTGTCCTTAACACCCTTTTCATTCATTATTTGTTCAATTTGGGTATTTTTGATCATTATATAACTATTATGATTTCTTTCTTCAATAGATGAAATATAACAGAAAATGCTTCACACCTGCCTTACAAAATAACAGATGGGAATATTATTAACCAGTACATTGTTATAGAAAAGCACATGTTGGTGAAAAACATAAAAAAAGAAGAAGTCACAAACCACAGCCTCTGCTGGTGCTTTCACAGTTTTTTTATTTATGTATTTTTATTTTTTTCTGTATGTGTAGGTATGATGTTGGCTTGACGTAATATTTTAGATAATCTCTTGCTGCCCCCTGCTGGTGATTGTAAACATCAGCTGTTTTAGGTTTTTGTAAAGCCTCTCTGCTTACATGTATCAGTGTGTGTGTCTGGTACAGTAATACACAGCAGAGTCCTCAGGCTTTAGGTTGGACAGTCTCAGATACGCCATGCTGTTGCTATTATCTCTGGTGATTTCTATACGTCCTTGCACACTGCTTGCATAAACAGTTTTACTTGCATCATACCAAATAACCCCCATCCATTCCAGTGCTTTCCCTGCAGGTTGTCTAATCCAGTGCATTCCATACTGACTGAAAGTAAATCCAGTTCCCCTGCAGGAGAGACTGAGGGCTTCTCCAGGTTTTTTTTACCACTGATGTGGAGGGAATGGACTCCAGAGCCTGGCCATTCAAACCTGCCAAAGAAACAGATGTAAAAAAACGACAAGTGAGAATGAGAGAGCACAGAACATTAAATGTTTGCAATAGTTTTCTTGGTATTGCAGCATAAAGTAACTTACAGGGCAGACAGAGCGCTGTCAGCAGAACAGACAGTTTGTCCATCATCTTGAGACTGAAGATGTGAACTGCTACACACTAACCAAGAAGCCAGTGGGAGGACAGAAGTATACCTTCTGAAAACTCTGGATTTGCACTGGGATTTCTAAAAGGAGGAGCTAATATATTTGGCTCAGATATTGTTCAAATACAAGAGAAGAGGATGTTACATGGGTGCTTTTACAGCACTGATTTCACTGACAAATAGACTCACTTGCTACAGTACTTTGTGCTTTTGATTCATTAAAACAACTATATTATTGAATCAAAGTTCAACAAAGTCAGCCCTCCTTGCAATTATTATTATTTATTCATTTATTCACAATGTTGCCTCAATTGTTCCTGTTTCAATGAGCTCATCAGGAGTGTCTGAAAAAGGATTTGTATCAGGAAGGAGACAGGTGGTGGACAAAAACTACAGGAACACTGAATGAACCTGTTTCATATTTCAGCAACTTGAATCTTCTCTCATCATCACCTGTACTGCCCTCTCCCAGCTTCAGTCATATCTCACCATACATCCACATGCTTGGAGTAATCTTACACACTGACTTCTCTGTCAAACAACATGCCTATGTCCACCAAAACTGCATTTTTCCAGTTGTAAAACAACTTATCCCTGGTCATCTCTCTCTTTCTGCTGCTGAATCACCTAATTGATGACTTCATCACATCTCGACTTTACTACTGCACTAGTAGTGTTAATGGCTCACCCTCCAAAGTCCATAGACTCCAGTTCATCATGATCCAAACTGCTCGCCTACTCCTGCATCCACATAAGTCTTGCCCAACAGATACAATTCAAATTCCCTCTCTATACTCACAAAGTCCTCTATGACCAGGCCCCCTCTTACCTCACCAACCTACTCCACCCCAACACTCCTTCCCACAACTTATTGATTCTGATAATAGCTGTGTTTTATTTTATTGTTTGTTTTTCCCAGGAATGATGATCTGGAAGTGAAACTGACAAAAAAAAGGTTCATTTCAGGTTCGACAATGAGCATTTAAGCAACTCATTTTTTTTTTCATTGCTTCAATTTTTTAAAATAATATGTACCAATTTAAGAAAGCACAGTTCCTTTAATAAATGTATGAAAAAAAACTACATTAATGTATCTGCAATTATAACGATCAAATTTTAAACTGAGAACCATGTTTAAAAGTCTCGCTGTTTCTCTATAAAGGTTCCTCTCTGTACTGTAACAGTGAGCTGGTGTTGAAATCATTAGTGGTCTGAGGGCTCCTCCTCTGGTGGCTTCATGTTACAAGTGTTCAGGCACTGAGGGGTTTTTGTTCAGGTCTACTGATGCTTTGTGTCACTGTGGCTCTCTGGCACAGTAATACACAGCAGTGTCTTCAGGCTGCACATTCTGTCCGTTTAGAGTCACTGTGTTTCTGGAAGAGTCTAAGCTGATACTGAACTTGTTCTTCAGTGAATCCTTTATGAATTGGGTGCATCCAACACAGTTTTCTCCAATCCACTCCAGTCCTTTCCCTGCAGGCTGTCTGATCCAATCTGCACCATAGCTGCCCACAGAATAAGAGACCTGACAGGTGATGGTCAGACGTTGACCTGGCTGCACAGTCACAGAGGCTGGCTGTGTCAACTGTTGACACTTCACACCTGTGGAGGAAAACATGTTGAATATTGAATGAGTGTAATAAGAGTGAACAGTCAGTGTGCTGTGATCATACTGTCAGTGTCTCTGCCTCAGTGAGACTCACAGGATCCAGCAGCCAGCAGCAGCAGCAGCAGAGCTACAGAGAACATGGTTGGTATTGAAGGTGATCTGATGGGAGCTTCTCTTCTTCTGCTGCAGCTGACAGCATGATATCAAGTCTTTATAGCAGACTGTGAGAAAGTTCACTTTGCATAGTAAAGGACACTGACAGAGTATTAAAAAAATGACTGTCCTGTCACATGTAGTCAGAGCTTGGAATCGTCTTATGTAAAATATATTTTGATACACATGAAAGAAAACATATTCATGATATAAAACAATAACTATGAATTGTTTGCCCTTTTTTTCCACAAAGCTGCTTCGTCAGATGAGTCAAATTAAAACATTTACATTTACACCCAGATCAACAGACTATTTAATGTCTGCAATAATAACATATGGGAGAGCTTCAATTACACTTGTCTGAATTAAGCATTTGGATATTTATGTGTGTGTGTTAATGATGCTGGGCTAAATTTATTTCTGTGAATCTGAAATGCAGGGTTGTGACTTGTTTTACATGCTGAGTTTTTGTACAGTGTTGCCGCTTCATGTGTCACTGTGGCTCTCGAGCACAATAATAAACAGCAGAATCTTCAGTCTTCAGACTGTTCATCTGCAGATACACCTGCTGTCTGCTGTTGTCTCTGGAGATGGTAAACCGGCCTTGAACTGATTGAGAGTAGTATTTGGTGCTACCACCAGCATCAGCTGCAACCCACTCCAGTCCTTTTCCAGGAGCCTGTCTGATCCAGGCCATCCAGTAGCTACTAAGTGAAAATCCAGACATTGTACATGTCAAGGTCAAAGTCACATCAACTTAGGTGGTGCACAAGTAAGAACTATGTAAACTCAAGATTAGTGAATCATCTTCACCTGCCCAGCAGATAGTTAAAAGCAGCAGTCCTGTCCTATAGTCCATCATGTTAAACTGTGTGTCCACTGTTCTCTGTCCTCCTCTCTGCAGTCAGATAAGTAGCGGCGGAAGATATCTGAGTTTTGCATTGACTCCTCCTCACAGCGAGGATACAACTAGATTAGGATTGTTATTCAGTTTTTGTTTGATGAAAATGTAATGTCAGTGAGTTCTGTGATTGACCTCCTCAAGAATAAGACTGGCTGGTGGATGGAATTATTGTTAACTTTGTATTATTATAAGTTGTTACTTTCAAGGCTTCTATGACAAGTTTTAACTCAGTGTTTCAAGAGGCCTTACATTATTAAGATCTCAGCCATAATTCTTTCAGAGAAGCCAAAATTATGTTTGAGATCAGTTCACTTCTTGTTAATATTTCAGCAACTTGAATCTTCTCTCATCATCACCTGTACTGCCCTCTCCCTGCTTCAGTCATATCTCACCATACATCCACAATGCTTGGAGTTATCTTATACTCCGTTCTCCTTCAAACACCATACCTGTCTCATCACCAAAACTGCATTTTTCAAGTTGTAAAACATAACTTATCTCTGCTCATCTTTCTCTTCTGCTGCTGAATCACCTGATCAATGCCTTCACCACATCCAGGCCTCACTACAATATTAGGCTTCATGCTACACCCTCCAAAGTGCTTAGACTTCAGAGCATCCAGAACTCATCTGCCTACCTACACACTCATTCCTTATCTTACAACCACATCACTCATGTTCAACAGATACAGTTTGAATTTCTTCACACTTACAAAGTCCTCCAAGACCAGACCCTCTTCTGCCTCACCAACCTAACCAATCTCCTCCACCCACAAATGACTGATTCTGGTAATAATTGTGCCTTTTTTTTTTTGGTCTTTCCAGTGATGGAAGTGACACCTACTTTATAAAGAATAATAAGTGTTAAATGATGATCATTTAAAGCAACAGATTTTTTTTTCATTACTTCAAATCTTTGGCCAATATGTAATAAATCTGAAATTGCAGTTCCTTTGATAAATGTAGGATACAAATTTCAAACTGTGAACCATTTCTACAATCTGAAGTCTTTTTCTCTCTTTACTGTAACAGTGTTGAAATCATTAGTGGTCTGAGGGCTCCTCCTCTGGTGGCTTCATGTTACAAGTGTTCATGCACTGAGGGGTTTTTGTTCAGGTCTACTGATGCTTTGTGTCACTGTGGCTCTCTGGCACAGTAATACACAGCAGTGTCTTCAGGCTGCACATTCTGTCCGGTTAGAGTCGCTGTGTTGCTGGAAGAGTCAAAGCTGATACTGAACTTGTTCTTCAATGAGTCTTTGTAGTATGTGCTGTATCCAACACCTCCTCTTACAATCCACTCCAGTCCTTTCCCTGCAGGCTGTCTGATCCAAGCTGTTGGATAGCTGCCCACAGAATAAGAGACCTGACAGGTGATGGTCAGACGTTGACCTGGCTGCACAGTCACAGAGGCTGGCTGTGTCAACTGTTGACACTTCACACCTGTGGAGGAAAACATGTTGAATATTGAATGAGTGTAATAAGAGTGAACAGTCAGTGTGCTGTGATCATACTGTCAGTGTCTCTGCCTCAGTGAGACTCACAGGATCCAGCAGCCAGCAGCAGCAGCAGCAGAGCTACAGAGAACATGGTTGGTATTGAAGGTGATCTGATGGGAGCTTCTCTTCTTCTGCTGCAGCTGACAGCATGATATCAAGTCTTTATAGCAGACTGTGAGGAAGTTCACTTTGCATAGTGAAGGACACTGACAGGCTATAAAATCACAGGACTGTCCTTTGTCAAAGCTTGAAATTATATAGGTTGTTTTTTTACTCATGTCTCTTTTTTTGAAACATTAACTCAAAGCCTCTATAATAAAAACACAGAGCTGACAGGTAACATTTGGAGTCTGAACTTGATGGACTGTCAGAGATGTTTGGTGACGCAGCTCATTATATTTCACACCTGTAACAAGAAAACAAGTATGTATGAACCCACCTGGTAGTGAAATTATTCTTGCATCAGCCATTCCTCTAACAGCTATTTGTTCAGATTAAACTGATCAGGGATGAAATGGACTTGGCCTCTCTAAATAACACCTGCCCTAAAAGCACACATTGAGTCTGTACACAGGTAGAGTTTGTTTTCTCCCTGCTGGATAAGGCCTAATGCTTATGTCTTAGTTTTGTCCTTAACACCTTTTTCATTCATTATTTGTTCAATTTGGGTATTTTTGATCATTATATAACTATTATGATTTCTTTCTTCAATAGATGAATTATAACAGAAAATGCCTCACACCTGCCTTACAAAATAACAGATGGGAATATTATTAACCAGTACATTGTTATAGAAAAGGACATGTTGGTGAAAAACATAAAAAAGAGGAAGTCACAAACCACAGCCTCTGCTGGTGCTTTCACAGTGTTTTATTTATTTATTTTCATTTGTTTTTTCTGTATGTGTAGGTATGATGTTGGTTTGACATGATATTTTAGATAATCTCTTGCTGCCCCCTGCTGGTGATTGAAAACATCAGCGGATTTAGGTTTTTGTAAAGCCTCTCTGCTTACATTTGATTTATCACATAGACTGTATTTATGTAGACTGGGCACAGTAATACACAGCAGAGTCCTCAGGCTTTAGGTTGGACAGTCTCAGATACACCATGCTGTTGCTATTATCTCTGGTGATTGTACGTCCTTGCACACTGCTTGCATAAATTGTTTTACTTGCATCATTCCAAATAACCTCCATCCATTCCAGTGCTTTCCCTGCAGGTTGTCTGATCCAGTTCATTCCATACTGACTGAAAGTAAATCCAGTTCCCCTGCAGGAGAGACTGAGGGCTTCTCCAGGTTTTTTTACCACTGATGTGGAGGGAATGGACTCCAGAGCCTGGCCATTCAAACCTGCCAAAGAAACAGATGTAAAAAAACGACAAGTGAGAATGAGAGAGCACAGAACATTAAATGTTTGCAATAGTTTTCTTGGTATTGCAGCATAAAGTAACTTACAGGGCAGACAGAGCGCTGTCAGCAGAACAGACAGTTTGTCCATCATCTTGAGACTGAAGATGTGAACTGCTACACACTAACCAAGAAGCCAGTGGGAGGACAGAAGTATACCTTCTGAAAACTCTGGATTTGCACTGGGACTTTCAAAGGGAGGGGCTAATATATTTAGCTAGCATGTTGTTCAAATAGAGTGGGGGAAGAGAGAGGGGATGACATGCAGCACAAAAGGCATGCACAATCCATTTGACACCTACAGGAGACACCTGGGACCCCAGGAACGCTGCTCACTGGCCAAAAAAAAAAAAATTTCCTTGTAGCCCAAAAAGCATTTTTTCTCAAAAGGCCACTATTATAAAAGAAATGTCTGTAAAACAATTGACAGAACACCTCAAACTGCAAAGTGCAAGGGTGGCATGGTGGTGCAGTGGTTAGCATCATCTCCTCACAGCAGGAGGGCTCCTGGTTCCAACCTGGGGTGGGGGAGGCCTTCTGAGCGGAGTTTGCATGTTTTTCCCGTGTCAGCGTGGGTTTTCTCCGAGTACTCCAGCTTCCTCCCACCTTCCACAGACGTGCAGGTTAGGTTAATTAGTCACTTTAAATTTGCCATAGGTGTGAATGGTTGTCTGTCTCTATATGTCACCCCTGCGAAAGTCTGGAGATCTGTCCAGGGTGTACCTCGCCTTTCGCCCAGTGTCAGCTGGAATAGGCTCCAGCCCCCTCCTACAACCCTCAACAAGATAAGCAGTTACAGAAAATTAATTAAATGAATCATGCTACCGTGTCACACATGAGATTCTTTGCATGGACAAAGCCTATCCTGCACTTCAGTCTCTGAATATATACCAAGCATAATGATGATATAACCGAGCGAAATGCCACTTTCATTAACAAATCTATTACCAAAGCGGTCTATAGGTCTATAAAACAGGATCAATGCAGTTATGTAAAAAGATATGATAAGTAGTTTCATAGTATTATCTGGCACCCTGCTCATGATGTCATATAATACTGATCCTATTTCTATAGAGTGCATACAGATAAATAAGTTGTGTGATTAAATTGCTCATGTGCTCATTTATTTCATTCATGGGCCTCTCATGCAACCCATCAAACAATGCAGCTCCAGATGTGATCGTTGCGTGTAGATTGAGAATATCTTCTTAAATTGCACAGAACCTTTAATTTTACCAGTACATATTGTGGTTATGTAACAGGCTGATGATACCTGTTTTAAAATGCAAAGATAGTGTACAAGTACTCTAAGCACTGCATTCATTTATTTATAATAAGATAATTTGTATGCTGAGATTTATAAGCACTGCAAAAATCAATTGCATCTATATCAACATAAAATCTACTTAATTCAATTTCATGACAACTTCTGGGTACAACGGTTTTATTTTTTTTTTCTCAGACAATTAAAGAAATTACAAATGCATATTTGTAGTGGCATATGATTCACAATCCTTTTGATACTAGATTTGCTCCCTCCTCACTTTCCCATCTGTTGTATCCTGTTTTATGTCATTTCGTGATAACGGATAGAAAGCTTCAGACAATCATTTGCTCAACTAGCACCACATGAAAGCATGGAAGGAGTCAACAAACTGCGAACAATAAGCAAATACAGATATGTCTTATCCATGTTTTTTCTCCAAACAAATAAGGATTTAAATCCAAAGATGGGGTGACATAGATTTTTTTTTTTATCATTAGCAAACAGTGTCAAATACAAAAAAATCTTGTTTATGACATTTAGATTGCATTTAATTCTTTCTTTTTTAAAAAAAAAAAAGCTTTTAAAAACAACCGTAGTGTCTGACTTAGTGTATGAAATTGTGTATATGCACAGCATTAAGCCTATCTTTCTTTTCTAGACCAAAGCTGCAGAGATAATCCATATGAGACATCATCCCTCTTCTCCCGCATACGCAGCTCACTGCTGATCACAGTTTACACGCAGACACATGCTCACACAGAAGAGAGACACTGAATGATACAGGCCAGCAACATATATATTTTTAACAGGAATTCACAAATACAAGGCTGTCATCATGAGTATTAAACAAGCTTGCATCTTTCTCAGGGGAGGAACAAGGAGACCTGTAAGTCAAAATGGTTTCTTGGTTTTATTGTACTGTTTATGACTGAGTGGTAGTTTCATGCTATTACTATATACCTATCTTTTACTAAAGAGTTTTCTAAATCTCAAAGAAATTAAGTGTATATGATTGTCTTTTTCATTGGTCAACCAAGGATGTAAGTCTTACTATCATATGTTGATTATTTATCAAATAACTATGGTATTGCTATTGCTATGATGGTTATTCATATATGGCGTTATTTTAGGTCAATGGTAAAAGCTGCTTAAAGGAATTTAAGTGTGGAGGAGACATAGGTGGGCAAACTTTTTAGCTGGTGCATTAAGCGGATGCATTGGCACGCAGTTTCTGTGCTTTGTCCCTAATTGTCATAACATACATTTATACAAAACCGTAATATTTTATGTAAAAAACTGAATCATAGCTACACAGGTTGCATTCTGCACTCCTCACATACATTCATGTTTTTTTCTTTTTACCAGTCATTGAACTTTATAGGCAACCTGTGCTGATGTTGTGATCCCAAAATTAATATACTCTACATATGATCTGGGATCAATCAAACAAGATCCTGTTAGATTATTATTACCAAGAAATAATGTTCCCCAGTCCAAATGCATTTGAAATACAAGTTCAAATTAATTTATTTCAGAACAGAATAAAAGTATAGAAGTGTTATATACTTCAATGAAATACTGTTAACTTCATATGGACAACTATATTGAAGCCTTATGCAAAATAATAAATGACATATTATACAATTAAAATGATGAATGTTCATCAGAGAACATAATGTGGATGGCGCTGGTGCATATCATGATGTCATTAAGAGCACTTTTATGTGACATATTAAACAAAGGTACGACATACATGAATGTGTACTTTAAATGTGTGATCTAATGGTAAAAACATAGTCCCCACATATAATGAGTGACAGTTACTCACACCTTTCTTAAATTAATGTTTTGTCCTAAAAATAGTCTAGAACGCTCATATTTTGGATAAATAAATGGGTATTTCAAATGTATGTGGACACATCAACAATTTCAAGTGTTTCATAGATATAAAATAAGGGTTACTGTGGATACATCAGTAGTGATACATTTTGTGGAAAAGTGTATAAAAGGGTGTATAAAACATACTAACAGAATTTCCTATTTTTATCTGTGCCTTTATTCTTTCGCAGACGAGAGCTCTTACAAATGATGAGATTGACGGTAACTGCTGCTTTGTGTGTTCAAATATACTGTTACATAATGATTTTTTATCTTTAAGTTTCTGTCAAGGTATGCCATCTCAATTTATTTGTCTGTATGCTCTCTAGAGTTGCGTGAAGCTTTTGTTGAGTTTGATAAAGACAAAGATGGTTTCATAACCTGTAAGGACCTGGGGAACCTGATGAGGACCATGGGTTACATGCCCACTGAAATGGAGCTCATAGAACTGAGTCAGAACATCAACATGAACTGTGAGTAATGTTCTCTAATTTATGAGGTAAAAGCAAAAATAAATGTCAAATGTCAAACTCCATTAATGTTTTATTACTGCCAATCGGCTGATGAAAATATAATCTGTTAATTTATTTTGGATATCTTACGGAGACCCTAAAGTCCCAAAAGGTGATATTATTGGTCTGGTTAGTTAACTTGTGGAAACAAGTGAGCCTCTCATTTTGTGTACACAATATAATAACTTAATCCCACACTAATAATACCTTGCTCCCACAAGGTAAGAACATGTTCCCACAATATAATTACTTGTTCCCATGAGATGATAATTTGTTCCCACAATATAATAACTTAATCTCACAGGACAGGAACTTGCTCCCACTGGATAAGAACATGTTACCACAAGATAATTACTTGTTCCCACGATATAATAACTTAATCCTACACTGATAATACCTTGCTCCCACAAGATAATAACTTGTTCCCATGAGATAAAAATTTGTTCCCACAAGATAATTACAGTAACTTGTGCACACATGATAAGAACTTGGTCCCACAATATAAGAAGAAAGATGTTCCTATGAGATAACTTGTTTCTATAAGATAACTTGTTCCCACAATATAATAACTTGTTCCCATGACATAATAACTTTTTCCCACAATATAATAACTTAATTCCACACTGATAATATCTTGCTCCCACAAGATAAGAACTTGTTCCCATGAGATGATTTGTTCCCACAATATGATAACTTAATCCCGCAAGATAATTTACTTATGCACACAAGATAAGAACTTGTTCTCACAGATGTTCCTATGAAATAACTTGTTTCTATAAGATAACTTGTTCCCACAATATAATAACTTAATCCCATGAGATAATAACTTGTTCCCACAGTTTTATCTCTCTTGTTGGTTTTCAAATGTGTGCTTTTTTAAAAATTTTTGCTGAACGTGTTTAAAAAACTAATGCAAAACATACTAAAAATATTTTCAGGAAATGTGTCTTTCACGCTCTCCTTCACAATGGTCTCTTGAGACACAGAGCACATTTGCATTTTTCTATTTCTAAAGAAGCCAGCAAAGTGTTGGTGGGAACAATTAAATATATCGTCTGCTGGTTTATCATATGTCAGTGGCTCACATAAATGGTATGGAAGAGCACAGATATTATCTTAGATATACTACCATATATTTTTACAATCCATCGGACAGTTGAATGCAAACCATCCTCTTCACATTTATAAAGTGTTTACCTCCACTGAGATTTTGAGTTAAGTCAATAATTTAAAACCAGGAAGATAAACGACCAGAGGAAGTGGCATAAGTGCTTGTCTCGAAATTGTTTTCCACAATGACAAGCACAGCAGAGTGAAATGTAATGTATGAAATAGAGCAACACTAATTGCCAAAGATAAATCTCTCCAACAGCAGGCTAAAAGCTAGACAAGTACTTTTTTCACAATGGTGTTAGAGGACTCAAACATAGCTTAAGCTGTGTTCTCTGTGTACTGCCTCCTAACTTTAGTTACATCATTTGTCTCATCACAGTGGGGGGACGGGTGGACTTTGACGATTTCGTGGAACTAATGACCCCCAAGCTTTTGGCTGAAACTGCAGGGATGATTGGGCTGAAGGAACTTAAAGATGCATTTCGAGAGGTGAGCCCAACATACCTACTTTGTCTTTTTGGTCTTTGGCACCCCGTGGTGGATATTAAATGAACATACTGTAAAAACAGATATCTGGCATGTCGTGATTGCAATATGAGTCAGAAATGCCCTAGAGTTTTGCAATGTTTTGCTTTCCTCTTCCACTTTAATACAGTTTGATATTGATGGAGATGGCTCTATTACATCTGATGAGCTGAGACATGCCATGATAAAGTTACTAGGAGAACAGACCAGCAGAAATGAAATCGAAGCAGTGGTCAGAGAAGCTGACAACAATGGAGATGGGACAGTTGACTTTGAGGGTGAGATACATGTACACACATGCACACACAAATATTAAGTCTTTTTCTGTAGCCTTATATTAACCTCCGCTGTCTAGATGTTGAGCTGGTTGAGTTGTTCTGTGAAACACAGCAGATGAAGTAACTCAAATTGAATCAACAATCTTTGATTCAAATAGATAGCCTCAATTTTAAAAGTGTTGTTAATGGTTCTGTTATGGCAATAACATAGCAGCAAACCACTATTTGTTCTGTACATATATGGTGGAGTGATGGCATCTTGAGCAGAGAGTCATGCTCCCTCTGTGTATTGCAGTCTTAGCTTCTCTGTGGTTTGTTGTGGTAGCACTAGAGGCGGGGCCCCTTTCACTCCTATTAAGGTTGCTCAGTGGCGCAGGAAGCCAAAAAAGTTTAACTGCCTCATTTAAAAAAAATCTGGATGATCAGCACTGCTTCCACACCATGTGACCCATAGAGCAGGTGCACTAGAGTCTTCCATTGGCTGAGGAAGCTACTTCCAGTTCTCTAACTTGAGAATAAAATGATACGAATGTGTGGCTTTTCTTGACTTTCCAAATGTTTTTGGACCAAATGGATCAAATCCCAATAGTGAAATATATCGTTTTGCAGAGGTGGTGATGGTCAAAAACATTTATCCGCTGATTTACAAGCGTCTCCTTGGCCATGTAAGTCAATACCAAAAAGTCTTTTGGGCCACAGGGCATCATGTGACGGTGTAAATACACTGTTTGGCCACCACAAAAATTGGCTTCAAAGTCTGGCACACTTCTCGGGGGCCTGTGCTAGGCACCAATTCAGCCACCTTCATGTTGAGAAACATGTCCAAACAATTCAGAGGCTCTGAATTTTGCATAAAGCCCTTTTAAATAACTACATCAGAAAACATCTGAAAAAGTATTAGAGCTCTGGTATTATTTTGGTCACTGGCACACTCACAGGTGTATGAGCCAAGATTCATGTTATCAGTTTCATTTATCAGCTTTTGCTGCCATGACAACTCACAATGTAACAATGTCTGCAAAAAAATTTACTGTTAAAATAATTTGTTAAATCAAATTTCATTTAAATGTTGGTCACACATAAAGTAATCTCATTCTGTGTCTTTTTATGTGTCAGCTAGTTACTTTAGTTATCATTTACACTCAGTGCCAAAGCAAAAAGTTTTCGATAAATCTACCAAAGAATTTGGCTAACCAATACTTTGTCTATTCTCTTTACAGAGTTTGTGAAAATGATGTCGCAGAAATGAAGACAACAGAATGAATGGATGACTGTGAAAGGAGAGGATGCATTTTTTATTAAATTTTATGTTGATGATAGCCTAATTCTTACGAGTAATTGTATTCTATTTTTTAGATGATAAAACTTTAGGGCCAGTGTCCACACAGCGTTTTTCTTTGGCAGAAAAGCGGTGGCATGGGGGGAGACTTCATCACAGCATTTCATGAAAAAAGGGCTTCCAGTGTCTTCAGTGTCCACATTCAGTGGATCTGCTCCAACAAATGAGCTTTTCTGTCTCTATTATGATGTCATATGGCTCGGATAAAGTCCTACCCTATATGATTGGTTGCCTGAAAGAGGCAATGGCGCTTCTCAAAAAGTTCAGAGCTGTAAAAAATACAGCTTTTCTGGAGGCAACACACACTCTCTCCTCAGTGGGAACAACTCAGAAAGAAAAAAAAACGCCATGTGGACACACAGCCCGAGATAGCCACACCCTATAGTTTAGGGATATGTTAGCTCAGCAATTTGAAAAGTTCGTTGTCACCTAGTTTGCCCTGAATCCTGCAGAGCTGTCAAACAGAGCAGCAGGTGCGAACATCATTATCAGCTGTTTAAAAATGGAAGAACCAATACATATGTGAAATTAGAGGTGTCTGCCATGTCCAGCTAAACAAGTCAGCAGAGGCAAAAGTACAGTGAGCAAGTTTCTGTGTTGGGGAGATGCTGTGGGTGAGCTGTGCCGTGGGCTGGTCTTGGGAACTAAACTAAAATCAAATGGTGAAATAATATATTTTACAGTTTTTGTTACTCAAAGGCAGCTTTCGTGAAATTAGTTGGCATTGCTGTGTCTCAGCTACAGTTACAACTCCGTTGTTGACATCTACACTGTCTACAAGTTGTAAACTCATAAATACAATAATTGCAGTGTTACATGAATGCAGCATTAGCCCACAGGAGTCAGTAAAATAACAAGACTCTGCAAGGACAAAACTCTCATGAACAGTCTGCTTCTGTCACCCCCACCTTTTCTCTATAGGTTACATTTGGGCAAACCCCACCCACTCTTATTCACATTAAAAGGGGTATAATATGGAGGATGAGCCCATAGCATTTTATGATACCTAGTAGATAATGGTGTGTGGGTGGCATGGAAGGGGATGAGCTATGTGCATGCTTCTTCCCAATGACTCCTAAGGCTTTATTAGTTGTGGACAATGACAACAGCTCTTTAATGCAGCTCCTTGCCTGCTGTAGGGAGTGTCTGCAGTGAATTTAATCTGATCCAGAGGACATTATCAGTCAGCTGAGAGTGTTCAGCACTGACCTCCTAAAAGTAATGATTGACTCTGCCTTTAATGTGGCTGCAGCCTCGACCCGGGCATAAAACCATCTGTCCCTCCGGTGACACCTGGAGAACATGATCTCAGCAGGACCAACTGTCCTCTACTGCCACTTCTTCACCTCCCATGCTTCTGCCTCACCAGGGCATAAAGGCAGCCCACCATCTGTCTGAAGTTTCTTTTATAAGGGTATCAGTGATGGAATGTAGAAAAGTACACTTACTCAAGTACTGTACATAAGTATAATTTTGAGGTACTTATACTTTACTTAAGTATTTGCATTTTTATGCTACTTGATTCCTTGACTCCACAACATTCTGAAAGCCCACATAGAACTTTTACTCCACTACATTTGTTAGACAATACTAGTTACTTGTTACCCTGTAGATTCAGATTATTCACACAGAAAATAAATTAACATACAAATGCCAGAGTGTTAAATTAAGCCCAGCAGTTTGTTAAGTTAAGCCCAGCAGTCTGGTCAGTTGGAAATGATCCCCACATTTACTAGTGGCAACATTAGTGCTGCTTACACATCAGTGCATTACTAATTGTAATCCAGTTATCCATAATATATATAATTATCTAAAATTGGCTGCATGGAGTGCTATTTGCCAATACTAAAATATTTATTGCTACTTTTACTTAAGTAAAAGATCTGAGTAGTACTTCCATCACTGAATGGTATTCACAAATGTGTTTTGTTAAAGTGTACCTCTGAGTGCGACTTTTTGCATACAAGTATACCTTTATCTTAAAGACAAATTGGACATTTTGTGAAAATTAAATAAAAATGCAAGGCATTTCTCAGATGTTTGTGATTTGTCCTTTTTTTCTTTGCAAATTTCCCCTGTTGCAGCAGGGCTGACACACAGGTCTGATGAGAAAGTGTTCCATTGTGAGACATAGTGATCAGCAGCCCAGTCGCCAGAAGGCAATGTTGGCTTTGTGCGGTTAGGCAGATATGTTACATTTGCATGTTGCATGTATATCATAATAACATTTCTAAAGTGACATAGTATATGAGCTGCTTTGTCATAGGGAGGTGGAAATGATGGTGGATGGCATGTCACCCACCTGCCAAGCTGTTGCAGACGTTTGCTCGAGACCAATAAATAACAAAACCAGTTGTATTTTAGTGAGTCTTTGCTGTATTTCCAGTGGCTTTTTAGGCACAAAACATGGGTGTTTTGTAGCAACCTGTCACTGTGTTTCCAGCTGGGACAGTGGCACGAAAAGCAGTTGTTTTTTACAGCGACAATGCTGCGTTTCCAATGGGGATTATGCGCCCAAAACCAGGTCATTTAAACCAAAATGTGATCTTTTCCAAAATCTAAACCACATGTTAACCACAGCAATGTTGAAACATAAAGTGTTAACAAATCTGCCACACAATAACATGCAAATGTAACGTATCCCTGGTTTTCAGAAATGAACATTGCCAACATTTGTTATGGCAATTGGGTTTTCAAGTGTATCACTAGTTTTCAGTTACAAACATTTTTACATTTTTGTTATTGAACTACAGTATGTAAATGTTAGGTAATTTATCAGAATGTTAGATTACAAATGTGATTAACTAATGCTGACTAGTACCAACATACTGTATATTCCCAAATGCCTGTCTTTTACAGACACCGTGGAGTTCCCTGATCTCATGTCAAAGAATGTGTGTTTATGATAAATATATTCTCAGTAATAAGGCTTTGACAAATAGAAAATATGCTTTTGAAAATTGCATGCTGAGTCATTTCAGTCATCTGTCAGTCTCTTTATCTATCCAACGCTTCGTTTCAGAGTAAAATACTGGACACCTTTCCAGATTGGAAGGCTTTTCAGTTTGTTTTGATTATCCCTAATGATCATATCTAGCACCTCGGTCAAGCCAAAATTTGATCAACAGTTTGGTCAAGTCTGCTGTGTGGGCTTCAATGGCACGATCACACTGACTAAGAGCGTGTGTCTGTAAAGAACGTTCCAAATAAAACTTCATAATCAATGTGTGTCTGGAGACTTAATGTGAGTAATGTTAGTACGATTGTGGAGTACTGATCTGCTCTTTCATGGAATGTATCATACAATATTCAATGCCGTACAATACAAGCAAGCAGATTCATGCACATTTCAACAAGTGAGACTGAAAGTATTTCTAAATGGCAGGTTGCCAAAGATAATAATAATAATAACAATAATAATAATAATAATAACAGATTTATTTTCTGACCACTTTGTTCATTTTGCTTCTTTCACTGAAAATAATCCCTCTAAAGTTGCTAATGCTGTTGCATAACAAAAGGCCAGCATGAACATTGTTGAGTGTGACAACAGTTATTTTTGTCTGTTAAATAAATGTCCTGGTCATAATCTTTTAAGGCTGTGACCTTATGTCAAGATTGTCAGTGAAGAACACTGATGTGTGTTATAGAATCACAATTGCTGGTAAAGAAATGGCAGACACCTCTGGTTGCTTTATGGACCTACGTGGTGCATGATAATGCAGATTTAAAGAAATTTAAAACATGGTGTTACAGATTTGCATATGCCAATGCTGGCATGAAAACATCGCAGTGAGCCTCACCTTGTAATGATCTGGTGGATGGCTTAGCAAAATTATGATGAGAGTTTGATTATAAGACCGTCATCCCTTCATACTGACCTTTGACAGCAAGACTCAATATTTGAGTCGTTATATTATTTGCTTGTGAATTTGACAATGATGTTTAGCTTTCTATCAAATCTCTCACAGCTCATAGAATAAATGCCCATTGTTGGGTGAGTCACACACCATAAAAACAACATACATACCACTACATATAAACAATCTCAGAATAATCTGTCTCTCTGGGCTGGATTAGTTCAGCCTCTGTAATCCTCATCATGGTACCCTCAGATGAACAGATGGCAGATAAGACAAAATCACCTCTAATTCTCATCTGCTGACTGAAAAAAGTAACCAAAAAAAAGATATAGGAGCTTAATGAATCAAGAGTGTTTTAAAAAATACTATTCTAATGTGTTTGAATTAAAAGACATATTCACTAGACTCAATGTATTTCCCCAAACAGTAATACTGGCCATTTTGGAGTTTCTTAGATAATAAATACATCTGCAATATTATTTAGAAACACAAAAGTTACTCAGTGGATATTTTTTCTTTAATAAATGTAATATATTTTTATACTAATTATTAGATTAAGATCTGTTCTCCTGCACAAGTATATGGTATAGTTTCAAAGACCAAACAAAACAATTAGCTCTGATCCATGCATACTGTATCAACAAAAGTGTGCATTCACATGTACTCAGTTAAACTATGCACTCAATATAACACAGTCAATACTGATTCATTGGTTATTTATTTGTTATTTGGATTCAAAGAAAAATACATTTGACCAAGAACCTGATATATGCATGTCACACAATATGTAAACCACTAACATACCATCAACTATATTAATAAACAAAGAAAAATATATTAATATATTTATACATAGAAACATACAAGCATCTGTAGAGGTAATACGGAGAGAAATAATAACCACAGTATGCAAAGTAGGATTTAGGAGCATCTATTTGCAGACATGGTGTATAATATCATATATTATACTATATTAGTTTATCATCAACTGAAAAAAAGCAGATCCTCTGCAGTGGCCCAGAATGGCCATGTCAAAAACTAGCTTAAGATAAGGCCATTTGCATTTTCACATTTTCATGTTGGCCAGCATACTGTAGTCCCCCCCCCCCCCCACACACACACAGGAGAAGTTTCAGTTCTGCAACCTCACCACTAGATGCCACTAAATCCTACACACTAGACCTTTAATATATGTTTGGCAATAATTTTGTAGAACAAAAATAAATTGTAATTTACATTTATACGATTATCAGGTTTTCACAGTTTTTTGGTTGAGCCATAGGTAATCTACCTACATTTCAAAATGAAGCATCCCAGGCTGACTCATGCACTCGTGCATATGCATGAGCAGCTGAAAAGCGAGGTCCAGTAAACAGGACAAATAGGTTTTGCATGCAAATAGCATTCACGAGCATAGTATATGATGTCAAGATTAGATTTACAATAGTTAACACCTGATCTGCTCTTCTTAGGTTAGATTTCATTCTGCTTTCAAGTGATGTCTGCTTGTATTCAAATTGACTAACATTTAGCATTTTCTGACATCATCCATAATAATGCACTCCTGTGGCACTTCCTGGTGTAGACCATACATCAGACATCACTTGAAAGCGTGGCTAATGGCTTGTGTAATTCTTAGGGCAGATTCACACAGTGATTCATCGACTGGAATGAGATGTATGACCCACAACAAACACGGCTAAGGTAAGGCACCCCTGCATGTTGTGTATTGGTAATATTGGCAGGTGCAAAGTCAGAGGTCAGGGCTGAACATGAAGTCCAAAGCTTGTCTCTCTGCTGCAGCCACATTTGGATGCCAGAGGTCCACACTCAAAATGACTCTGGGTCCAGCATCTGGAGGCCCTTTAGAAATAGACACAGATGCAAGATGAAGTAAAAATGTTGCAGAAATTTAGGGCTAAACTCATTAAATGGAGCAAAGAAACCCCAAAACTTGCTGCTTGTTTTGTACATAGAGCTTGTGTATTGCATTCCATTTTTATTTTTGTTCATGCACTAAATAATGAAAATACAATCAAGAGTAAAAATTAGAGTAAAATGAATGTCACATGTTCTTTGAAATTGTACTTGATTCACTGACCCTTGTGGGAGACAGTGTGGAGGAACGAGTCATCAACCAGGAGGCAGTGTCCTTCTGACCAGCACTGAGGCTCCCCTCCCACCACCAGCTCACATAGGGGTGGAGTCTGCAGACCTACAAAAGTGATGTCTGTTTTTAAAGTTTGAAAACGAAATATGGTTTCCCTCAGCTAAGAAGGCCATGCACTCCAGCCCTGGCTGTGTTTAAAACTGAGAGGATTATAGCCAGACGGATAACAGTACAAAATAGGCTAAGGAGGAAATGAACCCCGACCCACAAAGTACAACATAATGCAATGGTTTAGTATTTTATCAGGTCATTTATCTTTCTCTCCTTTTTTTAGTGTTGTCAGTGAAAGATTTTTCAGATTTGTCGAAGATGCAGATAAATGCAGATAAACCATGATGAGTGCATTTCTTTCACTCACCAAGATGACAACGTAGGCGTGTATTCGTGGGTCCGTATGAGCTCCCCAGTGTAGCTCCGGGCACCAACAGCCAAAATCCAGCAGATCCCAATGAGTTGCTGCTTATGAACGTACGTAGAGAGAGAAGTGTCCGATAGGTGCGGGGACAGGAGCGACAGTTTCCTGCCACAGAGACACCTGCACTGTACAAAGGAAACACTGCCTGGCCCTGAAAGAGACAATGACCTGCAATAAACACATGACCCCAGTGAGACACATACACTCACCAACCACTTTATTAGGTACACCTTGCTAGTACCAGGTTGGACCCCTTTTGCCGTCAGAACTGCCTTAATTCTTGGTGTCATAGATTCAACAAGGTGCTGGAAACATCCCTCAGAGATTTTGGCCCATATTGACATGATGACATCACACAGTTGCTGCAGATTTGTTGGCTGCACATCCATGATGAGAATTCCAAAGGTGCTTTATTGGATTGAAATCTGGTGACTATGGAGACCATTGGAGTACAGTGACATCATTGTCATGCATTATCCTGCTGGAAGTACCCAGTACACTTTAGTCGTAAAGGGATGGACAGGGTCAGCAACAATACTCAGGCAGGCTGTGGCACTGAAACGAAGCCCATCTGCTTCAAGGTTCGACGTGTTGTTCATTCAGAGATGATCTTCTGCATACCTTGATTGTAATGAGTGATTATTTGAGTTACTGTTGCCTTTCTGTCATCTTGAACCAATCTGGCTATTCTCCTGTGACCTCCGGCATCAACAAGGTATTTTCGCCCTGAGAACTGCCACTTACTTGATATTTGACCCTTCTCTGAAAACCCTAGAGACAGTTGTGTGTGAAAATCCCACTAGATCAGCAGTTTCTGAAATACTCAGACCAGCCTGTCTAACACCAACAACCTTGCCTCGTCGTCTTGACCATGTCCACATGCCTAAATGCATTGAGTTGGTGCCACGTGATTGACTGATTAGCTATTTGCGTTAACAAGCAGTTGAACAGGTGTACCTAATAAAGTGGCCAGTGAGTGTTCATCAGAATTAAACAGGATAAATCAATTCATATTACTCTTACATATGGTTCAGGTCAAATTTGGCTCAGTGACCCAAAATGCACAAAAATAGAAATTTATGAATGAAAATTATTTGACCCGTATCTAATTAAATGGAGTCTGTATGGGTTACATCTAAAAAAAATAGAGGTTTTAGGGAATCTTGAAACTGTATATGTCTGTGTAATTTCTTTTTATGGGACAGTAGTGACAGAGTTCAAAGGGGACGCAGACATTGCCACGAGAACTGCATGTGTTCCCACCACATTTGCCCATATTTTCCACATTTGGAAATCTCGAAAAAGTGAAAGATTAAAACAGCAAAGGCATTATGATAGTGCACATAATGAACAGAGGTCATAGGGTGACTTAACACTGTTGCAAGATCTACACCTGCAAGCACAAGCACCTGTAACATTACAAGATAACCTGGGGTTGGAGGGGTTCGTAAGACTATAAAGGTATCTGAACAAGACATTTCAGCAACTAAAGGACTGCATACCTTTGGTCCCAGACAGGTCCAGCCTAGTTTGGAGTCGATACCCCTCTGGTATACAGTCTTGAACTCAGCCAAAATTACAGAGTAGTTGGCTTCCAACACTTCAATGTCATGTCGATGAGCATCTCGTGGGAAGAAAGGAACACTTGGGACATCTGGTAAGAAGAATAGATGAGGCTTCTGTATAGCAGAGTGATCATTCAGTCTGACCTAAAGTGAGAACAATGAGAAATCAATTACTCATTCTTGATGATGTTTCTTTCCTCTGCTGTTTACCCTTGACGTGTATGGATTATTCTTTTACACATGATTATGTACATGCTATGAAAACAAACCTCTGGATCCACAATCCGCAATGGATTTTGGAGTGATAAATGTGATAAACAAGTACTAGCTTATGGCCTGCATGGAATAGACTTGTACCTGCTCACGGAGGCCTTTATGAATGCGGCCCATGCCCACCCAACTGTAGCGCTTGGCATACTCTTGCAGTGCTGCGTAGAGTTTCTTGGCTTCTGCAGATGCCTGGGCTGGGAACAAGGCATGACTCAGCACTGGGGTGAGGTAGCCCTGTCCCTGTTCCTCATCCTCCTCTGTTTCCATGGAAATAAAGGGAGTAATTTGATCACTTCTCGACAGCTTGGACCGTGCATTACACTTTGTTCCAGCACAGCTACCACCACGGGACATCATGGACCGCCTTGAGCCTGACTTGAGCTTTCCAGCGTGTGCGTGGCCTGGGATTGGCAGGTCGGAGCCCATCCGATAACAGTGCCACAGAAAGAGTAGCAGAAGAGTCCACAGAAGGCCACTCAGTGAGTGGACACCCAGCTCAACATATGGAGGCAAGGGCAGTGTGTTCATTGACCAGTGCATCCTTTGATTTGTGAGACACTAAGATACTGAAATAGAAGCAGATTGAGAGATTATGGCAAAGCATATATATGTGTAATATGACAAGTACGAGAAGTACTATAAAATTAAAAAAAATGAAAATAAAGATGTTTTTATTGGCCTAGAACTTATTCCTTAAGTAACCCCAGACTTTCTACACCCCGAACTATGAGTCTTTATGGTGATGCTTTTATTTCTTTTTTAATCTACATAATAAAAACAACAATAATACGATGTTTTCCTACAATCCAAAGATGTTATTTTTGCTTGTCAAAGTCTTACGGATCATCGTATAAAGGGATGAGAGGCCCTGTTTGCCAACAAGCACAGCCTAAAGGGAATGATGGATTGTCCTGGATTCAAACAGCCCTCTCATTCATTTATTTTCTTAATCCCCTTCAGGGTCACAGGGAGCTGAGGCCTATCCCAGCATGCATTTGGAAGAAATTAGTGAAACAGGTTGCCGGTCCATCGTGAAGCCACTGACCCTTTGGTTAAGTTGCCTCTGACACTGACTTCATGGGGTTATGTAAGCCCTGATCTTGGACCTCTCTGAGCAAACTCACTGTGGATGTAGCTTAAGATTTCACTGCAGGCAATATTCTCAAGTCATACCAGGGCTTTCATCCACAGTCATAAAACTAGGCTGTCTTTGCAGTAGAAAGACATAAATTCATTTGAACTTGGTACTACGTGATCAGAGAAAACAGAGGAAAAGGATTTGCTTTTGCTCAAGAGGTAGAAAGCCTACAACAGTGATGTTTTTCTGTGGGCCAACAAGGAAATTAGCATCGCCCTGGTTCCCTCGTCAAAAAACTTATAGGAGTTTTCCATTGGATTTTGGATTATTGTAAAAAAAAATCTGTGTCAAACTTTTATGATACTAACATATTTTGTCTAGCAAGATCATCTCTACAAATGTACAACTTTTCTGATTTTTGAGTTGTAAATGCAATCACCAAGAGTAAAAAGCTGACGTTGGGCTATGAACAAACTACATCACGGTTGCATGACCCATGTCCCTACCACAACAAGGCTGTGAATTCATGTTCAGTGTGATGACGTTCTGTAGTCTCATTTAGCCACTTGTTAGCAAGTGCCTTTTTTAAGACACATAAAACCCTAAAATTAGCAAGAGGGGTATTCACTGATGTATTTTATGTTGTAGAACAAACTTGAAAGCCTCCTAAGCATGTGCTAACCATAGACCTTATTTCAGGCATCTAACCAAAAACTCATTGACTTTGAGATGAGGGAGAGTCATTACTGGAGCACTCTACACTCTTTGTGTCCATGGTGGTGGGAATATGAAAATCAAGTAGTTTACTTGACAAAAATGCAGAAGCACAATCTGTTCTTTGCCCAACAGCCCTACAGGTAGCTAAAATTTGGGCTGAGAGATAAGCAGAGAGATCTGGGCACTACCCACTTTGTTATAATACAAAGCTGGTTAAAAATCAGCAAAGTATCCTTTTTATTCAAATTAAATTGGGTTTTCCTTTGCAACAGTCGGGTCTATAAAGTAAACAGACAACAGTTAACTTATGACAAGTCAGTCCTGTTGCCACTTTAACTTTCCAACAGTATTTTCCATCAGCCTCAACTTTTATCTAATAACATTTCATGCATTATAAACAAAGGAGTGGTTATAAACTGTACAGCGCTCTCTTTCCTATTAGTTGCAAAATATGTCTCCCTTCATTTGCTTACAGGTGTTGTTGCTGACATAAATAACGTTGGAACTCACAATAGTGACATTTGGGGGGATTTGTGTAATTTAAGATGAAGGTATTGTTAAAATTCATTTATATAACAAATATTGACATTACATCGGTAGTGAGCGTTGCTATTGTGTATCTATCCAAATGTAAAATGTACTCAAAAATTGCAGAGCACCCATGACATGGACACTTATTTGACCTTGACACCAGTGCAAAGCAGACCAGATGTTGCAGTCGGGCTGTGTGTAAGTCATATTTTCAGAGCATCAGACAGACTTAAGAGTTAGATTTCTTTCCTCTTTTTTTTTTACTGTGAACAAGAAAACATGAGTGCATGCACAATTGTGCGTGCATGCGTGCGCGCGTGTGTTTTAGGTGGGTGGGCTCTTTCCTAATAGGCTTATTCCAACGGATTCGTTCTGTAGTTGCATCAATTACATGCTATGTGATGATACTGCCCACTGGAAACACCTATAGGCTACAGCACGGTTAGCATCATGGAGGTGTTCCATGAATTGTGGACTTGGGTCTCTCTTTTTTGCAGTCGCTTCAGCATTCATTTTGTTTTTGCTCTGCACCAGCCCCCACAGCTCAGCTGGCTCATGTTTAATGTCCGCATTCCATGTTAGCGCAAACATCCACCCATTACAGAAAACCACGGCACAAAATGTTCGCCATGCATACCGTATGGCACATGCAGGCCTTTACATGAGCAAACAAACACGATTTACCCACTGCGTGCCGCATCTCACATCTCATGTCTGATTACCTTGATATACCGTGCAGCAGCGCTGTGTCGGACACACTTCAGCACCGTGCTGGTGGACAGCTCCTCCAGCGCTCACAGACAAAATGTGGGTATCTTCCCGCGCGCCGCTGCAGTTACCGAGTGCGACCGCTAGGGCGCACCTGGAGCTTCAACACAAATGCCCTCACATCATAGCCGAATGCGTCAACCACACGGTAACCAGCTAGGGGCATCTCACCAGCACAAACCCCGCCGTGTTCTCGGGGCCTAAAGCAACAGGATACTGTCCAAGTAGAAGAACACAGGAGGACGCAGCCTGGAAGACAAAGGTAAGCGGCAGGCACCTTTCAATGTTGCTGAGATGGTTGTCGGTCTCACAGTGGTGATGACTGATGCCAAAAATCGTCCTCCGCACAAAGAGGGCCGGGGGAGGTGTGAGTGATGCTGCCTCGTTTAGCCCCATCATTTTGTCACACACCAGGCTGGCATTTTCACCGAGGAAACGCCTCGAATTACAGCGGAGGTGCTTTTAGACACATTACCATTAACAGGTTGATAATAGAATAAGGCTTAGAGGCTACCTGCGGCGAGGGTAGGCTCCGTTGGTGAAATTTGGAATAGCGCATTTTCGGGCATGTTATTGCAGATTTGGGTGAGAAAATGCAGGGGGAAGCCTGAATACTTAACCTACCGTGTGCGGTGTGTACCTGGCCTTTTTCCTTAGACCTGCAGAATTACTTTTATTACATTGTCTTTTACGCTTCTGTATCGTATGAACTGATATATTCCAAATTGATGGTGCTGAGCTTTTACAACGGTCTAATCCGAGTCATTGTGGCCTGTGTGATGTAAACATATGCGCTGTACCTGGATTGGGAGAGTGTTTTAGATAATGTGACTAATAATGTGATATTCATTAGCACTCCAGTGAACATGGATTATTTCTATGCCTCCTGCAGTAACTGTAAGCCTCTAATAGGCAATTACATTACAGTACAAGATACAGTAATTGTTCTATTTATATTATGTCATTATAGTTTGCTAATCAATTGCTCACTTTAACCTTCCCAGGTCATTCAGTTTCATTCAAAGCCATGGGGTTCACACGCCTTGCTGTGATGCTTTCTGTCACCATGATCCACCTAGTTTCAGGTAACTAACTGTATGTGTGTATGTGTTCTCTGAGCATGCACCCTTGTTGTTCCACCACAAACATGTACTAATGCATACTTTGCTTGTCTCAAATGTAGGGGAAAAAATATTCTTCTATGCATTTGCTTTCCATGTCCCGCCATTTAGATTTATGCTTTTGCAAATACCAAAGCAATAATAAGTTATGGCTATTTCAGGTATGAGCTTTATGACTCCTGAGCCTGATACACCACCAACATCAACCCCAGATTCTTACCCTCTGGGTGACCTGATCCATGCTGCCCTGCAGAGTAAGGAATACTTAGGAGAGGCTTCTGCAAGCACAGGTACATTAACACAGGTCTTTATGGCTTTTTAAGCATAATGAAGCTGAAGCACAATATGGGTGAATGATCATTGGAAATGACACATATTAAGTTGAACCTTTGGACTCTGCAGGTACTACCACTAACCCGACACAGGCTGTGCCTGGACTTGGGCAGACCGAGTCAACAGCGACAGTCATATCACCAGGGCTGCTCACCACAGCTTTAAGCTCCTCTTCTGCTGCTGGCCAGACAGGGTCAAGGAATACCATGTCCTCGCTGCCCATAGAGGAGGAGACAACCACCACTCTGATCACCACAACCACCATAACCACGATGCACATGCCAGGTACCTGCATGCCAACACTTTGTGTCCTCTGAGTCTGTGTTTATTGATGCCAGTTGATATGATTCTGCAAAAGCAATGTGAAAGAAATGTTTGAGCAAATGATTCAGCTCTCCTAGAGCTGCTCAGATTTCGGTGGCCCCGGCAGTGACGACAAATTCCAACTGAAACACTATGGTGCCCATCGTGACTTTAGTCATTTCTCTTCTCTGCCTCTCTTTGAAGAAAGAGTAACAAGAGGATCTTGACAGACAAGGTAACATGAAACACTCATAAAATATTAATGACTAAACATCAACAGGTTACCTTACAATTTCAGTTATGGGTAAAGGAAAAGTTGTACATGTACTTTACATATATTTTTTAGAAAATTGTAAAACAGCTACATAACCAGTCTTTAGTAATTTAATGCTCATTTTTAAGATAGCTATGGAGTCAACATAGCTATCTGCTAATAATATGAAGTGACATGTCGTAGCATACTCAGTTTTCAGTATTGATTTTAGATTCTTCCCTCACTAAAGACTAACTAACTTTGGAGCATTTATGTTCGGTAAAAGTAAGTTGAGAACATATAAAGTACAGACATGTTTGTCGATGTTTCTGGTCTTACTACTGCAGGATAATGTGATTCTTGTTCTTTCAGGATCCATGCTTTAAATGTTCAGAGGAACACAAAGAAATGAGAGTGTACACTAAATGCTGATGAAGATGAAGTCAGGGAACCCACTTCTTCTTCCCCATTGCTCCTCCATAACCTAAAGCCAGAAAGCAGATTGGTTTACCAGCTTGAACTGCTGTGAGATGACCGCAGCCAGATGTGCAGTATCAGTTATATGTCTTTCATAGACATGTGCATCTTTGACTTAGTTGATGGTGGGGATAGCTGGCACGGAAAATAGTTGCACATATGGCGTGTCCAGAAAATACAGCACAGGCCAGTGGAGGTGTCTGGGTTAGGTAAACAGGATGATCATCCTTTTCCTGTTAAATCTGGAGAGAGCAGGGTCTGTATATGGTAGCTTGAGTGACTAACTTTGCTACCTACAATGTGCACTTTTCCCCATAATGCTTTCTGTGAAGTGATTTTAATCCAAGTCACAGACTACAAGATATATAGAGATAAAGAAAAGCACATGACTTACAAAAAGATTTTGATGCTTTGAAACCAGTGAGATATGAAGCGTAAAAGGGGAACTTGTATCTTTATATCTTGGGATTGGTCTATCGTCACAAGACTCATTCGTTATTAGTGTCCTCTTAGTCGACACTGTCACATGAAAAGTTCTGTATCAATAAGAATCTTAACAATAAAGTCTAAAAATCCTCTTTGTCTGTTAGTTATTATTACAACAAACAACAAATTAAATGTAATCAGTGAGCATGAAAACAACTTCTTGACTGAATAAAGAGCAACCAGGTGAGGCCATAAATACTAATATCAGCCCTGTTATTGTCCTAATATCATAAGAAGAGAAGCATTAATTTGACAAATCAGTCAGTCAACAATGCCATCATGACCAGAATACTAATCAGGAGTGGTGGAGAACAGAGTAGCATCCTTGTCAGAAATAGACTTAAGTGAAACAGTATTACGGCATCTCCTCTGGCTGGGGTGCCTGTGCAGCTCTCACTGCAGGTGGATGAGAGCTGTTACTCATTCTGGTCATGAAATAAAAGACACCATTACAGCAACGGCTACAAATGAGAGAAGCACGTAGGAGGTGGGTCAGCTGATTTAGAGAGAAATGTCATGCGAGATGAATGATCAGTGAGGTGTGTGTGTATATGTGTATCAGTGTCAGTGTCAGTGTATTTGTCACCTACTTACTCAGTTTTACCATTGTTTTTTATTGTGTTTCTACTGGGAACTTAAATTTCAGCCCCTATTAACACTCTCTAAATAGCGAGGAATATATATCAAACATGTTTACCAGTCATTGACAAAACAATCGCACCCTAAAGGAATAGTCTGGTATTTAGGGAATTACTGTTAGGCATTGCTAAGACTGCCAGCCCTAAATGGGTTTTTGGCATCTCGAGATTGTTTCCAGATACGTTTTACAAAGTCTGGACACACATTTGAAAGTTGATTGAAATGCACTTCCAATTGGAGTCTTCAGATGTGTCTCAGTCCAGATGCTCTGGCCACGCAAATCGGATTTCAGAGTGTCTTTTGTGTTACATTACTGTATCGCTGAAGCAGAGTTTTTCCAGCTGAGCTGCTTGCACAAGCCTGTCTCACCCTATGGTCTCACCACCAGCAGGACTAATGAGAAAAATCTGACACAATGGACACTATAGACGTTAACTCTGGGGTCAGTGATGTCACATACAATATAACATTACAAACGTTGATGATCTCTGGAACGCTGCATGAGAGAGAATTATTCAGTTTTGCCCAGAAGCTAACATTAACTTCTAAGCAGCTCCAGTGAGGAATCTGGTGCAATCGTATCGCTCTCAGAAGCAGTTAATAATCCAACCTTGAATTGTGGTGTCTATTTTGGCGTCTTTGTAAAATGAATCCATTATGATAAATCTGTGACTTGATGTTTTCTGAGATTATTTATTCATTTTCTCAATTATTCATTCTGTGTTCAAAACAGTAATTGTTGTTGTTAGCTGTCATTTCTCATGTTTCTGTGCTGGAGCTCTGTGGTTACTGATGTCAAGTCATTACCACAGCAATCAGGCTGGTGCTGTCTGTACACACAAATCCAAGTGTGGACAGTATGTCTTGAATATCTGATTTGAGAAACAAATCTGATTTGCTAACAGTTTGGAAGTAGACTTATTCTCTTACTTGCCAAGGGTGTGATGGGATATTGATACACTGATATTGCTCTCATGTATGTACGGAAATACGAAGCTGCAGCCTGTTAGCTCAGCTTAGCAAAGTGACCGGAAACAGGGAAACTGTTAGCATGGGTCTGTCCAAGGATAACAGAATCCAGTCAGCAGCACCTCTAAATCTCACTCATTTACTTACTGTGCCTTGTTTTTTGTTCTGCATGTAATCGAAGTTGAAAAACAAAAAAGAAACTGCAGGTTATCTGCTGGACTACTTCTTGACAAGTTGTCCAGTCACTGGGCAACCACTGGAGACTCCAGGAAGTTACTGTTCCCCGCCATGTGATAAGCTGCATCCGCAATCGGGTACTATGCACTACATACACAATATGTGTACTATTGTTCAACATACCTGTGTGTACAAAAACAATAGTATGCATCTCTTTGGATGCACTGAGCTGTAATCCCTGCGTCACTTCCTGAGAGCCACCTTGTAACCATGGTAACCTGTGCCAAACTTAGCTCTACCGCTAATTTAAAAATAATTTTTAAACTTTAACATGCATAGCAAAGTTAAATCATACACTTCTTACATACCTTCACTTAAAAGGAAGTGTAATTGACATTACAGCGGTGTCTCGGTCGCTGTCTATTAAGAATGTTGTCCTCTACCGCATTGCACTGTGGGATATATAATGTTTTCATACTAAGGTTTCAGACCTACTAAAAATCGTGCATACTGTTTTAACCTACTAAATAGCAGGTTAGAATATCACATAACCCTCGTCATACACTTAGGTTTTGGTACAAAGTATTAAATAAACATGATAATCTGTTAGTTAGAGGTCCTGGTGGTCAGATTCTTTTTTTATCTGTGGACACTGTCATTTACAGTACAAGCTAATGCTGACTGGCAGCTGGGTCCAGCTGAAAATTTACAGCACAGAAATTAGAATAGTGTAAATCGTCAGATCTGACTCTCAGCAAGAAAGCAAATAAGCTTTGTTTCCCAAAAATGTCAAACTATGCCTTTAACTTTTCTGAAAAGAACTTTTAAATGCCATTACGTGTTGGGGACACAATTAATTATATATTATCTGCCATGAAAGAATTATGTGATACTGCAGTACAAAAGCACATCTGCTAAACTCAAATCTGTGTTTGATAATTATAGAGAGCTGCTGCATCTGAGCAGCCAGAATTTTCATTGTCACCTACCTGTGTCCATGCTCAGTCAACACCGTCAGCTGAATTACTTCACTTATTAAAATCTGCCATATAAGTGAAAAGTGATAAGTTTTTTTTGTTTTTTTTTTGTTTCTGTTGATTGTCAGCGAAATGGACTGTGAAACCCTTTGCTCTCCAGATGCCATTTGTATTACAATGGCTGGTCAATAATTTGATTCTACCGAAGCATAGCAGCAGTTTCAGTCATGCGGCCAATAAAATAATTTAATGCAGGGCAATCCGATACACTACAGCTTCACCCAAGGCGATGCTTCAACTCAGCCAGTACTCACTGGTAGGAGCTACTTTTCATTTTTACCCAGTTTAATTGGTGTACTGTTACTAACAACTACCGCTTAGTGATGATAAACCAGATTGTTATTATCAGGATCAGATTATGTTTTCTTTGTCCCACAAGCCAAAGATGAGGCAGGAATGTGCTGCTTCTTCCCCCTATAGATAAAAAGATTAGGCTATACTATGGCTGGTAGTTATTGTGACAGAAAATATACTATAAATTAGCCTCACACAAATAATATGTGGATATTTTGGACAATATGTAGACTTGCAGTAGACACTGGCTTAGAGCTTCACTCTGCAATATTCAGTATTAGAGACTGATTTTATTATGCTGTTGTAGTATATAGGCTAGTTGAAAACTATGTCAATATGAGGGTTAAAGCTATAGTCGATAACTTAAATGGAAATAACTTTTCCATATTGTCACTATATTCACACTGCACTAAATTAGACGGATAATTTGTGAAAAAATATACTCCTGTGCTGACTTTATAGCCTTGTAGTATGTCTAATCAGTCCCTTCAGGATTTCGCAGGCTGTTTCTGTGAGTGTTGCAGCCTGACATGCCTGATTTTACGGCAATTTTTCTAATTGCAGTGAGCATTGTGATGTTTATGGGCATTCTTTGGCAATTAAATTGTGGGGGCAAGTGAAAACTACAAAAATAGTTGTGATGCCATCTCAGATTCTGAGCATATAATTATGAGCATTCAGTGTTTCCAACAGAATCAGAATCTATTTGTGGTGGTAGCGGGGTTGTAGGGTCAACAACCCATCAGCTGTTGGTGCGATTCGACGCAGCATTGAAGGACCGTCCCTGTGAGAGGCTCTCCTCCTGCTCTCTCTGCCCAGATAGCATGAGCTAATCCAGCACATCACTGCTCATTACATTTTGTCACTTAGGCAGAAGCCCCGCAGCAGCAGTTAACATCCAACACCGAGCTGTTAATCTTACGCCAACACCGAAATGGCACAACTCTGTCAGTAACTGTTGGGTAACATTTGCCACGTGATGCTAGCAGTTAACGATGTCTAAGATGAAATTAGATTTTACCCTTTTTAAATAGTCAAATTTGCAATAATATTGCAGTGACTGGACAAAATTGCAAGGTCACACAGAATTCACAGGGATGGCTGAATTTGCATTCAATCGTGGAGATATCTAATGGCCTTACTGCATGTGAATGAAGACAACCAATCGGAGCCAAGTAGTCTTTAATGCAGCTGTCAATCTTGTTAAACTGTCAAACTAGGCAGTGCCGATCGACAAAGAATCAAGATTCTGTTACCGCATTTCTTGCCTCACATGTTTTCAGAAACACATTTTAGCGTACTGTTTTGCTATAAAATGAGAAAGTTGCCACCATGTTGGATACCATTAAACTGGAGTACCAAGCACCACCCACCAGCCAGACCAGCTTCCTCATTGTATAGCAAAACATTATGGTCAGATATGTTTATGAAAAAATATTTGAACATATTTCGGAATGTAGTGACGGTTTCAGCAAATATGACAACTTGTTTTCATAGAAGTTACCAACCGTACCTTTAAAGAATTGCATATTGATATACTTTGGTTTCCCATTTTACATTTAATGTTAATTATCTGATGTGCATAGACTAATCTGTATGTATCCATATATAAATGTGTGAAGTTATCCATTGTTCTTCAGATAAGGTAGTTGTAATATTCCTTAAAAGGACAAGTATACACTTTTAATGTGATAGAGTACATTGATTATAACAAAACATTTCCTAGAAACAAGACTTCTCAATTTTAAAGACACCACACAGAGGCTTCTAATAATTTTTGATTATTTTCATGAAGGAGGGCAGTGATTGTATGAGAGTGGCCGTGGCACTCACATGGATAGACTGTAGTGGCCAGGGGGGACCAGTCTAGGGTGGGTGTGGTGCAGCCAACTCACTTTGGCATTTGGCATCAAAATGGCCTCAGCATTCAGACATGTTTGCTATTTCTCTCAACAGAGAAATGTGTCTGTGTCATTATAATAGACATTGCTGGTTATCTAAACACCAATAAACCCAAGAAAAGCATGTCTTATCAACAATGCATATATTTAGTTGCTAGATTACAGTACTGGCAACATTTTCTCTTCCCATTCAAGCCCCAACCGAAACTACAATAATGATGCAATCATCATTTGCTGCCACATTCATGAAATTTGAAAAGGTTTAAAGCAGATAACAGAAATATTGTCTTCATTGTAGCTTTATGTACGTATTTTCAGCATATGCTTGCCACAAAGGCTTCAAGATTCACTGCACTGGGAGATTTTTGTGGAGCTCAGTGATGTTTCCCTTTATCCTTTTGGTACTTTGATGATTTGCACAGTGGGGATGGGTGTCACTGGCTATCCAGCAGTGCACAGCTATTTTGGTGTCAAGGATGACTATGATTTGCATCTCTCAACACTGACCTACTTGAAAGAGTTTACTAGCACGGGTTGTGTTTTTTGTTTTTTGTCGTTAACATTGAAGGATTCAAACCCAAGAAGACCTGTCAAAAATCAGCTTTAAAAAACTCATACAATCTGTTTTATACATTCCTCAGCCAGTGAGCACATTTGTTCGCACACCAGAAATACAGTTTTAATTCCAGTCAGCCAGGCAGAGTCTGACCTGTATGGTTATAATTCTTGTCAGCATCAGCCAGACACAATTGCTTGCAGGATCAAGGTCTTCCTTTCAGTTTACTAAATCACGACAGCATTGCTACACATCTGACAGCAGCAAGAGAGGTATTTCCCACCTACACCCTCTAATTTGAGTAATCATTTAATCCCAGCACATGTACACACGCCTCAATTAATGCAGAACCTTGAATAAATTGTGAGCAACCAGCACCAGGTACTGCTTTCCCTTTGTGCTGCTGCATATGCAACATTTACTCGGTAACTAGAAATTTTAATAATTTCTCAGTTTGTGCAGTGTAGATGATCAGGAGTGTAGGAGGCATCTTCGAGAATCAGTGGACACAGTTCACACAGTTCAGTAAAAGACATTGTAACTTCTCTCTCATCTTCACATCACTGAATACTCACAGCAGCAATTGCTCCCACCAATCCTCATCCAAAAAACATAAGGTTACTGGGATGCAACAGCAAAATGCCTCATCTGCTTCTGTCTGTGTCATTAAATTGCCTGCAGAGATGTTTTTTAAGTGGCAAAAGATAAACTGTAGAAGCAGAAATTTGTGTTATGAAATGTAGCCAAATAAAAGTTAATACAATTTTAATAATTGCAACCAACAAAAGAGATTATTAATAGTATAGCATAGCCTATTGGAGAAGTTGTGAACCTGTCAGTATGCTGTAGTGGGGAGGACACAGCTTTTAAAGGGATGAGAAGAGCTGGTTTAATGTCTCCCATGTGCACTGGGCTACATGCATGTTGACTTGCCTTTGCACAGTGCAACTTTCACTGGCTGTGAAAGTATCAGCTGATAAAAACAGCTATTTATCTCTCTTTGCTCAGAAACTGCAGAGAAGCAAACTTCTTAAACTACACTAGGTGAAACTATTTAAGTCATGTTGTTGCTATAAAAACCCATACGTAACTTGCGGAAGCTTTCCTGTATGAAGTGAATTTCAAAAGCATTAGATGTATTTCCCAACTTGCATTTTTACTTTTCCATCTCTTCACAGTACAATGCAATGCGACTTTGTCAGCAATGGAGGATGTTGTCGAGTCACCAGATCCTGCGTCATCATCCTCATCATTTTCCCCTCTGGAATGCACCTACAGCATTACTGTGTATGCAGGTTATGGTGTGGAAATTCAGGTAATGAGCCTTATCTCTGATGAATCCACAAACATTCATCTTGTCAAATATTAAATTTTTTCAAAGACATTTTTCCACTGTAAAATAGTTTGTTTTAATTGTGTCTTTGAACTGAATATGTAGACTTAATGTAACCAAAAAACAAATGCAGTGCCTCTCATTATTAAATTAAATTAAGACCATTCACAAAGCGCATCTTCTAATGTTTTTCATTTGTTCATCCCAAAGATGCAATATGACAGGTATATTAGGTATGTCATGAGTTGGGTAAGGCTCGGGATCAGTGTCAGTGACTTAGTGATTACTTCACTTGTTACTGGACAAGTTTATTTATAAAAGACAGCTGCCAGCACCAGTTGCATGACATTACTTCCTCCTTTTTCCCTCTAGGTGAGAAAGGTTAACCTTTCCAAGAAAGAGTCTCTGACGATCATGGGCTATGGAGGTTTGGGACCAGAGCTGTTAGCCAACGAGACCCTGATGAGAGAGGGTCAGGTGATTCGCAGTACAACCAATCAGGTGTACATACACTATCGCAGTCTGCGACAGAGCAACCATGGTGTGTTCAGCCTCCACTATCAAGGTAAATTAAACCTTTGGGTTTCAATTTTTATAACTTTAGATATATTTTCTTCTTCAACAGTAAGATAATTTAACTGATTTTCATTTTCCTGTATGCATGAAGAAGTTTTAATGTGGAATTAAAACTTGCATGCCTGCATATTTCCAAGCATACAGGCATGGTAGATGTGGGAGCAATAGTGAAGAATCAGACCACCTCAGCACTTTTCATTACATGTTTCAACTCTTTCATTTTAAAAGTTTCTTGGTGAGAATTCTGAGCTGCACAGTCTTCAGTGTGTTCTCTGAGCCCTCTTTTGTTTAGCCAAGCAGCGCTGAGCTCCACACTGCGGGTTAAGTTCAATGGAGAGAAAAAGATTAAAAATTTATAACATTTATTAGGAATTAAGAAAGCAGCAGGGAGAGGTTTTGCTGATTGGACTCATGAAACAAGAACCCATGATTGGGCCTGTCATGATAGGACAGCAAAAAATTTTGAGGTTACGTCCATGTAATGTGGCATGGTGGAGTGGTTGGCACTGTCACCTCACAGAATGAGGGTTCCGGGTTCAAATCTACCGGCCGGCTGGGGCCCTTCTGTGTGGGTGTCATTGTGGGTTTTCTCTGGATTCTCTGGCTTCCTCCCACAATCCAAATACACGCAGGTTAGGTCACTCTAAATTGCCCGTAGGTGTGAAAGTGAGTGTGAATGGTTGTTTGTCTCTATGTGTCAGCCCTGTGATAGTCTGGCGGCCTGTCCAGGGTGTACCCTGCCTCTTGCCCACTGTCAGCTGGGATAGGCTCCAGCCCCCTCTATGACCCTGCACTATGATAAGCAGTTACAGAAAATAAATGAATGCATGTTCATATAACATACAGTATTACCCTTGTGTTTACACACGTTTGCTCAAGTAAGAATGTCACCAAACATTTAGCCAACATGATGCCAGAATAAATAGCACAATTTTCCCTACCATTATAAAACTTGGATGCAGCCCCAAAGCAATTTCACAGTGCTTAATTTGAATGAGCAGAGAAAAATGCTGAGACAGTTATTTTATTTATTTTTTTATTTATTTAGGATATTTTTTTCACATTACAGTTTCAATGTGTGAATATTCTCAAGAATTAAAAGTTTGTTGCTCTTTGAAAGGGTGTATCAGTGGAATGAAATGGCCTTAAAATGACAATTGTATAGATTATATCGTTTATCGCAATTATTTCTGGGGCAATGTAGTATCCACCAAAATTAGTTATCGTGACAGGCGTACCCATGATGATACTGGTGAAGAGACAGAAAGACTGTTCACCTGGGACTACCATGGTAGTGTGGGAGGTGGAGGGAACTTTTTAAACATTTTTTTTAATCTTCTACTTCTACTAAAAAAAAAACACCACTCACGAGCTATAACACTATCAATATTACTGAAAAAGCATCCACACACTTAGATCTATGTAAAAATCTTGCTTTTTTCATTTATTCATCTTCCTGTTTACAAAATAGATTTAATTTCCTTCCTGATTTATCAACATCCACAGCCTTTCTGCTGTCCTGCCCATTCCCTCAGTCTCCTGAGGGTGGCGGAGTCACAGTGACAGACATCCATCCTGGAGGTCAAGCACACTTCCACTGTGATCCAGGTTTCCAGGTTCGCGGCCATGAGGTGGCCACTTGTGTCAACACAACACAACCACACTGGAGCACTCCTGAGCCACAATGTGTCGGTCAGTAAACTCATGCTGTCTAGTCTTTGGTTACAGCATGATTGCTAAGGTGGGTGATTTTGGAATATAATAAGTGGGATATCATCTTTCCTCAGCTGTGTCTTGTGGAGGGTGGATTCGTAATGCAACAGTGGGACGGATACTGTCTCCACCTCCTCCATCTGTCAGCAACCACAGTAATGGAAATAACTTGAGCTGCCACTGGTTGATTGAAGCCAAAGAGGGACACAGACTCCACCTACACTTTGAGAGAATTGCTCTGGATGAAGATGATGATAAGTAAGTTTGTTTCCACTAATTTGTGTATCACAGAATCAACAAAAATAGGTTTATAAATTTTGTTCTAGTATCTCTCCACATATCTGTGTTCTTCTTAAAGTAAGATCAGTGCAGCCATAATGCAAATTGTTAGTGTTTTTTAGCCTAGACCCTCTCCGAGTAAGCTAGGTAGACTGCCACTCTGTGTTTTTTTGTACTTCTCACACAACACCACTCAGCAATTTCTTTCATCATTTAAATATAAGAAAACATTATAGGTTCTGTTATCATAAATAATGCAAAAAGAAAACTGTTCATCTCATATCTAAAAAAGAAAAATGGAAAAAACAAACCTCTTCAACTTCTAACTGAATGAAAACAACATTTTCGAGGTTTGGTTTTTATTGTTCAACATTTATTGTTCTACATGTCACATGTGACACCAGACTTGTTGATGTTGATAACCTTCAATCTGCTATCCATGCACATTCAGACACTGATCTGAACAAGTTTCTCTCTTCTCAAGCTTAGATCTTTGTGGTTTATTCCTCTCAGGTTAATTGTGCGCAGTGGAAACAGTTCCCTGTCTCCACCGCTCTTTGACTCAGACCTGGATGATGTCCCAGAGCGTGGGTTGTTGAGTGAGAGCTCCACACTGTACCTGGAGCTCACAGCTGATTCTTCCTCCATCCCTCTGCTGCTGGCACTGCGATACGAGGGTGAGCCGAGAGACTTTGGATGCTCAGCTTTACACGAGGTCTTTTCCACATTCAGCAAAACGCAAAGGCAATGTGTCACTGCACATCCCTCTGAACTCATTATTGTGTAATATTTAAAGGGATAGTTTGGATTTTTTTTGAAGTGGGGTTGTATGAGATACTCATCCATAGACAGTATATTACATACAGTAGATGTTAGTCGACATGCTTCCAGTTTGGAGAAGCAGGCTGGAGTCTGACATGGAAGCTAAGCAATGTACTGCTGTGGAGGGGTCAGCAATATAACGTATATTAGCCAAGTGTACACCATATGAAGAATATTTTCGCTGCTTTGCCTTAATGTCAGATAGTGATTTTCAACTGGAAAATGGAGTCATCATATCACTCTCGTCAAAGCCAGGCTCCACTGAGAAAAATAGTGATTTAACATTGTTGAACGCAGGAGTATTTGGTATACCACTACCTTGAGCACATTTTGTTTGTGTTATTGTGTGACTTGGTGTTTAAAAGGGTTAGTTCTGACTCACCAAAGTCACAAAATAACACAACCTAATGAAGCAACAGGAGACCGACAGCTCCCCTTTTCATCAAGCTTACATTGTTGTTTGTGTCAATGGAGTCTGGTGGCTTTGGCAAGAGCATAAATGGGGACTTTAGGGCCTTAACGGCTTTCCTTTCGGAAATCACTGTCTGATGGAATGGTAAAGCAGTGAAAGAAAAACTCAGTAGAACTCAGTACATTGCTTTGCTTCCATGTCGGAATCCAACCTGTTCAAAAAACTCTTGAAAGCTTGACCTTTCTAACCTTGATAAGTTATAAATAATTTCGATGGATAATTAATAGTTTTCATGTTATATTTGAAGTGGGAATTGGGTTTTAATGGGCTGTCTAGAAAAACCAAGGCTTTCTTCTCATTAATTTGTTGTTGTGTTTAAGAGGGCCATCATGAGCCACATAAGTGCTTACAGTCTGCCCACGCTTCAGTGGGATTTATTTAAGGCTTCGGAGATACTCACTGCTTAAGCTTTTAGTGCCTTACACCTGGGCTCTTTCTAGCCAAGAGGGTTTGAGATTCTGGGTCATCCCAAGTGAAAAGTGACACTGCTCCCTCCTCAATTAAAATGGGTATGGTTGCTTAATTTCGTCAAGACTAGAATACAAAAAAAAGGAAATAGGGAAATACTTTTTTCTGATCAGTACACTTCTTTTTGGCCTTTTAATTTTTAGCTTTCGATGATGAACACTGCTGGGAGCCCTACATGCCTCATGGAAATTTCAGCAGCAGCGACATCACATATCAGCTGGGCACCACTGTTGCATTCACCTGCTCTCCAGGCTTTGTCATGGAGCAAGGTTCAGGGACGATTGAGTGTGTCGACCCCAGCAATCCCCACTGGAATGACAGTGAGCCTGTGTGCAGAGGTAGGATTATGGATTGGGCTTTGGTTGTATTTCAAAAAGTGAATCCACTGTGTCAGCCAATGGTGTAGGTTTCATTTTAATGTCTGAAGGAGTACAAGGGGTGAACCTATGAAATGAGGGAATTGGCGGCCTTCTGCTGGAAAATTTTGAGTGTGAAACACTTGCTTTCCTGCAATATGGTGATTTTTTTCTGCACCAAGAGTCCTCTGTAAGTTTCTATACAACGAAGGAGATGTGTCCCCTGCTTCATTGCCAAAATTAACGCTTATGATGTCAATCCTCATGCCAGCAGTTTGGGAAATCAAATTGTTTTTTATTTTTCCAATCATAATTACAACCTGCATTATTCCTTATCCTTCCTTCTGTTGTTTCTGGGCTTCATTTTCTTAATTTAACCGAACCCTTTGATATCCAAACTTAGTAGTACTAATTTCCAAAACACATGGAATTTTGTAAGTTTTTGCATGAAGTGAGAAAGTCATTTGATTCATTAATATTCAAACTGTATTGTGCTGAGATGGGTGCCTGAAGCCTCAAGATGTTGTAGCTTGAAGGCTACAGCCACGCTGACTGTGTCATCTGCTGATCTGCTGGCATGCTGTGAAAAGTGAGAGCAACAGAGAGACTGTGACAGATTTAAAACTGGCAGAGACGTTGCACCGGGTCAGGGACTGGCTGAAAACACAGGTGCTATAGTTTCAGCCAAGCGAAAGATATTCTGAAAGCCATATGCTGTGTAGTATTTTTGCTTGTAGATTCATAGACAGTGAAGTGCAGGAAGGTGGATGGTGGGATATTGGTTACTTTAGTGCTATGCATAGTGAAAAAGTCAGAGTTTTCGTCATTGTCCTGAGCATCCATGTATG
This sequence comes from Epinephelus lanceolatus, assembly GCF_041903045.1. Classification (NCBI taxonomy): domain Eukaryota; kingdom Metazoa; phylum Chordata; class Actinopteri; order Perciformes; family Serranidae; genus Epinephelus; species Epinephelus lanceolatus. The sequence continues at coordinate 30,917,878 of NC_135751.1, forward strand.
GCAGAGGACTGTCGTTCTCAGAATGGAAACTGCTTCAAAAAATTAGGGCTCAGCTGGTGGTGGGGAGCGCTTGTGTTTATTCTGCTCATATTTGCCTGGTATGCTCTCACAGAAATACATTTTGATAAATGTTGTTGTTAAAATGTTCCCAAGCAAGTGCATGTATAATGCACTGTTTTATTCCATCACATGTGGCTTTGAAGAATCATGGATTTACTCTACATCCGATGCCCATATGTGTTTGTGTGCTTCACAGTTGCATGCCTCAGTTTTAATAGGGGGTGCTTCATATGAGAGCAAGTCCCGGCATTGTATGTGAAGTCAGAAGCATCCTCCAAACACAATCAATCTGAATGTGTTCTCACAGGCTAAAGGGTTTGCATGGAAATAGAAGTGCTGCATTTGGCTCCTATCACTGCAGTTGTCATCTCCCTACTGACACACTTTCCTAGCTGTTTGTACTGTATCCCTACGAGGACAGGTTGCTGTGGTTAATGTGAGGTAATGAGTGTCAAAATGAGTGTCATAGACTTTTATGTTCATATTCTGTGATTGAAATATAGCTGCAGAATAATATTCAACAAGCAGGCTGCAGATAAGGTAACTGTTTTTAATGATGCCATGGAAACAGCACAGATGGGTAACTAATGAAAGTTTTAAGTAAGCTGCTGCTTATGATGCCATATTCTACTCAGCTCGTCTTTCTTTTTTATGTGCCCTCTGAAATCTTTATCATCTCTCCTTGATTGTTTTACTGTCTTTATTTTCTCCCTCCATTTATAATTCATTTTTCTCCAGTTGCTTTTCTTTTTCCAGCCTCTGCTGTTATTTCATCATCCCTTTCATCGTTCTCTCTGTCTCCCAGTCCACGTCCTCACTTCACTTTGTCTTCTTTTCTCTCTTCCGCCCTGCAAGCTCTGTGTGGAGGGGAGCTGACCGAGCCGTCGGGCACCATCCTGTCTCCTGATTGGCCCCAGAGCTACTCCAAGGGGCTAGACTGCGTATGGCAGATCCATGGCAATGAGGAGAAACGTATTGAACTGGATGTCCAGATGTAAGTTATGCTGTTAAAAAGTAACCAGCCATGTTTGTGTGTGTGTGTGTGTGTGTGTGTGTGTGTTTTTGTATGTGTCAGCAAATTGAATAATTGCATACTGTCTTGCTTATGTCATAAAGAAATTAGCAAAAATGCAGTGCCCAAATATAGCAACATAATTCCTTCACTTCACGGACGTTGCTTCTAATTTTCTTATTTGCTGAGTTCATAGTTTCACCGAGCCCACGAGGTGCCATAGTGAGGAGGATGGTTATTACATGCATGTACTTTTTTAATGACCTAGATACCAACTTTGTATTTTACTCACCGAATCAAACCACTGGAGAGCTAAATCTAGGCTGGCAATCAGAGTGACTTTTTATTCACAGGAGAACATGGTTCAATACTACATTATGTAACATCTTGTATTATTTGTCACGCCATCCACAGTCAGACAAAATATCTCACAGATTTTGCACCCAAATTCTGCAAATTCTTAGTAAATGTTTGAGTGCGAGAGGCTGTAAGAGTTCAAAATGATAATGTATATCACATAACTTTGACCAAACTTCAGGGGTCATTCCCTGATTTGAACATCTTCCAGTTGGTAATTGTTGATTAATCAATTCAGTGTATCCTCAAGCAATGGTTTATATGATATCTAACAAATTAGCAACCCACAAATGATGTCACATACTTAACGTAAAGTTACATACTTAACATAAGGTATGTAGGTTAGGTTTAGGAAGAGAAACATGGTGACAGCATAACTTAAAATAGCTCGTAGTTTACTTACTTTTACATGGCTCAGAATGCCAGTGTCTTGGGGGAAGTCCTGTATTGTTTGACCTATCCACCACCCCAAGCTGCCTCCTTACACAGACTTTTGGTCTTTATGGTACTTCCTTCTTTCATCCCATCAGTGCATTGTCACATGATCACAGCCTTCCTAATTACATGGATTATACACAAATTACCAGCTTATAATTATGTGGGTTATATACGAATTGTTGTGCATTACTTTCGTAAGTATACGTATGAACAGTGTCATCCCCTCTTTTCCTACATTCACGCTTAAGCTGTCCTATCAAATTAAGGCAAAAAACCCAAACAATTATCATTAAAAAATGTTATTTAATACATGTAATGTATTAAATAATTATTATTAACTTTGTATTAATTAATCATGTATTAAATGTAATCAAAGTACATACAGTAATAGGATCAGCACTCATTTGATTGCCAAATGAATTGCAAAACTCAATTGAACCTGCATCCTGTTGTCAAATTCAACTTGTGTGCACCACATATACACAATTTCAGCTCATGATTTATTTTCCTCTAATAGCACATTTCTTTTGTGATGAATGTGTATTTACAGATTGTACATACTATACGAAACATCCTTTGTACACATGTAAATTGCACCTGAACGAGACAGAATAACATGTAGCAGCTTTATATAATTTGCCTCTCCTGTCTTTCCTTTCTGTACTGTGTACTGACTAATAAAATGCGTCAGGTGGGTGGACTGCTCGTCTTTAAAGAAAAAAAAACAGAATCTGTCTGAGGTGAATCCTCATTGCTCTTTTTTATTCTCATCTCTCCTTCTTAAAGTTTAAATATCCGCCACACTGACGTGCTGACCGTTTTCGACGGACGGGATCTCATGTCCCATGTGATCGGACAATACCTGGGATCCAAAGAGCGTTTCCAGGTTGTGTCTGGGGGGTCAGAAGTCACCATACAGTTTCAGAGCGATCCAGATGATTCCAGTTTCATCCTGAGTCAGGGATTCCTCATCCATTATCGTGGTAAGTACACTCCTTAAAGTGGCAGTCTCAAAGATTTCTGTTGTGGTTGATTTGGCGACATCCGTAGTTAGTGGTGGTAACAGCAAATGTGGTTTCATATTCAGGTCACAGAGTTCTGGGGGCAGCAAAACAAACTATTGTGATTTTAATGAAGAAGTCATACAACAATTAGCCCCTTCCCATTCTTCTGTGAGCAACCGTTATCTGATTGTATGCTGCACATGACATGAGTCTGCAGACAGCGGGGGACAGTGAAAGAAGTTTGTCACCTTGCTAGGTTAGAGGTGTGCTGTCTGTCGCCTGTAGTTTTTCATCTAACAGCTCATTGTGGCTGCTCCTTAATGTTCCACCACTCTCTGCAATACTGTGATCTGCTGTTAATGAAAGCCAAAAATGACTGTTGTCTTGTTTTATAGATGCACTTTTGATGAACGATGGTAGTAAGTGCTATGCTCACTGAAAAACACATTGCATTTCCTGTGATCCCTTTATAATAAAAGTCAACTTGTGTTTCACCAGTGAAAAGCTTTTAACTTTGCATTTGCGGTTACTTAATGCAGCATTTTCTCAGCACGTCACCCTCAACACCCAGCTCTTAATACTACAAATATATAAATACTGCAATGCTTTTATCAATGGGCTCAATCCTCTTTATGTTATCTTATTCAGCAGTAGATAATGACTTAACAGACATTTATTTGAATAAAAATCTTATTACTTTAAAGGTCCCGTGTGTAGGATTTAGGGGGATATTACATTCTACAGTAGCCCAATACGAACAAACCAAACACTTGCTCCAGATAGGGCTATTCACATTTCTGTGTTAGCCACTATTGTTAGAGGCCTATTGGCAATGAGCAGCATCAGAAAAACACTGATTTGTAACGTGGAACTGCTTTATTCAGTATTTTTGTCAGTTTAAATCACCATGTGCGTTTGTTTTGCAGAGGATAATTTGGCTCCCAGTAAAAACCTCCTGAACAATGAACACTGAGGGAATTATAGCCATGAGGAGTTTCAGCTGGTTGCAATCTGAAGTCCTCACCGCTAGACGCCGCTAAATCCCCCTAAATCTTACACGGCGAACCTTTAAGTAGCTGGTTTTATGGCTCAAAGCATAAAAGTCAGGACAAGTGTTGTGTGTCCCTGCGGAGAAAGACATCGTGAACAACCTCTTTTCATTTCTTTCATTGCTCTCTGTTACGCAGAGGTCGAGCCCAATGACACCTGCCCTACCCTCCCTCAAATTGCCTTTGGGTGGATCAGCTCGTCCCACTCCTCCCCTGTGAGAGGCAGTGTGCTGACCTATCAGTGCCAACCGGGATATGACATCAGCGGCTCCGACATCATCACCTGCCAGTGGGACCTGTCCTGGAGCAGCAGTCCACCTACATGTGTCAAAGGTCAGACAAGTGGTGGGACATATTTAAAAGATCCAGATTTGTAACTTTTGTCAAAAACATTAAATGCAGTCATCACCTGTGCTGCTATTGCACCTCTGTTCTTTGTATTGAACAGTTTTTGATGAAGTCAGAATCAAGTTAAATGCTAATATATGTGTTCCACTGTGTCCCCCACAGTCCAGCAGTGTCCTGACCCAGGAGAGGTTGTAAACGGAGCGCGCTCTGTGCGCCCCGAAGCAGGTTTTGCAGTTGGAACAGTCGTACGTTTCTCTTGTAACCAGGGTTATCAGCTGGAAGGTCCCAGCCAAATCTCATGCCACGGACGAGACACCGGCACTCCCAAATGGAGCGACCGCAGCCCGAAGTGTGTCTGTAAGTCTGTTTCCTGCACTCTACTGATTTATTCTGTGTGCATATGATGCTTATTACTGAAAATTTAGACATTAACTGCAAATACGTTGCTGTGTTTTGTGCTCTGAACAGTAAAATATGACCCATGCCCAAACCCTGGGGTCCCTGACAATGGTTACCAAACCTTGTACAAGCACAGCTACCAGGCAGGAGAAACTCTGCGTTTCTTCTGTTATGAAGGGTACGAACTTATCGGTGAGGTCATCATCAGTTGTGTTCCTGGCCATCCCTCCCAGTGGAACAGCCCGCCACCCTTTTGCAAAGGTAAAGGTTATCACAGTCTCTGGACTATCTTATAGGCCTACCACTGTTTTCTATCAGGGAACAGAAAAGGACAATGGCCCGAAACATTCACTGTGTTCAGATTTGAATTAAGGAGGTTAAGTTTTTAAGATAAGCTCTCTTTAACAATGTTTTAGACCTGCATAAAAAAATAGTAATGAGATCCTGAAGGTGCATTTAAGACTTCAGGTGTAATTTTCTAATATTTTTTTTCTCTTCTGTGTCTCTTTTCTTCATTTGACACAGTGGCATATGAGGAGCTTTTGGATGATCATAAATTAGAAGGTGATTTATTCTCTCTTCTCCCATTTGTGATGTGCATAAAGTCAAATAGGTCATTTTAGACATTTAAAGCCACATGTAAGATTTGAAAATCTCACATTGGCACCATCTAGTGGTGGTATCATGAACAACACTGTGATCAACACTGCTACAAAAGTCAAGTTGTATTGTTGTACACTGGCACCATGGGGGATACAACAGCTTTTACAAACACTGTTTCAATGTACTTCACTAAATATATCGTGCAATTTATGCACTGATGATTGTGTTGCTAGGCCTGCACTTACATGTAGTTTACTGCATACTGACTTGTGCAGTGTGAGAAGTTGGACAGGGTAGTTTCGTCTCAAATCATCCACAGCAGTATATTGTTTAGCTTCCATCCAGGTAGATTTAGTTTATCAAATATGATAACAAAACAACAAAGTGCATAAAACAAACACATCAGAAACGCCAAACAGGTTGGACCACCGTGTTTGACTACATCTCTTTAAACGCTACAATTACGGCTGAAAATGGCGACTGAAATCAATTTTGCCAGTTTCACATATCTCCACAATTGTAATCAATTGCCATTTTTCTAACCACAAATTACTGTTGTTGGCATGACGTCATATATGTCTAACATATAGGCGATGTTAGACAATTTAGCTCTAGCAAATGAAATGTAAGTGCTAATTTGTGTATTAAAAAGGTAAAGGTTTTCCAGATTTAGCATCTTATGTTAATGTGTTTGATATTATTTTAGATTAATAATCAAATCAGCACAAAAACATCTTCATCAGCTTCTTTTTATGACAACTCTGTGACTGTTTCACAGTGTCTCAATCATTCGAGCCGTCTCATCAGATCCTCAGTGAGAACATCGCTTTGGCAATAATCCTGCCAATCATCTTGGTCATCCTCCTGATCGGAGGAATCTACATGTACTATACAAAGTGAGTAATGCAAGTAGCTAAAGTGACTTTTAATCCTTGACTGATTCATAACACTGCTTTTACATTTCTTCACCTCAGTTCACAATAATGTTTAAATTTTAGCCTTTATTTGAGTGGTCATGTGTCATTTTATTTTCTTGCTCACAGCATCTGCAGACTAGAATGGAAGCCGCTCTTCTGGAAGTCTCTCTCTCACACACACTCCTACAGTCCCATTACAGTTGAGTCCGATTTCAACAACCCTCTTTATGAGGCAGGGGTGAGTATTCGGCTGTTTTTATTACTAAACTTTAGAGTATTTTATGTATGTATCTTTATATCTAAACTTAAGTTTTTTAAACTATTTTTTACTGGTTGATTTCTTTGCCCTCAGGATACACGGGAGTATGAAGTGTCCATTTAAAGGAGAAAATCTTTTGGTGAGAATTTAAAAAACGCAGAAAGATTCAAAATGTTTTGGAAGAAAAATTCCTTAGTATTATAAGGCCTCACTCCCCTTTTATCATTCATTTCAGATTATATTTATGTTTTGCCATCACAGTATCTCTGGTTTATCAATTTGTGGAAGCGCTTCATTTTTGATTTGTTGCACTGATACGGTGGTATGCCAAACGTGGGTCCTACTTCACGGTCCAACTTTCTGTATCATTAGGACTGGTGCCTTATGAAGGTTAAGAAATTGATAACTAACAAAGAAATAACAGTGATGGAGGCAAAAGAACAGGAGAGGTAAAAAGGGCAAAGGTAAATTGGTTTATTTATTAAGTTAAAATTATTACGAGGCCAAAACATTAGAGGTTGGCAATACTTCATTTGTAACTGCTAAAAGTTGCAGTCATGAGCATAGAGTACACACTGAATGTTTTTCTTTCATTTTTAGAGTGCATTTTACAAAGTGTTACAGTAAAAGGGAAGAATACTTTAATTTTGATCATGAGAAGAAGTTTGAGATCAACACAGTCATTTTTCTCTCTTCCTCACTTTGTCTTTCTCTGTGTAACACACACATACACACACACAAATTGAATGTAAATATCTGACTTAATATTGATTGAGGTTGATATATATATAAAAAAAATTATATATATAAGCCTCATACTATATACACTTATACATGGTGGCGGGAGGTTATATATTTTCATTATATATGTAATGAAAATTCAGTGCCAAAATATAATGTTAAATAATTTAATGTCCCTAAGTGTTTCATCTGTTGTTGCAATACTGTTTACAAAGGCAGTGTTTATTTTATTCTTCGCTGTTTCTGGAGTGCATCGTCACCCAGTGTCACACGACATATAAGGAAAAGGTGAGGACATGAATGTCATTATGCTTAGAGCATGCACTGATTGTAAATTATATTGCTTCTGCTCAATCTTGCCATTATCATTATAGTTATTGACAGTTATCATTGTTATCAGATTTGATGTTGTATGCACTATGTTGATGAAAAACTACAAACTTGGCTGCTTGCTGTGATGCATTATGTATTTATTTACAACTGATTGTTTGAACAGTGAATGTGGTCTCATTCGCTGTGCCAAATGAAGGATCTTGGAGACTGTTGCTTTGTAGACTTAATTCTTCTCTTATCATCAGTAGCATTTCTTTGCTTCATATATGAATACACTCTTTTGAAGGCAGTAAATTATTTGCTGAACTGGAAATAAAGTCTCTGTTGAATGGTGTAAAACTTGTAGATGTGATCTTTTATTTTTCCAAATAAATTGGTGTATATACAAAACATGTATTAAAGGAGCAGCGTGTAAGATTTAGGGGGATTTAGTGGCATCTAGCTGAGGGGATTGTAGATTGCAACCAGTTGAAATTTCTCCTAGTTAGAATTCCTTCTATGTTTATTGTTCAGGAGGGTTTTTTTGTGAGCAGGATTATCCTGCAGAGGTCTCTTCCTCTCCAAAACAAAGACTATGTGATTAAAACCAGTAAAAACACTGAAAGCAGATTCATATTAAAAATCTGTTTGTTTTTTTTCCAACGATTAGTAGGTGCTCATCGCCTAGCACCTACTAATGTGTGCTCACCTTTTTTCTCTGCTAACTGAAGATCTAGACGCGTTTCTACCGGGAGCCAAATTATTCGCAGAGGTCTCATCCTTTCCAGAGAAAATGAAGCAAGTGATTGAAACTGGTAAAAACACTGAAAAAAACACTTTCATGTTACAAATCAGTGTGTTTCTGATGCTGCTCATTGTCGAGGGGCTGCTAACTACTGCAGCCGATGCAGTATGGATGGAGAAAACACAAAAGGGTTGAGGTCAAAAATGAAATTTATTCAATAATGTTATTTACAAAAGAAATCAATGGGATGTGAACAGTCAGTAACATCAGTGGTGTGTGAGTGCCAGCATGAGTAGAAAATGGTGTATGAAGATGTTGCATCCTGAAAGAAAACAGTGAGGCAGCCTGAACTGCCAAGCTTTGAAGGCTTGCTGGCTCATCAGCTCACGTGAGCAGGCTCCCTACTGACCTGCACTACCAGCTCACCTGCAAGGGGAGGAGAAAGCACAAGCATGCCAGGCAGAGCCGAGACACAGGAGGGGGTCATCACACCAGTAACTGGTTTGTTCATTCTGGACTTCTTTATAAACATGGCAGTGAAACAAGGTGGAAAACTCCACGGATGAAGACCCATTCCCTATGTGGGAGTAACAAAATATAGTGGCTCATATTTTTAGGTGATTAAAATCTAAAGAAAACATGCTTATTATATTTTATTCCATTTCTGCCTACATACCCCCCTAAATCCTACACACCGGACCGTAATAATATCTCACCCATCCAGTGGGGGAAATGTCACAATGGAAAAATAATGTTATATGTTTTAGAGATCATTTTGAGCTTTCATGGCTTTTTTTTCTCCATAGCTATAGAAGTGGAAAACAGGAATAATAACCTAATTTGGAGATTAACTGTATCTTTAAAGTAGTGATTATTGTTTTTATGTATTGTTTTTCTACCTTGATTATCACTTATTGATGGCTACTTTATTTTGGAAGTGTTTACCGGAAGCGCGACCGGTAAATTTATTGCAATTTATTATTGCAATTCCTCACTGTTACCACCAGATGGCTGTAAATACCCACTCTATTCATTATTCAGGTCACTTTCCTTGATGCTAAATGAACATTATTAGAAGGATAGACTGATCCTCACACCAGCAGACTGTTGATAAAATGTTACTGCAATAATCACACGAGTATAAGTTTCACATATGAATATTAAAAACTATTTTACTGATATTACTGTAGTAGTAACACACGTTTCCATTCCTAAGGGTGGCGCTAATCCACCTCACAAGCTGCCGTTTCACAAAAAAAATAAAGTAGAAGAAGAAAGTAGCGGAAGAAGATGTGTGAGTTTCGTTTCCGAGTGACCTACTTAGCTTTTAGCATCAGTTATTAATCGTTATGTACAACAATGGAATTAGCCTTTCTAAGTTTAGCTGTGTTTTTTTCTGATTGTTAGTGTCTGATTTTTCACCCAAGAAGCGATACGACACAAAGGAGCGTTGCTAGCTTAAGGCGTAGCTAGATAGACGAGCCGTTGTTAGCATCTTTGATTTAGCTAGGCTCGCTGCGATTGAAATGAGTTGTCAAACATTAGCTGCGTTGTAAATTCTCTGTTAGTATTCGCTGGGTAGCTGATTTATCGATTGCTAGCTGCTTACGTGAACACATTTAGCTATCTTGGCTTAGCTAGGTTCACTCTTGCAACCCCCTTGGATGTTCAGTGTGGTAAGTAACAGTAGCGTTTCAATTTGTTATAAGCTAACTTAACCTTATTTGATTGTATTAGCCTAACAAGTTAGCCTCTATCATGGCAACAACTAGATATAAGATATTTCTAACTAACGGTACTTGTGGTTTTAGCCACCCGAGTTTTTGCTAACATTATTTCGATAAACACCTAACTTTGGTGATAACTGTGTTCAGCTTTAGGTGGTTGTAACATTGCTGTGGGCCAACAGACGCCCAGTCAGATGACAGGACAGTCTACGTGCATGCAGCTAATGTTGGATAACTTATTGCATTAAAGAGTAAGGGGTGAGACAGTGCCTCCTGTATGCCACTGAGATGAAGTGTGGAAAAAGCTTGGTAGCTAACTGATGCACTTTCCACAAAAGGAGCAAGTCATTAGTTCAAGTATAACTTGTTTTTCAGTTTGGAAATAAAATGGTCATTTGATGTATATTAAGAGTATTTTCACACCTTTTGTATTTTGTTCACTTGCTGGAGAACGAAATCATTTTTTAAAAATACAGGAAATACAATAGGTGTGGTTGAATAATTTGGGTTTTTTATGACGATTCATAGGAAGCTTACCTAACAGTTACTGTAACAACATTAGCATATCATAACTAAAACAGTATGGCATGATCACATTCATATCCCCTCACCCATCATGATTCACCAATTCTTGAGAATTGGGACAAATCTTGGCCTGCCAAAAAAAACCAAAACCTTAAAATTATACCTTATACCATATCAACACACTAATTCCGTTTCAGGGGTTAAACTTTACTTTAAAATGACTTATATATGTGAAAAAGATATGATTCGTTATACATTTTTGATCTATTTTAATTTTTTTTAACTTCTAAACTCTCCCTGTGTTAGAAAACACCCTGGTCCCAGACAAGAATTGACAACTTCAAACCTTTAAAAACATATTAAAAGCCTTCAAAATCTAAAACGCTGACAGTACGTGCTGATATTATTGGTGTAAAAATATACGGCTATAATTATCTTTGTTTTAAGATGTCTATTTTTGTGAATATGTTGGCCTTTTAGAGATGTGTCCCAGATTTTTGTCAGCTCTGTCAGATTTCTACAAAAGCATAATTTAATCAGGCATAAAAGGGGTTTGTGATATCCTACATACTCCTGTCTTATTTTCTGATTTCTGAAAAGGTGGTAATGCTTCACAATTACTTGTAAGCTTTCTTTTTTTTGATAAATGCATTAAATAATATTGCTATCGGGTGTGTTTCAACCACAGCACGTCAACTCCGTAGCCCTCCTAAATCAGTATTTTGACAAGCATTCAGAGAACCCTTAGTAACTTTGAAAAATAAAATGGCTACTCACTACAACTGCTGTGAAACTAAAATATAACTTTTTGTCAGCTCTGTCAGATCTTACCTCTGACATCCATGATGTATGCTATTCAAGACAAAAATAAATCATGGGAGGTTGGCCCATTACAAGGTGAAAAGCCAAGATATTATCTTTTAAAATATATTTTCCCAGACTAATTATTATTACTCCTTGCTTTTAGCAATGTAAATATTTCATGCTGGATATGGTACCACATTTGGTCTCTGTGCTGCTTTTGTGAACACAAATAATAATGTCCTCAGAATCTCAGATTCAACAACAGCCTGTTTTAGTGGTAAAGGCCATTGTAGATGGTTTATCCACAGAGTTGTGAAATAAGAGGCACCTGAAATAGTGAATATGCACATTCACTTTTACACGTGTTGTTGTTCAGACCTGCACTAACAGGCCATCATATCTCTCTTTCTTACAGTCAGGAAGTGACTCTTCAGCCCCATGTCTGCTGAGGCTTCAGTAGGCAGTCATGCTGCTGACCCGGCTGAATCTGCTGTTTCCCAGCCTGCCTTCCACAACACAGATGAGCTCAGAAATCGGGGTCTGCTGGGGAGCAAGTATGTCAAGTTAAATGTGGGTGGCTCGCTGCATTATACAACTGTCCAGACATTAAGCAAGGAAGACAGTCTGTTGCGGAGCATATGCAATGGAGGAACAGAGGTTTCCATAGACTCAGAAGGTGAGTGGATGTGTCTGTGTAGTAAGCACTAACATATGTGCAGGATCCACTTTGTTATCATGTAATGGATGAGGGCCGTGTTATTGATAGGAGCATGGAGTAGGACCTTTTTTATGTTAGCTTAATAACATAGTTATTTCAGGTGCTCTGTTTTAAATTAATATAAATTCTGTTTTACTAAATCAAATCACATTATTAGCCTTTAACTTTTATCATACAGTGTATTTCATTCTACAATGGAGGGCAGTTCTACAACTTTTGTGAACTCGGATAGCAAGTGACACACTTGTGATGTCATCAAGTTTTGTGCTGTAATAGATCAAATATCTAAACCACTGTAATGAGATTGGAGGCGAGGTGATTCACTATGACACAGCACAGGACTGTCTCCACTGTTTTAATACCACCACTATCTTGTGTGGTCATGGTGTGGCCTGTAAAATCATTTGTTTGAGAAAGGTGTGTCTATACTAGCTCTAAATGTTTCATAGTGTGTAGTGAATTTTAATACTCTAATGTGCAAGTGACAGAACTTTAATTGAGTGCGAGTTCTAAGAGTATTCTTAAATGACCATACTGTTTTTTTAAATGTTTTATAAAGAAAATGAGTATTGAGACCAGAAGTGAAATCTAAAAAATGTTTCATCCAAAGTTCCACTGGCCTTCCATAGAAAATAATAAAGATTACTGAAGAATGCAAATGACTCAAAATAACCTCCCCTGCTGTCCCAGGTTGGGTAGTTTTGGATAGAAGTGGCCGACATTTTGGACTGGTTCTGAACTTCCTGCGAGATGGCTCAGTACCACTTCCAGAGGATCACAGAGAGCTGGATGAGGTTCTTAAGGAGGCCCAATACTATCAGGTCCAGGGGCTTGTCCAGCACTGCCTCAGTGCCATGCAGGTAAATAGATGATACTTTTTCCCACAATTTCTGTTGGTTGTCGTCAGGGTTTGGTATCAGATTCAATATTCTGAAGGGTACCAACCAAATAAAGTTGATTCTGCTTCCAAGAACAGATTCACTTTAAATCAATTGTTGCCACGTATTGGTACCTGAGAGCTCATCTGGTTGAGAACACTGTGTTAAGACAGAAGGAGGAAGCAATGCAGAGTGTTGAGCCATAACTCACTGCACCAATGGTTTTGGCATTTTGTCTTTTTTTCCTCTTTTTTTTTAAATTCTAAAAATAGCCTAGTTGCACTGCTGTTTGTGATTGTGTTTTTAAATTGTGTACTTATTCCACATATTTGCATCCAGACACACTTAGACACACTTGTGTCTAAATAGAGAGTGAGAGAGATTTACAGACACCTATACACACACACACACACACACACACACACAAGCAGACAGACAGACAGAGTGCAGATACATTTCATACAATGGAAGCTCAATGTGCTTCAGTCACAACAAATATGAACAAAATGAAATAAGACATAAAGTCATATTTAGATATAAGTAAGAGATGTTTGGCAGAGCAAGAATACGTCACTCCTGCAGTTTGTTCAAAATTTCAATTTTTATTGTTACAGAGAGAGGAAAGTACCAAAAATAAATACCATAGTAGCAAAGTCCAGGTACTGGTATCAGTTCAAATGTGAACAGGACCCAACCATAGTTTTGGTTTTGTTTGTGTAAAAGAGTGTCTACAAACATACCCAAATTCATGACATACAGACTTTTCTTAGTTGTACGAATTCATGTTCATGAAATAGCGGATGCAGTCATAAAACTTGGCTATTTGTGAGGAAATATTTCTGTCAACACTCTTCCTGGTTAGTTAATCAGTGTATGAATCATAAAGTGTTGAAACAACACATTGATTCATTTTTGAGCTGATCAAAACAGTAAATCGATTCCAATGTTATTTATTAATTAAATGCTGACTTAGTCATTTATGATGTAAAAGCATGTACCATTTACACTTTCACAAATAAAACAGTTGCTTTTCTCCATTTGTTATCATATAACTTTAACGCCTCCGGGTTTTAGCTACTGGTCAGACTAAACAAGAAACTCAGTAACAATGCTTTGGACCCTTGTGTCTTACGATGGTGTTTCTCATTACTGTTTGACATTTAAAATACTGTTAATTTATTATTATTGATCTGTGTAGTTGAGTAATTGATACCTGCAAAAGGTGTTTGTTGCAGATGTGTTTCCATCGACTTTCCTTGTTTATCTTCAGAAACAAAAGGATGTCTTTGAAACTGTGTGTCGCATCCCTATGATCACCTCAGCCAAAGAAGAACAGAAGATGATTGCTACGTGTAGAAAGGTACATTGCATTTTGTTTTGGTCAAATAGACCACTGAAAAAATAATAGATGGTTTCAAGAGATGTCAAATTGTGAGCTGTGGAAATTGTAGTCTGCTGTTGTTTTTTGTCTTGAGGAAATGTTTATTGGTATTTTTAAATTATTAACAACGTAAAAATTAATTTATTTCTCAAGGTGTAACTCTTATATAATTTTGAAGTTAGTTCTTTTTGTATGTACGCATAATTTGTTTTAGAAAATACTTTATTTATTCCTGTCTTTTGTCTCTTCAGCCAGTAGTAAAATTGCAGAACAACAGAGGAAACAACAAATACTCTTACACCAGGTAAAAAAAAAAGGCTTACTGTGCATGTATCCTACAATAAGTATGAAAAACTACTTGACAAGCCAGATTCTGCTACATCACACTTTGTTCTTTGTCTCTCTCTCCTTTGACCAGCAACTCTGATGACAACCTGCTGAAGAACATTGAACTGTTTGACAAACTTGTGCTGCGATTTAACGGCCGCGTCCTGTTTGTCAAAGATGTGCTTGGGGACGAGATCTGCTGTTGGTCTTTCTATGGTGAAGGCCGCAAGATTGCTGAAGTATGCTGCACTTCTATTGTCTACGCCACAGAGAAGAAGCAGACAAAAGTAAGAATGAAATAATGTGGACAACAAGCCCTTAAAGAAACAGTTTGACATTTTTGCGCAAAGATAGGCTGGACCTCTAAAGATAACTAATGAACACATGCTGTGTATGAGAAAGAGCAAGGCTAGCTGTTCCCTTCAGTTTCCAGTCTAAATGCTAAGCTAGCCTAACCTGGTGCAATCTTGGACAAATGGGGGATCCAGCGTAGCCAGCGGATGTCTGAGCTATGACTTCCTCTTTCATGTGCAACTCATTGTTTACAGTTAAGTTAGCAACTTGAGACAGGCATATGTGAATGCAGATAAATCGGTAAAAGCTAAATCACCATAAGACGATAGCTGATAGGTCCTTGGATTGCATTTTGGCTAATGCGTTCCACCTCTTTTGCTCTCCACACAGACTGTTTACCTGCATGCAGCCAAAGCATACTCAAATGCATGTGGTCAATTGCACTTTGGCTACAAACAGAAACCAGAACGCCTCTGATACCAAAACCTTGTACCATTGCCCACATATCATGCATAAATATACAGATATCTGTTAACAGAGATTAAACTATTGTAGCTTTATATTTAAAGGTCCAGACACACCAAATCAACATCAAACATCTAGTGACGATAAAGGTCGACTGTTGCACCGCCTGTGTCTCAGCCAAAAAGTTGCACTTGAACACACCCCAAATTATACAGCCAATGGCCATCTAGCGCATACGTTCTGCGCCTGCATGAGAGGAAGACACTCCACTCCACACCAGCAGGTAGCAGTAGTCTGTATTCATCATTCAAAAAGGGAAACCAGAAGACCAACAAGACGGATTCAAGACACTAGTTAGTCAGTTAGCACATTATCGACACAACCTGATGTTGAAAGAACAAAGGATATGTACCATGCACTGGCGAACAAAAACACAATTATGAACCGTTTCTGCTGAAGAGCTCAGTGGCCAAAATAAAAAATAAAAAAATCTTACCTTACATAACAAGTGGGTTTTGATCTCACACCCGCTTCACTTTAGCCATTTTCTCTTGCGCTGAGCTGAACTGCCAATTTAGAGTGATTTCATTTATCGAAGGGCTCAGCCATCTCTCTCACCGATTTAACATGCTGAATCAGCAGACAAAGGTGGACACTCCATAAAAACTAGAGCGACAGATGCTCACTGATGACCAGACATTGACCACAGCCAACCATCAGCTTGGTGTGTCAGGGCCCTAACGAACAGATATATGAGTAGTATCGATTTTTTTTCATCAAACTCTTCACCATAAAGCAAATGAGTGTATTTTACAATATGTGGAGCTATTAATTTTAGCTGTTAACGGCATTATAGTATGAGTTGAAGTATGTCTTTGTTATGGCTAATCAATTTGCTTTAGATATTACGGTAAAAGTGACCAGGGTGGGTAACTTATGTTACAGCACACCAAAAACTACCAAGTCTGAAACTGAATTGATTTTTTTCCTCTTCTTTTTAGGTTGAGTTTCCTGAGGCTCGAATCTTTGAAGAAACCCTCAACATCCTCATTTATGAGAATGGCAGAGGATCTGGTCCGGGAGGCTTACACCTTTTAGACTCAAGAGGCTCAGGTTCATCACTGGGAGCTGAGGAAGAGGGTGCTGCAGGAGGTGACAGGCGAGTAAGACGGATCCACGTAAGGAGGCATATAATGCATGATGAAAGAGGGCACGGTCAGCAAACTGTGTATAAGGACTAATAATGTGAAAACGTAAGGCGTGGGAGAGTGAGTTTATGTGTGGTCATTTTTTTGTTTGGATAATAGCAGAATGAAAGATGTCCTTGATCATAGCAATAGCTCGGTAAGTAGTTATTTCATTAAATGTCTTCAGATGTCACTGCACAGAAACGTAGGAGTTGATGACTGATCTGTAACTGAAGTAAGAGTCGTGAAAAATGCTTCTGTTTACAAGAAAACCAATTGTGTACATTATTTAAATAGGAAATGTGTAAAAATGGCCTGGGACATGAAACTGGCATAAATATAACTTTGCTAATGTTAAAGAACTTCCTGCAAGTTACTGAATGGGCCTAAAAGCCCACTGCACCTGTTGATGTGGGTGTTAATGATATGCACTGGCACTCTCCTCTTTGTTTGACTTATAGGAAACACTGTCAGTCTGTTTATTCAGGTTGTAAAACATCTGTTGCCTTTTCATAAGTTGGACTGATATGCTGCCCGACAGCGACGAACAGAGGATGGTCAAGTTTAGCCTAGATATGTTAACACTGGAATAAAACTGAGTAGCCATTTTTAGGGAGGTTGTCTTTGAATGAGATTGTTGAGCAGCTCCATTTTCTTTATTTAAATTATTACTGCTGTTGCTTCAAGATGTTTTTATTAATTTATGAACCTAATTTATTGTTTGGTATTTAACTTTTGTATTGTATGCAATCTTTGTGTTAATTAGTGCTCAAGTGAGTTTTAATTTTTGGAATGATATGATGCACTCTATAGCACACACACCAGATTTTGACTTTGCTCCTGTAAATGACTAAATAGTGAACTTACATTTCTGTTTAATGTTTCAAGAGGAACCATGACCATTTCTTTGATATAATTGTCTTCTTTTCTGAGCCATGATCTTTCACTTTCGCTTAATGTCTTATACCAAACCACTTAAATTTGCTCAGTTTAATTGGCCTTACAGTGATGATGAAGGTAATAATACTGGTTTGTATTTTTATTTCCCTCAGGGAGAGCATAAGCATTTTCTTTCTGAGGTTCACCAGTGTTTTGTGTAAACCTAATCACTCTGAAGACTGAACAAAACATTGAATGAGAGCAATATGTATCTCAGACCCTTTATAAAATCACCTTGGAATACCTTAAAATATGCACTAATATGACTTCCGTCCAACAGTGGTCATGGGAATGTTCTGAATAAATTACTTATGAAATTCAACTCTAGCTTCTCAGCCTTATTTTTTCTTTCTTTTCTTAAGTATAAAAAGAAATTGACTGGTGGATGTTTCTGTACAAACATGTAGATTTTTAGGTGGGGCAGTTGGGGGGGGGGGGGACACATATCCCTGTCAGTATTTACAACATGGGCATTTGTCCCACCAGGTAAAAACATGAAGTAGCAGAGGACTTTTATTTTGACAAAATTAAAGACATTTACACCTTAAATTGATGCAGAAAAGGCACAAATTGGTGCATAAAAAATTACCAGAATGAAGGAAAATAGGTGTTTGATCCTCAAAATTTCCTGGCAGTGGACTTCCGAACCACCTGTTTCACGTGTACCCCCCCAGTGTTGATACCTATGTTTTTGTTTCAATACATTCAAACTGCTGATCATTGGAAAGCGATCTTAACACATGTTCTTCTTACAATGACATGATTCAACATTATAGTACCTTATTATATAAAGGACAGGCTGCACCATAAATCACTGCACATTCTGTACTCATCACTTGTACTACCATATTTGAATTACTGTGTGGAAGTTTGGTGCAACTTACATCCATTATACATCCTTCAAGAGAGCAATCGGTACAGTACATAATGTGGGTACAGGGAACACACCAACACACTTTTTAAAGTCACAAGCATTGAAATGCATACGAAATTGTTTCTGGTCAAATTTAAAACTGCACAAGAAATACTTAACTTCCGGGCAACATTCAAAAATGTTTTGTGACGGAGAGGGGTTATAATTCAAGAAGATAATTTAATTTAAAAAAACAATGTGTTCGTACAGTCTGTGTGTTTCAGTGTGTGGGGTGGACTTGTGGAATGGGCTGTGTGATGAGTTGAAACAAAGCACTATAAATCGATTTTTAAAAGCTATCCAAAAAATATTTTTGGCAGATATATAGATGAGGAACGGTTGTGTTAGGGGAGTGCATATTTATTTTTGAAACACTGGGTGGTACTTGGACTGTCAATAAACTGGGTTTATAACTTAATTAATTGGGTGGTAAATAGACTGGGGACAGTTGTATTTTAGTTGTAAATGAATTAGGGAATTTGTTGAAATAATATCAGTTAAAAGAAGAAATATAAGAAAGGGATAGGGACATAAAACGTCTACCTACTACTTTTCAGACACTGATATATTTGCCTAGTTTGCTTTATGAATGAGTTAATGACTTTATTTCTAACCAAAATAAATAAAAAAAAAAACAAATAAAAAACAAAGATTTAGAATTGGATTCAAGATTTTAACTATTTATCATTGCACTGTGATACATTACATAACTCCAATTGAATAAAGGCAGATTGAATTCTAATCTCTTCAGAAAATATTGTATTTAACTGTGAATGCTCTTTTGTTTCTATGAAATTTTAGAATTTTGAAATGTTGAATAATAAAGGAAAAGAGTAAAAATGGGTAATCCTTTAGAAAAACTTTAATGAATTAAAAAAAACTTTTATTTATAGATAGAAGTTAAAAAGCTCAAGCTGTCTGATCAGGTTTTGTATTTTGAAAGGATGCGTCTCTGCGTGACGTCACTTCCTGTAACTTCCGGGGGTCCCTCGCCGCCAAAAAGAAACCACCACAAACAGAAAAGATGGTGTCAGAGGAAGAGGTGGCAGGTATCCGCAGGTTTGTGTGTGGCCAACTTCGTGATGAGCCAGACCTCAGGTACTGTTGAAGCATCTAGGAATTTGATCAAGTCCTGTTTTTACATTAGATAAGTTCATAGGTCTGTGCGCCTTGATTTTTTTATGTGTCGAGAGTTACTTGTTGCTAACTTTAGTCGGGCAGCTGACAGTCACACACATACACAGTGGCATACTCCTGTCTAAACACTGATAGTCAGTGGCCATTTAACTACTCAGACCAGCTGCATGTTGCGCATTTAACACCAGTACTGCAGTTGTGCCATTTACAATAAGATAATTCAGCGCACACGTGACGCAATTCATCAGTGTTAAGGTTTCTCATGGCAACACGACGCTGATTTGATATCAATAGGCTAATATCAGTGATATTCATAACTTTGGCTGCGCTAGTTGCTAAATGTAACTTCAGGAAGCCGAGCTAGCTTTGTTAAAAGTTGTTGAAAGTAATAGTGTCGGTGGTAGAAGCAGATCCAATATTTCTGGTAGAAGCCATTAAATTGAAGCGACACCTGCTGGTTGGAGGTGGTATCTTTCAGTGGAACCAGGGTTAACAATTTGGGTGAGAGGTATTGTGCTGAAAGTCTATCTAATATTGTATATTGTTATACCACATATAATCTTCTACAGAGTGTCTGCATGCCCTTAAAAAATCTGAAAATGTCTTAAATTTAATTTCATAAATATTAGCAGTGGTGTAGTGGAGAGAGTACACAGATATACAGGGTATACCCACTTCTTTTTCTAGTTGTTTACAGTATGCCCACCTATCAGCCATAAAGCAATTGGTGTATATATACGAGTATATACTCACTTCCCTCTTGGTAACCTACCAAGCAACCTAGTGGTACACCCACCTCGTCAGCTACCACTACACCACTGAATATTAGGCCATAAACATCATTGAATTTGTGAGGTCGTAATTGTCACACACTTTAAATCGTATTTCATTTATCCATCTTTTAATATCTTTTTGTCAAAATGGGATGAACACAATACTACCATTTTACTTACACGTGGCTGGCAAAATGTAGAAAAACATAACTCGCTCATAAAACCATATTCCTACATAAAACCCACCTCTGCATGGGACTACACATAAACTACTTACCCCTGTACCTACCTGCAGTCTTCAAAGAAGAACGGGATGATTTGTCCAAAAATCAGTCTTAGATTCGGTTAAAAATGATCTTGAAATTAGTCTTAAAAAATATTAAATTTAAGTGTCTGATACTTGTCGACACCCTGGTCTACCATTATGAAACTACATGACAGATATTTTCCTATAAATAAAAACTTCAACTTTGATAGTAGTTTGTATCCACTAGTGTGTTACAAACACTCAATTTCCTGCACAAAACAATGTGTTGTTTCTCCATTGTTGTCATTTTTTGGCCAGATTCATAGAATACTTTTTGTTAATAAAATCCGTCACACTATCCCTATAGCAATTGTAATATCCAACAAACTAAATTCCTTTTATTGTTACCTCTAAACTTTGCATTTGGCAATCTGTTTGATGTATATAGTCCTCATCTGGTTAAAGTCATACATGTGGGTATGTTAATGTTTTTTCAGATTTATTTATCAGTCTATTCAAAAACACAAAGGTTCCAATTAATTATGTCTGTTACTGTATATGCCCTCCTCCCTCACACACCATGATGTCACCTTTCTAATGTCTTATTCCAGCACCCTGACCTTAGGCATTTTAAAAAAGCGGTACCTGGCACATGTGCAAAGTCAATCACTAAGTCCAGAGGCCAAAAATATCATGAAACAGGTGGTTGCAGAGGAACTGATGAAAATGCAGGTATGTGAATTCTTCTTTCAGAGCTTGTACATTTTTCTTCAAGTGTTTTAGAATTTTGCAGGGGTTGATTTTTAGTGCTGTAGCTATTAGTGTCATCATTTTTTTCTTACTAGGACAAGGATGAAAGTGGAAGTGATTTGGAGACCACGAAGCCCCAAAAGAAAAGGAAGAGAGAAGAGGAAAATGACGAGGTGGTTAGTGGGAGAGAAGATGAAGATGAATCCACAGCAAAGAAATCTCGTCGTCAGTCAAGCTCATCATCAGGTAGGTTATGATCATTTTTAAATCCATTTAGATACCTGTAGCTTAAATGATCTAGAGAATGTTCCACTTTGCAGTTACTCAATGTAAAATGATCTGGACCATCACAGAGAAGCTTTTGCTTAATAGGTAGAGTGGGTTGTCCACTGATGATAGGGTTGGCAGTTTGATACCCAGCTCCCCCAGTCCACACATCTAAGATTCCTTTGGCAAGACACTGAACCACAGATGGTTAGTCAGGAATTTGTATGATAGCTTTGCTAAAAAAGTAAAGTGCTTTTATCATAAGTGCCAAATAAAAATGCAGTCCATCAAGAACAGTCGCACTAGAGCTGCATGTAGTGATTATTTTTACTATCGAGTAATCTGCAGATCATTTACTCCATTCATTGTTTGGTCTGAAAAGGGCATATCTGTCCTCGATGTTGTCATCAGAGCTCTTCTTTTGTCCGACCAACTGTCCAGAACAAACCAATATTTAGTTTACAGTGATATGAAATAGAGAAATGTTGAAAATCAAAACATTTTAGAAACCGGAACGAACAAATCTTTGGCATTTATGCTTTTGAAAGGAAAACATTGCATTAGTTATTAAAATGGTTTCCATTTAAATTTCTGGCAAACGACTAATCAATTAATCAGCTGATGCTTGTGATTCTAAGTAGGACACATGCATTCACAGTACTGGTATATAGCTGATCTCAGATCAGCTGTTGTACATAAAACCACTTTTTTTGTTGGCATGCCACCTTGAGGGGAGTTTCCATTTCAGATAGTCTCACTCACTTAGTACCTACGTAAACCGTACCTTGACTGTGTTATGCTACAGTGATTTTTTTGTTGTTGTTGTTGCTCTGTTGTAAACCATGAAACATTGTCTCTTCTTGTGTGGTTAACGACAGAGGCAGAGGACAAAGACGACTGCAAAACAGGAAGTGAGGAGAGTGAGGAGGAAGAGCAAAACAAATCTGAATCTGAGGATGCAGAGCAAGAGGGGAAAAAATCACAAACAAAGACAAATGGAAAAAGTAAACAGCAGATAAGCAGTGAAGACTCAGCAGATGAGGAAATTAATAAATCAGAAGTGAAAGAGAAAGAGAGCGACTGTCAAGACAGCCCAGAGGAAAAGTTGATAAGGAAAGCAAATGCTACAAAGAATGGAAAGGCAAAAAGCAGCAAAACAAGTCGAGGAAAGAAAACACCACAGAGTGATGGAGAGAATGACACTGACTCGGATAGCAAGTCAGAAAAGAGTGACCGCATCAACAACAGTGACTCCTCAGATGACAGTGGAAAAGGTGACCATGCAAACTTTATACTTGCATATTCCATACTTGAATGTTTATTCACGTTGCATGTTTTTTAATATGACTGGATATGACTCCTTGTTGTGTTAAACAGAAGAAAAGGTCTCAGTGGAAAAGAAGAAAAATGACTCAGACTCAGATTCATCATCACTACCCTCACTGGAGGATGAACAGGAGAGTAAAAAAGAAAAACCACAAGATGATGAAAAGAAGAAAACCGTGAAAAAAGAGAAAGCCACCAGAGATCAAAAGGTGAGCACATGATTGATGTTATCAGTTAGAATCAGAATCAATCAAAGTGGAAATATACAAGTTTTTTGCTTTAATTTATCATCGTGAAGTACGTATTGATTACACAGTGTAATGGCTGTAGAATAATGACATCTTTGGCATTTAAACTGGTTCTCTATAAGCCTCACTTTCACTATGCAATTCTGTCTGAAACCAGGTAAGATTTCCCAGGAAAATGAAGGCTCTATTTACAGTTCAAAGGAAGTGCATCAACCATTGTGCAAGCAAAAGAGGAAGAGCATAGCAATTTTGTTTTCCTCTGTAGCTATCAGTATGTATCCCTAGTTACCAAAGAGTATCAATGTAAGTTTGTTGCAGTTACTGTCCTCAGCAGTGGAAATGGTAGATGGTGAAAGAACCAAAGTAACTTTGGAAACTGTGGTAGCTGCTAGGCTCTGAAGAAAACACACAGGGTTACCGTGGATCCTTTAAAAGCCTTAAAAAAGGCATTGAATTCATTAATCTAGAAATAAGGCCTTAATCTGTATTAAAATGTCTTAAATCAATGGGAATGGGAAGTGTTTCAGACCGGAAGACTCAGAACAGAGGATCCACTGTCTGTTAGCTAGCTGTAACTGTACCCCGGATTGGGGGACATGGGGGAATTGCAAAATCAAGGAAACTTGGCTTTTAAGCAAGTCGCGTCCTGGCTGAAACTGCTGCAAGACTATGCATACAAGGCTCTGTGTATTTTCTGCAAAAAGTTTTTCAAAACTTGGCACGATGGGAATCAAGGCAGTGGATATTCACATGCAGAGTGAGAAACTCAAGATAATCAAGAAAACCCAGCAACAAACCCCAGTTCGGTTATACCCTTGTCTCTACCATGCCTCCACCCCAAGCTACAGTCTATGAGTCAGATACACTCCTCGCTCCTCCACAGCTCCACCCTCTCGTCTAAATACGGTCACTTCTAGCATCAGAAAAACACGGTGATGGCCGAAATGCCAAAAGGCTTCAAAACAGCAGTCCACAAACCAGTGGGTGGCTTCACAGTAACTAAGTAGACTAGTAACTAGTTTCCACTTGAAACCAAGTGTCCAACCCTTTGTATGACTCTCCATTGATCCCCTCAGTGCTTAGAGTTGAATCAAGAGACAAAGTGCAAGATTAGTGGTAGAAATGCAAAGATGGGGTTCTGAAAAGGGGTCATCACAACCTGTTTGTTCTCTGATTCATCCCACAGGACGACAACAAAGCAGTCGTGAGGCTCAAGCGCTACATTTCTCTGTGTGGTCTGAGGCCGAAATACAAGAAGCTCCTCGATGGCTGTCGCTCTGTTCGCTCCCAAGTGGCTGCTCTAAAGAAGAAGCTTGAAGATCTCGGTGTCGATGGTCAGTGGAAGTGCTGTCACCTTTACATTTCCCTATTGTATGTAAGGTATCTGGAACTAGGGGTGGGAATCTCAAGGCACCTCGCTTTACAATTCCACTTCACAGGGCTACGATGCAATTATAAAACATTTATGGATATATTTTGTTACAAGGAATGTAAGGAACATACAACTTGGTCTTCCAAGTTGAATTTCCAATTATTGGCTTTTTTGTATTGAGACAATCTTTCGATAGAGAATTGTGACGCATTTTAAGGATTAATTCCCACTGCCACCCCAATCTTGAAAGCATTTGGGGCCTCCAGAAAACAAATTGTCATGTACTGTAGTTTCACCAGAAGGCCAACTTCACACACAACATACACAAAACATATCAAAATCTAAATGCCATGCTGTCAAGACATTTACCAAGTACCTACATCTGTAGTGGGGTCTTGCTTTCCCCCTTTTCTACTTTTGTGGAATGACTACACAGTGAGATAGTTTTGGTTTGTTGTGCTTATATAGATGAGCCCAAACCAGCTGTAACATTTCTCATTTGTAAACTGTGTAATAAGTTATTAACTTCATTATTGACATCATTTGATAAACTCGGGGAACCATGGGTTAATGTGATGATGTGTGTATGTGTTTTTCAACACAGGTCAGCCATCGGTTAAGAAATGCAAACAAGTCAGAATGATGAGAGAGCAAGCTAAGGAACTAGCTGAGCTTGATGTCAGCAACATCATTTCCACACAAGGTAATTATTTGTCTCTTTTTTTTCTCCGAATACACCATGTTGTTGCACAGTAGCCTAGAACCAAAGAATCAAACACTGGCTCTAGACAGGGCTATTCATGTTTTCGCATCAGCCACTGTAGTTTTCCTACACACTTGGCACATGGGAGCAGTTGCAGTTTTAAAACCTCACCACTAGATGCCACTAAATCCTACACAATTTACCTTTAAGGGTTTGTGTCATTCTACTGTACTTGGGTCAAATGAACAAGTTTAGAAATTGACTGATTTCTTAAATGGGAAACTGTCCACCATCTAATGCAATATCAAGCTTATTGCATACACCACATACAGTAAAATAGGTGTGATTTATAACCTGGTTGGATCCAGAAGTGCACAGTTTACCTACAACATTGTTGTTGTTGTTGTTGCAACAATGTCTATAGTTTAGAGGTGATTTACTCACTACTATTGTTTATTATATTATAGCACATGAAAAATATTGATTAATGAGACCTGCTAATGTGGCTACTTCTCTAAGGTCGACCTAAACGCAGAGGAGCCTCAGCATGGCAGAAAGAACCTGACCCTCCGTCCTCCACATATCTGCGTACACTGAACTCTGGCTCTGATAGTGACGAGGAAAATGATACACACAGAGGGCGCAGAAGAACAACAGACTGGGCCAACCTGCAGGGGATCATCAGTGATGATGCAGACAGCGACTGACAGGGGCACTTCCTCGTGCAAGTGTTCAGAGATTTAGATTTAGATATGGACATTCCTTTTTTTGTACAAGTTGGGTTTTGTCTAAACAAATTATTTTGATACTAAGTATTTCTTAACCCTTTTGCAAAAAATGAGAAAACTGATAGATGAGGTAAATGTTTCTTTAATATAAAATGTACATCTATGTTATATTTCAAATAAAATGATTTTGCTCTTATGGAACAACTATTTTATTTTAATCGGGGCATTAAAACTTGTGCACTGAGCTATTGTTTTGTGGGCATAAGATAACTAACATGCACACAAGGTGTCCTTGCTATTGCAAGGACCAGACAGCATAGCTATAAACTAGGGCCTATAAAAGTGGGAGTGAAAGGCAGCAATAGTGTTTTATCCAAAAGGCTGACTTGAGCTAGAATACTTAAACTTGTAACCCAAATAGGAATTTCAGTTGTGTTGCCATTGCATAAATGTATAATCATACTTTGTCACATTCTTTATTATGATGTCAGTCTTCTAGTTTCTGTGACAGTAGAAGGTCCCCATTTTATTTGAGCTATTGGTTTCTGTGAACTGGGAGGGAATTTTCAGCAACACTGCTTCTGCAAATGTTTCTATCATTCTTAGCGGCATTTACTTTGATAGCTGTTACCAAATATGGTGTTAATATTGTATTTAGGGATGGACTTTGTGAGAGTCTGTGACACTAGAAGATAAATTAAATAAAATAAAATATTGTCAAATGAGTGCAAAAAGGGGAAGCATGTCAAATACTTTTTTGAAGCACTAGGGGGGTTTGTTTTTTTGGCTTTTAGGGAGGGGAATACAACTTTAAATGGATGTATTTGGTATTTATTTTACCACAGATTTTCAAAGAAACGGGTTTGGAAGGCATGCTTTCTTAAAAAAAAAAAAAAAGATTTTTAAAGAAAACAAATTATCGTTGGATTTTTAAAATTTGCGATGGTGCTTTAACACCTGGGCTCAGGGCTTCCGGCAGAAAAAAAACAACCAAATCAAAGTTTAAAGTAATGATATTTCCTCAAAATTACTTTATTCTACATGTCTCATTTAAGTTTTTTATGTTTACCCTGAAAATGTCTGCGTCACATTCCCGGAACTAATGTTAGTAAGCTCTCGGATAGACGGAATGTTTCGTAGACGGACCGGTCCTACAGGGTAGTGGTCCGCACGCACTCCGTCAGGTCAATGAGATATTTCTTGTTAATTACTTAAACACCAGCACAATTGTTGCGGTCTGTGTCTGTGTGTTGCAGCATTATGTTATTATGTTACGCTGTTGCTAATGAATGTGTCATTACGTATTCTCAGTCACACAATGTCCGGATACAAACTAACTGCATGCATGTGACCCTCAACCTGCTGCACACAGTCCGTCTGTCACAGATATCTCTAGGCTAGATCGAAATAGCTTCAGCCAAAGGTTAATGATTTTTAAAAATGCATTCAGAATTTATATATATTTAATCTCTTAAGGTAAAAAAAATCCTGACCGCTAAATGTTACTTATGTGGGGCAAAATGTAGAATATCGGTACACAAGGCTGTGTCTAAAACATCAATTACAAACTGGTGTATATACTGTGTGCGCAGAGTGAGATATATTTCTTTAAAGGGGAACTTAACCCATTTTCAAAGTCCATACATTTTATTCCTATGGCTTAAGACTGCTAAAAAAAAATATTAGTAGAAATAAACAACTCTCTCCCAAATCCAAAAGCTAGAATACTAAAACTCAAACCTGTGATAGACAGTGAATTGGAAAAGATGTTACAGAGGACACTGAGAGTACCCAGGGGAATGTTCTGATATGGATACATTTTCATTTTCAATATTTTACAACCCTTTCCCTGTGCCTTATAGTATATTTTATAATTTTAGATTAATTTTGACCCTACCCTACACATTTCGTGCAGGAATGGATGATGATGCACCAGATGAGGTCTTTGCCGAGCTCAAGACCAGGCCTCTCGGAGGATGGGGTATTGCACAGATCGCTGCTGGCACTGGGCTTGCTGTATACGCAATGTGGGTGGGAGTCCTCCAGCCAGGCTTCAGAAAAGTCCCTTTGAGGTTACAGGTCTGGAATAACTTTTGATGCAACTTGTCTTGCACCATTTGTACTGTACAATATTCTTTTTATCAGAACCTCTTTAAAATATCTTCCAGGTGCCGTATATCCCTGCCAGCAAAGCTCAAGTGGATAATGTAATGACATTGCTGAGAGGTCGAAAGGGAGGCCTTGTGGATTTGGGATCTGGTGATGGCCGCATTGTAAGTACAAGCAAGATATGTAGGCTCCTTTTTCTAGAACTGGTGAGAAATAGGTTTTGATTGTGGTCATTTTTAACTCTTAAGGTCTTGGAAGCCCATCGACAGGGTTTCACTCCCGCTGTCGGCTATGAGCTCAACCCCTGGCTTGTTCACCTGTCTCGCTTTCATGCCTGGAGAGCAGGCCATCATGAGAAGGTGTCGTATCGGCGAGAAGATCTCTGGAAGGTTTGACATTTATCACTCGTACTGTGGCATTAGTAACACTTCTGTTTAAATTTCAATAGAAATGTTGTCACTCCAAGAAGGAAAAAATAGCCAAAATGAAACAGTTCGACTCCCTCCCTCTAAATTGCTGAAAACAGAATTTGTTATTAGCACATGTGAACCTACTAACATCTTTATGAATAATACACAAATGTTTTTCATAGTTGGCTAGGTAACCTTGTGGTTTACTTTATTTTTGCCATTTTGAATACAAAAAAAAACATTTTTTTTACATGTGTTATGCAAAGCTGAAATGTTAATAAAGTGGCCTTTTTCCCCCACCTGCCTTGTTTCGCAGGTCAACTTGACAGAATGCAAGAATGTCACAGTGTTTTTGGCTCCTAGCGTGGTGAGTAATATAATGAACAGAGGCTTATAAACCATGAAGTAAAGACCATCTCATTGTGGTGTACAGATAAGCAAATAATTAAATATTAACTTTTAAAAACAATGAAGGTGAGCCCATTTCCTATCTGCTGACATAACAGAAACCCTTGTCTCTGTCACGAAACAGGAAGCCCTTTTATTGTTTTAATAACATTTGAGTCACATCACACTGATTGAGCATTATTCGAAGAAGATACTTTACTATATAAAGGTTCTTCCTCTCAGTGAATTTTTACAAATGGAAAAGCAACCTCGCTGATAACTTGTTTGTCATACTGTTTCAGGAAGTAGTTGCAACTTGTTAAAAAAATCTGTGTACCTTTACCATACTACATTTTTTAGAGCATATTCTAAAAAAAAATTGAAAAGGTAGTACATCCCAAATTTCCAAGTCAAGTAAGGACAAAATACTCAAATTACGCTTCTTTATTTTACTCACATTACAATGGAAGTACAGCTACGCATTTCTGCAGCATCTCTGTTGAAAAGAGATGCTTTTCACATTTGTGATGATTGGATTTTGTATTTCACACTCCTGTAAGAATCCCATTTTTGAAGCGCAACCTCCTTTTAATAATATATACATTTTTCTGGATTCTACATAAATCCTAGTAAGAACTATGTGGTTATGTGGCACATGGTTAAAGTTGCAGTTGAATTCAGATTCATCATCATGGGTACATTTCAGTAAATTTCTATCAAAATATAATAATATATAATAACAACATAATATAATAATATAATCTTGTGTCACCAGCTTTCATTATTGCAGCAGAAGTTGCAGACTGAGCTTCCTGATGACGCCTTAGTGGTAGCCGGTCGTTTTCCCTTACCTGACTGGACACCCTGCAGGATTGAGGGACATGGTGTGGACAGAGCCTGGGCGTATCGCATGCAAGCACAAAGACAGAACACCTTCAAGAAAAATGACGACCTCATAGTCACAAATAGCGACCCCAGTAGTGGACTGAACAAGGACAAAGGATCTACTTGAAGCTTTTCATTAGCTAAAAATACCCATTACTGGAATATTGAGGACATTTAACCTGACTGTCTGTCTTTACATTTTGACTACATCTACAAACGGATGTTTCTGGCAAACTTGCTCCTTAGCAGAGTGCAGCAATCAGGGAATGTACATTTTTGCACAAACTCTTCTCAACTATCTTCATGGATGGACTCTGTCTTTGTTATAAGCAAAGTTTGAACCAGAAATTCCTGAACAAGGGTTTCTGTTACCTTTGAGGAAAAACCACACCTTTGCCTCCAGAATGCTGAAGATTTTTTCGGGATTACTGCCCCTGGGAAGTAGTCTTATAAATGTGTTTTTAAGTTATTTTATCATCTACATTGTTTTCTGTTGTGTTAATTTTATGCCACAGAATTTAAGATTATTTAATGTTTTACGTGCTCTTTTAGAAATAATTATTATGAAGTATTTGTTGTATAGGTTGTATGTAATTAGACAACTTCAGAGCAAAGTTTACATTCCACTGTGCGGCTTGTTTTTTAAAGGTACAATTAAGTAAAAATTTTAATGCTTTTTGTGCGAAGGTGAAAGGCCCTCACTGCTGTGAGGATGCCTTTGTGACAGCAAGTGTGGAATGTGACTTTTCATGATTTGGATGTTAAAGGTGGCTCGTGTTTTTTAACCCAATTTCACAAACAGATTGTAACACTGGTATAAACCCCATGGGGTCCACAGTGTATAAAGGGAACAGTGACAACAGTTTCCCTGTGTGTAGTCCATCCCTTAAATGTGTACATAGTATGTATACATGTGGGTTTGCAATTAAAGTGTTTTAATCTATGTATGGACTATGAATGGACCTTTCTCATGCACCATGTGCTGGAGACTTAATTTGTCACGCTACCTCGGGTGGTGTGTTTGTTTGTGGGTGAAATTCCACTGTCATTCAACATTGATTTACAGTGACAAGAGCATGTCATTGTTGCAGGCAGACACATATTGTCAAACAATATGCTACATTAACTGCACCCAGTGAACAGCAACCAGGATTTCAATGTTTAAGATAAGAGATAAGATAAGCTAAAAGTGATCCCACACCAGGGAAATTCACGTTACAGCAGCTCAAATAGCACACATAGAAAAGCAAGTTGAATGACAATAGAATACTTATAGAATAAAGATAAAATACAAAAACATATATCAGAATTAGAAAATATAAAGTACTAAATTTAGAAACAACTATACACTCAATACTATTTAGATTATATACACCTTTCACTAATGCACATATGGAAACGGATATGTATGTATGAATATATGTATGGGTATATATTGACAGCTGTACAGTATAATTGCACATTGGATGTAATACACAAATGGTGTGTAGCATTAAAATTTAAAACAAGGTAAGAACAATTTAAACAGTGTTGGGGAATAAATAAATATTGCACGGAATTCACAGTGTAGATATACTGTATTGCACAAGGTAAGGAAATTGAATAAGTAATGTGACATAACAGTGCTGCATTAAGTTAATTATAGTTGAAAACAGGGTGATATTCAGTCTGAATGTCTAAGACCACTTTTCAACCAGCTAAAATTGAGTTACAGCATCAACATGTTAAAATTACAAACTTGTTTGATTATTTTTATAATTTGTTAAGTTGTAGGTTAAAGGAGAGACAATACTGATTAAGGATAGCCTTGAAGATAAACTGAATGATCTCTATACACAACTAACAGCATTAATCTGAATGTTACATATCAGAAAAGACCAGTGTGGAGTGGAGAGAAATCTAAATACCCCTAGTGTTGCAGACTTGATCAAATTGTGTACTGTTGCTTGGCAGGTCATTCAGATAATAAATCAGTGTTGAGGAACTACAAGTTTACTTTCTCCAGCAGAAATTCAGTATTAAATGAGCATTTTGCATGTGCCTGTAGAGCTTAGAGTATACAACATGTAATGACTTTT
Source organism: Epinephelus lanceolatus (assembly GCF_041903045.1). Classification (NCBI taxonomy): domain Eukaryota; kingdom Metazoa; phylum Chordata; class Actinopteri; order Perciformes; family Serranidae; genus Epinephelus; species Epinephelus lanceolatus. The sequence goes on from NC_135751.1 coordinate 30,949,700, forward strand.
TGAGCAAGCAGATTTTCTTTCATGTATAACTCATTGTTGCTTACTTTTTAAATGCATTTTTGCACAGTGACAATTTGCACAATGACACAATGTTATTCAAAAACTCTCTTTAGCATTTGTTAAGAAAAATGCTGTTGTTCTTATAGATATAACCGGAGACCGTGCTTTTATTATTGTGACCGACTTGACACAAGCTGATTGGTTTGGTTGATTTTTGCAGCAAAAGAGGAAGTTGCGAAGTAAACCCTGTAACCAGCAAGCTAGCTGTATTCTTGAGCCGCCCTAAGCATTGAGAAGGGGAATAACAGGAACCAGCGCGCATAGTATTATATATTTAGTGTTGTTATAAATGTGTCAGATGTACAACTTAAGTGTGCATATTCACACGCTTTGAAATTACAAACGGTTAAGGCAAGTTGTCGTGACCAACAGCCAGAAGCATGTCTAGGTTTGACAGCTAGCTAACGAAAATTATGCCTTCATCCTTCTAGAAAAGCTAACGAGTTAGCCATCCGCTGCAGCGTTAGCACCTGGGAAACTTAGCTTCGAACCGCTACACATTGAAAGCTAATTAACGTTGCACATTTCTCCGGTGCCGGAGCCAGTGTTAGATGTTCCAAAAAACCAATATTGCTATATTTAGATTAACGGTAAACGGTAATAACGTTTCACGAAAATGCAGCTAACTGAGATAACGTTAGAGATGAGTTAGCTGATTCAATCTTAAGCCCATATGCATGGTAAGCAAAAACGCGTTTTATTCGAGCAAGGCAAACTCAGCTCAGTGTTTAACGTTGTTATTGTGAGCAGGTCAACGACGCCAACCTTTGCTAGCTAGTTTTGTGTGGAGTATCGACCTAAGCAGGCGAGCAGACCATGATGAGCCCCCTTTGCGGTTACGTTAGCCAGCAACACCTTAGCTAACGTTAGCTACAGAATTGGCTAGCCAGCGAGCTAATGTTGGTTTATTGCTGTAATTAATCCGAGAACAAGTAAACTGAAGAAAGCAACCGAGACAGCTAAACATGGTAAGTATAATTTAACGCGTATTAATCACCTAACATAAGTTATTCACCTTGTCTTCCTGGCTTATTTGCTAACGGCTAACGTGGGTGTACAAGGTTTTGGTTCGTATATTTAAACAGGAAGACCCATAGTTATGATAACATTGTACAGTACTTATATATCCTAAAATACAGGTAATCGTGCGTAATTGGGTGCATTACAGTTCTCTATGTCTGTTAATCCACATAACGGTTTCTGAGAGGCCAGGTATTTCACGGGATGTGACAGCTCGTTAAGCCATTTCACGGTACAAGACGCCCATCTTGCAAAACCGAATATTTGCTGTGAGTAGTGTTGAGCCTCGGCAAGTTGTGGCTTATTTGAGGAATTCAGACCTGCCTGCTACAGGAGCTGCTATATAAAGATCTCAATTTGCTATCTCGTTAATGCTAGGCAGGGCCCAACTTCCTCCACCTGCCAAAGCATGGTATTACAATTGATATAACGCAGTTGTTTAAATACAGCTTAATTTGGTTTGTTTGACCAAGACTGGAATTCTTGGGCAGTCTTCATGCTGAACTATGTGAGCAAATCAGACTGCAGTTATAGCCAGGAAGTACCAAGATGTGTGGATTATGTTTTTGTGAAACTATGCCAAAACGCACCCAAAAATCGGTGTGCAATACCAACTAGTTCTATGTGCAGGAATGGACATGAGAAGATAAGTTTCCAGCTCACTAAGTGACCTTTCTGAGCACGATGGTACATATGCCTGCAAGCATTAACATGCAAAAGGTTACCTCTTTAAATCAGCCTACAGGGCAACATGTTAAATTGCACATGGGCACTTTGTTAACAAATTAAAGAACTTATATAAACACTTCATGCATAATAAATATGAGATATGTCAAGATACATGAAGGGCGTTGCTCTCTTCACTGTGAGGATGGGTTTCTTGTACATGACTGGTCTTCAGTTGAGTATTCGCTACGCATGTATATTGCATGACGTATACCACTGTATTGCATCCGTCAGATAGATACTGGTCTAAAATAAGGCTCTGCAGTATGGAGAAATCAAATATGATGATATAGGTAGGGTTGAATATTGGTGCTTTTGCTACACATTTACACAATGAGATTTTTAATAAATAATCATAAGCAATGTGGATGTGATGCACAAGTGGGTAAAGGCAAATAATAGAAACAAGGGACTGACAACACTTACAATATTACACTATGCAAAATCTAAGATGATATTTAGTCACATATCACAATATCAGTATATTGCCAACTTGGTGTGATTTGTGTCATGCTAATGGATAGCTGATTATGAATACAGCATTCAGTGGTTTGGATTATGTCTATTCTAAAATATAATCTAAATGTGCGTTTTGTACTTAATGTGACCTTTTTTATTATCCACTAGGCTTCAGAGGAGGCATCACTGCGAGCACTGGAGAGCCTTATGACTGAGTTCTTTCACAGCTGCACAACCAATGAGCGAAAGAGAGAAATAGGTACATGTGGCCTTTAAAAACCTACCAGTACACATTAGAAGCAAGGACATGATACATATCCGCCTTAGCAAGTCTGGATCTCCAAATACAATGTTCTGTATACTGGAATATACTGTAGTGTAGATCTAGTTGTCACTGTAGAGTGTTTAATGTGATCTGAAGCTATTTGCTTTCTATTAAAAATGTTTTTTGTTGCTCTTTTATGCACTTCCTGTGTTGTGACGCATTACTTTCAGTCTGTCTGCAAGTGAACTACTTCATTGTCATGTACCTCTGTCAGAGATCATGCCTACTTCCTTTTTTTCTGCAGAGGAGCTGCTGAATAACTTTGCACAGCAGACCGGAGCATGGCGCCACTGCTTGTTCTTTCTCTCCAATACTCGGAATGAGTATGTAATGATGTACAGCCTCACAGTATTTGAAGTAAGTCCTGTAGGTGGGAGATGCATATTTTCAGTTCCTGGTACTGTCAGGGGCCTTCTTTACCTTTTGATGCTTTGGAAATAGGACAGTGCACAGAGAAAAGTATTGTTACAAGTTCTGAGAAGAGAATTTGTTTCATGCTCTTCCTGTTTCCTCATTTCTCTAATTCTGAAAAACAAGTTTGCCAAATGTGTAATACATTTCCTATGGAATAAAAGGCTGAACATCCTGTGACCCCTAATTACATACTTTCACCTTTTTCAACGCAAATCTAAGATACGTATGCTTAAATGTAGGTGTTTCATTTGCAGTATCATGATTGTAGTGGATGGTGTGCTAGTAAAAAGTCTTTCAATGGGCATCATATTGTCCTTCAAACACAGCTTTGACTGCTGATTATTTCCTCTTACATTCAGAACCTGGTGAACAAGTTGTGGATCGGTGTTGCTTCACAAGACAAGATGGAGATTCGCAGCTGTCTGCCAAAACTCCTCCTTGCTCAGCACAAATCGGTGCCCTATTTCATCCGTAACAAACTGTGCAAAGTCATTGTGGACATTGGTCGCCAGGACTGGCCAATGTTCTACCATGATTTCTTTACGAACACCCTTCAGGTAAGCTCTGCTGATGTTGTTTCTGCTATTAAAAAGGCTTTTGTCGATGTGTCTAATACTTAACAAAAGTTGACAACAACACACAAGTTACATTGAAACAACAAGTCTACAGAAACATAGCTTATGTTACACTGAACATGTGTTCTTTTATAAGGTGAAGATGCCCTAAAAATTGTTCCTCTCCCTTTTCCTTTTACATGTCTGTCAACTTTATTCAAACTGCATTTCAGGTTTACTTTCTTTTCTAATTTACCTCTGTACATTTGGAACATTGTGTTCATATTAGTTAGTGTTGCAGTCTACAAAAAAGAGTTTCTGTATGATATGAGGATGTGGCTGGATGTGAACAAGTGCAGAAGCTATGTCATGACCCACAAGAGAATTGCTACCAAAAACACTTTACTACTGCTTGAAGGACACGTTGTGAAATTGTTCATGAGCACAGTAATGAAAAAGAACTTTACTGTTTGCTGTCATTATAACATGAAAGAGGGACAGAGTCAATTTCCTTTCATTGCGAAATTAAAATGCGTTACATTAATTAGACTTAAATACAAAAGTCAAAAGTCTACAATGGAGGTCCCTCGTCTTCCAGAGCAAGTGGCTGGCCTAAGAGTAAATTAATCACAGCTGATAGGCGTGTTGTGTATACATAGATACAGTGTAACATGATTGTTCGACCTTGAGAGAAAATTATGACCATTTTTCTTTAATCTGCAAGTTGTTCCACACTTTGAATTTAAATGCATCTCCCCTTTCACTGTATGTCTCCAGATTATGAGCAGAAAATAAAGTAACAGATTATATGAACTTCAAAGTTTCCCACAGGAAATTATTCAGTCAAGGTGATAAACCACATACGATAGATCCTGCTGCATCTTGTCTCGTGATTAATTCAGTGAGAAGATGACAACCAAAACATGCACACTTATTATATATATGGCATTTGCTGTGAGAAGATTGTTTTATTTTATAAAAGTGTATTCGATGGCAGCAGTCATGGTCTTAGTGGGCAAAATTCGGTAATCTTTATCTTAATTAATAGAGCTATTGTTTGTCAATGTGTTGCAAACTACAGCTGATCCAGTCCCCAGCTCTGGCTCCGTTGGGGTTGGTGATGTTGAAAACCACATCAGAGGAACTTGCATGTCCTCGAGAAGACCTGAGTGTTGCCAGAAAAGAAGAGCTGCGTAAACTGCTGCTGGAGCAAGTACCGACAGTGCTTGGACTGTTGACAGGTGAGAATACTTTGTGTAATTTTGTTTGTTTGATCAGTGATTTCCTGATGTGAACAGATTTTAGGACATGGAGCCATATTCTAGCCAGCTAACAAATTTGTACCAACTTAAGTGAACACTATATTTAGAATATTATCATTGCTTTACCTCACCGTCAGACAGTGAATGGTGATCTGAACTAACCCTTTTAAACACCAAAGTCATACAACGACACAAACTAACCGAATGAGGCAGTAATAGATGAGCAACTCTTGTGTTAAGCAAGGTAAAATGACAGTTTTTGTTTAAAGAGAGCATAAATAACAGTTTCAGTTCCCATCGTAAAGGGCTGCCTGACAGTAAGGTAAAGCACTGAAAATATTGTATAGCATCCACTTAAAACTGCTATTGATTGTTTTATAAGTGGGCCTTTTTTGAGGTGGCTTTATTATATTTTGCCGCCCCCCATGCACAGCAGTATATTGCTTAACTTCCATGGTGGTACTCCTGCCTGCGTCTCCAAACTGGGGGCACGCCGACTGCCATCCATTGTAGGTCACACACTCACTATGACTAAGTACCTCATACAAACCCGCTTCAGAAAATCCAAACTATCCCTTTAAGCTAAAAATCCACCTGAAATTAGAGTCAGGCTGCCAGCAGTCGGAACAAATGTTTTGGTGGAAAACCTTCAGTATGTGTATAATTAAGTTCTTGTTACTTCTTGTTTTGTAGGTATCCTGGAGACCTACTGGGACAAGCACAGTATCATAGCTTCCACCCCTCCTCCCTCACCCACCTCAGGGGAAAGTGGTGAGTGAACTGTCCTTTAGTTACATAAGGTTTGCTAGTAATTTGGTGATAATCATGTAGTAGTTGTTGCTTGTTTTTATTTGTGTGTTAACCAGACTGTTTTTTGTCTCCTCAATCTATTAGTGGAGTTGCTGGGCAGTTTGTTTCAGGGCAGCCAGTACTCAAAGCTGCTTTGCCAGCCCATGGCGGCATTGGACAATGAGAGTCATCAGCTCTGTTGTCTCGTTTTGGAGTGTTTGGCTCACCTGTTCAGCTGGATCCCTCTGTCCACAAGCATCACTCCCACATTGCTGGCATCCATTTTTCATTTTGCACGTTTTGGTTGTGATCTGCGGACAAAGGCCAAGACAGGATCCTTTATCTCCTCAAACTCCTCCTCTTCTAATGGTCAGCTTAATCCTGGGACAGTGCCACCAACAACAAATGGAGGAGGGCGAAACGTACAGCAGAGTGAGAGCAGCAAGGTGGATCGTGCACGGCTTGGTGTACTCGCCATGACTTGTATCAATGAGCTTGTGTCAAAGAACTGTGTGCCCATGGATTTTGAGGAGTACCTGCTGCGCATGTTCCAGCAGACCTTCTTTCTCCTGCAGAGGCTGACACGAGAGAATAACGCTCACACAGTCAAGAGCCGCCTACAGGATCTTGATGAGAGGTATGGCTCAGTCCATTAGTTCACACTAATATTTGCACATATGTAAGTGTTTGCAGACGAGTGAGTGTATTCTATCATAACAGCTTCAGCGTGAGGTCTGCAACTGGTCATAGTTACTTTTTTTATACTCAAGGCAGTCAGAAGTTGCACTGTGGTATTTCTCAGAAGTCCAGCTCTCAAAAACGCCTTTGTTTTCATCACTGGCGCTCTTCACACTGGCTCCATACAACAATATAGCTCTGTCACATGTGTCTTAGTCTGATCTATTCTTTCTGCCTGTGTTTAAAATTGCAACTTAAAAACTTAAAAATACACTATTTGTTTTTTTGTTTTTGTTTTTCAATTGACTAGACAGTAGCAGAGAATGATCTCAAGTCTCTATGATACCATTAGATTTTATTTATACAGTATATATAAGGTGTATATTGGCCATCCCAGACATTAGTCACTGAACGTCATTTCATCACCTCCCCTCACCTCATCTGTGACATCCCAATCATTATCAAACCGGCTTGATATTTTCATGAGTGAACTTTCGGGCTGTTGTGGTCCAGGAATTTCCCCCTATGGTGATTAAGGGTGGCTCAACACAGTGATATGCGCTATTATGCTCATCATGCTGCTGGCATTTGTAGCATAGTGTAATTATGCAGTGTTTACATGAAAATATGTGAGCATTGGTTGTGGCAGTTGCTTGCTATCCCCTGCGGCTGGCTTATCAAAAGTGCAGTATTTGCAATTGCGGTTATAGCGACAGCGCAAGTGATCTTGTAGTATGTGTGGATACACAAGCCACATTGTCACTGGCCATTGCTAAGATAGAAATTAATGCTGGGTAATGTAATATTCTCTTACAATGTGGACACCCAGCCTTGGTTTAAGAAACTAGATTATTATCAATCCGCATTAACTATATGAAGTAACTTCTGAGTGCAATGTTTCTGTGGTAACTTTAATGTTTTCTTTTTCATTTTGCAGTTACTTGGAAAAGTTCACAGATTTTCTGCGCCTGTTTGTCAGTGTTCACTTGAGGCGGATTGAGTCCAGTCCTCAGTTTCCAATAGTAGAGTTTCTTGGCCTACTTTTCAAGTACACCTTCAACCAGGTAATGATAATTGTGTCAAGCAGTCATTTCCTTATGTAGTGTAGCACAGGTTTCCAGCAAAACATGACCTCTGACAGCAAACCCTCTTCTCATTGGTTTAACAGCCTACCCATGAAGGCTACTTTGCCTGTTTGGATATATGGAGTGTCTTTTTGGATTTTCTAACAACCAAAATCAAAAGCAGACTTGCTGACAGAGAAAGTGTTCTAAATAGGTAAGTCGACTAGAAAATCTGTTAAAGCTTTTTTTCAACTTCATCGCTCCTTAAAGTAAAAATGATCAGTGATCTCAAGTGTTTAAAATGTGCATGTTTAACATAGCTGTGTGTTGTTGGACAGGTACAAAGATGCCTTAGTTCTTCTATTAAGGGAAGTTCTGAATCGCATACAGTTCAGATACAACCAGGCCCAGTTAGAAGAGCTGGATGATGAGACTCTGGATGATGACGTAAGAGCAATTTACATATATTTCATAGTCAGTTGGTTGCACCCTTTTTCCTCACACTCTATGTCCTGTGTATCTCTTCAAGAACTAGAATTGTATGTATTATAGGTTGTTATATTATTAGCATATTAACCTCTTTAAGACAGGCCTACATTACACAGCCTTATATGTTTTCTTCAAAGTCTAAATGTTCTCCTTCGTTTGGTAACTATAGCAACAGACCGAGTGGCAGAGGTACCTGCGTCAGAGTCTGGAGGTGGTTGCCAAGGTGATGGAGCTGCTCCCATCTCATGCATTCTCTACTTTGGTAAGGGATCATTGTTGGTGTCACCTTGACATTTTGTAAGTTGTTTTGGCATCTTCAAGTGGAGTGTGTTACCATTTTAAAATTCCAAATTAGCTGCAGGAGTAGATTTTTTTCAAAACATAAAAGCAATACTGGCTCCTGAATATTATACTAGACCACTTGGCCTTAATTGGCTGCCAGATGTGGGTTAAAATTATGCATCAAGGTTACCTCAAGCATAGTCATGATGAACAGACTTCAACCACCTTTCCATATCATTGTGTAAAGTATGTTAGATTGCACTGGAAGTTTACACAACAATGTTGCTCAATAATTCATGCTGTGTCACTAGTTAACTCATTGGTGAAACTAATGGAACAGTATTGTAGATGTAATTGACTGTAAACACACAACAAGGTGTTTAAAGACTTGAAAATAATTTATAAGTTGGAGGTCAAGTTTCAGTTAAATGTTTTTTTTTTTTTACCAGTAGTAAAAGTCTTAACATTCCCTTTTACTCAGCTTCAGTGATTTCCTCCATTTGAATGTCACATTTGAGGCAGAATCAGGGTGATGACATCCATGTGTTGCGCAGTTTTACATAACTTCACTCGTGAGAAGTGTGAAGTGTAGAGTCATGTGTTTCACTTTGTTTTTACAATAGGCTGTCAGTTCAGATGACAAACAGGAGCGCAACAGTATATTTGCCCTAGCACAGCACTATTCACGTCATTTTGTAAGAATGTAACACAGACTCTTCTTTTTTCCCCTTTTTTTAAGTAACAGTTTGTGTTTTGGTATTAATGTTAGTTTTGGTTTAGTTTAGGTTCACTACAACATGTCAGACTAGAACACAAATCAGCAATGAGTTGCAGTGTTTAGTAAATGCACTATCTTGAGAAATAGCTATCATACTTTCATGTCATGTCATCCAATTCTGTACTGTGCATGTTACATCTTTTTATGTATATAGTGTATAGTAACAAGCGGGGTCTGAAATTCATTTTTTTAACTGCCTGCCAGTGTGGCTTGCAAGAATTTTTTTTGTCTGCCACTTCTGAAATTGAACACATTAGTGCAACAGTAGTTATAATACTTATGTACTTATACTTAATCACGATTTTGACTGTAGGATTTTTACTTGTTACAGACTATTTTTACATTTTGGCATTACTACTTTCACCTAAATGCTGTAATAACACTTGAAAACTGATTTCCTGTGCTCCAATCGCCAGCGTCTGTCTGCTCTGAACACATCCACCATCACCCTCTCTCTGTCTCCCTCTCAACCAGCAAACACTCATTATGAGTTATTCCTTCAAATGAAATTGATATGTGAGGCAGTGAAGTTGATGCAGTAATGAGTGGGCGAGTCTAGTGTGTGTGCACATCTTTTTATTGGTGGTTATTGGTTAGAATTGGGTGAACTTTGACTGACAATTAAAATGAATAAGCTTCTATCGTCACTAGCATTGCTTTCATATAACAGTTACAGAGTGTCCTTCTCTCTGTCCGCCAAATAGTAGAAGGTCTGATGATATTAAACACTGTTGCCAGCAGTTTACCTACATTTGGCAAGTAGTGGGTGCTAATTCCAGACCCTGCTATCAAATAGAAAAAGAAAAAAACACACAAAAGATACAGAATTATTTTCACATTTCTATGGATTCTGTTATTACATGTCAAGAAATGTATGATGATACATGCCAGCCTGTGGCAGCCTCCTCCTTATTCCTCTTTTCTCTCTCAAGTTTCCAGTTCTTCAAGATAATGTGGCTGTATACCTGGGTTTGCAGCAGTTTATCGTCACCACTGGCACAAGTAAGAATGAGTTTTTTTAGGTACATTCACACTGGGTGGTGCTAATTGAATATATTTCACTATTGCATTGACTCATCACGATGTCCTTCTTTTAGGTCGGAGGCTAAATATCACCGCAGAGAATGATTGCCGTCGACTTCACTGTTCTCTCAGGGACCTCAGCTCCCTACTTCAAGCTGTCGGACGCTTGGCTGAGCATTTCATTGGGGAGGTCTTTGCTGCACGTTTCACTGACGCCCTGGCAGTGGTGGAGAGGTCAGTGCTGTAATACTCTTCCAAAATATTAAAAAGTAATTTATGTTTTAACATCTTTTTCAATGCTACACATGCCACAGTCAGTACTACTGAATCTCAGCTTATTCTGAAGTTGGTTGGTTTCTGTTTTGGTGTTCTATTAAAATTGTTTAGTGTTAAAATGTATTCAGTGTTTTTCATACCATACTAAGTGGTGTGCATTTATAATAATAAGTGGTGGTGGATTATGTTTTGTTGATTGTTGCTCTATTTAGAGACCAAATGATCACCACAAACCATGTGTTTCCTTTTTAAGGTTGGTTGAAGTGACTTGCTACGGCTCGCAGACCAGCCTTTACGACCTGGAGACCGCCGTGCCTTCTGTCCTCAAGCCAGACCTCATTGACGTGTGAGTTATCGCATGTTTAAGGCAAAACCTAACACAGATGTAACACTATTTGTGCATGTAAATACTTGTTTGTAAAAGTTTCAGTCACAGAAAACAAGACTACACTGTTGTGTAATCAAATGCTCTTTCACTGACAAATTAATAGGGGAACTGAATGTGTGAACAGTTTGTGTTTGTGTGAATTCAGATACTTAACAGCCGTATTTCCGAGCAAACTTACCTCCCGTTCACAGCTGTCAGAGCTGCTGTTTTGCATAATGACACTACAGAGCAGTTTTATTTCTGGGACTGACTTGACCTGACTGACTCTTGGCCAGTCTTATTTAATGTAAATGTTGGGCTTCAGTGCTACTGAGACGTGCACTACAAATCTACAAATATTAAAACAAAATAGCTATTTTGAATACTGAGTGTAGCTGTTAGAAAAGCAATTACAAATAAATGGCTTCACTCAGACACCTCATCTGTAGAGAACTGGTATGATATCACTTTTGAAATGGTTGTAATGAAAAATATTACCTTCTCCATGAGGCTCCAGAAAATTAAATTTATGAATGTACAAAATGTGTATTTCCCCCCAAAATGCCCTTATTTTGTTTAAGACATTTTTATGCCTCCATGTCGTCAATAGCTGTGGCCGGAGACATTATGTTTTGAGGTTGTCCGTCTGTATGTCCATCTGCCCCATTCTCATGAACACAATATCTCAACAACGTCTTGAGGGATTTTTTTCAAATTCGACACAAATGTTCAACACTGAAGCAACTAGATTTTAGTGGTCAAAGGTCAAGGTCACTGTCACTTTGCATCTGTCTCTCTCTGGTGAACACGATATCTCCAGAACACCTGAAGGGAATTTCTTCAAATTTGATCCAAAGGTCTATTTGGACTAAAGAAACTGTGAGAATTTGGACAGGTCAGTGTGACCTAGCAAAACATGTTTTTGGCCACAACTCAAGAATTCATACACTAATTATGACAAGTGATGACATTTTATATCCAAAAGGTCAAAGGTCAACTTCACTGTGACATAATATTCTGCATAAAACACACTTTTGGCTATTACTCAGCGTCATAACTCAGAAACAGAGGGGGAGACATTTGGTCAGATACTGAATTGGTGACACTAATGTTGGTAGATGTTGGAAGGTGTGCCCACCTTGAAACTGTGCTGATTGTATAGATCTTCTGTACTGCTGAGGGGAAGATGTGTGTGAAGCATCCATGTTTTCACAGACGTGTATGTAAATTATAAGAGAAACATGACTGGTGTGCAGAGGCAGTATTTCTAGTTTCCTTTAATTTTTATTTATGTTAAATGAAAAACACCCCATGTTCTATTGTCGTGTCATATAAGTACATTGTAAAAAAAATACGGCTCACTCTGTAAAAGTACCTAATTTATTACAGATAACTGTGAGATGCCCCTGCTAAAAAAAAATAAGCTAAAAAAAGTTAATCTGTGTAAAGAAGAAGCAAGTATGTTTTACTGAGTTCATCATGTCTTCATTGTTTTAAGTTTGTGTGTTGGATTGTTTATTACAGACATGCACAGGCCCTTGCTGCTTTGCAAGCCTACTCCCACTGGCTTGCACAGTTCTACAGTGAGGTCCACAGTCAAAACCAGAGCCAGTTTGTGACCCTCATCACATCCACAATAAATGCCAGTAGCCCACTCATCACAGCAAAGGTAGCTTGCATCATACTAAGACTTTGATATCTCATTTCTTGGTGTGTGAAATGATAAGGTAGTCTTAGATTAATATTTATTGTATTAATTATTAAATGTCAACAGGTCAAATATAACTAAGTGCAGTTCATGGATACTTGATCTAAAAAGAATTGTTGATTTCATATTGAAAGAGTGGTTAATTAAAGAGGAAGTGTAATTTTACCCAAAACTTAAAACCTTTAGGCCAGTTTCACAGGAGCTTCCTTTTGTCTTTATTTTCTGCTTTATTTATCTGGTCCTTTTTGGTTAATATTTCCCATGGTGCAGAGCATATTCAGATAGCTGTAACATACACAACAAGCTACATCCAGTCAGTAGAAGGAGGAGATTTTGGGAAACTCTAAAAGATGTCCTCAAAACACGCATAAAAGAGCAAATTTAAGTATAGCTCTTATTCACTATTAAGGTAATTTTGCGCCCATTTAAAGTTCCTTTCCACCTACTGCGTGACATTAAAAAAATGCAAGCATATAGTTTTGAAAACTGGGGGAGGAAAATGTTCAGGGTTGAGATAGTAAAAAGAGAAATGGTGTGGAGAGTGTTATTACCAAATGGTTCCTCTTTCAACACTTATATTGTCTTTATCTACAGGTACCTGACAAGTTGCTGCTCTCAGCGTGCCATCTGATGGTTTCCATAACCTCAACAGTGCGGCCCGTGTTCTTGGTCACTTTGCCAGCTGTTCAGAACATCTTCAACCTCATTACTACAGAGAATCAGAGCCGCAGACTTCCCCAAGAGGTAAGTGTTTGTTGCTTTTGTTTTGCATGTGAAATGACTTGATGAATGAATTATTTAATGGATTTATTCAATGATTTAAGAATTTGGATCTTTTTCTTAAAGTTTGAAGTCCTTAAAATGTCCTCAATACATGAGGTAATTACTCTGTGTATGTTTGTGTGTGCTTGCTCTTACAGGCTCACATGTTGGTGTGTAGGGCTTTGTCCAACATGCTGCTGCTCCCATGGCCAAACTTACCAGAGAGTGAGCAGCAGTGGCAAACACGCTCCAGCAACCATGCCAGTCTGATGGCAGCACTCACTCGAGAATACAAGGGAATAAGAGGGACGGTGAACATCACTCCACGACAACCCGATCTGGCTAACAGTCAGTATTTCTTCCTCGTTTTTTCATGCCTTTTTCCCTTTTTCACATCCCATCACTTTTTTTTGTATTGCCCTAATTGTCTTTTCTTTTTTTCTACTCTAGTGAAAGCAGTGATACAGCAGGCCCTGCCTGTGCTCAGAGACATAGTGGACAGCATCTCTGGGGAATCCACCAAATCACGTCAGATCTGTTACCAGAGCCTTCAGGAGTCTGTCCAAGTGTCCCTCAGCCTTTTCCCAGTGTTTATTCAGCAGCCAGGTCAGTGTCTCTCTATAGTTTGGCCGTCTATCTGAAGTATGTGTTAAATATTTGATCACTGTATAAAGATGATCTAATCCAATTCGCTTTTCTATAACTACTTGTCCTGTCACAGCGCACTGAGGCCTGTCCCAGTCGGCACTTCTTAGGACAAACGTGCTCAGATGTTTTTCAGCCTCTTACTAGTACATGCATGATGATATCATCATCATGTAACAAAAGATCAGATTTACACCATTATACACTTTAAACATTTTTGACTCGACTTAAGTGAAAGTGCCATAATCTCTGCTGTAGCAATTGTATAGATGCAGCTAACTTGTGTCAAATAGTATAACAGAAAGAAAACAAGGTATATTTAAAGAATAGGAACCTGAATTTGAGTAAACAGTCACTGTTTGTCTCTTTATTACCTTACTACAGACCCAGCTAGGGCTGTTGCAAAACTGCACTATTGACCACAGGAGGTCGCAAGCAACCACTAAGTTCATGTTTTCTTTTCAGGGGTTGTCCGACTTAGCAGCTTTGTTAATTTTTGCTTCTCTTTCCCAGATGTGACAGACGAGATGTTGGCCTTCTTCTTGACACTGTTCCAGGCATTGCGAGTCCAGATGGGTGTTGCCTTCACAGGACAGATCATCCACACTTTTCTCAGCATGTTCACCAGGTTAAAAACCCCATTAACATCACCACATTTTTTTTTTACAAACATAACTACTTAAATTAGTTGTAATCCCAGTAGTATTACACCCCGTCTAGACAGATAAAGGGTTAAATGGTATGGGGTGTGCACTGACAATGCTGGTATCACTAAATAGTAATGAATGTAATCTCCACTCCCATGTGCCCCAGGGAACAGCTGGCAGCCAGTATTTTGCAAGAGGGCAGTGCAGGGTGTCGAGTGGTACAGAAGTTCCTGAAAATCCTGCAGGTGGTGGTGCAAGAGCCTGGTCAAGCTTTCAAGCCCTTCCTACCTAACATCCTCTCTCTGTGCATGGAGCAGGTTTATCCGGTTGTGGCGGAGGTCAGCTGGAGTTCACCTGTCTTGCATTAACATTCATTGTGGAGTTTGATTTTGATTACCCTGGTAGAACCATTAAATAAGCGCATGATGTCATATCTCCCTTTGGAAATCATACAAAAATGCACCTACAGTCAAAAAATGTTCTTATAAATAATTGGTCAGATACTTAACAGTGATAGAATTTCTCATGTTTTTTTGTTTTGTTTTGTTGTTTTTTTTGTCTTTGCTAGCGATCTTCCCCAGACGTCAAGTCAGAGATGTTTGAGTTGCTATACCAAATACTTCACCAAAACTGGAGGTACTTCTTTAAAACATCTGTCTTAACAAGCGTCCAAAGAGGAGCTGCTGAAGACACCATGGAAAATGAGGCCCAGTTCACAGCTGCCATGCAGGTGTGTGTAAACATGTGGCTTAAGTTGTTAACACCATCATACCTTTTTTAGAAGAACAAAAAAATCTAGTCTGTGACTAGTGTTTGAGTTTATGTTTTATTTTCAGGAGAACAGTTGTTCATATCCAGTTCTAAAATCATCTTATTGTAACACATATTGTCAAATCTGTCTTTTCCAGGCTTTTGGACAGTCTTTCCTGCAGCCGGACATCCACATCTTCAAGCAGAATCTCTCCTATTTGGAGTCACTCAACAGCAAGCACAAGTTGTATCACAGAGTAAGTGTCTTTATTTTTAGAGGTGACCATTTCACGGAGTTGAGCTGTTCACTCACTTTTAACTTCTGAATTTCACCCATTCTCCATTAGCAGTCTGCAAATTGTCCTTAAGGGGAAACCTTTCAGTCATTATCAGACCATTTCTACCCTTGTTGTTTTATACCTTTTTTATGACGTTTTTCATTTACCCTGCATTTTTTAGCAGTTCGTTTTGTAAACTTGTTAGATGTAAAAGTTGTCAGAGGGTGACCACGGGTCCTTAAAATGTCTTAAATACACATTTACTCATAAAAGGCATTAAAAAGTATTGACTTAATCCAGAATGGATGGGTCTAGATTCTACTGGGCGAATGTAATGCCGTGTTCTGGTGGAAAATTTTGTTTAGTTATGTTACAATGTCTTAAATTTAGCCTATTTGTACCATTAGAAACCTTGTGTCAATTTAATTAGATTTTATTGTGGCCTTCGCATCTCTTTTTGAACAAGAGAACACTTAGTGGCACTCTGATCAGTGTTACTGTTGTACCCTTGCCTCTTCCCATCGCTGTAGAAGGAAGTACATTATGATAAGATTTAATCTAGAAGATATTTCAAATACAAACACAATAAACATAAAAAAAGGAACACAAAAAAGAAAATTGGCCCCTAGTAATTAAAGCAACAGTAAGTGGGCTCCTAGCCATCTGTCTGTCCTCCACAAAATCTCAGACCCCACTGACAGATTGAAACCAAACTCCGGTTTGGTTTTACGCACACACACTGTGTAACCCATGTATAGACTCCATTGTCATTACTTTGTTTTTATTGTGCTTTAGAAACTTTTCCGGACCTCGATGCTCTTCCACTTCATCAACGTGCTGCTGCAGGTCCTTCTCCACAAAAGTCATGACCTTCTGCAAGAGGAAATCACCCTTGCTATTTACAACATGGCCTCTGTTGACTTCGATGCCTTCTACTCGGCCTTCATGCCAGAGTTCCTCAATGGCTGCCAGGGTGTGGACACCAGCCAACGAGCTGTTCTTGCACGCAACTTCAAGCTTGAACGGGTAAGAATGAAATATTGTTTTTCAGTTCTCTACCTAATGAGTAACAATGGCGATGTATTTTGCAGCCTGTTGGCACATACAGTATGTTGCATTAGGAGGAGACAGAGTTAACCAACTGTTTCATGTATGATGTGGCAAGAAAGATTTCTCCACAACATGTTTAACGGAAATAAAACATAAGTCGAGTCTGTCAATGTGGGACACAGAGAGAACAGAAACGCCATAGCGAGTCTCATGCCAGTGGTTTAAAAAAATGACGTGACAGTTTATACTCGATGTTCACAATATAGTCATTTCATATTTACCCCACAGAACAAGCCACGATACATGCATATATTGCCTACGCCTAATTAAATCATGTATAATTGTTTTAAAAACTGATTCTAAACATTTCCAGTATCGCCCATGACACCAATACTGTTCTATTTGCCCGTTGTGTTAAATGTTGTTTTCTTTCTCTGCACTCAAAACACTGTCAACCCTTCTGTAAAATGATTTGACTTTTAACTTTCCTCTTCTTTCTCCAGGACTTGCCATCTTTCACTCAAAGTGTGCAGCGGCTGGTGAATGACCTACGCTACTACAGACTGTGTAACAGTAGCCTGCCCACTGGCACCATAAAGCTATAGCACAATGACTGCTTGAATCACTCCACACATCAACGATGATCTTCAAGGACTGCCTGTGCTGACCACTTTGCCCAACACTCCTTCTCCAATCCAGCTTGGCTCCACCTATTCGATGTAATAGGAAGGGACGACACACATTGTATTGTTGAGTAATAGGAGGTTGAGGATGCTGCTGATGATTTCTCTTTGATCTCTACTGTAGAAGGTTGGCGCATGATTATTATTTTTTTAAGCAGCGCCCTCCTAATGTATTGCCAATGATAATTTGGCAGGAAATGTAAACCTGGTCTGCAGTTGGCTTTTGCCCAGACCTGGAGCAGTCTGAGCCAGGCCTTCTTTCCCACGCCTCCGCAACGAAGCTGGGCTGGGACTGAGCACTTTCAACTCATTTTGAGTTTTTAAAATGTCTGCTTTTATTCATTTTGCCTTCAATTTTTTTCATCTCCAAAGGAGACGGACTCTCAACTTAAGATCTTTCATATCATTCCATTCTGAAAAAGAGAAAACCTGCTTGATTAATAAAGTGCTTTTTTTAGTAAAACTCAGGTATTCATTAATTAATTTGTGATTTTGTTGGTCTTTGTGCCCAGCTCTTGCAGTATTGTTTGTAAGAATAACGGTAGTATTAAGAGATTCAAAACTTTTCTGTATGTTTACACTGTTTTGCTTTACATTCATCAATGGCATCATTTCAAATCCCCCTTTAAAATTCATCTATTTCAACTGCTGAATAATTTTTTTTTTGGCCTGTGTGGCATGTGACATATCACATGTGACAAATGCTGTTTGAGGACGCAGCATGCGAAAGATGGGAAGTATCAGCACATGAAGGATAATTCACAGCAATGACAGGGTGATAACTTCACACACAACACAACATGTTGCATTATCTTTTCTGTAGGTTCAACTTGCGGCATAGCTTTAATGTTAGACATAAAGATGTTTAAGGGAAGACACTACAGGCGAAAACAGTATTTACATTAATTAAGAGATTCTGGGCTGCTTTGCTTAGATAATGCATCATTTACAAATTTAAACAAAATTTCAGCGAACCTGTAATATATAAACGATTTTCTTAAAGTTAATCAGCTGGAGATGGTTCATGATGATATCTATAAAAAGATTTATCCTGTTCACCCATAGTGTCTCCCTTATGGTGCACCAAAGATTTTCTCGACTGTTGTCTACTAAAGGCAAATGCTTTTTCATGTATGAGGTGGGCTGAACATGCACGTTAAACCTATGTAATTGTTGGATATCAGAAAACAAGCTGCAGGTTCATGTGACTCAGAAAAACCTACAGGTGAAAAGAAGTAAAGGATTTGATTGCCGGACTAACTAACTCAATTTGATTAGAGCTGGCTTTTGGTTCAAACTCACATCTGGGTGCTAAATATGTACTAGTTACCACTTTAATGTAAAATACATGGGCTTCTGTTGTTCTGATTAAAGTCTGACAGACTCACTGCATCAAAAATGAACCTAAAATGTCTTGCAATCCATAAGTTTTTCATACTTATGTAGTTTCAAGATCACTTTATTCATTATTATTGGATACTTAAAAGCCTCTAAGGACAGTTGTGTCCTCTGTGGTTGTCAAGTCTGAGTCAATAACCATAGCTTGCTTTACAACTTGTGTGAAGCTTGGAGAAGACACTATTGAGTTGCATTGTGGGAAATGTAGGAGCCATCAGTTTTGGAGCTTAAAAACAGGTCCAAAATGGTTCTGCTAAGTCATTTTTTTTCTTGCAAGTCCACCAGCTTGATGGAAAGGCGGTTAACATTCAGCTTAGAGTTGGATATGCTGTAAAACTTAAGTTCTCAAAGCTCTAACTGTAGAGACTGAAATGCAGTGTCAGTGTGTTTGTTGGTAAATCCAATTATGGAATCAGACATCCGTAAATGTGAAGAATTTCTGAATTCTTGGTCAATGCTGAGATATGCTTTTGCAGAAATAAGAGAAACGGACACACGCCTGGCATCACTGGAGTTAAACATGTTCTAGTTACATCGTCAATCGATCAGGGCGGGCAGATGGGGGGATGACTCGTGAGTTTTGATTGAGGAGGGTTGACTTCTCTCTCCAGAGGCTGACAGGACGCACGTCAAACCATGGTCATGTTGCGGAGGTGCATTTTTAACAGGATTTACCAACAGTTTTATTCATGCAATCAATTAAGCTCTAAAAGTCTTCTATCAGCTGGGGTTCCTTCTGCAGTGTTGGGTGGACACAGAGCCGCTTGGCACAGGAGCAATTCAAGTAAGTAACTGATTTTATATCGATTTTACTTTTCTTTTTTTATGATTCCTTGCCTTGTTATTTTTCTGGTCTTTTGCAGCCTTCAATCGTGGGACTTTTACTTTTCACAAAGGGCTTAACGACACTGTTTTGAATCTGTGGTGACAAAAATATATATTTCTTTAGGTTTAAATAAATGCTATTATTTTTGGCACCGAGTCAAAGAGACTTTACCTCCGGGGCGCAGGTTCACTTGTTCCAAACGTAACGGGACTGTCTGCGAAAACAAATGTGCTCGCCAGACTCATGGGGGTCATGAACTGCGAATAGGTTAGAGATAGAAGATAGTGACGATGATGTGATGCTGGAGACACAGTGACTTGCGGTGTGCGTAATGGTGCCAAAAACTTACGCACTCTGCGTAATAGTCAAAGCACGGTATCATGTACGACACCCG
This sequence comes from Epinephelus lanceolatus, assembly GCF_041903045.1. Lineage (NCBI taxonomy): Eukaryota > Metazoa > Chordata > Actinopteri > Perciformes > Serranidae > Epinephelus > Epinephelus lanceolatus. The sequence goes on from NC_135751.1 coordinate 30,969,407, forward strand.
AACCCTGAATTGCCCTGATGGGAACTTCCGTCCAGCTCGTGAAACATTTGCTGTGCTTGACTTACACAGACGGTCTGAGAGTTAAATGCCAGTAGGATTTCTCCCGTGGCGGGTCACGTGTCTCTGTAATTGACCGCATGCAGCCATTCATTACCTCTGCCATGGTGTTAGTTGAAGCTGCTTTTCTGTGTCTGTGCATCTAAATACGTAAAATGCGCCTCCTTCATTTAGCTACTTAATCTGTATACAAACTCTTCCGTGTGTGTGGGTGTGGGTGTGGGTGCGTGTGGATGTGCGTGGTGGATGTCTGTTTCCCTGCATGTGGTAGACATTGGGTAAATATTTGTCCTTTCCCCTGTAGGTGACAAATATTGACAGTATGTACGGGTCAGTGGTGGAATCTAACTAAGTGCATTTACTCAAGTACTGTACTTAAGTACAAATTTAAGGTACTTGTATGTTGGTATTTCCATTTAATGTTACTTTATGGCCTAGGTCTATTTATACTCCTCTCAGTGGCATAAGGTAGTTTCCAAGGGCCCCAGTGCACACTATTGTGACAGGCCCCAGTGTATGTTAGTTACTAGTTATAAGGCGCACACACACCACTGGCAACTGTTTACAAAAAAGCCAACGGAATTTAATTTAGGGAGCTTTGCTACATTTTCCTCTTGTGCCTTTCTCTCTTAGACTTTCTTACTGCCACTTTTTTTTTTTTATCATTCTATTTTTTATTTCATTTATTTTTTTTATTATTTTTTTTCTTTTTTATTCACTGGGCGTACAACTGTGCTCAGCTTGTCAGTCCTGATAGATTTTGGGCCTAAAGTAGCTACTGTATGGTGTCGTTAGGCAACATCAACACCATCAACATACATGTTACCCAACAATCATCACTGCATACCTGTACAGGTATATATAACCATTTATGGGTTTTTTTTAGTTCATGTAGAAAAAGCATATAATTTTGTTATGGATTGCTACTGACTATTTTACCAAAAATAGTCCTGTTATTATGTATCTATACAGTATATGTTAGGAATTCATTGTTCTTCAAGGCTGGTTTTCCTTTTCTTCAACAAGATAAATACAGCTTTAATTTGAAGGAGTAACAAAACATTTAAAGGGAAAGTAGTCAGTATGTTATGGATTGCTACTGACTTTGTTGCAAAAAGAAAATCATGACAGAGATGGGATTTACACCCCTGACTCCACTGCACTACATTTATTTTTTAGCTTTAGTTACTTTGTAGATTGTTGAAAAACATTGAAAGAACAATTAATTAATACATCATGATATATTGTTTCGGCCTAGATTACGGTATCCAGCTGTAAGGGAGGCTGTAGCTCAGGAGGAAGAGCAGGTCATCCTCAAATCATTACATACATTCCTCACCGCTAGCTGCCACTAAATCCCCCTAAATCTTTCACACTGTTCCTTCAAGTGTCTTTTGCCACCAATACGTATGTAATTTTACTTAAGTAAGATTTTAAATGCAGGACTTTTACTTGTAACAGAATATTTTTACACTGAGGTGTTACTGCTTTATCTGTCCCACCAGCTATTCCGGATCTAAGGGAGCGGACTCTCATTGCTGTAAAGCCAGATGGAGTTCAGCGTCGTCTCATAGGACAAGTCATCCAGCGATTTGAGCAGCGGGGCTTCAAGCTGGTTGGCCTGAAAATGCTGCAGGTACAGATGTCTGAAATCAATGTCATTCATGATGTTCTGCACAGGTATTTCTGTTTAATCTCTAACCGTCTCTGCTGTGAAGGTGTCTGAGGATCTCCTGTCTCAGCACTACACTCATCTGAGGACTAAGCCCTTCTATCCCAGGCTGGTGGAGTACATGACCTCAGGGCCTGTGGTTGTCATGGTGAGGGCTCCTGTTTTTGAATCGTTGTGGGGTTTTCTTGTATTTTACAGTAGCTCTGCCTTTTTTTTTTAAAATTATCTCTACTTTTGCTTTAATTGCTTTATGATCTCTAGCAAATAGACCACTGTATTTCATGTGTTAAGATGTTCTAAATCTCTGCAAATTCTGAATATGTTGTTTTTCTGTGTTTATGTGTGATGTTTTATTTTTTGTTTTAGGTGTGGGAAGGGCACAAAGTAGTCCAGGCAACCCGTACAATGGTGGGACATACTAACCCAGCTGAGGCCCAGGCAGGCACAGTCAGAGGAGATTTCAGCTTTCATGTCAGCAGGTATTTGATCCCATTATGTGCCACCATGCAGATATTATGTATTCTTTTTAGGTCTTGGAGGTAAAATAATGATGTGTGTTGGTCATTTAAAGGAATGTGGTTCATGCAAGTGATTCACTGGAGACGGCACAGAGGGAGATTGGGTTGTGGTTTCAGAAAAAGGAGCTCCTGAACTGGGACTGCATTGACAAGACCATCACCTGTGAGGTGTGAAGATGCTGAGAGTCAGACGCAGTGAGAATCAGAAATACTACCTCTTCTCCTGCTGCTCAAAGGTCCTTTGTGACAGTGTGATGACACCACAGTGATTGCAACAGATGAGTCAAATTCAGTGTTCCTACCAAATAATTTACCTCAGTGTAAGTGCACTTAGAGTCACAAAGATTTTTGTTGAAACAAATGTGACTGACTTTTTTTTTTTTAATCAAGCTACATTAGCAGCAATGCACATACAAATATAGCTGTTACATCTTTAATTTAAGAGCAATAATAGGAGCAGTTGTGACTCAGGGTGAGATGTGTGTAGTAATCATTTGTCATTCTGGACCCTGCAACAGATAAATATAGTATTGTGAATATGTGCAAAACACTGAGCTGCAGTTTGGAGCCATAGTGGATTAACTTAAAGGAATTCTTCACCTACAAAATGATCATTTAGATATCAGTTACTTCCCTTTTCATGTGAGAGACTAAATTCGTGAAGAAAACTTAGCTTTTCTCACATGCCTCCACGGTGAACAAAGAATCCAAATAACAGAGAGTTCTTGGATTGAGATAAAATGGGTTTGTGTATCAAAACTATGTCAAAACATCTGTGGTCAAACTCTCACACAACTCGTACAGTATAATCCAAGTCACATTTATCCAGTCGCATGCTCAGTACTTCTCAGTTTTAGATTCTTTGTTCACCATGGAGCCATGTGAGAAAAAAAAAAAATCATTACGAATTCCAGGGAACACAGGGTGAGTAATTCAGGCTTCCCACAGTCATTAAATTCCTGGAAAAGTAATGAGATTAGAAAAACTGTTTTCCAGGCCTGGAAATGGATTAGAAAAAAATAATATACATTGTTTGGGCTGTTTAAAGTCTGTTCATAAAAAAAAAAATCTAACATCACATGAAATATGTTCCTAGTATGACTAATTTAAAATCTAGTGCCGTCTTGCGTGACCATTGAAATGTCTCAAGTATCATGTGACATACATAGACCAGACTGGCATTGCATCATCACATTATTGCCAAGAGAGTGCCCCTTTTTGGTCACCTATCTGCTTGATTGGGGGAAGACTGACAGGACATGACAACAGTCAACCTTGATTTATTGAGCTATCTCAAACACTTAGAATTATAATCCAAACATATCTCAAATCACACTGACATATACAGGATCTTTGGTTTTCTATCCCCCCAAAAAGGGGCAGGGCCTTGACGTTTTGTTAAGTACCCGTATGTGCCAGTCATGTGCAGCTAGTTGGCAGCGGGAATATGTAACGAGCGAGTAAAGTTAGCAAGAGCTAGCAGTTTTCTTATCCACATATACCTGGAAATGCATGTGTAATAATGAATGGCTATATCAGGCTACACATTTTAAACTACCTAAATAAATTCATGGAAATGGGCTAAAATATTATGATCATTTTGTGGGTGTAGTATTCCCTTAATTAAACCTGACTGACAGAAGCAGATATTGTCAGTGGCTCAGCACCTGATTTACAGCTGAAGTGTATTGTATGTGGCGCAAAGTAGGTCAAACGTCAACAATAAATCTGGATAGCTATTGGTCTGGATAGTCTAAAGTGCTGTAAAGTTACAAGTTACTTTATGTCAAAAATTGAAGTATTACCAAGCAATAAAGAAAAAGTAAGATCTAATTTGTAATTTGTAGGAGTTGACTTTCTACTGTTTGATAATCATGCACAGCTCCAGCAGGCTAATAGATTGATAATAAAAATATCACAAATTTTTCCTTAATGTGAGGTAATAATAACTAATACAATAAATATTATACAGAAGTGTTGTTTTGGGAGCAGTCTATGAAGTGCACTAAAAAACGTTTTTAGAGGCGTCTACTGACAAGTGCAGTATGTCCTCAACTACTAGTGTAATTATCCTACTTTAAAACTGTAATCTTGTAAATTTTTGGAACCAAAATTGTTAAATGATATGCCTACTTCTTCTTTTAAACAGAGGTAGGCATATCATTTAACAATTTTGGTTCCAAAATTAAATAAGAGGGTGAATGGTTTCAAGCGCACAATTTTGTCAGGGATTGTCTGAAATTGGACTAGCCGATCGTAGTTTAATATTATGTAAAATGTGTTAGTGCTATGAGTGTATAAATGTGCTTCAGCAATATAATGGTGATTTATCTCCGCCTGTTTTGATTGAGCATTGAATGATGCGGATTTTATGTATGTCGACATTTGAGTGTCACTAAAAAAAATGACTTCAGTCTTGTGTTGCACTCATTATGTATAATTAAATTACTAATCTAGATTCTTTAATCTTATGAAAAATGGTATGTTTTGATCTTATAACTTGTCGATCTCATAATAAGGAAAAAAGGGTTGCGGTAAACTCATACAAATGACACAAAAATACACTTAACTTAAATTTTATTCAAGCCACTGTATTAACAACAATGTATCCCCTTTGTTGCTGTGTTGTTGAGCATTATGTCATGATACGCTCCACAGCCGAAGTCTCAAAAACACAGAATCAGAAATCATTTTAGTCTCCATAGAAAATCATAGAATGAGTCAGGACTGAAACTGTGTATTCATCATGTATCAGTTGAATGTATATTTGGTCCAAAAGAGCATCTGGCTGCAACAAGTGACACTGTATTAACACAGATTGATGTGCAAGCAATAAAAACTCAATCAATTAAACATCTGTAGAGTCATCGATATTCTTGATAGAATGTACCTTTTTTTATATACCACTAAAAAGACATTTCAGTCCATTGTTGTTAGCACATCAAACTAATCATCAGCATGTGATTTGGTTTATTGCACAGTATTTTTAGATATTGCCTGAACAACTTATGACAGAAATATTTAAATTGTAAAACATACTATGAACACCAAACGGTCAGAATAGCTTGAAGGAGCTGTATACAATATTCAGAGCATATCTATGATTCACAGTCTGATACAGATTGTCTGCACACGGTTCTCAACATAGGGGCGGCACCATGGTGTGGGGGTTAGCACTGTTGCCTCACAGCAAGAGGGTTCCTGGCTTGATCCCGGGTATGGGAGCCCTTCTGTGCGGAGTTTGCATGTTCTCCCCATGTCAGCGTGGGTTTTCTCGGGGTACTCCGGCTTCCTCCCACAGTCCAAAGTCATACAGGTTGGGGATAGGTTAATTGGTGACTCTAAATTGTCCGTAGGTGTGAATGTGCCTCTCGCCCAATGTCAGCTGGGATAGACTCCAAACTTGCCGTCAAACTTTTTACTAAGGAAGAATGTATCATCAATCATTCATCAATCTGTCAGCTAATTAATTTTTATGCAAATTTCCTGTAGAACAGTGCATTCAGTCCAAAGGTTTAGCAAACCCATTGGCGATCACAGAGGTTCTCACAGGAATGAATGGACTTTCAGCTGACATGCTAATGTACACAGAGCTATGCGGGAACGAGGCGTTAAATGCAATAAATGTACATATGACAGGACCGGCTACCAAAGCAGCAAACAAAGAGGCTCGGATAACAACACACACAGAGGTAGTCTGACTTCATTCTCTGCTCAGGATGCCATTACTCCAAATATTGGTTCTCTGCTATATTAATGCTCTGAACAATGTATACAGAACCTTGAAGTAAAACTCTGGCAAGAAGTTGAAGTTTTAAAGCCCCTCTTTCTTAAATACATGTAAAAATCCAAAATAGTCCCATCATCAATCAGAGTGTTAGTGAGTGAGCTTTACTTTTAACGCAGCTTACTTTTGTTGATGAATTTGTAGCATGTAGATATACAGCATGTACGATTAAAAGAATACAATTCAGCTGCAGCATCACTGTATATGCTTAACCACATTGATCTCCATTGATCTTTGTTGCCATGTCTGTTAGTGGATGTCCGTCACACTATATCACTCTCCAAGTTCATGTCGATCTTCAGCTTTTGTTTCTCCATTGCCGTCTCTAGTTCTGTTGCTTTGCGCACATCCTGAGGAGGACACAAGAAAATGTAATTTAGCAGGGAAATATCAAGGAAAATTTGGGTTTTCTGGGGGGGCAAACTTTGAAAGAAGCTTCCCAACTGTTTTAGTCCATTCATTTAAAAACTGTCATTGGAAAATATGCTTAAATTTAACTCCTATTTGATCACATTAAAATCCAATGTCTGCACAGTGAAGGTCAAATTAAAACACACTGCTGAAGACACCCATTATTAATTTCTTTTAGTACCAGACCAAGCACAAGAAGGCTCTCTAGCTCTGACCTTTGAGGTCTGTTGGACCTGATGTGCATTTCGTGTTTTGTAAATTGAAAGGTAAATAATCTTTAGTCAATGTAGGTCAGTGACATTGTGTTAAACAACGTAGGCTACAGTACGTCTGTTCATAAGTCAAGGCTGAGCAAACAACTAGCTCAGAACACACAGACACACACAAACACACAAGAACATACGGTACAGCCAGAAAACTGCACAATATTGTACAACTCTCTCTTATGTAATTCTTTCCAATTCTACTCATTAAATTGAGCACACTTGTAGTATGGTGCACACATTTGTACACATTTCTTATATTTCTTGAACAACATATCCCTTCTCATATTTGTATATTTTCTTATATTTGATATTTATATGTACTCACTGTGTTACATATATGTTCTTTTTTTCATTTCTATTTTCTTAGTATTTCTTTATACCTATATACAGTAAAGGAGCAACTGTAACATGAAACAGTTTCTCCCTGTTTCCCTGGGGATCAATAAATTCTGAATCTGAAAAATAACACTGGACTAACCTCAAGAAGGGCCTTCTGCACCATAATTTGGCTGTAGACTCTCTGGCCTTCTTCCGGTGACACGGTGCAGAGTTCACCTTTATCCAGGGAAAAAAGCTGCGCTCCATTTAAAATTCCCAGACTCTGTACTGTCCTAACAGAGGAGGAAGGAGCAACAGAATCAGTCTTCAGAGAGTTTTCATTGTCATTAGTTCACCTATAACCTGGATATAAGAATCCAGGTGTTTGAACTGTAAAACAAAATCTAGGCTTACCTTCTTTTATCATTCACTTCTTTATTTTCCTGTTGTAATAATTCCTCTAAATGTCATTGTAGCTTACTGTTTATGTTCAACTCCAGCTCCCCTCAGTCCACAGTTAAGTTTCAAAACATAAACATTGTCAGGGAGGACAGTTTAACATTTGGGGGCGCTATTGTGCACTAAAAATCTGGGAGTGTGCCTTTGCAAGCTGCATGTATAATGCATATAAACGGTATTAAACATGTTGGACATGATATTCCTTTAATATCACTTGATATTCCTCGTGGATCTTGAGAACAAGCTGTAGCTTCAAATAAACTAATAGGTACTACAAACTAGCTTTGTGCTGGAGTTCTCTCTAAAAATGCTCACTCACTGTTGGCTGAAGCCCTTGGTGTTGAGCCAGGCCTCCACCTCGACAGCTGGTGAGTGGTAGTTCAGGGGAGTAGAAGTGTCAGCTGTGCGGGGGACCACCAGCGGACGGGCTGAGTCTCTTCTCCCAGCTAGCCGCTGAAGGAGCTCATCATTTATTATCAGGACTGCAAATGCAAAACACACAAAACTTAATTTGTAAGTTGGTGCTCAACCTCTAGGGTTATTTGATATGATAAATGTTCATAGATGGTACTGACAAAATTTCTAACGACTTTTAGACACACATAGACAGAGGTCTGTTTATGGATAGCTATGTCTGTACTTACTGTCAACATCATCTCGGTGTTTTGTAGGACTGAGATTTTAAAGGCTGCACCTGCTGTAAAGTGCACCTAGTAACAACAAAAGAGCTGATGCAATTTACTGGACAGTTTTAACCAAAAGATTATTGTGTCAAAGACATCAGTTTCCATGTGGCATGATGCATCATGGAGCTACAGCATACAGGGAACTTGGCAGTGGAAGCACGGCACTCAGCATGGATGCGACAATACACTGGAGGTGGGCATCTTAATAAATGCTAGCTGTCTGCTGGAGGCAGGACTTGTGTGCGCTTAAAGGTCCAGTGAGTAGGATTTAGGGGGAAATATTGGAAAAGTGAAATAAAATATAGTAAGTATATTTTCCTTAGTGTATAATCACATGGAAATAAGAATCATTGTGTTTGTTACCTTAGAATGAGTTGTGTATATCTACAGGAACAGGTCCTTTTTCATGGAGATCGCCATGTTTACTGCCATGTTTCTACAATAACCCAGAAAGTACAAACCAAACACTGGCTCCAGATAGGGCCATTCACATTTTTGTATCGGCCACTGTAGTTAACAGCCCTTCTGCAGCAAGCAATGTTAGAAAAACACTGATTTGTAACATGAAACTGCTTTATTAGGTGATGTTTTCTTTACTGTTTATATCACAGGGTCTTTTCGTTTTAAAGAGGAAGAGTGATCTCCACAGATGATTTGGCTCCCAGTAAAAACCTCCTAAACCATTAACAACAACGGAATTCTAGCTGGGATAAATTTCAGCATGTTGCAACCTGCAATCCTCACTAGTAGGTGCCACCAAATCTCCCTAAATCTTACACTGAACCTTTGAGTGACAGATGAGATCAGTACTGACTGCTAGTGCTGTAAGATGCTGAAATGTTCCAAGAAGTTGAACATAAGAAGCTTCTGGGATCCAATATGTTTGTGAACTTGATATCACACGATTTACCATTGCCGATATCAAACATGTATGGGCATGTTACCTGGGTCACTGTCTTCTCCTTGCATCATTTGCGATGGTAAAATCATGCTCTGTGGTCGCATCGGACTTGTAGCAGCAGGACTAGTCCTAACTGGGCTTGGAGGAGCATATGAGAAGTACTTTGTCCGAGGGGAAAGGGGCGTCTGCTGTGGAAAAGCAACAATTCCATGGGAATGTTGTGGAAAAGCAGGAATAGATAATTAAATTGCAAGATGAGATGAGTCAAAAAGCCGCTGTGTGTGTAATATTTGAGGTACTGAAACAAAAAACAGCAAATCTCTGTATGTTGTGTGTGTATTTGTACCTTTGAATCTCTAAGTACCACGGGGCTGCTTCCCCCAGTGTTATTCAACGCAGACAGAGGCTCCAGGATATTAAAGGGGACAAATCCTATCTGGTCAAAGCGATTCCGACACTTCCACCACCGCTTCGACGACTCGATGACCTAAAGAAAGATCAGTGGAGTTTTGTGATACATTCCAGGAATACATCTACATTGGCGGGTGGGTCACCACTACCCAGTAATTCTATTTATGGATGTGTACCTCTAATGTTTCTCCTTGTAGCACAGAGAGCTCACTGCTGTTTCTGGCCACAAAGTCGTAACTGCAGCAGAAAAGTCTCTCACCCTCTGGTGGAAGCCCATTTCCTTCTCTGAAATGTAATTTAAAAGATATAAAACATGAGGAAAAAATTAAACCGATTTAACAAAGTGGAGTCAGATATCAGTAATTTTAATCTCTGATGACACTGGATTTCATGCAGGAAGTAATATATGATATTTTTGTTCATTTCCACAGTTTGTTCTGTATTTTGTTATCAGCCATTGATTTCTGGGATTCACCAATGGTTTCTCATTTTTGCTCTTTTCTTAGATGAAAGAAAATTTTACATGTGGTCAAGAGCGCTCTAAAAAACATCCCATTTTCATAGTCAACAAATTGACTGATTGAAAGGAAACACGAGTTTTAAATTTGAGTAACATAAAAAAAAGGTATGAATATCATGTACTCAAATTCAGATTATTATATGTCTTATATTTATTATAATGATTTGATTGTTGAATTTTGCTTCTATTTTTGTGTCAAACAATTTTCTATTAATTGTCGTTACTCTGCATCTCTACTGACACAGCATCACAAATGTTTTGTCACTATTGGCTTTTTGATTGTCTTGTAATACCTGACATTCTGGAAATCTGTTTTACTTTGTTTTAGTTTATTAAACAGTATGTCAATTATGCACGAGGTCTCCCTCTTACCGCCTTTTTTGTTGGCACCTCTACAATTCTTGGGCATGTGCCAGAGTTTTTACACACAGTACGTCCGTCATATAAAGTATTTAGACAGTGTTACCCATGCTGACAGGTCAGATGGGATCAGCACACCTAAAAGCACATTTGGATAATTAAGAATGTTTGGTGCATCTGGAGTTGACTCTCTTATTATTTTTTCTTTTAACAGAAGAAGTTTATGAGAATGTTGCTGCATGAGGCCCATTGACATGAGTTATTCTCAGACTTTATAACCTCCAGACTGATTTTATGAGGCAGTACTGTTATACTGTTAATTTAGGAACTTAGCTGGCATTGTAACTCCTGCTATAAAAACATAATTGCACCTTGTTCTGTAACCCTTTTTTTAATGTCTACAGACTTACACTTCATCAGTGCCTTCACCCGGGCTTTGTGCTATCTGTCGAGCTTGTGCCTGTAGATTTCGCGCCCCCCTACTTTCTATGAGAGCATCTTGTTTGTGCTGCGACTGGATCGGATCTTCGCAAAGCTGGCCAGTTGAGTCATAAGCCTGAGGCTGCCACCCATCCAGGAAGACAGGTGAGTATGGAGGGACAGACACACTGAGTTGCGAACTGAGAAAGAAAGCAAGAGATTCTTGTTAAAGCAACATGACACACTCTCAAACCAATTTATACACACACACATACATAAGCCAACAGACCAGGGTGAAATCCAGTTGGGCCCTAATGAAGTCCAGAGCTCCTTTTCATCTTTGGTCAGATGCTCCTGAAGCAGTGAAACAGCACCACTGGTCATAGCAGGACTGAGCACCGACGCTCCTAACGCTGGCCCTCCAGTGGTCTTCACCATCTGTGTAAGAGAGCGTCAGTCAGTCAGTATCATAGAGAAGGAGAAACCTCTTAATGAAACTTAAGAAAGACTCACCAGTCTAAGAGGTACAAAGATGGAATGCAGCAGCTCTGGTGCGTCAGGCTGTTTGATGGATGACTTGAGACGATCCTAAATAAACCAGCAAATGGAGTCAGTGGTTTTATCTAAATTTACGTGTAAATTTGTGAAGTTACTCAGTGCTTGATTATGACATCTCACCAGCAGACTGAGGGAGTACTTGATTTTTTGAAAGATGTCTACAAATTCTTCCTCAGATGGAGGGAGAGCTTTCAGGGTCAACAAATCATCTGCAGAGAAGAGCACAATGACAGCTACAACTTAACAGGATAGACATGAAACAGACACATAACTGTGTCACAGTTACTGTTGTTATTATGTTCATGCATTGATTTTTCAAATTTGATATTGATATCAGTATCATTTAAGCTGCAAGCTGTCAAATGCAAGTTATAGTATGCTTTTAACAAAATGAAAAAAAAAACAGAAAATTGAAATAATAGGAGAAAAACAGAAACACAACAGTATAATGAAGTGTAAGTAAAGGTGTGGAATGCTTGTTCTGGCTTGTTCCAACAAGTACACCCACAAAACAAAGTTGGTGGTTATTTCATTATTAATGCATTCATACATTTATTACATTCAGTCTTATCTAGAGTCACACCTAACCAAGCATACACTAGCCAGAAACCTGGGAAATACCCTGGTCATGCTGCGATTACAAAAGGCAAAGATTGATAGGTGCTTAAGCTTCCATCCACACCTAATGGCAATCTATAGTATCTAATCAAGAGTGAAACCAAACCAAACCCCTAAAAATGTGGTCATGTATTCTCAGAATGAAAACTGATTATTGATTTTCATTCCACTGGATAATGGCAATTTAAAGAGACAGTTCAACCCCAAATCAAAAATGCATATTTGTCCTCTTACCTATAGTGCCATTATTCAATCTAGACTGTTTTAGTGTGATTTGCCAAAGGTTGGAGATATCAGCAGTAGAGATGTCTGCCTTCTCTCTGCTGTAATGGAACTAGGTGGCACTCAGCTTGTGCTCAACTGCACCTACCTCTTACATCACTGCACAGAAGGAATCGTGTATCTACTCATGAATGAGATGCCTGTGCTTGTGATAGCGCAAGATGTAAACATTAATGCCGTCCTCTTTGGCTGAGCTGTGACATTAGCTAACTCAGTGATGCTAGGTGAGCTAAGAGTAGATGCATGCTTCCTTCTGCACGGTGATATGGTTGGCGAATATGTCCACCAGGTGTGTGGGTGAAAAATAGTACATTAAACTGCACAAAAAAGGGTCTCTCGATTATCTTGAGTGACCGGGTCATGATGTCTGGACAGAGACATTGATGTTTTTGGCACTTTGAGCATGACAAGCTGAGTACCATGTAGTTACATTATACTTGAGAAAAGGCAGACATCTCTACGGCTGTTATCTCCGACACTTGGCAACTCACACCAAACAATCTAGACTGACAAATAGCACTGCAGGTAAAAGGGAAAATATGTATTTTTGATTTTGGGGTGAACTGTCCCTTTAATGCCAGATGCTTTGCCAACCCAACACAAAAAAAGATGAATTAAGCTGACTGGAAATCAATTAAAAAATTTAAAGATGTTGTTGTCTCTATAGACTGATTTGGCCCAGGTTCAGTATTGTCTTTGTCATTCTTGCCTTTGGCACCCTGCCTGTTGACCTGCTTCCAGCGTGTAAAATGGTGTGCCAATGTTAAGCCTTTGTCTCCAGTTTCCTGCCTCCATTCTTATTCTGCAGCCGTACCTGAGGCCAGCATTCATAAATTTCCTGCAGTCATCAAGTACCTTCAACTTTATCTTTCGTCCTCTGCCACCAACTGATCTACACTTCTTCGAACTCCAAACCTACCTCAAATATATCATCAGACTACTGTACATGTTGTTATTTGGGTCTCATTCTGAAGACTCTGTGAGGCTGGAGTGTCTACATACAAACAGCTTTCTTTGATTTTGACTTCTTTGATTGGACAACTCTCACCATCATGATCCTCCTTCTTCTTGCTCTTTCTGCTTCTCTTTTTCCTCCTTTGGTTGAGAATAGTCTGGGCCTCAGCTGTCTGCTGCAAGCGTGCCATGAATCGCTCCACATCGTCAAAGCAGTGATTCATAATCTCCTGAAGAAAGATACTGTATGTTTTAGTCAGAGTGACTTATAGAAAGTGTTTTAATGGTTTAACAGTTCATATCACAGGTGATTTGATAAGTTCTTAGTGAGTCAAACAGCATACAAAAAGGCACAACTAAAAAGCTGACGTATTTTTCTGCATTCAATGTAAGGTATCCAAACACATATGTACCCCATCCAATACAACAGCCCTGCGAAAGATATATTTGTAATACTTATACTGCCAAGTATTTAAGAGTGTATGAAAGAGGCGTTGATTTATGTGCAATCCTCTACAGTGTTCCTTTTATTGGGTCCACCTAGTGGAACACCAACAGCCATAGGAATCTCTTATCAAATGCAATCAAACACAACAGCATCACCACAAACTATAGCCTTGAATGTCATCAATGTTTTAAACTTAGGACTGAATTAAATGCTGTCCTTCATATCTGTGATAACCAAGTGGCAACCTTCAGGATCCTTGAATGACCACTTGAGGCTGATTCCAGAAGAGGAGCAGTGAAGACCGAGAGGAGAAGAACTCCAACCTCTTGTGCAAATATGGTCACTCCTGGCTCCAAAAAACAAGATGACAATGGCCAACATTCCAAACAGGCTTCAAAATGGGAGTCCACAAACCAGTTGGTGATGTCACGGTGGCTACGTCCATTACTTTAAACAGTATGTGGTGACAACTCTCTTCAATAGGCTCTCGTTCCAGTGTCATTTCCCTGAATTTGGCAGTACATCTATAGTGTGAGGCAGCCCAGGACCTCCCCATCCAGCTTCTTTGCCTGCAAGATGGTCTGAGACCAGCCACTGAGATGAGCGTCCCTGAGACGCTGCTTCTTACCATTTGTACAGAAATTATTGTATGTGTAAACTGTTGTATCAGTCAGGTCTTAGCTTATGACAGTGAAATGAACATTAAATCCACAGCAATAGCTCTGGTGGACAAAACTTAGGACATCCAAGGCGACATTGTGCTGTGTGATAAAACTGCGTATTTTAGAGTGGCCTTAATCATGACCAGTCCAAGGCACACCTATGGAGTAATCATGCTGTTTAATCAGCATCTTGATATGCCACACCTGTCAGGTGGATGGATTATGTAATATGTTGCCAAAGTGCTTACCAACATGGATTTAAACAAATTTTTGAACAAAATTTGAGAGAACTAAGCCTTGTGTGCACGTAGAAAAAAAATTATTAGATCTTTAATTGGAGCCAAAACAAATGTGTTGCATTTATATTTCAACTTAAAGTCTAAAATAACTAACATCCTGTACATTTCTTTTTATATTATGAACATCATATGCATGACATATTTTATATAAACCTTTTGATGTCCTTTATTTATTAAAAATTGTTATTGATTTCTTGTAAATTATTCATGTGGATACATACCACTTCTCTCTCTGCATTCAGTAGAGATGTATGATTTGACTCCCCACTGGCACCATTCTCTGGGAAGAGGAAGAACAAAGTCATTCAAGCAAACTTGGACATAATATGTAACGTGGGTTGCAAGCAGCAGGATAATACATCTTTGTGGCAGCAGCACATGTTCATGCATATATATATACACATTAGGCAAATGAATATGCAGTACCTTTGTCAAAACCTGTGCAGGTGGGCAGACCAGCAGGAGCGGGCTGCTGTCCTGGAATTATCATGACTCTGACACCTGAATGCTTTCTGGGGACCACCGGAGGCGGTGATTTAGACATCTGTTGTGTGTGGATGCAGACAGTGAAAGTAAAATTAGGCATATACAGACAACAGGGATAATGGTCAGGTAAGTTTTTTTCTAGGTACATGTTTACTGTTATTTATGTTTCCAACACCTCATTTCCTGTTTCTTGGGAAAAGTAATATCCATCTATACATTGTCTCATGATTACTGAGTGTGATACATGTGTCAGTTGTTCATGGCTGGTGGTGTTTGTGTATTGTGTGTGTATTGATATGTTGTTCAGTGTTTGGTGGTGTTTGTGCATGGTGTTTGTTGGTGGTGTTTTTCTGTACCCAAATGTTGTTGTGACAGTTTGTGAAAACAAATTTTCCCATGGGACAATAAAAGGCTATCTATCTATTACTTAAAGGTCCAGTGTGTAGGATTTAGGGGGATATATTGCAGGAATGGAACATAATACAATAAGTAAATTTCCATTTGTGTATAATCACCTGAAAATAAGAATCATTGTGTTTTTGTTACCTGAAAATGAGCTGTTTATATCTACATAGGGAGAAGGTCCTTGTCCATGGAGTCCGCCATGTTTTTACAGTAGCTCAGAACAGATAAACAAAAGACTGGCTCTAGAAAGGGCCATTTGCGTTTTTGGCATTTTCACATCAGCCACCGTAGTTGGAGGCCCGTCTGCGACAAGCAGTGTCCAAAATGTGCAATGTAATACTGCTTTATTAAATTTTTTCCCCGGTTTAAATCACCTGTACATTTGTTTTGGAAAGAAGAGACCTCTGCAGATAATTCAGCTCCCGGTTAAAACCTCCTGAACAATGAACACTGAAGGAATTCTAACCGGGAGAAGTTTCCGCTGTTTATACTGTGCAATTCTCATTGCTATGTGCCACTAAATCCCCATCAGTCTTGCACACTGGACCTTTAATGTGAGTCACCCTGCAACTTAAATGATCATATATATGTTTTTACTTTTCTAACTAGACTAGTCTACATATGTAATGTGAAAGTTTTTGATAAATTTTGAGCAAAACAAACTCATCTTGACCTAATCTGGACATTGTCAAAAAATGATAAATGAGAGTTCAATATTGCAGCATTCCCCAAGATGATTGTAAGAATGCCAAGTATCCACCAGACTCTTACGGTTGCATGCAGTGACAGTGACGGATGCACACGACAGGAAAAACCACTGTCATCAGGTGCATGGTATGCAGATGACACAACCTCTAAAACACAATTAAAAAAAAAAGAAACGCTAGCAGCTGAGTATAAAACTTTGTGCTGTGCAATCACATTGCAGCTTAGTTCTTTTTTTAGTTTAACATATAATTTCCTCCTCTTCCAACACATTGATGCAGCAGTGGCTACTGCATGAACTATTGTCATAAAATGCATATTGCACAGACAAAGCTTTTCTTGCAGTTAGAAATCACGAAATACTCAAATGTATCAAGATGAAGTGAAGCTGCATCAAGCATCTCCTAAGCAACATATTACTGACACAAACTGTCCTTCCTACGACAGGTGCACCTGTCTCTCTAACCCTCCCAATCACACAAATACACACACACTGTTTACAAAAAGTTAAAACATAGAATACATCACTTTACCTTTTATTGTGGTTTGAGTCTTTAAAAAAAAGGCACAGAGACCAGTCCTGGTGCTGAGCTGTTTGAGCACTGAGCTTAGCTGTTTACATGAGGACGTCCCACCTTCTCGAGATATGCAGAAACAGGAAAAACAAGTCTGGCTTTCCTTTCGTAGTTAATCTGTGTTGCTTTCACTCTCCTCTGATCCGCTGATACAGACACACACACGCATGCTCCCTCCCTCCCATTCCTCTCTCTGCATCTTTGTGAGCTTCTCCTTCCTTATGACAGGCATTTCTTTCAACAACTGGCCTGTGGCTTGTGCCAAAGGGCCTAATGTGATCTGCAACACATGCCATTCCAGAAATGTAATGCAGTCTTCCTCGTACTCCCCACCTCCACAAATTCATTGACATCAAGTTTCATTAGAGACTAGGCCAGGGTGAGTCTCAGAGGTGACAAGGGTAATTAAAAGTTCAAAGTAAGAAATGTCAATAAAAAGAAGTTAAAGATTTGAATGCAATTTTTTTTATTTGGCAAAGGAGAAAGTATATTAAGTTGGCTAAACTAATTTGATTTGAATATTCCTTCACATTTATGGCCATAGGAACACCTATACCAGGGGTAGGCAACCTGCAGCTCCAGAGCATAAGGATCAGTTATGTTTTTGTAGCTCTAGGCATTTTTTTTCTTTTTGTTTTGTCCAAAAATGGCTCTTTTGATACTAAAGGTTGCACACCACTGACCTATAATGTTCAGGAGGAAAATAACAGATCAGATCAAACAGTCTGAGAGCTCTGGTAACTTTTTAAGTTCTTTATGAATATAGATTGGGTTATGTTCAGTATGTTTGCACTAACAGACAGGGAGAGTACATTAAAGGATAGGTGAGAAGGTGTAGATAAGGATGTTGGCAAAACATTAAATATCTGACTTCTGATGTGCGGAAATTATTATTATTTTTTTTTGTTGGCTCATGCAATCCTCAGCAGTTTGACAGATGTATGTCGAATTACTTAGCAACTGTACAGTAGATATTAGAGATTGTAGTGGTTGTGTGTATTTTTCAGAAAAAGCTTTGTCAAGTACAAGTCAAGTCAAGTACACACAACTTGAGTAGATGTTACTTTTCCATGAAGGATTTGCTTTCTACTAAACATTTAAGGATGACGTTTCCATCATAATTTTAACAACTCTCAGCCAAAGTCACAAAGATACTGTAGGTGAGACACTCCTGGATACAACGAAAGCAGATAAGGACATGGTGTCGTGGAAAACTGAGCAGTTGGTGCACAGTGACACCAACTGGTAGTTACGGGTCAGACTCCATCTGTCCCTGCAGATCTCCTTGTATGTGACTGTTGCACAGGTGGTTGTAAACAGGTGTTCACACTGAAAATCAAAGACCCTATGGGATTAGCAAGTGTAGAGGAGAACAGAGTTGCCACACAACCGCAGGCACAGTAGATTCATCTCACCACTTTGTGCTCTCAGCATGTTGTCACAAAAGGCCACGAGTTTTGGCACTGCATACTGAAGACATTCACTGCTGTGCCATTCACAAAAGAATGCAGTGGAGGTGCCACTGTTGACACTGCACTATAAGCTTCAAGCATCCAAGTATCTAATTTCTATTTTGTTTTGTTACAACATGATAAGTAAAAATGCTTTGCAGCTTTGTGGAAATTGTAGGGATTTGGTTAGCAGTGCACAGCAGATTATTTTACAGGCACTTCTGTCTCTTAGTCTTTCTCCTAGTGTTTCAGAGCTTGTTTTGACTTTGCGACATTTTGGACAATGAAATTAGTTAACTGGTGGGGTTTCATACTTGGTAATCATCTTCGGCGGAGCTGCTCTGCTACTTAGAGCAGTGGCTCTCAACCAGGGGTCCTTGAGAGAAATGCAGTGGGTCCCCTGACAGTGAGGGATAGTTTATTTCCACTATCTAATTAAGCCCAGTGTGAGTAAAAGACATGAGAGTGATTATTCTTGTAGTAAAGATTTCTATTTTTCTTTATTTTGACACTACTTTTCCTCACTTACCTCACTTCCTTTCCTCCCCTTTCATCAGCTGGTTCCTTTCACTCTTTGTTCACTCATTAACCTGACTGACTTCACTTGCTCAACTTTGAGTGTTATTTTCCCTTTATGAAGATGAACGTTTTTCTAATTTGACTGAAGTTCTAATTTTGTATTTGTTTCTTTCAGATTTAAACCCACGTGAGTTTGCTCCCTCCTTTGTTTAACTGCAGTTTGAGTTTTGGAAATAAACCTTTGTGTTCAAAGAGAGGACCTCTACTTCTGAACCTCCTCCTACCCAGTTATCTCCTCCACTGTAGTTGACAATATAATCTGGTCTGAATAATATCTAACAACCAAACAAATTTTAGATGGAGGTCCCTGAAGCAAAACCTTATCATATGTGGGTCTGTGACCTAATGTGAATCAATTTTAGGGATCCTTGACACAACAAAGTTTGAAAACCTCTGGTTTAGAGGATCCAGTGTTGGCTATAGAATAAAACTTTATATGAAAGGAAAATTTTCTCGGCAGCTGCCCTTACCTTGCATGAATTAATGCTAGACTTCTCAAGCTAGTTCTTGGCCAAAGAGTCAAGCAGTCTGCTGAAATGACATTTTGTCCTGTGTTTAAATGTAACTAATGAAGAGCAATTCAGCATTTACAGTACTACTGTTGATATTAAACACATAACTTTGAGCAACAACAGGTCTCATCCCAGCAGCCCAAGAGCTTTACCGTAGATCTCCACAATTAGTTTAGGATTTACTGTACTGCTGTGAGCCTTGAATTCATTCCAAGCTTTGACTTACACAGGGACACTCATAATCTGCATCCCATAAGAAGGAATGTGTAGCTGCTCCAGTGTCGTTATGTACACAGTAGGGGGGACACTCTTATCCATGCCCTTGATGTATTTGGTGGGAAAAGTTGTCTGTATCATCTGCCTGTATAAAGAGTAAGACCTAGATGTTACAAAAATAGGCAAAGATGCACATCAGGGGGCTCATGTTACAGATTTATGATTTTTATGTGTCCAGTGTGTCCTATGAATTTCTGAAAATAAATAACCCCAGGGGTGTCCTCTTTAATAGCAAATGAAAAATCTGGACTCATAGGGCCGACTTCAGGGACCATATAAGCGTTAGTGCAAATTATGGATTCCTGAAACATTAATTTGTGCAAGTATGTAGGGTCATCTTGGTACATTTTGTCCACTGGGGGGAGTGCACATTTTCCTGGCATTCAGCAGCCAGTAATACTAACATGTTGAGGTCAGCAGAGTAAAATGAGATGCTTGCTTTCAATGCTAGTGTTTCATATACCATATACTGCTTCAGTTTTTGAGAGCTATTTTTTAAGATCTTTTATCAGTTGACTGTACAATGAGTAAGTGGTGATGACTTCACACAGAGCATCTCTTTGACTCAACAATTGTTTGACAGCCACTTTGCAGGTTAGAATGTTACAAATGATTGAGTAAGTTCGTATAAGCATCCATATACCTCTTCAGAGTCTTACCCCGCTGTATGGGACCATCCTGGATAGGGATCGTTGTTGCTTCAGATACTTCAGTAGCCACATCATCACATTCTGAGGAGAACAATATTGTGCAATATGCGTGCAATATTTGTAAAATTTTAATTAAACTGTAGGGCCCTTAACACATTATTGGTTGATCTGATTATTGATTTGTAAAACTGTATCATTTTTAAATATTTTCTTTTGTGCAGTACTTTTGAGTGCTGGTTACTTTTACTGTTGTTTAAGATGTGTTTAAGAAATATGATACTTATGATATGATATATTTTTAAGTAATAAAGGTAAGTAATAAATAGAATGTGTGTTCAAAACTTAAGCACTGGTTCCCAACTCAGGGGTCCTGACCCCACTAGAGTCGCCAATGCTGTATGCAGGGGTGTGAGAAAACGTCTTAAAAATATACAGTAGGCCTATATCTTAGCAGTGCCGGACAGTCGTGGTGAAAAGGGAGCTGAGCCAGAAGGCAAAGCTTTCGGTCTACTGGTCCATCTACGTCCCAACCCTCACCTATGGTCATGAGCTCTGGGTAGTTACCGCAAGAATGAGATAATGGATACAAGTGGCCGAAATGAGCTGCATCCATGGGGTGGCTAGGCTCAGCCTTAGAGAAAGAGTGAGGTGAACATCTGGAGGGAGCTTAGAGTAGAGCCACTGCTCCTTTGCATTGAAAGGGGTCTGTTCAGGTGGTCTGGGCATCTGGGCACCTGCCGTTGAATGTGTTCCGGGCACGTTGGAGGGATTACATATCTCATCTGGCCTGGGAACACCTTGGGGTCCCTCAGGAGGAGCTGAAAAGCGTTGCTGGGAGAGGGAGGTCTGGGGTGCTTTGCTTGGCCTGCTGCCCCCACGCCTGGATAAATGGATGGATGGATGGATGGATGGATGGATATTGTGTGTGAGAAAGAAGGGGGATAATAATATATTCCAGTTAGGTAAGTGAGGTAATCAGTGTACATGAGAGGCATGGGTGATGAATTGGTGACTAGGCCTCCAAAAATGCTAGAGCCGGCCTTGAGTGGCCAACTTTTTTTCTTCTTTAAAACCGACATGAATTAACCGGGTTAATGCTGTTGTGTTTGCTGATCTCACACAAATCCTGCTGAACTGCCTCTATTAAAGTTTTTCTTTCTTTTTCTCTCGCAACAAACAGTCCAGCCAGTGAGCTGACTGCTTGAGCTGATGGGAGTTATTTAGAATTTAACTGGGAGTTAATGTGCGCTAATTAGGCGCACAGCATGCGCACTTTGCTGTGGGCTCTCTGGCAGTCACAGCCTTTAATTGAGCTGTATTAACGATGCAGTCAGCACCTGTACCCTAATTGCATGAATATACGCGCATTTATAGCCTATTTGGTGGCTTTTAAAATATCTTTTCTAAATGCAGTACAAAGCAGTACAGTGACTTGATCACATGCAGGGCTGACAGCTCTCTCCACAGCCTTCTGTATTTTGATAAATCTCCAAGCTCCACACACACACACACACACACACACACACAGAGTCACATCCAGCAGTGTGTACTCTCGTGTTGTCCAGCCCCGTTGAACGTTTTGGGTAGGAGCAGTTCAGCCCCCTCAGTCCTCCCATTGGCTCCATCTGTGGTAATTTCTCCTATATGTCCTCTCGGGTTGGCGACCACAGAGTTTGTTCCAGCGCAAGAAACGTGGCCGCAAGTTGTCAAAACTACCCGGTGGAGACTTTTCCCCCTGAGTAGATTGTACTTAGCAGCCCGACTTTTGGCGAAAGCAAATAAGAGAAAAGTTTAAAAGTAGCCTAGTGAGAAACAGACAAAGTGACGAGAAGAGAAACTCACACCAGGACCTCTGGAAACTCTACTCCAGTCTTGGACCGTGCTGTCAGCATGGTATGTCCACACCACATAGAAATTCTGCTCTAACGTGTCTTTATGAGCTCTAATGCTTCAAAGTAATCTGCGTTTATTGTTCACCTCTATTCTTCCTTTTCCTTTTTTTCTTGTCGGACGTTCTGTACCTATTGGTTGTATAATTTACCGTTACTAGATTCCTTTGTTTCTTAAGCGGTCATGCATGGGCTTTAAGGCTGTGGTTTGCCTCACTTTGGATAATCTCTCCTATGCAGCTGATTTTCTGTGCAATTGTACACAGTAGCTGCTCAATGTGGTCAGCCACAGATAAGTTTCAAAACGAACAACTGTCAACCTGTACACTAAGGCTACTGTAACACACATTTAAAAATATATATATGAATAAGAAACTTTTTACTAGATATTGTACAGTTGCAAAAACAAATATAAAATGTTATTTTTCTTTTAAGTCTGTAGATTTTTGCAGTTGGTGCACTGACAATAACGCTGACAACAATAAACAGCCTCAAATTAAAGCTGAAAGGCAGCACTTTAACCTCAAAATCATAGTTCCATTTTAAGTCAAATGTGACAAGACAGCAATGTGCAAGTGTACACAAACTGACAGACTGCACTGTAGCCAGTGTGCAAGCAGAATTATATTTAATGCCCCCTTTTCACATGCATTCTTGTTTTGCCACTGAATAGTAAACCATACTGTAAGAGGTATTTATCAAGCTATCCTATAGGCAGCAAGCTACACTAAAGGTGGGGTTAGTGAGTGGTGAGTGGTTTCATGACTGGCAGCCACTCAGATTATGCAATACTATGGGGAGTGTGGGGAGCCTATCACATGTGTATTTGCTAGTGTATACCTGTGTGCATGGTGTTTGCACGTTTTCTTTAAATAAACGTATACTTGGATAGAATTCAGCCTTGGAACAGGGTGAGGCAGGTAGAGAAGGTGACTAATTTGTTGCAATGAACGTCTCAGTGCTGTTGGACTATATCTGATAGTATACTCTAGCTTCCTTTGTACAGCGTCTTGGTGCAGTCCACAACTGATTTATTTGATAGCAGAATGCCTTGTTAGTATTCTGACTCTTTAAAAGATTATTTTGCGGTTGCACATATGTTTGTACACAGTCATTTGTGTGATGTTTTGCACAAGGCCAATGTCGGCAGCACTGCAGTAGATCTTGTAAGCCATACCTTTTAAGTACTGACAACTTAAAAATGTTGACAGAACATCTTGTTTCCTGTTCTGCTATCTGATCTTCATCCTGTAACAACTGGCGTGGTTAAAAGTTGAATACGGCCAGTAACCTGATGGCCTGTTGAGTGAGATTGTCAATCTACTCTTGAGCCAAGATGGATGATTACAGGAACATGAATAGGTCCTGTGTAGGCACACTGCCAAAGAGACTTCCAGGAAAAAAAGACTCTGGCTCCTTTTCAGACATGATGTCGACATTTAAAATTGCTTGTGTGAAAAGGTCTTTATTGTGGCTGTTTGTGGAGGGTTGGGTTGTCTGCACACTGAGACATATGTGTCAGGCTGTTTAAGGCTTCTTTAAATGCACAAAACAAAGTGTTCCACACACTGAATATGTTTGATAATAGTTTATTGCCACTTTATGGCTTTGCAGGCAGAACTGCCCTCCTCTGTTTTTAAATCATGAAACATGTTAAGTAACATCTTTCACTCTTCCTACACAATTAAGGTAACAGTAATTGTCCAGCTAGGTAAAGGCTGGGTTTGACTTGGAGCTGCAACAATTAATCAGTTAGTTGTAAACCAGTTGATTGCAAAATAACTTGATAATCAGTTTGTCATTTTTTTTAAAGGAAAAAAGTCCAAAATTCTCTGATTTCAGCCTCTTAAATGTGAATATTTTCTATTTTCTTTACTTCTCAGTGACAGTAAATTGAATATCTTTTAGTTGTTGACAGAAGAAAACATTTAAGGACATCCTCTTGGCCTTTGGGAAACACTGATCAACATTTTTTACCATTTCCTGACATTTATTGGAGCAAACAACAAACCGATTAATCGTGAAAATAATCAACAATGAAAATAATTGTTATTCTAAGCCCTAGTTTAACTCCACTGAGCTAACAGGGAAATAGAAACCGCTGTACACAGTAATGTAATCTGTCATGCAATGAATACTTTGTGAAACTATGAATTTTTGGTTGTTGTTGACACTGTGTCAGAGAGGTGTTTTTTTAGGTTGCTTTTTGTGTCTTATAAAATGGCATTATATTTGTCCTGTACAGTACAGGATATTTTGTTGTAACACAGTCCAGTGTACAATAAACCAAGCAGCCGTTTCAACAAACCTGAAGATGTTATGTTGGTCGTTATTTATTGCAGGCTGTTGCAATGCATCATGCATGTGCTTCCTTCTCTTTTCTTGTTCACTCTGTGTAAATTGAACAGTGACTTAAGAAAAAATAATGTGTATTTCTGACTGTAGTTTGTCAGTTATCTGATGAAATGAATGTGCTCTCAAAATACAGCAACAGCTGCACACAGTTACTGTGTTTAGTGTAAATACAGGGATTTACCCCAACATGACATAAGGTGGGTAACAATCCGAGACTTAAAAATAATTTATTCCTCTGTTATCCTTAATATTCTAATATTATGGAATACAGTATGATAATTGTTGAGCAACAAAGATGCTTGTTGGGAGGAATTTAAAAGAGTTGTGCCACATTTAGAGCAGTGATGCTCAGCAAACTATAAAGATATGGTGAAGTAATGGCATCCTGAGTCATGCTACCATTGTGTGTGTTGTAATCTGAGCTTCTCTGTTTGTGGTTGTGATGGAGTATCCCCACTGGCTAGCTAATCATCACCACTCTGCAATGCACTCATACGGCAGTTACTGCTGATAACGTGACCCACAGCTTCATTGCGGAAGTGTAGCACCCCACCCTCTCCTGCCACAGTTACCACTCATTCTCATCCAAACTCTCCACTGATTACTGCCTGTTCAGTGCTGCTCATGTCTACATATTATGTGCTAGGTATCCTCCTGTGTTGGTTGTTAGGTTTAGGCAACAAAAGCATGTGGTTAGGATTAGAAAGAAACATTATGGTTTGGCTCTACGTTCATACAGGAAGGAAGCGAACACCAGGCTCCCGGGTGAAAGTCTGTGGTTTGTTGGACCCATCCACAACCCCTCCCACCCACGCTATAGGGACTTTCAGCTTCTTATATTCAATCAATCAATCAATTTATTTGTTGCATGAAATCATAAAATCTGATTAAAGTAAAAGGTAATATTACACTGTTACCGGCAGCATTTCAAACTGAAGCCAACCAGCAGTGTATCACACTGCAGCAACAGTTGCTGTATGGCCACATTATTAACTGTTGCCACCCAGCCACCCAGTGGCATATCATAACCCGCATTACAAACTGATGCCACTTGGCGGCCTATCATACCACCACAAAAGGAGGTTTTGACATTGACAATGCAGCGGTATTTCACAACTTTGGAATAAGAATGGGCTGGTTATTCTCTCAGCACTGTTACTGTTGTTAAGCCTGTTCTCACTTTTAGCACCATTAACTGCTAGCCGCCAGTTTAGCCACCACCATGTTGAGAACCATGTGCAGACAACCTGAATCAGAGTCTGAATCACAGATATGCTCTGAATGTCATTTGACTACAGCGTTTTTACAGAGTATTTTTGACTAAGCATTGTAAGTGTTACTGAAAAGTCTAACATCATGTAATAATTTTAGTTTAAATAATACAACACAATGATCAAAACATTATAAAGACATATGACATATTAAAATGTTTATCCTGTTTTAGTAGATGCCAGTTATCATGTAAATACCTTGACCTTGTTTAATAAAAACTTTACAGCAAACAGTCAGTAATATCCTGCACTATTGGACATATGATCCAATCTAACTATTTGCACAAAGTGTATTTACTATCATCGTTCACTGAGGACAGACGTGTGGTTGCCTGATTTCCACAAGTACCCAGAGATAGACCCTGGCTGACCAACAGGCAAAAATTTACGACCACTCTGTGTGTGTTAGTTGTGCCTCTTTCTGTGTGAGTGTGCTGGGGGAAGGGGGCTGTGGGACAAGAAGATAATTTAAGATTAGCCAAGTATAGAAAAAGAGAAAAATACAGTAGTTCTTTTGCTCATGACTGTAGCGAGGCCCAGAGCTGAAAAATAAGCATGCAGTGTTTGTCCACTTCTTTTGAAGATGTGTTAAAGACATAGAGTCCTCTTTAGAGTTTCATAAAAGCAGTGGAAATAAACATAAAGTAGGCTACTTGAGCCTATCACTTTGAAAACTGTGTATTGTGTGTATAAATTGGTTTAACAAACTACAAAACAACCTGATACAGGGTTGTTGAGGAGCAATTAAGGATACAGTGGAATATCCAAGCTTGTAAAAAGAGTTGAACTGTATCTGCACTTATACACAGATCTGTTTCAATGACAAACTTAACATTTTGTGATCACGTTGGTTCTTTTGTTTTCAGTCGTTTTGAAGGGCATTTTGTTTTTCCTTTAAATGAAAGAGCTACACTACCAAGGTGACTCACACATCTGATAGCCAAACTTTATCAGTTCACAATATACTAAGATAGAGTCAGGGACAGATAACCTTCATCAGTCACCATCCAAGGTTAGTTGAATCTTTAGGTAACTAGGACTGCAACTAACAATTATTTTTATCGATTAATGTACAATAGTTAAATCTGTAAAGTCTGACTGTCAGTCCAAAACTCAAAGAAGCTGGAACCGGTGAATGTTTGGTTTACTTTTGTGCTGAATGAATAACAAGTAACATGATTATCAAAATTGTACATTTTTTCCAATTACTGACTCACCTATCAACCGACTAATCAGTTCAGCTCTAGAGGTAACATTGGATGGTGTTTGACACACGTGTCGCCACTACTACAACAAAAGATTTTAGGTCCATGATAAGGGTCCCCAAAATGTTGACATAAATTCTAATAGCTTTTCTTCTGCCTTGTTGCCAACTATATCCACCACGTGATACACCAATGCACCTCAGCACCACCCACAGTGTGAACCAATGTAAACCGAACACCTCCCACTGGATTCTCCCACCCACAAGACACCAAAGACTATCCCTCCTTCACCCAGAGGTCTGCCTAGTGGCTAACTGCTCTCCCCATTTCCCCTCCCCTATATTTGTGTGCACAAGCATATTTTTGTCCCACACTCTTCTGTGTATGTATGTATGCATATTTCTGAAATCGCCTGACGTATCTGGCCATGTGTCCTGCATGTACCAGCCACATACTTTTCTGGGTCATACACCTCCTATAATTTTCCATTCTCACCAGCTGATACCAGCAGTGGTACGGCTAGGACATGTCCTTAAGCCAATTTGGCACATGCTAAGCCATTTTGGATCTTGCCTGCTCATCTGAGCTGAGTCACTTGGTCAGAGTGTGAAGTTCAAGCGTAGTCGGATGATCTCATGTTCGTGTGCATAGAGTGTCATTATTCTTTTTGAACAGTGACACCTGACATTGGGCTTTTCTGTGATTTTTTTTTTTGTAAGTTAAATGGCAGAATGTGCAGATGATTTAATCACCTTTTAATTTGGATAATTTTTACATAATAACCAACAATAGATAATACACAATGTGCTCCTTGGAAATGCTGCCTAAGGATCCCCTAACTGACAACTCACAACATATTATGTTCTATTTTAGGGCTAGGCAATTAATCAAACTTTATTTTCAGCTATGATCTGGGCTTCCAACAATTACGATGACAAGATGATTAAGATTAAAACAATTACTGTGCCCCATTTAGTTTCGCAATGGTGCTCTGGTTTTGTCTTGCATTATAAATCCAGCACACCTCTTTCCTTTACAGTGGTGCACTTCTACCCCCTCCCAAAAGCACAAACTTGCCCTCAGCAAGGCTGTGGCATGTTTAGTTAGACTTGAGCCAGTTTTTTAATCAAATCATATTAAAGCTCAAGAATATCCACTGTTAAAAAGACAATTTTAAAAAAAAGTTCAATAAATGCATGTTTCCAAAGTCAGTGAGCAATGGTGTTAAAAGACTGAATCAAGCAGCCCTATATGTTCCAGTGACTTTTTCTCTTCTTCTTTTTTTTTGTTCATGCCCTTTTGATGAACGATGATCATAAACATTGTTTATTGTGACTTTTCCACAATAAAAGCCACCCCAGGTTTCACCAGCTGAATGCTTTAAAGTAAAGCAGTGCCAATGCTTTAACACAGCTCTGATACGGCTGTGGGAAAGCAGGCAGTAAACCATGAGGGTAAAGACAAACTTACAAACAGTAATGCCATACGAGATGCATAATTTCCTGTGAATACATTGCTATTCCAGGCAATTTGAATCCAGAGAGAATGGCAGACTCTGACACTAACCATATAGAGATGATTATGAAATGTAAATACACTAAATGGCTATCACTTAGAAAATGGCAGCCATAAATAGTCTCAAAAATGGGGTCTGATTTCATGAAAATCTTAAGGATCTTAACTTTAAAACAAATACATGAGTTATATTCAGAAACTGCACAGTGTATACATGAGATCTCAGAGTCTTAAACCTTTTCCCACATTGAGCATATCCTCCTTGTTTATTTATGAAATTGGAGTGCTGCATGAGTTTCTGCACATATGTCTTACAACTGTGTTTTCACATGGCGGATGAAGGGTGGAGGCCACACATGTTCTTGGTCCCTCTTCTTGGCCCTTAGTGGTCTTTAGTCAGACACTGTACACATTGCATATTGTTATAGACTGTTGTGGTTCCTGATAAATGATATGTTGGCCTTGGTGGGTATCTGCAGACATATTAAAGGTACTCAATCACATTTAGTGTTGCATGTGGTGCAGAACTTGTATTTTTACATTATTATTGTTTGCAGGTTTGGGTGGATTTTGTCTTTACACGTCTTCTTTCCTCTTTACTTGGCATAAAATATATTTTTTTTACCTTTATCTGTCAATAAGAAACTTTTTGTCAGTGTATTTTATGATTCTTCTTCTCTTTTTTATGACAAGACAGAGAAACCTCCACTGGACAGCAACGAGGAGGATGTAGCCTGGCTGGGCGAGGGCCAGTCTGAAACTCAGCTTGCTGCTGCTCTCGGCCCAGATGGAGTTGAGGCATGCGATGTAGACCGGCCTGCATGGGACTCTAAGATCCAGTATGTGTTGGCCCAGGTGGGGTTCAGTGTGGGCCTAGGGAATGTGTGGAGGTTCCCATACCTTTGCCACCAAAATGGAGGAGGTGAGTCTTAGGGCCCTGACACACCAAGCCGACAGTCAACTGTTGGTCCATGTCGAGCCATTGGTGGGCATCGGTTGTTGTAGTTGTGTGTGTGTCCCGCACCGTTGGCACTGGTTGGCCCTTGTTGGCCCTTGTTGACTGTTTTTTTTTTTTTTTTTTTTTTTGTGGCCCGTTGAGCATATTGAATCAGCGTCGGACCCAGTGGAGCTCGTCCATGAGTGAAGTCACTCTGTTCAGTTCAGCACACGAAAAGAGAAACAAAAGTGAGGAAATCAAACAAATGACTTAAGTCAAGAGGACGTGAGATTAAAACAAACCAGTTGTATTAGGTAAGATTATTTTTTTAGCCATTGATCTCTTTAGCAGAAAAGGTTCATACTGTAATTGTTTGTGTTATTGTTCGCTGTCGCATCAACATCCGGTTTACTGTTCAAGTGCTAACTGGCATCTTTAATCCGTCCTGTTGGTCTCCTGGTTTCTCTTTTTGAAAGACAAATGCAAACTACCACTGGCTGCTGGTACTGAAAGTTATTTCCTCTCACACAGGTGCAGAATGTACGTGCTAGTTGGCCGTAGTCTTTGCGGTGTGTTTAAGTGCAACTTTTTGGCTGAAACACAAGGCAATGTGATGCAATGCAACAGTTGGACTTTGTTGCCACTTGTTTTTTGATGTCGGTTTGGTGTGTCTGGCCAATACAGAAAAAAATGCACGTTTCATCTCAATATTTTGATTGACTCGTCTTTGTGATGGCTCTCTTGAAATAAGAAGCTTACAAGCTTACTTTTTTATATGAGCATTTTGATGCTGGAAAAGACAACAGACATAAGGCACCATCACACTTAATAGAGAAAATCTGTTTAGATATAAATGCCCTCATGTTTTTAAATCTTCCTTCCAGGGGCTTTTATGCTGCTGTATGTTTTTCTTTTACTGATTGTGGGAGTTCCACTGTTTTTTATGGAGCTGGCAGCTGGCCAGAGCATTCGACAGGGCAGCATCGGTGTGTGGAAGCACATCTCTCCAAAGCTGGCAGGGATCGGTTACTCCAGCTGCATGGTGAGGATTGATTTTGTCTTAATTTATGTACTTTTTCTTGGGGGTTTGGGATCATACTGTTCATGTATGAATAAAAAGTTGGATTCTTTGTCAGCTAGGGCAAATAAAATCCAAAATGGGGAAGCAATAACATCCATCATGTATTGAATTGTACGTATGTTTACACACACTTCTGCAAAATTGTAACTCATAGTGTCTCAGCTAGGCTGCTGTGGTTCAGCAGCTGTTTGACTGTTTCATGTTTGGGTTTCAAAGATCCCTCCATCATCAGTGTTTTTTATATAAGCACCAGAATGAAAGGATTCATAAGCATGAATGTCCTCCTCCACTTACTCATTAAAAAGCCATAGCATTACCACCTTATTTATCACCTCTGCGTAAAGAACTTTCTTTTTATTACTAGCCGCACTGTGTGTGTACTTAAGAAAGGACACTGATGACATCTTGCCATGCTGTAATGTGAGAGAGGCGGTGCACTGGAGTGTTGGCAGTTTGTTGCGCAACACTTTTCTGTACAGACAAGAAACAGCAAACAGAGTGGGCAAGAACTTTCTGTGGACATACAGCACACAGCCATATACTTGTATGCCCAGACACCCATGTTTTTGTTTTGTTTTTTTCCAAAACACCTCATTGCTCTGTTAGTCCCAGTCAGTGTCACAGTTCATTTCAGCTACACCCACTCTGTTGGGTTACGCATGCATTAAAATAGAAAAAAAGCTATTAGGTCATTTGATGTTTGCTGTTCTCCACTTGCAAAACAAATTGTTAACCTTGAAAGAACCTTTCATAGACTTCACACCATACACGTCAGCGCATGCTGTATATCGTAAAGGACTTGCTATGTAAATATTGATAATTTATTGAGTAAATCATTCACGAACCCTCCCTTCTCCTCTAGGTCTGTTTTTACGTGGCTCTTTACTACAATGTTATCATTGCATGGAGCCTGTTCTACATGGGTAACTCTTTTCAGTATCCTCTGCCGTGGGAGCAGTGTCCAATTGATGTAATCACCAATGAGACAGGTACTGACGTAACTAAGAAGTTGATCAAAATAAGATGTCACACACAGTAGATGCCAGTCAAAAGTCTATAATGTGGTCTGTCCTAATCAACAGTGAAAGAGTGTGCAAGCTCTTCCCCAACACCATATTTCTGGTTTCGGAAAGCCCTTAACATCACAAATTCTATTGAAGAATCCGGAGAGTTTAACCCCATCATGACAGGCTGTTTATTGGCTGCTTGGGCAATTGTATCCTTGGCAATGATCAAGGGCATCAAGTCTTCTGCAAAGGTTAGTTAACCTCTCTTTTCTTTGTCACCCCAGCCTATACACATAAACAAATTTATGTTCGTATCATTGTTAAAGGAATACAGTAATTTGTTTTTGTTTTTTTTCTGGCAAAGAGTTTGATAAGAAGATCAATACCACTCTCACCTGCCTATTAAATACAAACAACAGCCAGCAGCCAGTTAGCATAGTTTAGCACAAAGAACAAGGGGAAACTGTTAGCCTGGCTCAAACGGCAACTGATTCCTATTCCTGAACTTGCATATCAGATGATACTGAGTACCGATTCAATAGCGATCTAGTTTGTAGGCATGCACCAAGGAGGAACTATGCAGGCAGAACTAATGTATTTTCATAAACAGATGGTAAACAAGTTAAGGGACAGTTACCTAACAGCAGATGTATCCTGCAAGGTAGCAGACATGGCCACAGCAATGAAGCGTAAGGTCGACAGTGAGGGCAGTGGAGAGGTGAATACATTTTCAGTGAAAGACGAAACTGTTTCTTTTGTCTTGTGTGATTTTTTGTTTTATTTTTATTTTTTTAAATGTTTTTGTAACCTATTTGATGCAAGAAGCAGCTGACCCCCAGGTATTTTCAGGTGATCTAATCTGGCCCCCATTCAATGAAGTTTGGACACCCCTTGCATTATATCATGTGTGGCAAACAAACATGAGAGTACTATCAGTCTTTTCACCCAGTTCTCAGCCAGAAAGCAAATAAGCCATTTTCCGAAATGGAAACCTATTTTTCTAAAACTTTCTGGCACATTAATAACCTTCCTTTGTTTTTTGTTTAAATCTTAGGTGATGTACTTTTCCTCAGTCTTTCCCTATGTGGTGCTCTTTATTTTCCTCATCAGAGGGTTGATGCTGGATGGTGCAAAGGAAGGAATCACCTATATGTTTTATCCTAAAGTAAGCACAGGTTTCATCATCCAATGATTGCCAAATACAAAATGTTTGGAGAGTATTTAAAACTAAAGAGGACATTTTCCACATTTTGTAGCCTTTATGATAATTTAGACTTTATTCTGTGGTATTTTTCAGCTGGAAATCTGGGGTAATGTGCAGGTGTGGCGACAGGCTGCTACACAGGTGTTTTTTGCCCTTGGACTGGGCTATGGCTCTGTTATCGCATATTCCTCTTATAACCCAGTCCACAACAACTGCCACAGGGATGCACTGATGGTCTCCGGCATCAACTTCATGACGTCTGTGCTGGCCTCACTGGTGGTTTTCGTCGTGCTGGGTTTCCGTGCCAAGACCATTGCACTAAATTGCGTAGCTGAGTACGGATTTGTGCATGTGTGTGTGCACAAATACTGACTTCCCTCTGTCAATTTTTAACTACTTAATTTGTAATTCTGCGAAATAACTACTTTTCCCACAAGCCCATGACTTTACATAATTGTAACATACTAAAAAAGACTATTTGTGAGGACTTTATAAGTAAGTAAAATAATTAGAAACTGAAAAAGCTGGTTGAAAAAAGTACTGAAGGCAAAAATTTTCAGGCATTGACTTAAAGAGTGATGGAATACAACAGTATAAGAGGACCCAAGAATGTGGTGCAATAATTCCTGTTACTACACACATTCACAATAACCATAATATTACAGTCAATGGCTTTTTACACCAAATATTGACGATCTTATATTTTATCTTTTTACTCTTTCCTCTTCCAGAAATCTTGGTCTTCTAAGCCTCATGTCATCGAACCAGCCGGCAGCTGGCCTTGGTTGGCCTGGAATTAACATGACAGATCCAAGTTCTGTGTCTATAGCTGAATACAGGGAGTGGTACAGTCACCACAGCTCCATAGTGGGTCCTAACATCACAGACTGCAATCTGGAGGAGGAAATGAATAAGGTACCCTTGAGATTTAACTTTAAAATCCCCCTCCATTTCTTCTGTTTATGTCCCCTTCATCTGACCTTGACAGACTTTCATCTGTGCAAAGTTTGTCACATTCCTCTACTGAACGTGGTATTGTTTGTGCACTTGCCTAAAATCTGAGATTCAAACGTACAATGGGCAGGATAGCTAGATTACAAAAGCCAATCGCTGTCTAATACAGGAAACATATATCGACAGAGGAACATGCTTTGACACAACACCAGCAAAGCTTCAGCACAAAGCAGACTTGTCAGTACAAGAGAGAGTTTGCATTAGCATAGTGAAAGTTTTGACAGCAAACATTGTACAGTGTGCAGTTTCTGGATGTAAACCGGACCCTGGAGCTTCAACTATACCGAATACCCCTATTGTAGCATATGTTATTGTATGTTTCTGAGTGAACCACTGCCAGTAAGCCGATAAGCTAACAAGTCAATAAACAACAAACAAGTAAAGCTGCCAAATACACTTACCATTCTGATACATCTGCTAGTTGGTGAAAAGGAGTCTGTTAAATTTCCACTTAAGCTGTCTTTATTGAGAGGTTATCAAGGTAAAAATCATTACATGCCCCACAAAGACTGAATTTCAGGAAGCTGTCTCATCCATCAAGTATCATTGATGGTTTTCATGCCACTACCTTTTCCAAAACACATTTTTTAAAGAAAAAGGATCACCATGTGTTGCATGTGAGGAATAAAAAAGAAACAGGGATTCAAACAGAGGCGAACATTTCAATAACAATAGTGAGAAGGAGTGGTGCTGAGGTTCCCAGGACTCCTGAGGAATCTGTGAGGTACTGTAAAATATCCAGCTGGCAAGAGGAAGAAAACATATAGGACACAGTATCCAGTAGGTCTCTTGAAGAGATGGAAGCAAGCTGTGATGGAGGAGTGAAAGGAAAAACTAAAGAAACAGAGGAAGGGGAACTAAAGTCATCTTATATAATAGTGTTTATTTCACTAAAAAAGATTACTCACCCCCTACTGAAGAGACTACTATAGCAGTGCTTCTGGTATGGTGCTATTGAATTACAACTACAAATAGGGCTCCAAAAACTGACTTAGAAGAATAGGTAATTCACTTGCATAGGATGCTGCTGGAAATACTGAACCCAAGTCACATATTTTGTTTTCTCCACCATCCACCTAACACTTGTTTGCAGTCCTCAGTCAATATTCCTAAAATTCTTGTTCATTCTCTCTACCTTTTCTGTCTTCCTTTTGTGTGAGCGCAGGGTGTTGAAGGGACAGGCCTGGCATTCATAGCATTCACTGAGGTGATGGCCCTTTTTCCTGCCAGCCCCTTCTGGTCCACCCTCTTCTTCCTGATGCTGCTCAACCTCGGCCTCAGCACCATGTTTGGGACCATGCAGGGAATCCTCACACCTCTCATGGACAATTTTAGCGTCTTGGGCCGCCACCGGACCATACTCACTGGTAACACACACATGTCAACACAAGTTCACATGATGCTCTATATTTTAGGCAATTATCAGTATCTCCACTGCGCAAGCCTGGCAGGGACCATGTGTTTGGTGTGTGTGCGCTAGGTGAGTATTTGTCTGTCCATAGCTAATCTTGCAAAGTACTGGACCAATCAGCCTTATGTTTTGTGTGCACATGTGGGACTTAAAAAATTGACATCCATAGAAAAGTTTGGTCTTATTTTAAACCAGAGCATTTGCAGATTAATCCCATATCTGATATGTCATGATCAACTAAAGTAAGGCATGTTATAGGATGAATTAGTCCCGTTTTTTTTTTAATTTCACCACCATTTGACTAAGGGAGCCGAGAGGGACAATTCTTAAAGGTGCAGCTGCAACCCAGTTTTGTTCCATCCTCCGCACTGCATCATACCACATAGGGCGTGTTTCAGACGTGAAGTGTTTTGCCCACCAGATTTTGTAGACTTGCAGATTTCCTTATTTGTGCTTCTGCCATAAGTAAGTTAGCTATGCAGTTAAATGGTCTATTTTTCTTGTCTGTTTTAGTTGTGTTTATTGTTTTTATGTCCTAATTTGTTGTGCTGTAGCCTACAGACAAAGTTAATGCAGTTCAAATTATGAACAACATGGATCAAAGATTTCTGGCTGTGTTTTAGTCATTAAAAAACATTCAACCTCCTAATTACATTGTATCTGTATTTCACATACACTGCTTGTTAGCAGGAGAAATCGATATTCTCTGTGGCATGCACAGGTAGGCTCATCTATTTTGCCTTAGTTTCTCCAGAACTTTTCATAGGTAAGGCACAGAACCCACTATTTGAAAAATTAATGAATAAATAAACACAGGATACTCTTCCGCATGATAGAGCAGATCTTTATTGTTCCAAAAATGACAAAAAATATTTTTTAACAAAATAAAGCTGAGGCCTTTTGCCTTTGCACAGCACTATAGGCGTTTCAGCATTTTCTTCCTTTTTTAGCATTCGAACATCTATTGCATCAAAACACAACAATCTGTATTCATTTATTGAAAATTATTAAAACATTCAAATATCTGCTATTTTCTAAACCTGTCTGCCTTCTTCTTTGTTTTCCAGTGTCCAGCTGTGTTTTGGGATTCATAATAGGACTGTTGTTCACTCAGCGCTCAGGCAACTATTTTGTGACAATGTTTGACGACTACTCTGCAACTCTACCATTAGTCATTGTAGTAATCTTTGAAACCATCAGTGTGGCGTGGGTTTATGGAACAGATCGGTAAGAAACAAATATTTTACTATTAAATTATTTTTGTCCTGTTTCATTGTTTATTTTAAAAAGATGGTCCTCATGTAAGTATTTTCCATCACTGCAGCTTCCTGGATGACATCGAAGTCATGCTCAAATGGCGCCCTCCAGTGGTGTACAAATATCTTTGGAAATATGTGTGTTTGCTGGCGATGATTGGTCTTCTGGCTGCCAGTTTGTTGCGCATGGTCTTCAAAAGGCCCACATACACTGCCTGGAATCAAACCACAGTAAGAAACTGGACTTCTTTTTGTCCTACATATAAGAATTTAAACTTAAAATCCTCTGTTACAGTTTACAATATATGTGACATATTCACTGAGACTTGTACATTTGTTCTCCCAGCTGTAGATAATAATAACTTTTGATTTGTTTCAAGTTGTTGATGTTGTGGTATGATCATCCCAATATTTATTATTCATACTGTCAATGTGTCTTGATCTCTCTTTAATATTCTTATTAATGTTGATATCAGCTCCTATAAAGACCCTGTTTCCGACAAGAATATTTTAATCTTAACTTTGTAATAAGAAAGTTATTTTTACTGTGTTAAATTATTATTTCACTGCTGGAAAGATGGTCTTTTCATAAAACTGGGCTGCCTATGCAGTAGAAAGATGGAAATACCTTTGAAATTGCTGCTATATGACCAGAGAAAGCCGAGAAATAGAGCTGTGACATTTGCTTTTGCTCAAGAGGCAGAAAACCACCAGAATGCACTGCGCCACACCAGACCAATAAACACTCCCATTGATAGGTGACGTAAGGCGAGCTTGAGAGGCGAGAAACTGGCAACGCAGTGACACAGTCTTGGCTAAATACAAAATGGAGGCTAAATAATCATATTTATTTAATTTTTACAATACAGGAAACAGTATGGCGCCCACTTCCTGTTCACAAATTCTTGTATTGCAGCCAAACGGTGAACTAAAATATGTTTCTGAAGACATTTTAGGCTAAAAATAGGCAATGCACCAACAGAATTTTGGTTTATAATTGATTGGCACCACTTAGTTTTACAGTTCGATTAGAGTTTGGTCTGAGTTTTACAGAGAGGAAAAAAAGAGTGGGGTGGCCCTCAGTCTCAATCTGCCTCTATACTCATGTCTGTGGTGGCAGGCATACGAAAGTCAAAGCTATTCAGTGAAGGCTGGGACACACTCTTTGACCCATATGGTACGACACATGCAAAATGTAGCAACCAGCAGACGGTGGTACAAATAAGGATGGTGTTCGCTCAGGTGCTCTTTGGGTATTCTTTTTGGCTCCTCAGGTTCCCTCAGCTTGCCAGAACTTTTGGGTACACTCAGTTGAATGGTGGCTGGTATGCAATAGATAGTTTGCATGTAGAAGGCATTTGTTTGTGGCCTTTTATGGCGGATTTTTCAATAATTACAGAATTGTATTTCTCACCCATATCTTTATTTTTGTACAAAAATATTCCGACCTAAGGCTGACTGCAGACGCCTCAGTGAAACGAATTATTTATCCACCATGTTCTATGATAGTGCACCTGCTATTGAGCCTTTTGGCAAGTGCAGGCCAGATTTCACTGCACACGTGTGTACTCCATGGTATTAGGTGATATGATGCCATGACTCTTTACTTGACAAATGTGGAGATACAGTCCATAGTTCGAGCAACAGCCCTATAGCCAGTGAAAATTTGAACTTGGAGATGAGCAGGGAGGTCTGATGCAGGGAAGTTTACCACAATCAATTTACACATATCCACACAAAGCTGGTTGAGAACTGTCAATATATCTCTGTAAAGATGGTTAACTCTTGAGCAGTGTTGTACCTCCCATGTTTCTCTGACATGCTCCGTCTCTTCTTCTCTTTAGGGCTCTGAGATGACTCTCGAGTACCCTGGCTGGGCTCTTGCCATGATTGTCATGCTGATAGTCTTTGCCAGCTTGCCTGTGCCCATTGGCTACATCCATTCCACGCTGAAAAACCACAGGGGCCGCATCACTCACTCCGAGGAGGGAGGCGGCCAGGAGATGCACCGCGAGTTGTACACCAAGTGCAGCTCCACTGAGCTGCTGGACTCCAGCTCCCACCACGGAATCCTTTCTGAAGAAGAGCAGGCTCACCCCAGGCCTGCCTTCCTGCCGCTGGGCAACGAACACTACCGGCTCCTGCCGCAGCAGGAGGAGGAAGATGATGATGACGAACAAGATACAGGAGTGTGAACACGGCTGTGGAAGGATGAAATGTTTAGATGTTGAACCTCAGAAAGTGTACGAGCAAGACCCTGCAAGACGAGACTGCTAAGTGACGGGAGGGCAGTCGTAAACAGAATTATTCTTAATCTGAGGAAGAGTCGTCGATGATATTCAGCAAGCTGTAACTTGTTGAAAAGCCAAAGTTATTTTAACTATTTATATTATTGAAGATACATTACCAGTCAAATCAAATGCTTTTTAGCTTCTTTAGTTATGAAACTACAACTCTACTTTATACCTCCCTCTGTTCATTTGTCTGTTTAGAAAATAAAAACACAGATACATGATAAAGGAATAAGCTGCTATATTTGAAACAAGAGTTTTTGTAAGGTTTTAGTATGGGAAACTGACAAGCCACCGGCATGGCACACTAGGTTTGTCTATTGTTTCTGCCATCCTTATTTCATGTGGCAGTCATAACTGAGTTGGCCTGTGAATTAAGGAAGGCAGCAACAGACAACGTATGCTTTATGACTATTTTTAGCTTGATGCCAAGTATGGATTTGCATGAAAACATTCTACCTTGCTCAACTGTGATGTGTATGCGTGTGAGTGAGTGTGTGTGGTTATTTGTACATTTATGTTCAGTTCTGTTATGAGTCAGTTTGGATGTGAAATGACAGATTTTAATATGTCAGTAAAATAACTTTATTTTACATTTTATGTGTATCATTTTACCTCATAAGACCACAGCAATGTTTTTATGTGTGTTCACAAAATGCTCAGTGCAGCAGTATTGTACTGTACTAGACGAGGACTTAAATAAACCTCTAGATGGCAGCAACCTGACTGGATGTTGCCTTTTTCTGATTAACACATCACCACCCAAACCTGAAGCTGTTAACACCGTGAAAAGATCAAAGATAATATTGATGACAATGTTCAATATGGACATAGGAATTTTTCTTCTTGTTGTTGTTTATTTGAGTTAAGAGAGTAAATGAGTTACAATTTTAACTTTAGGAAATTTAGAACATTTTTCTCTGAGCAATGCAGATTTGTCACATCCTGCTTTTCACAGTCAGGGGCGTTGGTAAGATTGAACATGATAAACCAACATATTTTGGCTGCCAAATAACTCAACATCTCAAATTATTTCAAGACTTATGTTGTTGTGAAGATATATTTCAAACATTTAACACATCATCTGGGCTTTAAAGGAACAGTGTGTTACATTTAGGGGGTTTAGTGGCACCTAGTGGTGAGGATTGGTGAGAATTCCTTCAGTGTTCATTGTTCAGGAGGCTTTGCAGAATTATCTGCAGAGGTCTCTTCCTCTCCAAACCAAACAAACCAGGTGATTAAAGCCACTAAAAGCACTGAATAAAGCAGTTTTCAGTTACAAATCAGTAGCCCTTTTTACACAGAGATCGCCCTATAGGGCCGCTACAAAGTCCCTTCTATATGCCACCTTTGTATTTTTACAGAGAACCAAACAACAGCGGTATAATTCCGCTCCAGTGTGTGATTTAAGACAGTATGCTGGAATTGTGGAAGCAAAAGAGATGTGATGGAGATGACATGTAAGGGCTCATTTATGCTCAGTATTAGAAATGGAGATGGAGACAGAGATGGACGTAACCTTCTGTCCGTACTCTGCATTCATTTTATTTGTCTTAATGCATGTTTTCTGAAAACTAACAGATACAGACAAAACGGAATAGTACCACCAGAGATTGTGCAGGCAATATATAACAATATGAAATATATAATAATATAAAGTAAAAATACTGAAAACAATTCTTCATTCACATATTGGAATATATATAATGGCCGCACAGACCAACACCATTGACAACACTGCCTTCATTTAAAGGTACAATAGTACGACGTCCTCCAACATCACCTTGTTTGTTTTTGGGTGAAACTTTTGACTCTGCCCTCTGGTGCCATCTATTGGCTGTATCTATGCCATCTTAAAGGCCACACAGAAGTATGAGGATGGTGATGTTTACGTTTCTATTTTTGTACATGAGGGGAGTATAATTGAGCCTTAACCCAACAGTGTTGGCCTCTAGTGTGACATATTACATACATGTAGACAACATTTTATAAACAACAATTGCATTAACATGAGAATAACAAACATTTACCGTCTTTGTTAATCTCCTGGACCTCATTGTTTTCCCAGTTTGTGGACATTTAATGCCGCTGTTCTTGTAGTTAGCCACTAACTGCAACAGCTACTTTGTAAACCTCCCAGGGTGGGTCACATCCTTAACACTTCGTCAAAACGTCACACCCATCCTGTCCTGCCCTGTTCAGACACCGTTTAGGCATGTTACTGCCTCCCGTGGCAGCTTAAAGGGGAGACCACTCTGCCCCCCCATTCTGTGATTGTACATTATAACACGGCGAGGAGGCATAACAATACCATATTCCTGCTTTGAAGAGGTAGTGTAAAGGGGCTAGTGTTTCTCCAACACTGTTCGACTCGGCACAACACCTGCTAATGTGTGCTTACTTTACTTCCAATGAATCCAGATTTTTTTACTGGGAGCCAAATTATCCACAGAGATCTCTTCCTCTCCAAAACAAATGGACCAGGTGATTAAAACTACTAAAACACTGAATAAAGCAGTTTTACAAAAATCAGTGTTTTCAGTGCTGCTCTCTAGGAGGGGCTGCTAACTACTAATAGCCGACACAAATACGTGAGTTGGCCCTTCTAGAGCCAGTGTTTGGTTTGTCTGTTCTGGGATACTAAAGGAACATGGTGGACTCTGCGGTGGACCCATTTCCTAGGTAGATATAAATGGGTCATTTTAAGGTAACAAAAACACACTTGTTATTTTCAGCTGAATATACATGAAAGAAAACATACTTATTATATTCAATCCCTGCCAATATATCTCCCTGTATAAATCCTACACACTTGACCTTCAAATCAAGAAAGGCCTCTGTATGTTCAGTTCTTTAGAACATTTTGTGTTTTATTTATATCTGCTTAATTATAGTTGAAACCTTTTATGTGCTATGACTAGTCCATTCAGTATCGGTCTATTGGATTTTATGGGTTGGCTGAACTCTTTATGTACAAATCTTGATAACAGTGATATCAGAGGTTAAAAAACAAATGAAAATAAAGAAAAAAAAGACATTTGCATCATAAGTTGATGCTGGAAAGACACAAACTGGTGCATAAAAATCACCATATAGAGGAAATGAAATACTTGATCCTCCAAATTTTCTGACAGAGGAGACCCAAACCCTCAGTTTCATATGTCTATCTGTCAGTGTTGTAACAAAACACCCTTGCTTCTCAGGATGATGGTTATTAATCTCAGCTTTGAATATTCATCCATACTCCCATAGTCCACATGTCCAATAGAGACCAGCTGCATGCCTTTTCTCACAGTGGAGCAGAAAGGCCTACACCTTTCTGTGGCCCATCTGAGAGTGAAGTGGAGGCTGGTGTGGGTAGGGAGGGATGAGAGAGGGAGGGATAGAGAGGGGGAGGGAGACAGAGAAAGAGAGGACTGTGCGCGTTCAGGCAGGATAGGAGGGCGCGCGGGACATCAGCACACCGGCCGGGTCAAGAAGCTGCAAGGATGGAGATCCGACCAGACAGGTTTAAGGCGGTCGCGGGCAAAACTCTGGGGAAAATTCACAGGTACACATCTATTTTAAATATTCCCGACTCCACCTCTGACTTTTCCCCATTTTTCACGCGTTTGCTGATTTTGTTCTGCGGGACACAGCAGTTCATCATGCTGCGGGTTTCCATCCTCTGTCCTCCAAACAGTGACTCTCAAGGGCAGAAAAAGTTTGTTCCTTAATGATTTTAACTGGGAAAAGTGACGACTATTGGGTTTTGAAAGACACAAACATATAGAGGCAAAAGTCCAGCTTTGCGCAGCGCGCAGTGATTGGGTTGGAAGAAGTGGGTGAAAAATGCAGTCAGGGATGGAGAAACTGTTTGGCTGTCTTTTGATGGATAGTGTATTGTTATTTAGGGGAGAATAGGACAACTGAAGTCAAATATGGGATGTTATCGTGATAAAAGTGTGCAGTGAAAGTTCAGTGAGCTCGCTACAGTGTGCATGTTTGACAAGAGAGGGGTTTCTCGTTGTGGCTTGATGCATTGTCGCACACTTTTTCTGTAAAAATCAAGGATGATGTAGTTGTCTCTGGTGTTTCCTCGTTTGTTTGTTTGTTTGTTTGTTTGTTTGCTCTTGTCAGATTTGTCCCAGCTCAAAGTGGACTGAGTGTATTGGTGGTTGAAACGAGTGTGTAAGTGTGGTTACATAATGTTTCCGTGCGTTTTCTCAATGAGAGCGTTGATCAGATGGAACCAAACTCACAAGTATCTATCTATCTATCTATCTATCTATCTATCTATCTATCTATCTTTTCGTTACTGTTTTTTACACATGAAGTAATGTTTACCAGTATATCTTCTGAAACATTT
This sequence comes from Epinephelus lanceolatus, assembly GCF_041903045.1. Lineage (NCBI taxonomy): Eukaryota > Metazoa > Chordata > Actinopteri > Perciformes > Serranidae > Epinephelus > Epinephelus lanceolatus. The sequence continues at coordinate 31,012,437 of NC_135751.1, forward strand.
CAGGACATCCTCTGACAAAAGTTACTTCTTTGATCAATGAACCATGACATTTACACAAATTTACCCAGGAAAGTAACCTCATAAAACTTTATTTTATATAATAAAGTCAATACTGTGATCAAAAAAGAGGCAAAAAAGCCAAAATTATAATCACTTCAGTCATAGGAAGCTGAAACGATAAGTCAGTTAATCAAGGAGTTGATCAACAGCGACTAAATTGGCACCTGTTTTTAAAATTGATTAATCTTTTGAGGGTTTTTTTTTTTTTAGCAAAAGTCTTGAACATATATTCAGCTTCTAGCTTCTCTGTCCCTCTCCAGACAGCAGATTGAATATCTTTAGGCAGAGGCGATCCTAGACTCTTGTTGGGCAAAGAAGCCCATCAAGGCCCCCTGCTTTCCACTTGACGATCAAATCCTCTGCCATCATCTTGTCAGTCAACTCTCCTTCCTCTCATCACGTGATAAGTGAAATCTAACTCCTGCTATCTCGTGCTGCGGCTTTCAGTTTATAGGTAATCGTAGCTTCTGTCGTCCGACTAGGAGTTCACAAAAAAAGAAAAAAGATGATTGTGGTGGGAAGGTCATGTAATTGGTATGTGCCTGAATACTGTGAAACCCTAGTAACACTGACTACTGCGACAAGCCTATCCTTGTCATCGCAAAAGGTGCAAGTACCATGCCTGGGGCCCCTTACATTTTTTTTGGATGGGCCCTAAACATTTGCCTTGTGTGCCTCTGATGATGGTGCACCACTGTCTTTGGGTTGTGGACTACTGGTTGGACAAAACAAGCAATTTTAGGACCGTAGAAAATGTCTTATTTTTGCCAATTTTTTTTACATTTCCTGCAGCCCTGTAGTGACAAAAGGAAATCTGTATCACCTCGACAGCCTTTATATGATACAAACAGTGGCTCTTTGAGATGAAGAAGCTGACCTCGTCTAGTTTATGTCTATGCCAGTGTCATTTTTCAAAGAAAAAAATTAACATACATCATTGCAGTTTCTTGTTTAGAAACATGTTAGTGTTGTATAAATAAATTGCATGTCAATACAAATGTTGCAACACAGATTGGTGTGCTGACAATATTTCAGTAAAAAATGAGAGATTAAAGACACTGATAGAACCTCATGCAATACCCATTGCTTTAAGCTTTCGCTCTCTCAGGATTTGAGGTAGCAACCAAACGTATAAATCCCGTCCTGAAATAGCCTGTTTTTCAGTCCAGCTGTCGGGCCACGCAAATCCCTAAACTCTCCCCTCCCACTCACTCCATCCCAGCCCATGTCACTTCCTCCAGCCGCTCCCTCCTCCTCCTCCTCCCCCTCCTCCTCCTCCTCCTCCATCCTCCATCCATCTATTGAGCCACTGAGACAGCAGCACAGATAACTTTCAGCCTATCGGGGTCTCCCAGATTAACAGTCATGCAAATCTCAGGCTTTTTCTCTCTTACTGGTCATGAGCCATGTGTGTGCGCACGGCTGCAGCTGATGCTATGAGAGATGTGATGTATAAGATTTGATCCAGATTGGTTTAGGTGGGCATTTCCCCGGCTTGGCCACTGAACTCTGGCTTTATGTGGCCACAGTGTTAGGTACAGGCAACTGTTTGAAAAGGAAAAGTGAATATTCAGTTCAAATTTACAAGGAAGATGTATGTGTTGATGTATCTATGTGTGAATATGTTGCATCCTGAACACAGGGCGTCCCTGCACTGTGTGAATAGATGAGTGTGTCTGTGTGCAATCTCACCACCTCACAGACAAAATCCCTCCTGATGAAAGCAGCCAGGAGTTCATCTATTATTTAAACATTTTCTCCATCAGAATGCATCTCCTGTTTCTATATTAAACTCCACTAGGTAAGCATAAACTTCTTCACTGTAAGGTCAAGTGCACTCTACATTTCTACTTTCACTATTCCCTCCTTAAACAACTTAGAATTTATGTTTAAATGTCATCTATTCATCTCCTTGTGCCAAGGAACTGCTCCACAACATCACATGAAGGTAATCACACTGCAGCATCGTCTCACCGCCATTTTTAGTGCGTGTTACACTTTCTAATAGAGTTATTTCTAATAGTATACCATTTTGCATCTTGCTAAAATGCCACATTTTGTTTTATTAAAAGTCTTTTAAATGGATGGGGCGTTTCTTTGCATGAGCAGGGTTGTATGGCTACACAAAGAAAGCGTGTGTTTCCCTTTGCCATACAAAATATAACAGGTTATCCATTTTTAATCTATTTTACTTGCGGTGGAGTGCTATATTTTCACTTACTGTACACAGTGGACTGAAAAGTGCTCTAAGAAATATTCAGATAATGATGACATGAACCTGTGCTATTTTGTGATATTCAGACTTTGGCAAACTGCAAATTATTTGGCATCATTTTAATTACAGCATTCTCATCAATTTAAGAATTATTGTCAGTCGTGTTATTTATTACATTGTGTTCTTGGCATTATTACTTTAAATACACCCACAGACAGAGCAGCTTTGCTTCTTGACTTCACTTCTCAGCAGGGTTTCCTGATGAATATGAAATTTAATATTGCAGTTAGTCACTTTTGCACAACATGCTGTAGGTGGTCCTGTGGTCCAGAGGATAAGGCTGGCACAATATATATAATAATTTCACTACACTTTTTTTGTGGCCAAAAGAATTCAGAATGACAATATTATCACAATGTCTATAGAAAATGTGACATCATGAAAATAATTATAATGATAATGCTATCAGTCAAAGTCATTTTAACTTTGTTTATCGTGGGGGTTTTCTCTCTATTTTTCTGGTAAATTAATTTCATGTAAAATACAAGTGTAGGGAGTTGGAGAGGGATACAAAGCAAGAACAGAAATTATTTAGGAGACACTAGATTATTTAACCAATATTATCATATGAGCATTATTAACATGATACCAATATTTCATTTTTAATTATCACAGTTATTGTCAATACTTGTATATCTGGACACCCTTACCAGAAGTAATTATTTTCATAATAAAAGAAAAAAACAAGTCTGATGTAAAGCCACATCCATTTTAACACATGACTACTTAACATCCAGGACTGCACAAAGATGACTCTGCGGGCATTCATTGTAGCTGAGGTGGAAAAACATTAATCAGTGAATCTGGGATGCTTTCGGAGTCTTAAAGAATTTAAAAAGACACCACAATGCTACATCCTAGAAACTTCGTCTTGTGTTCTCTGTCTTGATCTTATGTCTTTCCGTCTGTCTATATCACTGTGTCACACTCTGTGCCAGTATCGTTGTGTGTGGAAGTGGCTATGTTCTAGGGCTGTCCCAAATACACTTCAGATTTTAAATAAAAGCTTCAGTGATAATTACCTATTCAGTGCTTCAAGGGTATGCAGTGAGACCTGCAGGGGCGGGGGGTAAAAGTTATCGGTCATATTCGTATACGGTAGTCAACCACCTGCATCCGAGCTGCAAAGAAGGTGGAGGGTGGACTATTGCAAGCAATAACTCGAACGCTGCAAGTCGGGCCTCATCACTAGATGCAAAGCAAGTGCTTGACTATAGTTGGCAGCTGTGGAATCATCTCACCTGTTCTTTTTCCTCATCGGACTGCCAATTTAATGCTTGACGCGGAAATCGATGGCTGCACTGACAACACTGGCCTCATTCGTGTCTGACACTTTCCATTTCCTCCTAGTTTTAGTGGTGAAAAACAAAACAAAAGTTGAAGCATTCAGATACAGATTTTGACATCAATTACCATGGCAGTGATTACAGCTTCGAAGCATTTGAGTCAGCCCTGCTATGTGCACACAGGTACATTGAAGGGTCCCCTCAGTGTCAGAGCTGAGCAGTTTGTAAAGTCAGCTGCAGCTGCTCAGCATGCCCCGTTATTGGCAGCGATGCTGTTTGTGTCCATGATGTCAGTAATGCTCTGTTGTTTCATATTTATGCTGCCTTTGTGCGTTGCAGAACTGGGATGCAAAAAGACAGTGAGAGAAAAGGTTTTTTAATATATCTTATGACCCAGCGCAGCTCATCATTAGCTGTCTAGTAAAGGTAGTAAAAGTGTGTGTGTGTGTGTGTGTGTGTGTTTGTGTGTGCAGATGCAGTCAGCACTCAAACAGTGATTGAGTTATACTATGTGAGTATTTAGATAAAACGTCTATGAAGGTCACACGTGCGAGTGTTCGAATGTTGTGTGTCTGTGCGTGTGTGTGTGTGTGTGTGTCCACAGGAGAGAGAGAGAAAAAAAGTGGTGTGACAGGATGGGGAGGAGGGTGTCTCCCTGGGTGACACAGTCCCACCGAGACCCAATCTGTTCACTTCAGGGAGAGTGAGAGGCTCATGGAGAAAGGGGGAGACACCACTTTCAAAATGACAAAGTAACCGCAATATAAAATTAAAAACAAAATCCTTAAGCTACCGCCCATACATCCAATCACCTGACCTACAAACAGAGGACAAATAAGGGAGAATTAATTTTTAGACAAGAGGACTAGAGTGGATTGGCTGATATGAGGAAAGAAAAGCATAGTTTACATACATCACAACTGAACTGATCAATTCAGCATACGATGTGGACAAATAATGACCAGGGCATCTGGCGTTATATAATATTTTACTGTCAACCTCCCTCGCTGTCTCCCTCTCCCTCTCTATCATCCTCTTATCAGAGGATTACACAGAACGCTCTGTGAATTTAATATACAGGGTAACAAAAGTCCCAGGTCACCAACCAGCACGTGAGAGTCACTGTGTTATTTAGTCATAGCTGATTTATTATCACAAATTAGGCAAAATAATGAATATTTTCTCACAATTTAACAGCAAATGTGAAAAGAAAAACTCAGTGATCTTCAGACAGATTGTCACTCCTTTTACCACCTTATGAAAAGGAATAATGATGGTCTATCACAATCGCTGCAAATAGAAATAGTATTTAAGGAGTTATATATGATTAAGTATTCAATGGTTAATAGAGAAATTACTGTGTGTGCGTGGGTCCTGGGGTGGGAGTTGCACATTAATGCTTAAAAGATGCAGCAATTAATTGATTATTTGACTAGTATACAAAACACAAAATTTGCTGGCTACAGATGATCAAATGCAAGGATTTTGTTGTCAAATACAAGAGCAAATTAAATATCTTTGGGTTTTGGACAGTTAATTGAATGAAACAGTGGTTCTGAAATGGTGTGCCATGATGCAAATCCAGGTGTGCCTGGTGTGTGAGGCTATTGTGCACAGATATAGATACAGGTGTGCCTTGAGATGTTGGCCCTAGATTTGCCTTGGGCACAAAAAGTTTGAAAACCACTGGAATAAAACAAGCTGTGTGAAGGGGTGGCCTGATAACATGTGCATATTGGCCAAGTCCTTTCAGTGGTGCAGGTTCAGTTCCAACCTCTAGCCCTTTGCTGCATGCCATCCCTGTTCTCTCTGCCCCTTTTCCTGTCATTCTTGAGCTGTCCTATAATAAAGGCTAAAGAAATGACAATAAGCTGTATGAATATTACATCATCTTGGACTGTAGGAATTTTTTATGTGCAAATATTTTGTTGTTTTAGAAGCAAAACGTTGAATTGATTAATCCAGAAAATAATCAGTAGATAAATGAAAATAATCATGAGTATTAGCCCCACTGAAAGGTTTCATATGTGATATTCAGAGCATTAATATAGCAGCAAACCACTATTTGCTATCAGATGTTGTGGAGTAGTGGTGTCCTGAGTGGAGAGTTAAGTCATGCTCCCTCTGTGTGTGTGCTGTAATCTGAGCTTCTTTGTGGTTTGTTGTGGTAAGCTGGTTCAGCTGCACGTGCATGTTAGTGCATGTGTGTATCCCGCTGGCTAGCTCATCACTGGCGCTCTGCACTGCACTCATACAACAGTAAGCTGGGCATGGAGTTAGCACCATTAGCTGGCATCTCAGGCACCTCCATGTTGAGAATCTTGTCCAGATAACTTATACACTCTGAATTTTGCATAGAGCCCTTTTATTACTTCACTATATTCAATGTGTAAATGCAAAATGATTTAGGTCTACTTAAGATGTTCTTTAATCACTTATTTAGTTATTTTAATCAGATCAAGAATTTTAACTCTAGTGTTTAAGTCTCTTTTAGACTAAATTTCTTTGATTGACTTTGTACATTTTATGTCAGATCAGGTTTTATGTTGAACTTTGTTTCTTGTGCTCAGGCGAAAAGCACACATATGAGCTCAGTTTGAGGTGTGAGTTGTTACTGAGTCTCCACTGAGCCTGTTACTATTGTAATTATGATATTCCAGTGAGCCTGAGGTCACAGGACTCCTGCCTGCTCATGCTCTCTCGCTCATTAATTGTTGCCAGCTGAGTCCAATCAGGTCCTCGCTATGCTAACAAGAGAAGCTACATCAGCTGAGTGCAAGCTCACAGTATTGTGAGCCCCACACGACGGCAAATGTCCAGGGACAGAGCTTCTTTTCTCTGTGTTTCATACCTTTACTTGTTCAGTGACCTATCATTTCTACAAGTTTTGTACTGGCAGAGATAGCATTGATTTATGTTATATCCTAATCACTGTGTTTGTTTGTTAAGTGAGAGCACTAGTAAACACCTTCACTGACACATTAAAACACCATATCAGTAGAGGGAGACCCTCAGCAAGTCAGCTATTTTGAGACACTTACACACACGAGAGTGAGATTGCCCTTTAGTGGGAAGCATCTGTAATTAACGGTAATTTTTGCTGTGGGCTAGCCTCATTAGCTGGTAGTGTATGTGTAGGTGTCAGGCTGCAATCTGTCGTGAGGTTTAATGAGGATTCTCCTGCAACCTTCACTAACTCTGAGGTAGGATGCTGAGCTCCACTCAGGGGGCGAGTCAGCACATTTACAGAGAGGACAGCAGAGCAAGCGGCCAACTGATTCAACAGAAAAGATGCACACACCTTCCTTTGTGTCACATCAACTTTTTGATCAACTTTTTGCTTTGATTTGCAGAATTGGTTATTTCATATCTGTTCCTTGTGTTTACTTCACTGTGGAGCACCTCGTCCTGAGGCCTGTGCACCTTCTATTAAAGGGATAGTTCAGGGTTTGTTTTTTTTTAAGTGGGGTTGTAAGGGGTACTTAATTGTAGACAGTATATCACACACAATCCTGTCAGTACGCCCCAAGTTTGGAGAAGCAGGCTGGAGTTGTACACTGAAACCAAGCAATCTACTGCTGTGGAGGGGCCAGCAACAAAATGAATTTTAGCCACCCAAAAAAAGTCCCACCTAAAAAAAGCAGTATTAGTTAAGGTGCATGCTATATTAAGAGTTTGTTTCACTGCTTCACCTCAATGTTAGAAAGTGATTTCCAACGGGAAAATGAAGCCATTATATCGCTGTCTTCAAAGCCAGATTCCATTGAGGAAAAAATAGATTGAATATTGCTAAACACAGGAGCTGCTGGTCAACTGCTGCCTCAAACAGTTATTTTGTTGGCCTTCGTGTGTGACTTTGGCGTTTAAAAGGGTTAGCTTGGATTCACCAAAGTCACACAATAACACAAACTGATCAGAGCAGCACTAGACCAGCAGCTCTTGTGTTCAGTGTGCTAAAATTACCATTTTTGTCAATAGAGTCTGGTGGAGTTGATAAGAGCATAGGCGGGAAACTGAAGCCATTGACAGTGTTCCCAGCGGAGCGGACTGTCTGTCGGAAACATAAAGCAGTGAAAATTCAGTGTAACTGATATTGATTTTTTAGGTGCGACTTTTCTTAGGTGGCTAAAATATGTTTTGCTGTTGCCCCCATTTACAGCAGTACATCGTTTAGCTTTTGTGTCGGACTCCAACCTGCTTCTCCAAACATTTTGCAGCTTGCTGGTAGCTCAACTACATTAATTTTTGCATAATGTTTCAGGTAGTTAATTACATTTTTTTTAGTCAACCACTGAAACTGAAACCTGAAACAATTTGGGGCCATAAATTGGAAGGCTTTTTTATTTAGTTATTGCTTCTCTACTTTAATTTACTTTCCCTTTGCCCACAATTAGTCAGCAGTATTGATTATTTCCTTTTTTTTTTTACCAAATGTCCAGAGAGGTTGTTGCATGCTATTTTAGAGGTTACCAGGCTATGCATTAACCCCACCTGGACTCTATAGTATGAGGGCAGGAGTCTGACTGATGGACATTTTATTAAAAAAAAAAAACAAAGCTGGCATATCTTGCACTTGCCCAATAGTTTTTGGGTTATATATGACTTGATATGAACAAGTGGGCACTTTTTGCAATAAACCCAGTTTCTGCTGGCACATGACTTTTTTGTATTATATTTTATTATAATTTTGTATCACAAGTACATTGACTATTTGATTATTTTTTTTACACGGTTGTTGGAACTACTTTTCTAGCTTTAGTTAATCAAACTATATTTCTCCTATAGGGTAGCTTTGCTGTAGTTCAACTTCTTCCTGTGTGAAGTAATTGGCAGCTTGCTAAACTATACTTTCAAAGTAGCTTCCCTGGCACTGCTCAGCAGCCCATTTGTCCACACCACTAAGTCAGTCAAACAGGTCATGTCTCAGAGAAATATGGAATATTTACCCACACAGAAAAATGTGATGAGTTTGTAACAAATGGGGCAAAAAATGGACATGTTAGAAATCATAAATGTTTGACTTGAGACACAAAATAACAGCATGTAAATGAAAGCAGTCTTATTCACAAAAGGACTAAAAACTGAATCAGATGACAGCATGAACTAACCAGTGTGTCGTGATAGAGGCAGAAGCATGGTGAACCACGCCTAGTCTGTCCTTCTGTATTCATTTCCGGAAGTAAATCATTTTTGTAATCCTAATCTGAATGTTGTGACAGATTAAGAGAGAGAGGGAGAGACAGAGAGAGAGCGGATGCAGCCTCTCTAATCTCTTACAAATTCCAAAACGATGCTTTACAAAGTATTACTTTTCTGTTGCCCATTGTGTTTTACTTAAGAAACAGACTACCTCATGATGGCCCCAGGTTAAATTTTATACATCATTACATTGGCTTGTCTTTTCTTTTGTTTGTCTATTGACGGATAGCACGGATGTATAAAGAGATTATGCAGAGTCTGCTGTGTGATAATGGGGGAGGGAGTGAAATCCACATGCATAACTGAGAAATATAACGACCGGCTGGATGAGACAGAGTGTACATATGCAGACAGCCGAACAGATAGATAGGTAGTGACAGATCATGGTGTAAAAGCTGGACTGAATTATTTATCTCACCCAAAAACACATCAATAATTTAGCAGTGTCAGAGTCTGACTTGTCTTGTGTTAGCGTGCGTGAATAAGTTATCTTGGAGTTTCGGTATGTGCTGAGAGGCTGAGAGAGATGAGTCGTCTTTGCTTGAAACACTGAGCCACGTTCAATGCAGTAAACACTTGTTTTTGGTTAACGTATTGATGCTTGAATTTGAAACAGGTTTTTAAAATGGCAACTATCCTCGTCAAATGAAACAAATGCTTGTGGTGATCATGCCCGTTTCTGTGCATAATTCTCCAGCTCACTGACTAACTGGATCAGCCCAATGGAAGGTGGACGGCTAACACCCAAGTGCACTTTGCTGTGAACTCACACAGAAACACACACTCAGGTTAAAACATATGGAAAGTGCTGCACATTGCCTGATTTAATCGGAGAAATGTATCTGCAGAAAGCATGTACTTGAGTCTACCGTATTCATGTGTGTCTGTCTGTCTGTGTGGGTTTGTGTTTACTTGTGGGGGGTGTTGTTGAGAGTATGGAGGTTATGCTACACAGATGGCTGCTCTCCTCACTTCTCTGTTTGACTCCTGTGGAAAAAATGTGACACTCACCATTTGACAAAAATGGTCATAACAGCCTAAAATAACAAGAATTTTGGTCTCTTCTAGGACAATCATTAACTGAAATAATATAAAGGTAAATGCAGAAATTCCTTGGTTTGACAAAAAGAAAAAACATTTTAGATAAAAAAATAAAAGGGACAGAATGGATGTATTTTTAGAAATTACACTTCAAATATTGATCATACTCTCTTGATAAATTTTGCAGTTCAGTAAATTGGCAATCTAAAAGACATCCGACTCTTCACGACTTTTATCATCTTTCTTTTTTAATCGGTCTTTGCACTCACACACCCTGTGAATAACCTCACAGCATAAAGACAAAAGCCAGTCCGTTCAGTAATTTTATGTGGTTAGATGTCGGCCTCCAGAGATCTCCTGTTTGCGTCTCAGAGAGTGGACATCTTGAACAGCACCAGTATGGCAGCAGGTCTCAGGCGTCCTGAAGGAGCGGACACTGGGGGAATCTGCTGTCGTGGCTAACTCTGCTCCTCGGCTAGTGACAGCTGCTACCACACACTGGGACGTGCTGAGTCAGACACGACCCCAACATGGTGTATGTTGTCTGCATGAAGGTGTGTGTGTGTGTGTGCGTGCGTGTGTGTGTGTGTGTGTGTGTGTGTGTGTGTGTGATAAAATCTCTGCAGTAAAAACTAGAACTTACCACCTCACGGTTGTATGTTGTATGCCAACACCAACCAGTTAAGCTGAAGTTTAGATCCATGTCTGTCCAGACTCATACAGTGAAGACTTTGAAGGAATTTAATCATTTAATCAAAGGTATTAAGCGTATTTTTTGTGAAATGGAAGTTATCACTATATTGACATGTATCATTTCAGTGAATAATTTCCAGTGAGAAACACGCCATCTTCATTTAGAGACTATTTTTACAGAAGACTGATATAGAGCTTCATTACACTGTGCAAAGTCAATCACCCAAAGCTCAATATCAGCAAAACCAATGAGCTTGTGGTCGACCACCAGAAGAACAGGACAGAACCCAAAGCAGTAGCCATGACAGTAGGCAATGCTTCAAATATGGATGTTGCTGCAAAAAAGCTACAGACTCTAAAACATGGATGCTTCACACTTAGCTACAGCCTAGCAGCACAGAAGATCTATACAATCAGCACAGTTTCAAGGTGGACACCCAAGAGCTATGTATAAGGCTCTGCAGTAGACAAGTATGGCTTTCTCTTTTTGTTTTGTTTGTTTATTTAAATAGTGTGCGTCAAGTTTGACGTCACAGGCAGGCCGGAAAAACAGGTTGATAAACAGTAGAAAGCAGCATGGAGGCCACTGAAATTGTCACGGTGGTTGATTCTTTTTTACATTTCTTATTTATTCAGTCTCTCTCTCTGGAAAACTCAGCGCTGAACAAGTCTGGAATGATTTACAAGCACTGCTTGGACAGAGATGGACAGTATTTTGTGGCGTGTAATTGCGCTGCATTGGCAAAGGGTTTAAAATTAGCATGTCCACCTAGGTTTTGTAACTCCATTATTGTCAATCAAAGACAATCAGAGCTGGAACTGATAAACCCATGACTGCTGCAGAGGCATTTGTCCTGGGAGTGAATGCCGAATGTAACCTTTCCCACTGAATACAAAGCCTGATGTTTGTAGGCATTTATTGTTTTTTTTGTGCAGTGGGAAAGAAATGTCCCAGAAGAAATGAGTTATGATGTTGAATAATGGCCAGAAAAGTGTTTTTGCAGAACATTATGATGTCACAGTGAAGTTGACTCTTGACCTTTTCAATATAAAATGTTGTAATTTCATCATTTTATCCTATTAGACATTTGTGTTGAATTTTGTAATAATTAGCAAATTAATTATTGAGTTATGGTCAAAAACATGTTTTGTGAGGTCACAGAGACCTTGACCTTTGACCAACAAAATCTAATCAGTTCATCCCTGAGTCCAAGGCTGTGTTTCATTAGTGGTTCCACTTTCCCTGATTCACTTAACATCAGCTTTTGGTATTACGTAACAGCATACGTTGCACAGAGGCCACTTGGAGAGCAGAGGGGAAGTGGTCAAAGGGGTAGCGGGGGATTAAAATGGAATGCACCTATTCTTTTACACTTTCAGCTCAAACTATCATGCATCGACGGCCAGTTGCAGGTTTAACACTGCACTCCTTTTTATAAACGATCCGGAATACCTGCAGACTGCAGGTATTGCAAAGGCGTCTTCTGCAGATAATTGCAATATGTCTGCGCTTGGTAACTAGCTGCATCAGTTTCTGATTTAGAAATTTCTATTTTTGATCTGTATTGTGATTATCAAAACTGTTATTGTCACAGATTCATCTTCTCTTTCAGTTTTAAGTAAAGAGTGTCACAGCTCAAGTTTTTTAGGTTGTGTTTTTATTCATTCATTCATTTATTCATTCATTCATGTTCTTCCCTGTTTTACGTTGAATCTCCTCTCATTTCAGATCACTTCACTTCCTGCCCCTGTGTGTTTTCCCTCCCTTTTGATGGCTTCACCTGTGTCTGATTGTCTGTCCCGCCCTGATTAGCCTCACCTGTGCCTTGTTATCCCTCCCCTCACCACAGTATTTAGAGGTCGTTTACACGTACACAGTGATTTTGATAAACGGAGACATCTTCCTTCATTTGTGCCCTTTGTTTACACGCAAACGGAGATTTCTCCTCTGAAAACGAGTCTTTCTAAAAACTCTGGCCAGAGTGGAGATTTTGGAAAACTCCGGTTGCGCGTTTGCATGTAAACTGAGATAAACAGAGATAAACGGAGTTATGGGCAGCCGACGTCACAGTATGTGCCGGAACTTGCGCCTATGTCAAAAGTGCGACCTATGTTGCTATGGTGACAATGGATATATGGAAGGCTTGAGCTTCTCATTACACTGCCACCTACATGTTTGGCATGCTCTTGTGTGTGTGTGTATATATATACACGGGTAAGTGTAAACGAAGATCTTTTTGAAAACGGAGATGGTGAAATGTCCGTTTATGAAAATAGCCGGCCACGTGTAAACGGCCTCTCAGTGTGTGTCTTGTTTTCTCTCTGTGCGAGTCTGTCTTAGCTCCTTGTGTGTCTAACATTCCAGCCTTTTGTTTCCCTGTGCCTCTTGTTTTTTTTGGACCTGTTTTTTGACTTTGCCTCTGCCTTGTCCCTTTGGATTTGTTTGCCTCTACTTATCGTCCTGTGTGTACCAAACCTTTTGACTAGTAAAGACTCATTTACTTACCTGAACTGCCTCATGAGTCGTGCATTTGAGTCCAATCTCTCCTGGTTCACCAATTTTAACAGTTTTATGAGTTTTACATACATTACTGCAACCTAACCATGTGTGTAAACTTGGTCCCTCAGCCCTCCGAGGGTCAATCTCACCAAGTTCACTTAAGTTTTTCAGACAAATGCAACAACACTTATGATGGCAGTGGGGATTTCCCCAAGAGCAAGTGCAGAGGGTAGTCAACGAGGGCATGTTGAACAACTAATAAAACACAGCCCAAGTGGAAGTTTCTGCCAGATGTAATGAAATTCTCTCTAAGTGTTCAAGAGACCTTGACCTTTGACCACCAAGATCTAATCAGTTCCTCCTTGAGTCTAAGGCTGCAGTTGGGTTGATTTTTTTTTTTTTTTTTTTTTTGGCTTATGAAGGTTCCTTACTGAGTGGAATGACCCGAAAGTATCAAAGTGGTAGCAATGACAAGAGCTGGTTGAATTTTCTAAATGCTATCTAAAAGTCCTTCAGTGCTTCCTTTCTTATCTCCCTTAGCATTGGGTACACTGGACCATTCTTTACGAAAGAGAAGAGAAATAATGCTGGCCCACAAGTCCTTGCAGTTGCAACATTTCAAGTGACCCATGTCAATTACATCTGCCAGTGCATAGTGTAAGGTCAATGAGATTCTCTCAGCACCATGTTTGTCTTTATAAATTATCCTTCACATCCTTCCCTGACTTAATGACGTTTTCCATCAAGGTCAAGGAAAAGTATCTAGGAAAAGACAAAGGTATAATGTGGATGTTTGTGCCAAATTTGAAGAAATTCCTTTAGATATTGCGTTCACTAGAATGGAAAGGGACAAAGTGGACAACCCGAGCTGTCTACAGCACAACGGCATAAAAATATGCATGAAGAAAAGATATATACTCCTTGTCACAGCATTAAAAATAGCAAAGCAAAGCGGCAAAGCATTGTTTTGCTCAAACATGTTTGCTGACACCAGACCACCATGTTTCCTGTATTTAAAGCTTTTACAACAGATTTCTTTTTGAAGCATAGATGGCTCACCTGAACTAGAAATGTCCCCCAACCTCTCAGGAAATCCCCTTTTGAGCCACCGTTTCTATGTTACGCAATTTTTTTGTCCCCAGAGGACGTGTGCATCAGCTCCTCACTGTCACCTCTCCCCTCTTTTTCCCGAGGAGTGTCTGATTGGTTTTTTAAGGAAATGCCAATCTACATTTGAGTTTTTAAATGAGCAGCTGGAGCTTTTGCATGTATCAGCGAATTATAAATAACAACAAATACAATTACGTCCATAATGGATTCTTGCAGTGTTGCACTGTTAGAGCAGATCATCCCAATCAGGCTGTTTAAAGAATCAGTAGTATAAAATGAATGATAGCTTCAGTGTTAACCTGTTCCTCTGTGTTCGGCTTGGATTGGGTCCATCACTGCAAACATGTTGAAGTGTTGTGTAAACCAACAGAATAAACCCAAAATGCATTATTTTTTTCATGGCAGCAGTGTTACATCACATGGAAATAGATTAGACATTATTTCCTAAAGTGCAGAGGCTGGTGAGTAGTTCTAGCCTCCTGTATAATCTCTCTTTGTATCTCACCTCAGGCTGATTGAGAAGCGGCAGCCCAATGGAGAAACCATTGAATTGTCAGCGGAGGGCCGTCCTGAGCTGGTGGAGGAGAAGGAGCTGCCGGTGGTGGACTGTACCTGCTTCGGCCTACCGAGGCGGTACATCATCGCCATCCTGTCTGGCTTGGGATTCTGCATCTCTTTTGGTATCCGGTGTAACCTGGGTGTGGCCATTGTAAGCATGGTCAACGACCACACTGTCTACAAAGGCAACAAGGAAGTACTTGTGGTAAGTGGCAAAGCAGAAATTCAGAAGATTTTGGACTTTTCTTGTTTGGTTTTTAGGGTTTATATCTGTTTCTCTATAATCTGCTTTATTTCTGCTCATATGACTGTGTCTGAACCTTAAAGTTAAGTTTCAGTCATATATCTTCTTTTCTCCAGGCTGCACAGTTCACCTGGGACCCTGAGACGGTGGGGATGATCCACGGCTCCTTCTTCTGGGGCTACATCGTCACACAGATCCCGGGTGGCTTTATATGTCAAAAATTTGCAGCCAACAGGTGAATGTCTTCCAGTTTACAATGTCTTCCCTGATATAGGCATTTCTGTAATCTGATGTACTATAAAGAGGTTGATTTATCAATCTGAGGAAGTTTGTTTGTCTTTTGTGTGTTTCAGAGTATTTGGCTTTGCCATAGTGGCCACATCAACTCTCAACATGCTGATTCCATCTGCTGCTCGCTGCCATTACAGCTGCGTCATACTGGTCAGGATATGCCAGGGCCTTGTTGAGGTACAGTATGTGTCTTTGTGCTTACAGGACTCTGTGTGAGACTACATGCATGAGTGTTTCCTGACTGTGTCGTGCCCTACAGGGTGTATCATACCCAGCCTGCCACGGGATCTGGGCCAAGTGGGCACCTCCTCTTGAAAGAAGTCGATTAGCCACAACAGCCTTTTGTGGTAAAGTTTCATGCCTAACTGACACTAAAACTCAATATCTACAGAAACTTTGAGAATTAAAGAAACTGTATACATTCTATGCCCAATATATCACAATATGTAATAGGCATATAAATCATATAATGTACTGTATATAGGGAAAATGAATAACTTTTCTTTTTGCTTTATGTTTGATTTGTTCTTAGGATCCTATGCAGGGGCGGTGGTGGCCATGCCTTTAGCTGGGATACTGGTGCAATACACTGGGTGGCCTTCAGTATTCTATGTCTATGGTTAGTATCCTTATATTCAAATGTGTTTGCTGACTGAAGGACTATGACTGCTCAGCCAAGCAATATATTAATACATACATTAGATGAAAATGTTTCTAAATCAGCAAGTGTGCTTCTGTTGCTCACATTCAAGACTGAAAGGTTTGAATGGCTTTTATGTGACTCTCAAGGACTATATGTGTCTGCATCGAGTATTTAAAATCAAAATATCTTGCCAGCCTACCACTGATGTTGTTAATTAACAGTGCTGCAATATTAACAGCAACCTGGAGGGAAGTCTGAGCAGCTTTGTCTTCATTTTCTCTCAGTTCTGTACCCTTGAACTCTCTTGCTCTTTCTCAGCTGTACCCATATCTGTTTTTTTCTTTCTTTCTCTCCCTTTCCCAGGCAGCTTTGGGATATTCTGGTATCTGTTCTGGGTTCTGGTGTCATATGAGAGTCCCGCAGCCCATCCCACCATCACACCAGAGGAGAGGAAGTACATTGAAGATGCAATCGGAGAGTCTGCAGCATTTCTTAATCCTCTCCAAGTAGGGCCCTGTATGATGTTCATGTGTCACCAATCAATCTAACACTGGAAATCTCTCAGACTTGCACACAAACAATTGTTCATTCACGCTCGGCTGACTCTCTATCTCTTGATCAGTGAAGTCAGTGGATCCTAGTAATATCTTATTCCTTTTTGGTGGCAGAAATTTAAAACCCCATGGAGACACTTCTTCACCTCCATGCCAGTCTACGCCATCATTGTGGCCAACTTCTGCAGGAGCTGGACCTTTTACCTGCTGCTCATCAGCCAGCCAGCCTACTTTGAAGAAGTCTTTGGCTTTGAGATCAGCAAGGTGAGATTGTATCATGTATACAGCTATAAAGACCAGCAGCTGTAGTTTGGGTTTTTAAGAAATGTCTTCTATCAATTGGAAAATGCCCAAAGCTACAGTCATCTGCTGTAGCCATTGGAGGGTGCTCAAAGGCACTGCAACTGGAGCTATAGGAAAATTCTAGTATTTTTCAGCCTCTCGTTGTTGTAGATAACTTTGCACTCGCTGCCTTAAGCATTTTAAATGATTTATTTAAACTTTATCTGGAAAGTTTTAGGTTTGTGCTGCTTGGTATGATATTCACTTTGACACATTTTGATTGGATTTATTATTGAATTTATCATAAAATAAAAAGCTTACTTGTACTTGAGCAGCATCCCCGCCTTTTTTTAATTGTTTGAAGTTGTGAATTCTTGTCTGGGACAAGGCTGTTTTCTGACACAGGGCAAGATTGGAAGTTAAAAGGTCTATGAGTTATTGTTTTCAATCCTTTTTCAACATTCGTCCTCTCATTGTTTCTAACACTCAAATGAAAACATGTTCTCGTGTCTCTTTCTAACTTGCACATAAACAATCTCTCACGCTCTCCCCCTTTCCTCTTTCAGGTGGGCATGGTGTCAGCTTTGCCCCATCTGGTGATGACCATCATTGTGCCTGTTGGAGGCCAGTTGGCAGACTACCTGAGAACCCACAACCTGATGTCCACCACCAACGTCAGGAAGCTCATGAACTGTGGAGGTGAGAGTTTCAAACAGGAGCGGGTGATAGCTGGAGTAGGGTAAAGAGGAATGACAGCAAGGGGGAGAGAAGAGAGCACAAGACAATGAAAGAGCAGAAACTGAATTGCACACTGGAACAAAAAGATGGCATTTCGCCTTTGCTGTAGTGAAGAATTTTACAAATTAAGCAACATATAAATGGAGTTCAACATCCTCTCTGATCAGCAGAAACACAGATAATACAAAGCAAAATGTAAATGAACTAAACTATGGACATATGTGCTTATAAAACAGAAGTTTTGCCCTGAACCAGATGTAACATCTCACCTATCTAGAAGCCAAAGATCTTTAGTTGCACAGCTGAGAGCTGGTATTCTTCCTCTGGCCACTGAGGTTTGGTGATAAAACGATATTCAGGAGGAAAACAGAGAATGTGAGTTATGTGGCTTAAGAGAGCTAATGTTGCATGAAATGCCTCCTCTAAACCATGACATCTTCTAGTTTAGTTTTGATATGTTTGAGTATGCCAGTTTTGTTGCAAAAGCCTGGAAAAGAAGGCAAGAAAATTTGTTTAACTAGTTTGATTTTTTTCAGTGCTACTCAGTAAATTCCTTTGTGTGCGATCCATGAACTTGGTCAATGTACTATGCTTTTGCTGCTCTGTTCCATTTGTCCTCTGTTTGGTGTTGTCTGAAAATATGTTTGGGCTCTGGTCCTGGATTATGCAGGCTGAGCATATTTCCATGCAATGACACCAAAATAAAAAAAACTCATTCATTCATTAATTCATTAATTTACTGAATCAAAATTATATTTCATTAGTGTATTTGTTAGTGATTGCCATCATTTTCCTGAAATGTAGTTACATCATTTGCCTGGTACCTTTCACCCAGCAACTGGCATTCAGAGGGTTTGGAGTGCCGCAGCTGCCAGTACTGGAGTCCTATTAATATTTTAGCACAACTTAAAGGTTGCATCAGTCTTTCTTCTCCCTGTGCATAAACACATGTACCATTTCTAACGTAATTAAGTCACTACTGTAGAACAGGTGACTGCTTGTTGAGACAGAGTATAGATTTGTGAATAGTTCACCTCATTCCTTCCTTCTTGTGTTAGTTTTTGATGTGTTTACATGTTTCAGGTTTTGGGATGGAGGCCACCCTCCTGCTGGTGGTGGGATACTCTCATTCAAAAGGTGTTGCCATTTCCTTTTTGGTCCTCGCTGTGGGTTTCAGTGGATTTGCCATCTCAGGTGAGAGACGTTATAAACAAGCATGCTGTGTACAAGCCAAGAGGTAGTCCAGCACATAGACCCTGTAAAACACCAAACTGTCATTTCCAGTCTTTATGCTAAGCTAAGATTACCAGCTGCTGGCTGTAGCAACATATTTACCTTACAGACATGAGAGTGGTATCAACGTCCTCTCAGCAAGAAAGTAGGTGTATTTCCCAACATGTCGTACTATTCCTTTAAAGGGTAACTTGGGTATTTTTCAACCCAGACACTTTTTCTTATGTTTTTGTGTCTAAGTGACTGTGAATGGAAACAACAATTTTTGAAAGTGGTCCAATATTTAGCAAGAGGCCCGCAGCCACAAAATGGGGTAATGTAACCACAAGGGGCATTTGTGCAGTGACATTGTACATCCACTTAAAAGGCTTGTTTTTCCTACTGACAGGCTCGGATTTTTATTATTACTGTCTGACAACATTATGGAAAGGATCCCTACCGACACAGACCTTTTTGTTAAAGAGTAAGAAACAGCCTTGAAATTGCTATCGCCAAACTCACCAGACTTCATTTAAATAAACAGTAATTTTATCATCGTAAAACACACTTCAGTCAAAGTCATTAAAACAAAATTAAGTTCACACAAAAAAAAACTTGGTTTGTCTGTCCAATGTTACAACAATCACCAACTTTGTTTTGGCTGAAATAAACGCTTAATTCACCCAATTTGCTGTGAAAATATGTTGGCTATGAACACGCTAAAATTACTGTTTATTTAAATGGAGTTTGGTTGGTTTGGTGATAGCAATGTCAAGGCTGTTTCTGGTTAAACAAAAAGGATCTTACTCTTTAAGAAAAAGGTATATCTCTGTAGGGGTCCCTTCTATAATGTTGTCAGACACTTACAGTAATAATCTAAACCTGTCAGTGGCAAAAACAAGCGATTTTAGTGGATATACTGTACATTGAAAGTACAAATGCCCCAGTGATTGCATTGTAGCCTGTTTTGTGACTGCTGGCTGCAGCGCTCTCACTCAATACAGGACCAATTTCAGAAATGGTTGTTCCCATTAGCCAGACACAAAAACATAAGAAAATGACATTATTCTTTTACACTGATGAGGGCTGACTTGGTATCATGATGATTAAAACAACAGTAATACCTCCCTAATTGATGCCTCTTTACTATGTTGTTGTTAAAAATGTCAGTAACATGTTAGACATTTTACATTTGGATTTGAAACTGGGGATATAATGTTGTGCACTGCCTTTGTTCTTTCACTCAGGGTTTAATGTCAATCACTTGGATATCGCCCCTCGATATGCCAGCATACTGATGGGCATCTCAAACGGGGTGGGAACACTATCTGGAATGGTGTGTCCTCTCATAGTGGGAGCCATGACCAAACACAAGGTAAAAGAAAACATTCACTTGTATCAACTTAATAATGCCATGTGTTAGCTTTCAAACTCACCTGTGTTCCATGCCCTTTTACAACTTTTCAGACACGTGAAGAGTGGCAGTATGTCTTCCTTATAGCTTCCCTCGTTCATTATGGAGGAGTGGTTTTCTATGGTATGCTGACTTTGAATATAGTGTTTTGTGAGGCATGTGAAGAAGACCTCAAAGTGCTGGCTGATGAGATTTTGTTTCTCCCTAGGACTCTTTGCATCGGGAGAAAAGCAAGCATGGGCGGACATAGAGGACACGAGTGAGGAGAAGTGCGGTATTATAGATGAGGATGAACTGGCCAATGAAACAGAGGAGCTCTACCGTGGAGGTGGGCAATACGGGGCCATAAACCAACCAGTTGTTGGATCCAACGGAGGAGGGGCAGGAGGAGGAGGAGCTGGTTCTGGATGGGTGTCGGACTGGGATAAGTCTGAGGAGTACGTGCAGCCACCTGGATACAACTCTTATATGTACGGGGGAGAAGAGGAGAGGGAGCTGACATAGAAGATCAACGTGATATGAGTTTAAAAACAAGATAAAGAAAAGAGGAAGATTGTTTTTGGAAGGGGATTGTAAGAAAGTCACTGCTTTACTGAATGGACCTGCTGTGTGCTTTTGTACATTATTAACGATTGCACATATCAAAAGTATGCATCTGATTAATTCCAGTGTGTGTGTGTGTGTGTGTGTGTGTGTGTGTGCGTGCATGCGTGCGTGCGTGCGTGCAAGTGTTTGTGTGTGTGTAGGCACGTGCATGCAAGTGTTAGAGTGATCAATGTACACAAACACACACAGTATTCATTAGCGAAAACTGAACTCATATTCCAGACTTCCTTCCTGCTCCTGAGCTCGTTGTGATTGGTCAGGTGTTCTGTTTCCACGACATCAGTGAGGAGATTCTATCTGTGCGTGTGTGTGTATATGTGTGTGTGTGGTGGACTTTTTGCCTGTACAGCAACTCTCTCAAGCCACTGGCATTGTGTTGTATTTAAAGTTTTATGTGTAAGCCACACATTTAGGTTTTTTTTTTTTTTGCTGGGAAAGCACCTTTGGGGCCTCAGTTTGGAAACACAAAGGTTTGGTTTGGCAAAATCAAAAGACTTGCAACTCAGTTTGGACTTTAACCAGTGACTTCCCCAAGGGGGGGGGGGGGGGGCATGGCCTCCCTGATCCAATTAATATTAATAATAATGAATACCCAGATCCAATCAAGTTGCAGGAGAGAATCCTGGAAAACTAACAATACTTTACTGAGCACCTGTTGGAAAAAAAATTAGATGATTTATTTCCCTTACAAGGGTGGCACGGTGGTGTGGTGGTTAGCACTCTCGCCTCACAGCAAGAGGGTTGCCGGTTTGATCCCGGGCGTGGGAGCCCTTCTGTGCGGAGTTTGCATGTTCTCCCCGTGTCAGCGTGGGTTCTCTCCGGGCACTCCGGCTTCCTCCCACAGTCCAAAGACATGCAGATTGGGGACTAGGTTAATTGATAACTCTAAATTGTCCGTGAGTGTGAATGGTTGTTTGTCTCTATTGTCAGCCCTGCGATAGTCTGGCAACCTGTCCAGGGTGTACCCTGCCTCTCGCCCGATGTCAGCTGGGATAGGCTCCAGGCCCCCCGCGACCCTCAAGAGGATGAAGCGGTTAGAAGATGAATGAATGAATGAATTTCCCTTACAAAAAACATGTGATTGTCTAAAAAAAAAGAGTTGCAGTATGTAAAATGTGGTTGGAAACCTGTTTTGACAAATAAGTACAAATTTAAAGTATAAGAGTATTAATCTGTTGTTAAATGGCATTACATTTGGTGAAGAGCGCATTATGTATTGTTTAAGGTGCGTTACCCAAAGTTTAGGACTAGTTGAGTGCAAAGACTTGAGACTTAGTTGTGATTTGCAAAACTGACATGGTCCCACCTTTGAAACTTAGCTACTAAATACAAAATGTGATGTCACGTCTGTGGACTGCTCACACTTTCTAGTCTATATTACTTTCAAGGCTCTCAGCCTTGATAGAAATCACACTGAGCATATGATAAAAAAAATCAATACACAAACTAAAAGCTAATGTGTTTTTATGAGCGAGGCCCCTTGTGGACAATCTTATCCAGATGCTGGATGCATCCAGTTAATTTCCCTTTGCCAATGCAAACATTATGATTCCAAAGCAATGCATAATTAAAGTATGCACACACATGGCGATGACTTTCCAATTATTGAGTCAAAGAGGAATAAGGTGCTTAGGTGTTGTATCGGTCTGTATTTGTGTGTTTAAAGCTGTGAAGCTTTTGTTACAACAGGCTCCCCTTTATGTGTGTGTGTGTGCACTGGAATGTGCAAAGGTGTGTTTTTGAGCTTGCATGTGGTGTCTAGCTGAATCTCACCTGGGTCTGACCAAACTAGGTCACGTCCAACCACGTTTATGGGTCAGATGAGTAATCATCTGACATTTGTGACTTTCCATTTGGTATGTGCGCTCCCATTAGAGAGGTGGCCGAGAATGACAAGTAGAGTGTGATAGTTGCTGAACTGTTCCACTGCGTAACCAGCATGGAACAACAGTTATAATATTCGCAGGCACACCACAGCACGTGCTGCCTCTGTTTCGGCCTTTCTCTGTGTCTCTGTGGCTGCCTCTCCCTCCGTTTTCCTCCCTGTATTTAACAGGATACTCTCTGTCTTCTCATCTCTGCTGATGCTGTTTCAATATCTTCAGTATGGAGGCAAAAAAGAGATATAAATATTTGAATTTTGAAAAAACAGATTCAGGTTGCTTAAATTTAATTGGCCAAAACATTCAGGCTTGATTGCCTGTCCTGATTTATTTATTTATTTATTTATTTATTTATTTATTTTCAACTTAAATCTTTAGTTATAAATTTGACCAATTGAATTTGAGCAGAGGCCCCGGATAAGCAGATGGATGGATGGATGGATGGATGGATGGATGGATGGAATTTGAGCACCCTGAATCTGTGTGTATGTGGGTGTGTGTGGGTGTGTGTTTTGTGTTGTTTTTTGGATCTAGATTTGTGAAACTGCAAATCATTTCATATTTTGATTTCAAAAAGAAACTGAGAACAAATACATTTCGACTGAAAAAAATCAGGATGCTTAAATTCAATTGGTCAAATTCAGATCTAAAGATTAAAGTTTAAAAAACAAATTTTAAAAAACTCAAATAGCAACATCCAGGACAGGACAAGCAATCAAGTTTGAATGTTCTGACCAGTCGAATTGACCAATGTTTAATTGAATTTTTATATCTGAGTATGACCAGTTAAATTTGAGAAACCTGAATCTATTTTTTTAATTATGAAACTTGAATTCTTCGATCTGAATTTGTGAGCAGTAAGAAAAATTAAATGTCATATTTGAATTTCAAAGAGGCATTACAGCGCAAACAAATTCAGATACATGGTTTTCTAAGTAAAATTCTTCAATGCTATGAATTCAGTGATGTTTGAATTTCAAAATTAAGTCTCCAGTGGCTGTTAAAATTCAAATACCTATGTCTATTAATTGCCTCAATACTTTAGTACATAAATGACAGCCACTTTTGAGTTGGTGGGTCAGAGCTTTTCAGATTGTCTTTGTGTCTGTGTGTGTGACAGTGAGTGTGTTGTTGTGTTGGGTGCAGGTGCTGAAACATTGTGCGGTGAGCATGTTTTAATGAGCACAGCAGTGCAGTATCTCGCCATCCCTCTCTTCCTTTTACACACACAAACATATACACACACACACACACACACACACACACACACACAGGGTGCTAATTTTATGCACGCACAGTCAAATGCACCATGCACAGAGTGCAGAGGGAGTGGTGGCACACTATTTTGTATTGACATGGCTGTATGGTGTGAAGCGCACCCATGGAAACAAGAAGAGTCTATTATAATCCATTATCAAAGGGTGTATTAAGGTTTGGTAACAATCATGGCCAATCACATCAGCGCCTCTCGTGCCCTTTAAATGCAGCACCCTCTTCATCTTGACACACTGACAGCTGGGTAATGGAGTCCAGAGGTGCTTCTCCTCAGAGGACACTAACATGCTCATACAGGAGAGGAACTGTCGCATTGTACAAGCTGCACAGTACATTTTTCTGCGCTGGCACATACAGTAGATAGAGCCGACATACATGAAACAACATGTGCATGCACACACAAACATGCACACACACACAACTTTTGCCCTCTGCGTGTACTCACAGGTCATGCCAACACACAGTGTTTTTTTATTTTACTTATCTATTAAAAAGTACATTTGCAGACAGCTCTTTTTCAGATCAAGAATCTAATTCTCTTTAACGTGTAGAGGGTTTGTGATGTGAGCTCACTTTTGTGAGAAAATACTCTGTTGGAATGTTAAAAAGAATTAATTTGGTTCAAATGAGGGTTTCATGGTGAAATGTGTTAGTATGTCAATAAATTATTTTTAAAAGTGATTAAGGCAAATTTTGTTTTGGGTGAAGTGTCTAAAAGACATGAATGATTATCCCTGTGAACAATTTTATTTCTAAGTGTTGTATCAGTGTATTTTTAATCAAGTTTCTCTTTGTCTCAGTTTATGGCTGTTCCAATGTTGTCCTCCTCCTCCTCCTTGATGAAATGTGTGGTGGGAAAAAGTGTAAAAATAAAAAAAGGAAACAATCATATTTAAACATGCAGAGATGTGGAAAATATTCTATGTATAAAAGATGTAAATGTGAGATGATATCCTTATCTATAATAAAAAATTAAGCGATTTAAAATGAGGTCACTATTTCAGCACAGTCATGTCATTAGGATGACTGACAGCATGATGACACATTAAATTAGTGTTGATTTTTTTTTTTTTTTTTTTTTAGGCCTACATCATGAGCGCAATGTCAGTTCTCTGTCTTTCTCTGTCTTTTTCTCAGGACAGATGGATGCAGGATTATCGCTGTGATTTTAGGCAAAGATTAGATAGGAGAGCAGATGCACTCAGTGGGAGAGTGAGGCAGAAACATGGACGTCACAGACAAGGGAGGTGAGGATGACTGACCAGAGGGTGGGGCATGATGCCTGCTATGTGTGTGTGTATGTGTGTGTGTGTGTGTGTGTCTGTGTGTCTGTGTGTGTGTATGTGTGTTCAATGCAGTGCAACTGTAAGTAAACCTTTAAAAAAAGTGCTTGAAATGGATATTCCTAAATATTATTAATATAACTTATATTACTTTGTTTCCTCACCCTCTCAACATAATTACTTCTCAACATACCTGCTGTTATTTCGTTCTTAAGTGTTTCGCTATGGTCTTTATTTTGAAAGAATATACCGGAAGTATGAGCACAATCATTTCTGCATTGACGCTACTTTGACTTTTGACGTAGTGCTGCAGTTCATCACTTTGACCACTAGATGTCGATAAACATACATTATCCTCAGGTTAGCCTTAAACTGTCTTAACTCTGGTATTAACATCTCTTAAGGTAAACTGGTCCTCACATTGTTAAAACACAACTCTTAAACCTGCAGTAACTTATTTTGGGGCGCTTAATGGCAATGAAAGCAGACTGAAAACACAACATCAACCTTTACCATTGTAAGGCAGATCAAGGCAGAGTGTGGTCGGGAATTCCTGCGCTATTCTAAGATTTGCAAATTTACAACCAGGCCTGCTAAAATGCTGACTCATTTCTGAGTTTTAGAACTCAGGGCACTCTATTTTTAAAAAAATCAATCATGCCTAATTCCTAACATATATATGATAAGTTCAATAAGAAATGTCACTTTTATAAACCACATTTTATATTCAATATTCCTATTTTCAGTGTACTTTTAACTGCTGCAAGCTGTAAACTGCCACAACAAACACAATTATGTTCATGTTTACATTGGTTATTTGAGCACAGGGAACCCAAATATGTGACTCTAAAAACAATCAGATCATCTGTGACTTGTTTTGACTTTGGTGTGAACAAAGAGGTTTCCTCCTTAGTGTGGAGGTAAACTGGTCTCCACACCAGGAAACAGTTGTAAGAGGAGCTCCTACATAATACAGTTATCACCAGTATTAATATTACTATTATTTTTATATGAATGTTATTATGTTACTGTGGTAATTCGTCATAGTCACACAAATAATGCGTTGATCAGGGGTGTCGTAGTGGGGGGAAAGAAAAGCCTGGAATTAAATTTTGGTTATGTTTGGACTTTTTTATTATTTCTAAGGGATTAGTGCCATAGCTACATTAAAAGTGGCTGAGTAAATCGACTGAAACACTGAACTTGTATTAAAAAAGGACAGTAGAAGCTCTCCGAGGCCCCTCACCCCCTTTAGGTGTGCAAAATTGTTTAATCTGCCCCTGCACTAGAGTTTGTCTCTAAACCAGCAAGCAAACTGACTTTGTAAAAAATTATAATAATAATCAAAAGGTGCGTGAAAGAGACATGGGTCAAGAGAGGAAGGGCAGGGGGCCCACAGAGACTGCTTATGTACAGGGCCCAGAATTTGGTGCTACGCCCCTGTTAATATTGACATCATTAGGGTGCATTAACCACTTTATTAAATTTAGTAGTGTAGTTGCGTAGTGTGACCACTAGACGGCAGTGAACACATTCAAACAACGCTTAGGTCTCATGTAAACTCATACTAATAATAGTGTAAATTCCACCAAGGCAGACGCAGTACCACACTATAACTTCCGGTCATATATTTCGAAATAAAAGCCTGGTGCATAAATTAAGGTGGATAAAACATTTACAAAGAAGGTAATTATTGCAGAGCTGTTTATCGTAATGTGTTATATGAAGCAGACGTTTAAAAAGTTTGGAACTATGAGTTCAAATTCCCTTGCTGATATTCATGATGAGTTGAGAAGAACCATCTGTGGGGAAAAAGAAGTTTCCCCGGTTGGCCACGCCCTATTAGGGCTACTCCTGTTCATGATTGGACTGATGTGCTAGCTATGGGCGGAGTCATTAGCTAAAGCTCCACTGTGATTGGCTCATTGCAACGTCTGTCTGCACGCCGTCGGTTCATTGGTTGTTTGACGACGGGGATTAACGTGAAAACGCTCTGCTTTCAATGAGCCCACAATGGAGACTAAATAGGAACTCGCACGGATTCAGGCTTTTAATTTATTCATTATATGAAGTTTAATTGTTAATAGTAGCTTCTAAAATCTTTGGCTCATTTTTGACACGCATTTCTAGCGAGGAAAACAAGTTTCGGACAGGTCCTGAAGTTTGTCTACAAGTGTTCTGAATAAGGAAATCGTCTCCGGCTAACGTTATGTAGCAAGCTAATCTCATTTATCCATTCGTAAAGTCAGCTATCATTTCACAGACTCCTCCATTAAACTCCTACATTAAAGGTAAGTTAAAATTTCCCATTTTACAACCAGCACTCGTTCAAGTAAGGAAGACTTAATATAAAGTCAACTAACGTCAGTTGATAGTAACCTTAAATCTGGGTCAGTGTCTTCGCCATGTCGGTGTAGGGAGGAAGAGGGTTAATTTACATCAACCGGTTTGATTTGTTCATGTTCATCAGACAACTCGGCTAATCCGATGTAAAATCATGGCTACCTGCTGATTTAATCCCTTCCAGGCATGACCGAGTACAAACTTGTGGTGGTCGGGGCAGGAGGTGTGGGGAAGAGTGCTCTCACCATCCAACTCATCCAGAACCACTTCGTAGATGAATATGATCCAACCATCGAGGTAAGGCACCAACCATTAGACTATTAGACACAGAGTGCTGGTGAAGTTAAGTGTAATATAGTGGTAAATACAACATTTGGAGTTTACCATGAATATGCATGGTCAGTTTCATGTGTTCATCAAAGTGAGTTATTCAAATTTATACCATTGTACCTGTCAGAGTGAAACAGGTTTTTAAGGGGAACACCACCCAAATTAAGAATGTTATTTTCTTGGCCTAGGAAAGTACAATCAATGTCTGTGAACATGAGCTACTCTCTGTCAAAGCCAGAAACCAGAGAGGTAAGTCTCAAACTTGTGATGTCATCGGATATAAAGCATGGAGCTGCTCCATAGACAATGGTTGGGAGGGTGATTTTGTTTAGACCCACATAATATTTGTTTCCTTTTTCATACCCAGATGAGCTTTATACTATTGTAGAAAATGTACTTATATAGTCTGAACATTTCCCTGGCTCTTTCACCCTTTGTTCATCATTCATTGTCAGTGGAGCAGCTCCAGACTTTGTACTTTATGACATCTCAAGCTTGAGTTTTAGCACTCTATTTTTTGGATTTGGGAAAGTTGTTAATGTTAACTAATATTTTTGGACTGTCTTAGACCACAGGCACAACATGTATGAATTTTGAAAATGGGTGAAGTTCCCCTTTAAAGGTTTGGATAGTATTAAACACCCACTGCTTACTCATATCACCTGTTTCTACACATTAACCAATACACAGGAAATGATATTACATTCTCCCATGCTTTAAGAAGTTGTGGAAGATGTACTCAGATTCGTCCCCTCCCTTTGCCCTTACAATATTTCATTTGTATCAGGACAAAGTTCTTTGGTCACAATTGTACTTTGGTGTCTCGTAAATCAACGTGGGCTGGACACTTTTATGTAAGACATACCTAAGAAACATAAATAAATCTGGCAATACTAACGTGAAAATACTCTGTTACAAGTAGAGGTTCTGCATTAAATACCTTAAATTATAGTATTAGCCATAAAAGGCACCTAAAAGTCAAAAGTGAACGTAATTATGCAGCAGAATGGCCCCTTCAATCATAATATTTAATATCTTATCATAGGACTATTATTACTGATCCATAATAGGTAATAAGCTTTTTAATGTTGTAGCCAGTAGAGGTTGAAGTTACATTTAACCATTTCATATACTGCTGGGCGGTTAATTATGTAACAATGCTGCATCATATCTTATATGGGTGGGAATCGCCTATCTCTCATGATAAGATATTATCATGATACTTAAGTCACGATGCAGTTTTCTTGCATCTTTTAAATGATTTGTAGTGTGCTTTCTTTTCTCACTTTGTTGCCTGTAAATGACAAGTTGGTTGCAAATCTTCATTTTATGTCAGTGTTAAATACATACCTGAATGTTCACTGTAAAACTTTGCATTAGAGGTTTTGTTGCTACATGACGCAGCAGTATGACTGTGAGAAAAAAAACCCTGGAAGTAACATGATGCAATCCATTGTCAGATTTCTTGGCAGACGCATTTGCCTGCATGATCATGTCACTGCTATGTTACAGGACTCGTACAGAAAACAGGTGGTGATTGATGGAGAGACTTGTCTGTTGGACATCCTGGACACTGCAGGTCAGGAGGAGTACAGCGCCATGAGGGACCAATATATGAGGACAGGGGAGGGCTTCCTCTGTGTGTTTGCCATCAACAACACCAAATCCTTTGAGGACGTTCACCTCTATAGGTACAAGATGCGTCACACCGCCTTAGGCTTGTATCAGTAATAAAACACATCTGGAGAAAGAAGTTGAAACTAGACTGTTGAAGAAGGACTAACATTATTTTAATAGTGTGCATGTTTAAGTTGGCACAGTCAGGAATCCAGCTGTGTAAATGCACTGTGCTGGCTCGGGCAGTCTGGCACTACAGACCGTTTCCTGATCAGCAGGAACTGCACTCGAAATTATCTGTGCCTAATATCTATAGACATGCTGAGTGTGGTCACAAGTTGTGGGGGCATTATTGCAGTAGAATCTAGTTCACATTTTTGAGCTAAACCAAATACATAAAGCAAAACTGAAGAAAACATTAGTGGTGCAAAGATAA
The DNA here is from genome assembly GCF_041903045.1 of Epinephelus lanceolatus. Taxonomy (NCBI): domain Eukaryota; kingdom Metazoa; phylum Chordata; class Actinopteri; order Perciformes; family Serranidae; genus Epinephelus; species Epinephelus lanceolatus. The sequence continues at coordinate 31,042,310 of NC_135751.1, forward strand.
AGTAGAGTGGCCTCAGTCACTTAGGTGTGTGTCTCTCCTCCTCAGAGAGCAGATCAACAGGGTGAAGGACAGTGACAGTGTTCCAATGGTGCTGGTGGGGAATAAAAGCGACCTGAGTACCCGCACAGTGGAGACGCGGCAGGCGCAGGAGCTGGCACGAAGCTATGGAGTACCATTTGTGGAGACCTCTGCCAAAACCAGACAGGTACATAGGAAAGATAGTGACTATGTTAACATGCACACTAATATTCCACATATGACAATATTCTGAATGTGATACAGGTCATGGTAAAGCATATTCCAAATTAGGCCTTATTCCAAATGTAGCATTTTCTGATAAGACATGTGGGATATGCTGGCATTTTTCAGGTTTTAGGAGCATTCTTTGACATTTATACAGCGCATTTGACATATGTGTCTCAATCTGAGTTTTAACCACAGTTTGCGACACACTGCCTGTTCATGTTCAGCTCTGTGCATTGTACGCAAACCAGCTAACTAGCCCAAAAGAAGAAGCCCACATTTCTAGACAGAAGAAGACTCCTATTTCTAAACATTGTGGGAGAGTTGGATATCACCAGGTTTTTGTATATGTGCAAGTATCCTAAGGCCGACCTTTTCAAGGAGGTGGGTGAAGGAATGAAAGAGGGAGGCTGCACAGTTGAATAAGTGCACCACAATCAGAAAATCCTATTTTGGTGCAAAGCAAAATGGCACAAGCGGCTCCAGTCATTCCACTTTTCCATATTTTAACATGATAACCAACATGTTAGGGCATGCTAATCAAAGTATGCACAGCTGCAAGTAACCATAGCATGTAAACAGCTTAGTGGGAATGTTGTCTGTTTTGGAATAAAGGCAAAAACCAGAATATTATATGTGTGTAAACATAGTAACACCTGTATTCTGTTTGCAATGAGGCATGCATGAGCCTTGTTTGAGAAAGGAGGACATCAGCAAATCAGTGCATGAAATATAATTTTTAATCACCCAAATCCCATTTCATTAAACAAATTTGAATCTTCATTTTTTTCGTGCATCAAATATTTTTCTGTCTGTCTTGCAGGGTGTGGAGGAAGCTTTCTATTCACTAGTGCGGGAGATTAGAAGATACAAGGAGACCAACCGCAGCAACAAGAAGAGCAAGAAGAACACTCAGAGACGTTGCATAATACTATAGCAAACCACACACACACAGTATCCTTTACAGCACTTGTTTCACGCTCGCCCTCACACACTGCACCTCCTCTGTCACATCGGAGACGTCCAGCACCACTCAGGACAGAGAAGCAGACGTGGCAAAATCCATTTTTTTTACTGCTGTCACAGTTTCCACTTACAGTATGTCACCACAAGATTTGCCATTTATTCACCTGGTGTGCAGTGTCTATTTAACGCTGTGAATTCAGTTTGTTTTTGTTTTTGTTTGGTGACCAAACAACTAGAAACTGCAGATTTTAGAAGAGTTTTTTTTTTTTCTTTTTGGTTAAATCCAGCATTTGTGCAAACTTAATTGGAGTCTCTCAAAGACAGATTGAATTTGTCTGGAAGGATAATTCTCTTTTTACTAATAATAATTTTGTCCAGCCGGTGCTTTTACAGTCTGTTAAGCTCCTGTTGACTATTTAGGGGCCAAGGGTTCACAGTGGTGTGTTGCTCTTTGCACTGCCACATCAGGTGACGCATTCAGTCCAAATCTCTAAAATTGTTCTAGGACTCAACACATTGTTTAGGGCAGTGAAATTCATGACAATTTTTATGTGATTTCTAGGGCTGGATGTTGGTACGCCATACCTTTTTAAAGAACTTACCGAAGTAAACTAATATCACATGTTAATGAAACTTCTCCAGTTAGAGATACCTGCATTCAATGTTTTTTGTACCCATATATAGAAAAAAAATGACTATTTGAATTTTTTTGCTTGTAGCCAGTCACTGCAAGCATTTTTGCAAAGTGCAATTGGCCCACTGCTGCAGCAGCTACAACCCATACAGTCTGTGGTGTGGTGAAGTGGAGCATGCCATATTTGACTGATTTGGCAGTTCAGTGTGCAGAGATGCTATCAAAATGTTCAAAAGTATGGTTGCACTGCACGTCTTTGGTGTCTGGTATCATTTTAAACAACCGAATGCTTCCATTCACATAGGTATAAAATTAAGTTAAAAAAGGTATCAAATGACGTACTCTACTGGTATTGGTACAGATATCGTGATTTTTTTTTAGACAGAGATACCCAGCCCTAGTGATCGCCCAGTACACATTTGGTTTCACAAAGTCCCACAAGTAACATAGAAACAGTGTCATATTGACTGTTTACTGTGAAAACATTTTGCTTCCAGATGATTGGTTAAAACTTTTTCCAAGTTTAGAAAAGTAAGTTGTCTTCCCCTTGTTCTGTTGCACAGGTTAGTGTGTCCTCTGGGGCTTGAAACACATCAGTAAAAATTTTTTTTTTTTTTTTGTCTTCTTACAAAGATCATGTCACTTAAGATACTGAAGCAGTATAGGATCACCGCTGTAACAAAACCTCAAAATTGTGTTCCAGACTCCCAGGTGCACTTTATTCATTTTCTGTTATGTGTTTATTGTAGAATATAGGATTAGTTAGTGCCATTTTAAAAAGGTTACTCAGGAATATGGTGTTGTATTAGGAACTGAGGAATACAACAGACTGAGAGCTGTGTCAAATGATTGGTTGAGATCTTGATGCCTCTGTCCATCATTAACTTACAGTTTGAAGTGTCAGCCCTGCCGTTTGTTCCACACAGTTGCACTGTATTCCAAAGTCCTCTTTTAACGCAGTTTTTGTGTCAGTCACAGTGGTGTTGGTGATGTGGGACAACATTTAAACCACACTGATGCTGAAACCAGCAAGAACTCTTCAGCGCTCAGAGTCAGTCATGTTATCGGAACATACTTGATGCTGAATAACGATAGTCAATAGGGCATCAATTTTTTATAGCAGTGTTTGTCTTCTTTGATAATGACTCTGGCACCCTAAATGTAATGGATTGTTAAATTTCTATTTTTGTAGCATTACAAACGTCTTTCCCCGATTTAAAACCCCACATCTGCATTAAGAAACTGGAGGGTTCCCACTTTGCTATGGTGTTAAACCAGCAGCTTCCAAATGCCTGTCTTATTATCTGGACTTAATGTAGTCCCACTGATTTAAATAAATATTGAAAGTTGGAACAAGTCTCTCACTGACAGCTATGTGAAATCTTTAATGCACTCTGCTGTAACGAACAAGTAAATGTCATCAGCTTTTACGTCTTTGTGTGTTCTGTTCACCTGAGGTGGAGCTTTACTGGTGAAAGGCGTTCAGGGGGTTAAATGTATTTTCAAAAAGAGATGCAGGACATGATAAGAACTTATCTCAATCTAAGTAGAGATAGTGATTGTGGTGTGTTTACGCCCGATGTGATTTGGAATTACTGATTAGAAAGACCTCATCTTTTCATGTGGAAGAACAAACACTACATTCAGCTTCCCCCCTCAGTTTGTGCCGTCAAAGGCTGACAATCAGGTAGCATCAGTGGAGAGGAAGGGGTGTGGTTTATGAGGTTTGATTGAGACAATAACGCTGAAGAGGTCTGCAGTGAAGTTCCTCTTTTCATTTCTGAAAAAGTTACACTTTTACTTTGATGTCAGTAAGACTGGGGAATGTACAAACACTTTGAACCTCTTCCCACACAGGACATGTCACATGTACATTTACCGTCTGGTGTGGTTTAGCATCCTGTATGTAAATTTCTGCAGTGATTGTTAAACAAGTAGTGATCACACATGACAGGCCAAAAAGGAATATATTGCTTTTTGACTTTTATTATACAAAAGACACTACTTAATGTCAGTTTATTTAATAGAAAACATAGAAATTGTGTGATATTTAAGCATTTTTACAAACAACAAAATACATAGAAAAAAATACAGTGAGATGATAAGAGTCTGTGGTTATCAAAGGTGAGGCATCTACGGAATGAGAGTGTGTGGGCACCCCTCACCATCCAAAACGATTCACTAGCTTGCTCTGGTCATCCAAATCTTTCTGCACCTTCTTCCTCATGTAAAAGATGGGGCAATCTCGGCTGTAGAGAAGTCAGGAGGGACAGTGTTACTGTATGCTCAGCCAGAAATCTGCAGCAAATACACAGCTATAATAAAAACGTGAACATGTAGTGTATAAGTACCTGGTACAGAGCACATCCTCATGGAGGGAGCCCTGACAGCGCTGGCACTGAGTCCAAAGGCGAGAGAAACGCTCCTCTAGTGTGTTCAGGTGAAAGATCTGTAATTTACAGGCTAAATGTTAGAATATCATGAGACATGTCAGGGATAAAAGTGATGTTTGTTTTCAGATATTGACTCCTTAATTCTTATTTTAATAAATCAATTTCACAAGTTGTGCTTTATTGGAACAGTCAAATTGGAAAGACTTAAAGAAAATTTAAGCAGTACACTGGTCTGCAGCAGCCCATTCAATACTCATTAGACATTCTGCTCGATCTACTTAAATACATTTAATATCAAATTCTCTTCAATGGATTCCCTGAGCGCTAAGGAGCCACCAGAGGGCGATATGACGATGATTAACACTAAACAGCCATTGATTAAGAATTATACATTAAAGCAGGGCTGCACTGAACGGTTTGGAGCCTTGAAGCTTCATTCATAACAGACATTTCAATTTTACATGACATCATATGCTGCACAGGTTTTGCTTTTTTTGCATGCCTATTCTTTGTGTCTAAACCTTTAAATTTCACCAGGGTAAAAAAAGGTTTGCACCTGTATTAATACAGTCTAATAGCACCATAAATTACATGTATTCATTTAAAAAAAAAGTTGATTTAATTATTTAAAAAGAAAAGAACTCATTTAATGTGATGAATCACTTTACTCGAATTGAGGATTTGGTTCGAGGATTTAAAAAAAAAAAAAAAAATTAGGGGTGCACCAATTGCGAAATTCTGGGCTGACATGCGAATGTTAATGGAAAGAAAGACAAAAAATTACTGGTACTTCAAAACCAACTTCTTAGTAAGATGCATGTTTGTCTTCACACAGATAAGCATATCTATGTTGCTTTAGCTCAGGTTATATCTCTTCTCATCCAAGATGTGAGACGCAGATCTTAACAGCTGCTCACTGAAAGCAAATGTGAAAACAAACCACCATGCACACGGCACCCATCTCCCTCTCACATTATACCAGACTCAGGTAGAGCCAGTGGCTTCTTCTCTGAATCAGCAGCTGGGTGCGTAAGCTACTGCTGTGCGGGTCTGTACACTAATATCTGACAGAACATCTAGCCTGCGACCGATTTTTAGGATCATTACATCATAAAATATGATGGCAGACATTTAAAGCTTCATTCAAAAACTTCAACAGAAGCTTTGAATGTAAAAAGATGACATTCAGTGCAGCCCTACATTAAAGCTTTTCTTCATAGATAGAGCTGGGACTTTAAACAAGTAAACTTCGCCCTCTTAGTGATGAAAAACAACACATCATAGTGTGAAGCCATCTGGCATCTTGCGTACCTCTTTTTGGTACAGTTCAGACTCCTTCTTCTTACAGAAATCGCACACAGCCGCTGCAATGACGCAAATGTTAGATGTCACAAATATGAAGCTCTTGAACTCGGCTCCCACACATAAAGTGGCACCAAAAAGTATATTCTGAGCACACACATACCATCTGTCTTGAGCACAGCTTTGCAGCCGATACAGGTGCTTCTCTTCTGAGCAAATGCCATGAGGCCCCCGATCTTCGAGGTCAACACAGTCTTACAGCGTGTGTGGTCGCCCTCTGAAAGATGCCAGAAAATCAACAGAAATATTAAGTTTTAAAGCTTTAACTAGCATATCTATATTATATCTGCTGTTTCTTGACTCAACTGTGCAGCTCTGACACTTGCTTTGATTGTTATGATGTTGGCAATGTTACATTTCACCCATCAGACTGTGCATCTAATAAGTAACTATGTGTCAACCAGCTAACAGATCTTTGAGGATGAAACAAGTGTCAGCTAACTGCCTAAACTATAATAATAAAACTGTGTATTTGTAGACTTACTGAGCAGGATGTTCTCTGCTTTGGTCTCTCCCAGGATGGGCTCAAATATTCTCATCAGGGGCTTGGACAGCTGCTGCTCCAGGTAGTATTGTGTGTCGATGGGAATGTTGTTCTCCAGCACATAGATCGGGTCCTAAAGGAACAAATGGAAGAACCAGGATCATCATCGGGGTTTAATATGCATTATATGAAAAGGTGGATGCACCAATGAAACAAACAATGAAAGATGAACCAACAGACCTCTGACTTCATGTATGCTGCGACTCCCTTTGCAGCCTTGATGATGACATATGGCACTCGGTCTCCCAGGTGCGGGGCGCTGCCAGCATCTCTTTTCCTCATCCTGTGAAACATCAGTATGAAAGGGTCAGGGCAACCATATCCAACACATAAATCCCCTTGGAGTATTATTTGAGTATTATTTCAGTGTGGTCACACACCTCTCAGCCAGCTCCACGTGCGCCTGTTTGCCAGCGTACTCCTGAGCCGTACGCGTTAGCTCCTTGGTGATGACAAGCTGGCTGATGTCAATGCGGTTGCACAGTAGGTCAGAGATCACTTCTTTAGCGTGAGCCACAGCACCCTGGGGATCCCTGACGAAACATCACATCAGCTGTTAACTTTCAAAATAAATTAACAGCTCATAGGGTAGTTAAGATTCAACCAGGTAACAAGCCAGACAGTGGGCTCAGAATCTGAAAGTCAAGTTTATACCTTAATGGAAGCCGAAAATAAGATAAAATAGTTGTAGGATCAACTTTTATCTGGTTATCAAACAGTCTCAATTTAATGCTAATGTCCCTATACAACCTACATAAGCAAACAAGTCCATCAGCAAGAAGCTTTCTATACAGTTATTCTTAATGTCTTCCTGGGTCTGATTCCTTATGAAATCGGACAAAATGATTTACACCACCCAGACAGGAAGAATCTATGTTTACATTTTTAGGGTCATGTTTTAGTTTTACTTGCTTCTAAATCAAATATGTTAGCCAGATCAAGATCTTTCTGACATGATCCAGCATGCTCATGGAAAATGCAGCCTTGATTCTAGGAAACACTATCGGTTTTTTCCTCAGAGGCCACCAAAATCAATACAAAATGAAAGGTTTCGCGAAAATTAGAAAATTACAACAAAATGAACAAATAACACATTATGTATAGAATATAAACGTGTGTATGTACCTGTCTATGAGGATTTTCTGCAGACAGGTGTTGATAAGGTTAGCCACCAGAGGACAGTTGTCTCTGCGGACAGTCTCAATGCCTTTACAGTCCATCTTGTCATGTGTGTCTGCACTGCCGGAGAAATACAGGCCTGCGTAGCGCTTCTTGTTGATCAGCAGGTATGGATAGTACACCTGTGGAAGTGACAAAAATAAGCTCTTAGTTGAGAGGATGTTCTAACTCCCAAAGACATGCTTCGGCCACAAGTGCTGTTGCATCATGCATGTCTATGTTGTCAGTTCAGTTCAAAAACTCTTATTTGCTTACTCCAGTACTGAGATACCTAAATCCCCTCAAACCATCCCGATTAAAAGACAAACTTCTACAGATGATGAAACAACCAAGTCAAGTGCTTTGATAATCCAAGTGGACAGAAGTGGTACCTTCTCAAACTCCAGTTTGATGGGCTGTACGAAATGGGACGACACCCACTCTGCTGCCTCCTTCCCAATATCCATGGCCTCCCTCACTGTGGCAACTCCAAGCTTAACCATGACAGAGTCTGTGTCTCCATAGATTACCTAAAAATAATGTTTAAACAACATGTTAACAAAGGGGATCCGTTGAAAACATCAGGCAGCAGGTTCCATACCTTGAGTCAGTTCAAAACAACTAAGTCCCCTGTGTTTCAGCAGCCTAGGGCGGCTTTTTGTAAGTGTTTTCAATGAGAGCGTTTTGCTAGATGCTTTTCACATTTTTCCCCTCTATGTGCCTCGCATTTTTGCATGTGCACAATGAACGCCTCAAGTTGAAAAACACTTTTTCCAATCAGATGAATTGTGAAAAAGATGTATCAAGCCGCAAAAGTGTCTGCTTGGAGCAGGCTTTAACAAAAATGGCATTACGGTGTGCCATGAGTTCTGCAATCTGCAAAATGCGCTCTGTCTGATCAGAGCCTAACAGTATTTCTTGTATTGTTTTACAATATTTTTAACTCATAAATGTTTAACAAGCAGAACAAAAAGAGACAGAGGAGAAAGGAGTTTGGGTCGCCATTGGTGGGACGCAGCTACATGTATTGCTCACCTTGGCATCAGCTTGGAAGCCATTAGAAATGGTGTACTTGGACTCCACCAGCTGTTTGGTTTGCTCAATCATCTGTCTTCCAAAACCAGTGACACTCTAAATGAGGGGGAAAACAGGATTTAAATACGTTTATCACTCAATGATCTGTGGTGTTGGAATAAGCTTTCACTGGAGCAAAATCATCATCAGACACATTACAGGTCATGAGTTTCAACCAATGCCTGGGACACTATTTGCCACTATGCAAAGCATTTTATCCCAAAATGGTTCCCGTAGAAGGCAGCAGTTATCTTCGCAGCTCTCTGTGAGGGTGTTGTGTAATCAAGTAAGTCAACATTCCACAAAAACAGCCTGTTCTGGTTCATTTTTACACTTACACTAGCTCTTTGTTATTTTCACTGGTTCTGTGGTTTCTGCCTCGACACTAATCTTTGCTCTACATCTTTGTTGTTTACCGTCTGTGCTCTGACAACACATCTGTGCAGAACAGTCAGAAGAGTGACAGCAAGTCAAGTGGGGACGACTTCATTTAGCATGAATAAAAAAACAGTTGTGTTGGGCTAGAACAGTCAACATTTGATATCTTTAGAGACAGCATGTTGTCAGTGGTATTGATGAGTACAGTCCACACCAGCATCTAACCAGACCACAGTAACATTTGCAGGTTTGTTCATGTTTATGTCTGACTCTGTGAGACCACCTGCTCCACCTATGACACAACACTGACTGAAATAATAATCATGTAACCAAAACTAAAACATTTTCCCTTTTGGATGAGAACACACGGCATGCGATTTACAGAGCAGACATGATAGAGCAGAACAAAAAAACTGTCAGTTGGACTTTAAGACCAGCATCAGCCCAAGAGTCAACTGCTCACCTGTGAGATCTCAAGGCAAGGCAGCTTGCCCACCTGAGCACCTGTGAAGCCATAGACGGAGTTTGCGCTGATTTTGAGGGCCAGCTGTCGGCCATCCAGCACCTGCCTCTTAAAAGGGTCAGTTTCCTTCTTTAGCTCTGCTTTGGCCCTGTGGACAGACAGTGGGACATGCTGAAGAATAAGCTAGGTGTGACTGTTTTATGGGCACAAACAAAATCATCTGTTTAATATTACCTGTTGGAACTAAAACATAATCATATCTACAATGACTGGGTTTCTTGGTTTGTTTCGGTACACCTATTTTGTACTTTTCTGAACATTATCAAAGCAAGAGGAAACACATCAAACACTAGCCAGAGGATCAAAAATGTACTAATTGTAGCAGCAAGTTAAGTTTAAAGTATCATAAGAAGTTGAAGCTGTCTTTTGAATCGCTGACTTTTAACTCCAGTTGAGGTTCAATTTCATTTTGTGAATTATTTGAATAATTCAAACCTCTTCCTAGCAGACAACAGGTTCTCCAGGATCTCAGGTAGAAGTCCTTTTCTTTTAGAGCTCTTCACAAACATATCACCAGTCGGAGTCTTGATGAAGTCCTCTGGTGAGAGGCTGAAGACACACAACCACTTCAGATATTAGCTCATTATGTTCATAGACATACACACATTTAAAGGTCCAGTGTGGAGGATTTAGTGGCATCTAGTGGTCTGGTTGCAGAACTGAAACTTCTCCCATGTGCAAAGCGTGTAGGAGAACTACAGTGGCCAACGTGAACACAAAAATGCCAATGGCCCAACTAGAGTCAGTGTTTGAGTTGACTGATTTGTGATACTGATGAACAAGACAGTTAGACTCTGTGGGAGAGGACCTGCTCTGTACATAGGTATAAACAGCTTATTCTGATGTAACAAAAACACAATGATTCCTATTTTCAGGTGGTTATAAACTAATGAAAACATAGTTATGATTTTTTTTTTAACATTTCTGCCAATAGATAGCCCCTAAATCCCACACTGGACATTGATCATTAAAAAACAATGAAGTAAACTATGTAAAGTGTCACATTTAGCTCATAATACTAACGGCAAGAAGAAAGTGGCATACATTTGACATTTCACTTAACAAATTTCAGCTGCCAGGAGACAAAATTTAGGGTAACTAAAGGTCTTCAGAGCCTTTTTGAACTTCATAACTTTAGCAACTTTCTCACACATATAAAAAGAGTCTCTCACTTCTCTCTCTCTGCTGAGCCCTTCTGCAGCAGGGTGGTGTAGCACAGGTTGTGAGCCATCATGATGGACGGATACAGAGAGGAGAAATCCAGGGTGGCAATAGGAACGCTGTAATACCTACACAGAGAGGAAAGATGGTGTTCAAAAGGTATAAGAGAAGCTTGCCATACAAGAGCAGAGAGGAGTCATACCCTTGCACAAACTGCAAATGTACATACCCTTTCTCTGGCTCAATGACAGTCGCTCCAGTGTAATCTTCTCCTCCTTCTGTCTTTACAACAGGCATGACCAGGTCCTGTTTCATGGCCTACACAAGTACAGACACTTACAGTTTCCATCCTTAAATCTGTAACTACGCATGCAGTAACTGTCCCATGTGTTTTGCCTCTATTACCTGTCGCAGCAGCTGAGAGACAACTTTGATCTGCTGTCCTCTTGACAGCAGGTAGGTGAGAGGCACACCTGTCACTCTGGCCATCTCCATGTAGTTAATCACACACATCAGCTTCTGCAGCAAGCGCAGTGGGAGGTAGGCGTCTTTCAGGCAGTAAACGGCCAAACGACGACGTGTCTGTTCGTTGCCATTCTGTGATGGAGGAAAAAGGGGGGAAGGCCATTTCAATCTGCAGAGCTCTTAATGATAAACAGCTATCTTCCAGATGCATAAACTTTACTGCTTTGTGCTTTACCTGCAGATCAGTGATGATTGAGTGCTGCACATCCTCCTTCTGTTCTTGCAGGAAGTGGAAACTCACAGCGTTTAGTGTGTATGAGCGCAGTTTATAGTCCCTAAGGAGAACCTGAGGGAAACACAACAATCAAACTGTGTGCAGTGTCTTTTCCTGAAAGCCTTGTTACCAAAATAATGCATCACATACTAACTGTATAATAAATACTGTATGGTTGCTTTTGCTCTAGTTGAAGCTGACCTGCAGTAGATCAAACTGAACCCGGCCCTCCATGTTAATGGTCTTGTTCTCTCTGCGGCCCATCTGCTTGCTCTGGAAGTTTAGGTCTCGCAAGACTGACTTGATGCCTCGCACTCGACCGAGGTAGGGAAAGAAATTCACCTGAACAAAAAAAGAATGTATTGAGTGAAAGGGGGAAACCTGGATGTCTTACTCTGAATTAAAAGAGGGAAGTCTCAAGTATTTCTACCATAAATACAATGTTCCAGTACAATCTTTGCTTAAAGCTATACAATGCAGGATGTCGGTAACTGTCTGTAAAGACACTCCCCAATGAAAGCAAAAGTAAAGGCCAACCCCAGATTCACTCTAGTGTGGGAATTTGGCTTCACTATATTTGTGTTTCCTTGGCGCTGTGTCTCTTGGACACGTACTACTTGAGGTCTGGAACCTGGTCACTACCTTTTCATGAAGCCCTGACCTCACATGAACACAGTGGGGACACATGCTCATACACACACCAAACACAGAAAATAAGTAATTAAGAAAATAAGGCAGAGGGCAGAGACTCTGCAGAAAACTACACCACTACACATTTCTTGTGGGTCAGAAGTGATGATTGAGAGGCATTACTTCTGTATGAGTCCTTTTTTTTTGTAGGAAAATCCTGCATAGTATATCTTAAAGTATCTATGTGCATTACTCATAGCCTGAGGATTTTTAGGCCCTTATATTGCATGAAGTAATAGACAAATGTGGCTCCATCTAACCTTTAAAGCAGCTGCCCTGTTGAGCAAGTAAGGAAAGTCAAAGTTTTGGATGTTGTATCCAGTGATGATGTCTGGATCCACTGTCCTCAAAAACTCCGCCCAGCTCTGCTCACAGAGACGTAAAACAGACACACAATGACGTGACAGATGATAACCAAGACATTAGAAAAGTGAACAGAAAATATGTTTATATAATATAAAAATATTTATGTTTTTCAGTGCTTTACTGAAGCCTGTGTGTATACCTGCAGTAGCTGTTTCTCCTGTGTAAAGCACAATATTTGAGAGCCCACGATGCTGGCGCAGGACTGGAGAGTGAACACAGTGCGAATGAAGGGCTCTGTCTCACCCTGTCGCTGCACCATGGACGCTATCTGAATCACAGGGTCTTTGTCTGCTTCTGGGAAGATTCCTGGAAAGAAACAAATTGACACAAGAGTCAAACTCTGTATTCGCTTTTCATTAAGTATGATCAGGCCTCATAGGCAAAGAGCATGTTATGGTTGGTTTGCATGCTGTTTAATAAGAATGCTAAAGAGAAAGACAGAAACCCACCTTTCCTTCCTGCACACTCAATGTCAAAGCTGAGGACCCTGAGTGGTGCGATCCTCTGCCAGTCTCCTTCTGCAGGGTGACTTATCAAATCTTTCCATCCCACATCCACCTCATACTGACACAGGGACACCTGAAGGACATAAACAGGGGGAAACAGTTCATAAACAATGTTGGTAAAAGTCTGATATATATGATTATATGAAGGCTCTCAGGGAAGTTAAGTGCTGTCCCATGTAGCGCCACAGCCATGTGAAGTACACCTACCTTGCCTGGGTACCGAGGATCAGTGTCCCCTGCACTCTTCTCTTCACGTACTCTGTACTTGTTTTTGGGAAGTTCAATCCAACAGCATCCCACCACATCACAGTCCACCATAAACCTGACAACACAGAGAGGTTCACTGAGCTGAAACATACAGCTTTAATGTTGCATTTGCTCATTCGTTGTTTTGTAAGAAAGTTACTTATAAACAAAACAAACAACAAGTTGCCCCAACGTTTTTATGACCTGGAGCCAGGACTAAAGTTTGTGAGATTTCCATGGTCCCATTACACATAAAAAGAGATATATATGATTATGCCCACGAAATTACTCAGGAGGATTAAAATGTGGCTGTTTAGCCCGACAAACTAGAACACCATGATTAACTTAATGGTGACAAATCTCTATTGTAAGTCCACAATCATTTCTCTGTATGCATGAGCCTGGAAAACATTCTGTGCAGAGTCTCATGCAGCTGTCTTGATGATAAGGGTTGTCTTTTACTATTGTCAAATCGCCATTGCCATATTTATACAGCAAACACACACACACACACACACACACCTTATCTCAAAATCTATGTTGGCCTCATATGATTGGTAACCCTGGATGGGGAAGGGTCCAAACTTGAACCCCTGCTCCAGCAATCTCTTTGCCGGTGCAATGAGACGAGGCATCGCCATGGTTATCCTCAAAAAATCCAAACTGCGATTCCCATGGTAACCATACATGCCTGCAAGTAAAGAAAACAAGAGGTTAAACTCCAAGAAACCTGATAAAACCATAGTCACTTAACTTTACCACTTTGCATGTAAACTGATTATCAAATATGTTTTGTAACTAGGATCAGCCTTCTGAGTTCACAATGATTTGATTAACTTATATTGAGTATACAAATGCACATGAGCATTTGCAGATCTTTGCATATTGAATGTCTTAAATCTAGGCTAAAATCACTTGTTTTCTCCAGCTGTCTATGTGTTTGAAGTATGTCAATATTTTGTCACTGTCTTTGTGTAAGTTGTCAGTGTCTGTACTTTTTTTATTTTAATGTGTAAGACACTTTGATCAACCGCTGGTTGTTTATAAGGCCTGCAATGCAAATAAACTGATTTGACTTGTACTCACTCTCTTTGCGGGTGATGTCCACAGCCAGCACTGTGACAGAGATGTTGTCCTTATTGGATCGCATATCCTTCAGGACAACAGAGTTCAACTCTCTTTTAAAGTCACCCAGGTAATCAGATTTAAAACCTTTTGAAAGAAAACAGTGTATGAGTTACAATTAAATGACTTTATCCTCTGAACAGCTGAGATCATTCAGAAAAGTTACATGCTCAAAACAGAAATGTGCTCTACTGAGAAAACTTTTAACAGTTACTAATTGAAAGCTATTGTACTGACCAAAATATAAATATAAATATTAAAAATCACTGACTATGTATTGACAAAATTGTTACAAGTACTCACCACTTGGTGCAGGAACATAGAAGTAAGGTGCAAAACCGTGGACGTGGCAACACACACTGTTGCCACTGTCTGTCACCCCAAACATTCGAATGATGGGGACTTTCCCCTGCGACTGACCAGGCATGCCAGCCACCGTCGTCCCTGCATTACAAAAAAGAGGAAACAAACTAAGATACCATTTCCTCTCACATACAGCAATGATATTTGAGCACGTGGATATGTTCTACACTGTCATTTAGACTGAAACAATAAGGAAGCCGAGATAACTAGAAAATATCTTGATCCTGGCTTCAACAAAAGTCTCCTGATAATTACCTAAATAATAGTCCAGATCAATCTGCTGAAACACCAAAGTTTCAGATGATGGGTTCAGTGTAGGAGCGGGAGGCCGCCGCCAACGAGGGTTAAGGTCTGCTGAGAAGAGGTCACCTGAAGAAACAAGGTCATGAGACAGAAGTACAAAGTGTATCATTTCAGATCTAAGTGGATATAGCCAAGAGCTGTTCAAGTACAATCACAAATTGAACAAACCCAGTACGGGTGATTTCTTGAAATGATAGACAACTAGTTCCACTGTTGCCACTTACTGTTAGCACACAGTTGCATTATTTACAAAGCAAAGCTATTTATCCATACATTAGTTATACCTGTTTATCCTTGAGGGTCATGGCGAAGCTGACAAGCTAAGCATGCTTTATATACTCAAGGCATGACTGGATTACCAATCTGGAATAAATTGTTAGAGCTACCAGTCAAACTTACCTAAAATC
The DNA here is from genome assembly GCF_041903045.1 of Epinephelus lanceolatus. Taxonomy (NCBI): domain Eukaryota; kingdom Metazoa; phylum Chordata; class Actinopteri; order Perciformes; family Serranidae; genus Epinephelus; species Epinephelus lanceolatus. The sequence continues at coordinate 31,057,491 of NC_135751.1, forward strand.
ATGCTGTAAAATAAACATGAGTATTATTCTAAAGGTTGCTAGGTTCTGCAGAAAAACTATGTGCAGTTGTGCTTGTTAAAGAAAATTATCTGTGTGTGACATAGCCTTTACATAAGTCAACAGTTCTAATACAGGTCTGCATGTAATTTGCATAACTCAACGCCGTCTGGTAACTCTTTTTACTTCTGCCACCTATGACTTTGTGCTCTTTTGTTACACTCACCTACGGGAATAACATCATGGCCGGCCTGCCCCTCCATCTCCTCTGCCTCCATCTCCGCATCCTCAAACATGGACAACTCCTCTTCAAACTGCGATGGACTGTCCTCCCATTCACCAGCCATCTTACCCCGTTTGGCCTGGGACGCACTGCCCGTGAAAGGGCCACCATTGCGTCTTTTAAAATCCATGCCTGCAGGAAACATTGGAGGCAGAAGTCAAATTAGATCATGATAGCAGTTAACAAATATATTCAGAATGAGGTTGAATCATCAAAACAACACATACTTATTCTATTAGGCTAAGAGTTTATTAGCACTTCTAAGGGGAGCTGACATTTTGACACACAACCAAGACATTACTATACATATTAAAGGTTAAATGGGACAGAAAACATACAGCTGTTGGATTACTGCCTGTGTTAGTATTCCTTGCACCGTACATTTGGCATGTAGTGCATATGTTTTGAAACTGTGTGGACTATGCTGGGCTTACTGCGAAAAATAGGTGAAAGAAATACAGTGCTGCTGCCTGTGATGCAGTGACGTTGTACAGTGCTGGTGTCTTTCACTTGATGCAATGCATTGTAATAACAAGATGAAGGGCACCATAACCTGCATAACAGGATAAGCATAGACACAGTTCAAACAGGAAGTAATCATAGGTACTGATACCTGATAGTGTTACATTAAATAATGCTTTGGGATGCCATGTAGTTGATAACAAGCACCAACAACTGAGAGACAACCTGCCACACTGCACATAACGTAGCCCATTAGCAAGTACCTAGCATGATTGTTGCTGTAACGTTATCCCTCACACTTTACACAACACATTATAGAGTTGGTATAACAACCAGCTTTGGTGACTGTAACTGGTTAGCTAAGATTACACTGCAAACTTCTCAGTGCTATCTCAGTTAAGTGGACACGTTTAATGTAGCGTATGCACGCGCCATTGCTGTACCTTCACATACGCATAATACAGCGTTATATTAGCACTAGCATTGCAGCGGTAAAGTTTGTGTCGAGTTATTTTTTCCTCAAACTACGGAGGCTGTTTTCTGTTGTGACGTCCTAAGACAATAAGCTAGCAAGCGCCAGTGTAAACACAGAACAGTCTCGCGCCGACGCCGATCTTAGCAAACCGTCGGACGGATCTCACTGCGAAACTTGTCAAGGCAACTATCAAACGGCTGCTGCGTTTCTATCAAAGTTATAAATACCTATCAGAGTTACGTCTCCACAACAGCCCCCGGGTTGACAACAGCTCCCGCCAATCTGCTTCAATTTGTGAACTTTCACCGACGAAAGCGCGGAAAATTTCCGTTTTGTAACAAAGCCCAATAGTGAAGGAAGGGGCAGTGACGACACTGACGGGGCGGAAACTCGGTGGTACTAAACACGGAAGTGGAACGCGGCTTGACCATACCCAGTCGACAAGAAAAACCGTGTGTACCCGGCAAAATGACGTCAGCGTGTACGCAACAAGGAAGGAGGGAAAACGACTCAACAGCTAAGGAAAAGAATCTTTTTTTTTTTTTTTTTTAATTTATGTTAACTATAAAAAAAGAATAAAAGTTTGCCCCACAAAAAACTTAATGTATTTTTTATTTTATTTAGGGTATGAAATTAAACACTTAGCGCACGTAAGAAGGAGGTAAACAGTGCAAAAAAAAAACTTAAATTATGTTTTAGGTGTGCCTTCAATACCCCCTTATGATTACTTTGAGTTGTTTTATTTTACAGTGTGATAAGTAGGCTATATTCCCGTACTTCTAATGTATATGTGTTATGCTATCTGGAACATTTTGTCTGTCCTTCTTACATAAATTCAATGTGAAGTTACATCACCACTATATGGGACTGGATTAAATGATAATGCAGTAGGCTTATATGTATACTGTGCTTTGTGTTGCACACACATGACTGCAGCCCTCTAAAAGTCAAATATTAGTCAATGAATCGATTAGTCAGTCTACAGATAACTAACTGGCAACTGTTCTGATGATGGATTTATTTGTTTATATCATTCTTTGCTCCTTGTCTAGTCTTAAATGATAGCAAATTCAATACCTTCAGGTATGATTTGGACAAACAAGACATTTGATGACATGACTTTGGGCTTTAGGAAATTTTGTATTATGCTTTCTGGTGTTTTATTGATCATAACACAAGATAACAATCAGCAGATCAAGAAAGTAAGTCCTGTGTAGTTCAGCATTCATAAGAGGAACTTATGATCTGGTATCATCGTTATTCACTTTCATTCCAACTAAATTTGGTAAATCTCTAGGCGGATTATGACTCAATGGGCCCCTGGGCCCAGACGCATTAATGGCCTCCCTACTCCCACTCACTTGAAATGTATAATGATTGTTTCCTTCTTGTAACATCTCCAAAGTAAATGTTTAGGCTTTACTTAAGTTTTTCTTTTTTTTAAGGTCATTTGGGCTCAGTTATTGATGTGATGACTAAGCCCTTTTTACATGACATGCAAAGTTAATAACTTCATGCAGAGGCTCTGGCTTAGGGGCCACCTGTGCCCTTAGGCCTCTGTGCTGGGCTCAACAGACTTGTTCAGTGATATATTCATGGGTAAATCCCCAAAAATGTAGAGAGTAGGGTTTTTTAACGAAAACACCGGCATGCTGATGCATTCATAGCTATGATGATCATGCGATCTTGTCATATTTATCAGTGCAATCACCACTGTGTGTCTGTACTTGTCTCTGAGAGTTGTTGGTGCTGTCACCCCCTCCAGACACACATAAATACACACACTTAGAGGTCAGAGGTCACGCCTGCTGGTAGAAGGACACAGCCATGCCTAGTGACACCTCAGCTGTGCAGATCTTTACTGACCCTCTGACTTTAGGGCCCTGTGATTTTCAGCTGCTTCACCAATATAGATCATGTGGTCTGGCCTATCAAGGGTGGTGGGGTTAGACAGATGGCAGCCAGTGGAAAGGGTTAGTAGATCACAGAGATATGCAGAGGGGTTGGGTGTCTTAATGTCACTAGTCACGCTGTATTCTCCAAACTATGCTCTCAATGACCCTTAGAAGCCATTATAAATAACTCGCTTGCGCTTCTCCCTCCTCACTGGAAAAAAAGTTGCCTGGTTTCCCATGACTCCCCTCTTTTGTATGGATGAAAAGATAATTCACCAACCACCGCAACTGTCAAGCCTTTGCTCAGCCAATTGCGTCTCTCAGCTAAGGAAAACGCCCAGTTCCCGTCAGATCGTGCTCAGAGGCGGAGACAAAGAGGAGACTGACGCCAATAGGAGTGAAGCTCATGAATAATGTGACAGTAGAGACACCGCATTCACCAACCCAGCCTTCTTCCTGCATCGCAGGCCGTGGACGTCCTGTCCCTCCATCTGTCAGTGAACGCATCAAACCAATGTGAAACGCTGGCATTTAACTAAAGCTGCCGCCCCCTTTTCCTCACTCTCCGCTGGTTGCATTTCTTGGATTGACTGCGACAGCTGCCGATGTGTTGTTCATCTTCGTGAAGTTGGGACAAAACCAAAAGAGTGAGTAGAAATATGTATTTTTATATTTTCCGCAATGACAACAGTTGATACTTCCTCAACAGGCGGGGGCGCGCATCAGGACGCTGTGTCCTCTGCGCGCGCCCGCGGCTGCAGTAGGTGCCTGATGTCACGTTCGTTCCACAACTCATGAGAAACAAAGACGGTACATACAGCAACATGCATGTTCACAGCTGGGAGCTCTGCAGTTGGTTTTATGACACTGTTGTTATCACCTGTCGTCTTCGGACGAGCAGGTCGAGGCTTACGTGCGGTGTGTGCTCCATTGCCCGATATGGGAAATATTTGGGTGAGAGCCTGATTTGGGTCTTGTCCTCTCCCAGACCTGTAGGCCCACTGGACAGTTCAAATCAAAGTATCCGTGAAATAGTATTGCATTGACAAGGGCATGATGGTGATTATTGTGATTGCATGCTCATGTGAGTGTCAGTAGTCCATTATAAAGCATCCATAAAGTGGTGTCCCAGGCAGGTGAGGGTTCCCAAGTAGAGCCAGAGGAATCCCAGCGGGGGCCAAAGAAAAGAGCAGCAGTTCAGTTTCATCACTATGGTATTTACTCTAAGTCTGTGTAAGGATGGTTGTTTGGTCATATGTTTGATGCTCCCTCAGTCACACTGTAAAACTCTTCTCCAAACTCTTATTTTAAAGGTTCAGTGTGCCGGAATTTGGGGCATCTATTGGCAGAAATAGTATATACCATTCATAACTATGTTTTCATTTGTGTATAATCACTTGGATCTAAGAATAATGGTGTTTTTCTTTCCTTTGAATGAGCCTTTTATATCTACATATAGAGGAGGTCCTTTTCCATGGTGTTCACCATGTTCTTTAGTAGCCCAAAACAGATAAATCAAAAACTGGCTCTAGATTAAAGGGTGACACAGGAGTGTACGTTCACTCTGGTCTCATTCCACTCCAACAAAAAAACTGTATCCCATCCCAATCTCATGACAGAGTTTCAGTCAACTGTACAGTAGCACAATGCTGTATCTTTTTTTTTTTATATTTTGATTTTCATTTTTCAATTCGTACTTTGCCTTCAATCTTATTTCCTCCCACTATGTTCACTGGATGCATGGAACACTAAGGCAAATTCCTTGTAAGTGAAATCCTTCTTGGTAATAAAACCTACTCTGATTTTAACTGCAACAACCATTTGGCAAATTACTAGTGCTTATTCTGTTAGCTTAATGCTAACACACCATGGAAATTACCATTAACATGCTAATGGAAATAAGCATCACAATTGCAATAATATTATCTTAAGAAATAATTGATTTTACTCAACATACTTACCATTAAACGACATGTGTGCTCATACTTACAGGGACATATTTCCTGTGCTTTATGAAAATGAACTGATAGCTGCTGACTAATTTAACATTGCTTGCTCAATACAGTATTGTTAGTATGATTCACAACCCGCCTTTTTCTGTTGAGTTTTTTTCCCTATCCTGTCCCAGGCACATGATGAATATTGAAATTGACCCCCATGCTGTGGGAATCGCGTGACCCACAGGATTAGCAAAAAAAAGGCAGCCCTTTACTCTAGATAGAGCCATTCGTGTTTTCCTGTTGGGCACCATAGTTCTCCCACATGCTTGGCACATGGAAGAAGCCTCAGTTCTGCAACCTCACAACTAGATGCTACTTACACCCTGGACCTTTAAAGTCCCCCTCCCTCAAAAACGTGTTTTGCTTATCATTACTTCACTTGGATGTTTTAGCTTTACTTTGCACAATGTGCTGTTTGCATTTTCATAGATTCTGGATATTTCAATGAGGAAGAAGAAATAGATGTAATCTGAAGGATTATAAACATGGTAACTGAACTTATTTTGTGGGGGAATAGCATGTCAGACACAAATAACAATTCCAAGCAGAGAATTTTTACTCTGTTTTCTCAATAAACACGTCTGGAGGGAGTCTGGAAGTTCTATTTAAGGTGGTTGGGTGTGAATATCTAAATGTAGATGAAGGAAAGTATACTTGAGGACATGTTTGGCATCAAATTTGTTGTGGTTTATCTGGGCTTTTATCAGGCTGACTGTAACTAACTGTCAGTCAATAAACTCTCCTTTGTCTACTGCTATCAGTTGCAATCCTGCATAATCACGTAAGAATTTAAAACACAGATGAAATTTCTGGTGAGCAGTGTAAAAAGCAAAGTTGTGAACGGGTTTGTAGGACAGGTGGAAGAGCATGTCCCCGCTGTCTATATGTAAACCAGTGTTAGTGCACTGGTTTGTTTTAGCAGTTTGCTACATGTCCCAACATCACCTGATTGCAGCATTTCATAGTAGTATATCAACACGTGTCGCAAGTGTGAATGGCTGGATCAAGTTAATACCTGATCCAAGCCCTTGTCTTTGCTTTCGTGCACCCTTTCTCATGCCACTCCCCAATTTGGTCAGGAGGTTGCACCATATCTGCAAAACAGGACTCAACACAAAGTTGTATTTTTAGTGCATCTCACACTTAGTCAGCGGGAATGCAGTCCTCACTTAATTGTGCCTTTAAAACTGCTCCATTGCTAATAAGAAGACAGACAATTAAACTTCTTCTGTTGCAGAAGGATGCACTGACTGAGGTCATGACTTTTACAGTGCATGTCAGTTTAAATTTCACAGAGCCAACTTGTAGTTTTTGTATACAAATAGACATGCAGTATGTGATGTGCATGATTGTACACGTGTGTTGTGTAATTAGAAGTAGTGGTGGTTGGCAGAAGAAGCCCATTGAGCCCATCTCAGATTAGTCACAGCATAGTAGATACACAGCCCACACATGCATTGGATCCCTATCACTCAATGTACCACCTCAGTGTTGTGTGTTTGCACAAGGTGTCCTGTAAAACAGCCAAAGGTTAAGCTAATTAAGTTACCAGATAAATAAAAATGTTTGAAACACACAGTATATTCCAAAGGCCGAATTTTAAAAGAACCCGAGGAAGGTTGTCTATAAAAATATGTAACAATAGTGTAATGTAAGAGTGTTGTGAAACAGGATGTGTGGTTGGATAGCAAGAATGGTGACATACTTTCAGGTGCGTGGGGCAACGTTAGCCAAGAGAAAGTTACGCTGAATAAAAAAAATGTGTCATTTACTCGTGATGATTACCCAATACTGTTTTCCAGGGAAACTTAACAGTGATGCATTTTGAAATAACTAAAATCCTTCCGTTTCTGCCATCACAGGCAACTGGTTTAAAGGGACAGTTCTGATTTTTTGAAGTGGGGTTGTATGAGGTGCTCGTCCATAGTCAGTGTTTTTATTACATACAGTAGATGTCAGTCAGCACATCCCTTTTGGAGGTATAGGCAGGAGTACCAACAAGGAAGCTGAGCAATGTATTGCTGTGGAGGGGGGTGGCAATATAATGTATTTTAACCGCCTAAAAATAGTCCCACCTACTGAAGAAATCAATATCATTTTAGGTCTATGCTATATTTAGAATATTTGTACTGCCTTACTTTGCAGCCAGACAGCAATTATGATGGGGAACTGAAGCCGTTATAGTGCTCTCTTCAAAGCCAGACTCCATTGAGAAAACCAGTGATTTAACACCACTGAACACAGGTGCTGCTGGTCTACTGCTGCCTCCATCAGTTAGTTTGCTTGTGTTATTGTATGACTTTGGTGTTAAAAAGCATTAGTTCAGATTCAATAAAGTCACATTGAAACAAACTAACTAACTGATTGAGGCAGCACTTGACAGCAGCTCTAATGTTCAGGTGCTCCCATCTCAGCTGAGTGTGTTCTGTGTTCTGTGTTCAAACAGCATGCCGCTGGCTCGCAGCCTCTCTGTCACGTCCCTGTCAGGACTGGAGGAGTGGGACGAGGAGTTTGAATTGGAAGATGCTATTCTTTTTGAAATTGCGTGGGAGGTTGCAAACAAAGGCAAGTGTGTGTTTACGTGTGTGTTTTTGGAATTTTCATCTGTGCATATCTTGCAGGTGTGTGAGGAAAAGTTGGAAGAACAAGTTTGTTGTTTAAAAAAATATGTCACTCACTAAACTTAGTTTTTGTCATCGCTAAACTACTTTTTGTTGTTTGTTTGTTTTCAAGTTGCAAAAGAGACCTGTCATCATATGCCCCATATATATCAGGTTGAATCACATTATATCTTTGTCTCGATTTTATGTGCGTACGTGTGGCATGTTTGCTGCATGTGTGAAGTTGGAGGCATCTATACCGTCATCCAGACCAAAGCCCGTCTGACCTCAGAGGAATGGGGGGAGAACTATTTCCTGGTGGGTCCCTACGTAGAGAGCAACGTGCGCACACAGGTGGAGTTGATCGAGCCCACCAACCCCGTGCTGAAGAGAACCATTGACAAGATGAACTCCAGTGGGTGTAAGGTAATACCACACGTACACAGTGAACACATACCTCTCTGAGTTAAATCTGTAGGTTCCTCTTAAGGACAGTCGTTCTGACAACACATAGCTAAAAGGATTATGTGGTGAATATGCTCTATGCTTGAAAATAAGTTAGAGCTAATCATTAGCCCCTCTTTCATGTCCGACCCACCCGCACATCTGTAAACCCAGTGACATTTCCTCACAAAGGTTAGAGGCTGTATCGTGTCTCTCCGTCTCTCTTTCAAAAACACACTCCAGAAATAGATGACTGTGTGTGTGTGTGTGTGTGTGTGTGTGTGTGTGTGTGTGTGTGTGTGTGTGTGAGATACCTTTAAATCTTTGTGCTGTGTCACTGTGGGAGTGCTGTGGAATTATGGGTCAAGGCTAGAAGTGGTAGTGGGACTCTTTTAAAGTGATAGCACAGCCTTTTCAAACGAACCTATCTGGTTTACCTTGAATCAGGTGACATTTAGGCTCAGGACAGACCAGCACGAGAGCTCAGTTAGTTTGGTTTAAAATGTTTTTTTCTTATCACCAGTGTCGGAATAAAATCCTGAGAGTTTAATCTCAGTTGGTTCGACCCTGTGATCTCGACTGTTTAGTGTAAGGTGGTCATAAAACTGTCTTTGTCAGTCTTTCTCTCATCCTTTCATTGTGACTAAATCAAATATGTTTAATATTATTGAAAGTTTTTAGTCTTGGCTCATAAAATACTGAAGTTCAATGATATGCACATTGTCAACAGCCAACAGCTGCACTCTCTCTAGCACCAAACAGGATGCAGCAAACTAGGTAGATGGTAAACATGGAGGGGACTCCAGGGAGGTGAAAGAACATGGTTCTCGGGTCCTGTGGAAACTGCTAGGGTCAGTGTTTAATTCTGCATGTGTCTGTTTAACCAACCGACACTTATTTTAGTGAAATTTTCATTTTTGAAATGGTTTGCCTCTCATGCCTTTCCATGGTCTTCTCCCACGAAAATAGTGGAGCTAACCAATGGAGGCTGGTTGCGAGTTGACACAACTAAATCCAATTTTTTTTTACACAAAATCAGTTTATCTTTATGAATTATTTGCTGCCAACATATGATGGCTTTTATCTTATGTTTCTAGAGTTATGGGTTTTTGGAATTATTAATATGTCATATTTCCTAAAGGGAGTTTGGCATAATGTTTTCCACCAGGATCAGGATGGGAAATAATCTCCAAAGGAATCTAGTTGTAGTTTTGCAAATCGTGATCCTGCAAGATCCCCAGTCTTTTCAAAATCTTATAGTATGTGAATAAAAACTTACATTGTCTTTTGATGTGAGAGGATGTCAGTCTTTTAAAAGTATTTCCAAAGTCTTTTCATGTAATGTAGGCAGTAGTCATAATTGAAGTTTGAAGAGACATTCTTTGATTTGGATTCTGTGTCAGGAAGTCAAATCTCATCAAGGTTAACCTTGAATGATTTGGTTGGAATATGTTTTTGATAGTGAGATGAGTGTCTTGCAAATAAAGTAGTATTAGATAAGAGACACAAGGTCGAACCCCTTTATCTACATGTTGAAAAAAAACATGGAAATAAAAGGAAATAACTGATTAATGCATGTAATAAAAAAAATAGAACTTGCAGTTGCAGCTGCAACTCTTCATGTCAAAATGAATATGTTTCCTAAGATTTGAGTTGTTTATATTGTGTTTGCCTTAAAATGATGATTCTGCAAGTGATTAACCACAAATCATATAATTTTGTCACTAAATTAAATAAAAATTGTAAAAAGGAGAAACTATGCCCTCATACATCGGTGGTGTTTGAGATTAGGGCTGCAAGTAACAATTATTTTTATTGTTGATTAATCTGTAGATTATTTACTGGATAATCAATTAGTTGTTTGGTCTATAACATAGTGAAAAATGTTGATCAGTGTTTCCCAAAGCTCAACATAACATCCAGAAATGTCTTGTTTTGTCCACAACCCAAAGATAATTCAGCTTACTGTCATATAGGAGTTATGAAACTAGAAAATATTCACATTTAAGAAGCTGAAATCAGAGAATTTTGACTTAAACTGATTGATCAAGTATGAAATTAGTTGGAAATCACTTTCATAGTTGACAATTTCTTTGCAGCTCTTTCTGACATAAAGAACTACTCACCCTTTTGTCATTTCCTCGCAGGTCTACTTTGGGCGGTGGCTTATTGAGGGCAGTCCATATGTTGTTCTGATTGATGTGGGGTTCACCGCCTGGTCTCTGGACACCTGGAAGAGCGAGTTGTGGGAGTTATGCGACATTGGCGTGCCGTGGTTCGACCGCGAGGCCAACGATGCTGTGCTGTTTGGCTTCCTGACGGCCTGGCTCCTAGGAGAGGTCAGCAGTTCACACATCTTTATAAAGATTAAATATAAAATGTTTTAGCCATGTTGCGACAGAAGAAGAGGTTCAATACTGCATGTTTATGTGCAGAGAGAAGACGAATTACCGGTAGGTCCTTGAAAAGGTCTCATAATTGATATCTTAATAATCTGAAGGCTTGAAATGTAAAAATTGTGGGAGACACATGAAAAATAAGTTTAAATGCATGTTGGTGTATGTATGACTGTAATCCATATTCACCCTGTTTTCTCTTATATCGCAGTACGCAGCCCAGAGCGAGGAGCCTCCACACATCGTGGCCCATTTCCATGAGTGGTTGGCCGGTCTGGGCCTGGTGTTGTGTAGGCAGAGACAGCTGCCTGTTGCAACCATCTTCACCACTCATGCCACACTGCTGGGTCGATACCTGTGTGCTGGAAATGTGGACTTCTATAACAAACTTGCAGACGTACGTGTGTGCACATTTTACTACACAGGAATGTTATAAATGTAAAATAATAGAAAGAGGCCATTTAACAGTCTTTCTGTTGGTAAATTAGAAATGATTACACACATATTCAACAAGAATTCTTTATCATGCTCTCTCTCCTGTGTGTGTCTCATTCAGTTCAATGTGGATAAGGAAGCAGGCGATAGACAGATCTACCACCGCTACTGTTTGGAGCGGGCGGCTGCTCACTGTGCCCACGTCTTCACCACTGTGTCACAGATCACAGCTATTGAGGCTGAGCATCTGCTTAAGAGAAAACCAGGTGTGTGGCGGTGAATGGGAAAGTGCAATTCAGAGACTTCCTGTCCTTATTTGTCATTGGCTGGCAAGCAGGTCTTAATGTGTGAGGATATTATGCGTTTTTCACTGCTTTCATATTAAATGTTTTGATGAACATAATTAGCTACTCAGGTAGTTGGATATTTAACAAAAGTTTAACTTATTTATCTATCTCTCTGTGTATTTTTTTTTTTTTTTCATTCAATGCCCTTTATCCCTCTTATCACGCACAGACATTGTTACTCCCAATGGGCTCAACGTGAAGAAGTTCTCAGCCGTGCATGAGTTTCAAAACCTCCACGCTCAGAGCAAGAATCGGATTCAGGAATTCGTCAGGGGACACTTCTACGGGTCGGACACCCCGCAACAGATATCACACACAAATTTAAGAGCTGAAATTGAAATTGGTTGTTTCACTGAGTTTTCTTACTGCTTACTCCTTTTTTATTGAATTAATTCTCTCTGATAAGAATGAGACGAATCAAATTCTGAAGAACATAGTTTTAAAACATGTGCATGCATGTGCCACACTTATGTAGCTCTTGTGACAGGCTTTGGTTTGTGTTTGATCAGGCACCTTGACTTCAACCTGGACAAGTGTTTGTTCCTCTTTATTGCCGGAAGGTATGAGTTCTCCAACAAAGGAGCTGACCTCTTCTTGGAAGCTTTAGCCAGACTCAACTATCTACTGAGAGTAAGTGTGTGTTGTGTAGTTGTGTTAACAGATGCACACATGTATTCAAGAGTTTATGTGTGTGTGTGTGTGTGTGTGTGTGTGTGTGTGGGAGAAGGACAAGGGTGAATCTTAGGTGATCAATTAGTCCCCCTGCCTGTTGCTCAGTCCACAGGGACTCGGGTTGGGAACCGAGGGTTGCTGGTTCAAGTCACCATCCAGATCAAATACAGAGCATGGACTGGTAGCTGGAGAAGTGTCAGTTTGCATCTTGGGGGCTGCCAAAGTGCCCTTGAGGAAGGCACTTAACCCCCAACTGCTCAGGGTGCCTGTCCATGGGCAGAACCCTTGCTCTGACATCTCTCCATTTAATGCATGTATAGGTCCTGTTTCGGCATGTGTGTATTTCGGGCTGGCATTCGGCTGTATTTCACACAACGGGGGGTGGGGGGGGGGGAATTGAATTTGAATCTTCTTCTTCCCTTTCATTGTTACCTCCGCCAAGTAGGTCATGTTTTCAGTTCAGTTGGTTTGTATGCCTGATTGTCAGCAGGATTACAGAATAACTACCAGTCCAATTTTCATGAAACTTGGTGGAAGAGTGTAGCATGGGCCAAGGAAGAACGCATTATATTTTGGAGCAGATAGAAATCATGGGAAGGATACACAAAGTACTTCCTTTTTATCAGACAATGCAAGATAGGGCATTTGGCCTTGGTGGAATAAATGCCATACATCTCAAAATCCAACAGATGGTGAAACATAGCCAGAAATGCTGAGATATTGACCTTAAAGTTTACACTTGTGGATTTCAACCAGGTGTCATTCTGATCTTCTGTCAACTAGTTCTAATAGTTTTGGAAATATATCCAGACATAGTGATCATGCTTGCAGATTTGCATATCACAGAAGACTGGACCGTTGGCCTTGGTGCATGTCTGCGCTCTCTGAGTGCCCTTCTAATTGTAGTTGGTTTTGTATTGTTATTGCTTTTACTGTTTGTCTCACTGCCTTTATTACCACCTTTGAGTAACTTTCTTAAATATAATATACAAATTGAATGTAAAAATTATTTTGAAAAAATTTAACCTCATATTCCCGTATGGTCTGCCTGTTTCAGGTCAATCACAGCGACGTAACCGTCATTGCATTCTTCATCATGCCAGCTCGGACAAACAACTTCAACGTTGAGACCTTGAAGGGCCAAGCAGTCAGGAAACAGCTCTGGTGAGGTTTCATCTCATGTTAAACAAGGAGATAAGGTATCTAACTAAAAGTGTACATTGTGAGCCAGACAGCCAGTGATATACTCATCCATATTTGACCTCAACTTGGAAACATGTTTGTAGTTGTCTGATTAATACACTTCTATCTTCTCTTTTTTTTTGTCCCTGACAGGGATACTGCTCAGACTGTGAAGGAACGTTTTGGAAAGAAACTTTATGAGTCACTTTTAGTGTAAGTTTACCACTTTTAGTCTACTTCATTTAGCATGTAAGATGTGGAATGACCTGTTTTATAACACCATCAAGTAAAAAGTATGAAGATATTTAGAAACAACCCACTAAATATCAAAAGCAGGACTGTTTGTTATTTATCTGAAGAAGGGGGTGGCTTGGGTGTGACTTAGACTGACTGGGGGATAATGCATGACCCTCCCTCCACCATAAATAACCTCATTTTGTCATATCCACACCAAATGTAGTTATTGGAGCCAATGCAGTGAACAAACAGAATAGAGGGAGAGTTATCACAAAACAAACAGCTAATTTCTTAGTCAGCTGTGTGTGCACTTTGGCAGATTATGGGTGCATGATTGCCATCCTGCCTATCACACAAAGCCAACAAAATTTAATAAGCCCACAGATCAAACACACACACACACACACATCACAGAGCGCACATAGCCAGCATTACAGACACATGCGGCTGGTTTCCCATATACACTGTAATATACACAACAAAGTCTGCAGCAGCCAGAGTAATATCAGTAACTTGGCAGGGCGGCTGTTTGGCTAGCCTTTGACAATCAACAGTTACTTGAGAAAACAAAATCCTGGAATTGAAAAAAGTCATGATACTTCAAAATAGATGGAGTTCAGGGATCACCTTAAGGCAGTGGTTACCAACTGGTCCAGCCACAGGATCCAGATTTCTCCTTTCCAGGTCGACACAGTTTAATACATTCAGTGTCATACTTGCGTTTGGCCATGTCAGAGAGCTAGTTTGCTGTCTCTGTCAAGTAGCTGTCTGTTAGTCACTCTACAGCAGGAAGCGTAACTACAAAGTTAAACTCCTGCACCAGAAATGCACCACTGTATTTAAAAATAAAGTGTCCAATAGGCGGTTTACATGAGGCGTTACATCCAAGGGGTAGGTGAGGTTAACATGGGGGTGGGAGATACCAAGCTTAGTAGTTCTGTTACTATACAGCAGTAATTCTTACTAATAAATCTTTAGTTGTAGTCATTTTCCAAGTTTCCTTTAAGTCTAAAACAAAGTGCTTTCATCAGCGGGCAGCTGCCAGATGTGTCAAAGATGTTGGACAAAGAGGACTTCACCATAATGAAGCGTGCCATCTTCGCGACTCAGAGACAATGCCAGCCTCCAATCTGCACCCATAACATGCTGGAGGACAGCAGCGATCCAATCCTCAACTGTGTCCGCCGTATCGGCCTTTTCAACAGCTCCGCTGACCGCGTCAAGGTATGTCAAACAGTTTGCTCTGGCAGTTACTCAAATATCTGGCGCTGATACTGAACAGCTTCTCCCTTCTTTAGATTATCTTCCATCCAGAGTTCCTTTCGTCCACATCTCCTCTACTTCCGATGGATTATGAGGAGTTTGTAAGAGGCTGTCACCTTGGCGTCTTTCCCTCTTACTATGAGCCTTGGGGCTACACTCCAGGTACGACTAGCGCGTGCTGACAAGGTGTATTTATGTCTGTTGATATATTATATACTTACTTTACTTTTTCTGTTACTGTCAGCTGAGTGCACAGTCATGGGAATTCCATCAATCTCAACTAACCTGTCAGGATTTGGCTGCTTCATGGAGGAACACATAGCAGACCCCTCAGCTTATGGTGTGTTTCTCATACTTTATCTGTTAAATTCTCAAAAGTTTGACTTTTAAAAGATGTGAAGGGATAACTGATGCTGTCTTTCACATCACTATGTTTGTTTTTGCAGGTATTTACATCCTGGACCGGCGATATCGGGGGGTCGACGAGTCTTGTAACCAGCTCACGTCCTTCCTGTTTCAGTTCTGCAAGCAGAGCCGGCGCCAGCGGATCATCCAGAGGAACCGCACTGAGCGTCTGAGCGAACTCTTGGACTGGAGATACCTCGGCAGGGTAAGATTCCAAATCCCAAGGACTCATACTGTTCATGTGACTTCTTCAAGATGAATTAAGGTTGTTGTTTTTTCTTGTTTTCTGCTCTAGTATTATATATCTGCCCGTCATATGGCCCTGGCTAAAGCGTTCCCTGACACCTA
This sequence comes from Epinephelus lanceolatus, assembly GCF_041903045.1. Lineage (NCBI taxonomy): Eukaryota > Metazoa > Chordata > Actinopteri > Perciformes > Serranidae > Epinephelus > Epinephelus lanceolatus. Next base: position 31,072,932 of record NC_135751.1, read on the forward strand.
CATGTATGAACTTCATGAGCCCACATCAGTAAGTGAACTTGTGTGTCTTTGGCTGGGAAATGTGTCAAGCTTTCATTGTTTATTGTTATCTCATGTTATATATGCATTCAGGCCCAATCCCAATACACCCCTTGCCCCTACCACTTAACTCTTACTCCTCTGTTTCGGGGGTTCATGTCTACAGGTAGGGTGTCCCGATTCTAGCCCTCCAAACGTAGGCTTTTCCAGAGGCACCCTTCAGATTGAGTGTTATGAGAAATCATTGAGAAGATGGCTGTATGAGCAACAAAAGACAAGTCACAAGTATATTTTTTCATTAATAAAGATTTATAAATTATGATAACCATGGTATTATCTTAGTTGAATGTTGAATGTTGAATCAGAATTTCTAAGTTCCCAGTTGAAAATATCAACTGGAATGCCCCCGAAAGTTGGATTTACGTCTCAGAAAGTCAGAGGAACCTCACCAACCCCAGCTTAAAAATCAAATATGGCTCCTCCACGTATCAACAGTACTGAAAGCTGTAGTATTATACTGTTTATTAGCACTTCTGTCATTGTGTGTCATTAAAACAGTTGAACACACATTACTGTCCAACTTCTGTTTGTGAACATGTTACTACTGTGTTTGGATGTGCAGAATACAGCATAATGCATTCATATCAGCTGGCATTGCTAACTGTGGCTGACCTGGCTTGAACTGGTATTACTAACAACATCTAAGTTTTCCAACATACGGTACTGTAATGCGATCAACTCGACATCATCCCCAGCTCCAACGTCTGAGGTAAATGGAATTCAGCATAAGGATATATTGTTATTGCTGATTGGTGCATGACTGTGCCACATTTTGACATATTTCCGTGTTCCATTCCCCCCTTTTGATGGCATATAATGAGTTGCTAATTTTAGCCCATAGAGCAGTGCTGGTGGCTGGTAATGAAGCAGTGTTCATTTTTATTTAATGACTTGCTTGATTGATCGATTGCATGAAACTTAGGTGGTATACAAATAGCGAGGTTCCTGACATGGCAGAAGACAAGTCCGGCATTACTGGACGCATCTTTTTACGCAAACATCAGCACCAAAGACTACTGATGATGATCAGGGTCTTGAAGGGTTGTCCCATTTCATAGGGGAAGATTTCAACCCGACCCTTTGTAACTCTATTCCAAGGGGCAAGGTGGCACTCAAAAACAAGGCGAAGGGATAAAAACAAGAAATAGTATTAGGCCTAAGTCTTTACACTTCCACCCACTGATTGTGATTCTAATGCCTTTTCTCTTCCTCAGACCTCAGGTTTCCGTTACCCGCGACCAGCCTCTGTGCCACCATCTCCAGCTCTGTCCCGCCACTCCTCCCCTCGCCACAGCGAGGCTGAGGACAACGATGAGGACGAACGTTACGATGAGGATCTGGAGGCAGAGAAGGACCGGGTGAACATCCGCCAGCCCTACGTCATGCCATTGAAAAACAAGTCCACTGCAGCTCTGGGGGCCAATGGAAACAGCGAAGGTGTCACAAGCGACAAAAACTGAGACACACACACACACACAGTAAATGCTACACCTCACTATTGAAACTCTATCTGTGGCAATTGTTAAAGTCATCCATGTACTTTATAAATGAATCCAGTTGTGTGATTGCGAGTGATAAATTTAATATCAGCTTGTTGTGAAAAACTGCATCACTGTCGGTGTCTTCTCGACCTGTTCATACCTCAAAATTTTTAGAAAAAATCTGTCCGTTGGATATGTTTTGGTATTTTTTTCAGTTACACCAGCAATGCAACCAGTGATTTGCTTTGTGGAGTAAATGCAGCAGCTAGAAAGGGCTAACAGCTCGTCACGGAAAACAAATCAGGATTGCTGGATTTTGTAGTGTACTAACACTGGATAACATATTGTAGGTCTGAAGCCTTGAAACAATAATAGAGGGTTATTTTGAGTCTCTGGAGGGTTTTTTATACTTGATTCAAAGGTGGGTCCGAGCAGGGAAAAGAACACAATCCTCATTTTTACCAGATAATCATCTTCACACATTCAAAGCAATTTCCTGGTTTAAAAAAGGTTCTGTTGCTGTGAATACCCACAAAGAGCACCCGTTCTGTTTACTTGTTTTTGGCTTAAAAGCGTGGTGATGATACTGTGCTTTAAAATCCACCTTGTAGCATCTTTTTCTTTCTTTTAAATGCCTTGTTTACTACAAAACTTCCCAGAATGGAAGTAAAATGTAGAACACGCACACATTCACATCAAGAAAATTGCATCAGAAAACTAAAAAACTGATGTCATTTTGAGAATGTTTAGTGTGTGTGTTTTCATTTTCTTTCCACGCCTTACTGTATTGCAGCCTTTCAGTGACGATCGCTGTTGAACAACCTCACACTCCTCTTTGTCTGTCTGTGTGTGTGCTTATGTTGATTATTCCTGTAACAAATATTTATTTGTGAAGGGAAAAGAGCTTTGACCGAAAGATTAAAAAAAAGGGACAATGTCTTGAGATGGCAACCATGTTTGCAGGTGAAGGATAGAAGAGAGCTAGAGTGTGTCTTTACTATTTGTAATGGAAGAAGGAAAATGGTTCAATGAGGCGCATACTCACACTCCCTGTAAGAGTTTTATCATTTGTTACAATCTTGCACCAGATGAACTAATAATAAAGTTTAAATATATATATATATATATATATATATATATATATATATATATATATATATATATATATATACACACACACCCATTTGTGTTTTACAAATAACTGGCTCTTCTTTCTTCTGTATGCATGCAGTTTATTGGAACACAAATATCATAAGTTCACAAAAAGTTTACAGTAACACACCGATCCAGTGACACCATCCACACAACTTATCCACCATAAACCATCTGATCTATATGGATCTCCTTGCTGTGTTGTTGTTAATTCAGCAGAGTTCTCATCAGCTTCAGCACAAGTAAACTCGTCCTCCATGACCTTTGCAAACTGTGCGAAAAAAAAGAATATAAAAGGTAAAAACAGAATTGATGACAATTTACTTATTTGCATATCAACAACTCAAGATCTTTTTTTCTAATTCTGACTTAAACAGGTATTTTATGAAAGATTAGATATGGACTCTCCAGTCAACCCCTTACAAAAAAGTGTCTTGCTGAGGCCCCGTTTCAGATGTCTTTGAGTTGTTAGTAGTTTTAACAAATTAAGATTCCACCTCCAAACTCTTTAGATGCACAGCAAGAGGGCTCCTGGTTCGAACCTGGGGTGGGGGAACCCTTCTGTGCAGAGCTTGCACGTTCTCCCTGTGTCATTGTGGGTTTTCTCCAGGTTCTCCGGCTTCCTCCCACAATCCAAAGACATGCAGGTTAATTGGTTACTTTAAATTGCCTGTAGGTGTGAATGTGAGCATGACTGGTTGTCTGTCTCTGTGTCTTAGCCCTGAGATAGTCTGGCGACCTGTCCAGGATGTGCCCCACCTCTCGCCCAATGTCAGCTGGGATAGGCTCCAGCCCCCCGTGAGCCCCAAATAGCATAAGCGGTTACAGAAAATGAATGAATGAATTTAGCTTGAGGCTCAAGTAGGTAAAAAATCATCCACTATTTCACAGAAAATCAAAGATAGAAGAAAAGCCCATAAAAAAAAACTTTAGAGCCAAACTGTTCTTTCCAACTTCATCAATCATCTCTTAACCACTCAGATTTATATTTTGACTCATTTGTCACATGTTGTCCATGCAGGTTGGAGACCCCTGGACTAAATTACGCTGGATATATCATAGTTAAAATAAAAAACTCGTTCCACCTCATCCAGGTACACCAGTAAAAGGCTTCTGTGAATTGATGCATTAACAGTATCTAATCATGTAATATGTAAAAAAATATATGGGTCACAGGGGCATTTTTACTTTTAATTTTGATACTTAAAGCATTATTACACTTTTCTGATACTAGTTTTACTAAAGCAGGAATTTGAACGTAGGCCTTTTAATTGTAATGGAGGTTCTTTTTGTGCTTTTACGTAAGTAAAGCGGCCATGCAGCACTCACCTAGTAAACTATTCCAGAAGGAGTTATATGTTGCACTGCCAGTTACAGCTCCAAGTTTGGCTGGATTACGCCTCACTGTGTTGACTGAGAAGCCACCAGGCCCAGTCACCTCAACCTCCACCACGTGATAGTCACTTAACCTAGGACAGGAAGATGTATGAAAGGTAAGCAAATATGACAGGCTGCATGAAGTCAGTCAGACTTTTAGTAAGACTTACGCTGTGTTGGAAACAATCTCTCCCTGAACACCAGTAAAGCCAAGTGTTCCTGCTGCCACTGCTGCCGCTGCCATGGTGTTCACATTGTTCGGAGCAAGTGGGCACAGCTCTGCCACTGAGCCTCTGAATAAAACACGCCTGCCCTCTTCCTCTGTCCAGTCAGAGAGGACGTCTCCTGTCAGCCGGAAGCAGGACGGGTGCTTGGACATTCTTATAAACAAAGCCTAAAAAACAAGTCAGGAGAGAAAAAAAGAGTTTAACCAGAACACAATAATGTGTACCAGAAGACACTCTACTATACATACTGAGTACAAGACTCTACACTATACTGAGTACTAAAATAAAATAATAGTTTAGTTGACATTTGTCAGCTGCACAGTCATTCTCATAGACTAAACCCTGTACCACTTTCTCTAACACAGCACCTGCCAAACCAGTGTTACCTTCAAGTTCCCACTGTCATTCAGCCTTTGAATGTCCTGGCCTCCCCATAATGCACCACTGGGGACGTAGAGTGTCCTTCCATACTGCTGAGCCGCCTGACGCAGCTTCTGGTTCAGCTCAGGATCAGAGAGGGCCGAGGGTGAGCCCACCTGAAAGGAGGAGAAATAACGGCACAAAAGAGGATGTCATTATTATAATCAACATTTAAAACTGCTGAAACTTTGTGTCAGCTTATGTATTAAAGGGACAGTTCACCCCAAAATCAGTGTTGGAATTATCGACTATAGAGATGTCTACCTTCTCTATATGGAACTAAATGGCATTCGGCTTGTGGAGCCAAAAGTGCCAAAAAAAATACATTTAACTCAACACCAGTGTCTCTTTCCAGAAATCATGACCGGGTTACTCAAGTACAATGTTAATTTATGTTGTTTACATAAAGAGTGGTGAATATTTTGGTTTAGAATATAATTTGGTTATCTTTGCTTATAGTTAGGATAAGGTGACCAGATTTTGGAGATAAAACTGTGGACATTTCCAGTTCGGCAAAAGGAGAACATTTCCGGTTTTATTTGACCATGTGCACTGTAATGAATGATGGTGCAGGCCAACTGACATAAAAATATACAGGCTATATTTATAATATATATATAAATGCTGATTAAATGCAATTTAACTAGTTATAAATTCGCTGTTCTCTGCGGGGGAAATGGACATGTGGAGTTACAGCATGTGTAAAGTGTCAATTGTGTGACTGTCACAGTCAATTGAGAGTTGGCAGCCCTGTGGTTAAGCTCCAGCCAGGGACAGACCAACAAAAACAGCAACTGTCCCCAGAAAATGGGGATATCTGGTCATCCTAATTTAGCAAACAGCACATCTCCCAAACAAACAGAAGACGATCTTACCATGAAATGACATTGAGACAGGAAGTGACACCCAAATTCTTTTACAATCTTTGGATGGCACACTTCTACAATCACATCACACCGCCTGTAAAACACACAGTCATAGAAAAAGATGTTGTGAACATTGGATGCATGTTATATAGTACATATAGTAGCACAGAGATCACAATAGATACTAATACTGTTATATGGGTTTATGTTACCTTTCTGAAAAGGATGATAGGTCACCAAGTATGAGTTCATCAGGGACTACACCTTTGAGCTTGTCAGAATTTCTGTTCCAAACGAAAGCCAGAGTTAAACCGAGAGCAGCTCCATCTTTAAGGATCCTCTCCACCAGGTACTGCCCTGAAGCGCACGCGCGCACACACACACACACACACACACACACACACAATAAAAGATTACAGTATATGCACAATTCTAAGCATAATATATCAGAAAATTTGTGTGGAGTTTAAGAGGGAGAGTTCAGACCTAGATGTCCATATCCTACAACTCCAATCCTTTGGGAGGAAGAGCTGGTTGCCATGTCCTGTGCGGAAAAAGGAAACGTGCTGAACGTTCACCTGCAACTTGACAAAACACACCAACACACACGCATACATAGGCTTTTGACCTTATTTGCTATCTTGACCAGTATAACATTAATTTATTGCTCTACTCACCAGATAATGTCACAGCCCTGCAGAGCTGTGTGTCTCCCAACTTGAAGCACAACAACCAGCTCACGACTGCAGGAATTGTGGGCGAGCACAGTACAAAGTTTGACTCTGAGAGGCCATAGTTAATCATTATTAGTTCTTTAGTGTGTGCAAGTATCATATGCTGGGCTCCTCCTCCATTCATTAAAAAAATAGAGTATCAGATGCATTCAGAATCTCTTGTTAAGTGTGACAGAGCAAAACTTAGTGTGACAGATGAGGAAGAAATTATTCTCACATTACATGTATTACACATCAATGAACATATTTACATTTCTTTAATTTGTCCTGCACGCATGATGTATTTCATTATTTATGTTTAATTGTTTTATCAACCATACTGCTTTTATATCAGGTTTTTTTCTGTTACAGTATTAAGTGTTGAGAAATCTGCAGTGGTGGAGGGACAAGTACAATCAGGGTAATGTATAAGTATTAAAAATATACATACGCAATGCAGAACATTTTAAATCAATTCAATAAATCTAAAGAATTAAAATAAGTTAAAAGAAAATCAGCAAAAGCCTCATATTTGAGAAGCTGGAACCGATTAAAATACTCAAGTAAAGTACAATTTCGTGAATGTAAACAATGCAATGTGAATTCCTTAAAAAAAAAAAAAAAAAGATTATCCTTTGATCACAACCCTTAAAGTGTCATATGTCACATCATAAACATTAAAAAAAATATATAATTTTTGCTTCCATATTAAGCCATTTTGAAAGATGAATGGTGTTACTTTGTTGGTGTTTCCAACCTTGACACACAGTAGTTAGCTATTCATCTCTTTTGTCACAGTTGTTGCAGAGAGGAATGATTATTTTTGCATCACCTACAAGATTTTTTTTTCAACATGGGGAAAAGTGGGAAAAGTTTAAGCTCCAAACACTTAATTTTGTGCATTGTGGTGATTTTGTTTGCACCCGTTTGTGCCTTTTCTGTATCAATATATGGTGGTGAAAAATTTCTCTGTTACTTTCATTTTTATACTGTTGGGACAAATGTACATGTAAAATATTGAGGGGTAAAATCTATGCCTTTACCGACAAGCTTTAAAGATATGATTCAAAATATTTCCCCAAAGGAAGTGACTTTCTGGCCATTTTCCCACAATTAATTTGTCATTACCAGCAATCATCAGACGTTTACATGCAAAGTAAGAAAACAAGTGTTATCATAGTTGAGTTTACTACTTGTTCAACTTTGACCCCTCATGTGTTGATGTCACCAATATATTCCAGCTGGAGAGGTCAAAGGTCAGCTGTTTGTCCATGAGAACTCAAACCCCGGAGAACACTGATTATCAGAGCGCAATCAGACAGCAAGGATCCGTCCAAAGTTCACTGCTGTGAAATGCCAACGGACTGAGAGACACGGCAGAGATTCGAGACAGTAGATCTAGACGAGAACATCTGAGGATTATATGTGGTGTTGACCAAAGACAGACGAAATAGAAGGTGTGTAACAGGACAGGTTCTTTCAACTGAGACATCTGCTGGAGCCCACGACGGTGCTGACTCTGAGACGATGGACATCCTTGAGACAGATGCCTATGACAGGCGGCAGAGAAGAAACATGGTACCTAAAATAATTTATTCCTATTACAGTTGGTCAGTAATAGATGTTTATGTTACTTACAACAACTTTTTCCACATGGAAAGTATAAAATTGTCTCAACTCATAATTTTTTTTTATATTTATAGTGTGTGACTTGTCTCCCTGTTTCTCTCTGTCCCTCTCTTTCTATCAGTCCTGTGCTCTCCTTTTTTCTCTTTTGCCCTTCTTTTTGGCCACAGGTCTGTACTTCTACCTGTGGACTCCTGACACACCCGCATCCATCACGCTGGCAGGTGTCAAATCAGCACCAACCCTTCTATTGGCTGCAGTAGTGCTGAGCTGGAATGGAGGTCAGAGTGTCCTGGGTGTGATGGGAGGACTGCTCCTCTCTGCAGTTGGTGACTGCTGCCTGGTTTGGCCTGAACTTTTTCTGCATGGTAAGAGCCTTGTTTGCACAAGTGAGGAAAGAAGTAGGACATTTTCAAAATACAAATTAAGCTGAATTAAATGTGCATTGCATATTTATATAAAAAAATATTAATGGCAGTCTTTCAGTGTGATCAATCTAACCCTGTAAATTCAAGCTGCAAAGGTTTGCATGTTGCAAATGAATGCATTTACCTGCCATTTTTAACTTATTAACTTATTTTATGTCCTTAACATCTCAAACATCTGTTTCAGGAATGGGTGCATTTGCTGTGGCTCATCTGCTGTACTCACTCACCTTCCTCTCCAGTCGCTACGCAGCACATTCCTCTTCCTCCTGGACCCGTATTCTCTATCCAATCCTGTTCCTGGCTGGCGGAGGTTTCTACATTTACATATATCCATTCGTGCAGAAGACACCAAACTCAGACATACTGATTCCAGCTGTGGGTGTCTACGTTGCCTTAATTTCTCTGATGGGGGCATTAGCCATCAGAACCTGCCAGACAGTGACACTTTTAGGAAGTTTGAGCTTCATGGTGTCTGACATGTCACTGGCTATGCAAATTTTCAAGGTGACAGCACCAATGGAGCATGGTAACACTATTGTCATGGTGACATATTATTTGGCACAGCTACTAATAGCTGTGGGCGATGTAAAGGCAGTAGAGAACAAGGACGATTTTGCAAAATGGAAGAGGTCCTAAACTGCATCCCTGTGGCATCCCTAGTGTCTTTAGTATCTTCATCACTCTGGTAAAATCTTAAACTTGCCTATATATACTTCTTGTAGGTCTTGGAGTTTTAAATATGAACCCATCAAATACAGTAAAAGAGGAAAATGAAGACATTTGCCTACTGGTCAGTGCTTGACAGCTACTATGTGTGTTCAAAAGATGAAGTAAAAGAGCAGTTTGAAAAGTCAAGATATTTTACTATGCATTTCTGGTTTGCATTTGAATAATCATCAAATAGTCATAGCATTTTAAAAAAAGAAACTCCACAAATATTAGCTAAGAATAACATCTGTATTCTGTGATTTGTACCAAAATATTGTAATTTGCATAACATACATATTTGCGTGAAGATTGTGCATGTGGTTATGGCATTGTTTTCCATTTCTTGAGCTGCCCATTTTATGTATATAAATACACCTATTTGTTTTGCTAATAATCAATCAATCAATAAATAAATAATTATGGTGTAAAAAAAATAAACAATGATCCATTATTCTGAGGCCTGTTTTAAAGGTATAGTGTGTAACGGTGGCATGTAGCGGTGTGGTTGCAGATTGAAGTTGAACACGTAACTACATTAACATCGGGGTATGGGTTTGCATACTACCTGTGCTGGAGATGTTTGGTGTTACAAGATATGGACAACTGAAAACAATGGACTTAAATAACAGCTAACTTGAAAAGTATTTTATACATTTAGGTTATTTACAGAGAAAAATCCAGTTCCTGCATGACATGCAAAATATGGACTACATTTGTTGTGACAGACAAAAAACGTTGCTTTAACATTCACGATCCAGATCTTGAATGTTGTGTTACATCTCTGCACGCTGATACCAAAACAGGTGAGGTAAACCGGACTTCAGCGATCCATCCCATTGTCATCTGATTGCTGCCCACGAAAACACATAACCTTCAAACGCTCACAGAAGTCCAGTTCTTCCTGTTGGAAACAAAAATGTGACTTTAAATAATGATTTCTTGGCAAGCATTAAATCTAATCCTAAAGATATGTAAGAACTGATACCTGCATTGAACTAGAAATTATAATCACTTATATAGAAGTATCCACGTATTGGCATCTAGTTAACCCTTGAAAATGTTTTAGTCAAAATTGGTTGCTTCTTGTTTAGACTTGTGTCTGTGCACAGCGTTTCCACAACACTAGATTTTGCACTCATTCAGCAGTAGCTTTATACATAAGAAAAGACAACTGTCAATCTCAACCATCCTCTGCTTGCTTTTTAAAATAAAAAAGGCTTAAACTATTGCAGGCCTGATTTCACAAAATACTTGAACCCAGTTTTACCATATTTCAACACCAGAATGAGACATAGGAATTACCTGACTCTCTTCTTTTCCTTGGAGCTCTCTGGATCGCTGTCTGAGTAATTCCTCCAAACCCAGAGCAGGATTCCTGCAGTCTTTGAGACCCTGCTGACAGTCCTCCACCAGACTAGACAGACATCAGACACATAAAAGACTATAATTACTAATGTGAACCACAAATTAAAGTCACTTGTGAGTGATGGCGAGAGCAGTGTGTTTCTTACCAGCAAAGGGCTCCAAGCACATGTTCATGAAAAGGTGAGTGTGGTGTGCGAAGAACAGATACCAGCTGCTCTACCATACCCATGGAGACAACTGTGTCTGCAGGAAGGAGATAGATAAAAACAGTTATAGATACAGGTATAAACATAAACATAAATATATCAGACCCATGATTAAAGACGTAATTATCAGGATGGCACTCCCGTTCTAAACATTTAACAACAAGTGACGTCAACTTTGCATTCATTGTAATATGAGATTAGAGCAACAATATGTGTTGTTTTGAATAGATCATGAAATGATCAGAGCTCATTGTAAGGAGGCTCAATTTGCTCAGAGGTGCAAAACATAACTAGTGTTAGCCACATTATTGCTTGCTATAACTGGGTCGACAGCATTTGTGTAGTGTCGCTGATCAGAGCACAAAGTGGACAAAGTGAGGGACGGTTCCAGAATGCCCTAGTTTAGCATTCGATCTATTGACTTACTAAAAAGATTGGTTGTGGCTCAAGTCAGTGTGGTCTATTACATTAGTAGTTTGGATTTCTTAATCTTCTTTAACCAGGAAAGCCTTATAATGATTAAAACATGCCTCAGAATCATATATGCAAGAATAAAAACATTTTCTTTGCTCATTTAAATTCATATTTAGTTGTTTTATACTACTGACGCAAACAAACACAGTAACATATAGGGGAAGGGGGAAAAACAGATTCTTAGATGCATCACAGAGGATTATGTCTCAATGCAAAAAAGTCAATAATCTGAAATTTAAAATCCAATGCTCGACATTATGATCACCTGTAAGAAGGCTGAGACTGCATGTTCCTTATGGCTGAACCAGTTGAAATATAATGGACGTAAACATGTGCATTGTAAGCTAGGCTACTTGTTGAGTTTTGGTAAAGATGGCTGAGCATGAGCAGCAGATGAAAACAATCCGACCGCCACCCTCTGGTTTAAAAGCCAGTATGTAAAAGCATTCTTGCTTCTATGAAGAAGGGACCTGGATATGAGCTATACTATGTGCTACTCAAAGTAAAGTCATCTGTTTATTTTGATAATGGATCATTACAATTACGCTATGTTTTATAGAAAGCAGTCACACAGCAGGAAAAATCCTTTTCTTCCATTGAACAGGCGCGTCACCCAGCACTGAAGGGCTACTATAGCTCCAACAAATTGGAGAACTTGTAGTATCACAAGATGGGCTGTATGCCAGCTTATTGACAATAAATAAAGTTTAAAAAATCCCCAGCTTATTTTAACATCACCGTCCTGTCTCTCACACTTACCTTTTTGTTCGGGATGTGACGTCAGCAGGTTGAGCAGAAGGAACGCCGACTTAGTCCTGAGCTTCTCGCTGTCCGACTGTATGCCTCGCATCAGCACTGAAAAGCCATCATGGGACAAGAACGCCTGAAGTCCTGCCTCCTGCTCTCGAACCAGACCTAAAGTCACAACAGGACGCAGTTACAATTTTGTTGAGAGGCGTGCTACATCCTGATCGTCACGCAACATAAATGCAAATGGTATTACAATCCAGTCTAAAAGCTTTACGCTCTCTCTTTCAATGCCGTCAGAAAACCAACTAATGTTTCTGCTTTAACTAACAGTCAGTATCATTATCAGCCAGTTTCAAGTAGACAGGGTTGAGCCTTATGCAAGTTCTGTCTTAGACACTTACATGACACTGCGTAAAGGGCTTTTACTCTGACGGTGGGGTTGGGGTCTGAGTCTGTCAGCTGCAGCAGCTTTGGCAGTGTCCCCATGCTTAACAGGTGGGCCTGCACCTGCGGCATGTTCTGGGCACAGGAAGCAAGAAGCTGTGCAGCACGCCACCGCAGTCCACTTTGGGCATGACACAGATACTGGGAGACGCACAAATCCAGTCCACAGAGAGTCATAAAGTCTGTGAAGCACAGAGGAACACAGTCAGGACAGAGACAACCAATAGTATTTATAGCCATGCTAACATCTGATCTACAGACTGCTGGGAAATGTCAATTCTAATACCATTTATTACAAACCTCTAGCATTGTCCAGGTTCTCACACAACTCTGAGAGCATCTCAAAGGCTGATTCACGCTCATCTTCATCCTCTTCATCCCTCTCATCCTCTCCTTCTGTCTCCCTTTCACTCGATCCCTCTTGCTGTAAGACGGCCAAGCACTGCTTCATCTGCTCCACTTCATCCATCTGCCCTTTGCAGACTTCTGCAAGAGCGTCTCTCAACCATGTTTTCCTCTGTGACAAAGAAATAATACAAGAATGTATCACAGTTACATTTGATACAAGGTAGAGAGCTTCATGGGTCCAAATAACAAACCCACTCTAAAACTAAAACCAAACTAATCTGACAAGAAAAAAAATATGAAATAAAAATAAAATAATGAAAAGCAATGAATGAAAAATGAAAAATACAAAATAATAATAACTCTGGTCTGGACCCAACAAAATGTGTGGGTGTAGAAGGCTCTGTCCAAAGACTTCTCAGGTTTTAAATGTAGCCTATAACTATCAGGCCTTTACCTCCTCTGACATGGGTTCAACGGGAGCAGGTCCCTCTGCGGCTGATCCAGCATCCACTGCCAGCTGCATGACACCCTGAAGGTTCCGAGGATATCTCCTGGGTTGTCTGTCTTCTGCCATGACATTCACTATTGAGGTAAAAAAAAAAAATAAGAAAGAAAGAAACATCAGCAAGACAACGATAACTGGATTCATAAATGACGTGCAGTAGACAGGGCCTGCTAACATAATATTCCAAACTCAGGATCAAACAGCTCATTAGTATACATCACAAGATTCGTGCTATTAAGTACAGTAGACCTGCATAACCCTTTAGTTTACCACAACCGGCGACATGGTTTCATTCATAGATAATTCCACTTACCTTTTTAAGAGTCCTTAAAATCACCGTTGAGTAAATGAACACAATAACGTCTTGAGACAAGTTAACTCCCTTTTAAACTCAAGAACATGAATCCGCTAGAACATTCTAGCTAGCTGATCTCACGAGTGGCATGGAGGCTGCCATACTGTACCGTAAACCTTGAACTAAATTGGCAAACTACATTTAAAAAAAAAAATAACCGAAGTCTTTCCTTACCTCTACGCCATTTCACCCCTTAACATTTTCTCTGATAATTTAGCCCCTCAAAATGATAATATAATAAAACGGACAATGATAAAACGTTAGAATTTAAAAGGCACAACAGCAAACTCCTCCGTATTAGCGTATTTAAGGTAAGTTAGTTACGTTGGGACGCCGACATCCAGAGAGTATCAGTAAAAAGAGAGGAGAATCCCAAACAACGAAAAATATTTTTCTTTGGCCTCAAACAGGAACAGTGTTACATGAAATATCGATATTACATTACATTAGTGTGTGATTTCATTTACATACATGTAATACTATAAGAGACATGATTAATGAATAGCTTAAAACCCTATTTAGATCTTACACTTCCTTACTGAACATTAGCACATTTCTAAAAAGCATAGGTACGAAAAATATATAAAGACATTTGTGTCCCCTGTGTAACAGATAAGATAAGCGACTTGGAGAAATGAACGCAATTCAGCTTTTCTTCTTTTTTAAATTTCGTTTACTTTTTGTAGACAGTTACTTTATTTGTCTGATTTTATTTGCCTTAGTTAGTCCTGAAATGTTTTAATTCTGGCTCAACCCTGTAAAGCGCTTTGTAACTTTGTTTTTTCAAACTTGTTTAAGAAAGATTATTATATTATTATCATTATTAATAATATTAGTTAAATATACTGAACCCACACTTTGGCACTCTCGTTTACCAGGGGACTTCAATGAGTGATTACTTGATGTGTATTATCATTATTATTATTATTATTATTGTTGTTGTTGTTGTTGTTTTTTTTTGTCACACCGAACAAGAAGCGGCTCGCGAGTGTTTCGCGTTTCGAAGGATACCATTTAACCACGAACCTACTTTGGCCGACAGCTTTGGAGCTGGATAGTTACTCTCTTGAATTTTTGGTTGTCTTTGATTTGCCAATCCATCCAAGATGGCGGCGCTTGTGCGACTGCGTGCTTGTTTCTCAGGTAATATTGTTTAATTCGTCTTTAGTAACTGACTTTATATGCATCTGTGACAATTCATGCCTGGCGCCATTATTTGATCAGCAGAATATCATGTTCGCGCTAGTAGAAACATAATAAATATGCTGCTGTCTCTTCGATAGCAGAGCAAGGTCACGTTACCAGTGAGTGTTAGCTAACGGTGCCGCTAACGTTAGCCGAGGATGAGGACTAACTGATGATGAATGATGATTATAAGTAGCTTATATTATAGACGGGTTATAAGTACCTATTCCCTCTGTTGAGGTAACTGATATCAGCTTAATTTGAAGAGAGTGACACTGGAGTCTGGTTCAAATGGTTGTTAGCTTAATGTTAACTGCTGCAGAGCTGCTTTTAGCTACCTGACGTAACCTGTACATCTGACACAGTCCCATCCCTATCATCAAAAATGTCAGTGATGCTTTGCCTTGTTGTTTAGTTAACATTAGATTTTGATTGGACCAGATGTGTGAGACACTTAGCCAATGTCTGTCATGTAGCTAACACACTCTAAAGTCTAAATATTTATATTGTGAATAAAAGGTTTAAGTGGAACACATAATGGTGGAATTATATGACGAGCTACACTAGATTATCCTGTCAAACACTGAGCCATCGTCTAATTTTATATAATTCTCATATTTCCATTCTCTCTTCTCAGCCCTTCAGCTGTCTTCGCCAAGCCTCCTGCACAGCTCATTTAAAGTGGTGAGTGTTAACACAAACTGCAGTCCACCGCTTGTTTTACATGCATTTTGTAAGTGTATAACTCCTGGGTTTGGCTTTGTCTCGTAGTGTGCTGTGCCTCTGAGTAGGCGGACCTTTGCTGCAGAGGCTAAGAAGACCTACACCAGAGACAAGCCCCATGTGAACATTGGAACAATTGGCCATGTTGATCATGGAAAGACAACCCTGACTGCAGCCATCACGAAAGGTAAAATCCCTAACGTTTTAGCTGTTAAGCGGCCCAAATGAACATAAATCCAACATGCTGAATTCTCTGTTTAACCTGAAAACTGAATTTGTACCACTGACCTACAACTAATAGCCTAAGCTACATTTTTCTTGATTTGGGAAACAAGAAATCAGAAATGTGACTCTGTTGTGTTTTTGGGTCCTCAGTGCTCGCTGATGCTGGTGGTGCTAATTATAAAAAGTATGAGGAAATTGACAATGCCCCCGAGGAGAAGGCCAGAGGAATCACCATCCAGGCGTCTCATGTGGAATACACCACAGCCAACAGACATTATGCTCACACAGACTGCCCTGGTCATGCTGATTATGTCAAGGTAATCTGCTTTACATCTACATACCCCGGCCTTGAAAGGGCTGAAAATGATGCAGCTTTGTTGTTATATTAGCTGATGAAAATTCTTGTCTTTCTTACACATTTCAAGATCATTAATTTAGTCTAGAAATTACTGTAAAACATACTAAATCCCATTTTCATTAAACCAACCTCTTTCTTTTTTCAGAACATGATCACAGGCACAGCTCAGATGGATGGCTGCATCCTGGTGGTTGCGGGCACAGACGGCCAGATGCCTCAGACACGAGAGCACCTCTTGTTGGCCAAGCAGATCGGTGTTGAGCATGTGGTGGTTTTCATCAACAAGGCCGATGCCGTGGAAGACAAGGAGATGCTGGAGCTGGTGGAGATTGAGATCCGCGAGTTGCTCACTGAGTTTGGCTACGATGGCGAGAACACACCTGTTGTGATTGGCTCAGCCCTCTGTGCCCTGGAGGTGAGGGAACACTGGAAGTCTTTTGTCCTATAATTTAGATAATACTGTGCAAATCTGCTGATCATAACCACTTGTAGTTTACAACTTTTTCAACTCCTTTTTTGTGGTTTTATCAATTAGCTGTTAAGTCAGCAAAATCCTGTGACTGTGGTACATTTTGAGCCTCTTACGGGAGGCATCTGGGTGTGGGCTGACTGTTTTGTTTTTTCTTTTGTCCTCATCTCAGAACAGAGAGCCTGAGCTTGGCGTGAAAGCAGTGATGAATCTCTTGGACGTTGTGGATACTTTTGTTCCTGTCCCAGAAAGACATCTTGAAAAACCTTTTCTTCTGCCCGTTGAAGGGGTTTGTTCAATCCCAGGTATGAAAGATTGCAAGAAATGCAGCATATACACACTTCATACAGTAACCTAGTGTTTCCCATATTGATTTATTTAATCTTATTTTAAAGCAGCTGTGCGGAACTTTTCGTTTTCGTTGATTATAGCGCCCCTTTGGTCGGAGCGGTATGACACCCACAGCCTGGTGTCGTAAAATTCCGACTGCAGCCGGCAATTACCGCATGCATTTGTTTTGGAGAGCGAGAGGATTAACTGATGTCAGGTCAGTCCAAGTAATTAGTGGAAGCAGCAAAATTACTCAGTAAATTCTCCTGTCGTGTTTCTGTTCTGATCTAATCTGTTGGGTATTTTGAGCTACTAAGGCTACCGTAGTAGTGTGAGCCTCAAGTTATTCTGGGTAATGTAGTAACCGTTGTTGTGCTACTGGAAACAATGAGAAGCAGCCGTGTACGTTCGGTGTAAGGAGGAATAAACAGTTAACAAGTCATCTGCTGAGTCCGCATTATTATGTGAAAAGAATACTCCGACGATTTGAGAGTTATGCCCTTTCTCTATCATTTTCATATTGAGACAGCGCTTAGCATGGCACTTATAGGGGGGCAGTACATCTTGCGTGGAGGGATACGCCGGTGAGCAACTGCTGCAGCTGGCTCTGGGACAGGTACGCTAGGTCACTCGGTAAAAGCAAACAAAGAGACGACGCGGACGATATTACTCACCCGACTGAAAGCTGTCCATCAGCTCCTGCAGGCCTGGGTGTTTTTTCCAGTTCATCTTAGGAACATGAAAAAAAGTTTCAATCACGCCAGGATTAGTGATTGCTGCAAAGTTTTCATTCCTTGTGATGCAGTCTCTGCGGCGCTTTTCCTCCTGATGATATATCTCCCTAACGATGGTAGCACCGAGTCCCATTCTGTGCAGCAAAATGGGAGCGGAGGATTCAGCCTCTCTTCTCGCCTGCTCAACATGCAACACATGGAGTTCCTCATCTGTGTACTCCGGCTCAAACAGGTATGGCTCTGGATCTGTGTCCGCTACAAGAAACTCTTCAAAATCGCATTCAAAGTCGTCCATTGCAGCTACTAAAATCCAGAAATATTGCTAGGCTAAATAAACAGCTGAGTTTTGTTTACAAGCTATGTCTGTGCCTGCTCACTGGTGTATCCCTCCGCGGATCACAGCGCAGGACGTACTGACCCCCTATAAGCGCAATGCTAACCACTGAGACCCAGCCACTGGACGTACAGACACAAAAAAGATATCGATCATGTTGTCTCAATATGAAAATGATAGAGAAAGGGCATAACTCCCAAATTGTCGGAGTATTCTTTTATGTGAAGACACATAGTGAAGACATAACATAATCCTAACACAGCAAAGCTGTTACCTGCAGCCTTCACTTGCAAAGCTAATGCTACTAACGTTAGATCAGTCCAAGTAATTAGTGGAAACATACTAACATGCTAGCGTTACACACAAGTTAGTAGTAAAGTAAGACCTGTTCATAAATGTTCTGGTGTAGCTCTGAATTTCTTATAAACTGAGGACAACTGCCTGCTGTATATTTGTGTTCATGGTCACAGTCACAGATAATTTTAGATGATGCTCCTTCGTTATCCGCCATGACATCAAAAGTACAACCAAGACCTCATAGATACATCTCTGGTAAAACTGTTAGGTGTTATGTGTTCAGTAATGCCCGTTGCGTACTGCTTACTCGAAGAACACTGTAAATACGGCTCCTTCTTCTGTGGTTTAATCGCTGTGGGCGAGCAGAATCTCTTCCGCCTTGGGTGCCGTATTCTGGTTTGCTGACTTCTGCTGTGTGTCCGACCTGAGCGAGGCTACGCTAAATAGCCATATAGAGAAAGGCTTTTTTGTCACTGTTGGGTTCAAATAAATATGCGGATCTTCAAGGGGGGGGGGTGATACGATCTAGGGGCAGTTTTATTAATTAAAAAGTTCTGCACAGCTGCTTTAATGTAGAGTTGCACGCAGAGCATTCACTCAGCCCCTCCTTGCCACTGTTTATTACGCCGGAATTCCACTGGATGCGTGTCCGTTGCGGAATGGTAGCGCTGGTTATCAGCTGCGTGCTCCGCCGTCCGTCACCACCCACCGGCTCCGTTTGATCTGCGGAGCGGTGCAGCTCCGCCTGACAGCGGGAGTCACGAGAACCCATGAGATCTCGCGAATTCACGCATAATCACGCAATATAACAAGATGTAGTTTCTATAAACAGAACCACAAAACTAGAGTAGTAGTAGGAAAACATCTCGGTGCACCTCCATGATTAACATCTCCTCGTCCATGGTGTCAACAGGGTGAAATGATGTCTGAAAACTCTGACCTGTTGACTTTAGGCCTGCTTCCGCCCATTATGACGTTTTCAAGGTGTAGTGCAGGGAAATATGATCCGCCGTGTTTTATTTTGAAAATAAACCAGATGTTTTATTTTGTTTCTGTGCACGACTTCCTGCCCTGCACGATCTGCTCTATGCTGAATTGCCGCGTTGTGCTCCGGCGTCCAGCAAAAATAGAAGTCCTGTGTATCTGTTGTGGAGGGCTCCGGAGTGCCGCAGCTGTGACGGAGCCAGAACACAGCACAGTCGCAGCCGGTGGAAGCACACACATTGACTAGAATTGAAATGGATTGGCTCCGCTGCCGTTCCGGAGCGCAGACGCAACCAACACGCATCTGGTGGAATTTGGGGGTTAGACAACATTAAGACAAGAATTAGCTTATTAGCCACCCCACAATCCCTCTACCTTGCGGGCAGTAGTTCTGGAGTAAGACCTTAAGCTGCAGCACCTCAAATTTGGCCAGCGCAAACCCCCCCAGTGCCCAGCGTCACGCCAGGCTGGTGGCCAGCCTGTGAGATGGCAGCCACAGAAAGACTGCTGATCGAGCGGGGAGCTAGTGCTGTCCAGTCCCCCAAAACTGGGGTTTACACTAACTGGGTGTAGCTGCAGTTGCTGAATGGGGCCTGTCTCTGGAACTGCTGCCCGATCTCCTCCTGGTGAGAAGGTCTATAGTGGCCGGCAGTGAGACAGAGGACACACTGTGATTTGAGGCTCTAGCTAAAGTTGACTACATGCTGTAAAAATGCTGTATTTCAAGATTGCAAATAGTTGACTCACAACTGTAAAGAGGCAGATGACAGTAATAGAAAAAAGGTACTTGCTCTATATTTGAGTTTTACCACTTTGTCTTTCAGGCAGGGGCACAGTGGTGACCGGCACTTTGGAGAGAGGTGTCATCAAGAAAGGAGATGAGTGTGAGTTTGTGGGCTTCAATCGCAGCTTCAAGTCAGTGGTTGTAGGTAAGTGAAAGAAAAAGCAACAGAAACTCAGAGGAGAAGCTCCTGTGCTATTTACAAAGCACATGAACCAAAACGTGACAAATGTCTAGACAGGTGACAAATTAAAGAAAATACCTGAATAGATTAGATTTAGCAAAATTATGGTCTGATGTATTAAGCTGAATTTATACTTCGTGTTTACATTGTCGCAGGGGTCCACATGTCTGCTGACTAACTGTGTAACCATTTTAGATTATATCAGGGCCTTGGACAGCGCCCTTAACCACCATCATCATCAAAACACAGTGAAGAATTTATGCCTAAGACCATTAAAGTTGTTTGTGGCTCATAGTGGCCCCTGCACCTTGTGAAGACATTTTTTTGCTTGTTGTATTTGTCACCTTTCTGCATGTATGAGGAACAATCTTTTAAGTGTCTTCCAGCACTTTGTACATTGATGAAGAAAAGATGAGTGTTATAATGAGCGTAGACAAAGAATATCTGATCCAGAAAGGCTGCTGAGGACAAGTCTGATATTAGTGTGTTCTCTGTGAGTATTGGGGTATACACAGGGATTTCACTTTGATGTCCGTCCATCCTGTTTTGCTCAGGTGTTGAGATGTTCCACAAGTCGTTGGATCGCGCAGAGGCAGGAGATAACGTGGGTGCTCTGGTCCGAGGACTGAAGAGGGAGGATCTCAGGAGAGGGATGGTGATGTGCAAACCAGGATCCATCAAAGCTTACCAGAAAGTCAAGGCCCAGGTCTGAGAGCACAAAGTTGCAGTAGTTATGATTAATTTGTAATATTTTTGAATAGTCAGTAAATCTAAATGGCTAGTTTTAAACTACTGACAAGCCAAAAGTCATATTTTTTACATGACTAATGACCAAAGAGCAGTTTTAAAGGCAAACTGTGACACTGGCCAGATGCCACAGTAATGACTGCGAGGTCATTCACTGAGTTAAAGACACCATATGTCTGCTGACAAAGCTGATTGTGTGTGGACATGTTGTTGCCTCCTGTTTTACAGGTGTATGTTCTGAGCAAGGAGGAGGGAGGCAGACACAAACCGTTTGTCAGTGGCTACATGCCAGTCATGTTCTCTCTTACCTGGGACATGGCCTGCAGAACCGTTATGCCCAAAAACAAGGTTTGTGTGTGTTTCATTCTGACAGTAAATGAATGTTTGTCAAATAGTGTGAAGTTTGAACCCCATCCACAACAGTTCACCTAGCTAGTGCATGGAGCAAACATCTTGCTTCATAGGCCTGTCCCGAATGCCTTTTTTGGGGCTTTGAAGCTTCAGGGAGAATTACCTGCAAATATTTGAAGCTTAATTTATGGTCATTATTCATAAACTTTGCTTTTATTGTAATCCTGGGTCTACAGTAGGGCTGCCCCCGACTAAGAATTTTCCTAGTTGACCAATAGTTGTCATTTAGGGCCATTAGTTGAGTAGTCCCCCTGCATGTTTACGATAGTAATTTAGTTAATAAATTATATATGTTGGGCGGGGCAACACAATGGTTTGAGTTGAAGGTATGAGAAAGAATAGTATCAGTAACATTGTTAACAATGTGCTACATTACAGAGAAATACAAAACCGTACTAATGAACCTTCAATATAGGCCTATATTTTATCTACAAGTGCACGCCACACACTGAGCGATAGGGATGTCCCGATCCAGCTTTTTCACTTCCGATCCGATACCGATATTACAGCCTTGAGTTTTGGCCAATACCGATACCAATCCGATCCAAGCGCGTATTATACATATTCACTTATTTTGTTGTCAGTCATGTTAGAAAAGGTTTGATCAAGCAATATTACTCTAACAAGAACAACTACTTAATCAGGTTAGTTAGAATGATCCACAACAGTTGGTATGAGAAACTGACCTGTTTATTGTTAACAGGGTTAAATAAACAAACTTTAAATTTGAACATTAACATTAAATAAAAAATATAGCTGGTTTGCTTTGGCTGCTTTGGCCCCTTAATGAATAGAAAATAAATCAACACAAGAAATCTTTAAAATGTCTAACAATGAAATTAAAATAGCAGCAAGACTCCACACACTTGTGCTTTGACCCCTTAATAAATAAAAAATAGATTAACACCACAAGACATTGTTGGCATTTAACAAACAATGCAGCCTTTCCTTTTCACTTATTTTAGTAGTGTTTTTGTAGTCCATCCATGGCTCCAATTTCACTAATTGTGCCCAAAACAATGCCATCAGTGCTCTTTACTTAAACAGTAAGAGTGTAAACCAAATAATAATAATAATAATAATAATAATACATTTTATTAATACAGAGCTTTTACAGCTCTCAAAGATGCTTTACATTTAAAAGCAAAGAAAAGAAGTACATACATGTAAGTGCAAAGACATAAACAGAAGACAAGGACAATATAAAACAACAAGGTGCAAAAGCATAGTGCAAAACAAAGAAAAGGAGGGCACATGAGGAACCGAGAACGAAAAGCTAATGTTAAAGGTTAAAGGTGGATTTGAAAAGGTGGGTTTTGAGGAGTGATTTGAAGGTGGATGGATTTGGACAGTCACGGATGTGTATAGGGAGGGTGTTCCAGAGGGAGGGGGCGGCTATGGAGAAGGCTCTGTC
The DNA here is from genome assembly GCF_041903045.1 of Epinephelus lanceolatus. Taxonomy (NCBI): domain Eukaryota; kingdom Metazoa; phylum Chordata; class Actinopteri; order Perciformes; family Serranidae; genus Epinephelus; species Epinephelus lanceolatus. The sequence continues at coordinate 31,095,631 of NC_135751.1, forward strand.
GCCCCAGGTTCTGTGCTTGGTCCTGTGTGGGGGTGAGAGGAGGTTTTTGTCGGATGATCGAAGGTTGCGGGAGGGAGTGTGGTGGTGGAGCATGTCCGTGAGGTAGGAGGGGGCCTGGCTGTGGAGGGCTTTGTGGGTGAGGAGGAGGATCTTGAAATTGATTCTGTACGGGACAGGGAGCCAGTGAAGGTTTTGCAGGACAGGGGTTATATGTTCACGGGAGCTGGTGTGGGTGAGGAGGCGGGCGGCAGAGTTTTGGATGTATTGAAGTTTGTTGAGGACTTTGGATGATGAGCCGTAGAGGATGCTGTTGCAGTAGTCCAGTCTTGAGGTGATGAAAGCATGGATGAGAGTTTCAGCGGCAGAGAAGGAGAGCAATGGGCGGAGACGGGTAATGTTTCTAAGGTGAAAGAAGGCAGTTTGGGCGAGGCTGCTAATGTGATGTTCAAATGAGAGGTTATTGTCGAAGATGATACCAAGGTTGCGGATGAATGGGGAGGGAGAGAGGGTGGTGTTGTCAATGCTGAGGGTGAAGTTTTGTGTTGCTGTAGAGAAGGATTTTGGGCCAATGAGTATTATTTCAGATTTGTCACAGTTTGAGGAAGTTGGCTTGCAGCCATGATTGGAGTTCAGTCAGACAGTTGGTGAGGGTAGAGCGGGTGGCCGGGGTGATGGATTTTGTGAAGATGTAGATTTGGATGTCGTCAGCGTAGCAGTGGAAATGGAGACCATGACAACGGATGATGGAACCAAGGGGGAGTAGGTAGATGATGAAGAGGAGAGGACCAAGCACCGAGCCCTGAGGGACACCTTGAAGCAGGGGGACGGTGGAGGAGGTGCAGTTGTTGACGTGGATGAACTGATGTCTGTCGGTGAGTTATGATTTGAGCCAGGAGAGAGCAGAGCCAGTGATGTTGAGGGAAGTTTGTAGGCGGGACAGCAGAGTGGTGTGGTTGATGGTGTCAAAGGCAGCAGTGAGGTCAAGGAGGATGAGTATGTTGAGGTGGCCAGAGTCGGCAGAGAGGAGGAGGTCGTTAGTGATTTTGAGGAGGGCGGTTTTGGTACTGTGTTGAGGGCAGAATCCGGATTGAAATGGTTCATATAGTTCATGAGAGCGGAGGTGGGTTTTGATTTGGGAGGCAACAACACGTTCCAGAATTTTTGACAGAAAGGGAGGGTTCGAGATGGGACGGAAATTTGAGATGACGTCAGGGTCCAGGCCGGGTTTTTTGAGGATGGGTGTGACAGCGGCCAGTTTCAGGGATTTCGGGATAGAGCCAGAGGTGAGGGAGGAGTTAATGATGGTAGTGATGAGTGGGGAGATAGTTGGGAGGCAGACTTTGATGATGGAGGACGGTATGGGGTCCAGGACGAGGTGGAGCTTTTCATCTTGGAGATGATGGGGAGGAGTTCCAGGGGGGAGACAGGGGTGAAGTGTGACAGTGGTTGAGTGGTGGTGGAGGCGGTGAGCGCCGGAGAGACTGGGGGGGGGGGGGGTGCTGAGTTGAGTGTTGATGGTTTCGATCTTTGATTGAAAAAATGCCAGGAAGGAGTTGCATTTGTCAGTTGTGATGGAGGAGAGGGTGTTGTCGCAGGGTTTGAGGAGTTTATTGACGGTGGAAAAGAGAGTCTTGGGGTTATTGGAGCCAGAGTGAATGAGTTGTGAGTAGTAGTTGGACCGGGCAGCAGTGAGGGCGTCTTTGTAGTTTGAAAGGTGGTCTGTATAGGCATGGAGATGATAAAAAATATAAAATAAATATCATATCACTCTCAAAAACCAGAGCAGAAAACACATAGTCAGTTAACTAAGTTGACCGCTACTCTTCCTACCCTTCCCTCCATGTGCGTCTGCCGTCAGCATGCTGGCCTGGTGGATTGATAGTAAGAGCTGGAGTGGATCACTGGAACGGACTGCTTGAATCACAGAGTGCTGGGCTGGCCGGAAAACCTGGAGTCTATGAAAAACTGGATCGGAGTTCTTGGATCGGCATTTTTCCATGCAGTCTGATCCGATGCTGATGCCTGTTTTTTGCTAATATCGGCGGCTGATACCGATCCGAATATCGGATCGGGACATCCCTACTGAGCGAGTCACCTGTTAATGACGCTGTCAGCACAGCAGTAATGATTGTGCTAAGTGGCTAATGGGCATGTAGCTACTTCCATGTTTCAGATGATAAGTCATGTTTGTAGTCGACCAATGAAGACGTGTTTACATATCACCTTGGGTTCGTCCTTCACCTTCTCAAAATGATCCCACACTTTGGATTTCCTGCCTGACATGTTATTAATTAGCCTATGTAGAGTTTGGACACGTGCCACATCTTTACCCACCTGGAAGAGGCGAGGTTGGGCATTGGGGGCTACTCTTGTGCCTTTTTTGTGCCAGCTCTTAAGAGCGTGGCGGCAGATGGGGGACATACACAAAGTTCTGGGTAGCCCTGCACTAAAATGATCAACTTTTATGTATTTATCAGACTATATATTTATAGAAGAAGAGAAAGATATCTGTCGGCTGTGATTGGTTTATAAGCCGACTCCTGTCTGACTGCTGAGCATGGCCACTTCCTGTGTCTGTCCTTTCAAATTAAATTCCCACATGGGCCAGTCAGGTAGGTTTTGATTTATTTTGACATAGCGCAGCTCCTAATAGAGTTTCACGTTTTTTTAAGCAACCAATGAAATCTTCCCGACTAATTACCGTTCTTGTGGACTAACGTTTGGTCAGCTATTAGGGAGCTGCCCTACTCTAATGAAAAAATCAGACCTCAAGAACTTTTCTTTTTACTGATGCAAAAGGGGCTACAAAATGAATAAATAGACTGTAGTCTATGCTAATGTTGAATAACTTTTCTATTTTCTATTTAATGGACTATTTGCCTGTATAGTTAAATAAATATGTAAAAAACATAAAATGAAACATTGTAATACAGGTTCGGACATTGATTACCATGGCAATGGTAGAAGCTTTGAAGTATTTGGAACAGCCATACAACTTCAAGATGTTTCAGGTTAAAACTGTGAAAGTAGTGCGACCGTTGAGTCTTTAGGTGGGAGAGAACCTCCTTTGAAATAAGAGCTAAAAAGTCCCTCAAAACGGTGTTCTTAGAACAACGATCATAGTTTTCACACTGCAAACACAACAAAAATGAAGGTTCATAGACCTATAGAAAAAGTTCTGCCAGTCTAAAAATTCCTATTATCTTTGTTTGCATAGAGACTTGAAAATTTACTCCAGTACAACAATAGGATATTGGAGGACAGTAACCACTCTTCCATCTGTTGTTCTTGTCTTTTGTTAGGAAATGGTGATGCCAGGGGAGGACACTTCCTTGGAAATCGTGCTCCGCCAGCCAATGGTTCTGGAGAAAGGCCAGAGGTTCACTCTGAGAGACGGAAACAGAACCATCGGCACCGGCCTGGTTACAGAAACCATGCCGTTTACAGAAGATGACAAGTTCAACTGGGGCTGAAGAGAAACTCTGCAAAGAGGACTTGGCTGTGGGGAGGATGCGCTGGGGGAGTCAGGGAGGATGTGTGGTTGTCTGTGTCTGGTCAGATGAAATGAACATAGAAAAATACAAATACAGTTCATAAACCCATGCACAAACTTCTAACAGGAAAGGACTCAGGTGCAGGTCCATCCAACCAAAATATCTGTAATGTTTAGCACTGTCTGTATGTTTGAAGGCCAGACTGTCAAAACTGTCATTGATGTAATAAAATGTATTTAATAATAATATGCCTCCTTTTGTTTTGTGGTATATAAACAGAAGATTTTCTCAAACAAACACAAAAAACAACAAAATATTATAAATGAGCAAGAGATATATAACTGTCACATTTTTACAGAAATGATATGCATAAATCTGTTTATAAAGACGGCTGACAAACATTACAGTAGGAAAAGCACGGGTGCTGCTGATAGTCATAACAATGGTGCTATTGATTCACGTGTTCCCAGTGAGAGTGACAGAGAGTCAGCATGCAGAAAGCAGCTTAATGGAATTCAGCCATCATCAATCGGATTACTTTCACCTATGTTGTTCCTATTGGGGCAAGTCAAAACGTCTGCTGTAAGGAAGAACTGTGAGATGTGCAGACAATTGTCACATGAGGGCAGCAGAGAGGTGCCTCATGAAGCTGTTTGCAGCTGTATTGTAATAGTTCTGATGTCAAAATGTTGATGAGCTTCTGTAAAAGCAAGGTAAAATGTCAGTGCCATTATTTATGACAATGAACTCTGTTAGTCTAGGTGTAGATGTTTTAAACCGTGACCCTGCTGATCTCTGCTTTATAATGGTCTGTTATCCTGAGAGGTGACCAGTTAAAAGTCTGAGTTGTCTGTCTCTCTCCTGTTGTGCCTCCAAAATTAGATGGAAGAATTACTTACAAAAAAAAGATTTACTTAAAGAAACAGTTTGTAAGATTTAGGGGGATTTATTGGCACCTAGGTAAGGATTGCAGATTGCAACCAGCTGAAACTTCTCCTGGTTAGAATTCCGTCAGTGTTCATTGTTCAGGAGGTTTTTACAGAGAGCCGAATTAACCACAGAGCTCTCTTCCTCTGCAGAACAAGTGGACCAGGGGTCTCATTTATAAACACTGAGCATGCAGTGTACACCACTTCCCACGCAAGTTGTAAGACTTGATGGGAGAAACTTTGACCCATGCTTACAAACATTTTGGAGATGGGACACTGATGAAGCACATGGTGAGGTGGAAGTCTGAATGCAGTTCACGGGCTGTGAGCCTAGCACCTGCTAATGTGTGCTCACCTTTATTCTCTGACAACTTAAGATCCAGACGTTCTGGAGGTTTTTAGCGGGAGCCGAATTATCCCCAGAGGTCTCTTCCTCTGATAATGATTTAAACCGGTAGCTGTTTCATGTTTAAAAAAATCAGTGTTTTTCCGAGGCTGTCAGCGTAGAGGCCCTGTCATCAACAGTGGCTGGCATGGAAACAGAAATGGCCCTATCTAGAGCTAGTGTTTGGTTTGTCCATTCTGGGCTACTGTTGAAACATGGTGGTGCAACATGGTGATCTCCATAGATGGGGACCTGCTCCCTATGTAGATATAAACGGCTCATTCTAAGGAAGAAAAAACCCCACAATTATGTACTTATTATACTATATTCAATTTCTGTCAATATATTCCTACACACTGGACCTTTAAAGGGACAGTTCACCCTAAAATCAAAAATACATATTTCTTCTTTCACCTGTAGTTCTTTAATTACTCAAGATTGTTTTTATGTGTTAGTTGTTGATGTTGGAGATATCGGCTGTGGAGATGTCTGCCTTGTCTTGTATATAATAAAACTAGATGGCACGTAGCATGTGGTGCTCAAAGTACCAAAAAATACATTTGAAAAATTCAACAGCAATGTCTCTTTCCAGAAATCATGACCTGGTTACTCAAGATAATCCATAGACCTTGTTGTGAGCGGTTTTACGTAGGAACAATTTTCTTTCCTCTGAACTACATCCGCCAACTGTATCACCACATAGAAGGAGGCCTGCATCTCCTCATGGATGAGAGGCTCATGCTTGTGACAGCGTGAGCTGTAAACATTAACATTAACACATTAGTGTTCTTCTTGGCTGAGCTGTAACGTTAGCTAGCTCAGTGGTGCAGTAGATGCACAATATGTGTTTTGGATTCTGGGGTGAATTGTCCCTTTAAACAGTGTACCAAGTATTACACAGATAATCAAACACTTGATAAATGTGAGCACCATAAATTTCAACTTCTCTCAGTATCTTAAGGTGAAATAAATTTTGTTATAACACCCCTGCACAGTCCCTTTGCCCCACTTACAGTCTTTTCAGTTGAAGTTTTGAGACTAATAATACAGTTGATTAATTAATCCACACAACATCTCTGATTGGGACAAATAGCATCAACCTCAAGAGAAATAATCCTCACATGCATGGTTGACACTGGAGATCTTAACAAGTCGTAATAGGTTTTGAAGGTATAGCATCATTGAGCAAATCATTTCAGTGTGATAAGCCAGGTTGACCGCGTTGATGTTTGTCTGCACTAAATATTTGGTGTCCTCTCTGCTCGTTCATCCCCAGCAGGAAGTTCTCCAGTTGCTCTGTTTGCTGTAGGTATTTGAGTCAGTGCCTTCTGTAATCCAATCAGCCTGTTGCTGTAATCAAATACTGTATGTCTGCAGGAGTCGAGGCTAGAGCAGCTAGTACTACTGAGTGATGTGCTCAGCTGGAGGACAAATGTCTCCATAAGCAAAATGACTTAAAGAGATAGACGGTCAGACAGTAAACACTAGTATGTTGTGGTGGTCAGAGATATTGGCTTTTACTGTTTCCCAAGAAGAGTGCCAATACACTAAATGTGTTTTAATCCAGCGTTCACCCGTGACTGATGTTTGCTCAATCCTGTCAAGACACGTGTTGTTCATGTTGACAACAACCTCACAGTGTGAGATGCATCAGAGGCACAAGATACATTTCACTGTCAGCTTTTAACATCATTAGTTTGATTGCCTGAATAATAGAAAAAAAGGTACTTAACCCCCTCGTTTAGCATTTATATGCAGCATATCAAAAAATACCAGACAATTTCACACGATAATGTAGTTGAAAGCAGCTATAAGGAGCTTTATAAGTGTTAATATTTTTGTTAAAGTCTATATCTCCTTTTGTGAAGCATCTCTTACAAATAATAGACGATTGGCAAGAAAATCGGTGGAGTATTATTGAGATCCTTTATGTCAGTAAAAGTATCAATACAACATTATAAAAGTATTCAACTTCATTCAAAAAAATCAATTTAGTAAAAGTGCAGAAAAATGTCTTTAAATTTATCAGAAAGTACTTGTCATGCAGTTCAATATAGCCCCGCTTAGCGACATTATCATACGTTTCATTATGAGATTATTAATACTGATGCATCATTGCTTGAGCAGTATTTTACTGTTGTAGCCATGGATGGATTACTGAATGGGCCTACCAGGAACAGGCCCAGGGGCCCAAAGTGTCAGGGGGCCCCCTGGCCTGCACCTGCAGAATGTTACTCAAATTAACATTTTTTTCTTCTCGAATCTAGAAAGCCTGCATTGTCATTGCATAGGAATACAATGAAATTAGTTGTGACACTCAGGTGATGCATTTCAACAAAAAACACAAAAACACGACACACAGGACATTCAGTGAGGATGAAAATGAATGCAATAAATAAATATAAAAGTATTTAAAGTGCAGCAAAGTGCTTAGTGGATGGCAGAATGGCAGTGGAAATTTTTGGGGATTTTTGTTTTAAGTGTGCTGATGGCTGTGGGAAAGAAACTGTCTCTGAGTCTTGCGGGTTGCGTTTTGGCAGCGCCAAGAAGAAGATTAAACTTAACTATCTAGAGGAGATAAAAGTCTTAACAAGGTTTCTGTAAGTGAACCTGTGGAAGGATCACTTACCAACCAACAAGACACTCAAAAAGACTACACAGAGATGCACAGGAACTGTGAGGAGACACAAAATAATGACAAAGGGGGCAAAACAACCACAACGAGACACAAAATGGCTATAATACAGAAAACAACCAAAAGAAAAAATCCACAAAATGACCTCAAAAAGAAACAAAACAACAAAAAAAGAGGCAAAACCATCACAACCATCTGTAGCTGGTTACAGTGGATTCATTTTATAAGCCATTCAGGGTCATAAAATATATCTCGGCTGGATTGTATAGACAGTGCAGGCAGTGTGGTTGCACTGGGGCCCATGAGGTGGGGGGCCCATAGAGATAGTGGGCCCTCCAACAATGTGTTAGGTGGAAAATGGGCCCCTATGACCGATTGCCACCTTGGAAATATTACTGTGCACTGGGGCCCATTGAAAATACCTTACGCCACTGTTATGGGTGGTGGTGAGATGAAGTGGAGTAGAGGTATAAAGCTGCAGAAAATGGAAATGCTCAAGTAAAGTACAAATACCTCAAAACTGTACTGATATACAGTACATGAGTAAATATACTTTTTCTCCCACCACTTAATCTAGTTTAACACCGCTGTAGTGATTTTATATGAACATGACATATAAAGTGTTCATTTATCAAGTCTATTTATTTTATTAATCATATTCATTTATGAAGTACCTATTTATTCATAAATACCCAATACGTTCTGTTTCACCTCAGCACACTCTATAAGCTAATGAAGGCCATGGGGAGGAGTTGATAACCCTGTGATAAATCTAGTGTTGTTTATTAAATAGCGATGATGTGAAGGTGATGAAGGAGTAACTGGATATTTATAAACCGTTTTAAAGCCGCCCATGAATGATTTGTGCACGTGTATAAGCAGTTAATATGTATGTTCTACAACACACTGTAAGGATGTGACATTATGTGTAATCATACATCATTAAATACATTGATAAACACTTAAAAATGTCCTTAAATCTGCTTATGACTACATTACAGTGTGTGAACAATTTAAGCATTTATATTATGTTATTAATAGGCTATGTTATTATCATTATTATTATTATTATTAATAATAATAATATAAGATAGTTCATGCTGAATATAATTGCTATGTGTATGATGAACATTTGTTTCTTGTGTTTTTGAAAGTAATAAAAATTCTTGGACAGTAGTCTAAACTACAGTCTGATCCACCCTGAATTCTAAAACCAGTTTCCTCTATCACAGTTTCCCAGTCAGGGTGTGTTTTTCCAACCAGCGATCTTCTGTTCACAAGTTCACTTCTCTAACCTTTAAGCTGTCCACACCCCACAAAAGAATAACATGACACGGTCTTAGCTGTTTGATTTAGCTGTGAATGGAAAGGGAAACTGAAATATAATATCACAAAGATGCAAAGAGGTTTCCTTGACTTGTTCTGATCTGATGAGATGTCACGTCCCCTGTGCCAAGGACGATAAGATTTAAGGCTTAATTCCAGCCAGTCTTCAACATGGACACTCATTTCCCAACACACAGACTGACTCTCGTCACATCTGAGTCTGAGGACATTGTGGTTGACGTGCTGACGTGCTGACGTATTGCGGTAAGCGAGTTGTGTCATTTCCGGTGTTTCTGTGACAGCGTCTCTGTACTGCTCTGGTGAATTTTACTAGCCTGCTTTCTGCTTTCTCACTTCAGTTGCTTTAACGTCTACTTCAAGTCTTAACCCACACTGGTTCTGTTTAAGCATAATGATTTACTAATCATTGATTGATTTAATGATCATATTGATTTACTCAGTCTCACTGAAACCTGGCTGTGTCAAGATGAATACGTTAGTCTAAATGAGTCCACTCCTCCCAGTCATAATAATACCCACATTCCTCGAGGCAGCGGCCGAGGAGGGGGAGTTGCAGCCATTTTTAACTCTAGCCTGTTAATCAGCCCTAAACCTAAACTAGATTATAATTCATTTGAAAGCCTCGTTCTTAGTCTTTTACATCCGACCTGGAAAACCTCGCAGCCACTTTTATTTGTTATAGTGTACCGTGCTCCTGGCCCGTATTCTGAATTTGTATCTGGATTCTCAGAGTTTTTATCCAGTTTAGTTCTTAAATCAGATAAAGTTATTATTGTAGGCGATTTTAACATTCATGTCGACGTTGATAATGACTCCCTGGCTACCGCGTTTATCTCATTAATAGACTCCATTGGCTTCAGTCAGGGTGTACATGAACCCACTCATTGTTTTAACCATACCCTCAATCTAGTTCTGACGTATGGAATTGAAATTGATAACCTAACAGTCTTTCCACAGAATCCCTCGCTATCGGATCATTATCTGATTACTTTTGATTTCTTTTTACTCGATTACACGCCACTCAGCAACAGTTACTATACTAGATGTTTATCAGATAGTGCTGTCGCAAAATTTAAGGAAATGATTACTCCGTCGTTAAATTCAATACCAAGTCCTTCAGTAACAGAGGTTTCCCGTACCGACTTTAACCTCTCCTGAATTGATCATTTTGTCTATAGCGCCGTAGGCTCGCTGCGAACAACACTCGACTGTAGCTCCTCTTAAAAAGAAGTTAACGAAGCAAAGAAAGTTCACTCCTTGGTATAACTCTCAAACCCGTAAGTTAAAAGAAATATCGCGAAAATTTGAAAGGAATTGGCGATTAACCAAACTGGAAGAATCTCGTTTAATCTGGGCAGACAGTCTCAAAACTTATAAGAGGGGCCTCTGCAATGCCAGAGCAAACTATTACTCAGCACTAATAGAAGAAAACAAGAATAACCCCAGGTTTCTTTTCAGCACTGTAGCCAGGCTGACTGAGAGTCAAAGCTCTATTGAGCCTTGTATTCCTTTAGCCCTTAGCAGTAATGATTTTATGAGCTTTTTTAATGACAAAATTCTAACTATTAGAGGCAAAATTCATGACCTCCTGTCCTCAGATAGTACCTATCTGCCCTCAAACACAGCTGTAGAATCTAATATATATCTAGATTGCTTCTCCCCAATTTCTCTTCAAGAATTGACCGCAGTGATTTCTTCATCTAAATCATCAACGTGTCTCTTAGACCCCATCCCAACTAGGCTACTTAAGGAGGTCTTACCTTTAGTTAACACTCATATATTAGATGTGATCAATATATCCTTATTAACAGGCTATATACCACAGTCTTTTAAGGTAGCTGTAATTAAACCTTTCCTAAAAAAAAGCCCACCCTGGATCCAGAGGTGTTAGCCAACTATAGACCAATATCTAATCTTCCCTTTCTGTCAAAGATCCTTGAGAAAGTGGTCGCAGACCAGCTGCGTGATTTTCTCCATGATAATAATTTATTTGAGGAATTTCAGTCAGGATTTAGAGTGCATCATAGCACTGAGACAGCACTAGTTAAAATTACAAATGACCTTCTGATTGCTTCAGACAAAGGACTCATCTCTGTACTTGTTTTATTAGATCTTAGTGCGGCGTTTGACACTATTGACCATCAAATTCTACTGCAGAGACTGGATCACTTAATTAGCCTAAAAGGTTCTGCACTAAGCTGGTTTAAATCTTATTTATCTGATCATTTTTAGTTTGTTGACGTTCATAATGAATCATCCTTACTTACTAAAGTTTGTTTTGGAGTTCCGCAAGGTTCTGTGCTCGGACCAATCCTATTTACTCTATATATGCTTCCTTTAGGTAACATCATTAGAAATCACTCTATAAATTTCCATTGTTATGCAGATGATGACAGTTGTATTTATCGATGAAGCCAGAAGAAAGTAATCAATTAACTAAACTCCATAACTGCCTTAAAGACATAAAAACTTGGATGAGCACCAATTTCCTGATGTTAAATTCAGACAAAACTGAAGTTATTGTTCTTGGCCCCAAACAACTCAGAGACTCTTTATCTGATGACATAGTTTCTCTAGATGGCATTGCTCTGGCCTCTAGCACTACCGTAAGAAACCTCGGAGTAACATCTGATCAAGATTTGTCTTTTAATTCTCATATAAAACAAACCTCACGGACTGCATTTTTTCATCTGCGTAATATTGCGAAAATTAGGCCTATCCTGACCCAAAAAGATGCAGAAAAATTGGTCCACACTTTTGTTACCTCAAGGCTGGATTACTGTAACTCTCTATTATCAGGTAGCTCTAGTAAGTCCTTAAAAACTCTCCAGCTAATTCAGAATGCAGCAGCACGTGTACTAACAGGAACTAAGAAACGTGATCATATTTCTCCTGTTTTAGCTTCTCTGCACTGGCTCCCTGTAAAATCCAGAATTGAATTTAAAATCCTACTGTTAACTTATAAAGCTCTAAATGGTCAAGCTCCGTCATATCTTAGAGAGCTCATAGTGCCTTATTATCCCACCAGAACACTGCGCTCTGAGAACGCAGGGTTACTCGTGGTCCCTAAAGTCTCCAAAAGTAGATCAGGAGTCAGAGCCTTCAGCTGTCAGGCTCCTCTCCTGTGGAATCATCTTCCTGTTACAGTCCGGGAGGCAGACACCGTCTCCACATTTAAGACTAGACTTAAGACTTTCCTCCTTGATAAAGCTTATAGTTAGGGCTGGCTCAGGCTTGCCCTGTACCAGCCCCTAGTTAGGCTGACTTAGGCCTAGAGGACCCCCTATAATACACCGGGCACCTTCTCTCCTTCTCTCTCTCTCTCTCTCTCTCTCGTATCCTATTACTGCATCTTGCTAACTTGGCCATTCTGGATGTCACTAACTCGGCTTCTTCTCCGGAGCCTTTGTGCTCCACTGTCTCTCAGGTTAACTCATATCGCCGCAGTGCCTGGATAGCGTGACATGTGTGGTTGTACTGCTGCCGTGGTCCTGCCAGATGCCTCCTGCTGCTGCTGCCATCATTAGTCATTAGTCATACTTGTACTGTTATTATACACATATGATTATTGTCACACATGTATACTGCCAGATATTAATATATACTTTCAACATATTGTACCACAGTAGCCAGAACTATAACTATAATATTATTACTTTCATTAATGTTGTTGTAAGCTACTGTCATTACCGTCTGTCCTGCATCTCTCTCTCTCTCTCTCTCTCTTTCTGTCTCATTGTGTTATACGGATTACTGTTAATTTATTATGCTGATCTGTTCTGTATGACATCTATTGCACGTCTGTCCGTCCTGGAAGAGGGATCCCTCCTCAGTTGCTCTTCCTGAGGTTTCTACCGTTTTTTTCCCCCGTTAAAGGGATTTTTTGGGGGAGATTTTCCTTATCCGCTGTGAGGGTCCAAAGGACAGAGGGATGTTGTATGCTGTAAAGCCCTGTGAGGCAAATTGTGATTTGTGATATTGGGCTTTATAAATAAAATTGAATTGAATTGGCAAATTCAGGCAAGAAAACCCAAAACATCCAATTGATGTTTCAGAACAACAGAAAAAACACAAGACACATAATTACCTTAGTAAGACACAATATTACCTCAAAGAGATCCAAAAAACTGCAAAAAGACCCAAAACAATCACAAAGAGACACAAAACAACTATAAAGCACTAGAAAAACAAGCAAAGAAAGACACAAGATTACCCGAAAGAAACAAAATAACCTCAGAATGCACAAAATTACATCAAAGAGATTCAAATGACTGCAAAAGGACACAAAACAATCACAGTGAGACACAAAATGACTGCAGAGAGACACAGAACAACCAAAAAAGATGCAGAATTACCTGAAATAAACACAGAATTACCTCAGTAAGATACAAAATTATACCTCAGAGATATCCAAACAACTGCAGAAGGACACAAAACAACCACAAAGAGACACAAAATGACTATAAAGCAACAGAAAAACAAGCAAAGAACAACACAAAATGACCTCAGTAAGAGATCCAGACGACTATAAAAATACATAGAACAACCACAGGGAGACACAAAAGGACTGAAAAAGACACAAAATGACAATATCTGAAAGAAACACAAAATTACCTCAAAATGCACAAAATTACGTTGAAGAGTTCCAACCGACTGCAAAAGCACACAAAACAACCTCAAAGAGACACAAAACAACTATAAAGCAACAGAAAAACAAGCAAAAAAAGGCACAAAATTACCTCAGTAAGACGCAGAATGATCTTGAAGAGATCTGGATGACTACAAAAAGACATAGAACAACCACAGGGAGACACAAAATGACTAAAAAAAGACACAAAATGACAATAAAGCAACAGAAAAACAAGCAAAAGAAACACAAAATTTCCTTAGTAAGACACAAAATTGCCTTGAAGATATCCAAACAACTACAAAATATGCAAAACAACCACAGGGAGACACAAAATGACTAAAAAAGACACAAAATGTCTAAAAAGCAACAGACAGACCACCAAAAAAGACACAAAATTACCTGAAAGAAACATAAAATTGCACAAAAAACTGCAAAAAGACACAAAACAACCACAAACACACATAAAACAACGATAAAGCAACAGAAAAACAAGCAAAAAAAGACACAAAATTACCGAAAAGAAACACAAAATAACCTCAGAATGCACAAAATTCCCCCAGAGTGATCCAAAAACAAGCAAAAAAGACAGAAAATTTCCTTAAGGAAATACATAAATTCCTCAGTAAGCCATAAAATTACCTTTAAGTGATCTAAATGACTACAAAAAGCCACAAAACAAAATGGCTATAAAGCAACAGAAAAAACACCAAAAAAGACACAAAATTACCTTAAGGAAGTGATCCGAGTGACCCAAATGACTACAAAAAGCCACAAAACAACCACAGGGAGACACAAAAAGAGTAAAAATAGACACAAAATGACCACAAAGAGACGCAAAACCTCCACAAACTCTCCATGTGTTATTGTATGTAGGAGAGAAATTAGGGTTTTTCTATATCTGTGCCCAGGGGCCTACTGTCTCATAATCTGCCCATGATGCTCTGATAAAGGTCGCCAGGCCATATTGTTAACATGTTTGTTTGATATGACAAGAATAAATTGGTGAAGTTGAGATAAGTCAACTTTGTCCTGAAAATCTATATTCAACATTGGAACGACAAAAACTTTGGCTTATCCCATAAATAAATACTGAGAAGGTGCATCCTTTCAAAGACCTACTCGGTTGTTGTTGGTTGGTTCCCTGTCAGTCCCTAAAAAGTTCAAACTTAAGATATGCAACATTTTAATCCATCAGATGCGTAGAGTAGCCCTAAAGTGAAAGTTAAATGTCTTAGTCAGAGATAATAGTTAATAGAAAACACAGTAACAATTTGGTTCAGGTCTAAAATGCCCGGAGTTATTGCTTAAGGAGAGGAAGTGCAGCTGTTGCATCATGTTACTTTTTTCCACCCCCCACTTCCCTCCCTCTGGCAGCTGAGGGAAACCAGCGAAGAATAGAACTGCTGCAATTAAGGCCGAATTTACTTTTCAACAACCCACTCTGCATGTTGGAAGACTGACCCTCCACAGCTTCTTCATCCTCCAACACTGCCGAGTGGGTGGGAAGCATCCCAGTTTATTCTCAGTGCTCCTTCCATCACACGGCACCTCTCAGAGGATACAGCACTCCTAATGTACAAAATTAGACTTTCATTTGGCACTAAAGATAACTTCCTGGAAGTTAAGTGCATGAAAGGGTGGAACAGTTTATTCTGTTAAATGTCACTATGATGGGACTTGATGTCAGGGTAATAGTTTAATATCTCACACACCCACTCTTTTGCTCTTTAGCTGACAGGTTGTATTAAATGGTAATTGAATAAAGCTAGATTATGCTTGGAGAGATGTACCACCAACACATAGACACAATGATATTCTGCTTATATTGGACTCAATCACCAGAATAAATGTTGCCCTGGATTGGCTGCCAGACTATCGCACGGCTGACACATAGAGACAGACAACCATTCACACTCACATTCACACCTACGGCCAATTTGGAGTCACCAATTAACCTAACGGGGATGTCTTTGTATTGTGGGAGAAAGCTGGAGCACCTGGAGAAAACCCACGCTGACACGGGGAGAACATGCAGGCTCTGCACAGGGGGGCTCTCCCACCCCAGGCTAGAGCCAGGAGCCCTCTTGTTGTGAGGTGACAATGCTAACCACTGTAACACCGTGTCACTGTAATATGTTGTCTGTAGTATATAATCATCTGAAAATAAGAATTGTCCTATTTTGTTACCTTAGAATGAGCTTTTTATATCTACATAATGAGCAGATCCTTGTCCATGGAGTCCGCCATGTTGCACTGCCATGTGTCCAGAATGGACATTCATGTTTTCATATCCACCAAAGCAGTTCGTACCCACTCTGCACATGTTGTAAATATTGAGGTGGGGGTATCCCCTGCTGAAGTCTACGCTTGTGGGAGAACATCATTTGGCTTAAAATAGCCAGTTTGGTCGTCACAACCACAGCTGGACATGTCCAGCACGCCTGCTTTTGTTAATCTTGAGGAGTGGTCTGCTGGTTGGTGTCTTGCCATCTACCATCCCCTCTCCATCTGAAATATGTTATGGGGACGTATGAAACATTCAAATGTGACATGTCCGTGGTTTGCATTAATGAACAATACAATGTGCATTTAGTCTGCCTTTTAACTATTTTCCATGATCAGAAACTGCGATTATGCCTTTGTAACAGTTCTGGTCAAGTTATTGATTATGTGTGTTTGAAGCAACTAAAGCTGTCAGCTGATATAGATGTCATGTCGCATGAGCCCACACAGATTTTGGACAATTAACCAAAGCTATTCCAAGTTGTAAGTTAAGTTTCTGTGTGTGTGTGGTGCACTCATGTGCATGTGATCTCTTTTCCAGTGTTCAAGGTTACAGGGCAGTGAAATCAAGCGGTACTGCCAAGTCTTGTCTGCACATATGCAAAGACATGCCTGATTGGTTGCATAAGAGGGAAAGAGTGAAAGGAGAAACCTCTGACCCCAACCAGATACCATCCCACCGAATCACAGCCATAAATTACAGTCCATTGCTCTGTGTTTATCAAAGAGCTCGCTCCCACTTTCCCGTCCCACTTATTTGTTCTAACTTGACAACAAATGCGCTCAGCAGATGCTTATTGTAAAAGAATCCCTGCACTTTGCATCCGTCTGCCATGAAGGAAAAAGGAAACAGTTGGCTTTGTGAGATATGTTTTATTGTAGTAATCAACAGGAAATTTTTTAAAGTTGTGTGTCATTTTATAAATTGTTGTCTCACACCACAAACTAAAATCCTGTGAGGAGAAAACAAGGTGCAACTCAGAGTCAAGACTGCTTCAAATGCATTTAGTGGAAGACAAGAAGAGGTTGTTGAATTCAGTCCATTAAACAAAGAGAGTATTTGCTGTTTCTTGCTTTGATCAAGAAACACAAGATATTAACACTGATTTTTTTTTAAATAATGTATTAATACTTAGTGTCTATTCACCTAGAAAGATCATAAAACCAAAAATAATAATAATTTATTTACAATAACGGCCCGATAAACGTACAGTTCTTTCCTCTCACTATACACACAGGAAGTCCACGGCCCGGTTCTTGGTTTAAATGGTGGTGGAAGCACCATTTGTTTTCTGGAGCAAGCCCATTCTGATATTTTCAGCACAAGTCAGCAAGATAAAAATACAAATGTGTTGAAATTTGCTGAAATGGCAGTCATGGTGCTTTTAGTTTGAGAAATGTGGAGGGAAAACTAATTCATCTCACCTGGGATAAGTGAAACAGTGGTACACAGTCTGACCCAATATCTTTATTACATGCCCTATTAAAAATAAAAAGAACGAAAGAGACTAATGCCACTGGCCATGAATATAAAAAAAACAACATAATACGCAATATGACATCAGTAGATTCAATACTAACTAATAACCAAATGACTATATAAAGTGCATCTCTCCAAGGTTTGATGGTTTTGTTTTTTTATTTTGCCAAACAGCAGATGGATTATTTGTAGTCATGATGCCCATGCGCCAGAAGAAAATGTTGGCATTGTGTGTTTCAAACTACGAATGGCAAGACAGGTTTAATTTATTTATATAGCACATTTCATTTGCTTGTTTCATGCATATCCTATCAACCTTTTTAAAGTGACTTAGTATATGAGCTGATTTGTCATCAGGAGGTGGAGGGGATGGTAGAACATACCTGCCAAGCTGCAGACTTGCAGACAGCTGTTCAAGACCAACAAACTACAGCAGTTTTTCCAACTGCTTTTTAGGCTCAAAACATGGGTGATTTGTAGAAACCTGTCAGTGTGTTTCCATCACCTTTTTAGGGTGCAAGCGTGGGTGTTTTGTAGCAACTCATCTGTGTTTTTTCAGCAGCTTTTTAGGCTACAATCGCAGGTGATTTGTAGAGACCTGTCAATGTGTTTCTATCAACTTTTTAGTCTCCAACCATAGGTGTTTTGTAGCGACCCATCTGTGTTTTTACAGCAGCATGTTAGGTCCCAAATGTGGGTGTTTTGAAGAAACCCATCAGTGGGGATAGTGCCACAAAAAAATTATCTTTTACCAAGACATCACTGCATTTCTGGCGAGGATTGTGCCCCCAAAACCCAGTATTTTAAGCCAAAACATGATCCTAATCATAACCAAGTGGGTTTTGTGCATAAACACCACAGCGTTGTTGAAAAAATTTAAATGCATCTGCTATATCATAACATGCAAATATAACGTATCTGTGGTTTGCAGAAATGTACAAGGCCAACATTTTTTTCTGGGTTTTCATGTGTGTGATCTGCCACAACACAAGCAGGTCAAAGTGAAACTAGGGCGTTCAGTGTATGCCTGTACCAAACACAGGATTAAGCAAAGTTTTTCACATTAATATACTTTAATAATATGCCAAAATGTTATCTCCGGGTATGATTTGATTTGTTTGCACTAGTTTCCTGGTATTTTTTTTTATTGTGACACAATCTTAAAACTGATTTCTTACTTCTTCAAATTCATTTTTCATCATATATACATTTTAAATCCTAGCATAAAATGTAGGCTATTATCAGATATAACATTTATTATGACATTATAATGACACAAAAATGCATCTAAATTTGAGTTGTTAATATGTCACAAAATATATTTCTTTGTCACAAGTGGCCAACAAACCTGTAAATGTGAGAAACATGTCCCACAAGCATCCAAAACATTCAAGAGTCATTAATATGTTGGCTTCATATCGAAGAATATATATTCTCAGCACTGAATTTCGTGTTAAATCAAGATTTCCCTTTGGTCAATATTTGTGGGCTTTTTTTTCTTTGGCCTTTTAACTTAATATAGAGCACAGATCTGATACAGTATTACTCCACTCTGTCTCCCACGAGCCTTGTGGGCCTATGTGACAGTTTCATTTCAGATTACTTTAATTAGATTGTCTGTGGAGGCTCTAAAAATTATGTGTTAAGTCTTTGATTACCAATATGTGAGGGGTTTTAGTTAGATTCTCCTGTTCATACTGTGTTTTTATGTCTTGTGGTCACAGAAAGGGCTGAACTTTGAGGTGCTTGTTGTCTTTGGTTATTTTTAATTTTGTGCACATATAAGGAGAAAAGGTCTCATCTGTAAATTATAGAGATAGTGTACAGCTGTGTTTTTATTTCCCTTTAGAATACATATTGCATATGAGAAGAATTACAACTGAACTCCCACTTCTGTGGTGAGCGGCATCTCCTCTCCTCCTGCCTGTCCTGCTCACACCTACTGACTGCCTGTGCACAGGGCAAGAGGAGAGAGGGGGAGAGATCCCACGCTGAAGAGCTGTGGACTGCGATTACTTTAAGCAGCATGCATGTGAATAAATTATAACGTATTCGTTGCTTTTTTTTCTTAACCGTCGAAATAAGTCACTGATTTTGTTGCTTTTACAAAATTAAGTCGCAAAAAGGGTCTGAAAACTCATTAAATTTATCATGAAAGTCACCCAGCACTTATATAACATAATCTACCATATTACATGCTTTATTTTGTTTGGGGTTACAGTTTACTTCGAAAAAGCCTTTTTTAATGGCTTATTTGCTTTTTGTGTGGAAGTCACATCAGCCTGTCCTACTGTTGGATTTGGGTTGGTTTACACTCCAGCAACTTCAGCCAACATTACCTGAGAAAGTGTTATTGTTAGTCTTGATATTAAAAGCTTTTTTTTTTCTTGTAATGTTAACATACAGTACAATTTGGAAATATGAAAAAGAAACCATAAGTGTAATATGTTAGTAGGCCTATGCAAGCTAAGCAAAATAAGATGAGCTAAACAGAGTTATGTTAGAGTGAAATAACAGTCTGATCTTTAGGGCTGGATATTGTTACAATTACAATACCAGTACCAATACCAGTACCCTTAAAGTGATACCAATACTTTATTCAATACCCATAATGTGAATGGAGTGGCACATACTTTAAAACGTTTTGGTGGCATCTCGGCACACTGCACTACCATCTCCGTCAAATACATCACACTTGACTTCACCCCACCACAGACTGTATGTGTTGTAGCTCCAGCTGCAGGAGTATGGCCACTCACACAGTGACAGGGCTAACTGCTATTAAGGGGTTTAATGACAGAGTCGAGCCATTTCAGTGACGGTGTGAGTTTGTTGGGACCATAGACTGGACGGATGAAGGGATGAACGACATGATAAGCCTGTTTTTGTCTACCACTGCCTGAAATCAAGGACCCATTGTGTCAGAAAATACCTCTGTCGATCAGTATTGTAAACTGTTGCCGTGGGAGAACAGAAAGTTTGACAGATATTGTAAGAATTACCTAGGGGAGTGGGGCTTAGCAAATGCTTGCTCAGTTAGTGTTTGCTCAAAGTCGCAATGTTCCTGGTAAACTGTTGAGTAAGAAAATATATAGACAGATGCTATTTGTACCCAGGGGTGTCCATAGACAACAGTGCTATTTGCACTTGGGGTGGAGTAGCTGTTGTGGATATTTACTGCCAGGTGTAGCCTATGTAGCATCATGGCAGAGACAAGCATCCAGATGTCCATAGCCAAAAATGCTATATCCAGCCCAGTGTGCATTATTGGGCATCCTAACAACATATAAATATGAAGTTAACACAAACAGGTCTATTAATCTATTCTGCTAAGGTTTATGTACACAGTGTGCATTCAGCAGCTTTATGCATCCTAAAAACTGAAATAATAAGTCAACTAAGTCTAAAAATAAGACAACACTAACTCAAATGGGACTCAAACCCCAGTTTGTTTCATGAAAGTCCAGTGTTTAACCCATTTATCCACCATATCTTATTACTGCCATGGACTGTCGTCGAAAACTATGTCACCTGAATCTCTGGCCGTACATTTATGAGTTTTCTCTTGTAATTCACCACTTTAATCCCAGAATATCTAAGATTAGCTGGTATTACCCCTATGACCTCTTTGCCCTAATCCTAACTGTTTCTGACCTAGAGGTGTCAACATGACGAGCTCTAGCCAATCACAGCATGCAGTGGGATCTGTAATAACGTGTAAATAGCCAAAATACTGCAGTGTGATTATTCTCACTTTGGTGCAAGCAGGCACTCTGAAATGTTTAACACCTATTCAGGTCAAATGTTTCCCTCTGGCTGAAATTTAAAGACAGAGTAGTTTCCCTGTCATCATGCTTAAATGACATACAATGCACCATCAACTGTGTTTTCCCTTTTTCTGATGGAAATATTTAGAAAACTACCTTCTCATGGAGTCCAGTTGTATGTATGCCAACTAACCACGTCATCCATGGACATTGTATAACGTATAATATTTAGAGTCTTATTATACACATAAATTATATCAATAAGATTAAAATACGCTGTTGAGCTACACCTCTGTTTTTACTAAATCAATCTGGAGAAATATTCCCACACTTTAGTTTTCTAAATGTCATCTGCAAAGTGTCAGTTTCACTCCACACTCATTTGCAAATTGTATATTTGCGGACGGTGAACAGCACCTACAGATAGTCCCAACAAAACTATGAAACATGTCTTAAAATATTCATACAAAACTATATTATTGTCATGCACTTTATTACTAGAATCATCTGCAAATTGAAACATGACAGTTTTCTTTGCATTTGATAAAGCTTCATAACCATCTCAGGGAAGCAAAAGAGTTAATCCTGTGAGAAGTGCAATGAGTTTCATCCCTGCTTGTCTAACAGGGATCAGTTCTGCTGTTTCTCCTCCTGTAGTGGTATCCTCGTGTCAGTAGGATGACAGTCATAGGGCTCTTTACGCAACACTTGCATTGCTCTGCATCCAAAAACAAACTAGACGAGCAACAGCCGAAGGTTAAATCTCTGATTCTCTACGGGACGACTTTTGATCTCGTCCAGGAGTGGCCTGCTCATTCCCTAGCTCTGATAAACACTGTCTTTCTTCCTCTTTCTCCACATCGCCCTCGTCCTCCTCATCCCTGCTGATGAAGGCAAGCTCATTCTCATAGCAGAAAGAGTTGGCACCAGATGTTGGGAATTTTCTCTCCTCCATGTCCTTGGCACTGCATCTGGGGGTGGAGGGTACTTCGAATGTTTTGTGAAAGTAGGCGTAATCTATCCTGTACTGGCTCCTCTCCTCAAAGATGACGGGCTCAAAGCGGTGACCCCACAGGATCTCTGAGGGCAGGTAAGAGCTGCGTGCCTGTGTCGTCATGGCTGTGGCCTCCACCAACCCTTCAAGTATAATTACTATCTCAAAATCAGATGTTTCAAGATCTTGCTTACTGATGCCAAACAGTGGACTGTCTTCATCAATCTCATGTATGACAGTGAGGGGTGCAACCAGAAACAGGCGGTCTGTGCCTTTGTCATAGCCGACATTCATGTCAATCTGATCCAAGGGGATGTATTCGCCTTCCTCTGTGTAACGGGGCTTGACGAGTTGGGCTCGCACATGAGCTTCCACAATGTGGCTCTTCCTTAGATTAGCAACCCTAAACATGAGGCACAGTTTCCCATCACGTAAAGCAATGACTGCATTGTGGCTGAACAGTAGAGTCTCTGCACGCTTTTTGGGCCTTGCCATCTTAGCCATGATGGCACCAATCATGAAGGCATCGATGATGCAGCCCATGATGGACTGAAAGACCACCATGAAGACAGCAGCCGGACATTCCTCTGTCACACAACGAGCACCATAGCCAATGGTTGTCTGGGTCTCAATGGAGAAAAGGAAAGCTGCCACGAAGGTGTTAACCTGTGTGACGCAAGGAACAAAGCTGTCGTCCCCTTCAGGATGGTCCATGTCACCATGTAGGAGGCCGATGACATAGAACGCCAGACCAAATGTTAGCCAGGATGCCACAAACACCAGGCTGAATAGCAGGAACATGTATCGCCAGCGGATGTCCACACATGTTGTAAAAATGTCAGATATGTACCGCTGTGACTTCTCATCCATGTTTGAGAAATTGATGTTGCATTGGCCAGCCTTGCTGACAAACCGGCTGTGGTATTTGCGTCTTGTGTGAATCTTGCCATTGCCGAAGCTGCCCACAGCAGGCATGGTATTTAGTCTCAGGCCTTCTTCTTCACAGGACACGACACTGTGGTGGTGGGCCCTTCCCACACTCATGCCTCAGTGGGGCAGAGCCACGTGAGCCACTTTACACGATCAGCCCGGCTCATACAAAACTGACCAGGCTCACAGGAAGTGTGTGGCTCCTTCCAGAACAGACGCAGTGTCAGCTGGAATTGAGAAGTGAGGCACAAAAATAGTTTCCTGTAAAGGAAGGACAGGCAAAATATTAGCATACAGTATTATCTATTATCTGCATACAATGGAATTTTGTAAGGTGAATGGATGTAATCTAAAAAGTGGAATATGAATCACTTTACCTATGTTTAAACAGAAAATTTAGATAACCACACAGTCATGTTTTGCAATACTAATTTGACAACATATTGCTGATTCTGGCCTCAGAAGACTGCACACTGTGTACACTGGACAAAGCCAGTGAACATGATGTACATTTCCACTTAAATTCACAGTAAGCAGTGGTGCTCCCAAAGGGGGCCAGAGGGGGCCTTGGCCTCCTTGATAAAATTGCTCCTCCCTGTAGTGGTCCTCCTTGGCAAAAATGATTAGATGCTGGCCTTATAATATTTAAGTGACTGTGGTGCACTCATTTTTAAACTCTTTTTTTTTCCCAGTTAGGGGTTGTGGGGTAAAGAGCCTATTCCAGCTGACATTGGGTGAGAGGTGGGGAACACCCTGGACAGGGGGATTATCACAGGGCTAACATATAGTGACAGACAACATGTCCTGAAATAAATCGTAAAATAAGAAACCAAAATATATAAGTAGCAGTTCCTTAGCTCTCTTATTGGCATAGTTTTCAACTAGTAGCCTATAAACTTCAACTGCATAATTAACATCCTGAAATTCAGTGATGGTTTTTAGTTTTGATGTACCACCCCAAGATTTTCAGTGGCCTCATCTGGCCATATTTCTGGGGGCACCACTGCCTGTAAGTAGTTTCAGTGTGAAATAAAACTTTTTTTCTGCACAGTTTAGGAATACTTCATATTCTCTATCTCTTTGCTTCAGCACACCACTGACTATAATTTGTCTGATAAGTACGACTTGTTTAGGCCAGACTTCTACTTCCCTACTCAAAAATATATAGACCTCTCTGAGGAGTCACTCACTGTCAACTCAAATAGTTTTAGAAGATGGTTTCTAATAATAGCTGCTGTTTTACAAAGCCTTCCCAGCTAATGCTTGTTGTATTTTCATGTAATATTTTTCTACTGTTGATTCTGTAACAGGTCTTTTGATTGTTTTTCTTCTCAGTTTAGTCAAAATGTAGTTGATGAATGTAATTGGCAGTAATCTGTGTTTTGAAGATGTTCAGATGTCAATTAATTTATGTGGCACAGTTTAGGGCAAATATGAAAATGATACAGTTTTACATAGATTTTCAAACACAACTACATTTAATTTGTAATATATCCCTCCAGACATTTGATTTTCTGTCCTACCTCTCTTTCCCCACTTGCTCTTTCAGAAATACTCTGGTGTATACAATACATGTTTCTCTGATCAACAAGGTACAGAAATAGCCAGCTAATCCAATGCCCTGCCATTTTATATGACGTATCTTCTGTTTCCTCCAGCTGGCACAACTATTAGAGTCACTGGAGTACTGTGATGAGGCTGTGTGAGTCCCCTGTGAGGCTAAACTGGAAAATAATATGGGCTGAAAAACACGGGGCAGAAAATTGTGTATCATAGAAGAGATAGCCTCAGATACTAATGCTTTGAAGATAGGAATCGATGGAATCACTTCAGGTACATTAATGGAAAAGATATTTTTAAAAAAGGGGAACTTTATCCTGACCAGTCTCCAACTGCAGCCTCCCGCACATCTAGCTTGTGCTTGATTTGTCATCCTAGAAATAAATTTGTTACATCTTCTATATGATTTACAGCAAATTGTGAGACACTTAGTTGTCATTTTCATTTATTTGTTTTAAACCTATAGTTCAAGTACCAGTATCATACAGTAAACTTAATCAAAAATCTGAACATCCTGTTACACATAGAAACACATAATACCAACGAAGAGGACAGCTGTCAACAACAGGTTTATACTCTTTCTGCTTGAATATTTTGGAGTCAAACTTTCTATAAAGTTTTAGCCTACTCAACTTTGTGATAAACAAAAGTTTACAGTCTAGTGGCTCTGTGCAGCTGTACTTAGGCTCACATTGCAAAGATGTTAAGATAATAAGACGACAGCTAGGAGATGAGGCTGTGCATTTTGATGAGTGCATACACCTGTGTGTATATAGAAACCTTTGTGTTTTTCACAAGGCTTTTGTAACATGCTCCAAATGTCTAGCAGGTATAATGTTTATGTTCGCCACCTTAGCTAAGTTAGCTGGCATGCTAACATGATGATGGTGCTACATGAAAAGTTATGTGTACAACACTCATACTCACCTCAAAAGCATTGTAGTCACTCAACCTGTTGAGTCATTTAAAGAAATACTTTATCCACAAAATGACCATTTGTATATCAATCACTCACCCTGTGTTACACTGAATTCATGTTGCCTTTCTCATATGCCTCAAAGATTGAAGAAGATGAACTGCAGTACAAAGGGACAGCGTTTGATAACAGCAAAGCTTTATCAAAACATCCATTTGCAAACTCTTAAACTCATGCAGTATAATCCAAGTCTCATTTATCCAGTTGTGTTCAGTACTTCCCAAACACATGCTATATCTCTAAATCCTTACTATTTCAACACATTATTAAATTGTCTCATCCACAAACAAAAGTGCACCTGGACAAGCATGTGCGTTTGAACTCTGCTTAATGGCATACATAAGCAGAGATCAAACGCACATTCTTGCCCAGGAGTGCCGCTTACATGCATGTCTGTTTTAAATAGTAACGTTAGCCCAAAATGCATGTGTTTGAGAAGAACTGAGCATATGACTAGTAAAATAAGACTTGGATTACATTGAACGAGTTGTATATGAGTTTGTTAATGGATGTTTTGATATAGTTTTGCTGTTGTTAAACGCAGTCCCCCTTTGCTGTAATTCATCAACAATATTCGCCATTTGTGGATTCTATGTTCCCCATGGAGACATTTGAGAAAAACAGAGTTTTCCTTACAAATTCAATGTGACACAGGGTGAGTAATTGATATACAAATGGTCATTTTGTGGGTGACGTATTCCTTTAAGTTCAACTTTATTGCCACATGTATAAGTTCAGTGCAATGCTTGTGCTTACTTTTTTTTCTGCGTACAAATAACACACCAAGAAACAAGTTGACAGCAGCTTGTAGCGCCATAGTGCGACGCCATCTTGAATATTTTGGTACTTTTGCACATTTCACCCAAACTTAAGATTTCAACTTCAGGCCAAGCACTGGGTGCTTAAAGGAAAGTGAGGAATCACCAAAATCATTAGGATCCATCCCAAAGGATTTATCCTTAAGGTTGATACAAAACTTACACAGCAATCTATCCAATAGTTGACACATGACATATCTGTACATCTGGACAGATGTACAGATATGTCATGATATGTATAAAATTTCATATACCTGCATTAGCACCAAAGCCACGCTGCAGTTAATTTATCTCCTGAGTCTCCAGCTCTGAGTGATATTCATGTCACTTGCTTTACTGATGTTCAGCTGCTTTCATTCTTCGTATGATCATTTTATTGTCAGAGGTTTAATCCACTGATGGAACTTCACTCATTTCAAGTCATAAAACAAGACCCTGTCACACCATCACACTTCAGACTCGAGGGACACAGAGAAAAGCACTTCAACTACGCATCAGCACAAGGTGACATGTTGGTCAGCAACTGGCTGTGACATGTTAAGTCTTGCCTTTTAGATAATTATCATGATTGATTTTGATTACATTGCCCTTTAGGATATCTGAGAACAAGACTGGTGGGTAAACTCAGGTCAAAAAACACGGTAGAGATCCTAACATGATTGGTTTTGTTTCTTCAATAGATGACATGCAGTCAAACATCAAATAACACACCTTAGCATTTTAAGAATGTGTAGTTATAAAGCAACTGGGATTTCAGCTGTAATAAAACTTCCAAATGGGGTCACACAGACTGCTGTGCAGGTGTCCCCACCATGAATAATCTACTGCTACAGAAAGATACATATAAAAACCCTGTACATAAAACAGAACAGGTATGAAACATGATGAATTTTATATAAACTTTCTGTACAGATTTAAGTTGAGGTTTGAGTGCAGACTCTAGGATGACAATTAATAACAACAAATTTGACATTTTATGCATATTTGAGTATGGGTATGTGTGTTTTTACACAGTTGTTTACGATTCTCAATGCTCTACAGTAGTTGCTAGGAAGCAAGGGATATTAATATCTAGTATTCTGTGCGACTGCATCGCAGCTCTCACAGGAGCCACACTCTGCCTGCTGGGCTGTGATCTCAACACCGGAGCAGAGATGAGTCTATTCCTCTGCTGACGTTTGTCGCAATAGAGACTGAAAATATATTTACATTTAACAATGAGAGACACTCTAGAGGTCTATAATTAGAAAGGTGTTTCCTACAGTATTATATTTATAGTTTCTCTGTCTAAAATCATAAGCAGCTTACCTTGTGTGCAAATGTTCCCAATAAATGTGGATTCCCAACTTTCTGTTTCTTCAGTATCTCTCAGTCTTTATCCAAACTGCTGCATGTTTCTCCTCAGGCTTCCTTCAACTCTTCTCTTCTGTTACGGGTAGAACCACTCTATCCTCCTGAGGCAGAAAAGTAAACCGCCACAGAGTACCATCATGCCTGTGCCTCCTAGTTTTAACGTGTCTCTTTCTCCATTCAAAAAGCAGAGCATTACAATCACTCCTACTGTGCTGTCCTCCAACGCTACTGCATGAATGATATTCAGTTGATCAGAAACAGGAAAGAAATTAGAAAATGACTAGTAAAGCACTGAAGGTATAATTTCGACCCTCAAAATAGCACAACAAGTTGATCACAGCTATTCCAGATGAAATGTCTGCATGGCTCACATGGCCTGTAGGGTCCAATCCAATCAAAAATCAATCCCTCAGAGCTTATTTTAGAGTCATGGGTAGTCGACAGTCTCACACTTTCTTGGTATATCTGCTATCTGATCTTGTTCTGCTGCAGATCCCACTCTGTATCCCACATCCAGTGAACTATTGCTCACTGCTCAGCTCTCGTCCTCCCCCTCCCTTTCACGGTGTCACTGTAGATACTTGGCATTTGGAGGCTACGTGCTCTTCCCCTACCAAGTGTTGCATCGGTGCCGGTCAGCAATACTCAGAGTTGATAGAACCAACTGGTTTATTCAGGACTCGTGTATACCAGAGAGACCATCAATGACCAGAACATAAACACGTTGTATAACTGATTGCTCTGTTTTTAATTTGGTTTAATCATTTTTCCTATGATGTATATCTTGTTTTGTGACAGTATTGCTTTACAGATTGGGCAACACCAGTGCTGTGTATAGTGATATTTCTTTATAGCCTCTAATTTCTTTCAGAAAAGCAAGAAAAAGAAAACACTTCTGGCACATTGTATGTATTGTTGCTTCAGAGGTTAAATCTGCTCATTACGTGGGCATCTATGGAAATAAAGAAGTAAATCATACTTGTAATTCATTACCATACTCTTTAATGTTGTCTCTATTTTCTAACTAAAACCAAACAGACCACAGAGTGGGTGGTGTGGTCTCCATTTTGACTCATTCAGAAAGCAAAGCAGCTCCTGTTGAACACGCTGGACTTTGAAAAGCCCATGTAGGCAGTCCCTTGCTGAACATCACTCATTGGTCTCATCCGTGTGTTCATGCCTGGATGGAGGAAATCAGTGAATAACTTGTGTATCACAGGGTTAAAAAGCAGTTGTTCCCTTGATTATAGTTGAAAACAAGACTATGGGGGGCAAATTCACAAAGAATGGATTGCATCTGCCGATAGCACCATGGCGCATGAGTATCTGCCCCTTCTCAAGCGTCAATTCATAAAAGACACCGCGCTTATGATGTTACAGCACACAAACGCCTGTAAGGTTTTGAAGCTGAGTGCAATTTGGCCTTATTTGATCTGAGTGTAATTATCCATGTGGCAAAGTGTAAATGTTGCCTTTGCTCCAGTAGCACAGTAGGCAGATCAATAGCAGAGAGGAAAAGAAAACTGAAATTTGCAGACTGTGAGCTACAGGTCCTGACCAACGAAGTGCAGAGGCAATCCTCAAAACTTCAAGCAGAAATAATTTGAATGTGACAGGAAGAAACCATATGTTGGACTTAATATCCCAGTCTGTCAGTGCGCTGTAGTAACCACCAATGTATGCATGCTACCTCATTTAAATTAATGCAAATAGCACAGGAGCACCGAGACGCTATTTGCTTGGCAGTGCAATTAGAAGTGCATTTCACCCTTTGCAGGTGCTTTGAGAATTATAAGTTCTTTTTGTCTTCTTAGTGCAGGCTTAGTGGCTGCAAAAGCTGTGCAATTCTTTTGTGAATTCACCCCTGAGTCTATAGCCACACTGACAGCTGTGTGAGACTGTACTGAGGCACAGTTGAAAAGCCAGGATCACTGAAGTCATTAGCATACATTGTCTAGGAACTATAATGTCTGCACCAAAATTTGTGCCAATCCATCCAGTAGATGTTGAGAATTTCACACAAAGTGGAAATGTTGACCTGCTGATGGTGCTAGAGGAAAAGTCAGGGGATCACCAAAGTAATGTGGGTTCATCTTCTGGGCACCATGAATGTGTGTACCAAATTTCATTGCAATCCATCTTCTTAAAGACATCCAAAAATAAAAATGTCAACCTTATGGTGGCAGTTAAGGAAAAGTGAAAGGATCACCAAAGTCAGTGGGGTTCATCCTCTATGGATCGTGAATGTCTGTACAACATAACATCTTATAGCTGTTCAGATATTTCAGTCCGGACCAAAGACGTGGACCAACCAATAATGCCATTCCTAGAGCCACAGCACTACATGGATTAAAATGTGACCCTGACCAAAAGCATAGGATAGACATGCTTACATTGTCTCTTAATACTTGTATGCAACCACAGTTTGTTTCCAAACACCACGGATCAAAATATATTTGCTATGTGCAAGCTACCACACGTCACGCTGGTTTTTAACAACCCACTGCCACATTGGCGAGAAGTTGTAATTATTTTACAGGATAGAGAAAGGATCAACAGTACCAGTACTCGCCTGACCCTGGTGGAAGGTGCATGTGACGCTGCAATATTACAGCCCCCAAGGAAGTTAAGCTGTGGTAGTCTGAGTATCAGTTTTCTCATACTAATGTGAAATGATATTTGACCTTTGAGAGTGATAGTGCTGTTGGATCTGTGTTCACTAAAGCAGTTATCACACTACAGATTTTTGATGAAATGATTAATCTTTTTTATACAGCACTTTTAAAAACCTTAAAATACAAGGTGCTTTGGGTGTGTGTTTCAGTGTGTGGGTGAGCTATAGCTTTACGTCCACACTATGTTACTGTAACTGTACCCTTACTATGATGCCAGGCCTGTAAATGGGTCATGGGTTCAGTTATGTGATGGCAGACCAGATGGGGATGTGAAGTGTGCTATAGGGACAGAGAGAGCCCGGCCGATACCTCGTACCCAGCGAGTTATTTAAAGGCCACTTCACTGCAGCAGGACAAAGTGGGCCAGGCTCGACCGCACTCAGGACACAAGCTGCAGTTTGATCACCTTTCAGATAATCAGCACACATTCTCCTGATTTACATCGAGTGATATGTCACAGTGTGGTTGTCCCCATGTGGTACAGGAGACACAGGATGTTTACTTGAAGCTCAGTCAGACATGAGCATAACTGGTTCTGGCAGGACACTCGGGATCGGGAGCATGGCAGGTACTCTAATTATACAACTGTGTAACCGTCTGTTTGGTTCAGTCCCACCAGCACTCCTGCTGCTCGTGCTACCTTGCTGCAGTTACTGCTCATTGTTCTATTGTCTGTAGCTTCAGTATCTATAGCAGTAAGACGTGGCCTGCAATTGCTTATCGGAATGAAATTACTCACATAGTTAACCCATTTATCTACACTACAACTACTACTAGTACTGCTACAAATACTACATTTACATTTTGAAGATCGATCCTAGTGTCAACAGGATCAATACTAAAAAAAGGGAATGCTTTTTTACGTCATACCTGTTGATATTTCAGGAAGAAAACTGTGCAAACAGCGTTCTGTTGTCGTGAATACATCTAGTGCATGTACAGTACTCTTTGCTCCTCCAATGCTCTTGTGTTGTCTGCACTCTAACAACATATGCGTCGTACACGGGCAGCACACTGCAGCATGCACCATGACTAGTTTAATCTGACACAAAATAGCAGTGATGACTTAGTGAAAGAGTGTCAGATAGTAGTGTCAGTATTGATACCAATAGTGTCAGACCCCCTGACACTATTGGTATCAATATCAACAATGCTGGCCCTGTATTGCTTGGTACTGAATTTAAACCAAATTCTGTGGCATCGCCCACCTCTACTTTTGGCATCTGACAAGACATATGCCCTTTTCAAAGACATTATATGTATATATATACAAAGTGCAACTGAGTTCTAATTCTCCACACAAGCCCTTCCCCCTTCCTCTTCAACTTCTTGTCACAGACCACAGTTAATAACATGCACAAATCAAGTGCCCTGTAGCATCCATGTCTCCCTGACCTGCTATCATTTGTGACAGCCGGCCAGGTAACAATAGTGATTGCCCTAAGCTGTGGCATTGTTTGTTCCTGTCATTAAATTAAACAACAATGAGTGTATTAGTAATGATATAATTGAAGCTACCTAGCAGAATTTCAGGAACATTACCACACCTCAACTGTGTCACTTCCTGCTTCAATACCTGCCTGACTTACTC
The DNA here is from genome assembly GCF_041903045.1 of Epinephelus lanceolatus. NCBI lineage: Eukaryota > Metazoa > Chordata > Actinopteri > Perciformes > Serranidae > Epinephelus > Epinephelus lanceolatus. Next base: position 31,127,478 of record NC_135751.1, read on the forward strand.
CTCTTCTTCCGCTCTTGTATTCTCCGCGCCTCCGCCCCGCCTCCTTCCTCTCTTCCTCTCTGTCTTCCTCTTCTTTCCGTAGGACGGGGTTTTTCATGCATGGTTGCTATGGCAGATTCCTTGTCTGTGTGGTGGTGTATTTATTTGCAGAGATTCTGCCCTCTGCATGGATTTTCTGATTTTTGGAACATATACTGTATCCCCACAGCGCTCAGAAAAACACATGAGCATGCTTCCTGCTTGCAGGAAAATGTAATTATTCCAGCGAGCCACACTTTGGCGCTGCTTGGTTTGCCTTTAGCGTAGTCATTGCTGCTATATAAGGTTTCAGTGGCTCAGTGGTTGACATTATTTTTTTGAACTTCTACGGATAGAAATTTGTTGAATAGACCTACAAAAGCAGAAAAAAATCTGTCCATCTTAGGTTGGAGCTAACTTTCCTGCAGAAACCTCCAACAAAATGGTTGCAACCCAGCAGTGATCACAAGGAAGACATCTAAAACAAAATCTAGAGAATCTGAGAGATATTAATGTCTCTGTTGGCAGCCAACACGGATAAAAACAACCTGAGTGGGGAAGAGAGGCGTTGTGCTCCCACCCAACAGAAAGAAATGCTGCACATTCTCAAGACACAGGAGTTTTTTTAGGGAGCTGTTCACTAACCTCCCTGCTCCAGTTGAGGAGCATGCTTCAGACCAGCCTAATCTACATCCTGCCTCATCACAATAAAGTGCACTTAGCTTGTAATAAAGACTGGGAGAGGATGTTAGCTCAACACAGAAAGGACTGGAAATGTAATTTTAGGTAACTCTTGCTGTGAGGTGACTTCTACGTTCAGTCAAAAAACCTGTCTGTTATTGTATCTCATGCAAGTGCATAGTGAAGTTTACTTTTCCCTGCAAAACATTAAAGTTATTTTAAAAGTTTATGAAAAGTTTATCATTGTCTGGAAAAATCTCAATTTGTCTGTACAGTGATCAAGTTAGTATAAATTGATTCCTGTTAAAGCTGGGTTAGGCAGAAATCCAGAAATGGCAAAAACTAAAAAATAAAAATTCTTCTTCTTCTTCTTCTTCTTCTTCTTCTTCTTCTTCTTCTTCTTCTTCTTCCTCTTCTTATTCTTCTCTGTCTCCTTCTTCTTCTTCTTCTTCTTCTTCATCATCATCTTCTTCTTCTTCTTCTCATTCTTCTTCTTCTTAATTGTTTCTGGCTTTTTAAAAAATGTCTATACCTGACAGAAATATACTTCACACCACTTTTGTAGCAGCAAAACCTGACACCTATTACTTACTGCAAAAACAAGAGCTGACTGTGTTAAAGTGCTACCCCAAATACCAATGAGCCTCATCATCCTCCATGCCGAGGCTAGTGTTGCCAAATTGATGTTGGTGCCAAATTTATATTTGTCTCAGATGAACAACGTAGGATCTTTCCATTGTCATGGAAACACTGATAAATTTGAGTTGCATGTAGGTCACACGCCTCTGGACCTGATTTTATAACAATGTGATCCAAATAAAATTGGGGAAAAATGAGCTCCCATGCAGCTCCTTCTTGTTCACACCGATTTGAAAACCCAAAAACAGACCTGTGTCACACGTAAGAGGAAAAATAAGCAGTTGTGGTCCCATCAGCTGAAGTGTAAACGCCACTGAAGTGTATCATTGGGGAAGCAGGCTGTGCACACTGATCAGAGAAGCCTCTGTGCTGGTTGCAGTAATTGATCTTTGCATGACTAAATGGGCCACTTATTTTTACAGCCTGAGCAGGTGCACCTGTGCGCTGGTGTTTCTACATCAGCCGCTGATCAGTCATGAAGGCCGGAAGCGTTTGTGGGGCAGCTCGACTCAGAACAAACCCTGCAGGTGCACACACACGCATGGACACACACATACACACACGCACTCTCATATGTACACAACTCCACACACAAAGGAATGCAGAAACAAACAGAGAAGTTTATATTTGAGATATATATGAAAACTGCTTTTCTTACTCTCTGAGTAAATGTCACAAACCCAAGAAAAGGAAAATAATGGAGACAGAAGAAAAAAAGGAGGTCATAAAAGAAGACAGATGAAGAAGACATGAAAAAAAAAGTCAGAAAGGAAGTTATCGTGTTTAAAGGAGCAGTGTGTAGGATTTAGTGGCATCTAGCGGTGAGGATTGCAGATTGCAACCAGCTAAAACTCCCATGTGCCAGGCATGAACTCCTGGTTAAAATTCCCTCAGTGTTCTTTGTTCGGGAGGTTTTTACCAAGGGCCGAATGAACCACAGTGGTCTCTTGCTCGCCAAAACAAACAGACCAGGTGATTCAAACCAGTAAAAACACTGAATAAAGCAGTTTCATGTTAAAAGGCACTGTTTTTCCAACAAGGTTGGTCTTTTTGAGGGTCTGCTAACGGTGGCTGACATGAAAATGCAAAAGGCCCTCTCTAGAGCCAGTGTTTGCTTTGTCCATTGTGGAAACATGGCAATCTCTGTGTATGAGGACCTGTTCTCTGTGTAGCTATAAACAGCTCATTCTAAGGCAACAAAAACACAATGATTCTTATTATCAGATAAATATACACTAAATATATTACTTTCAATTTTTGCCAATACATCCCCCTTACTTCTACACACTGGACCTTTAAGAGATCAGATTCATGCAACATCAGGAACCCTATCAACTACAAATTTTCATGCATTATTTGAAACGATATCTGCCTGATAATGCTCAAACTTTGAAATTACAATCATGCCAAATGCCCCTCACAGCTTCCCAGAGGCTTTTGACCCCTTCAAAATACTTATTTAGCCCAAGCTGGACATATTTTTACTTGACTTGATTGATCGATTCTAAAAAAAAATACTTGCTGATTAATTTTCTACCCCTCACTAATGAATTAGTCAACCAAATATTTAGCTCACTAGCTTTTTCTAATGTTTTCAACCAGGTCAAGAGTGAACTTTCAGTCACATGATTATTTTATGTCATCATGGGCAAACAAACTGGATGATGCAGTATGAACCCCACTTGCCCAGTTCAGGTTTACATTCTTGAGATGTTTTAGTATGAATCCTATCTGCCCGATGTAAAAACGAAGACGTTTTTCTTTGAGGTGCAGAAATGTTGTATAAGTTGTTTTAAATGTCATAGTTGCTCACAGGTGCAGAATTTTATCCATGATGGATAACATTAAGAATCAGCTATGCTCTTTTAAAGTGTCGGTTCACATGACTGCAGTTTCACACACGGGAGTCACAGGGAAGGAAAGATGAGTGTTGGGCTTTAATGAGGTGCGATGTTCCTCTTTAGGAATATGACTCCAAGGAGCAAATTAGGTCCTCTGCAACGACACTGAGACCATGATTTATAATTTACACAGAAATTAGATCTCTAGGGATGTAGACAATTAAAGGGAAAGTTCACACCAAAATCCAAAATACACATTTTTCCTCTTACGTGTAGTGCTGTTTTTTTTTTGTCTCGATTGCTTAAATGTGAGTTGTGTTTAGTTTAGCTGAGTGTTGAAAATAATGGCCAAAAAAGTCACTTTAAAAAAAACTCAACAGCAATGTTTCTAGAGATCATGACCTGGTTACTCAAGATAATCCACAGACCTTTAGTGGGCAGTTTCATGTAGGAACTATTTTCTTTCTACCAACCTACACCCACTAACCCTATCATTGTGCAGAGGGGTGCATGCACCTACTGCTACTCACCTAGCACCACTGAGCTAGCTAACATTAGAGCTCAGCCAAGGAGGATGCCATTGATGTTTATATCTCACACTGTCACAAGCATGAGCCTCTTGTCCATGCGTGGTGCATTTAGTTTGGTAGAAAGAAAATAGTTTTTCTACATGAAACTTCTCATAAGCTGAGTGCCATCTCGGCCCATAATATTGAAGAGAAGGCCGACATCTCTACGGCCAATATCTCCAACACTGAGCAACTCACACCAAAACAATCTAGACTGATAAATAGCACTACAGGTAAGAGGGGGAAAAAATGTGTGAAATGTCCCTTTAAGAATTTGTTTTTCCATGGAATGAAGCTGGACAGGCTAAATTATAGTAAAGTAAGACAACACACTCATAAAAGCTCTCCATCTAACATTGTAGATAATTCTAGGCTTTCACATATTACATGTTAGGGGTTAACTGAGGCAACCTGAAACATATTCCATGTTAATGGTTCATGGTCGTTAACATTTAGACATGATTGCAAAATGTTTGGGATCTCTTTGCTTTGAAATGAAACCAGAGACCCCTCTGACTCCTCTCCTCCTGCATGACGTCTGGTCTAAGACCCTGCTGAAGTGTGTTATCACCACGTGCAGGCTCTGTGCAGATGATGCTCCACTAATGAGGTAGTGTACTATGTGAAGTCCCTCTACAGCGGACATCAGTGTTTTCCTGCACCAGCCTCCTGATTTGCAGCTGGGCTCCTGAGAGCTCAGGTTCATACTGTGTCACGCACTGTCACTGTGTGTTGACAAAAGCAGAGCTGCATAGTAGCTCAGTTTTTTGTTGACAAGACATCCAGACCTCACACTGTGTGGTTATTATGTTCCTGCCCACTCTACTTTATCATCATATATGTGACCTGAAACTCCATATGGGCTCCATGACCCTATTATTTTAAATCTTGACACAGTTCTTTAGTTTTAGTAGTCTATAATTTCTCTTCCAAAAGTATCAGGAGACTTTCTCTCTCATATTTACACCCATAAGCTACAACATTAAAACCACTGACAGGTGAAGTGAATAACATTAATCATCTTGTTACGAGGAATGCTCTACTGGGAAACCTCAGGTCCTGGCATTCATGTGGATGCCATCTAGACATGCACCACCTACCCAAACACTGTTGCAGACCAAGCACACCCTCTCATGGCAACGGTGCTCCCTGATGGCAGTGCCACAACCTCCCCACCCATGCCATGTTATACCACAAAAACTGCTTAGGGTCCGAGGTACGTGAAAAGGAGCTCAAGGTGTTGACCTGGCTTCGAAATTCCCCAGATCCCATCTGATCCAGCATCAATGGGACATACCAGCGCACGAGAGTCAAGTCTGGTCCATAGTGGGGCCTCCTTGGATCAGACTTCAATAGGATTTGGTTTTGACTTGTCAAGTCATAAACACAAGACCTCTGGAAGCATCCTGGTGTCTGGCACCAGGGCACTGGCAGCAGATCCTTCAAGTCCTGTGAGGTGCAAGGTGGGAAAGGGATGGCCACTGCCATCAGGGAGTGCTGCTGCCATGAGGAAGTGTACTTGGTCTGCATCAGTGTATGGGTGGGTGGTATCCACATGAATGCCAGGGCCCGAGGTTTCCCAGCAGAACAGTGAATTTTGACAAGATAATCAGTGTTATTCATTTCACCTGTTAGTAGCTTTAATGTTGTGGCTGATGTGTACATCCCATAATAAAGACCAAACCTCCCTCTCGGATAATCTTTACAACATTTACATACCTAACAACACAGTTATGTACTTACAATGGGCTTCTAAAATCAGATACTGGTGAGGGAAACATAAACAATGTGTTTTGGTGAACAGACATGCATTTTATTGTCTGAATTAACATAACTGAATAATGCCAGAATACAAAATATTCACACACTAACCCTAATATTTTCATATATCGATAAAAAGAGTGGCCTTCCTAAAATTCTTGCCATTACTTCATTATGCAGCTGAAATATTTTTGGTCATAAAACAGCAAAAGAACAGATACAGGTTCACCAACATCACCTCTGCTGTGAGAGCTTATGTTGTATTATGCTACATCTAGTGGTACAACATCTTAATGACAGTTTTTATACAACTGATGCAACAAAGAGTAATTTTAATGAAAACACAGATAATATGTCTATAAGTTAAACTGTACATTGTACTGAGGAACAAAATATAAATATAATTTATTTTTGTAATTGCTGTGTAATGAATAACAGTCAACTTTTAGAAATGTTTATCTAGAAAAGCCAGTGCTTGTTGCTCCCTCTAGTGGTATACTGACGCTCATTTCTACCTCTCACACAGATTCCAAAGTACATAGCATGTTAACAACAAACCAACTTTTTACAAGGTAAAAAACAATTACATAAAATATAACACATGTTGCGTAACAACAAAGAAGAGATACATCTTCCGTTTAACAGCAGTTTTACTCTGAAATTCTTCTCATCTTGTTTGGATTAGAATGACTCAAAAAGCTTCATTCTTTCCTGGATAGAGAGGCCTTCTTTTAAACTCTGTAAGTCAAACACACACACAAACAGGAGAAATAACAGATAAAAGAAAAAGTTAAAGTTCTTAATCTCTAGTTAGTGCAACTAAAAACTTGACCGTAAAAAAAGTAGTGCTGACAATGTACTTTCATAGCATATCGTACTATTAAATGCAACAGAATGAATTTTGTTGGTTTCTGTCCTTTCTTGTTGTAAACTCAAGACTATTCTTTCTTTAAACTCATACTGTATGTTGTTGCATGTTTAACATTTTATGTCAAAATAAAATTAAAACATGAATGTTAATATTAGCTGATTCAAGAAATGAAGGAAAATTAATTGATTTGTGGCACACTTTTCAATACATAACATTTTCTTTTTAATCTTTGGGCTTGGAGGAAGGTATCAAGTATTTTTAAGTCAAAAAGCTCAAGTCCAAGTAAAGTCACAAGTCATTGGTTTTAAAGTCCAAGCCGAGTTGCAAGTCTTTTTTGATTTTGTCAAGTCGAGTCTAAAGTTGAGTCCAAGTCATGTGACTCCAGTACACATGTCTGAAAATGGTTAATATGAGGGGAACACTTTGAACTCATCAATTAACAAAATCAGACAATGCAGCAGCATATTTTACCTTTGATCTCACTCCTCTGATCTGATGTGTGAGGGATGATTTCTCTGTGTTTGTCACACTGTCCTCTGAGATGGACACAGAGAGAGGAAATTAAGGGAGCAGTTCTACATTTTGGGACATACATGTATTCACTCTCTTGAGTTACTTGAGGAGATTGATGGAAGTGCTGGTAAGTTCATTTGTTGCTGCTGTTTCTGTTTTGTTACAGTCTTTATTCTAAGCTAAGCTAATCGGCTGCTGGCTTCATATTTACAGAACCAATGTAAGAGTGCTATCAATCTTCTCATCTAACTCTTGACAATAGAGTAAATAAACCCATTTCTCAGACTTAAATGTCTGTATAAGTAGAGCTGTCATAAGTTAACATAACATTTTTAGCAAAAGTAAAAAGTTTCTCACCGAGGCTCGGCCCTGAGGCGTCTCTGCCTGGAGACCAAGTGGCAAACTTGGCGTCTTCACAGAGTTTGTTGAGATCATGATGGGGTTCATCCTGGCTGTTCGCATAGAGAGCCTTGAGTTTGTTCTGGGCGTATATTTTGTCCTGTATATAGACATACACACGCACACGCGCGTCAATATGAAATCACAGATTGTCTTTTAGGTTTTCATATGAACAATAATAATATTTTCAGGCTGTCAGGGCACAGAAACAACATGTTTGAATTTGATATTTTACAGTTGCATCTTTTAGTTACAGTATGTGATAAATCATAGGTATAATTTCAAGCAACTGCCTTTATCACTTTAATTTCAGCACATTGTTTTAATATGCCTCAGTCTTAAAGGTTAGATGGAAGGAGATGTTTGCTGATAATTTGTTGTTATGTTTAACTTACATTCATCCACTAATTTCAGTAAAGTTAGTCATGTTTTCCAAGTATGAATGTAAATTACTCTGTTAAGATTATCAGAGTAAGAGTTCACGTAAACAATATTATTGCGATATCTGTAGAAAATTTGGTGAAAAAAAATAATGCTATAAGTCAAAGTCATCATTGACTTTGTTTATTGTGCATTTTTTCCTCTTTTTTGGCAAATAAATTAAACTCAAAACACCAGTGTAAGGAGGTGGAGAGAAAGTCTGTAACCATAACTGTAGAAAAGCGTACCAAAAGAGCAATTAACAGATGTGAAAAGGCAAACAAATGCTGATCAGGGAAGGAGACAACATGAGAATGAAAAGAAAGAAGAAGGTGGATCATTTACACAGCATCATTATACAGTATGTGTATAATTTACATTATAACGAAATTTAATTTAATTCAATTCAATTCAATAGAACTTCATTTATCCCGAAGGAAGTTCTTGTGTCAGAGAATGCTTCAGATTACAGTAAGTACAGCAACCACAATTAAATGTTCACAACCAGAACAATCAGTGGTTTCCCTGGGTCACAGTCACTCACTGGGCCCAGTTTTAGAACAATAACTCTCTGGCAAATATACAAATATACAAGATAAGAAGTGTTTTCAAGGAGCAAAAGCAAAACCAGTGCCTAATAGAGTTAGTAATAGAGTTCATCTGTAAATACCACGGTTATCATCACTATCAGTATATTGCAACACCCCTATAATCTTGTAATCTAGCATGATTAAAATATTAGAATTTAAAAGAGATTTCAGTACCATTCGAGCAATCTTCAGATCCTCTCTGAGAGAACGAGCTTCCTGCCTGAGAAACTGCATTTCGGCCTCCCTCGCCCGTAGAATCACCTAAAATATAAAGTACATCAATAAAATATGGTAAAATACATGTTACAGTTCTTCAGTAATTTACACGTGAGGTATAGTAAAGGAGACAGGATTATGAGTGCAAACAGTTACTATGTGTTATCATTACTCTAAATAAAACTGGATTAATCATAGAAATAAATACTGAACAAATTGACAGAACAGTAACTCAAGCTACAGGTCAATTTTTCTGAAAAACACAAATATATGTGAACCACTTCTACCACAACAAACAAATAAAAACTCTTGTTGCCAGTTAAATACATTGGCACCATCACTACTTTGCACTTTGGTTTGACAAAGATAAAGGTTAAACTCTCTGTTTTCTGGACACTCACCTCCATCTCATAGAAGTTGTTCACTTGAGGAGCAACGTGCGACTGTTTCCCATTTAGTGAGAAATGTAGCTGAGACATCTCATCTGTTTCCCTCTTGAAGGGATGACAGGGGACAAAGGGTGAGAAGATACGTTTTTATAAATGTCTTTAGAAATACACATACATTGTTTATGCTATTGAGATGTGGCTCTATGTAAACTTAATACATGTGAAGAAAACTTGGCTACCTATGTGCAAACAAAATGTTAATACCTGCTTCTTTTTGAGCTCCTGGTTTTCTTTTTGGTACTGCATCAAGGACTGCCTCTCATCGTGCAGCTCCTGGCTCAGCTGAGAGTTTTCCAGGCATTTTTGAGTATGCTGCACCGACAACGCCTCGAGCTCCTTATGCATCAACTGGAGCTCCTTCCTGCAGTGGTAAAGCAAGGGCATGATGGTGTGCAATAACGTGAGCAGAGTTTGAGATAGATATTTAGTTAAAATACTATTAATAGCAAGAGGAATTGGGGGGGAAAAGCTCCCAGACACAGGTCCAATGGATAGTGGTTGCACAACTGGTAGAAAAATAGGAAGATTGACACTGCTGTAAATACTGTAAGTGTATCTCCCAAACAGTTTTTTTTCCTTTGCACTGTGCAAAGTGTTGGAGATATCGGCCATAGAGATGTCTGCCTTCTCTACAATATAAATCCTTAAGATAATCAATAGGCCTTGTTTTGAGCAGTTTTATGTAGGAACTATTTTCTCTCTAAGGAATACACCTATCAACTGTATCACCATGCAGAAGGAAGTGTGCATCTTAAGTCTCATGCTGTCACGAGCATGAGCCTCTCGTCCATGAGTAGATGCACGCTTCCTTCTGTACGGTGATAAGTTGGTGATAGAAAGAAAACAGTTCCTACATGAAACTGCTCAAAACAATGTCTGTGGATTATTTTAAGTAACCGGGTCACGATTTCTGGAAAAAGACATAGCTGTTGAGTTTGTTACTGCTTTGAGCACCACTCACTTAGTGCCATCTAGTTTCATGATATTTGAGAGAAGGCAGACATTTCAATGGCCGATATCTCCAACACTCTGCAATTCACACCAAAACAATCTAGACTGATAACTAGCGCTACAGGTAAGAGGTAAGTGCGAATTTTTGATTTTGGGGTGAACTGTCTCTAAGCTGCTTCAGTTTTGATCCTTCAGTAGGCTGACATATGAGCCGTGACTATACCAGGAAAATCCCAGTATCCTATGCATGGTTTGTAAATACAAGTACAATGTGAGTGTATATTTTAAATCTATCTTGAATAAGACACGAATAAATGAAAAAAAAATCTACTGTCACTCCTGCCATAATTCTACACTCACCTCATACCATATACAATATATTGAGAAACCAGTTTACTGTATAAGGTCAGAATATAATCCATTACAACAACCCTGCAATAAATGCTGCAGTAACAGAGTGGCATGTATACAGCTGTCTGTCAGTAGCAGCCTTTTGAAAAAACAAATGCAGTTAAGGGACCAGTGGTCACTCACTCATATTCGATTTGCAGTTTTGTGATGTCAGCGCTCTCCTTGATGTGCTGAGACTGTCGGCTTTTCTCTAGCTCCTGTTTATGGGCTCTCCTCATCGCTACAATGGCTGTAGAAAGATGTGACAACTTGTATCAATTTTAACACATTACAACTTCTCCAAAAAAATCCCCATAACAAAAAATAAATAAGTCAAAGAGTTTTTATTGACTTAACAGGGCTGCAGTGCTTTTATTGTTTGTATGATCTCTTGCTGAAAGAGGTTTACCTGCCACTGTGGCAGCTGTCTCTTCCTGCAGCAGCTTGTCCTTCTCCTTCAGCAGTGTTGCCACCTCTGTCTGATGCTGCTGTTGTAAGTCACCTATCAGCTGCCTGTGCATTTCCTCCATAGCAGTGAAACTCTGATCACAGGAGACCTGTTATAGAATTATAAAAATGTTTCCACTCAAAATCAAATGGGTCATTTTGAGGTAACAAAAACAAAATGAAAAAGAAAACACATGTATTATACTACATTTCATTTCTGCCAATATATCCCCCTAAATCCTACACACTGGACCTTTAAATAGACCAAGTATCTGATAAAGAAATAAGGTTGTGTTACCTCAAGTTTTTCTAGATCTTTCTGGTATTCCCCTCTCATGGCTACTGCTCTACCTTCCAGCATTGTTTTCCTCTCCATCACAGTCCGGTCTGGTAGGGAGGAGGTATGATCAGTGAAAGCAGGTGCCTCCGTGTGGGTTTTGCTCTGTTTCTCTTTGGAAGACTTGGTATAGTAACCATGCAAGTGTTTCATCTCTTCTTCATGTATCTGTTGTAGCTCCCTTATCTTCTCCTGAAACTCTGTCTCCAGTTTTTTTATCCGCTCCTCATGATAATCCTCGATTTTCCTTATGTCTTCCAGGAGTCTCTGGTTTCCAGTCTCTGCAGATATTATCTTTTGCTCAGCACACTCCAGCTCCTCTCTTAAAGCACTGTTGTCCTCCTGAAGCTGACATAAAGTATGATTGAAAGCCGCCTGCTCATCCTTCAAAGTGATATCCTGCTCTTTGCACAAAGCTTGCAGTTTGTCCTTTAACACCTCACTTTGCTGCTGCTGTAAATCCAAGTGCAGCCTGTCTGACAAATAAATGAACTTTGCCTGCTCCTGCATCCAGTTTAAATCAGCTGCAGAGGCATTTTCCCAGTTATCATCCACACTGAACTCTGCTCCACTGTCATTAGAAATCTCTTGGCAGAGTTGGCGTAAGAATTCAGCCCTTTTTTGCAGCCGGGATACAAGTCTCTCTAACCACTCTGGTGCCTTCTCTGCCTCGACCTTTTGGACTTCAGATTCATCCTTTTCAACTGGTTTTGCAGCTCCCTCTAAACTTCTGCCCTGTCCTACCTGCTCCTTATAAGGAGCCAACTCTGGGGGGTTGATGTCTGCCAAACTCTTCCTTTGATCCTCCATGTCCTGATTATTTACTTGAGTCATGCTCTCATACTGCTGCTGAAACTTTAAGGCCCTATAAATAAGCTCTGCTTCAGCACAGACTCCACTGATGACACTCTCTAAAGACCCATTGTTATCACATTCTGCTCTTCTGGACTGAGTCCTTTTTTCTGTTTTTAAGGCTATTCTTTGGGAGATTATGCTCTTGTACCTGTGTGCCAAACCCCCCTCATCCTCTCTTGGTGCTAAGAACAGTTGCCCAGGTTGACTCTGAAGGACAGACACCATTTTTTCTACAACAAATACTTCCCTCATTAAACACCTCCCAACACTTCCAATGTTGTCCTCTGAGTGTACAGTATTAGTGAGTTTACTCTCAGCACTAGTGTTGCTCTCAGCTCCAGCTAATACCTCATCGTTGAGGATCTTTTCCTCTCCTTTGCTGGCGTTGTGTGATTCACGCTGCTGTTTCTCTGCATCTTTCTCTCCTTGCTGAAGGCACGCAGCAACGGTGGCCAGTTGTCTCTCAAAGTCTGTAATATTAATGGGCTTGGCTTGCAGCCTCTCTCTGCAGGCTTGCACGATATTCAGTGCGACCTGAAACCTACCGACCAACATCCTGCAGCGGTTCTCTGTCTCCTGGGCAAAGCGCTGGCTCTGCTTGGCCTGACTGTGAAGCAGCAGACTGAGGTGCTGAGCGGTGGCTCTGCTCCGAGTGAGCTGGGAGCAAAGGTGGGGGTCCTGGCAGCTGATGTGGCTATGGTGCTCCTCCAGTCTTTGCATGATATCCCTTAGCTTCTCTTCTGTTGCATAAAGCTTTGTTTCAAGCGTATGGATCACAGACATAAATCTTTCTGGGTCATCTCCTGCATGTTCAACTGCATTTGAGCTGTTAGACAATCGGTGTCTTGCCTTTGGCCCTGAGGATCCATCCCTCAGCTGAGAAGATGCACAGATGCAACTTCTCAATACATTGTTCAGCCTCACTTCTGTCTCCTCCAAACTGTTACCTAAGACTTCCATCTTCAGCAAAACCTCAATCAGCTCTTGCTCCTTCCTGTCCAGGAGTCTCTCGTAGCCTTCTCGCATGTCCTGTGTTTCAGTCTCCATTTGCTGCACCTTCCCTAAGGCCACCTGCAGTTCCTCGCTAACGCTCTCATATGAGTGCTCGAGATTGTAATAGTGTGTCTCATCTGTTTTCAAGCGGCTTTGCAGCCTGCTCACCTCCCCATCTGCCTCACATAACTGGTTCTGCAGCTCCTGACAGCGACGGTCAAGCTGCTCTCTTTCCTCTTGAAGTTTTTCCACAGCAGATATTGTGCACGCCAGCTCCTCTTGAAGCTGCCGTTGAGCTTCCTCAATATCTCTGGTCCAGGCCTGGGTCTTATTTAGGCTCTCCACCTGCTGTTCAGCCCGATCCAGTCTCTGCTGAAGGTCTTGTGAGTGTTGCTCTGCCTGTGCCAGGCTAGCAGCCAAGCTCTTCCGTTCTCTGTCCTGACTTTCTTGAAGGAGCGTGAGGTGCTTCTGCAGACGAGCCTCTTTTTGAGCCTGTGCTTCCTCATTAGCATGAAGTTGAGTTGTGACCTCTTGGAGGTGTTTGTGTAAGCGATCAGCCTCCTGTTGGAGACTGTGGTAACTCTGCAACTCCTGCTGCAGCTGTGTGAACCGTGACACGGCCTCCCTCCTCTGCTCCTCGCTGGCACTCAGCTGGGACTTCAGAGAGGCCATGCAGCGCTCCCACTCTATCTGCTGCTCATGAAACCACCGACGGTCTTGCTCTAGATGGGCTTGTGCAAGTGCTGTGGCATCACCCGTGACCAGCAACTGTGCTTGTTGAGCCAGGAGATCTACTCTTCGCCGTAGTTCAACTTCCCTGGCTTCCTCCTGGCCCCTCTTTTGAGCCTCCAGCTCAAAGCGGAGGTCTTGGTTTATCTTCTGCAGACGCTGTAAAGCGAATGCATGGTCCAAACATGAGTTTGAGGGAGGATCATTCTATGGGACAACAATGAGCTTTAATTAGGAAAAACTCTGCCATGCATACTGATATTATATCACAGAATATGGATACACTTTTTTCTCTGTGTGTACATTAATTACAGTGTACATGGAACTTGTTTTTACAGGGCACTGCCTGAAAAATGACTTAAACTGGTGAATATCTAAATGTCTGAATGTCTTCTGTGTTTACCTGTGGATGAACCATTTCCCATGAATGACTTTCTCTCTCTTGTTTGAGCTCAACCTGCAGATTCCTGTTTAGCTGCTGGAGTCGAGATAGTTCCCTCTGTGTTTGTTCCAGCTGCAGAGAAGTAGTAATGAAATTGTCACACTAAACAGGTATTCAAATACAAGTGTTTTTTTCTTGAGGTAATCAACCTTATTGCAGAATTACATGCACATACTCAAACATAATCTTACCTCTTTGACAAGTTGTCCAGTTTGCTGCTCACAGGGCAATTTTTCTGCCTCCTTGTTGCACTCACAGGTGATATTATCGCTCTGAGGTGTGGTTTTAGTTTGCTCAGTTTCACTCTGTGTATTTGAAAATTCATTGAAACACTCAACATTCGACAGCATTGTGGTAGAAGTAGAGCTGTCATTTCCAGCTCCTTCTACGCATGATGATGCATCCGTCACACCTGGTGCACAGAACAAAGAAATGAATTTAACACTAGCATTGTACATGAGCAATGGGTCTTACTCTATCATTCGCTTCATGGTTAAAAAGATCAGGAGTCGTTGGAAAAAACACACCAGGTAAGATAACACTACATTTGGCAATGGAACATACTGTGGCTAAGTTACATAGTTAGTTAGCTAGCTGGTGTTGGTGGTCACAAAAATTAAATGGTACTATGACAAACCTAAGACAAACTGCAGCTTTCTTGACTTGCAAAATTGTCATTTAAATTGACAAAACTGTATGTGTAATTTATAGCATAATTCATAAAGTATCAAAAAATTATTTGCCACTTGCTGTTGACCATCGCACATATTTTTTCCAAAATAAGGTCCAATGGGGGACACCGGAAAGAGAGATACTTCGGCTAGCTATAAAGTGAGAGTTTACATAACATTTCAGTTTGCTCCAGAAATTTTAAAATTTCACTTACTATTAAAAACCTCTGTGATGGTGACATTTTTTTGTCTCAGTTTGTTCATCAACTCACCAGTCTGTGTGGTTGCAACAGGAAGACAGGAAGCACCTTCACCCTCCTCTACCTGCTGTGGACGACTAATGGGAGTCGGAGCAGAGGAGATGGAGGGTGAGACGGGGGAGGACTGATGAGAGGAGGAGATTGTGGACGTTGCAGAGCTTCCATCAGCAGAACTCTGCTCTGTCTCTGGCTGCAGTTTAGGCTCCTGCTCTTTCTGCTGCTGATGTGTTTCCTCTGCACATCCTCTGACACTGGTTTTGTGCTCTTGCAAAAAGCTGTTTGAGCGTTCAGCTTTCTCTAGACCCTCGGCTGACTGTGAGTCTGTATGCTGCGATTTCTGTTGACTCTTCTGCTCTGAAAGGGAGCTGTAAGGAATGACAACAAAACATATTGAGGAATGTATTTTAATCCAATAACAGCCATAACACTGCTTGTGACGAGCGGAGGTACTTCAAGATGTAAACTGCTAACTGACACCAAGGTTGCAGCACTAAAGACAACTTTATTTACTTTGTGATGTCAGGTGGAGGACTGGGCCTCACATTCTTCAACACTGCCTGGACCCAGTTGCGTCTCATCCCAGAGGTCATAGCACAGAGTGTGTACACGCCATCTCTGGTCTGTGGAAACAGAAATATTACAACGTTAAGGGGAATGTGGTGGATGTGTTGGCTTTAAGAAATGGTTTCTAGTCGTATTTATGTATCCTGTAGTAACATCTTGTCACAGTTTATCTAAAATGTTGGATTACCTTGATTTTCTCTCTGATGGTCAAGCATACAAAATTAATTTTCTTAAAGGGACAATTCACCCCAAAACAAAAAAAACAACAACATATTTTTCCTTACACCTATAGTTGTTTTATCAATCTAGACTGTTTTGGGTGTGTGTTGCAGAGTGTTTGAGATATCAGGTGTAGAGATGTCTCCAGGTCATGATTACTGGAAAGAGACATTACTCCTAAGTTTTCAAATGTCTTTTTCGGTGCTTAGAGCACCACAAGCTGAGTGCCATCTAGTTCATTTATATTCAATAGAAGGCAGACATCTCTACAGCCAGTATCTCCAACACTTGGCAACTCACCCCAAAATAATCCAGATTCATAAATAGCACTACAGGTATGATGGAAAATATGTAATTTTTGATTTGGGGGTGAACTGTCCCTTTAAGAAAATATGTTTTGTTGTTAGTGATATAAATGTGTGTTGTGAAACTGTTTTACAAATGTAGTACAATAGGCTGTAAAGAAGAATTAGATGTGCATAGACTGTAGCAGATTTAGATTGATTGTTATTGGTACATACAATAAGAAAACAGCACAATACAAAATACTACATAACAGGAAAGCAGGAATATTGGACATTTTGTATCAGGTAATTGCAATGGCATTCAAATCCAGACAAATATCACATACTGTATTCAAGAGTTTCTGTAGTTCAGAATTATTTTGGTTCCTCCTATCTTTTTTTAAAGAAAGTTAATTTCAACTTTTGAAACTGTTGCTTCAAGTATTCCTTCAACTTCTCCCTACAAAACAACGTGAGAGCAGGCCAAAGACAACAATGTAGTTTACGTCTGACACCAGAAAAGAACTGGACTTAGACTTACAAAACCTCAATGAAACAATGTTACAGTAAGTAAGCATATTTGCCTTCAGATCAAATGAAGTCCAGCTAAGATTGCAAGGGTACAGAGAAATAATCAGTTCACAAAACGAAGGGGAGGAAACACAGGAAGTGGAGTTTGCAGAGAATACTAAAAGTTTCCAGATATTTAACAACATAGACATTTGAGGGACACAAACCAAAATCAACCTTGGTACAAGTGCAATGTGTGTTCACAAAGTTTCTCCATACTAGGTCCATGCCTAAATGCCTCAAAAGAAACATCTCACCAAACAGTCTCTGCACACCGAGTCGAAAAGTCAGAATGAGCATCATCACAAATGATCCATTCTTTTCTAGCATCAACCAGCATCAACTGCTGGAAGACACTGTTTGACACTGCCACATACTATTTAGCGTACCTGCCTCCGTAGCAGCTAAATAAGTTGATTTTGAATTGCTCTAAATATTCATCAAGCCATGAATGTGTGGATACAATGAAATCATCACCATAATTAATTAAAAATTAATTATGATGATATATGTGCTTTTACGTGCATTACTCATTTATTTCACTGTTAATTTGAGCAGGTATTGAACTCACATGAATTTGAAAACCACAGTTCTTCTGAGCTGGGTAGTCTTTGATGTCAAAACATGTGGACAAGTTTATCTCACCCTCCACATCAGCTGCCTGAAATGAACAATCAGGGAACAAGACAGCTTAGGGCAAATATGTCTGTAACATAAACCTGCATTCAGACATTCACTCACAGTTAATGTTGAGTAAAGTGTCATGAATTTCTTTTTAAGTTTGCTATAGGATCAATCTCCATATGAACAGACATATAAGCTGTAAAATTACATTCATTTTTTAATTTAATGAAGCAGAATAATGCAGAAACAAGCACACCTCCTCAGCTATTGAATCTTTGTAGAACCTCAGGATTTGGTCAGTCAGGACACACCAGTGTCTCTGCCACTATAAGTAGAGCAGGACGAGATTATTAGCTTGTCAGACCTGTTATCATGCCACTGTTCCTAAAATTTCAAGTGACATTGTATTGGCCAATTCACCTGTCCAGATGCATCCTGCCGCATTATCCATCCTTTCCTAAAGTTGAGCAGGTCAGGCTGAAGAAGAAGCAAAGCATCTTATGTGCCAAAGAAATACTAGGGTACTCCACAAATGTTATCTATTACTTTACCAATGATCATCATTTATTATCTAAATGTGTTTTCATACACCGACTTCTGTGAGAATGTGTCAGGATCAGACTCACAATAGCGGAGGCCTCAACATGTCTGCACTCAAGGGATTTTAGCCCAAGGTAACAAGGGAGTGCCGAGCGTGAGATGTCAGGAGCAGAGCGTTTCAACTCCTGGGAGAGAAAAGAGGATAGTACTACAACTGAGGGGATGTGAGAAAATGGGGGATTTGCTGCTGTTTGCAACCAGAAATGCCAGAATTAACAAGAGCAGCAACTAGTTTTGTTCTTATATGCACCTTCTAAAGTACTGGATTCATAATTCACAGCACATGTTCTCTTGGTGGTGTATTTCTTAACATTAGGCCTTAAATAAAGTCATGTTAAAAAAACCCCAATGAATTGGATTTAAAGGCAGCAAAAGAAGACTTCCAACAGTTGGTGGAGAATATAGTATCATCAGCATATACTGGAGCTTTCTACAAGCTATTGGAAATATTACAAAGTGACATTAATTGGGAAATATGAACACTAGTATTTGAATGGCAAGACGAGGGCCTGTTTCCACATGGCGCTTTTCTTCACTAGAAAAGCAGTCACAAGGCCCTGGGGAGCACTTCATTCCAGCACTTTTTCTTAATGACATGCCACGTGTGGGTTTTGTTTCTATGGCGACGACATCTTGAAATTAACTTTAGCTAGGTAGCTATTGTAACGCTACATTAACAGAGGGCTGAATACACAGTTGACATCAAGCTTACAAAGTATACAGTGGTAAAAGCCAAGCGGCAACCCCTGAGGTTGAAAAATGAAGCCCATGTGGATGTGCCAGGTACGGCAGTTTATTGGATGGCTTCTTGAGGCTGGCCCCAAAACAGAGTCAGTCCCAATAGATTCCCATGTTAAAATGCCCAACTTTACAGCGGAAATAAACATGTTTATGGCCTGGTACAAAAAACAGTTTAGGTTTGGTTTTATTGTTAATATAGTTCAATGACAACTGTACGGACTTGGGGTTTTTTTCTATCTCATCTGTTTACATTTTATTAAGGCCCAACGTTACACATATTTAATGGCAGGGTCACTTGAGTGACAGGACATCTGAGAGGCATTGCTATAGTCAGTGAGTCAGATCTACTCTTTGCTCCTCCACAGTGCCAGCCTCTCTTTCAAATATGGTCACTTCTGGCTCCAAAAAAACAAGATGCTGACAGTGAAAATGCCAAACTAGAGGCTTCAAAACAGCAGTCCACAAACCAATGGGTGACATCACAGATGCTACATCCATTATTTACAAAGTCTATGATAAAAGCACACCACTCAACAGCAACATCCAGCTGTTTTATTTTGCATGAAGCAGCAATAAGTTAATAATAATAATAATAATAATAATAATAATAATAATAATAATAATAATAATATATCTTGCAGGGCGCTTAGAGAGAGTGGCTGACTGAACAGAATCAACAACATGGTGTTTGTAGGACAGTAATCATGCAGAAAAGAAACTATCATTTAAATGAATGAACAACACACGGCCCAACATGCAGCATGCCTTCAGCAACCAGCAAGAAACCAGAGTGAACAATCCCTCTAATCATATACTCCTGCTAGTCCCACTCTGTGCATTGCCACAGTCATGAGACAGTGCCATTATTGGCTCTGAAACCAAACTGGTGTGGATTTTATGCCAGCAGACAAATGTCTTAATTTGGCGTTTTTATATAAGCAAGTCAACAAAGAAATTGGGTCCTTAAGATCACTGTAGTGCCCACCTTTATATGGAGGGGCTACATGAGTCAGTTCTAATCAACTCGCAAGAAAATATACAGTTAATATATGTATGTAATATGCAGATTGGTAAAAACAGCAGCAGCTAACAGTCACTTTAAAAATGTACTCATAAATACACATTAAAAGTGGAAGTACCTGTTTCTTTACTTGGTTGCAGTGATGATGACATGCAGTGGCAGAAACTAAAGAGGAGGAAGACTCCAGTGGCTCAGAGGAGCTGCTTGTTTTCATTTTCTCCGCTTGGTCACCATCACATTCTTTGCTGTCCCTTTAAAGATAGAAACACACATGGAACAGACTGACAAATGTATTTCATTTGAAACATAGCACAGTAACAGCATTTCAAATAAAAAGAAAAATCCAGGAGACTGTGAGAAAAAACAACAAACCTTAGTTGCTCCACAGAAGAGGACTGCTGGCCAGAATTGAGGACTGACTTTTCTGTGCTTTGTCCTTTTTTTACTTGTGAACTTGAAACTACACGGTCTGAATCTGTTTCAGAGACAGCAGTAAAGAATCAAAAGTGGTAAATAAAACAATTTAAGAAGCTTCTTCAGTGATATTTATCATTATTTTCTTACAAAGCTTCCTTTTAATTTAACAACTTCTTAGTTGTGGTGCAACTTAAGAAAAAAACCTAACAAATAAAATAATAAAAATTAGCCAAACTATTTAGATTTTTAGACATATATAGGATTTTTAACTGTAATATAAGAATGAAATTACCGTCTCCAGTGGGTCTTTGGTCAAGTCTGCTGAGAGAGCGGCTGTTTCTCATGAACTGAGCAGCAGTGAGAGAGGAAGTGTGGAGGGAGGAAAAGCTCCGGCTGCTACAGAGGCGGAGAGCTGGTCTGGCTGGGCGAGACGATTGTCTAGTACCCTGGTGGCCAAGGCTGCCTCTTTTCAAACTGCCACCAGCTTTACTGCCGCTAGCAGTTAAATCACTCCCTTTGCTGTTGAGGCTGTTCCTCCTTCCACCACTAACGCTGGTTTTACTGCTGCTGGCCTGTTTACCTCCACTAGATGCAGCCACAGTTGTTGCTGCTGGGTCCTTTGGGAGAGAGAGAGAGCAAGAGCAGAGGCTCAACAGTAATTGTTGAGAAAATAAGTCGCAAAATTATGTCGTTCTCTATAGTTTTTAGCTTTGAGGATGACAACATTTAAATATCAAACATCACACCTCGTGGTCACCCCTGTCCCAACATGGACTCATCCAATCCAGTCACCTCTGGAGAGAACATTTTAATCCCCATGAGCTCTTAATTCACTTAAGTACCATCTGACCGACACTGTGATCTTGGACACACACAAACACACACTTGAACTTAATCACACTTGAGCATTGGAAAGCCATCAGACACAGGCGGTCTATTCCAGTCTCTAGAGATGCAGCCTCACCAACTGCAGAGGTAATCAATCTGTGATTGGACCACAAGACAGAGAAATCAATTAGAGGAGGCTCGAAGAATCCTGACTTAGCAGCTTGTGCTGGTTGTAAATGCACTGACTTGAGTTTCAGCCATTAATGGCTACATAAATAAAACAATACATGCACATCCAGCAAAAACCACCCACTCAGAGGAAATAATGTCCATGTGAAGTGAACAAAACAGAACATTTCTATTGTTAATATAGTCAAATGTTATATATTTTAATATCAGTATTTTTATTGGGGAATAATGTTTCCCATTTATGTTGTGAAATGAATATCCCAAGGGGCCTCAGAGCATAGACCAATAATCTAAATACATCTTTGCATGCACAGTCAGGAGGAAGTTGTTATAAAGTAAGATGTCGTACTACGACTCTTCAAACCACATTTGTCAGTGAGCTTCACTGCTGATATGAAAACCGGCAAAACATAGTCAGAGCAGTTTCATATTCAGCACACTTACAAAATGAAACAAAACCTTGCAAATTTCAATGTTTCTGACTTTATTTGTTATGTTGATGTGTTAATTGAGTTAATGAGTATAAGGTCCATGGTTTAGACACTAACATGTATTTTGGGGATCTTATTTAAAGGACCCCACATGAACCAGTTAATTATGAGCCAATTTAACAACTCAGAACATTTCAACAACTCTGCTGTGCTGCACACATGGAAGGATTACTGAACAGAACAAAGGCCCAGGGGCCAAAAGTGTAAGGGGGGCCTCCTGGCCCCTATACATGCATTACTCAAATTAACATGTGCTGACCATAGACTGTATAAAATGGTGCTGACCAGGAAGAGATTCAAAATGACCATGAAGAGATCCAAAAACACTACAAAGAGACACAAACCAACTACAAAAGAAAAACCACAAAGACACACAAACTGACCAAAAACGAACCAAAAATACCTCAAAGAGACACAAAACCACAAGAAGGTACATTACAACTACAAAGACATGCAAAGCAACAACCCAAAACAACTACAAAGTGTGTGTCTTGCCCCTGTGTAGGAGAGGTTGGGGGCCTTTTGTATATCCTTGCTCAGGGGCCCATTGTGTAGTAATCCTCTCATGGTTGCACATCGTTTTAACACAGCTAAGTCCTGGTCTGTGGTGGGAGACGTTTTTTTTTTTTTAAGAATGAAAAATTTAAATGTTAAGTAAGTCATAAGGTCACATATTGCCTTATCCACAAGACACGTCATATCTATGCATCAATACACACTGAATCTGATAAATCTGAATCTGAAAAATGCCAGACAAGGAAACCCTTGGTTAAGGTCATGAGCATCAATTAATTATGAAATGGGCATTTCTGAAGTGAATGTGGCACTGACCTTCCCTCCTTTCTCCTGTGCAGGTTTGTTGGTCCTAGAGTTTACCAGGGTCTCAGGCCACCTGTTATTGATCAGATTAAGATAGTTAAACATGAATCATCCTGTAATCCTGCACTTTCAGGAAACAATTAGTTAGTGGGGGTCACGGTGTTATTATCACATTTTATTTGGCTATATTTAAGGAAAGCATTCCTGTTCTGGTTATTCAAATTTATTATTTATTTATTTGTAAGGCAGCTGATGAGCAGCTTCTGGATATGGCCAAAATTAATGGAAAACATCTGAGTCATAAAGTTTTCTAGCATGCAAGGGAGCCTATATGGCACTGGATGGCATTTTCTTAATTCTAAGGCCATCATAGAGGGTATTTTATCACGTTTTGTCTTCTGTAGGGGTATCCAAGAGGGTATTTTCCCTCCAATATCAGCTTTTCTAAATCAGTCTACTGCGCTGTTTAAAATGTAATGCAAAATCGCTACCTGTGGTCAAGTAATGTTGCAACAAATTGTCACTTTAATTGACATGTAGTCAATTACTGCCCAGAGTTAGCAGGATGGTGCCAGGAATCATTAACATTTGGGAGTCATGAGAGTGTTATGTAGAGACTACGCACACAGTTCATGAAGGTAAGGGTTAAAAAAACACAGACACACACACAAATCTATATCATATCCTTAAGAAAGAAAGAATTCACTGCCAATCAATTGATCAGGTGTAGTGACAAAACAGGTAAAAAGTACAAACTTTTGCAAACACGCTCACTGTCCCTTCTCATTATGTTGTTACTGATGTATTCAATATTTCAACTGCCATATGAGGATACTTTTTTTTTAGAATTTTTATTATTATTGAGATGTTAGGGACAGCACAATCCCAAAAGAGCATAAAACCAGTGTTGCCCTAACAGTAATGTAGGAAACAGTTAGATAATGCTGACTTACCTTGGCGTCTTGGACATCATTTTCAAAAGCACAATTAAAAACCACTAAATGAGGCATAAAAAATTCTGGCTGATACTGTTATCCATCTGCAAAACAGGTGCGCTCCCTCTCACTCTGGCAAAAACAGGTCTATACAACAGTGTCCCAAAGAAACACACACACACACATACACACACACACAATCCCACACACAGTTGACAAACTCTATTAGTGTTTGCAAGATTAAGCCAACAGATTAACAGGATTACGTCACTGTAATGTTGGTGATCTTGACATACCTGCCTACAATGTCTGGAAATGCTGCAAAAGTCTAGTTTCTATCACATCTAAGTATGTAATTTACATAAATACAATCCACAAGAAAAGTCGAAAGAAACTAAAGAAAAATTAGTTTTTTAAAGTCCAACTGAGGGGATTTGACTGCTGACCTTATGTTTGCACTGCTTATGACACACAGTGACAAAGCTGTCACTGCGGATCTGTGAGCTGTGACCTCACCTGGACTATCAAAAACTATTTCTTAGATTCATCACTAGTCTGCATAAAAACACTTTGAGTCTTGAGACTATAGGTTAAAACTACATTATTGGCCATGAGGCAATTCTAAGCAGTGTTGGAGAAATAACTGATTACATGTAACTGGTTATATGCAGCAAATTACATATAATTAAATTACAAAATAAATGTAATTGTGACCAGTGGCATTTACTGAGGAAAAATGTGTGATCTAATTACAGTTGATAATCAAAATGTTGGTGATTGGGGTCACACTGAATATATTCTTTTCAATTAAAAATCTATATGTAGAATAAAAAAAATATCACTCTGTTGCTTTGCTTTTTTTTCTGTGCAGGAATGCCTTGTTTTGCCATGGGCTAGTTTTCAACTTTATTGCTCAGTTTAAAACATACATTGTCAAAAAGTTATCAAATGTAATAAGTTACATTATTTTGATGAATTAATTGAAATGTTTACATTACTTATTAGCCTACATTTTTTACAGTGTAACTAGTAGGCCCAATCCAGCACTGATTCTAATTAGCTGTATCTAGTAGTATCAGGTAACATTACAGATTAAAGTTAGACTGGTGTTGTTAAAAATATACATGCAATACATTTTACACACTATGTAGGCAAGATTTCTTTCCTTTTTTCCAATTCCAAATGACATGGCATAAAAATGAAATGTAACAAATGTTAAAAGGGTGTTACAAGGTGTCTGATCGCTCCTACGTTGAATATCCTCCTGGGACCCTGTCTCCTCATATGATGACATCATATTTTGGGTTTAGTTGACCTTATAGACGGAATCGCCTTGTTGTTTACATTTACTTCTGGGTAGAAAACCGGCGCGTCAGTTGAATGAAGACGAGCGAGACGAACGAGAGGTAAGCTATATATATCATTGTTTAGAATAATTTGATATTTGTAAAGTCTATAAACCAATGATTGAACAAACATTACTACTTCTGTATGCATGTTTTTGTAATTAGTCATGGTTATCGTAGATTAGTTGAGCTAAGGTTAGCTGTTCAATCATTGGTTTTATAGACTTTACAAACATCAAATTATTCTAAATGATATATATAGTTTACTTCTCGTTCGTCTCGCTCGTCTTCATTCAACTGACGCGCCGGTTTTCTACCCGGAAGTAAATGTAAACAAGGCAATTCCGTCTATACTACATACTACTTAACTTATAACTGTTGTCCTCATTCATGGAAACTTTTTTGTGCCACCTAGTGGTAGTAAGAACACAATACACTAATCCATGTAAAAACAAGATGGCAGCCATCTCTGCCAAGTCAGTCTGCAGCCGATCCCGACACAAAACTGGACAAGGACCAAAAGCTGATCGGATTTTATGGTTGAAACTTGTTTATGATTTGTTTATTTATGATTAATAACGTTTGAAGTGTGATATGGCAGCAAATATGACCAATTTTAGCAAAATTTTAGGTGTTTCCGCCTCGGTTGAAAACGCCGCGCTAAAGTGCCCTCTTGAGTGGCGAAAATGAGAGGATGTGCCCTATCAGCTGCCCTGTTGAATGATGAAAACAAGCTGATGTGCCCTTTTGGCTGCCCTTTTGATTAACAAAAATGATAGGATGTGCCCTTTTGGCTGCCCTCTTGAGTGATCAAAACAAGACGATGTACCCTATTGGATGAAAACGAGTGAATGTGCCCTTTTGGCTGCCCTCTTGTCCCCATGTCATACAGTAGGTGCCCTTTTTTTCCTTTTCGCCCTTGCCCTTCAAACATCCTGAGTCCGTCACTGATTGGGACTTTATTGTTGTCTCATTTGAGGACATTGGGACTTTATTATCCTCTCGTTTGAGGACATTTGGATTTAATTATTGTTGACAATGTTTAGTTTTTTATACTTATCAGGTCCTACTGATCCGAAATAGATAAGACAAATTAAAAATGCATACCAAACTAAAGTTTGGCTCTCGGGCGGATATAATAATAATAATAATAATAATAATAACTTTATTTGTATAGCACTTTTCAATATAAATAACAAAGTGCTTTACAGCATAAAATATCAGCACACACTCAATATCAACACAAAATACATACAAATTAAACATTATATCAACTTAAACATAACTTCATAAAAGCCTTCCTGTAAAAGTGTGTCTTGATGAGCAATGTAAAATAAGGAACAGACTCTGAAAACCTGATTTCCTCAGGCAAATCGTTCCAGAGTCTAGGGGCCCTGATTGCAAAGGCCCTGTCGCCTTGTTTTCAGCCTAGACCTTGGAACAGCTACAGTAGCAGGGCCTTATCAGCAGATCTCAGACTGCAAGCTGGTTTGTGTGAGGATAAAAGGTCTGAAATATAGGCAGGGGCTAGCCCAAGTCTGGCCTTAAAAACAAAAGAATTTTAAAATCAATCCTAAAATGAACAGGCAGCCAGTGCAGGGATGCTAAAACAGGGGTGATGTGGTCACATTTTTTTGACCTAGTTACATTTTGTACTAACTGTAGATGGTGAAATGATTTCTGGCTGAGACAGGTATAGAAGCTATTACGATAGTCGAGGCGTTAAGAAATAAAAGCATGGATGAGTTTCTCCAAATCTGTGGCTGAGATAAAAGACCTGACTTTGGCTATGTTTCTCAAATGATAAAAACATGTCTGGACCACTTTTTTTTTTTTTTTTTACATGAAGTTCAAAGTTCAAGTCCTGGTCAAAAATGACGCTGAGGTTTCTGGCTGAGGGTTTTACAAGAGGTGTTAAATCGCCAAGGCTTTCCAAAATGGATATGAGATGTTATTTAATAGTACCATGGGTACAGTTGGCACATTGTAGCTTTGAGTTCTAGTTAACTTCAACTGCCAAAACTAGATTTTACAAACTGAGAGACAAGTTGCCTTTAATAGGCACACTAAAATAAATCATTTGGCAGAGGTATTTTATTTTCTGACCATGAGTAATTAATTTTCACGCAAAATTGGTGGTTCTTATGCCAAATCTCAACCCATAAAACATTTTAACTAAACACACTTTTGCTAACCTAAAATAGCCGACGTTTACTATTACCCTATACAGACCTTCTATTTTCCCAGGTGACCTATATGCAGCATGTGAAACATTTGCGGTCGACGTCAAAGTTCGACGTTTTCAGCTTCAACATTTCTATGTAACATACAGCAGAATGTCTGTTATTAAAACTTTGTGTATAATATCACATTAATAGTTAGGTTATCTCAATTTTTGCATCTGTTCTGCACTGTTTCCTCCTCGCTCGACAACACCAGCACTGATTGGCTGGTTGTCACGTGACCTCACAGCTGATTTCGTTGGATGGAGTGTTTTGCTTTGGCCGTTCATCATTTTAACTAAGTTAGCCATTTCTGGTTAGCATCGCTGCAGGATAGCAAAGCAGCCATCGTCAACTGTACAAAGCTACTATGGCACAGGCAGCACAGGCAAATGTCCTCGACGCAAACAACTCTCAGATCCAAGTGGAGCACGACAAAAAGCGTCGGCAGTTTGTGATAAGACTAAATGGTAAGTTCAACATGGAAACATTAGCATGCTAGCTGGCTAACGTTAGCTCAGCGGTTGGTGTCGCTTTTCTCGCTGCCAACATCGTCGCCGTGTCCTCATTGATAACTCCAGCTGCCATTTCAGACAAAGAGGTGTTTGTCGTTTCACTCAGAACAGATGTCACGTCTTTATTCGGATATTATTTCGTGTCAGGAGTTGAACAGACGACACTGCCTCCTGGTCAAAGCTGCTGACTTCCTTGACTTGTAACTTCAGCAGCTTGTTTTTCGGAAACATTTTCATCATTCCATTCCTGAAAGCAAATACGCAACCTTTAATAGCATCCATCACAAAAGACAATTTAATAGGCGTCAGTAAATATCAATCATTAGCGAAGTTCCCGTACAACAACATAGTTCCTCTCCTTATTTGTTATCCGTTATGCTTAAAACACCCATCATCTTAATTTCCTTGATTAATCAAGATCTGTATTATATTAGTTACACTCATATGGGTTTAGGCAGTCATTTTTGAAACGTTTAAATAAAAGCCAGTGTTGACAAAATGATATATATATCGTTTGGTAAGTTTAAAACTCAATGTAAGTTGTTGTTATGTATGAATTCAGATATGTGAGATGTGTTTACAGCATAAAGGTGGAAGCCATTTTTCCCTGAATGAAGATCTTTATCATGTCTGTTTCTCTCCACCCAGCTATTATCCCTATCCACAAACATTGTCTGCAGCACATCACATGGTATCAAACCAGTCACTCTTTTGTTTTAAGTAGACTGAATGCTCATTCACTTATCGAACAGCCATGTTGCAGTGTTATATGTATATTGCAAGCTACTACAACTTGATCGGTAACTTCACTTGCAGTCTGGTACTCAGATTTAAATGTCATAGCTCCATAGTTAAACCAGCATGAGATTGTGTTGCAGGCATGAGGTAGAAGTCTTTGTTTGTTGTGATAGCAGTGAGCAGCAGTATTAATTAATCTTCTCTGTAAGTTTTGTCCTCAAACACAGACAGTTGCCCTCTTATGTATTATTATCATGTATTGTCAGTATCTCCTACAAAGGTGGGGTCAGGTTACTTTTGGAAAGCTGTAGGAAACTAGGTTGGGTGGAGACAAACTTAAAGGTATACTGAGCAGGATTTTCCTGAAAAACAATGTATAGACTCATACAAAAATAATCCCTCTCAATCATCACTTACAATCCACTAGTGTGTGGCAGTGTATTTATCTGCAGAGACTCAGCCCTCTGCCTGAATTTTCCTAGTTTCTTCTTATTGTGTTATGTTCTGGACATTCCTGGCCACAGTGTGCAGATGAGGCTGGGACTATAATAAAGTAGCACCCAGGGGGCATATCAGAAGCAGCACGCATGCAAGAGGAAGCTGCAAAAATCACAGACACAGCAGCAAAAAAGAAACTAAAAACACAAATATAACGAGGTCAGTCTGGGGTTGGTTTTCACTTTCGCTGGTGATACTGTTTACAAAAAGTAGCCTATAATTAAAGAAAAGAAATAAGAATAGAATACCTTTAACACAACAGAGACCTATGACTTCTGCCTACCCTCAGGATCTCATGATCGAGCAGTTCTTCTGTATGAATATGTTGGGAAGAAGACAGTGGACTTGCAACACACTGAAGTTCCAGATGCTTACAGAGGAAGAGGAATAGCCAAGCACCTTGCCAAGGTAAAACTCATAAGCACTGGTTATTTACATCTATCATGATCTCAAGAGAAGAGATTGTTTCTCTCTGTTCATTTCTTAAAGGCTCAATCTGTAATCTTTTGACCATATAAATTATGGCATATAAAAAACAAACCAAAAAAATGTATAGACCGTTTATTGTGAACTGCATTGTCTGCACATGAATCCAAATTACACTAACGATTAGCTGAAGACTCATCTTACTGTATTAAGAGAGAAGTAAGAGAATTAGTACCTTATTTTAACGACTTCACTGGTGATTTTACCACTTATAAAAAACTGAAGAACACCACATGAAGTTGAATTTCTCAAATATTAAAGTCAATGACCAAAATGTCCATATTAAAAGCTGTCTGATAAGATGCCTGTCAGAACTGTTTTGATGCGATTTTATGCTTCTGTGATGGCAGGCAGCCATGGATTTTGTGGTGGAAGAGGATCTGAAAGCCCACTTGACCTGCTGGTACATTCAGAAATACGTCAAAGAGAATCCTCAGCCTCAGTACTTTGAACATATTTATCAATGACCCCACATGGCTGCAACAGAGAAGGCGAGGAGACAGAGACTCCCAAGGAGTTAAGTACTGTGTGGCATCATGCATTGGAGTTACAGGCTGACATACAACAAAGGACCTTCCAGGCATTGTTAAACGTGACTCTGAGTGACTCCAGAGACAACTGATCTCGTGGCAAAGACGTCCGTGAGCTGAACGTTGGGTCTACGGGTCAGTAACACGGGGATACACACTCACCACAAACAGGAAGTGAATCAGCTGGCCAGTACTTGTTAAAACATGAGCAAATAAACTAACCAAAGCTGAAGCGTGTTACCTCAGAAAGAAAAATTCAGGATACAGACCCATCACTGACTGGAAGCAAGGTTTTAGGCCTGTATTGAGAACAGATGTGAGTCAAATCTTATGTTGCAAATTTCCTGTCCTCCTTTAGACTCACTGGTTGTGAGGAGCGCTGCAAGATGAACGACCCAGTTGTCTTTCTCCATGATAGTTTGAAAGGAAGCAATGACGGCTTCACTGATAATCAAACAGCAATGACTTTTATATTTCAGATTCCTTTTGATATTGTTTTGCTGTATTTTTTTTTTTAAATTTGCTTTCCCTTCCTCTCAGAAATAGTGTTTCTGAGGGCTGAATTACTTTTTTGGTAGACTGTGAATGCTAAACGCATCTTTGTCAAGCTACTCAAAAGAGGTATTTTTTAGGTGATTGCGAGGAGGTATAGGCATGAATTTGGTGGGTAATGGGTAATTTTTGAAAAATATAATCTGCATTTTGGAGACGTTTATTTTTCCAAACTCAGTTTGGTTCCAGCATAACTCTAGCCACTTCTGTTCGTACCAATAACAGAAATGTACTGTTGATTATTGGGGTCATGAATTGATTAGTCAAAGGTGCAGGGATTTGTAAACCAAAGAAGACAAACTGAGTCTAACTCTGGAGACAAAACTCATTATTTTCGTCATTATAACTGTCAAATATTACGGACACCCGTGATAAATTGGGTTTGAAGCTTGTCAGTCATCTAAGTGTGGATATGGATAAATATCTCTGCTCAAACCAGCATTTCAAAATCAGCACTGTTACATTCAGGGCATTTACATTCTGTGGTGTCCACTGTCCTTTGTTCTGTCTGACAGGAAAATGACACTAGATGGCCGAAGGTTATACACTTCTTTTCTCTTGTCATTTGATCTGTTTTGTTGTTGTTTTTTCTTCTTGTATTCACAAGGCTGCTTTCACCAGCTCATGTCAAAATGATAAAAGTCGTCACGAAAGAAAAATTTTACTGAAAAAAAAAAAGGTTTACTGTAGTTTCCCTTTTTGGCTCATTGGGAGCTTTTGCTGTCGACAATCTTCAGTGTTGAGGAGAAGAATACCTCAGGTTACTCAACGCCTTGGCAGGACACATCAACATGCAAGGCAGACTCCTTTTATCTGCTTTAATCACTTAGAGGTAATTGCAGGAAGCCACTTTCCCTTTGTGAATCTTTACTTTAGGTGACACACTCACCTATTGATAGGCCAAGGTTTTGTTTCATTTGTGTGTGTGTGTGTGTGTGTGTGTGTGTGTGTGTATTTCCATTTGTGTGTTTTCTTGAGAGAAAACAAATGTCTGATTTAACACTTGAGCAGGTGGCTCTACCAAAATGTACCAATTCTTGTTATATTGTTTTGTGCTGTGTTTTTTTTTTTCATTTTCTTGTTGTCTATAAATAAATAAAACAATACTAATCACATTGTCAGTGTCAAAGTATGTATTTATACCAAAACAGGGAAAGGTGTGCATACGCCTAATTCTAAAGAAAAGATAAGATACTAGTGTGTGGTATATTTTAGTCAGGGTGCAACTGAGCTGTTTACTACGGTGCAAGTTTCTTGTAGTGTGGCTATAAAGCAATCATGTTTTTCCAGTAGTCATACAATGAACAGATTTTAATCTCATGGTAGTACAGTAATCTTTTAAATCACCGGTGAGCACAGATTGGATAAAGTGTGGATTATTATTCTCTAAGTGCCTAAAAGGGGACTGTGCCTCTCGTTTCAACATTTGGAAAATATCTTGATGTCCACCTCAGAGCGCTATTATTTAGTCGTGTAGTGGTAGTAGATGAGGTGGGTGTACTGATGGGTAGATTACCAAGGAGAAAGTGGTTACACTCATTTGTTCCGGTGTCTTTTGGGCTGATACTGGGTATACTGTAAACAGGACAGAAAAAGAGGTGGGTATATTGTGTACCTGTGTATACCCTCCATTACAACCCTCCATTACACCACTGTTTTTATCCTGTCAGATTAATGCATTGCATAAGTGGTGCATGGACAATCAGAGATATTTAAGTACATACAGCTTTAAACTATGTATATATGTAATGGTAACTTTAAAGATACCATAATAAACACATAAAACATTTTTTCTGATTGTTTAGGCACTGTCTTTGAAACTGTAAGCTAATTTTGCAAAACTCTACACATTTAATACAAAAACCAAACCAGAAAAACATGACAAACAATTCTAATAACATCCTGCAACAGACGCTACTAATTTTAAGAAAAACGGAAGAATGTTGGCGCCATCTAGTGACACTTTTAAGAATTACCTGAGCTCTGTGTCACATGGTGTGCTGTTAACAATGCAAGGGTGAGCGCCTTAAAATGGGTGAGATGGAAAGAAATCTGCCTGCTTGTCTCCCATTTGAAAGCATGGCAGTTCAGCCCAAACCCAGCTGAGTCTTTAGGACTCTCATTAACTACAGAACATCTCCTCATTCCTTAAGAAGACCAAGAAGAAGTGATCTAAGTGAAATGAGGTATCGCTGATAAACTATAAATTCAAAACACGAACATGTAGGCTATAAACCCATATTGATACCCAAAGTTCTCTTAAATCAAGAGTCTTGAATGGCCAAGTGTTGGTGTCGGTGAAAGTGATTTAGGTCTGCAACCAGGGCCATGGCTACTACTGAGGACACTGAGGTCATGTCCTCTGTCATGTCTCTGGGAATCTGGGGCAGGTTAAGTTCTTTAATCAAAAACTTTTCATTGATAGTTATTTTATAGGCTTATTCGAGTGTGTAATAAAGGACTAGAGCTGTGTATTGAATTCAGTGTCTGTTAGATATCTAACGTTGAGGAATATAAACATATATTATCTCACCCCAGTTCTTTTTAGTTGATAAAATATATCAGCATGCTCAGAGCACCAGTAGTATAAATAAAAAGCTTTGCCTGAACAATTATACTCTACAATTTAAATCAAGACTATCTGATCCAATAAATAAATCAACATAAGATTCAAATAAACATGTCTTCAAAAAGCAGACATCAGGTGAAAGGTTTCTTGATCGCATATTGAAAATTAGAGGTTCTAGGGGGGACATGACAGGTCGAGCAACCATGGTTAAACATCATTCAAATATCACACCTTTATAACGCCGGGTTGATTTGCATTGATTCGCCATGCATACATCATTTAGCCTCCTCGATTATGAAGCTCTTATAATTTTTGTCACAGGCGCAGCATTTGGTTTCAGCTGATCGCACATTCCTGAACGTAGCCATTATAGTTGTTACATCCAAAGCGCTTCAGGTTACAGCACGCGGACAGGGAGCCCGTGCTCGCGCACGGGGACACAGAGACAGAGCACGCAGAGCACAATATGGGTGAGTACAAAACACAGATTCAACCACAAATCTTGTAACAGAGCCAGATGGTTGGGACACTGTATCACTATGTCACATATATGTTGTAACTGATGCATGCAATCTACATGTGCAATTGACGATTTAGATATCTAAATGGTTACTGTATTTATTTGATGCACAGTTTTAAAATAGTTACTTGACTAATCGTTATATATTAAATACCTTCGTTAACGGTGTTAGATTTATTTAGAATGTGGTCTGACCTCTCAAACTTCTATGCGCTATTATAAAATACGTAAAGGCAGGTACTCATGCTGTATAGCATTATGGGAATAGTAGTCCGCGTCGAGTCGAAGTGATGCGTCGTCTGCATAGACACACTACATTACCCAGAAGGCTCTGCGCTCTCATACGTCAACTGCAATCACGGTTGTATCTCCAACATGGCGTCGCTGGGAAGGAGGCGCGGTGTCCCAGTAAGCAGGGAGAGGTCAGTTACTCCACATCTAAGCCATTTAACGAAAATATTTTAATATGATACATCCTTTTGTCGATGTCGCCATTCACCATATCCCGAACACGCATATCGTTCGGGACTTAAAGTGAAATGCCAACACGACAGGTCGGAATTTTATCCCAGGGTTAGCTAACATTAGCAGGCTAACGTGTACAGCTAGCTAACGTTAGCAAGGAAACAAACTAGCAGCTCATGTGATGTTTTGGTTATTCCTCAGCAGCCGATTAACCGTGGGAAAAGTTACGTTTAACCGTCCGTAGGGTCGGATGCTGGTGTGATTCGCCACTGTATACATGCTACATAATTGTGGTTGAGCTA
The DNA here is from genome assembly GCF_041903045.1 of Epinephelus lanceolatus. Taxonomy (NCBI): domain Eukaryota; kingdom Metazoa; phylum Chordata; class Actinopteri; order Perciformes; family Serranidae; genus Epinephelus; species Epinephelus lanceolatus. The sequence goes on from NC_135751.1 coordinate 31,161,565, forward strand.
ACAGTGTTGTTCGCTATGTTTGTCGACCTGTTTTGAAAGTAAAACGGTCCTCAACTTAGCCGGTCAGTCCTCCAACTTTTTATCATGCGAGCGAGTATCTAACCGACGCTCTGTACATTATGTCCCTTGCACTGTGGTCCTTAAATTATTTCCACAGTTATCAAGTACTTCTTTAGCCAATGTCCCGCTGTCTTTGAAGCCGAATAAGCTGATTGTCTATCTAGGTTGTCGTTAGGGTCTGTTTGCCATGTTGTCAAAATTTACTGGAAGGCCTCGGAGTGTTGACATTGATTCAAATAGACGTGTTGGTCGTATGTCAAGTTATTCTACCAATAACTGGAAAATTATACATTTACAGAAAATATTAGTCGATTAATCATCCAGATGGAAAGTAGTTATTGGTCGTAATTTATTTGTCAAGATTGAAAAAAATAAATAAAAGTTGTTAGTTACAGATTCCCAAATATATAATTTTATGTGTCATTTCATATTTCACGCTTTGGTGGTTTTGGGCTGTTAGTCAAACAAAGTATTGTGTTGAAAGCACTTAAGATCTGAAAATGTGTGATCACCATTTGGTTTCTTTCACATTTTATGAATTTATGTAAAACAATATGGAACAAAGTTACCAATGCGATCTGAGGGCATTTGAAGTAATGGATATCCACATGTTGATTTACATGTAGTACACAGGAATATGAATTAAAGTGAGCCTCATAATGTTGTAAAAATGTGCTTACACTCTCTAACACCATTTTATTAACTAAACTTTTTTATCTAGAATGTACCATGTTAACAAAATGCTTTCAGGTTTTTGGTCATGGAAATTGTTTGTAACTGATCATAGGCTATGTTACTTTTACTTTGTAATTGAAAACAAATATAAAATTCATGTATGAATGTTTCAGATGACATGTTAGTAATGGGAGTAACATGTATATTTTTATAAACCCTCTCATGGTAAAATCACTCCCAGATGGCAGTGCCCCCTCCCCCTTCAGGACAATGTGCCATGCCACCCCACAAAAACTGCTCAGGAATGTGACAAAGAGCTCAAGGTGTGAACCTGGTCTCCAGTTTCCCCATATCCCAGTCTGATCAAGCATCTGTGGGACATGAGGGTACATCAACTTGCAACCCACCGGACTCAAAAGGATCCGCTGCAAATTTCCTGGTGCCAGACACCACAAGACACCCCCTAGAGGTCCTGTGTCCACACCTTGACAGGTCAGAAACCCCACCGTGGATCAGACTTGGCTCTGACCTGCCAAGGAATGGACACAAGACCTTTTGCGTACCAGCACGTCCCACAGATGCTTGATTGGATTGGAATCTGGGGAATTTGGAGGCCAGGTTGATGCCCTGGGCTCTTTTTTAGTGTATCATGGCACATTGTCCCGCTGTCCCACATTGTCCCCCGGGCACTGCCATTTAGGAATGACATTGCCGTGAGGGGGGGTTACTTGATCTACAAAGGTGTTTGTGTGGGTGGTGCTTGTTAAGTGGAATCTACGTGAATGCCAGCAGAACATTGCATTGTAACGAGATGATCAATATTATTCACTTCACCTGTCATTGGTTTAAATGCTTTGGCTGATCTACACATACATGTTGTGATTTGGTAAGCCTTGTGGAATTTCAGTTTAGAAACAATTTGTGTGAAATAACTAGCTGGGAATGAACTATTCCAGACAAAAAATATTCTTAGGTCCATGAAAATGGGCAGTTCGATGTAAAAATGTAGGCAAACCAGTCTTAAAATTACCGAGTCTAGTTACTCCATTCTCTATACTTTGTCTCACTGCTCCTTGCTGGTTTTTCTGTTTCCGAACAGGGGAGTGATGGCGGCGACAGACTGCTACATTGTGCACGAGATCTACAATGGGGAGAATGCGCAGGACCAGTTTGAGTATGAGCTGGAGCAGGCACTGGAGGCCCAGTATAAATACATTGTCATTGAGCCCACACGCATCGGAGATGAAACGGCCCGTTGGATTACAGTGGGCAACTGCCTGCACAAGACGGCCGTGTTGTCAGGCGCTGCTTGCCTACTGACGCCACTTTCACTACCCGTTGAATACTCGCGCTATGTGGCATTGCCCGCTGGTGCCCTCAGTGTGGCCTGTGCTGCCCTCTACGGGATTTCATGGCAATTTGACCCCTGCTGCAAGTACCAGGTGGAATATGACAGCCAAAAACTCTCGCGGCTGCCCCTGCATACACTCACCTCCTCGACGCCCGTGGTATTGGTACGCAGGGATGACATCCACAGAAAGAGACTCCATAATACGATAGCACTGGCTGCCCTGGCGTATTGCGCCAAGAAGATCTATGAACTTTATGCAGTATGAGTGCACTCTGAAGAGGGTTTAAGAACCAACAGAAAAAAGGAAAAAACAAACAAAAAAACAGAACCTGTCCACCCCCAAATGTAAGAAAAGTGGAAGTCATGATCGGGCCCAGCAGTTAGCTCCACACATGTGATGGGTGCTTCCATTTTGAACTTTGATCAGAGGGATATAGTTAAAACTAGAAGGAATTGTTTTATCCCTTGCATTTCCTTTACTTCTATATGACAACAACAGCACACTTATCTCCGTAGTACCCTTGCGCCTCCTCCCCTGCGCCCTCCACCTGCATCCTTGACACACAACAAGCAAGTGCACAAGGGTACGACAGCAGTTCCTCTGGATTGAATTGCATTGCAGTTGAAACGGACCGACATGTTTTGAGTACCGAGCTGTTTCCCCCTTCCCTCGTAGTTTTACTGTACCCCTTTCTTGCTGATCAGTACATCACCCTTCATTAAACATTAGGATATTTCAAACTAACTTTTCTGTATTTTATTTTACTTTTTTTCATTACATCATGTCCATAAAAGAGCAAATAGCTGCAACTTATTTGAGATTGTGTCTTGTTCATGTAGATATTCTTGTTTAAAAGAGTGCAAGAAAGATCTTATGTGACAATGCTGTGGCTCAATGTCCTCCTTTGAAACACTACAAAACTACTAACTTTTGGAGAGTCACATTTCACACGTGCTTCTAATAATGTATATTACATTGACATCAAGCCAAACCCTCATAAGTGAAATTAAAATGTAAACATGATTTGACACTAAAGATAACAATTATACAGCAAATTATGAATTCATAGTTTTCTTGTATATGTTCATCCAATGGTGCTTGTTAAGAGTTGCTGATTAGAGATCAGCGGCTTTAAAATTTTGGGTCCCAGGGAAGGTAAAAGTACAGACAAAGTGAAAGATGAGTTATGATACAATGTGACCTGCAATAATTATATGATTAAGTGGAATTCAGATATGAATAAGTTGAGTACCAAGAGTGATGGTAATCTCATTAGGGTCACTGATAAAAAAATACATCTACATTTAAATTTCCATTACAAGCAGAATAAGGATTGTCTTTGCCAGCAAGATTTGAGCAAATTAAAACCTGTTCATGAAGTTTCCTGAAGAATTTTGTGTAAATCCCTTAAAGCTCCATCAAATATTGTATCAAATAAATTGTAAAAAATAATTCAAGGTTTGAAAACTGGTGGTGTTTTAGTAAGTAGTGTGATCACATAATATGTCAACAGACAGCTGTGATTGTTGGGTAGCAGTCTATCACAAAAATGTAAAAGTTTTGCTTAACAATATTTTGTCAATTTGTTTTTACATGAACAGGGAATCTACAACACATATAACACTAGATGAAAAGGACAGTGAAGTGGCTGCAAGTAGTTGCTCATGAAAATGCTAAACTGTGAACAGTGATAATCGCCATCTGTGTCCCAAAGCTTAAAACAAGTTGCTTTTGTTTTTAACTCAGTAAATGGTGCTTAAAGGTAAAACTTACCATTTCTTAATAAATGTGTACACAGTGTATGAAAGCAGCACATCAGGCAACAGACTGACCCAGGCTGTTAGCTTTTTCCTGGAGATTCACATTGCAAACTTTTCCCAGCTCTTTGGTTCCTGCTTTTGCATTTCTCACTCAGTCATTTTACAACTGGCTGAAATAAAAAGCATTTATCCACGAAGAGTATGCAAAACTTCCAATGCCATTTACTCCCACCACGTATATTTACATGGGATAAACAGAACTGATATGGGGAGAAAGCAGCCCTGAGGCAGAGCGATGAGTGCTCAGCGGATGACCTGATACAAACTCATTAGTTTGCTGATTTGTGGCCAGAGCAAGCTAATTATCTGTCAGCTGACCCGCTGCTGACACAAGTTGGGCTGATTGATAGCTGCTTGTCAACCATTTTAAGGTAGAACTGCTGGGTCTGGAGACTTAAGATTGCCACAGTAGTCATAATATGTAAGTCAGGGCTGCCTTAAGTGGGGCCTGCAAGCCAAAGTTGGACTACAATAAGGTTCAGTTTAGCCTGCCAGATGTTTCTAATGAAAAAAAAAGTATATTTTTAATCGTAATACAAATTGCTATTTATGCTATTTATTCTTTAAATATTAAAAATATGAGAGGCAGAGAAAGTGGCAGATGAGCAAAAGGCATTTCAATTAAGGGAACTTGGTATCCTAGTACCATTTTGCATCTTAATACAATACAACAAGTATTTGCTGTTGGCCTGTGGCCCACCATTAACTTTCAGTTTTGGCCCTCCAAGTTTTGGGCACCCTTGATGTGAGCCTCTGACAGTCGTGGTAACAGCTCACCCCATCTCTGTTTGTTACTCAGTCTTTGTCTCTCCATAACTTTTTAGGATGCCCAAGATTCTCCTGATATGCTGTACACTCCAGATCAATCATTCCCAACTGGTGGGTCCCGGGCCCCATTCTAAATGGACCGCAAGTGACTCACAAGCTTTTCAAGATTGTAAAAAACACACTTTATTTTGAAGTACAGTAAATTTCTGGCACAGACCTTTCATTTTGAAGTATCATTTTCTGATGCAGATTAAGTGACTAATTGAAAAATAGTGGACAGAGACAGCAAACTAGCTTGACGACATGGCCAAACACAAGTATAACAGTGAATGTGTTAAACTGTATGGAAGTAATGACAAAGAAGAAATCCGGACCAGTTGGGAACCACTGCTCTAAATAATTTGAGAGTTTATCCAGAGTTTCAATCATGGACCCAAACCAGATAGTTCACAGTAATGGAGGGTAGCCAAATAATTGACATACTGATGTTTGTTTTTTTTAGTCATGCCTCTATTATCCCATATAAATATTAAAGTAATAATAATACTGTTGTCAGACCTTGTCTGCTCTTGAAAAAGCCTAGCCATTCCTAAATTGTTTTAAAGACGGAATTAAATAATTAAACTCTTGTCTTAGGTCTAAAATAAACATAAAGCTCTATAGGTTTATTTGGCTGCTTATGTACTACAGAAAATTCACGCTGGACAAAGAATCTGTGTCTGACAGACATAAATTTGGCACTTGAGCCCAGTAATGCTCGCTCAGTCAGCCTACCGGCGTACTAAACTTCAACTCCCAGAATACCACGCGGTTAACCGCCGGTAGCCCCTCATGAAACATCCTCCGGTCGTCGGGTCCTTGTCAGACGAGCCCGGAACTGCTCATAACACAGGCTCACGCTGCTGTGTTGTGCAGCAGGACAAACCCAGGTGAGCTTTAACAGTCTATGGCTCTAACTAAACACTAATAGTGTATATGAATTTATCTTTTATAACAATGTGGTGTGTAAGTGAGCTAACGTTAGCATTAGCATCCCCAATCATTTAACTTCATCGTGAGTAACACACGACGAGCCTCCCTGTGCAGTGCATGCCAAGCTCACTGTCATTTGAAAATTTAAGTTTTGACATCTTACCTGTTTTATATTGTGTGCTGCTGAGGAGGATGAATGTTGACTTTATTAATATTGTTAATAAACCAGGTATGCTTCATTAAATGTGCCTGTTGATGCACTGACAACAGACAACAGATTTTAGTTTCAGTAATTACAGTGATTTCAAGAAAAGCACCATATCCTTTTAAGAAATATAATCTATACAGCATGGTGCTCCAAAATACATTCAAATCAGATGATCTAATTTGGGAAGTTTGTGGTGGTGTAAATATAAAGTAAATTTCATATCAGATGCTGTTGTCATTGTGCTCACAATCACTAATATATACAGCTGCAAGGACAGACCTAGAAGAACACACACAAGAATTATGCATGCTGTCTTCACACAGTGTCCCATTTTACTTGGGTGTTCAGTATCCAGCTGATAAAATTACTTGTTAAAAGAAAAATCAGCACACACTGAGGATTTGGAGAGTATTGCCTTCTTCTAAATGTAGAGAATATGCAAACCTTGCCACTGTTACTTTAGTACAAGGGACTCTAAACTGACAAATGCCATATTAGTTTCTGTATATTGTCTCTATTTTCCTCCTTTAAAAGAAATTCCTAATATCTTTGCTAAATTTTGTCATTTCATCTGGTTGAGTGTGTATGTGTGCTCATTCTATGCCAGTTCATGCAACTGTTGCCATGCTGGTTGTTTGTGTTGTGCTTTGGAGACTGGACAAGTGGAAGAGGCTTAGCTAAATGCAGGGGACATTAAAACATTCCCATCCCTTTGGCATGGGGGCTTGAGAGATTACAGAGCACACACCTCAAGGTCACATTGTGGTTTGTTTTAATCCCCTTGTTGGTGTTGTTTTTAATGTTATATATTTTCCATCCAAATATGGTAGTTGTTTATGAATTGAATTCTAGCGCTGCAACAAGGACTTGTTTTCCTTGTCAAATATACTGTATATCCATTATCTTTTAAATGATCAGCCCCAAATCATTTAGCCTGCAAGCTGTCAAAAATTATGAAACTGAAATTACTCACTTATTCTGAAGTTCAGCCAATAGAATCCCAGCGTCCATCCAAAACTCTGGCGTTTGATTTAATATCTAATAGCTGCAAAAGTTATTTGATATCTTTTATCATTGATAAACTAATAAATTATTTAGTATCACTGATGGAGCACAGGAGTCACCTGTGGCTTGATGCCAAAAAAAGTGGGGTTCATTTGATATCTTACAGACATATATTGGATGAAAATGTTCTGTTTTAAAGGGACAGTTCACCCCCAAATCAAAAATAAACATTTTCCTTCTTAACATGTGGTGCTTTTTATAAATATAGATGTTTTGGTGTGAGTTGTGAAGTGTTGGAGATATCAGCCGTTGAGGTGCCTGCCTTCTCTGTAATATAATAAAACTAGATCGTACTCAGCACCATGCAGAAGCAAGCTTGTTCCATCTAGTTCCATTATATTCAAGAGAAAGCAGACATCTTTACAGCCGATATCTCACACCAAAACCCACACCTAAACAATCTAGATTGAGAAATAGTGCTGCAGGTAAGAGGAAAAATGTGTATCTTTGATTTTGGGGTGAACTGTCCCTTTAAACAGACCCTTGGGTCTGTTGGTGTACTTCTCTGTACAGGAGAAATGAATTTAAATGTTGTAATACAATAAATGAATAGTTTCAGTTGGAAATAAAATGTTCATAGCTATAATTTTTGATCTTGTGTCTGCAGGTAGCGTGTGTAGAGCAGGTAGGGTGATTGTCAGACATGGAGCGCATCATGGGAGGAGGAGTGCTTCAGATGATCTTAGCAAGTGTGGGATTCTTGCTTCTTTATCGGATACTTGTCCGCCTCAGATCAGGAGCTGCTCTGCAGGATGCTGTGGTGGTCATCACAGGGGCCAGCTCTGGACTGGGGAAAGGTCAGCCCCCTGATCATTTCTTCTTCTCTTCAGCTTTTATGTAGAAGTTACACTGATATGAAACAGTTCATTCCTGTTGGGTAATTTAATAGTAAGATAATGTACACTTACATGTGTCAGTGTTGTGGTGCATGTGCTAACCTACCCTGGTTTTGATATTCACCATTTAACAGAGGTATGATTTTTGTGTTGCAGAGTGTGCACGGGTCTTTCACGCTGCAGGTGCACGGCTTGTGCTGTGTGGACGAGATGCACACCGCCTGCAGCAGGTGGTCCAGGAGCTTACAGCAAGTTCAACAGGCTCGCAGCGGCAGGTGTGTACACACACTTCCACATAGTCAGACACAACCAAAGACCAAGCAGTGTCAGGTCCTGAGACCATTTAAGCCACTATTGCGCTATTATCGCACCACAGTTCCCTGCTGTGTGTCTCTAATTGTGTTGTCAGAATATCAATTTAACGATCCACATCAATTCTGAATATTTGAAATGGTTCTAAAACTCATTTTACATAGTATCGATATACCAATATTATCTGTGCTTTCTGGCTCTCTCATATTGTTAATGTTTACTACAGTCATTTTGCTGTGCTCTGCCGCTAACAAAGAAAAGAAAAGCTGTCGGTGTCATGTTATAGCCTTGTTATATCTACCTTTCAATCAAATTTCAAATCGGAAACCCTCAATGTCAGTTTTTCCCCTTGGTATCAAAATGGTTCCCATTATCAGTATTTCTCAAGGTGTTGTTTCAAAGTTAGAAATTAAAGTATTACGACAATCAAATCTCTAATGCCAGTGTATGACTAAATAACTTCTGTTATGTAAAATTGTCTCTCAAAACAACTATTTCAAGTAAATGGAAGGTACTTGTCTTCTATAAAAAAGTAGCTCTGGTCAAAAATTAGGGTAACATTTTTGCTGCATTATCAATATCACTATTACCACTCCTTTTACAAGAACCCAACACTATTCCACATGGGAAGGGAAATGTTTTTTTCTCAACTCTGTGTGTCAGCCATTATTCAAACTCTAAGAAAGATTTGAAACAGCATGAATACTCGCGCAGACAGATGGTAACTATTCTGTTTTGTTAATTCACCAGACTTACACTCCCAGCACTGTCATCTTCGACCTGTCTGACACAAACACAGTGGAAAGAGCTGCAGAGGAGATCCTGAAATGTTACGGCCAAGTGGATGTCCTCATCAATAACGCTGGAATCAGTTATCGTGGCAACATACTGGATACCCACCTGTCAGTTCAGCGGGATGTTATGGAAACAAATTACTTTGGGCCCATTGCTCTTACTCAAGGTTAGTGAGGAGTGCCTTTGGTTGCCAGATCTGAGGAGTCATGCTGTAGTTTATAAATACACAAAGAAGCCAAACCATAGAGAAGTTATTTAAAGGATCTTGACTTTAAAAAGGAAAGGGAACTGGTTGAGGCATTAACATAACAGAAGTAAATTTAGTTTCAGATTTCCTATGAGAGGAAGCACCATATTGTACATCAGTCAGCTGTTTCTCTTTCTTCTCTCCTCCTTCACAGCTCTCCTGCCCTCCATGGTTCAACGGCGCAGTGGCCACATCGTCGTCATCAGCAGTGTCCAGGGCAAGATAGCCATTCCTTACAGATCAGCTTGTAAGTTGTCTTTACTCAATTGATTTAACCAAACAAATACCCAAGAGATTTTTGTTCAGTCTATGCGGCTGATTGGAATTGATGCAGGATTTTGGTTTGTGCACACTTTGAACTTTAGATGCAGCCTCTAAGCACGCCACCCAGGCCTACTTCGACTGCTTACGGGCCGAGATCGAGCGCTACGGGATTCCAGTGACTGTGATCAGTCCTGGGTACATCCGAACCAGCCTGTCAGTCAATGCTGTCACAGGAGACGGCTCTAAGTATGGAGGTGAGGCAGTAAAACAAGTGTGTGTTTACACTAACAATAAGACAATGTCAGTGTTACAAATATGCACTGTACACATGAGAAGACGTTAAGATGAGATATAAATGATGATGGAAAGAGAGACATAAAAAAGCTAAAAAATAGTCGTTGTTTCTTGTTTGTACAACACTATATACAGTTTTGGATAAAACCACAGCAATGGGTCGGGACCCCGGGGATGTGGCTCAGGCTGTTCTGAAGGCTGTCCGTCAGAGGAGCAAAGACGTTATTTTGGCAGGACCTCTGCCCCATCTGGCCATCTACCTTCGTACACTGTGGCCTGCGCTCTTCTTCAAACTCATGTCCTCTCGCGCTCGCAAGGAGCAGAAACCTAAAGATGAGTGATGCAGCAGCTGGTGAGGACCCACGAGGCTCACATGGACCAAAGCATAAAACTGACTGCTTCACATGGAGGCCAAATGGACAGGAGGTGTGAATACATGCAACTCTTCAGTAACACAAATTAGACACCTGTATGTTGTAACAGCACCTACGAGTGTTTTCTATTGTTTTGACCAATGTTTGTGATTGAACAGGTTAGCAAGACATGTTGTTCAGCCATTTCAGACTTTATTTTTTAACTTTATTTTCAAAATCACCTTTAGAAACTGTACATTACTAACAAGACTCAAAGCTGTGGAGTAAAGACGTAAGCATGTGATGCTGTTTTTCAAATTGACTCTTTAACATAAATTTGGTTACCAAATAAAATGCCCAAACTGTTATCTATTTGTGCAAGAACTAAAGCTAAAGTGCAGGAGTTTTACATGTAAATGAACATACATTTAAGCCCTTGCCAGACGAGTTCACACCATGCAGATTAAGCCTATCGCCGCCAGGGAAAACTGTCTGTATATTCAAGTATACTGGAGTTGGGATGTCTTCGGTGACTCTCCAATGGAAAGTGCTGGTGCACTGGAAGTGTTTTACATCAACCAGCCAGAGCTGAAGGAGGCAGAAAGGGAAGGGAGACCATTTTGATGGAGCATAAGGTACAAGTATGAAGGAAAATCCCAAGAAGTGTCCAAGAAAAGTTTCTGAAGTAGATGCTCCAGAAGAAAAATAAACTAGCATTTGTCAGAAGTAGGAGGCATCTCCGAGTCAATCCCCATAGACTCCCATGTTAAAATGCCCAACTTTACAGCAAAAATAACCATGTTTTCAGCCTGGTACAAAAAATGGTTTTGGTCTTATTAGCTAATTTAGACATTCATGGCAACTGTACGGGAGATGCATTTTTATATAACTCACCTGTTTACATTTTATTAAGGCTTAAAGTTATGCATAATTAAGAGTGTGGCCGCTTTGAGTGACAGGGTGTTTGCGAGGCATCACCACAGTCTATGAGTCAAATCCAACCCTCACTTTCATGTAAATATTGTCATTTCTGGCTCAAAAAATCCAAGATGGAACTAGCCCAAAATGCCAAACTCAAGGCTTCAAAATGGAAGAATCAGGGTGGCTGCGTCCATTATTTTTATACAGTCTATGATCATATGCAGGCGTCCACAGTGTGTGTGTAATTTCAGTTCAATTCAAAGGGCTTTATTGGCATGAAAGTTTCAAGAACAGTGTTGCCCAAACACCAAAATGCAATTTGTCCAAGAGGGGGTAGACAAAAGTTCTATACTCCAGCTTTAATGTTTGATTTGTGATTCTATCAGGTCAGAGAAATATTGTTGTCCATGTCAGAGCACTACTGCTACTACTGTCTCAATGTCTTCTGGTTTTCCAAGTCATGATAACCACCCTTATAAACCTGAAGTATCACAGAGGAGATATAATTTGCAAGCATCACACTGAACTGCTGCCCATCTAAACAGTGTGAACAAGTATATGAATGTACCAAACTGCAGGATCTGATAAAAGTACTATGTATGCTGTTTTGGCAGAGGATCTAGCCACAGTTGCAGACAGAATACAACACATTATGGTTAAGAAAAGCAACGATCATGTCTTTCTTGGAGATGTGGTACAGCACCTGACATGTTGTTTCTGGGTCACCTGTGCCATATGGCAGACAGAACACCACTGTAAATGTCCCTTGAAACAAAGTGCTTTTAATACATGTAGGGTGAGGAAATATTGCTTATTACTTACCATTTTCAAATGTTGTATAATTTAATTTCAGCCCAGATGAGTAACATCACAACCCCCCTATATTTTGGTTTGACGAGTGAGATTTTATGTTCTTTAACAGTCCAGGATTCAGCATGGAGTCAGCAGAGAAACAATCAGCTCTCTTTGGAAAAGCTGACAAACCTGAAACTGTTAGTAACAACTTACAGGCCACATACTATCTGTGTTCAAGTTTGCATTTAAACAGGTTTTACCACAAAGCACACACAATGAATACAGCAGGTTTTTATAACTATCTTTATACATGGAATAAAAACACCTTTTACAAACTGAAAACTTTAAACAGGTTTTTCCTTTTTAGTTGTCATCTTAATATTAAGTTAAACAAACAAAAAAAACACCTTTTCTGAAATGTTAACAATAAATAGTCCAAATAACAATTTATGTTACAAAAGCGCAGTGAATACTGGAATAGACATTTGTACAAATAAATCCTTCAACAAAAAAATAACATGCCAGATTCAAACACAAACCTGCCGTTTATTCCTTATGAAGAACCATCTTCATTGTATCTAGTGTGAGAAGATGAAGCCTTTTCACAAATGACTTAACATCACAAGAGCTTTTACACTGTAGAGTCAAAGCCCTCAAGGTGCTTGAAGGAGACAAACATTTTTAATCTCATTGGTGGAATGACAACGAGAGTTCTCCTACAATATACACTCAGAGATGAAGTTAGACATGTTGATGAGACAAAATGTGTCACAATACTGCATATTGAGGATGCTGGTTAATTGAAATCGATCGAAAATCAGTCTGAATTTCACATGGTACGTGTGTGTATTGTGTACATCGCAATGGTGAAACTACATGGGGAAATTAAGAGAAAGCACTTAAAAGCATTCATTAACCTTTAACTCCACCACATAGAGAGCAGGCTTATGTTAAAGGGATGGTGAACATGTTCAGCCAATCATGTCGACATTAGCCACAGTGTTTTGGCTAGCATCTGGTATTAGTACAATGTTCAATGGTAAGTTATGTTTTGAGCACAACCAATCAGAAGCTTCTACTAGTGATTTAAGAGTGACACACAATTTAAAAATAAGAGTGTCAACTATGGCTCTTTAGTGTTTGATTTCATTAGAAACTTCTGACTGCTTGCTCTTGCAAAGTTGAAGCGGAGTGTAACACTACTGGGAACTTTGAATGGTACCCATGGCATGAATAATTTCAGTCTGTCAGTGAAGATGAGTATGTGGTTGGTCACATTAGGCCTGTGGGTTAAAGACTAACTTTGGTATTTACTCATATTTACTCATTACACCCCTTAATTCACCCTCTTACATGTGAAAACATGCTGACTTGATACACACTTAAAATTACTGTTTATTTAAACAGAGTCTGGTGGGTTTGGCGATAGAGATTTCTGGGCTGTTTCTGATTAAACAAAAAGGATTTTAGTCTTTAACTAAAAGGTCTACCTCTGTAGGGACTCTCACCATAATGTTCTCAGACACTAAGAATAATAATGTAAGCCTGTTAGTGACAAAAAATTGAGAGCATAATTGCCCCGAGTGGTTACACTGCAGCCCTCTCGCTCAACACTGGACCAATTTTAAAAAAAAACTGCCCACCAAGGTACCCTTTAACAGTGCCTGTGTTTAGTCCTTCATTGAAAACAGCTCAACTTGCCTCTGTGTTTGAACTACTGAGGACTTCGAGATACAAGCAAGACTAAATATGCAATGTTATTTGTCACAGTAGTTGAGTGAAAATACTCCTAACTATTGCGACAAGGCCCTTTAAAATAGTTAATTCAAGACCATTGCATCAGTATTATCATCTTAACATATGTTTAAAGTGATGAAAACTGCATGAAGCAACTGGCGATGGACACTGAACTCCATCGTGATTTCAGCAAACACATTGAGGATCATGGCTGCAGATTATCAAAGCTGCAGAGCTACTGCCAAATGAAGATAAACTAACAAAAGCTGCCATTTTGCATGTGACAATGGACTGTAAGAAATGACAAACCTGATTCCAAACAAACATGACAGGCTATGTTCCTAAAATGCGACCAATAAAACCTGAACTGATTCAAGAGCGCGTGAAATGGAGGGCAGAATCAAAGGATTTTACTCCTACCTGCCCTGCTGTGTCTTGCTCTACTTTTGCAACTGAGGCCACAATAGCAACTGAATAGGAACAAGCATCTCACCACATTCAACCTCTTTTCTCACTGCCATTACTGTCAACATCACCCTCCAGCAGCCGTTTGCCACCAGCTGCACATTTTGGCGGATTTACACATTTTATGGGGTTAATCTGAGAGAGTAGAAGACGGACAAACACACAAAGAGCAGGAAGAGACATAAAAGATCAGTGAAAATATTTTGTTCAGATATGGCATAGTATTTTCCTGTACATGAGGTTCTGTTTTGTAAACGCATTTGTTTTTCTAAAGTGTTTGTTTTTAAAGGGCATTTCAACTTAAAAGAACAGTTCAGTGAAACCAACAAGTTCCGAACTCGCGTTGAACAAAGGTCACTGTTATTATTGCACTTTTACAAACAGGGCAGGGATGGCTTTAAGGGAGGGGGGTTCGGTCTTTCTCCACAGCCGTCCTCTCATCAAAGTAGAGGGGACAGCGTTGCGACAGTCTAGACAGCGTAAACTCATGTCCTCCAGATGGCTGTAGGTCATAGAAGCCAGGTCCTCTCTTCCTCATGGCGGTGGGATGGAGGGCTCGGTCACAGCCAGCTCCTGAGCCAGGTCATTGAAGCGAGCGATGTAGTCGACGCTGCTCTCACTCATCATACAAGCAAGCTGAGAGTCCATCTGCGAGCACAACCAACCCGTTTTCAGTGTACAACAGTAATGTCAACGGTCTGTACAACAGCATTGATTAGTATCCCTTTATTTCCCGGGAAATCTGGAATTTTAAGGAATAGTTTGAGGGATTTTGTTTCCCCATTTCCAGTCTTTATGCTGAAATAAGTCGAATGTAGCTTCATATTTACGTGAGAGTAGTATCAATCTTTTCATCCAACTCTTGAGCATGCAACTGAATAAATGAGACCTGGATTTAAAGGCGTCCCCCTTTTACTCCAATTAATCAAGAATGTTCTCAGTTTTTTTGTAATTTTGCCTCAACATGGCTTTGAGTGCATAACTCTCATACAATTGGGGCATGAAGTAATTCTTTCAAACCAACATTTTTTGCATTTACATATCCCTTAATGAGAAAGGGCTCAACTTACTTCTGCCACATCAGGAAGGCCACGGGACTGAAAGGAGTCATGGGAGTTGCAGTCCAGAAGGCTAGGACCAAGCAAGGCCGTGCCACTGGAGGGGCCAGAGGGGGTTAGGGTGGTCCGCTTGCCCTTATCAGGAGAGACCATGCTGGCTGGAAGAAAAAGAGACAGACAGTAAATAGAAGAGACAGCTCACATGAAGAGTGGAAACAAAGTCGTCTTTATGGGACATTGCTGCAAGAGGAAGTTTACAGCTGTGTCTGTGTTACTGTGTATTAATAAGAGAATTAAAGTTTGAAGGCACAATAAGTTTTTTGTGAAGGCTGAAAATTTAAAGATTTTAGTTATGTGTCTCACAATTTAACAAAGCTTTCATTTTCACAACACAGTTGGAAATAGACCTTTTGTGTGTTCAGCATTCAAAATTTAAATGCTGGACAAACTAATCACATATTAAAGCTATAGTGCGTAACTTCGGTCGCCTCCCAGCGGATAATGCGTTATTACAACTAATAAGCCGGCGGCACTTCCATGTACACAGAGTAACACTCGCCAGTTGCCATACACCATACACAGAGTAACACTTGCCTTTGTGGTAGGATCCACTTCTGAACCGCGTCTCAGCCGCTTCTCCGCCAAGTTGCTTTCTCTTTCTACCTGCGCTCTACTGCTATGAGAGTCTCCGCTCTTCCTCCCCCTCCCTTCTTGTTGTGAGGAAGCATTTCCTGTGTGCCAGCGTGGGAATGTCGCCGGTCGACACGCATACTAAAAATGATATATATTGAAAAATACCGCGAGATGTTAGAGGAGCCGATCGGCTTAATCAGCATTGTGTCATCTCCTCTAGTAGTGGCTTGGGTGAAACGGACATTTATGGACCTGTAGAAGTTACGCACTATAGCTTTAAATGAACTGATTTTTAGAGTTTTCATTGACACAACAGAATCAAAGACCTGTAGTCTGAACTTTTTTTAGTCAGCTAGTCCATCTCAAACTTTAACTTTAATTTCTCGTATCAACTCTTTGGATGGGAGGCACACAGTAGAGCTAAACAGAAGATCTGTGATAGCATTGCTTGTGTGTGTGTTTTTTAAGAAAGAACAAGACTTACAGAGGAGGCATCCCAGTGTGGAGTCAGATGAGTCGCTGGGGTACCACTGGGGGTCGTGGCTGGGTGATGGGATCCATCCTCTGGACGGGCTGACCGAGGGAGACGAGGCCAACAGTTTGGAGCCGTCGTTGTTGCTCAACTTGGCTGGAGAGAGAGCTGCCTCCTCGCCTGCAGCAGAACAGGTAAACAGCTGTCATATATAAGAACACAAACATTTATACAGCACAGCAAAGCCCCTGAGCCTCCTTACCAGAGTGCAAGTTAAAATTGTCACAACAATATAAAATAGTAAATCAAATATAACAACCAACATAACCGTTAGCACATAGAATAGAAACACGCACCATAGTGGGCAGAGTTGATGGCGAGCTCGATGATGGAGTCACTGATGTGTGTCTGAGGATCTCCAGGGGCCAGAGCCTCTTCAGGGGGGCCTGGGAGCGAGATGTCCAGAAGCGAGGCTACGCTGGGTGGAGAGAGGAGGGAGTCCCCACCACCTGTCACTCCAGGAGACGGTGGAGGCTGACCATTCTGTGAAAAGAACAAGTGTAAACACTTAATCGGCGCTGTTAGATTTTCTAAAGTTTTTAGAGCCAAGTCCATCTGTTTTCTATCCATCTGGGCAGGCTTGTGGACAGAATGACACTAAAATCTGCATAAAAAAACAAGACTTCACTGTTGTGAGTCCCAACTCAACATCAGTATCTTATTGTTGCTTACACTGACAACAAAATTTAACACAGTGTATTTCCAGCAGGCTACATCATCTGATTCTTGTACCTCTACCTGTGAATAGAGCCTGCACAAGCAGCACTTCATTGTGGCCTTTCCCAATGGAGTCCCACTTCATCCTCACAGTAAAGTAGTTATTCTTCATCATGCACGGCAGCCCTGAAGGTTTTACTGTGTATCCTAATCCTAAAGTTGTGACCTGCATTCATGTTGAACCACAGATAGTCAGCCCAAAGTTCATCCAGCATTGATCCGGTGTTCAGAGACCGGGCATTATAACCACTGAATTTATCAATCATCACATCTGATCTAGTGGTACGTATTCAGAAACTAATAACTTCTGAGATTTGTTCAATGGTCATGTAGCAAAAATGTGGAGGTGAGGAGGAGACATTAAACCCAAGAGGGAGGGATATGTAGACACCAAGTGAAGCAAAGCTCCTAGTATGTATGTTTGTGAGTGTGTGTGCTGCTGACCTCTGGGACATTGTGCTGGAGGAGTTGAGCGTCTGGCTCAACATCAACGATGGGTGTGTTCGCGAGCAGGGTGCTGTCATCAACAGGGGGGGAGTTCGGCTCCTGACGGGGACTGCCAGGGATGATACCTGCAGACTTAGCTGCCAGGTCAATGGCACCTGAAAGAGTATTAACAGTTTAGAAACACAAGGGATTTGTCACATCAGCACATACCTAATGCATATTAATTGTAACTGAAGGCCCAAATGCACTGAAAGTGATAACTGACGCACCTCATTTGACGTGCATCAGTTGATGCTCCCATGGCACGCACACAGCATCAGATTTAAAATGCAAACGCCACAGACTCAACAGTATTTTAGGAAAAGGTCGCTATTTAGTCAAAACTTTTGTATATGACAGATAGGGATGCACCGAAATGAAAATTTGTGGCCGAAGCTTAAGAAAATTAAACGCTTGACCGAATACCAAAGTACCGAATACCGTTGTTTAGTTTTTCATTAGTTTTTGCAGATGAACCCCCTCCAGATTAGTGTTGTCACGGTACCAAAATTGGGACCCATGGTATGATACCAATGAAAATATCATGGTTCTGAGTAGTATCACCATACCACAGCGAAAATGAGGCAAATGTGCCTTTTGTCATTTATAAAAAGATAAATCAATTCTCTATAATACATCAATGATATTTCAATGGAATAAATTACTTACTGACTTATTCATACCTCAAAAACAGCATCAATAAGTGATTAACATAGCGGGGATCAAAATAAAATAAATAAATAAAATAAAAATCAACCAGCCACCCTCCTCCCCTGACAAGTAAAGAACAGTCCCTTCATAAGTAAAGAACAGTCCCTAAAGTGCGGTGAGGTTTGTGGACCGTTACCTGCCACAAAGAGAGTAATGTGAACGGCCCGTTTCTCCTCTGACACGTCACATACCTGTGTGCCGTCACGGCTCGGCTGTCCAGGTACTTTTGGGCAGTCATGACGCCAAGAAGAGGACATTATTGGAGCCAGACTTCTCCATCACCGGTAAGCCTATGGCCGCCGTATTTGACAGGAATACATTCCTGTCTGTGTCTGTGACCCCCGTTCTCGCACAGCGTGCTGAATGATTTATTTTGCTCGAACAAAACTATTTTTAGTCACAAATGCAAATGTAGTGACGGACGGAGTAAAATATCGCCACTGCCGACATTTTACTCCGTCCGTCACTGCACGCTGTTTGATTGCGTTATCAAAACACGCCGCTATTATTTGGCCTTGCTTTTCACTTATTCCACTGAATACCAAATGTGTGTTTTTGTGCAATATTTGGCCGAATATATTTGGTTACCGAATATTCGGTGCATCCCTAATGACAGACTCTCAATTCATTTTCTATTTATATCTATTTGAGTAACGTTGCATGAATTTCCAAAACCACAGAACAAGGAGTACTTGGGGAAAAGGTCGCTATTCATATGTAGGCAGGCTCTAGTTTGTATGCTTTACAGAAACCCCCATTAAATTTCCATACATTTCTATGTGAGTAGCCAATGACGTTAAATAAGGCAGGAACACAACTGTTTGTTGCGTGCTGCTTTGGTCAGTTGGTTGGCGGCAGAACATTGGTGAAACAGCCACCTCATTTTATCCTTTATTTTTTCTTCCAGGTGGTTGACAGCCACATACAGCACAGTTAATCAAAAGGTAGCCTACTGTGGCTGCAGAAAAAAGCAGCTTTGGTCACTGGATCCTCATTTGACACTCCATAAGCAAAACAACGTTCAAGTAGGGTCTTTAAAGCAGTTTCACATGCCTCACAACGCTTTTGGTGCGTGTTCCGCCATATAAATCAGTAAGTGTGACACACTTGCGTCAGAAGCTTTCAGTGTGTTTGGGCCATGAGCATGTGAAGATGGACCAAAAAATTTCACTTCACCATTTAGCTCAGCAACCAGCAGCAATTTCAATTTTATATGAACATTTAAAGTATTAAAAATCAAAAACAAAAAATGGTTCTTCCTCATGGAGAATGCTCTTTTTGTCTTATTCTCCTGCACAAAGAGTACCGTTCAAAAACATATTGACTGTCAGAGATCATGTGGGAGTAAAGCCTGCACCTGGAACATGACTTAGGATAAAAATCTAGAGAATTCAGAGAACAGTATCTCACACAAAAATAACTTAATTTTACAACCTTTTTTGACAAAGGACAAATATTTTTAAGAATATTGTTTGTGGTGTGTAAAAAGCTCTTACCAAGGACTCTTAAGAGATGGCAGAACAAAAATATACAAACTAAAAACCAGCCAACTGCTTGGTAATGTAGAGGGTTACTTTTAATTTGAGAATAGTTAAATTGTTTAATTCAATTTTGTGGTTTATGTAGTCTTCCTGTTTTGTTGAACCCATTTAGTGAAAGAGTCACATCATCAAATATGTGATTAAAACCTAGTTAAAATAAGAGTGAAGATATAAATACGTGCTACTGTTTTTTTGTTTGTTTTTACAGGCAGACAGTAGATGACAGTAGATTTACAGGCAGACAGTAGATGACAAGAAGAGGTTAAACTAACACTCAAACTTCAACAGTGTAACATAAATTATACTCCATCTATACTCCATGTAATAAAACAAAAAACTGATTAAACAATGAAAGCAGTACATACTGGAGAGCTGGCTGGACGCTGCAGAGCTGGACGCTGCCGGGGATGTTTTGGACAGGAGGGGGCGGGAGGAAGGAGCTAGGCGAGCGTGGATTGGCCGGAAAGATCCAGTTCCTGAGGGAAGAAACAGGAAGTCAGAGAGCGAGAGATTAGCAGAGTTGTTTTTGAAAAACAGAAATGACATTTATGTTACGTACAAAGAGCACAGTAAGCAAGTATATTACCAACAGCTGCACATAAATAAGCCTATTCAAAGACCTTTTTTCAAGCACACAAGTATGCTGTAGTTTAACAGTTTTATTCGAGGTTTAAACATTTCTCTCTTCTACTGACAACAAATTGTCCTGATGTCCTGATGAAGTGTACCTGTTGCAGAGGAGTTGGAGAGGATGGAGAAGGAGCAGACATGCTGAGGAGTATCTCCTGTAGTTCGGGGTAGGAGTGTTCGCTGTGGACAAGACAGAAGCAACTGAACTGAATGCACAGTTTGTGAACACAGCACAGAGAAGCACTATAAAGACATTGACAACACAAGTGCCCCTAACCTGGTATGTTAGCATTGACCTACTTCCCAATCAAAACCCCACCACAGCCGACTATGTAGACTGTGGATTTTGTACAAGTTACAGAATCAAGTTTTTTTTGCAACAGTTCTAACACAAACTCAACATTTAAATATGTTTTATGTTTTATGCTACATGTTCAATACCTGTAGAAAGTTTTTCCTCCGTATCGTCCATACCATGCTGTCCATCGTGTTCAACAGGACAGTTTACACTTTTATATAAAGCAATAGAGATGTGCTGGTGTTCATTGTGATACTACATAGTAGATAATTAAAACACACTTATGCTCTTCTCTTACCTGAACTACAAGTGGTTTCCGAAGTTGTCTGTTTCGAGGTTTTCTCTGTCTTGAAAGGAAAAGATCTGACTGCATCTGTAAAAAAAAAAAGCATATTAATATTAGTGTATATTCCTGTGAATGACATATATACATTGCGTAAAGACTAATGCATTGCTCTGTCTTACACTGATGGAGTCAAGCTGCTGTTTGAGGGCTAGCTCAGCCTCCTTGTTGGGGGAAAACATTCTGTTGTGCCGCGTGCTGTTGGGAGGCAGTGTGGTGGGAACTGCAAACACACCGCTTTCTGTGTCGCTGCCCACCGTTGACCCCAGTAAAGAGCGGGGGAGGTTGCGTCCACCTAAAGAGGGGAGGAACAAGTGAGATATGTCATGTTAAGAATAACATGTAAAGCCATTAAGCAGCAGCCGGTGATTCTTTGTGTTAATTTCCAAACAAACACAACAGCGAGTACAGTTTGTTTGAGCAGTGGTTTTCAAACAGCACTGGAAAATACAGGACACACAGTCAGTATTTAAACAATTACCTATTAAGCAGGAAGGAGTTGCACTACATAATTACTTCTCATGTCAAACACAAACAACTACAGCAACATCAGCATAAACACAGATTTTCATTATGCAAAAACCTAGTAGCCACCGTGCTAAAGACCGCAACTACAAACTTAACAAGGAATGAGCTACACTGAAGCTGGATGGACATTTAGTTCCTGTGGTAGTATGTGAGAAAGAGCCACAGATACCTGAGACTCCAGCATTTGGCAGGTGTAACCGGGCCCCTCGGATGGAGGCCTGCTGCCGGCCACAGCTGGGGCTGCGAACACCTGGTATGGGAACCTTCCCTGGAGGTGTGAGGGCCTGGTTTTGCTCCTCTGGATGGTTCTTGAGTGGTGATGTGGCTGTAGAGCACAGCTCTGGAGCCTGGCGGAGAAGACACATTGTTGACACCATCCGCTCTACATGTACATTTCTAAAGTCCCTTTCGCACATGCACTGCAAACCTGAAATTATCTAGAAATTAGACAGAGGAGCTGTATGCGAGAACGCAAATGTCCGAATCATTTGGATCAGACGTTAAACGAATTTACCCTGCCAGCTCCCTGGTACAAAGTCTGTTCAATTGAGCCCCATGTGTAAATAGAGCAGGTCATTGTCCAGAGACCTCACAGTGAGCTAGTGGGCGTGTTGATGACATTTCTATCATGCAGCTCACACAAAAACATTTGAGGGTGAAGAAGATGGGTCACTTACTCGAAGACACCAATAAAAATGTCTTTCTGGAGAGACAAGATTCAGAAGCTTTTGTCAGTACGGGCCAAAAACCGAAATCCAATCGTCAGACAAATCCAAGTAACAGCAAGAGACTCTGTTGTTTATGACCAAATTACAAACCAGCTACATGACCGTGAAGAAATCCGCATCATGTCCTGCCTCCAGCACACTCTACCCAGGCGCCACACCTTACCTGAGCCAAATGGAGTAGGTCCAGTAGGTGTAAACGCTTCTGACCCTGACAATCCCCTGCTGTGTGCTACGTGTGAAAGGGAAATTTTGGACGATTTCCGGACCTGATTCTCTGGACATTGTCCAGTATTTGTATGACAAAACGGCATAAGTCATGCTTTCAGTAGAGTTTGAATGTGCCACAGAGAAAGTCACAACCCATTCCCAGTGATAAATTTTACAAACACATTACATTGTACATGTACTTGTATTTAACCTCTCACTGTGGAGAATTTGTTGTGGATGAATTCACCTTGCAAGGCAATTTTGTGAATCCACAGGAATATGCACCCTGCATACTGCCATCACACTGTAGAATGGGATTAAGGACTACTTGCATTCTTCATTTATACTGCTGGAATGCATGAAATTACAAGTCTTCCACCTTTTGCCATGTATCTTTAACTTCCAAATTGTAACAACTCTGCACAAATAATCACGACATTCAGAGGTTCTGTTCACAAACAGAAGATAAAATGAGGATCTGGCAGCAACACTGTAAGGAGTAACCGTTAATCCCTACCAAAGGTTTAGGATTGACCTCAGTGGAAACCAGCTTGAGCAGGCAGCGCAGAACCCGGTGTGTCCTGTTGGGCTTGAGCTGTGCCATGGCTTGTCCATTTTCTTCATTGCTGTAAGGACCTGCAATCGGCTGCCACTCGTACTCCAGCTGCAGCTTGCCAGGCTTCCCAAACATCAAGTAGAGTTCAGCCAGGGTGACGTTCTCTGCGTCACGGGCGCTCCAGCCCTCCCCTCTGATCTGCTCAACAGGCCGTTCTCTGGCTGCCGGTGCAGAGCCTTGCGAAATTCCCTCCTCTGAGCCAGTCAACGGAGGTCTGGCTGGGGGAGTCTGGTTGGCCTCTGGGGAAGAAGTGCTGACGTTCTGTTCGTCTTTGCACGGCTCTGATGAGCTATCTGTACCGCTACACAGTTTCTCCACTGGTAAACCAATACTGGCCTCCACACCAGTGCAGGTCTTTCCCCCTTCAGAGGGTCCGACCCCAGTTCCCTCTTCCCTAGGAGCCAAAGTCTGCGTAGAAGAAGCAGGGGTAGAAACCCACTGAGGTCTCCTCTCCTCTGCCTTTGTAGAACAGTCTTGTGAAGGATCAGGGTTAAGGGGTTCAGGTCGTCGACTGTCACCCAATACAGTCACTGAGGGACCACCAACAGCAGCAGCAGTGGCGGCGCCTCCTCGTCCAGATTTAGTACCAGTCCGAAGCGGTGGAGCCGTGTGAATACCCAGAATCTGAGCAGCTGGCAATTCCTTGGCATTAGGCCGGTTCTTGCCACTCTCTAGCCAGTGTACGGTGCAGGAGGCCTTGGAGTGAACGACACGTGCCACACCAGGCAGTGTAGTCAAAGTGCTGCTCTCAGCTGGGTAAAGAAAGAGCTCCTCCTGCTGGGATTTGCTGGGAGAGGCTGTGCCGGACTGGCCACCCTCCAGAGCCTCCCTCTCCCTGAGGCTCTTAAGCTGAAGTGTCACTGTCAAGGACTCAGACATAACATGACAGAAATAGGCACATTTACAGTACACTAATGTTTACAGCAACATCAGTGCTCCAATTCACATACCAAAGATGATAAAAATATTGTACTGTGCAACATATTGTAGCACGTTATTAGCAGCTGGCTCTATAAAACAGATACTGTATCAAAGGGTGATAGAAAAACTAATATTAAATTGTTATCATCTTATCCCATCAAACTCATATAAAGGATTGTTTATATGAACAAGTTCACTGCTCCACTGTCACATGATGACTTTGTATCACAGACATGCTCTCTCATACTCTGTGCAACCATTTTTTTCTAAACTGAAATGCAATCAATACAGCTCCATGAAGTTGCAAAACATATGATGTTTTAAAGGATACAATCCGCTGGTCATGGTACGCCCACTTCTGTTTCAGATACTCAATGAGGCTTGAGACTTTCCTGTGAAGCTCCACCACCATCCTGGGTTGGAGAAGACACCAAAAGACATACTTGATGATCTACAAGCTGCTGTAGTAACATGGAGCAGAACAGTGCTGGGCTGCTTCTAAAATATACAGTTCTTTAGGTCACACTTAACTATTAATAAACACATATGAGACTAGAGATCAACTTTAGTCATTGATCTGGGCAGCGAAAAATGCTATTACATGTATTTAGTTAGAATTTGTGCTAACCATTTTCCAAAGCATGCATGTCTGTAAATAGATTTCTGTTTCTTGTGATTATTCTGTTGCAAACAGGCAAGCATTTATTTAAAACGGCTTGGTGATGCATCCATGCAAATGCCAACATCTAAAAACTGGCATTTAATTACCAAAAGGCATCCCAGGATCCCAAGTAATTCTTGTGTTCCCAAGTAATTCTTGTGTTGTCATATGTTATGCTTTTGAAAATGTTTGTTGGTAATTGACTTCTCTTAGACATTATTAAACAGGCATGTCTGACCTGAGACGAGGGTTGTGGGCTAGACTCTGAACACGGGCCCAGGAGTGATTACTGCGTGGTTGAAGCTCCACTGCCACCTTCAGGGGTAGACGCACCGGCTTCTGGTCCTCCTCGTCACTCACTCCTGCGGACACACACGGACACAGTGAGACTGAATCAGAAACACCAACAAACATCTCTCCGTGAGAAAAGGTCAGATGTTTTTTAAAGAGCAAGAGCAGGCGCCCAGTCAGAGGAATTTTGTGAAAGTATGAAGTCATAAAAATAAAAAACTTAGCATTGCCACAAGTATTGCCACAAGTACACAACAACACACTGAACCTAAAAAAAGACAACCTCCGTGGTACTGAAGAGGAAACTGAACAAACCAGGATGAGGCCCTTTGCCAAGATTTTCTGCAAAACACTGATACAGCAAAGGCCACAGCCACAACGATTCGTTTGCATTTTAAAATAAAAACAATCTCCATACACACAAGCTTTGTAGCACCATTTTAAAAAATAATCCCTACTAACACACCTGAAAATACATATGATATGTCCATTTACGTACACTGAGCACAAATGTGCCGATGTAAACAGGAAGCAGATTGTCTACTCTGCAGTTGGTTACATAAAATACTAGAGAAGGTGGTAAATAACACCGCAGATTTCTTTGCTTGGACCAACAACAAGATGAACTGTTAATAAAAGTAACACACGAGTACAAGGCAGTCGAGGTGGTGTAAAAAAGACTGAGAGTTGGTGCAAAGCAAATACAGTAACGTTTTAGAGCAATAACGTGAACATTATCCACTGCTGACGGAAGCCATGGCGATGGAATTATGTAATCACAAAATATCTGTAGACCTATAGGTATCATAATTTGGCTTGACATGTCGTGACTGTTTAGACCCATTCAGCAAGCAAATGTGGGTGTCTGCTTCATTGTTTTCAAAAGTCTCAGTCTCTGCGCGTCCAGATGAAAATGCAGTTTTAAACTAAAATGGGGTCAGCTGCATTTTCAAAGGTTTCTGTTTTAGGGGCTCCAAAACAGTGGAGCGGAGTGGACGCTAGGGGTAAATGTAGCAATAGTTATGTGGATTAAAATGGAGATGTAGTAGGGTTGATGTAGCCCAAAAATAAACACTGCCTACATGAGAGAGACAGCAGATGAACGGTGGGATTCTAATTTTCCATCCTTTGATCAAAGCAAATGTTTTCTCCAAGTTTGGTGAGTGGCTGTTATTGAACAGAGGAGCAGATGCCAGTCGGTCAGACCAGTCATCTCCATCATCTCCCTCCTGCTCCTCCTCCTCACTTTCCTCCCACGTAGTTACCATGGAAACACCACTAGCCCACACGCTGCCATTGTTATTGCCAAAACCCCGCCCCCACAAACCCTGTGCCTCACTATTGCCACGGTTTATATTTTCAGCACTGATGTTTGTTTACTTTGTATGTATGCGTCGGCTGTCTGTGCATCACATGCTCACCATCTGGGTCACAGAGTTTCTTCAGTGCTCGGCACATGGGTGCTTTGATACGCAAGTTCCTCCCTTTAGAGCGCACAGTGGTGGCCCTGGATAAATAAGACAGAACAGCAGTGAAATGTTGAGAAAACTTTTCTAGATTACATACACATCACAGAATACGTTAAACAATTGTCATAAACAAAAATGTTTTAAAACTCAGTAGCCATGCAGTAAGTAATTTAATGCCATATCAAACAATATTTTGAAAATGTTGCTTTAAAGGGACAGTTAACCCCAAAATCAAAAATACATTTTTTTTCTCTTACCTGTAGCGCTATCAGTCTAGATTTTTTTTGGTGTGAGCTGCGGTGTTGGAGATATCCACTGAAGTGTTGTCTGCCCTTTCTCAAATATAATGGAACCAGATGGCAGTTGGCTTGTGGTGCTTAAGACACCAAAAAACTCAAAACTCAAACTCAAGAACAATGTCTCTTTCCAGAAATCATGACGCCATTACTCAAGGTAATCCACAGACCTTGTTCTGAGCATGTAAGAACTATTTTCTTTCTTCCAAACTACACCCACCAACTATATCACCAAGCAGAAGGAAGTGTGCATCTACTCGTGGACAAGAGGCTCGTGCTCGTGACAGTGCGAGATGTAAACCACCAAAAAGAAAATAGTTCCTACATGAAACTGCTTACAACAAGGTCAACGGATTATCTTGAGTAACCGGGACATGATTTCTGGAGAGAGACATTGCTGTAAAGTTTTTAAAAATATTTTGGTACTTTAGGCACCACAAGCGGAGTGCCGTGTAGTTCCATTACATTCAAAAGAAGGCAGACATCTTTACGGCTGATATCCCCAATACTCCGCAACTCACACTAAAGAAATCTAGACTGATAAATAGCACTTCAAGTAAGAGGAAATATGTGTATTTTTTTCAATTTGGGGTGAAATGGCTCTTAAAGATCACTGTTCCTGCAGCTTATTTCTTGTAGTTGTCATATGTCGTCATGACCTAACACTGAGGGTGAAAGCTTATCTGTGTTTTGCAGATGTGACATAGTAATTAAAATCAAAATCTTGACAATCCCAGATGTGTGTATGTAAACACAAAAAGCCAATGTTTATTAACAATACCAATGAAAAAAGTGTGAGTGGGCGAGATGTTTTTTCAACTTTACTACAGACTTACCCTTGCTGGATTAGTTCGTTCAGCTTTGTCACGTTCTTATCATCCATTACTGTCAAAGACAAAACACAGAGCTGTTTATGACATTGTCCCTCAGGAGCAGCTGTCCCCCGTGATTGGGAGGGTGCAGCATTTAATCACATCCCTTGCATCCCAAACTAACAGCAGAAAAACACCCACACACAAAACAACTTTTAAAAAAGGCATGCATTCATCCATTCATTCACATGTGCAGCCTTCACTTACATCCTCCAACTTTTTTGCGGAGCTCAGCATAGCAAATGAGGCCGTACAGCTCTTGAGAGGATTTCTTGAGCACTCTGGAGTACACTGGGAAGAAAAAGGTGGCACAAGTCATAACAGTGCTGTAACATGTGATGTATGCGTGCTACATAAAGATAACACAGCGGTCACAGTGAGGACTTTCAAGCTTATCTGGAGAGGTTTTTAAACATATGTTTTGGGACAGAGTCTCCCTACCTCACAAAGTGCTATAAAATCAGTGAATAATAAACACTAAGGCCCAATTCAACCCCAGACATCTCTAACGGACACAAAAGGATAAGTGGGATGAGATGAGACAGTATAAGCTGTATGCTAATATCATTTAAAAATTGAGAGTAAAACCCTTTGTAAACTCAGATTCTGCAATACTGATCAACAATTACACCGGCTCTGCTTTTTTTACACTGAGCCAAACAACATCTGCAAAATTTTAGATAGCATGCCGGTGTGCAGCACAACAGTGTTGGCGTCTAGTGTGTAATTTTACAGATGCCGATTCAGCTCTGTTTCTACCTTTGCTTTGCTATTTGTACATTTTATACAGAATAGCAAGGTAGAACTCTGGCACGACATTCCCGTTTTGAACCAGCTGTATAAAAGGGGCTTCAGTAAGGGTGTTTTTGGGTGACAAAAATAAAGAGCAGCTCACCATTGGCAAAGTCAATGTGTTTGGAGATCTTGTGCCAGGTCCGGTAGTAAAAGTGGCGAACCTGCTCCTTGTTCTTCACCATGTTGGCTGGCTTGCCCCTTTTCTTGTACTTCATTGCAATGTTGTTCTGGATAGCCTCAAAATCCTTCCCGTGCTGCAGACCAGAATAGTAGAGGTGATTAGAAGATGATAAAAACAAATGCAAACACTTCAAATGAATGCTATGTAACATAAGGTAGTGTCCATTTTTGACCTGCGACAATCTATTTGGGTCTACGCTTTACCTCGTAGAGCCCCTCAAAAAAGCTGTTTTTGTCCTCTGTGCTCCACGACTCCCACTGCCGACGGGCTCTCTTCTGGTTACCAGCTTGCTCCTCCTTCTCAGAAGACCCTTGGCCCTTGGAGGCCTTCGACACACCCCCCGTGGAGCCGGCCACAGGCCCTGACTGTCCCACTGTCCCCTGGGAGGAAGAGCCATTCTCTGCCCCTGTGTTACACAGAGACGAGAGCCCACAAATCCATCAGTCATGAAACACTACGTCAAAAAAACACAACTTTAATAGAGTAAAAAAAATTAAGGATGTAGCCAAATATTTGGTTGACCGCCTGGGTTGTTTTGTAAGGCATGGAAAGAAAAATACAATTGTAGTTTGTGGTTTGGGATATGTTAAAATGCATGCACACAAAGCCACCCACTGCCATTACACTGCACAACCTGCAGAGCTTCCCCTTCTGTGGTTCAGCTCTGGCAAGGAGGCAGGAAAAGCAATCAGTCCCTACGGCCAGGTCCACAGTACACAGGTCCAAAACCAACTCCTGGTGGGCTCCAATAGCTGCGTTTACCCCAGCGCAGAGCACAATGCCAAAGGCATTAACACAATCACAGAGGCAGTCCCTGTTGAAGCGCTGCACTATTTTAAGGCAAATGTAGATTTTCAGCCAAAACAGGGGTTCATTTACAAATACAAATCTCTGTGTTGGTCACAGGCACTAACCTAGATTTGTCTCTTTCAAAATAGATGAGCACAAATATAGCATCATATCAAAATAAGTGGGGCTTCTTGGTCAACTGGTTGACTCTTAGCCAATCTAAATATAAAATTGATGAAACAATCTGTCTCTCTACAACAACAACAAAAGAAATCCACTAGTCATACCTGACAGAACACACCAACTCATCGATATACTGTACACAGTCTGTTTGATCCGAGTCATTTATAAAAGCATTTTTAAAGAAAGGAAACTGACACACTGTCATTGCAGAGCAGCATAATTACACAGACTGAAACAAGGCAGTGATAATTTCTCACTAAATCTACAAGACAAAAAAATGAGCAAAGAAGATGAGGAGGGTGCAGATTGGTGTCGCACTTCATTAACAGGCTTTCAAAGTGAGCAAAAGTCACCTCAGCTGGTTTCACACATACTGGACATTAATGTTGCTGCCCCACCCCACTGCCTCGCCTTCTGTTAGGGTTTCTTTTGTGTTTATCGTTGTTTGTGAGCAAAGGTGCTCCAATACCATTTTTCTTTCCCGATATTGAATCGGATACTTGAACTTGCGTATCAACCGATAATGACTACTGATACAATACCATTGCATTAAAAATAAATAAATGAGTAGCTGTATACTACTAACCCCGTACGGATGGGAAATGATTATTATCAGTGTTGTGTAGCATGGCTCAGTTTAAACCCTAAACTGATGAGACTTTTCAGTGTAAAATATCACCAAATTGCTGACATTTTGCTGACAGCTAATGTTGCACCATTTATCTGAAATCAGTTCTTCTTTTAGAGCAGCAAAAAATTCATTTAATTTTTGACAAAACTGCTGTTTTATCTGGGTGCAAAACCACTTTAAAGTTTATTAATAAATCATATGGTCTTGCTTTGGCGCATAGACTTGGGTACTCGCCAATAGCTGATCCAGCATTTAAAGCAGTATCAGAAGCATTTTCAATACTGGTACTGGTATCAGAACAACTCTATTTGTGATCAGTAATGAGACAAATTATTCTGTGTGTTAACAAGTCAGCAAAGTCTGAGAGCCTTCAGCTATCTCTGGCTTTAGTTTTTTGTTTTGGCACAATGTTACTGTTTAAATTTACCAATGACAGTGTCTAAGAATTGCTAAAATGACAGTGCACCATTAAGACATTTGCTTTTTGTGTTGTTATTATTTGTGTTGATTAGTACGGATAAAATCAATATAAATATTACTTTAATTGCATCCAAAAAATAAATAATAAATAATTAAAAGTGCTAGCAACTGTCCTGTTTTCATTTCCATGCAGGGACACTTAAGTCTAAAACTTGTGGTTTCCTATGCATACATTCACTTGATAAGACAGTCATGGCAGCCCCATGTTTTTAACGCCACAGTGGCAAGTTTCCAAAAACAAATTAAATTGGAAATAGTCTGATTTTCATTGATATTGAAGTTCTGGTCTATGACTCTTCTCCTTTTCACAGAAATGGTTCACAGGATGGTTTTGCAACTTGGGCAGGAGCAGCCAAAAAATCTAACCAGAGTATAACCCAGCCAGAGCCCCAGAGGGAGTATACAGCGACAAAACCTGCATCAGTTTAGCCATCACTGATAAACAAAGTGTAAACACTGTGACAACTGGGGGCAGACCCCCTGCTAATCCCACCTATGCACACTTTTCGCTGAGCTGGACACACACAGTACCTTTCGATTTTGCCCCGCCATGTCCATTGATGGTCGAGCCGATTGAATCCTTCCGGATCCGTTTACTCGGAGGTCGAACGCTTGATCGGAGAAAATGATGCTGGTCGTGACACGGAGGGGCGGACTCAGTTAAGGTCTGGGAATGCTGGGTTGAGCCAAGCCCGGCTCGGTTCGGCGGAGAGGCGGGGAGAACCGGAGCTGAACCGGGGCTGAGACCCGTGGTTGATGGATTAAGAATTTCCACTCCGTCGTCTCCCTTTGTACTGCGCTCCTCGCTCGCCTGCTCTCCGCTTTCCTCCTCGTCGCAACCTTCGGGCTTTCTGGACGGATTCCTCCTCCCATCGACACCGATCCCCTCCCTGGAGCCCAGTGTCATGCTGCCAAAACACATTCAGAGAAAATTTGTCACATTAGGAGCAAAGCGGTGTGCAAAATTAACTTCTAAAGACGACGTTCACTGTCTCTCAACATGGCCGCCGCTGTTTGTTTCAAATCCCCTCACCAGTCCCGACAAAACAACACCAAATATATGCATTTAACGTCTTGAGATAAATTACATTCAACAACCAAAATAGTTTAGTAACTGACGGCGGTGTTTTACCAAGTGTCTCTCGGCTCAAATGGCCAATATTTTAGGTTGAATTTCAACTAAATTCAAATGCGAGCGCTTTTCAGTTTAGCGCCCTGCAGAAACGACAACGAAACCCCTCGGTGCATTCGACCTCTAAATAAAGTGTTTATTTAAAACATAATTTTACCCATTTTCGTGCTCTTCGCTAGTAGGCGACGTCTTCTTTCTCTTCACCATGAGTCCAACCGGTTATATTGACAAATACTGATCAAATTGAGCATAATAAAACCGAGACCGATCTCTCCGCTTTCTGCCCTCTCCTTGCTCCTGCTTCGACTGAGCTGAACTCTCTGCGCAGTTCAACTGTTTTCTATCAGCAACAACATTACTCAATGCTTCTTTGCATCAAGAAATAAAACTATAAACCCACTGACAGATACGATACATTCACTGCATGCACTGAAGAATAATTTACTGTAGCATGTGGCAGTTGAGCCCATTTGAATTGATACGCATAGATAGTTTTATTAACCTGTGAGCAAGTGGACTTTGCTTGTCACTACGTCACCATCGCCTGCAGAAATAATGTCTGCAAAACAATTTATTTTATATACATCCTGTAATTGTAAGGCTTTGTGACAATACTCTATTTGCAGATATTACTATCACTTCATACAAATACTTCAAAATATGTCAGCGGGCTGAGGAGCGGGCTTTAAGCGCTCGGTATACAGCAAGATGTGGTGTATTACGTCTGTAAAATACTGTCATGTGTAAACATGACTGCATTTATAATATTGTGTTTACTCGATTGATATCCACTAATCTATATATTTCTAAATAATCTGAAGTGTACCAGCCCAAGCGGATGACAGCAGGAGGAAGCTCGACAAAGAAAGATTAATTGGATATGAGTAGCTTGAGCATGAAAATGACGAGGGGCGTCCCCCTTTCTACATTCCCATACAGCCTTTACATTTCTGTTGTGTGTCATTTAAACGCAAAATCCCAGATTTCATCATCCACAAACTATAACTGATCTAACAGCAGTGAGAGCCCAAAACTAGTAGAAAAGTTTGTTTTTACTTGTGCTCTTAGAAATCTTACAACTTCAAGTAACTGGAATGCTGGTAAATGAATGTCACTATAATTTAACTTGTGCTAAATGTCAAAATATCGTTTCACCCTAGCTCCAGGTTAATCTAAAATCTTACAGCATCACACTGATTTCTCAGTTACATCGCATATTGCCCCTGCAATGTTACAGTCATATCAGCCTTGTGATTATAGTAGTCTAACCACTGGTCTGGTGTTACACCGGAAGGTTGACATTACTCAAGAAGTGTAATGCCGTAATAGCCAATAATAAAGACATTATTTAAACTAACGGTTGTCGTTAACTTTGTTGGAATAAGCTGTATTACATGCTTATAAGAGTCGCCTCCATACATAACGTGGTACCTAGCATGGCTGCTGCTGTTGGCTAGCTAACGTTAACGCTATGACTGTCAAACAACCCACAACGCCGCAAAAACGGCTTGTAACACGATGGTTATTTTACGGAGAGCCTCAAACAGTTTGTTAGATAAATAACAGTGATCAAAGTTTGGGAATTACCTTGGGTGGAAGCCTGTTGATGATATTACCAGTCCAGACACAAGCTAGCATTGCTAGCTGGCGGCAGCCGTCCAGCTTGTTACCGATGGCAGTTCCTGCGGTTCATTGTACACGCGTTTAGGCACGCCCACTACAACTCGACAACAAATCCTGTGATTGGTCAGGAAGACACGAGGACGACGGTTAGAATTTGATTGACAGGCAGCTCCGCCAATTGTTAGTGGGAGAGGCCTTGCGATGGACCAATTGACATTCTCTTCCTGTCGTGCCATGTAAGTTATCGAATATATGTTTTTAAAGTTTAAAGCTAGATTGATTCTTCAATAATCTAAGATTTTCACTCAGTAATAAAGCGTTATTTCAACGAGATTGGATCACCGCAGTGGGGAATTTGGCGCTCTAAAAATAAGTTCCGCCCAGAAAGTGATTGACATTGTGACGATCAAATCACTAGGCGGAGCTCAGAGGTTGCGCTTGAATTCAACACTGGCGTACGCCGAAAATCACCCGGTCAAGCAGAATCAGAATGTGATATTTACGACTGGGACCCAAACACTGATTTACAGCAAATGTTATAACGCGCCAGCAAGAAAGCACAGAATATATGACACAAAGGGATTCAACTAAATAACATCTGCGCTTCAGTTTAGTTGATATCACAGACCCAGCTCACGTTGCCTTTGTTCGGGCCAGGCGCCTCAGTGTCAAAAACAAGCGCAATATATGGAGATTAGTTTATGGGTTTGTTCGTTTAATTTCTCTAGGAGAGACTAGCAGGGCGGAGTTTTTGTTTATTTGTTTTATAAATGACATGTATAAAAATTACATTTATTAACCGATGTATCAGTGGCTTAAGGATTGCTGTTACTAAATAATAGTTTTGTCTCAAAATATTTCTAGACATGGATTACTCAGTGCATTTTATCAGGAGGGATACCATGTGACATGAAACGAGCGCCTCTCATCACTCAGCAGATTGGCAGTGGACCAGTTATATTCCTCTGTGTCACAGTTGGGTGGACTGAAATTCTTCACTACGGAGTTTGGTTGGGCACACGCAGGCAGGGGGAACTCGCTGGTCGTCCAGTTGGCAAACTGACGAAGTTGTCTTCGGAAACTTGAAGGCTCACAACAAAACCACTATGACTTCGACGAACATGTTTCAAGGGTTGGATAGTGCTTCAAAACCGAGCTCAAGGTGAAGAATGTAGTCGTGTACTTTGGTTATCTGTGTAAGAAATGGCCGACAATGTCTTATTACGAGTGTAGGCAGTCGCTCGGTCAGCTAGTTTCTCAATGTAGGTTAACGTTATGTGACAGGAGCTCTTCGTGGGTTTTTGCACCATCACTTTTATGCTAACGCCTTAACATAACGCTAGCAATCAGCGGTGTTATAAGTTAGTTAAGATAAACATCTGTGTGGTAGCTCGACTTGAGATAGTTTGGTTTGAGTTGTCTTGCGTTAGCAAACTTAAGAGTCAAGAATTAACGTTAGCTTTCAAGCTAACAGATCAGGCGTTGTCTGCTGCGCCTGCGGAAGTGTGAAAGCCACTTCTGACTGCTCTTCTTTGTACTCGCCAACAACGGCTTTGTGGCCACATTGTTCGAAGGAGACTTAGTTTCCTCCTACTGATTTGAAAGCGTCAGTTCTTGTATCAGCTCGGCCAAATAGTCCAGTTTACGTATCTTGAGGCTTTTAATAACGTGGGAAACATGGCCTCAATTCTAACAAGCCGGAGATATCAGACGTATGGCGCCATGCCCTGTGTGTAATCAAATAACCTGTTATGTAGTTGCGCACAAGCTGTCGGCTGTACTTAAACATTTATAGACAGGTTTCCTTCTGTTTTCTACAGGTCCTCTTTGTGTGCCCGATTGCTAAGATGACATCATGTTTTAAACAGTAGTCAGTAAACATGAACCTCCATGACACAGAGGCACTCTGAAACCATTAGTGTCCACTCTCATTTGGCGAGGATAAACATCCTCTGACAAGTGTGACTCCTTTAAGAAATTGGCACCCTTATATACAGTATGATATGATTTAGTGAGATGAATTACAAGTAGATCAGTAAAAGTATCCTCTATCAATATTTGAAGTCTGGCTTTGCCAGGTCACACTTGCGCAGAGTAATTGATTTTAATGAGACATGGATGAATACATTGAATAGTATCCTATAAAAGTAGTACTGTAATCTTTCATCTCCTGCAGGGTGTTGCAGCCTCCTGGAGGTGGCTCCAGTAACCTGTTTGGTGGCTATGAAGACGACTCTGCAGCATCAAGAAGACCTAATAAGATGGCCTCTACAGTCTTCGCTCCACCAGAGGAGGTCCGGAATGTACCCAGACGCTCCAATCCTCCAGGTCAGATGAGCATGTCAGAGCGAATGGATGTGCTGACTGAGGCAGGCCAGTCACAACATCTATCAGTGTCCAGGACTGTGTGAAAACTGCTACTATGTTGTGATAATTCCAGTGCAGACACTTTCACTGTTGTCAGTGTCTGAATGTGATCCATCTCCAGATTTTGTGGAGTATCTATAGTGAAGTATGTTTTCAGTCCAGTCTGCTGTTGAGAAATGGTCTGAGTGCCACACAGGGACTGCTGAGTCACCCTGCCTTATCTGCCTATTTTACAGGGGCATTAGCATCCCTGAAGTGGTTAGTGCATTGCTGCCATTGTAGTGTGTGTGTGCAGTATATGGCCCTATAATTTTCTAATGCACATGATAAGACGCCATAGGGTGATTGGTCTTTTTAAAAGCACAATTCAGGTATCAAACTGTTTCTTAACCCCATAGAAGTAACCGTAAAAAACATTCTTCCACTGTGTCATAAATCTAAAGGAACACCAATTGGGCAGAGCAGTTCAAAAGCTAATCAAAATGAAATGTGACAGAGTGGAGTGTGTTATTATGACGCTGTCACTGCTGCAAAACTTAACACACATCTAATACTTTATGTAGGTGGCAAGAGTAGCGGAATATTCGGGGAACCTGAACCTCCAGCTCAGCAACAACAAAAACCAAAACCTCCCGGCGGACCAACCAGCAACATATTTGGTGCTTCCGAGAGTGCACCTGCCCAAAACCCAAGTCGAAGCCATCCAAATAAGCCAAAGGTAGGCCATGCACCTGAATTTTAGACTCACTATGTCTATACTTTGACTTAATGTTGTTGTTATTTTTTCTGTTTTTTGTTTGTTTGTTTTTTAAATTCCTTTTACCCCAACTAGCTCACCAGCTAGTCAGCTTTTACAGGAGTAGTTCCCCTCCAAATGAAAAAGTAATTATTTATCTACTCAACACTGTGCAGTTAGGATCCAAAGGTCTGCTAGCTGCCTCATTTATCCAATACTTGATCCTCATGTTGTCCTGTGTCACATACTCCAGTGTATCAGTCTGTCTTCTCCACGGTCAATAATGTTTGTGCAATTGGACTATTGTTAGCTTAGGCTGCTGAGGCTACTGCAACAATCTCAGCATTGACACAAATAAATTTCAAGCAGAAACTTCTAAGAAATCACTTCATTTATCAGTTTTTTGTAAACTTCTGTTGAGGTAGGTGAAAGTGTTTGTATTGCATACAGCTGTTTGCTTGTAGCCCTGGAAAGGCATGTAAACACACAGAGGTGTTTATCATGCCTGGAAAAACAGAAAGTATTTTTTTTACAAGTTGCTGTGCTTGGATTCATCTTGAAAGGCCTTATTTGCTGGCAGACTGGGAAGACTTTTCAATATCAACAATATTAATGATGATTTACTTATCATAGAAGTTCAAAATGATGATGGGGTGTAAGCCTAGACTTTTTTTAAAGCCTTAAAATATGTTGCTCTCCTATACCATATTATCCTTTACTTCTTGCATGCAAAGAATGTGCTACGGATGCCACTAAATAATTCATTTATATGGTAATCTGTATCATAGATTTTCAGAGTTGCAAACTTGGTAAGACCACTCACAGCGTGTGTAATGGTCAATTGTTAGCTATGACTCGTTTGGTCCTTTACACAGTGAAGGACAACTTCCATGACAATAGTCATGGAAGTTGCACTGTTGTACTAAATTTGAGCAGCCGGTTTTGTTTTCTATTTAAATGAAAAAGAGATCCTGTTTTAAGTCCTTTCAGTGATTACATAGTGAAAAATCTCATTTATCTTTAATTTTTTGCAGGACAATCTAAGTGTGGGACCTGAACCTGAAACACCAGGTGAGTTTGTTACATAAAAGAAAATGTCCTTTTTGGAAAATTTGTTTTATATTGAGTCATCTTACTGCCTGTAGCAATAAAAGTACTTTTGTGAAAGGGTCTTGTTCTTTAGACCACAGAGATTAGGATATAGCACAGTCTTTGTTTTTGGTTAATGAAATGTAGATTTTAAGTTTTGCCAGGGCTGGAAATTAGCACCAGTCACTAGCCAAATGCTGGTCAAATACACAAGTGGCAGCTAGATTTGCTTCACTTACCAGCCAAAACAAACAATGGTAATCTATTGATTGACTGCTAGAATTTGGAAGCCACCAGCCGTTGTGGCAGATGGACAAAAAAGTTGATAACCAACCATGAGTTTTGCATCCATCAGTTATGTGAGAGATGAATAAAGAATATTCACTGTTGCTTCGAAGCAACGTAACGGAAGAAGTTTCTTTACAGTTTGAGAATGGCACCACTGTTGTAAATGCAAATTGTGCCTGCAGGTCGCAGACTGTTTACACTGTGCTGACGTAAACTGTAGTGATCTGTCTTACTGTTAATGGGAGAACAACGATAGTACAACAGGGGAGGGCATATCCCTGCCAGTGTCCCTTTTGAAAGATTGCATTCTGGCAAATATGATGCCAGAAGCAAGAACCATGTCGACTGACGGGGTGCGGTAATATCACAGGATTTTACACAGATACGACTCCACACAGTTTTATTTATTGTGACATTGGAGATGATCACTAACCTAACAAAAAGAATGACAGTTTTAGGTTTGCTGAAATACTGCTTATGGTTTCAGCCCATATACATAGTTTGATGAGCTTTCGCATGTAGCCGTTGGCATCTGTAAAAATATTAGTATAATTTTTGTATGACCAATTGTGTTTGAGGTTTGGATTTTCACAACAATGTTTTCATTAACGTACACTTTGGTCTCTTCGCCTCACCAAAGTAACATAGTGTAAGAACAGAGGTTGAGTGCACAGAGTGGGAATGACAAATGCCATTCTGTCTATTACAAGTCTGTGTATAATGTAAGTCAGGGTGTGAAACATACAGCCCATAGGCAGGAACCGGCCTGCCAAAGGATCCAATCCAGCCCACTGGATGACTTTGCACACCTAATAATGCACTTGTGAAGGCCAAGAGCAGTCAGGTTTCAGAAGTTTAACCCTGAGTAGCCCTACTTAATGTAAAATGCTGCTTCAGAGATTTTTCCACCCTGACCAGAGTATGGTTCCCAGAAAAAACTATGAACACATATTGTGGTCATATTTAAAAATATTCAACATTGAGAGAATATATCAGACTTCTATCTTAAAACTATTGGTGGAATCTTTTTTGCTAAGATGTGCCAAAACGTTTGATTTGTAAATGGTTTGTAAGGCAGAGGTTAACATACTGACTTCCTCAATAGCTTCCACTTTAGTTTGGTGTTTCGATGCCAGTGTTACTTATATATGCATATTGTTTGAATTGCACTTAATGATCTAAAGACATCTCAGGTTGTTCATCATGTTTTATGAATGGATGAATGTTTTCAGAATGCACACAGGAAAAAAAAACTGTCTGTTTTTTTCACTAAAGTCTCAACTGTGACTCTTAAAAGATGTGAATTCTATAATTTGCTCTAGGTGGAAATGCTGTTTGTACTCTTAGGATATTATTTTGTTTAAAGCCTCTTTCTTTCCCTCTCCAAGCACCGGCACCAGCACCGGCACCCGAGGCAAAGGTGATTCAGCCTGAGGTGAAGGAGGAAGCTGCAACCCCAGCTCCCATGCCAGCCAAGGAAGAGCCTGCAGCTGTCCCAGCCACTCCAGAGCCTGAGCCACCTTCTTCCACTTCTTCTTCCTCACCTCCTACTGAGACTGGTGAGCTGAAGAACCATGAGCCTCATCTGGGACCGAAGCCTCGCTCTCACAACAGGGTCCTCAACCCCCCTGGTGGAGTGTCTAGTGTGGTATTCTACTGATCAGCTGAACACACCTCTCCTCCTTGTTTGTGTCCATACACTCCTTGTCTGCTCTCCTCTTAATCTTCTCTCATTCCAACTCCCCTCTCCCCACGGTTACTTCACCTGTACATTTAAACACAGAACAGGAATTTTTGTTCTTCTCACCAGATTCCTATTCATATATCTTTGCCTCAACTTCTTGCACTTTCAGCCCTGTTTCTGGCTTCCAGCCCTTCGTCCACTTCGTCTTATTCTTTGATGAAACCTGCAATAATTCAATCTCCAACCAATCAGTCGACAGGCTCGCTATTACCTAATCACTTAAACTGTGACACTGTTTTATCTCCATGTTGCGGTTACTCGTTTCACGGTTTCTGTGTTTGTAAATGTAGTTTGGTGTAAAGCACAGTTTGTCATTTTGAAAACATTTTTGCATCTCAAGAATGGTTAAGACATTGGAGTGCTTGTTCAGCTTTAAACAGTCCTCGATTTTATTTTTTCAGCGTAAAGAAAATCCTGGCGTAAAAATCCACTGCAGACATTTGGTCACATTTCAAGGTGTTGTTTTAAGCCATAATGTGTAGGCGTTCAATCAGCAGGGGGGGAATAGATCCTCTCACCAATGTAAAATGTTTCAGGGAGTTCCACTAGTGCCACCTTTATGTGTTGCTGGATCCTTAGGATGACTACATAAAACCTTATGTTTGGTAGTTTTACAAAATAATATATGTAATGACTGTACAATCGAAGCCTTATATCAGCTTATCTTTTTTCTTTCTTGCCTTCTCATT
This sequence comes from Epinephelus lanceolatus, assembly GCF_041903045.1. Taxonomy (NCBI): domain Eukaryota; kingdom Metazoa; phylum Chordata; class Actinopteri; order Perciformes; family Serranidae; genus Epinephelus; species Epinephelus lanceolatus. Next base: position 31,201,769 of record NC_135751.1, read on the forward strand.
ATTCGGCCCTTCATTTCATCATGTATCTAACATTAATGATCTTCTGTCAGAGCACAAACTCTGTGCCAGCATAGATGCCAAAAATTGACCTTGACACAACGGTGAATGCAATTGTTTACTCCCAAATGTTTCTGCTTCCTTAAAGAAAATTCCATTTTGATTGTATGTGGATGTATTGTGCAGGTACTTTTCTGCTTTGTCCTCATTGCTTGCTTTATCTGAGAACATGGCCTTTTGTTTTTTTTGCTTGGGGTAGGCCTCTGTTTATGTTTTAAATTAAAACGGCTGAAGACAAGTGAACTCTGGACAAGCGTGCGGCCTACCTGAGTCCAGGTGGGCTCATTGATGATCACTTTTTCACTCACTTCTTGATGCACATTTATGGTATTCTGGTGCCAGCCTGTCCCCTGTGTGTTGATGTGCCTGGCAGGCAATGAGCACAGCAGAAGAAGAAAATCCTGTGTATTGCAATAAAACTGTTGTTTTGCATTTAAATTTTGCTTATTTTGTTCATTCTCCAAAAAGACAGAAATAGACCTCTCAGAATATTAACTTTTAATATTACTCATTAAAAATGAGTATAATAAGTGAAATACTTAGTTTGACTTTACTTTTCAAGAATGGAAATACCATGCATATTTTGTGAAATGTTTCAGTGTAAATGTGACCTAAAAACTAAGACTTGTCTGCTCCACATTTATAGCTCGTTCTTGAATCACTGACACTCATGCTTTTGTCCAGATTTGCCCTTTGGCAGCACTCTGTGCAAGCTGCTTGTGCTAAGACAAAAGGGCCCCTTTTTGGCCAGGAGGAAAATGTAGTTTTAGCTTTGCAGCTACACAATGAAATGTGCGGTACTGCTTTTTTATTTTCTCTCTAAAGCAACACTCTAAAAGAGCAGTCAAAATAATACTTGTACATGTGAGTGTACACTGACACTGAGTGGTATAATACTAAACTAGGTCTCCTATATTCTAGATTTAAGCATTGCTTAACATTTTATGGCTTAAAAGAAAAGCACTTCAGGTTAAGGAACAATCAGTTCAGATTGCTTTAGTGTGTGTTGTGGAGTGTTGGAGATTTCGGACGTAGAGATGTCTGTCGTCTCTCCTTGACGGCACTTAAAAAAAATACATTTGGAAAAACTCAACAGCGTTGTCTTTTTCCGTAAATCATGACCCGGTTACTACAGATAATCCACAAGCTTTGTTGTTAGCATTCTTGTGTTGGAAGCAATTTCTTTATACTGAACCACACTAGGGTTGCAGCGATATACCGGTTTTAAGGTATACCGTGATATAAAAGTTGATGGTTATCATACCGTGTACATTTGCTTATCTACAAAAAGCATCTGGATGGAGAATCTCTCCTTTAGTTTGGCTATTTTCAGAGGGGAGAAATTCTGAAGTACTGTGATACCGTTAAACTGATATTTTCTTAGATGTTTATCATACAGTGAAAACCTCATACTGTTGCAATCCTGAACTACACCTGTGAACCATAATACAGTGCAGAAGGAAGCATGCATCTGCTGCTAACTGACGTAACACCACTGGGCTAGCTAAACAATCTAGACTGATTAACAGCACTACAGATAAGAGGCACAATATGAATTATTTATTTGGGGGGCTGAACTGTCCCTTTAAACATGCATTTCCTAAAAAGCGACAGCCAGAAACAGCAGTCAGGAAAAAAATGGGGGGGTCTGTTACTTGTACATGATGTCAGCCTTGAAATCAAAATGTCACGCCTGGCGTCCTTTGTGCTTACATTTGGGTCACAATGGCCTGGCATTGGGGAATAATGAGTTCTGGCTGATTGCTTGGACCATTATGACCAGCATCTTGAGTAACCAAAGCCTCTTTCACAAGCAGCCTGTCCGGAAGAGAGTTTAACTAATGTTTCATGAGTACCAATGAATTAGGTATGAGGAAAACTACAGGCAATTGTGCAACCTCTTCAACCATTACTGTGCACTTGTGTGTGATATATGAGAGCTGGATGGATCAACAACATGTTTCAATTGACTTAATGACAGCACAGAAGGGCATATGGTGCATGCCGGGCAATAACCACATGGGACAAGTGATCCATACATACGACACTCATTCAGGTGTTTTCAGTTAATTAGGCACACCTCATTTCAGGTTGAAGACAGTGGAGCTGCTGTGAATTTATGAAACCTATTGTACCAAAAGCTCAAGATGTTAACATTACTTTTGCACCACCTTGATGTCGAGCATCCTGTGACTCAATGGCAGGAGGAAAATGGGGGCTGAGAAATCCCAAGTTACTCGAGTAAGTCAAACTTATGTTCAGATTGATATGTATGAAGCTACTCATGCTGATTTCAGTTTAAACTATCTGCCCTGTGCTGTGTCGTTTTATGTTCATTGTAACTTATTACCTAAGTAATATTGAATTGCAAGATGTTTTAAAGAAGATGTTTAGTTGCCAAGTATCAGTAGCAAAGCGATACCAAGTAAATTCTGCTAACATGTTAACAAAAATGAAAGCTTATTTATGTTTCACAACTCAAACTGGGTTGATCCCAGTTCATGTGAGTTAACATCTGGTTTTCCCACTTTTGATGCAGTACCAAGCAGCAGGCCTAAACTTCAAACTGCTTCTTGGTTTCAGAGGACCACCCACCTACTGCGGTGAGCCTGTGAGGAAAACTGAACTGTGTGAAATGTAAATATTATCAGTATTTCACTGCCACCTACTGAGTGAAATAAGAACAACGGAACCCTCTGTGTGACTGTTGCATATTGAACATTAATTCAGCCGTGTTCCTTTTCAGAGTTCGATTTAAAGAGAACCGTATGAGTATTATTATCAAGTATTTACTATTTTTAGTTTAGGTTGTGCCGTTGGAAATACTTGATGAATATGGAGGTAGTTAAGAATCATTTGGCTTTGGAGCTGTGGGCCCTTAACCTACCGTTTTTATGCTTCATTGACCAGTTTTTGTCTCCATTGTTAATCCTCTCGGGAGCAAACAATAGCCCAAGCTACACTTGTCTGACTGAAAGAAAGTTCAAGTGAAACCTGTTCGTTCTTAGCTCCTTCCCAATTTTTTATTGTCTGGAAGTGATTTACATATGTATGCTGTCCTATTTGTGGGGTCTTGAGGCTGTAACCACCCTACCCTATTATTTTAAGGCATTAGTGTTGCTGAGCATAAATTATACCTGTTGATCATAGAGCAACTGACAACATCTGCAAATCATTTCAGAGACGAATCATTTTCAGAGTAGTGGCAGATCCTTATCAGGCCTATGTGATAAGCTTTCTTGTGGTTAAATTTGCATGTTTAAATGTGTGTGTGTGTGTGTGTGTATGTATATATATATATATATATGTATGTGTGTATATGTGTATATATGTATGTGTGTATATATATATGTATATATACAGTACAGGCCAAAAGTTTGGACACACCTTCTCATTCAATGCTTTTTCTTTATTTTCATGACTATTTACATTGTAGATTCTCACTGAAGGCATCAAAACTATGAATGAACACATGTGGAGTTATGTACTTAACAAAAAAAGGTGAAATAACTGAAAACATGTTTTATATTCTAGTTTCTTCAAAATAGCCACCCTTTGCTCTGATTACTGCTTTGCACACTCTTGGCATTCTCTCCATGAGCTTCAAGAGGTAGTCACCTGAAATGGTTTCCACTTCACAGGTGTGCCTTATCAGGGTTAATTAGTGGAATTTCTTGCTTTATCAATGGGGTTGGGACCATCAGTTGTGTTGTGCAGAAGTCAGGTTAATACACAGCCGACAGCCCTATTGGACAACTGTTAAAATTCATATTATGGCAAGAACCAATCAGCTAACTAAAGAAAAACCAGTGGCCATCATTACTTTAAGAAATGAAGGTCAGTCAGTCCGGAAAATTGCAAAAACTTTAAATGTGTCCCCAAGTGGAGTCGCAAAAACCATCAAGCGCTACAACGAAACTGGCACACATGAGGACCGACCCAGGAAAGGAAGACCAAGAGTCACCTCTGCTTCTGAGGATAAGTTCATCCGAGTCACCAGCCTCAGAAATGGCAAGTTAACAGCAGCTCAGATCAGAGACCAGATGAATGCCACACAGAGTTCTAGCAGCAGACCCATCTCTAGAACAACTGTTAAGAGGAGACTGCGCCAATCAGGCCTTCATGGTCAAATAGCTGCTAGGAAACCACTGCTAAGGAGAGGCAACAAGCAGAAGAGATTTGTTTGGGCCAAGAAACACAAGGAATGGACATTAGACCAGTGGAAATCTGTGCTTTGGTCTGATGAGTCCAAATTTGAGATCTTTGGTTCCAACCGCCGTGTCTTTGTGAGACGCAGAAAAGGTGAACGGATGGATTCCACATGCCTGGTTCCCACTGTGAAGCATGGAGGAGGAGGTGTGATGGTGTGGGGGTGTTTTGCTGGTGACACTGTTGGGGATTTATTCAAAATTGAAGGCACACTGAACCAGCATGGCTACCACAGCATCCTGCAGCGACATGCCATCCCATCCGGTTTGCGTTTAGTTGGACCATCATTTATTTTTCAACAGGACAATGACCCCAAACACACCTCCAGGCTGTGTAAGGGCTATTTGACCAAGAAGGAGAGTGATGGAGTGCTGTGGCAGATGACCTGGCCCCCACAGTCACCGGACCTGAACCCAATCGAGATGGTTTGGGATGAGCTGGACCGCAGAGTGAAGGCAAAGGGGCCAACAAGTGCTAAACACCTCTGGGAACTCCTTCAAGACTGTTGGAAAACCATTTCAGGTGACTACCTCTTGAAGCTCATGGAGAGAATGCCAAGAGTGTGCAAAGCAGTAATCAGAGCAAAGGGTGGCTATTTTGAAGAAACTAGAATATAAAACATGTTTTCAGTTATTTCACCTTTTTTTGTTAAGTACATAACTCCACGTGTTCATTCATAGTTTTGATGCCTTCAGTGAGAATCTACAATGTAAATAGTCATGAAAATAAAGAAAACGCATTGAATGAGAAGGTGTGTCCAAACTTTTGGCCATGTAGCGCTTGATGGTTTTTGCGACTCCACTTGGGGACACATTTAAAGTTTTTGCAATTTTCCGGACTGACTGACCTTCATTTCTTAAAGTAATGATGGCCACTGGTTTTTCTTTAGTTAGCTGATTGGTTCTTGCCATAATATGAATTTTAACAGTTGTCCAATAGGGCTGTCGGCTGTGTATTAACCTGACTTCTGCATAACACAACTGATGGTCCCAACCCCATTGATAAAGCAAGAAATTCCACTAATTAACCCTGATAAGGCACACCTGTGAAGTGGAAACCATTTCAGGTGACTACCTCTTGAAGCTCATGGAGAGAATGCCAAGAGTGTGCAAAGCAGTAATCAGAGCAAAGGGTGGCTATTTTGAAGAAACTAGAATATAAAACATGTTTTCAGTTATTTCACCTTTTTTTGTTAAGTACATAACTCCACATGTATTCATTCATAGTTTTGATGCCTTCAGTGAGAATCTACAATGTAAATAGTCATGAAAATAAAGAAAACGCATTGAATGAGAAGGTGTGTCCAAACTTTTGGCCTGTACTGTGTATATATATATATGTATGTATATATATATGTATGTATATATATATATATATATGTGTGTGTGTGTGTGTATGTATATATATGTATATATATATGTATATATATATATATATATATATATATACAGTCAGGTCCATAATTATTTGGACAATGATACAGTTGTCGTCATTTTGGCTCTGTACACCACCACAATGGGTTTTAAATGAAACAATGAATACCTGCTTAAAGTGCAGACTCTCAGCTTTCATTTAAGGCTTTTTTCAAAAATGTAGTATGAACCGTGTAGGAATTACAACCATTTCTTCACACAGTCCCCCAACTTTAACATAGGCATAGGCATAGGCATCATCAGATGCTGTGTTTCTTCCCTGGTGATGCGCTGCAAGCCCGTTACTACAGCCGTCTGCACTTTCTGCTTGTGTTTTGGGTGTTTTGCCCTCAGTTTTGGCTTCAGCAAGAGAAACGCATGCTCAATTGGATTCAGGTCAGATGATATGACTTGGCCATTGCAGAACATTCCACTTCTTTGCCTTAAAAATGTCTTTGGTTGCTTTTGCAATATGCTTCAGGTCAATGTCCATCTGCACTGTGAAGCATCGTCCAATGAGTTTTGAAGCATTTAGTTGAATCTGAACAGATAATGGTGCCCCAAACACTTCAGCTGCTCATCCTGCTGCTCTTGTAAGCAAGACAAGACTTCACTAGAATAAATACAGAGGGTTTATCACAAGATGCAAACCACTGGTTAGCCTTAAAAATGGAAGACCAGATTAGAGTTTGTCAAAAACCATCTAAAAAGCCTGTACAGTTGTGGAACAGCATACCATGGACAGATAAAACAAAGATCAACTACCAGAATGATGGGAAGACAAGAGAAGGAAGAAGGGAAGGAACTGCTCATGATCCAAAGCACACCACCTCATCAGTGAAGCATGGTGGAGGTACTGTTATGTCATGGCCATGTATGGCTGCCAGTGGAACTGGTTCTCTTGTATTTATTGATGATGTGACTGCTGAGAAGAGCAGCAGGATTGCCCATTGTGGTGGTGTACAGAGCCAAAATGATGACAACTGTATCATTGTCCAAATAATTATGGACCTGACTGTGTGTATATATATATATATATATATATATATATATATATATATATGTATGTGTATATGTATATGTATGTGTATGTGTATGTATATGTATATATATGTGTATATATAACTGCTCACAACAAGGTCTGTGGATTATTTTAAGTAACTGGGTCATGATTTCTGGAAAGAGAATTGCTGTTGAGTTTATAGCAATACAAATTTTTGGTGCTTTGAGCACCACGAGCCGAGCGCCATCTAGTTCCAGAGAGGGAAGGCAGACATCTCTACAGCTGGTACCTCCAACACTCGACAACTCACACCAAAACAATATAGATTTATAAATAGCACTACAGGTAAGAGGAAAAGTGTGTTGTTGAATTGGGGTAAAGTGTCCCTTTTAATGTGTACAAAAGGTACTAATATAAAACACCAACTGGAAATATGCTTCCTTCCTTATACTAATATAACACAACAAGACTCTGTTCATCTCTTTTGCAGAGTCATGTGCATTTGCAGCAAGTACCTGAGAAAAGTCTGACCGTGGAAAGCGACATTTCTCCACATTTTGGTTTGTCATGGACAAAAATTGCAAGGTAGGTTCTGACCATATTTTAAATTCCATCCTGGTGGCAAAAACTCTGAAATCTTACTTGAGCCTAACTATAATTCTATCTCTTCATGCATTAATTTTCAATGTGGAGCTGCTGCTGCGCTTAAACCACTATTGATCCAAGCTGTCATTGCTTTTAATAGAGCAGCACTCGTACCACTCAGTAAGGATGGCACCTGTTGCAAAAAGAAGTTGTATATGCTCTCCAAGATCATATAGATTCTCGATCAGCACTTTTATTATTCCTGATCATTTTTCTTTAGTTACTAAAATATAATTTCAGTAGATTAAATGATTATTTTAAGGTGCTTGGTGCCTATTTGCAGCCTGTTGACTCATGATGGTTGATTCTGCCTTCTGAGCTGCACTCAGTAGTTCCTGCATAACCAAACTGAGAGGTAACTTTTCAAAAACAGAGCTGTTTCTTCTGTGATACAAAATATTTGGTTATAGGTAGTTCTCATATGCTGACCCCTTTAAACAAAGCATTGATGCGCACACTAAAACAATATTTACAGCAGACTGGGCTTTTGCAGGCACCACCTGAACACTGATCATTAAGAAGATGCACTTCTGTTGCCAGTGCTCAGACAATTTTAGCTGCAAGTAAACAAAAAAGTATATTTTAAAATAGACTACCAAATTCTAACCTTTAAGTTAATCTTTTAGGTTTTTTATGGACTAATCATGTATAGCTTTTGGTTGTCTGGGCTATGAAGCATTTATATTTCATTTTTGGAGAGTGCATTGTCATTATTATTCAATTGTAGCACCAGGTAGTGCTGCAGACTTAGGTCAAGTTGGTGATGAAGATAGTTACATTTTCCGGTTTAAACTTCAAAATAAAACCATTGATAAGCATGACGTTATCAAAGTACAAAAGAAAACATTGTAAGCTACTTTTGAGGGCACTTAGGTCAGGCCCACAGTGTTTTAAATGAGAATTTAACAACTAGATCACTATATAGTGAGATATTAGTTACAGGAAATATATCTAAACAAATATTTTATAAAAATGAGGTAAAGAAAGGTAAAGAAACATCACATCAATGTTTGAAATATCTGACCAGCCTGTACAAACTCTCATAAAGATCTGCCATTTTAAAAATGTTTTTGTTGTGTGTTATGGTCATGTCTCACTTGAACTGTTGGCTAATCTTCCCCTGCAATTTCTGGTGGTACTGCTCCATTTCCTCCATTTCTGTAAGGTTTCAGAAAACGTGCACAAATGTGGATGTCGTGAGTGCAGAGTACAGAAGGAAGGCTCTGTCCACATATGTATCTTAACATTGCACATATGAATCTTAACACTGGGTCTTTTGGGGACTTTTGGGGGCTAGCAGCAGTGCACTGCAGGGTGCCTTTATGGAAGTTCAAGGGGGTTTATAGTTGTGGGGGGTCTGAGACCTGGGGTAGGATGGGGGGCCTCTCTGTGCAGAGTTTGCATGCTCTCCCCATGTCAGTATGGTTTTTCTGTGGGTACTCCGGCTTCCTCCCACAGTCAATGCGGGATAGCTTAATGGATGACACTAAATTGCCCATAGGTGTGAATGTGAGTGTGAATGGTTCTCTCTCTCTCTCTCTCTCTCTCTCTCTCTCTCTCTCTCTCTCTCTCTCTCTCTCTGTGTCAGCCATGTGATAGTGTGGCAACCTGTCCAGGGTGTACCCCGCCTCTCGCCCAATGTCTGGCCCCCTGCGACCCCTAACAGGATAGATAGAAGCAAGTGGTTACGGTAAATGACTGCATAAACTGCAAAATGTGCCATTATGGACCACCACTGAGGGGCCAATTTTCCCAATTTTTTTTTGGGGGGGGGGGGGGGGTTTGCCTTGTTTGTCTGTCCTGACAGTGTGCCACAACTTTCTTTACACAGGATGTCTATCACTTCTGGTAACCAGTAAACTAAAAAAACCTCTTTCATTGAATAGCTGAGCTTTAATCCTTATTTAACACGACCATAATTAAAGTCTTCAGAGTTTTGTAGCTTTATTTTGAAATTGTGAAGCTGACTTCCTGTATCATCTGCCTGGCTTAACGCAGTGAGCCCGCTTGCTCAATGCAGACGGTGTGACGTCAGCCAGAGTCGGTCAGCTGGCTCCTCCATCTGAACAGCAGGGAGAGCCTCTCCCATAGGGAGACATCACCATCAACGCCCGAGCCTGGCCAGCAGCGTCGGCCGCCCGCTGGAAGGGGGAACAAAACATGGAGGAAACGATGTCATAGTGGCGGATCAGGCATCGGCGGGGATCGGGAGCGTTAGATTATTTATTTACCTATTTATTAATTTATTTATTTCCCCTGCCAGCAATGGCCGGGGTCCATGGCTGCGGCTGCTGAGAGGCAGGTGCAATATCATCGACGAAGGCATTTCGTTCCTCGGCATGGGCTCAACGAGGGCCGATCCACAGGCTGGCCCGCTCCACACCCACTGCTCCCCGGATCAGATGCTCTCTGCGGGAGGAGAGCAGTAGCTGGGCCGCGTCTGGAGGCGATACAACGGGCTGGTGGTGGAGGAGGAGGGGGCCCTCTTTACATCAAAATATAAGAGCCAGAAATTTCAAGGTTATGCGCCGCTACACACAGCAACAGTTCAGTGTCGTTCAGTGAATCTGTGCTGTTGCAACATGGCATAAGTGTTTTCTTTATTGGAGGAACGACTGTGATTGAATGTCCCCCTTTTTCTGCGCTGAGCGGATCCAAACCTTGTGACAGTCTCGCCTTACAGGCCCGAAAAACTGTTTGAGCGCAGCCTCATCATCTGGACAACAGAAGCCGGTTCCAGCTGCCAAGATGATGGAGCTGCAGATAGACGAGGTGGTCTACCAGGACGACTACGGCCCCGGCTCCGTCATGTCGGAGCGGGTGTCCGGTTTGGCCAACAGCATCTACCGGGAGTTCGAGCGGCTGATCCGCAGCTATGACGAGGAGGTGGTGAAGGAGCTGATGCCGCTGGTGGTGAACGTCCTGGAGAACCTGGACGCGGTGCTGACGGAGAACCAGGAGCACGAAGTGGAGCTGGAGCTGCTGAAGGAGGACAACGAGCAGCTCATCACCCAGTACGAAAGGGAGAAAGCGCTTCGCAAGCAGGCGGAGGAGGTGAGTCAACCCCACCCCCCCCCCCCTCCGGCTCTGGTGGGCCTCTCCACCCGCATCATCACATCCAGCTTCACCCTGCTTCCTTCATAGTCACGGTGCCCAGTCTGAACTGAGAGGTTTCACCAGACATGTGACTCATGTTTAGGCCTGTGACATGAGATTATTTTTAGTCTCAATGCACTGCTGACAAATTTCCAACACATAGTGTCCTCTGTCAAGCTATTGAGAAAATCTGTAACCCTTAAATAAAACTTGGAGGGCTGTCATACATTTTTGTTTAGCAGAACAGCCTATAAGAATGCACTTAAACTCTGAACTTTTTCTACAGGACTTAAGTAAAAACAACAATGCCTGAATCAAAAATTTACTTAAGTAAAACATCAAAGGATTAGTCATTTAAAAGTATGTTTTAACACAGCAGATAACCTCATTCATGGTTAAGACAATGATGCTTGAGTCCTGCAAAATGGAAATGATATATAAAATACATTTTTAATTTAAATCAGCTTTCCAGGGATATCGCAAAGACACCATACCAGTTAAGCCAAGATGTTGAGGTCAACAGTCACTTTGTTGAGCCTGGACTGTCATAAAAACACAGCTGAAGTCTCCAAATGCAAATACACATGCAAAAACAAAGTAAGGACATGATAGGGTACATGCAGTATATGGTGATAAAGGGACAACTGGCCAAGCTTTGACAGATGAAGCCTGTTAGCACGACTCTCAGTGGGCGTTTACACTTGAAAACACAGCAACAGGGACACAAACAATAAAAGTGGACATCAATACGGACCTATTACATTACCGGCCTAGCTCCACCTCCAGCAAATCTTTTTTTCCCCCCTCTGACCAGTGTAACAGCAGCCGTGGGATCCAGCAGGCATCATAAAGCAACTTTAATCCTCCTCCCCATCCAAAGAGGCCTCAGCATATCACTGGCAGCCCCTGCTAGTATCAGCTTAGCTCAGCTTTTAGCCTGTTTCATCATCTGCTCTCTCCAACTGTGTTTCCTCCATGTGCTGGTTGTCTAGTTTGTTTTCACTGTAAGCTGTTAATTGAGATGAGTTTTGCCAGTTCATATTAACATTTGGGTGTTAGCATATCTAAGCTCATTTTAATGTCATGACAGACAAAATCCTGTATTATAAAATGTAGTCACATTGTAATTAATACTTGTAAACCAGAAGGTACTGCAGGTAACAGTAGGAACTAAGGCGGCGGAGACCATTGTTTTAGATGCCAGCAGGTTTAGAAATGTTTTTTTCTTTACAGTGAAACCAAAACTGAAACTAAAAGTGTCTGTATAGTCGCTGCAGAGGAGAAGATAGGAAATGTCATAGTGACTGCATATTCCTTGGAAATAGAGATCAGAACTGCTAATTAAATCAGTCAGTGAGCTGGCACTGATGTAGCTCAGTAAACCATAACACTGCCTGATAAAACATGCTTTAAAAGCGGCACTTATCTTCCCGCAAGATCTTGAAAGTGACATTGTTCATCATCCTCTGTTGCTCACCAGAAAACCTAGAGTTAAACTTACTATGTGGCACACATGTCCATGGGTTATAGTCCTGTTTTTGTCATGTTGTCCATTGTTGCGATAGAAATCAGGTCTATAATCTTTATTTTCTGTATCCAGGGAGGGTTGTAGTGGCACATTGACGCAGAGGAGCTGTCAGTACTGTTTTCCTCCACTGACTACCAAAACAGTTCACTGAAGCAGTTGGCAGTGAAGTGCCTTGCTCAGTACTTTTAACAAGCATGTAGTTTTATACTTTAACTTTCTCTGTCTAGACCCTTAAGCAAAAACTCAGTTTTATGTTGGACCCACACCTACTGTGTGTTAAGCTTTGGCCTTATTTATAACTCAAGCATTTTTATAAGTAGCAATTTAACCAATATAGACTCTATCTTCTGTTTCTTTTTTCAATGTGGACCCTATTTTCCCATGTTTATGTGTCAGAGGACAAATGGGGACCATTTTTGAAATTGGTCTGGCATATAGCGACTTGCTGTGTCACTGTAACCATTCAGGGAGATGTTTGCAGTTCAATGTATGCCTATTAAAAGTGCTTGTTTTTACCACCGACAGACTAAGCCACCAGACTCCATTGAAATAAACAGTAATTTTAGCATGTATAGAGCCAGCATATTTACACATATAACTGGGTGAATTAAGGGTTTATTTCAACTAAACCAAAGCTGGTTATTGTTGAACAGTAGAGAGTCAAACCAAGACAGTTTTTGTGAGGTTGTCCATGTTTCTGTTGACTTCAAACAAAGTTTGTTTTATGATGATAAAATTGCTGTTAAATGGGGTCTGGCTGGTTTGGTGACAGCAATTTTAGGGCTGTTTCTGAGTTAACAAAAAGGATCTTAGTCTTTAACACAAAGGTCTTTTCTGTAGCGACCCTTTCTGTTATGTTGTCAGACACATAGAATAATAATCTGAGCCTGTCGGTGGCAAAAACAAGCTTGTGGATGTAAAGTGATGATGCCAAGTTGCTCCAAGTGGTTACATTGCAGCTAGTTTCGCAGCTCAATGCTGGACCAATTTTAAAAAACTGTTTTTCCCATTAGCCACTTAGACTCAAACTCATGGGGAAAAGGGGTCCAGGTTGACACATACTAAAGTTACCATTTGATATTATATAGTCAACTTTTACAGTCAACTGTATTTGATTATTTTATTTTATTTGGTGTTCAGGACCTAGGGTTATGTTTGCATCTAGTGAGAGAAGTCAATTTACATCTTCATCTGAAATTAGGTGATTAATTTAAGTGGAACAAATAAACAGACAGTTTTGTCTGACTATCAGAGGGGTATAATAGGGGATGGGACAATGTGCGAGGGGTGGGGAGTTATAGGAAATCAATAGTACACAGAGCACACTGAGGGAGCCTGGCACAGTAACCTGATTTGTGCTTATGAGGAGCAGAGACATAACAACAAAAGCAGAGAGAGAAAGGGAGAGAGAGAAATAGACTGTGTTTTAGAAAGCCGCAGCATGAGCGAGTGAACGCACAGGCCAGATCGGACAGAGGCGAAGGCTAATACAAAGAAAAGGCAGTGTGAGAGAGAATCTCAGAGCCCGAGGAAAACAGTAACACACCCTCTCGCAAGACACTGGGAGCAACGAGCAAAAAGCGGCTCAGATTACAAGGTTATTAGGCTCAAGCTAATGGTAAACAAAGCCACAGCTCCCTGTTTGCTCATGAAGCCTTCATCAAGATATCCAAGATTACAGTTACTAAACTGAGGTTAACAAATTCAGCCATTTTGTAGCATCTTTGTTTGTTGTGTTGCTCTGAGGCTGCTTGCTGGGATGATCCATCACTTTGTATCACTTACATTTCTTAAAGAGTGCTGACCGCGAGAAAATAGATTATCTCTGCCCCTGACCATGCTCTTATCACCTTCTCTTTTCATGCGATTTCCTTTTTGTCCGTGTAGTGTAAAAAAATGATTTAACTTGGCTTCAATCCATAAAAATGGCCCCTTGGTCTACTGATTTAACCTGGTCACAAATACATTTCTAAACATATACTTGAGAACTTTTCCTCAAGGTTTTGTACTAATTGAAAACAAATACAGACTATACGTTACACTGCATGTCATTATTTTCATGCTGTTGTCGGTTTACTCTCTGGTCAGGTACACTGTGTAAATTGTTGTAAGTATGCCCACATTGCAGTCACTTAGCTATGGTTTGTCAGGGAAACGCATTAGCTTCACTCACTCATCACATGACTACCTACTGAGTTTTTCGTACTGGACAAGATAACACAGAATTCCAACCCTTAAATACATACGTTGTGTGTATTTGTTTGCATGAATCAAAAATGCACCACTATGTTTGTCGTCACTGCATGCTGTACCTCTGTAGCGCTCCATTTTAGTAGGAAATACTATGGGGACTGGAGAGGTTAGGTGATGCAGGCACAAGTGTAGGACAGAGGAGTGCATTTGAAGGGCAGTGCTGTAGGACGTGTTTCCAGTCCAAGGGATAGGCCGAAGGATATTATTTCGAGAAGCTGTGATCTGCTGCTCTTAAGCTAGAACAACTATACAGCACAATGGTTGTCCCTAGTTTCTGGCCATTACAATCTTAATATAAAAAGACACCTAAAATGAACGATAAGTGTCCCTGCTTTTATCTGTTTAGAGAAGGGTTATTCTTTTTGTGCGGAGCACTACATTTTTAGCACCAGACTGTCACTGTCCCTTAGATATTTAATTTAATTTGATTTATCAGTTCATTTTGAACATGTAAAAAAAAAAAAAAAAATGAACAGTAAACATAGCAAACTCTCTATCCTCATAAACAGCATAAAGAATATTTAATATTCACATGTCTGAAAAGGAGTAGGAAGATGTATACAGTATATAGTAAAACTATATGTATATAGTTTTACCCCTTCTCCATAACTCAAACAATGAACTCAATATTTAACATATATGCAACTCCCAAAAAAATGATGTACAATCCAAATATCCACCCAGGGTCAGTTAGATATAACTAAAATGAATAATTACCTCACTTTTAGCTTACCAACTCATCCTCATTTCCATACCTCGTGAAGTTTATTTTTTGTACATCTTCTCAATTGATTTATATTTGGTTTATCCTAAAGTTCTATATCCAAACCATTCTGCAAAGTCACCCCACAAAAATAGACACAAATATGCTTGTTGTTTTGTTTTGTTATTTGAATTAAACTTTTCTCTTGAACATGAATATTACATTTTAAGAGAGACAGTTTGTATGTAGTCAGAATGTTTATTTGATTTATTAATTTGTTTTTTACTGGTAGCAAAGGTCCAAAAACAAAACAGTATGATGGCTTTTTATTCCAGCTTGGTCATTGATGATAAGATGCAAATTCACATTTTATTGAGTCACATTGAAGTTGATTTTCTAAGGAGAATTGTCTTGTTAAATGAGCTTGCACGAAGAGCAACATCTCTGCTACCTCTTCTCATCAGAGGTAGAGACAGATAGTAGCTGAAACGATTCAGTGGTTCGTTCTTTCCTGCTAAAATCCACTCTGCATATGACAAACAAGTAGGTTTTGTTGTTCTCCACAGGGCTAGATATCAATAGTATTTGTTGTATCATCCTGAAGGTCATCAAATTGTAGCATTTGCCTTTTGTGTGGTGCATGCCTGCTGCATATTCCTGGTTCCATAGTCTCCCTGCAGTCAGAGGATTACAGTATTAAGACTTTGTGGACTTGCTGCACTGAAAAAAGGACGTCATTGTGAACAGCTTTAAATAAAAAAAAACAAACAGGCAACGTGAAAGGGGGAAGTAGGCAGCTCTGTGTTTGAATGTTCCTCATTCACTGAGTTTATGTGCACACTGTAGGACCAATTGAGGTATTTTATAGAGCTGCTGACAAACTCCAATCTTTCTGTAAGAGAACAAAGGCTTTATAAATAACACACCTAGACTTTGACTCATGCAGGGCAGACTGTTAATGTCACCGTACTATCCTGAAGGGTGATTGCTGTTATAAACATAATAACAGTGTATTAACCACAAGCATAGTAATCTTATTGTGCTGGTTTGTTTTCCATATAGTTGCACAGATCTAATCCATATACAGTACTCTCAATGCTATAAAACTTCTCACTTTTAGTGCAGTTTATGAATGTATTTCCAACTGTGTGAAAACCTTTATTTTGTTCATGTGTCTTCCATCAGAAATTCATTGAATTTGAGGATGCGTTGGAAGCTGAGAAGAAGGACCTGCAGATACAGGTGGAGTTTCTGGAGCTGCAGGCGAAACAGCAGGAACTCAAGACAAAGAACTATTCTGACCAGAGTGAGTGGACAGACATCCTTACTACAAACTTCTGAGTTCCCGTAATATACTGTACATGCAGCACATGTGGCTGCTCTTGATGAATGTCCCAAGCAGAGCTGAAGTCACGATCGCCATAGTCAGTTTCAAGAAAATTCCAACACAAAATAATTTCCTATAAGCAGGAACACATTTGAATTGGCATTCAGGTGTGACACTGGTAATTAAAAGGCCAAAAAATGAAAGACTGATGTTGAGAGCAGTGCCTAAAGGAGAACTTAGGTATTTTTCAACCTGAACCCTATTTTCCAATGTTCTTGTGTCTAAGAGACTAATGGGAACAAGAGTTTTTAAAAAATGGTCCAGTGGATAGCGACAGGGCTTCAGCCAGCAGCTTCAAAACAGTCTGCAATGTAACCACTTTGGGTCCAGCCATGGGGTCCAGACTTCTCCTTAGCCATTAGTTCGAGGTCCAACAGTTTAATACGTTGAGCATCATACTTGCATTTGGCCATGTTGTTGAGCTAGTCCGGTAGTCATTCACTCTGCAGAAGAAAATGGCACTTCAAGATAAAAATTCTGTGCTGGAAATTTACTCTACTTGAAAAACAAAGTACTTTTTTTACAAACTTGACACATTTGCGAGTCACTTGCGGTCCATTCAGAATGGGCCTGTGACCCACTTTTGGACTGCGACCCACCAGTTGGAACCACTGACTTAGGGCATGTTCAGCACCGTCAATTTACATCCACAAAAGTGCTTTTTTGCCACCGACAGGCTCGGATAGTTGTCATAAGTGTCTGACAACATGGAAAGGATTCCTCTGGAGATAAACATTTTTGATAAAGAGTTGTTTTTATTTTAACCAGAAACAGCCCCGAAATCCCTACTGCCAAACCCACCAGACTCCATTTAAATAAGTAGTGATTTTAGTGTGTTTTGGGCCAGCATATTTTCACATCTCTGGGCTATTTTTCCCTTCCATTATCTTGTCAAACACTTACAGTAGTAATCTGAGCCTGTCAGTTGCACAAACACTCTCAGTGGACATACACTGACAGTGAGAACATCCACAGAGTGGTTACGTTGCCCTGCTCTGGGCTGTAGACCTCTTGCTTAATACTGGACCCATGAAGAGTACCAAAGTTACCCTTCAAGGCCTAGTCATGTTACCAGGACATTAATCGAGTTTTAGAAGTTATTTGATGAATTTCAGTTAACAATTCTGCTGCTCTTCAAACTGTTGTCAGATAGACAAATAAAAGAAAAAGTAACACTAAAGCTAAAATGGGAAGTTGGAATGGAAAGTAGACACACTGTTGGTGGACGTTGTATTTTTAGATTATGACGCTTTTGTTCACTTGTCAGTACTTAATGAATACTTTTGTACATATTTGAGTGGCTCTTTTGTCATGTTTTCTTTGGCAGTATTGACAGTGGAGTTTAGAGCCAAATAGCTAAATTGAATAAATACTGCCAACTAAGATTGAACATTAGTTTAAAAAAAACAATATAGAGGTGTCTCTTTGTGACAATTATCAGAGTCTTTGTGGTGTTTTTGTGCTGTTGAACTGTTCTTTCTCTCTGTCTCCCAGTCACTCGGTTGGAAGAACGAGAATCAGACATGAAGAAAGAGTACAATGCTCTGCACCAGCGCCACACTGAGGTAACATTCAGCCCAACAACTTATTAACTGTAGTCCCTATACTTCTCATATCTAGCATAATTTCTTCCATTTCCGTTGCCATATCAGTATCTAAATAAGGCAAAATATTGTGGTAAAGGAACGTACCAATGTTTTGCATGTTTTGTTTTTCTTATGGTGCATTGAACAATTAAATAAGCATTTCAATAAGGCTAATGTGATTTGTCATAAATTAACAGCAATATGCAAAAGCCTGTATGATCCTCTGAGCTCTATAATCTCATCATTCAACACTTAGCAGATTATAGATCTTGTAATTAAATCATTATAATCCTTTTACATGCAATGTCTTTACTTACCAAATTTAGTGGTGTCTCTCTCTCTGCTTTCTTGTCCTTAAACATTTAATTTTCTTCTCACATCTTTTCTTTTTCTCTCTATTGTGGATCACAGATGATCCAGACATACGTTGAGCACATAGAGCGGTCCAAAATGCAGCAGGCGGGCAGCAACAGCCAATCAGAAGGCCCCGGCTGTGGACGAACGTGAGTCATTTTAACATGTGTTGGTGTGTATAGGTTGTGAGTATATCTTTTTGTGTGGATTTTAATCGTAACTTTCACCCATCATCTTGTTGCAGATGTTTTATGTTTTGTCCTGAATGTGTTATGCTGTTCATGTTTCAACATGCTCATTGTGCTGATGCTGGCATCTCTTTGTCAAGAGTCGTGATGAACAGCTGCTACTTTCTAACCATCGACAGAAAGGAAAGGAAGTGTACAAAGAAACCTCGCAGCCATTGTGAGCCTTAAGGGAAATAATTAGAAAAAAAGAAAGTTTGGAGTTTATTTTCCAGCTTGCAGTGTTCAGCAATTGGCCCGACCCATGAGTCCTGAATATTTATAAGCGCGAAGCGAGACGAGGAATGGGACAGCTGGTGCAGCTTCTGTAGCTGAACTGCAGATTAGTTGTGTTCACTATACACAGTGTCTTAAATATCTATTCAGCTACGCTGTTTAAGGCATCCTAATCCCACAAATCTTCATCAACTGTTAAAAAACAGAGCACTGAATGAGGCCGGTGTTTGCTTATTAGGGATGTACCCAAATCCAAATACGTTACTCAGGAAAGCACAAAGAATGCAGTGGCAACAGAAGTTTGTTCTACCCGAAGATGCTTGTTATTATACGGGGAAATAATTGACATGTTTGTGCATTCTTCATGTTGATTCATATCAATAAGAATGTTTGAAACATAGTACTTTAATTTTACTAAGTTGTCGTTTAATTTACTTCATATCATGGAAAACTGATCGCTATATCTGATCGTCCCCATCAGCGTACAGCAGGCTGAGAGAGCTTTAGGAGGAGGAGGCGTCATGCACAACAGGCACAACAATTGCAATGAATATTTAAGGTATACTATGCAGCATTGTCACTTACTGTTTTTAAATGTGCTCACCAGTAAAAGTGAGAGTAATAGCCAACCCCAAGTTCATTCTCATTTGCTGTTTCACCTTGCTATATTTGTCTGTTTTTGGCACTGCGTTTCTTGAATGCCTTGAATGTCAGCCGAAATCAGCCACCCAATAGCAGGCTTATAGCCACGGCATACATTCAGTGAGTTAGACTAGATTTAACGTACCTTCTGGTATAAACAACACCTACATCCGGCCTCTGTACAAATCTATCTGTCATGATGGTTTGTTGTGATCTTTTTTTTTTAAGGACAGTTGTCATTATGGTTAGATTACAAAGATCGGACTTATAGCATTTCAATACTTCTTAATGAACTGCTGATGATCTGGAGCAGTGCTAATAGTATCAAATAATAATAATAATAATAATAATAATAATAATAATAGGGAGACACGGTGGTGTGGTGCTTAGCACTGTCGCCTCACAGCAAGAGGGTTGCCGGTTCGATCCCGGGTGTGGGAGCCCTTCTGTGCGGAGTCTGGTTGTTGCATGTTCTCCCCGTGTCAGCATGAGTTCTCTCCGGGTACTCCGGCTTCCTCCCACAGTCCAAAGACATGCAGATTGGGGACTAGGTTAATTGATAACATTAAATTGTCCGTAGGTGTGAATGTGAGCGTGAATGGTTGTTTGTCTCTATGTGTCAGCCCTGCGATAGTCTGGCGACCTGTCCAGGGTGTACCCCGCCTCTCGCCCGATGTCAGCTGGGATAGGCTCCAGCCCCCCCGCAACCCTCAAGAGGATGAAGCGGTTAGAAGATGAATGAATGAATGAATGAATGAAATAATAATAAAATATATTTGATATAGCACCTTTCACAGAAATGAAATTCACAAAGTCCTTCACAAAATAATATCAAGCAATCAAACAATAAAACATGCAATCAATAAAAACAAAGGCAATATAACAAATAAAAAAGCAACAAAAAGAAAGTAAAATGTAGATCAAATACGGGCTACTGAGGCCTCGAACAGAAAAATACCAGGCAACAAACAATAGACAATTTAGGGCGGGACAAAGGCCATTTTTAAAAAATGGGTCCTCAGTTTTTTTTAAAAAAAATTCTAAAGAGACCACAGACTGTAAACCTGATGGAAGAGTTCCATAGTGTTGGAGCCACTACTTAAAAGGCACAGTCACTTTCTCCAAATCTTCAAAAAGTGCAGGATTGTAAAAAAAAAACAAAACAAAAAAACGTTAAAACTAGAGTCAGATTGAGAAGGTTTAAAAGTGTGTTTGTGTCTGTGTTTGTGTGGTTTCATGTGTCATGGCATGTTCCTGCCTCTTGTCTTTCTCTAATCAGTGTCTGTCTGTCTGTCTGTCTTGCTGGCTTGCTCTCTGTGCTGCTGTCTTGCACAGTCAACGCCACACATGGAGGAAAAGGTAAATCCAACATGGTCCCACAAATGCCCTCACACCTCTTCCCTGAGCTCCGCTGTCTAAACCGGCTTGCTTTTGCCCTAAGATGAGACTTAAAATTTGCCGATGCCCCACCTTATATTTTTGCCATGCCTTGAAACCTTGTGTAAAGACGTATTCCTTTATGCATTTGCTTTGACAATGATGCTTGTGACAATAATTTATTACAATGAATGTGTCAATAATGTTGCATTCTAATAAATAATGAAATAAGGAATGGTTCAGAGGTCATGTAAAGCAATGCAATCCATATTTACTCCTCTTTCTCCCTCATGAATTGTCAGTCAGTCTGTTCGTTTGTCTGTTTGCCTGCTCTGCTTGTCTTGTCTCTTTACCAAAACTGAAATAATATTATTATGCAAAAAGGAAGCAATCATATTTTTCTGCAGACCTTGTAATTAAAGAAATTCTGATGTGAAAGACACTGGGTTTTATGTAAACGTAACAAAAATGGTAGCAATTTGAGCTGTGCATGTCTAATGTTTTGTAGAGCAGCAGAACTATGAAGACAATGATTTGCAGCCCGCACACACAGTTCCAGTCAGTTTTGTTCAGGCACCACACAACTAAAACATCGCATATAGTTAGTCAGCCATACAAGGAAATATTTTATAGGAATGTCTTTAGATATCATCTCTGTGTTGAGTTTTCCACAAACTGCCCGTGGGTGCCTGTATCATTGACTCTGCCTGTTTGAATGAATTGCATTTGTATCCCCAGTAAGTTAAGAAAGCTCGTGAGGCAAATGTTTCTGCTCAGCCATTTTGCCTTTCCCCTTGAATCTCTATCCCTATTGTGCTTTGTTTCCACAACAACAACATTTTTAGCATTGACAATTATTAATATATCAGGATGCAGCTTTGACTGCAGGCATTTGCTGTTTCTGTGTGGAGTTTCCCATGTTAATGTGTGTTTTTCTGGGTGTTCAGGCTCTCCATACAGGCCCAAAACATACCATTCAACATGTATTCACATTTTTACCAAGAGTTAGATGAGAAGACTGATTCCACTGTTAAATGTTTAGTCACTGCTGTTTTGCAAGCTCAGGCTAAGTGGGAAGAGGAGGCAGGAGGAGAGCTGCTAACAGAGGCAGTCCTTCAGTGCTGCTTTGAACGGCAGCAACACCTATCACGGTGATCAACTATTGTCTCTCCCCACACCATCACAAATGGATACTGATTCTGTGGGAAGCACTGAATGTTCATAATAATAGACCCAGAATCCCAGACAGCATCGCAACTATTTTTGTAATTTTCACTTTCTCCTGCAATTTTATTGAGAAACAAAACCTACCTATAAACATTGCAACATGCATCGCACATTTTTGGAAAAGCTGTCATGTCAGGCATTTTGGATGGCAACAATCCCAAAAAAAGAGCCCTCAAAATCCTGGAGGAACTGAAATATGAAGCTGCAGCCAACAGCCAGTTAGCTTAGCTCAGCATAAAGTCTAGAAACAGGGGTGAACAGCTAGCCTGGCTGTGTCTGAAAGTAGCAACCTACTAGCACTCTAAAAGCTCACTAAAGCCCCTTTCCCACTGGATAGAAAAACACTAACATCCACTAACATCTGGCCTTGGTATTTCATAGGAAAGGTTATACTCAGCATTCACTTCCATGACAGATGACTCTGCAGTAGACATGGGTACTTATCAGTTCTGATTCCAATTGTCTGTCTGACACATGGGTGGATGCACTGATTTTAGCCCCTTTTCCAGTGCAATATGAAGACATTCCACCAAAAAAATACCAACACCTCCATCTATGCAGTAACATGGTTCCAAATTTAGTTGTCACCAAGTTTAAGAGAGAGACTCAATAAGTAACAGGTATAAGAAATAATGCAACCACGATAACATTTTCACTGGCCTCCATGCTGCTTTCTTCTCTTTACAAACCGGTTTTGCGGCCCGTCCATGACGTTGAACATGACACGCCAGAAAGTAAAACAAAACAAAATAGACAGGCATACCCATCTGCTGCAGAGCTGTGTACACTGCTCTGGTCCACTTGCCACAGGAAAGAAGTCTCAACTTATTTTTAATGGGTTTTCCTTTGTTTAAAAAAACCTGTATAAGTTTGGTTTAAAAAAGGGCACAATTAACACTCTTTTCTGTCAAAGTGTAAAACCAACAAGTCGCTGTTTTAATGGAGTGTTATATTCCAGACTCTAGGATAAGCTAGCCGGCAGCTGGTGATAGCTTCATATTTACTGTGCAGATATGACAGCAGATATAATAGTGGTATCAGTCTTTTCATCTAATGCAGCAACAAAGATCATGAGCATATTTTGGAAACGTTGTCCGGGTTGTTTTGTGCCTTGCATCTAATGCATGCCAGGATAGGTTGCAGCCCTGGAGAAGAAAAAATGATTAAATATAGAAAATGCATAAATAATAGTCTCACGTTAGTCTCCACCCCTCTCTGTGTCTCTTGTGTCAGCAGCAAAGCGGAGCGCCCGCCTTCATTGAGCCTGTACCCCAGCGGCGAGAGCATGGTACGTGGGGGTCTCGGGGGGGCTAGGATGATGCCCGGGAAAGACATCTGGCAGGTCAGCGAGCTCGGCCAGTCCACCTTCTGCTCTGCCTATCAGGTGGGACAGACAGCAGCCCTGTCTTTCTCCACGACCACAACCGCAGCCTGGTGTGTGGAAGAGGGAGGGGCCAGCCGTACTGCTGCCCCTCCTGCTAACCACACCCAAATGGACCACCTCCCCTCCCAAGCCTGCTTGTGTCACTTTTGAGGAAACTATTTTATTCACACTATATGTGGAAATCTTTCATTTAAAGGTGGAGATAGTGTTGATATTTGAACTCAACACCTAAACATCATGTGCATGATTTACTGTCCCTCTCGCTCCCACTGCCTTTCTCTTTAAACATCGACGGCCTTTCCCCTGTTCTGTGCACAGGCACAAATGCCAGCTGTTGCTAACAGGCTGGAATAGGATTGTATGTTTCAGTTCGAGCCAATTTATTTTCCGTCTAGAGCCTGTGTATAATCTCCAGACTTTTTTCAGCGCGCTGAACAGACACCTAGTGGCCCTTGAGGAGACATTTGCTGAATTTGACAAAAAGTGTTAGATTAGAATCGCTGACTGCATGTTAGAACCTTTTAAACCACCTTTTAGTGAATTTCCACAGTGTGAGATGAATAAAGTTTATCTTATCCTATCTTAAAGTCAGATATGTTAGGTATATACTGTATGTTGACTCAAGCAAGCAGGGGGTCCATGTTTTGTTCCATGGAGTTTTCTTTATAACTGTGATCATGGAGCTTCTACCATGCGTCCTCATGTTTTAGTTTACACTTGCGCATTAAGTTTAAATGTCCAAATGTCCCTTTTTAAAAAAAAAAACAACAAAAACAAAACAAAACAAACTTGTGTTTTATCTGTGAGACAAACAGCCAAGGTAAGAAAAAAGAGGACAGTGTTGCTTTCTTGCTGTGGCTTCTCGTGATTATTAGCTATGAAAGCATGTTGAGAGCATATGTGAAGATGAAAGTGCGTGTTTTAGGAGTGAGATACCCTTATTTTAGGTTTGGATGAGTTGTATGTAATATGCACTTTGACAGTGATTATAGGATTTAATCACAAATCAAAGACTTGAGCTATCTACCTGACCTATTAACTTTGAGAGAATTTTTTGATCACCAAAACAGCTATTGGGAAAGTTATTTATAATAATGGGTTTCATGCATCAAGAACTCTCTCAATAAAGTTGCCTAAATTTGCCTACAAAGCCAAAAAATATTAAGTGATAATACAGTATGACCTTTAAATGCATAAAGCTTCGAAAAGGGAACTGTACCACAAAACATGGAGGTTACTTAAAAGAAAGTTGTAATTAACTATCTGGTATAATTTTGCCAACAGTAAACCCGTACTACCAGTCACTGCTAGAAATAAAGAATAAGTACCTGCCTTCACTGTATGATGCTCATATAAATCTGTTTGTCTCCTGCTCCCATGTCATCGTCTCAAACCACCAAGGAGGATGGGTCAGAGTCAGACTCAGTGGCGGCCACACCCAGCAGCACAGGGAGCAAGTCCAACACACCCACCTCCTCCGTCCCCTCCGCCACTGTCACACCCATCAACGAGGGCTTCCTCCCGCAATCCGAGTTTGATGGGATGCGGGCTGGGAACCGCAGGAAAAGTGCCAAGCGGCTCAGCCGGAATATGGAGGTGCAGGTTTCCCAGGAAACCAGGAATGTCAGCATCGGTAAGAGGGGGTCACCAAATATGTCCTCCGTCTAAACCTGTAGTATCTGAGATAATGACTTTTCTAACTTTGCTCCCCTGCCAGGTATGGGAAGCAGTGATGAGTGGTCTGAGTTTCAGGAGATCATAGATTCAACCCCTGTGCTGGACATGTGTGTGGACCCCCGTGTGTACGGAGGGGGAAATAGGTATGACATATGAAATGTGCATTGGGCTACTGTGTTAAACACTTGTACTTAAGATATAAAAATCAAAATATTAAAATAAAATATGTCATCATTGTGTTGAGAATGTAAGTGTGAAAATTTAACTACAATATACACCAGTAGAATAAAATTAGAGAAAGCATAGGAAATATGTACAGTTATGTGCATTGTATGGTGACTGACAGGTTCACTGGTGGGTTTTTCCTCAGCTATTACATCTATTATTATTATTATTATTATTATTATTATTATTATTATTATTATCACATATTGATGGTGTTGGTGCTGTTTACCTGTGTGAATTTGATCTGGTGAACTCTGAGAACCAAATTGTCATAATTTAAAGGAGAAAAATGTTTTTGTTCTCACACAGCTATTGTCTAATGAAATCTGATGTGTGTGTTTCAGTCCCTCCCAAGGCATTGTGAACGAGGCCTTCGGCATCAACACCGACTCACTCTACCACGAGATCAAAGACGCCAAGTCGGACATCATCGGAGATGTAGATGCAGGCGCAGAGCTGCTAGGTATAAACTTTGATTGCCTTACATTTTGCTGCAATCATAGCTTTATTAGTTAAAGTACTTCTCTTAAAGCTTGGCAATAAAGTTGAAGAAAATGTTGCCGTGAAACCAATTTGATGGTTGCAGCAAAGCAAATCTATCTATCAGTGCAAGTATTTTACTTCAAAGAGAATGTCTGAAAATGGCTGCCTCCTTTAAATCAATCTGGTGAAAGCGATGCTTAAGACTTTTACTGAATGCTAACATGCCACTGTGTGATATTACTCAGTAATATCAGATTCAGTGTAGCTCCAAAGAAAGGGAAGCAATAGTGGATGCATGTGCGCATTACACAAATGTTTTGGATTTACGTTACTGCAGGGCAGGAGCTCCATGTGAGGCTGTGTGAATGTGCCACTGCACTGACTCTGATTTTATTTTCTACCTGCATGGCTGAGGCTGGAATACACTCCACGCCAGCAGCTCATCCCTTTGTCACATCCTGAAAAATCATACAATCCCTCTTGCGCTGCACCCCCAACTCCAGCTGCTCATTCGTGCAGTTTTACTTTTATTATTTCTTTTTCATTCTAATTTTTTATATGGGGCAGAGTCATGTTTAATGCAGCCCGTTTTAAAGGCTGCAAGTTGAAACAGCTCTTATTTTTACAAGTTGAATTTATTCTTTTTATCAGATTTCATTTCACTTCATGTTTATGCTTATTATTTATCTTAGATGTGCGTTGTCAGTCTTTGTTTTTGGGCCATTACACTTTAAGGGTGGATTTCGTTTCTCCCTTAATTTATATTTTTTTAGGTTTTTATTTATTGTCCCTGATTTTTTACAGCAGAAATAGAAAGGGAAATTTTATCCGTCTCGTTGTCCATCTGATAACTTCTCACCCGTTTCCTTTTTTCCCCTTTTTTATGTGCTTCTGCTGGTGACACCCATAGGCGAGTTCTCAGGTGTGTATCTGAACATGCATTGGTTGGTATCTTTTTCTTTAACTCTCTCGACTTCTCTTTATTTTCTAACCTCCACACCCAAGAGTAAATATTAACCAGTGTATACAAATTAGATAAAGGCAGCTTACTGTACTCATAACTATTAAAATGTTATTATTAATTTTTTGCTTGGTCAAGCAATTGGACATTTGGAATTTTTGATGATACAGTAGATGCCCGATATCCATACACTCACAGTAAAACATTTTTTTCTTGTTCCTTTAAAGTCACAGTGAAATTATTTTAATCTTAAGTGATTTCCACAAGATACAGTCTGCATATTTGTTAAAAGGCACATCTCTCTCAGGCTTATATACATCATTTCACAGAAGCAATACGCCCCTGAAAACTCTGTTTCACTGGGACTTTAAAATAAATCTGCTGATATTTGAATAACTCATCTTGTTTCAGTGTCAGGGCCAAACAGCAGCTTTTGTGTTCTTCAGCCCTGCTGTTCTTCTTTAAGTCCAAATTACTAAATGCTTATCAGCATCCTCTCTTTTCTCTCTTCCATTCCTGTCCTCTTCTTTTTCCACTCTGATCTGTGGCCTCTCGTCTTCCTCTCTCCAACCTTTCTCCCCTCCCTCCCTTCTTCTTCTTTTGCCTCCAGTCCGTGATGATTTCTTCGGTAAGGCACACCTTGCCTACGTTCATGGTCACATTTGCTTGTTATGTCATTCCCTGGCCTCCAGCTTTCACATCCTGCTGGTTCCTTCTTTGTGTTCGTTTTTTTGTGTGGCTTTATATTTACATTATGTGCCACCTTTGCACACTTAATTTATATATATATTAATCAACAAGGAGTTGCTCGTTTGTAGAAAATTAGAATAAAATGGTAATAATAAACTTTATTTATTCATACAAGAGATGTAGCTTTAGAGTGCTTAACTGTAAAGATGCAACACAATAAAATCAAAGCAAAAAGGACAACAAAATTAGACAAAAGACTGTATGATATATACATATATATTTTTTATATATATATATATATATATATACAGTACAGGCCAAAAGTTTGGACACACCTTCTCATTCAATGCGTTTTCTTTATTTTCATGACTATTTACATTGTAGATTCTCACTGAAGGCATCAAAACTATGAATGAACACGTGGAGTTATGTACTTAACAAAAAAAGGTGAAATAACTGAAAACATGTTTTATATTCTAGTTTCTTCAAAATAGCCACCCTTTGCTCTGATTACTGCTTTGCACACTCTTGGCATTCTCTCCATGAGCTTCAAGAGGTAGTCACCTGAAATGGTTTTCCAACAGTCTTGAAGGAGTTCCCAGAGGTGTTTAGCACTTGTTGGCCCCTTTGCCTTCACTCTGCGGTCCAGCTCACCCCAAACCATCTCGATTGGGTTCAGGTCCGGTGACTGTGGAGGCCAGGTCATCTGCCGCAGCACTCCATCACTCTTCTTCTTGGTCAAATAGCCCTTACACAGCCTGGCGGTGTGTTTGGGGTCATTGTCCTGTTGAAAAATAAATGATGGTCCAACTAAACACAAACCGGATGGGATGGCATGTCGCTGCAGGATGCTGTGGTAGCCATGCTGGTTCAGTGTGCCTTCAATTTTGAATAAATCCCCAACAGTGTCACCAGCAAAACACCCCCACACCATCACACCTCCTCCTCCATGCTTCACAGTGGGAACCAGGCATGTGGAATCCATCCGTTCATCTTTTCTGCGTCTCACAAAGACACGGCGGTTGGAACCAAAGATCTCAAATTTGGACTCATCAGACCAAAGCACAGATTTCCACTGGTCTAATGTCCATTCCTTGTGTTTCTTGGCCCAAACAAATCCCTTCTGCTTGTTGCCTCTCCTTAGCAGTGGTTTCCTAGCAGCTGTTTGACCATGAAGGCCTGATTCGCGCAGTCTCCTCTTAACAGTTGTTCTAGAGATGGGTCTGCTGCTAGAACTCTGTGTGGCATTCATCTGGTCTCTGATCTGAGCTGCTGTTAACTTGCGATTTCTGAGGCTGGTGACTCGGATGAACTTATCCTCAGAAGCAGAGGTGACTCTTGATCTTCCTTTCCTGGGTCGGTCCTCATGTGTGCCAGTTTGGTTGTAGCGCTTGATGGTTTTTGCGACTCCACTTGGGGACACATTTAAAGTTTTTGCAATTTTCCGGACTGACTGACCTTCATTTCTTAAAGTAATGATGGCCACTGGTTTTTCTTTAGTTAGCTGATTGGTTCTTGCCATAATATGAATTTTAACAGTTGTCCAATAGGGCTGTCGGCTGTGTATTAACCTGACTTCTGCACAACACAACTGATGGTCCCAACCCCATTGATAAAGCAAGAAATTCCACTAATTAACCCTGATAAGGCACACCTGTGAAGTGGAAACCATTTCAGGTGACTACCTCTTGAAGCTCATGGAGAGAATGCCAAGAGTGTGCAAAGCAGTAATCAGAGCAAAGGGTGGCTATTTTGAAGAAACTAGAATATAAAACATGTTTTCAGTTATTTCACCTTTTTTTGTTAAGTACATAACTCCACATGTGTTCATTCATAGTTTTGATGTCTTCAGTGAGAATCTACAATGTAAATAGTCATGAAAATAAAGAAAACGCATTGAATGAGAAGGTGTGTCCAAACTTTTGGCCTGTACTGTATATATATATATACATATATATATATATATATATATATATATATATATATATATATATATATACACACACACACACACGTGTATATATATATGTATATCGGTGAAAGTAATAAGAACAGAGACCAGTAAGAATAGTAAAAAGGAGAGAATTAATAAAAGAAATATAAGCAAAAAAAAAAGACATTAATTAAAAGCCAAACTAAATAAATTGGTTTTTTTTCAGCTGTCATTTAAAAAGGTTTTTTGAGGCTCCATCTCTTGAAGCTTTTGGAAGGGTATTTTATAATTTTTTAGCATAGTTGACAAAAACCCAGTAGCGGAAGATCTGAGAGCTTGTGAAAGATTATAGAACCACAATGATTCTGCAATGTAGGCCAGTCAGGAGCCAACAAGAGCCTTAAAACCAAGTAAAAGAACCTCAAAATCTGTTCTAAAAGATACTGGGAGCTAATGGAGTGTAGATAAAAAAGATAAAATCTAGTGGTTCCCAGCTGGTCAGATTTCTCTTTAGTTATTAGTTCAAGGTCTGCACTGTTTAATACATCCAGCGTCATAATTGTGTTTAGCCATGTCGTTGAGCTAGTGTGCTGTCCCTTTCAAGTAGCTGTCCGTCCTATCTGCTGTGAGGGTCCAAAGGACAGAGGGATGTTGTATGCTGTAAAGCCCTGTGAGGCAAATTGTGATTTGTGATATTGGGCTTTATAAATAAAATTGATTGATTGATTATTTGATTGATTGATAGTCACTCACTCTACAGAAAAATAACAGCACTTCAAACTTGACAAGTCACTTTCAGTCCATTCAGAGTTGCCCAGCGACCCACTTTTAGACTGCGACCCACCAGTAGGGAACCACTTATCTAATCTAAATGTTTGGAAAGAAAACACTACTGAAGAATAATCTAATGGTGAAGAGGCAAAACCCCAAATAACGGAAAATATAGCGAAATAGCATTTCTTAGAGTATAAACGGGTCGTATTAAGATGTTGTGTCCACTAGCTGCAGTGAACACAGAGGGAGCGGAAGCACTGGAACAAATTGATGAGTCATAACTACATCTGTTCATCAAAAAAATAAATCTTTAGGCTGTCCAAGTCACCACCTTCAAAGTTTCCAAATTAAGAGATTAATTTTAGGTCAAGTCAAGTCAAGTGTTTCAGTTAAAACTCTGTCTGAGCTGCCTAAAGTTGACACACGTTGAACCCAGGAAGATGTGCACTTATTTTCTGCCTCTGTAAAGTTTATGTAGTGATACGTGATCAGAGTTTTCTAGTCCAGTGTCCAGTGTCCAACAAGGACCATTTTACTCTGTGGAGTAACCATTAACAGTCTTTTGTAATTGACACTTAAAGTATCAGGACCTTTTGGCTTTTTGGTTTTGTTTGTCTATTTTTGTGTTGAAATTTTTGCTTAAAGTTTGTGTGCTTGGCTTCTGTTGCACAGTGCTTGCTGCTTGCACGTACAGTTTTCAGTTGCCTGGTAGTAATAAAGAAAATTAATATATAATAACAAAGTTAATAGGTTGAGCATGATGTTTAAGATATACTATGCAGTCTCGTACAAAAGTAATCCCTCTCAATTATCACTTATGGCCCACTAGAAGTTAGTGGCAGTGTATTTATCTGCAGAGACTCTGCACTCTGCCTGTATTTTGCTATGCTTGGCACATTTCTGGGCATAGTGTGCAGGTGAGATAAAAAGGTAGAGACCAGGTCCCAGCAGCATGCATCCAAGAGGAAGCTACGAAAATTATAGACACAGTGCAGAAAAAAAACACAAATATAGTGAACAGAGGTGAATCTGGGGTTGGCTTCACTTCCACTGGCAAACAGAAGCCAACAATTCGAATTAGAAGGGAACCCTGAATATATGTCCACTCATGGAGCTGGAGCAATCGAATGTCCATTTTTGAAGGGAAGAATTGTTGTACTGAGCCAAAATGTTCTCACAAGATGGCAGCTAGTAAAAGATAAAATGTTAGTTAAAGCTGCTTCAGGCTCCTCCCAGGTGTCTCTGTCTGTCTCATGAGGAAAAGTATTTACTCACTGTTCTCCCAGTATGTAACATCAAACCTTCATTTTCAACCCGATCTAGCTTCCTTGTTAATGAGTGCTTAAATCAATGACCTGTCCATTCATTTTTTAATTCATTTATTAATAAATCTTTGACTTTTGTGGAGGTTTTTCATCATTTGCTCCACAACTGAAACTTACCCTAGCTGGTCTGAAAGGCCACATTGCCACAGAAAGTCTTGCAAATGCATTTTGCTGATCAATTAATGGATTTATTGATTTATGGATGTTGTCTACTGTGTGTGATGAGTAACGGAGACGTGAATGTGACTGTTTCAGGGATGGGTAAGGAGGTGGAGAACCTGCTGACAGAGAACAAACAGCTCCTAGAGACCAAGTAAGAGAAAAAAAGAGGATAAATGTTTGTGTCTGTGTTAGTGTTAATCATCATCCTTGATATGCACCTTTACATCCATCCAGATGTGTTTCACAACAACTGAAAGATTTGTTTATGCTCTGATTTTTGCTTATGTTAGTGGCCACCTTTTATCCACCATACATGTTGTTTCTTGGTATCTTATTTATCTTTCTGCTCTTTGCTCAACAGAAATGCTCTCAACATAGTGAAAAATGACCTTATTGCCAAAGTGGACGAGCTGTCGGGGGAGCAGGAGGTACTGAGGGAGGAGCTGGAGGCTGTGAGGCAGTCCAAGAACAAGGTGGATGCCCGAGTCAAGGAGCTGGAGGAAGAACTCAAGAGGTGAAAATAGGAAGATGGGTGTTAGTTTGTTTTAAATAACGTGATGAGTTCAGGAAGAAAACAATACACTCCTTCATATCTGTAATGTAATGAGAAATATATATTTGGAGATGCTACAGACAATAATAAACAGGTCAAATGCAACAACAGCGTTATTTTTTAACCTGGTCCCTATTTTTCACATGTTTTTGTGTCTAAGTGACCAACAGGAAGTTTTTTAATTAGTCCAGCAGTGGGTAACAGAACTGCACTGGGGCGGCTGGGGCTCAGAGATGAAGCAGGTCGTCTGCTCAGTGGTTTTATCCCTGACTCCTCCAGTCCACATGTTGAAGTATCCTAGAGAAACAGACTGCAGTCAACCCACTCAGGGCAATTATGTACCGTCAATGTATGTCCAATAGAAGGACTTTTTAGACACTTATGGGCTCAAATTATTATTAGTGTCTGACAAAATTATGGGGAGGATCTCTACTTTTTTAAAGAGTAAGATCCTTTTTGTTTAACCAGAAGCAGCTGCAAAATCGTCATTGCCAAACCCACCAGACCCCATTTAAATAAACAGTAATTGTAAAACACACTTCATTCAAAGTCAATAGAAACAAAATAAAACTCACAAACGCTATCTTGATCCATCTTTCCACTGTTCCAACAATCACCAACTCTGGTTTGGATGAAATAAACCCTTAATTCACCCAGTTAGATGTGAAAATATGCTGGCTCTATACACGCTAAAATTACTAAAATTGCTTATTCAAATGGAGTTGGGTGGTTTTGGCGATGGCGATTTCTGGGCTGTTTCTGGTTAAACAGAAAGGATGTTGTTCTTTAACAAAAAGGTCTATCTCTGTAGGGATCCTTTCCATCATGTTGTCAGACACTAAGAACAATAATCTTTGCCTGTCGGCTGCAGAAAAAAGGACTTTTCGTGAACATAAATTGAGGGTGCACACATGCCTATTTCATGGCTGCCAACTGCAGCACTCTCGCTCAGTACTGGCCCAATTTCAAAAATTGTTGTATCCATTAATCACTTAGACACAAACACATAGGAAAAAAGGGTCCAGGTTGAAAAAGTCACCCTTTTATATAAACAGGACAGCAGTGAAAAGACAATAAGGACATGAACTCACTCCTCATTCATCCCTCAGCATAATGGCTTTAACTGTTGACTTGTAATCCAAACCTCAGTGACAGTATGTAACAAAATGAATACATCCTGGCAACAGACACAGAGGAAGAGGAAGCAACACGATAGTCTTGAAAAACTGTCACTGGTGACACGTCAGAGTATGAGAACCAGAGGACAAAATGTATGATCACAGATCTCACTTCAAACTTCTGTAATGTCCGTTATTGATCATTCAGTAATCTTAGCTGAGTCAGTGGCAGGAGGAACTCTGTGTCCTCCTGAGTGCACTCCCTAATTATGAGACTTTATTTGAAGAAGAACATTTTGTGAAGGAGTATCCCTGACTCCCTCTGCTGTCTCTGGATACAGTTAATTTGCTGTTCACCAGCTCAGCTCATTTGCAGGAGTTTGTTTAATCCAGCGATGTTTACCTTCAATTTAAATCTGTGTCTTTAAACTCTTTAAAACTAGTCTATGTTTGGGGCGTCGGTGGCTTAGTGGTAGGGCAGGCGCCCCATGTACAAGGCTGTTGCCGCAGCAGCCCGGGTTCGACTCCAGCCTGTGGCCCTTTGCTGCATGTCAATCCCTCTCTCTCTCTCCCCCTTTCACGCTTGTCTGTCCTATCAATTAAAGGCCAAAATGCCCCCCAAAAAATATCTTTAAAACTAGCCTGTGTTTGACATCGGAGCAAAAGATTTCACAGTATGAACATATTTAAGTGTGGCAGCTTATTTGTGTTTATGGAGGAAAGTTGCTCACATTGCAAGAGGACGCTTTTTACCTGCAAATTAAAGCTGATGTGGGACAAACATCTCCAGCCATAAAGTGCTAAGTGGGAAATTGTAAAACTCACCTGGACACATTTCCAGAGGCTGAACAGCATTTTTTTACAACACCCAATAAATCTTAAGGTTTATTAGATACACTCGGGGGTGAGAACCGAGAGAGCGGAAACGGATTGTAGTAAATTTGAGGTGGATGGAGAGTAGAGAGGATCAAATAGTGTCTGAGACTTCCCACTGATTTCAAATACTTAGCAAAACACAGGATGTTATGTTTGTGTCTTGACATATATATGTATAATTGTGGTTTTGCCTTTTTTTTTTTTTACTGGTGAGTTCCACAGAAAATATTTGTGCTCACAGCAGATCCAATGGCCTAGCGAACAAAGACTGAAATCCCAAATTTCTCCCACTAAAAGATCCTTCAGTGACTCAGGCCCTGTCTACATATATACAGACATTTTTAAAACATGATATTTTCCTCGATGTTTTGGCCTCTCATCCTCACCCAGACAGAGTTTTAGGTCATTAAAATTAAGATATTTTTGAAACGCTTTCTACTGTGCAGAAGAAAACTTTCACATGCCCAGAGCATCAGTTGTATGTTTGAGCTCTTTCATCCTTATATTGATAAGGAATCAGTGGTGATTAAATCTCCAGTAGTTGCTTTGAAAAAGGCAATGTTAGCCTGTACACTCTACTGGTGAGCGTTTGGAGTCTGTTTGCATTTGAGTGTGTATGGAGATATTTTTCTAAATGAATGCTACGTAGACAAGGCCTCAGTGGACTTGTGACATCAACTCGCTCCCTGCATGTCAAAGAAATTCACAAGCCACAAGTAGAAATACATTTTGCTTGACCCCATTTTTACTTTCTGTGCTGCAGGTTAAGAGCAGAGGCTCTTGGTGCATCTCGGGACTCCAAGGATGAAGGAGGTGATGATGTGAGTAAAACTGTCTGTGTCCCCCTACGCATCACTTGCCCTACAGATTGAATCAGTGTGCGTGGAGCTATCAGTTATTTTCTTGATCACTAGAATAATTGGAACCTCACAGTGTAGAAATTGTAAAACAACATATTAGCTGAGTTTCCGGTGAATACTTGAGCAGCTCTAATCTTTGCTTTTGGTTGATGTGGAAAAAGACTTCAACACGTTAAAACATAACTACTGTCAGTATGCTACATATCTCTGCCTGTAAATCTTCGTTTTCACACTTTGTTAAACTAATAAATGGCACTATGTTCTTGTGTACCCAGTTTTCATCACCCATGCAGGACGGCGACATGACGATGACACAGCGGCGGCGGTTCACCCGGGTAGAGATGGCCCGCGTGCTGATGGAGAGGAATCAGTACAAGGAGAGACTGATGGAGCTGCAGGAGGCCGTACGGTGGACAGAAATGATCAGGTAGACGAAATGAAGCTTTAAACTAGAAATGAAGAACTTGCATGACCATTTTAAGGAATGCCAGGTTTAAACTACGGTCAAAATCAGACTGCAAACTCAACTAATTTACTCAAGAAAATTAGCTATTTTGAGTGGATTTTTGTGTTTTTTTGCTACTGATCTTACAGAATACGTATTATTGCAGTCATTAAATGTTGCATTAAGATGCATGTTTAATGTAAAAATGTTTATTAAAAGTGTCATTTCAGTGTCCTCATTTTCTTTCTGTTTCTTTTTTTCTGTTATTTCTTTTCCTTTGACACACACCTCTCTTTCCTTTCAGGGCATCTCGGGAGAGTCCTCAAATCCAAGAGAAAAAGAAGTCCACCATCTGGCAGTTGTGAGATTCTGCTTTTATTAAACTTATTAAAGTGGAAAGACACCTTTTCAACTTTTTTCCCTCCCAGCATTTCCAAGTGGTGTTTTTGATTATTGTCGGTGCCGCGGTAACAAAGACAACCAGATCACTTTCCATTTTCCTCAGAGCCTTGCACCTATCACAGTCTTCAGTTACTTCGGTTGTTCCACCGTCTGCCTCTGAGGATAGTAACTGTAAAGATACTACACTGATAGTCTTTTGGCCACTGGGGAAAGCTACTGATAGCTACAAGGGAAAAAAGTGCTGTCCTCTTCCACTTTTGGTTGCACAATGGTTGACACACTTCTTTGTGCTGTAATTCGAGCCTTCATTTTCTCAAGAGATTGTACCCAGGTGCAGACAAAATAGCATAATGAAAGCGAGGCTTATAGGGAACCAACCTTGATGCCGATAGTGTCGTTACTCTATAGACAATACAGCGAATCACTTCAACATTTACTTCATTATGATAAGTTCAAACGTGTCTATTACCACATTAACAATTAAAAATACCCTGTACAAAAGATAAACCATCAAAAGTAAAACCTCTCCTTCTCTTTTCCCTCCATCCACCAGCTTTGCACGTCTCTTCAGCTCATCATCTAGTCCTCCCCCTGTCAAGCGGCCGTACTACAGCGTCAACATCCACTACAAGTCACCCTCACCGGCTGGTTTCTCTCAGCGACGCAGCCACACCATGTGTCAGATCTCCACCTCCAACCGCACGCTGGAGTTCTTCCCTGAAGAGTGAGTAGCAACCAGCTACATGCTGTCGCTGAACCTACCTCCACTTCACACTAAACCTCCGTTCTTACCTGCTTCTCACTCTGCTTTGGTCTGAACGCCTGGTTGCTTGCTCGCTTTGTGGCTGCTTGGAGAGTAGAAAGCTTCCAGCAGGTTCTCCAGTATTCAGCAGAGAGATGCGATGTGTGTTTACACACTGTGCTCATCTGGGATTGGTTGTTAATGCTCTCACATCCTATTCAGACAAATCTCTTCATTCGTGATTAAGGAGATTGTCTGAATATTGTCTTATCTGACTTTGGGGGGAAAGGAATATTTCATCTCCCAAATGATAATTTTTATATCAAGTACTCGCCCTGTGTTTCGTTGAATTCTTAAGACAACTTTGTTCTTGATTAATAAATATTTACAAACTCTCACACAACTCATGCAGTATAATCCAAGTCTCATTTATCCAGTCGTATGCTCAGTATTTCCCAAACACATGCATTTTTGCTTAAACCTTACTATTTAAAACTGAACTGGAAGTGAAACATATCTATGCTCTTTTCAAAGCCAGACTCCATTGACAAAATCAGTAATTTTACCTCGATAAACACAAGAGCTACTGGTCTAATGCTGCCTCAATCATTTAGTTTGTGTTATTGTGTGACTTTGGTGTTTTAAAGCAGTGGTTCTCAACTGGTCCCGAGGCAGTAGTTCGGGGTCCCACAGTTCAATACATTCAGTGTCATACTTGCGTTTGGCCCTGTCGTTGAGCTAGTTTGCTGTCTCTGTCAAGTAGCTGTCCGTTAGTCACTCACTCACAAAATAGTATTTCAAAATAATTTGGACCGCAACCCACCAGTTGGGAACCATTGTTTTAAATTGTTAGTTTTGAAAGTCACAAAATAAGACAAACAAACTAGCTAGGCAATGGTAGACCAGCATCTACCGTGGTCAGCAAGGAAATATTACCGTTTTTGTCAATGGAGTCTGGCTATGAAGAGGGCATGAATAAGTTTCACTTTTGGCCCAAAAAATTTCTTGTCGGAAAGGGCTGTCTCTTTGGGAAGTGCTGAGCATATGACTGGATAAATGAGACTTGGGTTATACTGCACGAATTGTGTGAGTTTGTAAACAGATGTTTTAAAATAGTTTTGCTGTTGTTAATCACAACTCCCTATGATTTCAGTTCATCAATAATGTTAGCCTTTTTTGGATTCTTCATTCACTGTCGGTGCATGCAAGAAAAGTATTTTTGTTCAAAGTTTGTTCCCAAATTCAGTGTAACAGCGAGTGAGTGATATAAAAATGGTCATTTGGGGGGTGAAGTATTTCTCTAAAGCCTTTTATGGCTGTTGTACAACTGTTTTTAAAGAGATTATTTGTAAAGATAAGGTCCTTTCTAATGGCAAAATGTGTAAAGTTGCACATTGTTGTGTTTTGGGTGATAATGAACGTGACTTTCAAAACAATCGAACATTTCTTATACTCTCTGGTTTTGAATGTAAAGTATTGGATGGCAGAGTTTGTATTGGAGTTTGTTCTCACATTGTCTGATTCTCAAGTTGTTCTTGCTTTTGACCTCTCACACAAACACAGACACACATAAACGCAAATACTAAACATGTTTAAAATCTTGTCACGATTTTCAATTTAGTGTGATAAAACACATTGCTTGGCTTGAGCTAGAATGAAGCTAAGTTTAACTCGCGCTGTTAACAACTGCCTGTGCTTTATTTTCTTCCTTTCCTCTCCTCTTCACCTCTCCTCTCTCTCTCTTTTGCTGCTGGCTGGCCAGGCTGCTAATGCTTCGCTTTTTTCTCTTCTTCTCTTCCCTCCCTCCCTCCCACCCGCTGCTTCCAGACTGGCCAGTAACGGTGTTGCGTCTCTCCTCAGTGACTCGGCACTGTTGGCCCGCCGAGAGCAGCGGCGTGAACAGTACCGGCAGGTCCGCGAGCACATGCGCCGCGATGATGGCATCATGCAGGCCTGTGGCTGGAGTGTGCCATCTCGCTTCAAACAGGTACATACACACACACAGTGCCCGATCCTACATGGTTAGAGACTCTGTGCTCCCTGGGCCTCCATGTAACATAAACACGTAAATAACTTGTATGAGAATTCTTGTCTCTAGGGGTAATGACTCTATGGACTCAAATGATGGTCAATAAGATTTCAGGCTTGTGAAATGATATGCAGAAATAATTTTGCAGTATTTAGCTCTTTGTAAACTTTTGATAAACTCTGCGTGGGAAATTAAAAAAACATTTGACTACAGATTTAAGTAAAAAGCAACTGTGTGTGAATCTCAGCACTCAAGTGTCCCACACTACGTGCAACACCTTCGACTGTATAAAAATAATGGACGTATCCACCGCGACATCACCACTGGTTTGCCTGCTCCATGGATTTATAAAGAGAACTGGATACAGTGTTGTAGTCCTCATTCATTCCTATGAAGGTTGCTCAGTGGTGCATGAAGTAAAAAAAAACTTCAGGTTCCCAGGTATAAAATGTCCCAGATATGGTGACTGAATGGATCAATAATGAAACAACTAGAGGAAAAAGTCTTTTTGGGCCCCATGGTATCACAGGAAGGACCCAGAAGTTGTGATTACAGGGTTTTGCCACTTTGTCAAACTGGCTTCAAAATTTGGTGCACTTCCTGTGGGCCTGGTGAACTCCTGTTTTGAAACCTCAAGTTTGGCATTCTGGCTGTCGCCATCTTGGATTTTTGTAGTGAGAGGTGACCATATTTGGATGAGAGGGTGGAGCTGTGGAGGAGTGAATATTGGATCTGACTGAGAGTCCAAGGTGCCGATGCAGACAGCATGTAGCTCAAAGCAGCCATGGCCTTTATGCATAGCTTTTGTATTAGGCTGGTAATGTTTATTTCTGCTATAACATTGAGCAATTTTAACATGGGGAGTCTATTGGGATTGGCTTGCTTTATGAGTCAGCCACAAGGGGCCATTGGAGGAACTGCTGTTTTTGGCACTTCCACGTTGGCTGTTTTTTAAAGCCCAGAGGTCAAGTGGTTGCTGCTTGTGTGACACTGAACATGCAAACCAACATTCAAGTTAGAAGTACAAATTTTGGCCCTACTTTCACACAAGAAAGCAAAGAATTTTTTTTTTTTTTACATATCTATCAACTTGCTTTTCTCATGCTGACATTTTTGACAGGTTTACAAAGTGTGACTTACAGCCAAACTGTTTTGGAACGTAATTTCCCAAGCTTGAACTCTTGTTTGCGCCCACAAAACGGGTAGGATCAACTCATTGTTGGCTTAAGTCTTTTTGTGGGATTTATTGACATTAGGAACACAGTGCCTTATCCTATAAATAAACCACCAACTTTAAGAATAGCAAAATGCTCTCCACTTTAGTTTCAAGCATAAACATGATTTCATAGCATGGAAGTGTGCTTTAAATTGGCCGACAGACCCTGTGCAGCCGGAAGGCCAATGGGCACAGTGTGTTGGTAGGCAGGTGGCTCTAACTCTGGTCTCCCACAGACTGGTGGTCAGACGGACAGCGCTCAGGACAGCCCACTGAAGAGACAACAGGCAAGTGAGACCGACAGAGTGCCAGCATGCGCCTTAACGGCTTCCCCTCCCCTTAACCTTCCTGAATACATACCCAGACAATCAAACAAGAATTTCCTCAAGTTTAGAAACTGAGAGCATTTTTTAAAATAAAGAACCAACACTGTATGTTTTAAGTAAAATTTTTCCATGAAGTGCAACTGCATGAAAACTAAGGGACGTTTTTTCATTTTGTGGCATGATATGAGACACACACATACAGTACACAAACACACAACTTACAGCTGCATCTCTCCGATAAACTCCAGTCTTTGGTGGAGTTTATTCCATCTAATATTCTCTCTCGTTGCCGGTGTTGTTTCAAACTTTTAACCTTCAACCTCTGTCTGTCTCAACCTGCCCTACTTAACACATTGATGTCGTCATTACTTACTTACTTACTCCTTTGCTCCTAGTGTCTGTCCTTAGAGAAATAATCCACTATGAAATATTTTTAAGTTACTAATAATGGCATAACTTTCTGTTGTGGTAGAATTAGATAATTGCAGTGAAAACTGTAGCAGTCTGTGCATTGCTCTCAGCCCACTGACTACTAACAGATGGTGCCATAGGTGTATTTGGTGGTGAATTTTTCTTATCTTTCTGCAGACAACATGACATCCTATCAGGTTATCTCCAGTGCACCTACACTAGAATTTATTGGCAGAATAATTGGGCATAGTAATCAAAGTGGATTCTTTTTAAAGAAGTGTAGTGTAGTAATCAGCAGAGATCAATCCATTACAAAAGAGGCAGAGATACCTGTTTATTCTCTGACAGCACTCCCTACAGAGCTGTTAGTCTTTGAGCAAGTAGTGTGACACTTTTATAAACTAAAAAACTTTACTGTGCCATTAACTGTAACATTGGGGATGTTTTGTTGGAACCAGACAATAATTCACCGCTTTGTATGTCCCGTGACTTTTTATCACCTCCTGCTTTTAGACCACTAACGAGAAGGAGGACAACCGCATGAAGAACGTGCCCGTCCCAGTGTACTGTCGTCCTCTGGTAGAGAAGGACCCCAACAGGAAGGTGAGGCTTTCAGGGATGACAGGTTTCCTGCATATGAACCACCGTAGATCTACGTAGATCTTGAAATGTGTTTTACTTATTAGTTCACTTGAGTTTTTGACCTCCACTGTGCAAATGATGTTTGACATTAGAAGGCTTTTTTCATGTTCACTTGTTGAAGGGAGAAAGTTTCTCTGCGTTTACCTTGTATCTCAGCTGTAACTGCAAGACTGATTTGTGACATGCAGTCTTGATGAGGCTTCATCGTCCCACCTGTAGGGAAATTACTTCAGAACAATACACAGTCTCTGTTTCTGAACTTAAAATAAAGGCACTGCGGCAGTCATTAAGTCACTCACAAGCACTCAGTTACACCAATTACATATTTTCCAACTATGTGTGTGTGTGCATGTAGTTGTGGTGTGCAGCTGGGGTGGACCTGACAGGATGGAAGGCCAGCAGCCTGGAGTTGGTACCAACCAAAGCACCGCCAGGCAGCAGCGACCCCCTGCACGCTGAGGAGAATGGAGCTGGGAAGAAGAGCAGCCACAACTCCCCAGAGAAGAGGAAGGTAGAAACCCATTTAAGGACATTCATTAGTTATAATAAACACTGCACAGTCAATTAGAAATCAGGGGTAAGTTAGGGATAAGTTAAAAACAGATTTTCAGTGGAGCATGTTGCTTTAAACTACTCAGAAATATGGAGGACACATGCATGAACCACGTCTGCCCTCACATTATTGTCTCCTCTCTCTTCCTCCTCCATTCGCCCAGTCGAAGGAGCTCCAGGAAACGGACACCATGAGCAGTCGAGTGTGGATCCTCACCAGCACCCACTCTGCCAGCAAGGTGGTCATCATCGACGCCAACCAGCCGGGCTCACTGGTTGACCAGTTCAACGTCTGCAACGCCCACGTACTCTGCATCTCCAGTGTGCCAGGTGAGACCGAATGTTGTTGTTTGACTCTCCTAGTCGCATTTTTAAGGGTCTGACTGATTTGCACTTTTGTGTTGTCACTCAATTTTTGTCCCATTATTTCTGAATTATACAAAAAAAATGAAAGTAGACATTATTATCAGACTGTAAATTAACTGTTTCATCTGTATGAAATAATCTGATTTTTGTTATTAATTCAGATAGGGTTTTTACCAGCACCTAATTGCAACTGCAAAGATTTTGTTGTCATGTGCAAAAAATATAAACACTTGTGTTAATGTGTTTGTATGCAGCTGCCAGTGAGAGCGACTATCCAGCCGGAGAGATCGTGTTAGATCCCGGTGATGGTGGAGCAGGGGGCGGGGGCGAGGACACTGGCAGTGTGGAGGGCATGCTGGCTGGTATCACTCTTGTCGGTTGTGCCACCAACTGCAGCGTTGCCCGTAGCAACTGCTCCTCACGCACTGACACGCCCATAATGGACAAAGGACAAGGTGGGTTCACCCTTAATTCTCCTGCATCTTTTTTTTATCATCATAGAAAGGTGTCCAGCTTTCAAGATTGTCTGTTTATGTATTTTAATGGTGTTGTGCTTCAGCCCCCACAGCTCCACCCATGAATGGGAAGATTCACCCTGCCCAGTCGGCCGAGGAGGCCACAGAGGCCACTGAGGTTACTGAGTCAACAGCCAGCCAGGCAGGGCTGAGATCTGGACCTCCAGGACCGTTTACTGAGCACGTCTTCACCGACCCTCAGCCTCGTCCAGCAGATGCCTCTGACAGGTAGGAGGCCAAAGTTTGTCCATTTAAAGACCATCAAAAA
This sequence comes from Epinephelus lanceolatus, assembly GCF_041903045.1. NCBI lineage: Eukaryota > Metazoa > Chordata > Actinopteri > Perciformes > Serranidae > Epinephelus > Epinephelus lanceolatus. The sequence goes on from NC_135751.1 coordinate 31,244,644, forward strand.
TTTCATGAATAAATAACCTTAAGTACATTACAAAAAGATCTACACAACTATGGTGAAATATGCTGGAAAAGATAAGTGTGTATGTTGTCTGATCACATAGGAGCACAGGTCAATCCAAAGAGGAAACTTCTCAGCCTCCAGAGTCAGAGGACGGAGGTGAAGAGAGCAAGAACTACACCAGCGTGGCTCCCACTATGTGGCTCGGGGCCCAGAACGGCTGGTAAGTTGCTCAGCACAACTACTCGCAACTTCTGCTGAAGCCATCCAGTATTTAAAAACACACATTATAACAATTTCTGTACTTTTAAAAAGATAGGTTGGATTTTTTGAAGTGAGGTTGTATAAGGTACTTAACCATAGTCAGTGTATTCGATACAGCTGATGTCGCCCAGCATGCCCCCAGTTTGGAGAAGCAGGCTGGAGTCTGACATGGAAGTTAAGCAATGTACTGCTGTGGATGTGGGTAGCAGCGAAATGTGTTTTAGCCACCTAAAAGAATTAATTTCAGTTTAAATGTATGGTATATTTAGAATATTTTCACTGCCTTACCTTGCTGTCAGGCAGCCCCTTCTGACAGGTAGCTGAAGCTTTTATATATGCCAGACTTCATTGACAAAAAACATAATTTTACCTTGCAGAATATTAGAGTTGCTGGTCTATCACTGCCTTGATCAGTTAGTTTGTTTGTGTTATTGTGTGACTTTGGTGTTTTAATGGTGAGTTCAGATTCACCAAAGTCACACAAGTACACAAACAAACAAACTGATTGAGGCAACAGTAGACCAGCAGCTCCTGTGTTCAGAGAGGTAATAAAAATGTTTTTGTGAATGGTGTCTGGCTTTGAAGAGAGCACAGATGGATATAACTGCTTCAGTTCCCTGTCAGAAGGGGCTGTGTAATGGCGAGGTAAAGCAGTGAAAAAATTCTAAATATAGCATACAGTTAAAATTACATTGATTTTTTTAAGTGGCTGAAATACATTTCGCTGCTGCCCACTTCCACAGCAGTATGTTGCCTAACTTTCATGGTGGTACTACTGCCTGCCTTTCCAAACCGGGTGTGTGTGTCTATCTACTGTAGGTAATACACTGGCTGTGGATAAGTACCTCATACAACCCCACTTCAAAAAATCCAAGCTATCTTTTTAAGTTTATAGTTTTATTATCACCGCTTTACTTTTGGAAGAAATGATCAGTCACACGCTAGATAGAAAGTTTTTTTTTTTTTCATCAAAAGACCCAACAGGAGTGCTTTTTACCATCCAAGACACACATAAATATCATGACATGCTTCTTTTGAACTCTATATGCAGTTTGGTTTTGCTCTGGAGTATCTTGCCTCTGTTCTCCCTCAAGGCTCTACGTCCACTCTGCAGTTGGAAACTGGAAGAAGTGCCTCCACTCCATCAAACTCAAAGACTCTGTGCTCAGTCTTGTGTAAGTGGTGGTGATGGTTTAACTCTCTAAATGAAGGCGGATATTCTGAAGTTTGAATCAAAGGTCTTTCTATGCATTCTGCAACAGTCTCCATCTCCTCTCTAATTGCAGACATGTGAAAGGTCGTGTGCTGGTTGCCCTCGCTGACGGGACCCTCGCCATATTCCATAGATCAGAAGGTACTTGAGATTTTGAATGTTTTGTTTGAGTATCAACATGAATGCAATTGCCCTGTGATAGTCTGGCGACCTGTCCAGGGGGTACCCTGCCTCTCGCCCAATGATAGCTGGGATAGGCTTCATGAATGAATGCATCCATGTACTGTTGTCAGCTGTTAATAATTAATCATAACTATATGTGTGTGGTTTCGTCAACAGATGGCCAGTGGGATTTGTCAAACTACCATCTAATGGACCTTGGTCGACCTCATCACTCCATCCGCTGCATGGCTGTGGTCCATGACAAGGTTTGGTGCGGCTACAAGAACAAGATCCACGTCATCCAGCCCAAGAGCATGCAGATCGAGGTGGGTTATGAATCCACAGTCACATCATTCTGCTGAACAATAAGCCCGCCGATAAAAAAACATTGTAATTTACTCCACCCCCGATTCTTTCACCGCTCTGTAGAAGTCCTTCGATGCCCATCCTCGCAGGGAGAGTCAGGTGCGGCAGCTAGCATGGATCGGTGATGGTGTCTGGGTGTCGATCCGGCTCGACTCGACCTTACGTCTCTACCATGCACACACACACCAGCACCTCCAGGATGTTGATATTGAGCCATATGTCAGCAAGATGCTGGGTGAGATTAAGTTGGCTTGTTTTAACTTGACAGCTAAATGTGAACGATTCTGTTGTTTGTCACCTGTTGCAGTGTCACTAACATGCAGCCTGTTCAGTACTCCACTGTCTGTTTGTGTTTCATAGGTACTGGCAAGCTGGGCTTCTCTTTTGTGCGAATCACAGCACTTCTGATTGGTGGAAATCGTCTCTGGGTAGGAACTGGAAACGGCGTGATCATCTCCATCCCTTTAACAGAGAGTGAGTTTCATTTATACAGCCTACAACAAGTAACTCACAACTAAACATGTGGACGAAAACTTTTGTTGGTGAAGTTGCACAGGCACAAAGCTTAAGGACCGTCTCTGGAGCTGTTCTGCTCCTGGTGAACGGTCAGTTCAATGTCTCAGAGGTTAGCACAAGCTAACACAGAAGCAGCAGCTGATACACAGTAATGGCTCAACCATTAGGTAACGTCTCCTTTGCCTCACTTGATCTTATGAAATTTATGCATTTTAAAAAGGGTTTCAAATCCAACTTGAAATTAAGAAAAAAGTTAACCCTAATACTTACGATCATTTAAAAGTAAATACAAAATTAAAACCCTTTGACAATATTAGTCAAGACATTTTATCACATCATTGGTCAAGTTATAACATTACTGTGTTTTATAACATTTTCGATCAGGTGAAGTGCAATTTTTTTACATTCTCAAGACACTATTACACTTTTAGGTGCTACAGCCACTAAACCATGAGTTATAAAAGTTTTTTTCTGGGAGAGTACTTCCCCTCCAGATTTCAAAAAGTGGAAGGAATCTATGTTAGAAATTGTGTCATACGAACACGTTAGCTAAGGTCACCTATGAAGTTGAAAGCTTTAAGAGGTCATGGGTAGGCATTTTTGTTTGTAATATGTCTGTTGAACTGTAACAATGTGGTGTTAAGTTGTACTGCTTAGGTTGCTGAATTACTGTTATGGGTATAGGAATGTGTAGCTACCAGGTGTGTGAGGATATTTTGAGTTCCAAAAGTACTGTTTTTTTTTTTACAGATTTGACTGAATTGATAAATACAAAATTTGAATTACAGAAAAAGGACTTTTTCTCCTGGATTTCTTAGTTCAAGACAAATTGAACATTACTTTGCAGTTTTATTATATTTATTTTTTTAGATCATCTGAAATTCAGCAAATTGGGTATACATGACTTTTATACACTGAAGAAGAAACTAACAGCAGCTACATAATCAAATGTTATCACATTTTATCAGTAGGTAGCCTGAATTGACTAATCACTGTCTGCGGTTTTCTATCATTAAAACAAACATACAAAAAAAAAAAAAAAACACCAACCCTGAGGTAATTTCCTCCCATAGTGCAGTCCTGTTTATCTGTTTTTCTTTAGCGCACTCCCTCTTCTCCCATCAGCTCCCTCGTCTTTCTTTCCACCTTCTGTTTTCCTGCCTCACCTCAGTGGTTTCCCGTCTTTCACAGACAGTCTTGGTCATAACTGTTACTGTTACTGTCCTCTTTCTCCTCTGCTCTCCTCCCCTCTCCTCCTCCTCCTGCTCCTCCGCCTCCTGTAGCGGTGGTCCTTCACCGGGGACAACTCCTTGGTTTGAGGGGTAAGTGGGAGCGCTCCCTCCCTCCTGCTGTTATGATCTACCTTTTCTTGCCCACTTCACCCAGTCAAACCTTCATGTCCTCTCAAGCAATGTTGTGTTTGTCTGCAGAGCTACCTTTATCATTTGGGATGTGAACCTCGTTGAATATTAGACACTCAGTTAGTCCTCTTTTATCTGTGAGCATTTAGCTGAAGGTCACCAAAAGTATTCTGTGTGCCATGATTTTACCTTTTACTGTATCAGAGCAGTGCTTCTACTTGCATGTTATTTGTCATTGTGCTTTACTGCATCAATGACGTAAAGATGTGTTTGTGCGTACCAGATTCATTGCATGTAAGGGATGTGTTCTGTATATATATTCTAAGATCATTTCTCATTTTCAGTTTATCTGTGGGAATATGTGGATATTGTGGGTATTTTTTTGTTTGTTTTTTTGCCTGTGTCATGTTGCCACATATGATTAGCTTGTAAACATTCCTTGTTGGTTCGTTTCTCACTCCTGTGTTCTCATTATTTAGCCAATAAGGTGTCTCCTACATCATCTGGCGGAGTGATCCATGTGTACGGTGATGACGGCTCTGAGAAGAGCACTGGCAGCTTCATCCCCTACTGCTCCATGGCACAAGCCCAGCTCTGTTTCCATGGACACCGCGATGCTGTCAAGTTCTTCGTCTCTGTACCCGGTGAGCTCAAAGCCTGTCTGTTCCTGTCTGTGTCTCTATCTAACTACACTCCCTAGTCTTTAACCTGTTTTTGATTTTTCTTGTCCGTGTGTCTGTGTGACAGGCAATGTTCTGGCCACGTTAAACGGCAGTGTGCTGGACAGTCCGTCGGAGGGGCAGGGCTCAACAGCGCCCCAAGAGACGGAGGCCCAGAGTGTTCAAAATGTATTGGTGCTTAGCGGAGGAGAGGGCTACATCGACTTCCGTATAGGTGAGCAATCACACTGGCACATAAACTGCGCGCACGCACGCGCGTGCGCACACACACACACACACACACATACACACACACAAACACTGTACACTAGGGTGTAGCTGTGTGATGCAGCAAACCACTGAGCTATGAGGAAAAACATACCTTAATTATGTTGATGTGTATTTTACCAATTGATTGATTATTATCTATTTTAAAAAGTCCTTAAGGGACAAAGGATATAAACTGAATAAATTAAAAGATGTACAGTACAGGCCAAAAGTTTGGACACACCTTCTCATTCAATGCGTTTTCTTTATTTTCATGACTATTTACATTGTAGATTCTCACTGAAGGCATCAAAACTATGAATGAACACATGTGGAGTTATGTACTTAACAAAAAAAGGTGAAATAACTGAAAACATGTTTTATATTCTAGTTTCTTCAAAATAGCCACCCTTTGCTCTGATTACTGCTTTGCACACTCTTGGCATTCTCTCCATGAGCTTCAAGAGGTAGTCACCTGAAATGGTTTCCACTTCACAGGTGTGCCTTATCAGGGTTAATTAGTGGAATTTCTTGCTTTATCAATGGGGTTGGGACCATCAGTTGTGTTATGCAGAAGTCAGGTTAATACACAGCCGACAGCCCTATTGGACAACTGTTAAAATTCATATTATGGCAAGAACCAATCAGCTAACTAAAGAAAAACCAGTGGCCATCATTACTTTAAGAAATGAAGGTCAGTCAGTCCGGAAAATTGCAAAAACTTTAAATGTGTCCCCAAGTGGAGTCGCAAAAACCATCAAGCGCTACAACGAAACTGGCACACATGAGGACCGACCCAGGAAAGGAAGACCAAGAGTCACCTCTGCTTCTGAGGATAAGTTCATCCGAGTCACCAGCCTCAGAAATCGCAAGTTAACAGCAGCTCAGATCAGAGACCAGATGAATGCCACACAGAGTTCTAGCAGCAGACCCATCTCTAGAACAACTGTTAAGAGGAGACTGCGCGAATCAGGCCTTCATGGTCAAACAGCTGCTAGGAAACCACTGCTAAGGAGAGGCAACAAGCAGAAGAGATTTGTTTGGGCCAAGAAACACAAGGAATGGACATTAGACCAGTGGAAATCTGTGCTTTGGTCTGATGAGTCCAAATTTGAGATCTTTGGTTCCAACCGCCGTGTCTTTGTGAGACGCAGAAAAGGTGAACGGATGGATTCCACATGCCTGGTTCCCACTGTGAAGCATGGAGGAGGAGGTGTGATGGTGTGGGGGTGTTTTGCTGGTGACACTGTTGGGGATTTATTCAAAATTGAAGGCACACTGAACCAGCATGGCTACCACAGCATCCTGCAGCGACATGCCATCCCATCCGGTTTGCGTTTAGTTGGACCATCATTTATTTTTCAACAGGACAATGACCCCAAACACACCTCCAGGCTGTGTAAGGGCTATTTGACCAAGAAGGAGAGTGATGGAGTGCTGCGGCAGATGACCTGGCCTCCACAGTCACCGGACCTGAACCCAATCCAGATGGTTTGGGGTGAGCTGGATCGCAGAGTGAAGGCAAAGGGGCCAACAAGTGCTAAACACCTCTGGGAACTCCTTCAAGACTGTTGGAAAACCATTTCAGGTGACTACCTCTTGAAGCTCATGGAGAGAATGCCAAGAGTGTGCAAAGCAGTAATCAGAGCAAAGGGTGGCTATTTTGAAGAAACTAGAATATAAAACATGTTTTCAGTTATTTCACCTTTTTTTTTGTTAAGTACATAACTCCACATGTGTTCATTCATAGTTTTGATGCCTTCAGTGAGAATCTACAATGTAAATAGTCATGAAAATAAAGAAAACGCATTGAATGAGAAGGTGTGTCCAAACTTTTGGCCTGTACTGTATATTTTGCAAAATCAAACAAATGAATAGTCACAATAGAGAACAAGTAATAGATTTCCAACAATTTATTATTTCCTTATTTATACTGCATCATTGTTGTGAATGTTATGAGTATTAACTGCCCTCCAGTGGTCATAGTGAGGAACTGCAACACTGCGCTTCCTGCGGTTCTCCACTTTGACCACTAGAGGGCAGTGAGCACTCATCACATTCACCGCAATTGATTGATTTTTTTTCCTGTGTCCCTTAATGGATTTTTCAAAGTAGACAATAAACTGAATAAATTAAAAAGATATATATATATTGCAAAATAAAATAAATGAATAGTCACAATAGAGAACAAGTAATAGATTTCCAACAATTAATTATTGCCTTATTTATACTGCATCATTGTTGTGAATGTTATGAGTGTTCATTGCCCTCCAGTGGTCATAGTGAGGAACTGCAACACTGCACTTTATGTAGTTCACCACTCTGACCACTGGAGGGCAGTGACCACTCATCACATTCACAGCAATTGATTATTTATTGATTGATTATTGTCTATTCCATTAAGTGACACAGGATATAGACTGAATGAATTATAAAATGTATATTTTATAAAATAAAACAAACGAATAGTCACAATTGAGAACAAATAATAGATTTCCAACAATTTATTTAAATGCATCATTGTTGTGAATGTTAGGATTGTTCACTGCCCTCCAGTGGTCAAAATGGAGAACTGCAACACTGCGCTTCATGCAGTTCTCCACTTTGACCACAAGAGGGCAGTGAACACTCATCACATTCACAGCAGTTGATTATTTATTGATTGATTATTGTCTATTCCATTAAGTGACACAGGATATAGACTGAATAAATTACAAAATGTATATTTTACAAAATAAAACAAACGAATAGTCACAATTGAGAACAAATAATAGATTTTCCCAAGGTAATTAATTATTTCCTTATTTATACTGTATCATTGTTGTAATCTTTTTTTTTTCCTTCAAAATAATGCCTCAATATCTCAAAACAATAATAAAAACAACAATATTAAGTCATTAATTTGAGAAAATTGAATTAAAATTAAATTAAAATTACCCATTCCACAGTCTAGTCCAGTTGTGGCTTATTGAGATAAGTCATTATTTTTGATAGATATTTCAAGAATCTTCAACTATTCTTGTAACAAGATTGTGATAAAAGCTTAATTCTATATTTAAAAAAAATGTTTAGTTTAATTCTTTTCAGCTTTTGAAAATGATTTGAAACAGAGCTATGATTATGTCCTGATGTTTTATACAAATGTAACATCTGTATGTTGGCTTCCAAAATACAGAAATAAATAAAATAAAAATAAAATAATAAATAGACTTTAGGATATTATCAGCACAATAAATCTGTGTTTACCTGTTTTTCCCAGGAGATGGAGAGGATGATGAGACAGAGGAAGGAAACAACGATGGAACTTCGCAGATAAAACCTGCTTTGTGTAAAGCAGAGCGGAGCCACATCATCGTCTGGCAGGTGTCTTACATACCTGAGTGACACCTGAATATGCTTTAACACCCACACCCACTCATCTCCTTAAAGAAATCTCCTCCTGCCCCCCGAAAGCTTCCAGCCACCCAAACCTTGTAATTATCCCCGGTCATGTAAAAGTTCCCCCTTGGCTCTAAAACGACCCTCCAAGCCGTGCATCGTCCCCCTGTAACTATTATATCCCCTCCTGCCCCGTCACCTTGTAACTTAAATGCCTTGTAAGTACTTCCTCTGATCTAGTAATCTGCCTGCCATCCTGTTTCTGTCCCACCCAGGGCATTGTAACTATCTTCATGAGCCTTGTAACCCAGCCTCATAACTACCTCCCTCCTCTGTATCGATCTTATATTCACCCTGTAAGCACACTGTATCTCCTCCTATATTTACCTCAATTGTCCTGCATCTGCCCCAGAGTTACTCCTCCTCCTCTCCCTCCACTTAGTTTGTCATCTGTGAAGCCTCCACCTCATCTTAAAGCAAAGCCCCAACTTGCATAAAAAAAAACAACAAGAATGGCAGGTAAAGAGATGTGAATGACATCACTGACTTGCATTTCCACCAGAAATATGTCTGATTTTCCCAACAGCCAATCAGCGATCCATAACCATTGTACGCCATATGTTTAAACAGAGTTAACGGATGCAGGTGTTTACAGATCGACGCCGTCTTTGACAGTGTGTGTGAGTGAAATCCAATGAGAGCATACAGAAGTGTTGTTTTAGCTTTAAGATTGTAGTTGTTGGGAAATGAGTTTGGGTCACAAAGTCATCAGGTCAAATTCAGCACAAACGTCTGGGCCTTTTTGGCCATTACCTTCAATATTTCGCATCCAATCTGACGTTGGCTCATTGTCCACCCTGATTTTAAGTAAAAACCCTCATGAGGAAATAATGACTGTGTGTAACACACCCCAAAATCATAAATATCTGGTGCAGCTGCCTGGTGTAAATCAAAGAGTCATGTTGGAGTCGTGTGAACAGCCAGAAAGGTTTTGCTCAATGTGTCAAAGGTTCAGTCCAAGACTAATTTCTCTCATCTGACTGGCTGTTGATCAGACGGTTCGTTGTGAAGCAGGTGAACAGTCATGTGTTGTCATTATGTGTACAGGGATTATTGTAAATCTCCAGACACACTGAAGCCCATCCTCTTTGTTCAGTATGGAAATTCATGCATTGATCTCTATCTGTGTGGATTATATTAAACATATTTGTGTGCTGAAAAACGTACAGTTGACGTGTGCGTGTCTTACTCTGTAAAACACAGAAATAACTGACCAACCATTTAAAAAAGCATTTCCTGATTAGATTTATTGTTTTTGACAGTTCCCATACATTTCATACAGCATCATGGGGTTTTAGAAAAGCACAAATGTGACAAAAGCAGCTCCTGGAGATATTAATATTTTACTGTGCAGTTTCTCTGAGTTGGAAACAAAGCCTGACATGATAAGTTTACAAAATTAGAGCTTTAGGTGTCTCAAAAGCTGTTAAGCATTTTATTTTGAAACTTTTGTCCTTTACATTCAAGTAGTCCCAAGTGACGATGTGTTTTACACCCTTAGAGAATCTGAAGGTACAGGAAACTGAAAATTATGCATGTGTAACAATAATTGTTGGTGTTGGTTAAGTTACCTTGATTTAATTAGGAAAACTTTTATTTTACTTTATTGTGAATTGGAGTTATTGGGGGGCACGTTTAACAACAGGAAAACTATATCTAAACCATTTACAAACTCTCACACAGCTCATGCAGTGTTATCTAGAGCTGCCCTGTAAAGGTCAGAGATTCAAATCATCAGTCAGACTCCTCAGTCGACTGAGATTGATTCAAGTCGAGCAGACTTTAGGAGAAATATTGGCAGATTTTTTATCATAAATAATGAAAGGAGTTAATTTCATGTGCCAAAAACAAACAGAGCTGGTGAACAAATTTAACTGTGCGTTGATGATATGTGTAACTTCAAATATAGAGCATGCACATCCTTTTGCAAACTCTCATATCCACATGCATGTTTACTTGTAAGGTCGATAAAGTTTCCTGTACTTTCAATAGAAATTAGCTTTAGGGTGGATTAAATGCATCTATTTTCATGTCAGTTTATTGCTCTAAATTCTAATCTTACTGCTTAAAAGCTGTAAACATGAGTTAGCGTTCTGGACTAAACAAAAGACTGCAATGAAAACTGTAACAGAGGCAGACGCTGTCAAGTTACTGATCAATTATTGCTCACTTAGTGCAAGTTTGTTTTTTATAAGTCATTTCAGAAATGTAGTTGAGACAAATTTAAAAAAATACTTTATGAAAAAAAAAAAATCCAGCAATGACACCTCTTATTCTCCCGTGTGGCTGCAAACTACTAAAGCCAAAAAAATATCTGAGGTATGATGTGAGCCATCTTGTAATGACACCAATATAAAAAAAACAACGGTTTACCCACAGGACAGAGTACACACAGCACATGTGGACCATCAGTAGATCCATTTGCTGCTGCTGTCCTCCCAGCACTGAAGCTCGCTCTGTCGAAACCACAGAGAGATTTCCTTTTGGGCGCTCACCACCGAGTCACTGCCGTGGATCACGTTCCTGCAACCACAACACAAACATGTTCAGGACATTCAGACGCAGACAGACCTCAGAACCAGTATCTGCCCCGGATAAAAGCTGGTGCATTCATAACAGAAAAAATAAAATCTTATGCATTTACTACATCAGCTTCTTTTTGATCATTCTGGTTCATTTTTAAATCCAGGGATAAAACATATTTGTAGATAAAACCAGAAGCAGAATATCAACTGCTTGCGACACTAGAATAAGGGATATACCAATGTCATCAGCTTATTTTATAAGGATGTTCTGATTTAAACGTAACACGCAGTGACTAACTGTTTGACAAATGGTCATTTTGCAGGTGAAGTGTTCCTTTAAAGATGCTTTTTTCAGATACCTTCTGGTTTCAGTGATTTCATGTGCATATAGAAATAAAAGACAGGGTAAACAATAACAAAAAAATACTAAGTGGGCAGCAGAGAAACAAAAAGGTGATAATTTGGTACCTAAAAGAAAGTCACACTAAGGGTGCCTTGTAGGGCTGGGTATCGATTCAGATTTTCCAGATCGATTCGATTCGATTTTCAAGGACTCAGTTCGATCCGATTCACGATTCGATTCAATTCAGTTCAGTTCAATATCTATTCAGTCAAGTATATTTCAATTATGATACAAAATTTGCTTGGATATTAAGATATTTTCTGAGAACTAACGAAGTATATTTAACAAGGAACCCTCTGACCTGGTGCATTACTATTAAAAATACTGTTTACATTAAGAATTGACCCCAAAGCAGTACATTAGTCATCATGTACTTTTATTTAACATTACCTGACCAACACATACAAAATAAATATTTTAAATTAAATCTAATCACAAGGCAGACAATTTAAATGAAGTGGCTACAAAAAAATGTAAACAAAAGACATCCACAAGTTTGCTGCCTGTAACCGTCTTATAAAGCTTTTGTGCAATACACTACGGTGGTTGTGATGCACACATTGACTGTATCAGAAGAGAAACAATATACGTAGGTGAACCCTGCAGCAAAGTGAACCCTCTTCCTCAGAGAGGATCTTTGCCTCCCAGTTTGTTCCTGGCGGCAGAGCAGAGTGAACCGTCTTTCTTCTCAGAGGATCTTTGTCCCATGAGAGCAGGCACAGTGTCCGCAGTAAACAACTTTCGCTGGCGAAAGTTATCAGCCCATGTGTTTACTGCTACAGAAAAATAATAAATCTTTGGTTTATTTGCACAACGTCGCCTCTCTGCCGTCTTTTATCACGCTTTCAAACACTAAGTTAACTTTACCAGCAGATCTGTATGAGGTACAAACTGAGGCGACAGTTAGCAGTGTGCTGATGCTTAGTGGTATTTCTTAATCTTTTCTGTGAAACTAATGTGCATTTAATAAACATGCGTACATTATTAGCGTTATATTTTTAGGGGAAAATGCGAGTGAAAATACTCGCACCGTCAATTTTTTAATTAATGAATCGATATTGTGCCATTTAAAGGAAAATCGATTCGAATTGATTAAATCGATTTTTTCAACCCAGCTCTAGTGCCTTCAGACCTAGAGTTGTCTTGCTTTGGACTGAATCAAGGAGTAATTTTGTCACAAAGTTGTATAATTGTCTAGAGTTGGTTCGCGTTCTCACAGCAGCATTTACAAGCGGACCATATAAAATGCCTTGTGCAAGAAAGCTGCTCTTGATTGGTCAGAATTTCCATGCGGGAAAAATCCAGGAAGTAAAGCAAACGTTGAAGAAGAGTACACTTGCAAGATAACTGTGACACTTTCTAATGTCACAATGGAGGGACAACTACGCAGGTTGATTTTAGCGCTGCTCATCGTGGACTATATTGCTGTCATTGTTCATTTTAGTCAAACCATACAGTTTGAAAACGAGGCGCGGCTCCAACTAGAAAACAATGTTTTGATGCATTGGATGTGCTGAATGTGCATATTAAGGCAGTACAGGAGGAGGTGCACATTATTAATCCTCCAGGACTGTAACATGCTCATGTTTAACCCAAACAATGTGTCATGTGACTGCAGTTGGTTCGGATTGAGGTCGAAACACGTTTGTTTGTAACCAGACCGAGACCATCTCTTCAAGAAGTCTCGGTCCAGTTGTTTTGGTGCGTATCCGAGGGCAATTGCTGTGTTCACACCTGCCCAAACGGGCTGCACTTAGGGGACAAACGAACTTAAGTTCAATTAAACCGAACCAAACAAGGCAGGAGTGAAAGCACCTTAAGTTACATAAAAAACTTTGCTTTTAAAAGGCCCTGTACACCCATTGTAAAGCCACACAACTGATTTTAATTAATCTGCTTCTTCCCAAGACTGTGTGAGGGCGTGTACAGACTGTGTTTGACTGACTCTCCCTCACTATCCTGTCAGGTTCGTTGTACCAGTTTGATCAGGACAAACTGAGCCTATAGCATTTTATAGGCCTTACTTACAGCAAACTTTACACAGGTGTAAATGATAAAATGAGTGACAGTATTGTGCATGCTGGCTCACTGTCACACTCCTGTCTTTCTGCGACACATGAATAAAACACAGCCAACTGTTACTGTCTTTAGTAACACCGACAGTACAACAGTACTGCACAACAGTGCTTTTCCTACTATGACCAGTCAACATGTTTGCCATTAAAAAAGTCTGTATCACATTTTCCTCAGAGACTAAGAACTGAATCATCAGGTTATCTCACCTGCCCACTTCCACACAGTAATCTCCTCGGATGGTTCCAGGCAGCGAGTCTGCAGGGTTGGTCTCTCCCAACATCTTACGTGCAGTCTTGACAACATCCAAACCCTCCCACACCTGAATAAAACACAAATGTCCATGACTACAGCATACAGAGCAGTATCACAGTCATGTGCACAGATGAGACAAAAACTAAAAATTACTACTGATTTTGCAAATACTAATGGATCAAAATAAGATGCTTTGCTTCAGTCACTTAATCTAGACAACCATAAAACACCAGCAGCTTTTGATGGTAAACTGACTTATTATGTGAGTTATTAGCCAAACCAGATGCCTTATGAATTTCTGAGGGCCTTTGGTATCCTGTGGACACATGTACAGTTTGTAGGAGAATCTCACCATCGCTACGATTGGTCCAGAGCTCATGTAGCTCATCAGTCCCTTGAAGAAAGGCTTACTCCTCAGCTCCCAGTAGTGTTCCCTCAGAAGATCCTCAGATGCCTGGAACACAAAACAAACAAATACATCATTCATTTAGTATATTAGCCTTGATAATCTATTTGGAAATACATGACTCTCGAGGAATAAAATGCCCCAGAATACCTGCATAAGTTTGAGGCCCACCAGTTTGAACCCTTTCTTCTCAAAGCGACGGATGATTTCTCCCACCAGTCTCCGCTGCACGCCATCTGGTTTCACGGCAATGAAGGTGCGCTCATTCACACCGGTCCAGCCTAGGGACAAGCGATAATACACCAAAGATTAAGTGTTTAAAGTAAACAACAACGGTCACCACACACAACCTAGAGCAGCCTGTGTGCACCTTGACTGGAGAAAGCAGCATCTTTCATTTAAGAGATAGTGGCAAAGAAAAACGCTGACACAACTGATTTGTGCATGGTTGATGAGAACTAGTATGACAGCTGTGTTCACTTTTGCAGAGTACATTTGTAAGTGTTTAATCCAGTAGTTCTCAACCAGGGGTCTTTGAGGGAGTTCCAGGGGGTCCCCAGAAAAATGGGGATATGTTTATTTTCACTATTTAATTCACTATAGAATTGAGCCAATTGAGCCACAGGTTTATGCTAACTTATACTTCCTTGCCTCCTCTTTCCTCTTTTGACTCAGAAATCATTCCTCCTCCGCCACCATGGAGGATCTTCCAGTCACTGTGGGTGCGCTCTGAATCACATACTTTTTCTTTTTACTTTTAGTAGGTACTGCAGCTGCCCTTAAAAACTATGTACTGTTGCATGCAGTATGTACACAATCAGGACATACTACTTTCTCTTATCATCACTGAACTTTGCCCGTCTTGCTTTTATATCTGTTACCTTGAAGATAAACAAACACCACTTACCAAGTTCGCCAGAGATGGAGATCAGCCCGGAGAGTTCTGCTATTACTTTGCAATGTGTGTAGTTTAACTTTAAAGTTACAACTGCACAGATTGTAGATTCTAACATTATATTTGTAACAGTGAAATTACATCTGCATTTCTGCTGGCTTACATACTGCAAAATCAGACCAGATGTAGTAGAACATCCTGGTATTTTTGGCACACTGTATTTCACATATACATATACATGTATTGTGACATACTAAATCTTTTTCTGGCATACAATATAGTGTGGTAATGTGGGTATTGGAACGCACAGTATATATATATGGTGGTTAGCACTGTCGCCTCACAGCAAGAGGGTTCCCGGTTCAATCCCGGGTGGGGGAGCCCTTCTGTGCGGAGTCTGCATGTTCTCCCTGTGTCAGCGTGGGTTCTCTTTGGGTACTCCAGCTTCCTCCCACAGTCCAAAGACATGCAGATTAGGGATAGGTTAACTGATGACTCTAAATTGTCCGTAGGTGTGAATGTGAGCGTGAATGTTTGTCTGTCTCTATGTGTCAGTACTGCGATAGTCTGGTGACCTGTCCAGGGTGTACCCCGCCTCTCGCCCAATGTCAGCTGGGATAGGCTCCAGCCCCCCGTGACCCTCAAGAGGTTAAGTGGTTAGAAATTGGATGGATGGATGGATGGATGGATGGAAGGTCTATCCTACATGTCTCTTCCTCACATCACTTTCACACATCCTCGCTGGGAGGAGCGAAGATGTGAGTGAGGGAAGCAAGGACACACGTTCGCATAATGACGATCACTCTAAGAGTGACTATTCTGATCACAGGTTTCACGTCCTCCACAGTTATCTCCTCAACTGTAGGTGACAACTATAGAAGTCTGGTCTTAACCATGTCTAATGACCAGAATCTTTTCAGGACAATTTTCAGGAGGTCCCTGAAGCAAAATCTTATCAAATAAGGGTCCGTGGAGACAGGAGGCTAAAATGGGCCGAACACATCCCAGCTCATGTTGGAGAAACTGCGGAACATGCACTGCCAATCACATCCATATATTTGATGCCCTTAACAAGGTTTTTCAACAAGATATTTCACAAGATCCTACAGTAGTATTACTGGGTGTTATTCCTGCAAGTCAGAAAGTGAGGGATAAGAAACTACTCTTACATATATTACTTAAAGCAGCCTTGACGTGTATAGCCATCAGATGTACTTTATTTGTGTGATTATAATGTGGAGTGGACAATTATTAGTATTACTTTTCATTCCTTTTTTAAAATTGCATTTTTCTTTCTATTAAAAATTTGCCTTTTCTAATCAATGGGTCAAGATGTCAGCATTGATGTCTGTGCTGTTTTCTTTTATGTTCAGGTAATTTCTGATGTGTATAGCTGTGTTATACAGCTGGGAAAAAAATGAAATGTGTGCACTTTATTGTTGCTGATGAAAACTAAATAAAAAATTAAGTTCTAAAAATAAAACAAAAAAAGAGGGTCCATGACCAAATTTGAATCAATTTAGTGGTTCCTGACACAAAAGTTTGCGAAGCACTGGTCTAATTCTTGTTTGCAGACAGTCAGTAGGCGTTTCTCAATACCAAGTACGCCAAGTTCGGACTTGCGCACTTGGGAGTTCGGACTTGGCAAGTTCGATTCGGGAGTACAAACTCCCAAGGATGGCTGCCATTGCCGCTGGTCTATGAGAAATGTCTACACAAGTCACCTCCCGATGCATCCCCGATGGAACGGGCAGAGCAAGTTCACATCCGGGCATTTGGACTGTACTTGGCTGGATGTGAACTCTGAATTGGAACAGTACTTGGGCTGCGACTGATGATGTTTCAGAAGTCCGCAAGAACACAAGTACAGGCAAGAACGCAGATTGAGAAACGCCTAGTGTCACACACAGTTAATTTTGCTTGCAGATAGGATACACACATAAAAACCCTCCCATGCAGCAGTGCCCACACAGGTTTAAATTTCACAAACCTACATGCGTCCCCACAAATGCTGTTATTTGTTAGTTTAAAGAGCCACTGTTGGGTTCACAAGTATCACTATTAGGCCTCCTCACCCCTGCTTGTATAACCTCAGACACACAAACAGGGAACATGCCTGAACCCTGCACTTTGACAACAGGTTCTGCAACAAACCTCTTAACCACAGCAGACTCAGTCTCCGTTATTTATGCCTGTGTCTCACCAGATTCTCCAATCCGTGCATGTTTAACCACCAAATCTTCAAGTTCATGTAGATCTTGGTGTGATCTTTTCCTCGGCCTCATTGCTCCCCCTGCAGCAGCCTGTTGGCTCTCACAGGCTCCACATGAATCCCAGCGCCACCAATGGCAGCGCAATTACACACAGGAGCTATTAATAGGATGATGAATCAACTTTTTACAGTGAGGAGGACACATGGACTAACGCTGCTGGGAGTAAGACACAGTGGCTGCTGCAGATTAGTAAAGTAAGCCTGCTGGAGTGCAACCACACCGTTAATAGTCACACTTCAAACTCTACACTTAATCAAATTAGTTACCAAAGCTGTATGAAAGTAACCGAAGGCTTGATGACACCATAGTTTCACCAGTTAACTCTGCTCCTTCTTGTAGCTAGCCGAGCCGAGCCGAGCAGAGCCCAGGCGTCTGTCCCGGTGAGTTAGCATCTCCTGCTCACACATGGTGGAAATAGTGAGCACATTATCCGCTGTGAAAGTCAAACTGGATGTTAATGAATGACACGTGACGTATAAACAGACAAAACACCAACCTGACTGGAAGTAGTAAGAAAATATGGCCAGGAACAGGCAGATCATTGTAGCCGGAGGACGGAACACACTGGAACAAGGAAGGAATGAGGAGGACTTACGCACGCACGCACGCACGTTTCCTTTGGGAATACTTCACAAAGCGCGGGCACGTGGTGTCCTGAGGCTCGCGAGGGGAAAATCAGTATGGTAATGTATGGAGGTCAATTTCCGCCGAGAGAAAAAAAAAATTAGTGTTAAATAAAAAAGGAAATACAAATGATGTTTTGGATGTCATACTATACTATAACTTTTTTATGATATTTTGGATGTCATACTATACTATGACTTTTTTATGATATTTTGGATGTCATACTATACTATGACTTTTTTATGATATTTTGGATGTCATACTATACTATGACTTTTTTATGATATTTTGGATGTCATACTATACTATGACTTTTTTAAAATCATATTTTAGTTGTCATACTATACAATAACTTTTTTTATGATATTTTGGATGTCATACTATACTATAACTTTTTTTATGATATTTTGGATGTCATACTATACTATGACTTTTTTATGATATTTTGGATGTCATACTATACTATGACTTTTTTTAATCATATTTTAGATGTCATACTATACTATACCTTTTTTATGATATTTTGGATGTCATACTATACTATAACTTTTTATGATATTTTGGATGTCATACTACACTATGACTTTTTTTATAATATTTTGGATGGCATACTATACAATGACTTTTTTAAAATCATATTTTAGATGTCATACTATACAATAACTTTTTTTTTATGATATTTTGGATGTCATACTATACTATACCTTTTTTATGATATTTTGAATGTCATACTATACTATGACTTTTTTTAATCATATTTTGGATGTCATACTATACTATGACTTTTTTAATCATATTTTGGATGTCATACTATACTATGACTTTTTTATGATAATTTGGATGTCATACAATACTATGACTTTTTTATGATATTTTGGATGTCATTCTATACTATGACTTTTTTAATGATACTTTGGGAGTCAGACTATACTATGACATTTTAATGATATTTTGTATGTCATACTTTACTACGACTTTTTTTATGATATTTTGGATGTCATACTATACTATGACTTTTTTTAATCATATTTTAGATGTCATACTATACTATACCTTTTTTATGATATTTTGGATGTCATACTATACTATAACTTTTTATGATATTTTGGATGTCATACTACACTATGACTTTTTTTATAATATTTTGGATGGCATACTATACAATGACTTTTTTAAAATCATATTTTAGATGTCATACTATACAATAACTTTTTTTTTATGATATTTTGGATGTCATACTATACTATACCTTTTTTATGATATTTTGAATGTCATACTATACTATGACTTTTTTTAATCATATTTTGGATGTCATACTATACTATGACTTTTTTAATCATATTTTGGATGTCATACTATACTATGACTTTTTTATGATAATTTGGATGTCATACAATACTATGACTTTTTTATGATATTTTGGATGTCATTCTATACTATGACTTTTTTAATGATACTTTGGGAGTCAGACTATACTATGACATTTTAATGATATTTTGTATGTCATACTTTACTACGACTTTTTTTATGATATTTTGGATGTCATACCATACTATGACTTTTTTATGATATTTTCGATGTCATACTATACTATGACTTTTTTATGAGATTTTGGATGCCATACAATACTATGACTTTTTAATGATATTTTGGATATCATACTATACTATGACTTTTTTATGATATTTTGGATGTCATATTATATTATGACATTTTTATGATATTTTGGATGTCATACTATACTATAACTTTTTTATGATATTTTGGATGTCATACTATGCTATGACTTTTGTTTATGATATTTCGGATGTCATACAATACTATGACTTTTTTAATGATATTTTGGATGTCATACTATACTATGACTTTTTTATGATATTTTGGATGTCATATTATACTATGACTTTTTTATGATATTTTCAATGTCATACTATACTATGACATTTTAATGATATTTTGGATGTCATACTATACTATGACATTTTTATGATATTTTCGATGTCATACTATACTATGACTTTTTTTTTTTCAAATTTCTTTATTGATTTTCTGCAGACAGTACAGAAAGGTACATCCGTTTCAAATAACACCAGAGTGTCTGCTTTAGAATGAAAGAAAACCCCGAAATAAACCCCACCACCCCACCCAACAACCCATGTCAGTTGCGGCCACAGCAAACATAATATGAGTTAAGCATAAAATATTACAATAATAAGGAAATGAAAATAAACAAACAGACAAATATAAATTGATAAATAAATAAAAGAAATAAAGGGGGGGGGGCTCTCTCTCTCTTTCTGTTTAGGAGTTTTCAACATCATCTGGAGTAACAGTAAGGTTATTGCTAATATAGGCCAGCAGGGGGTCCCAGGTTTTATGAAATGTTGTCAGCGATCCCCTCTGTGAGAACCTTAACTTCTCTAACTGTAGAGATTGTAAAATGTCACGTATCCAACTGTTGTGAGTTGGGGGAGAGACATGTTTCCATTTGAGGAGGATGGTACGACTGGCCAGCAGGGTGGTAAAGGCAATGACACGCTGTGCAGTAATGGGCAGATTTTTAGTCGGAGGGAGACCAAACAGAGCAGTTAGAGGATTCAGTTCTAAATTAATGTTGAGGGCCTGTTTGAAAGTTTGGAATATGTCGAACCAAAAGTTAGTTAGCTTCGGGCACGACCAGAGCATATGTGAGTGGTCAGCTGGAGACTGTTTACAGCGGTTACAAGCATCACTGTGGTTGGGATATATCTTAGCAAGTTTAGCGTTGGTGAAATGGGCTCTATGAAGCACCTTTCACTGTAATAGGCCGTGCCTGGCACATATAGACGAAGAGTGGATCAGTTTTAAAATGTTCTCCCATTGGTCATCAGTAATGACCACCCCCAATTCCTGTTCCCATGCGTTTTTAAGTGATACGATAAGGACTGGACTCAGAAGTGCAATCTTATTGTAGATAACACATATCAGTCGCTTTTGTTGTAGATTAAGAGAGAGAAATTGGTCTATTTCAGCTTCTGGGAGGCGGTTTGGGAAATGTGGGAACTGCTTTTGAATAAAGTGTCTCATTTGAAGGTACCAGAAAAAGTGGTTATTGGGAAAGCCATATTTAACTGACAGACATGCAAAGGATGAGAAAACACCTTCATCATACAGGTCTTTAAGTGCTCTGAGGCCCTTATCTGACCATATGCGGAAAGTAGGGTCGGAGCAGGAGGGGAGGAATACATGGTTGTTCAGAACTGGTGCAAGAATTGAAGTCCTATGCAGGCCATGGTGCTTCCTGAATTGAATCCAAATTTTAATTGTATTGGTGACAACTGGGTTAAGTGAGACCTTATTGGCACTTATGGGCAATTGTGAGCAAATCAAAGAATGCAAAGAACAGGAAGAGGATGATATCTCAGTGTGAGACCAGGATGGACAAGAACCTGTATATTCACTGAGTAGCCAGTATAGAAGTTTATTGATATTGCAGGCCCAAAAGTAGTGACAAAAATTTGGCAGTGCTAGTCCCCCTTCAGGTTTAGAAAGTTGAAGAATATGTTTCCTAATACGAGCTGGTTTATTATGCCAAATGAAAGCGTTAATTTGTTGGTCAAGATTAACAAAAAAGGATGCTTTAAGACAAATTGGGGTGTGCTGGAAAAGATACAAAAATTTTGGAATGATCACCATCTTAATAAGATTGACTCGGCCTGCAAGGGATAAGCGAAGGGCAGCCCATCTGGACAAGCCTGACTTACATTTATCGAATAACGGCTGGAAGTTCTTCAGAAAAAGGTCCCTGAAGGAACTGGTGACAAACACCCCCAAATATCAGAATCCCTATTCTGCTATTTTAAAGGGGAATATGGATTGTGGAAGTGATCTTGCAAATTGTTAACAAAAAAATAGCTCGCTTTTCTGAATGTTCAGTTTGTACCCTGATAGGCACCCAAACTGATCCAGAATTGACAAAACTGGGGGGACTGACGAGGTGGGGTTCGAGATAAACAACAGAAGGTCATCAGCATATAAGGAGAGTTTATGGACTAGGCCAAAGCAAGTGATGCCCTCAAACTCATCCTGGCTTCTAAGCCAGATTGCTAGCGGCTCGATGGCTAAGTTAAACAGCAGGGGAGAGAGCGGACAACCCTGCCGGGTCCCACGTTTGTCCAGTATGCTGAGTGGATTACTATGACTTTTTAATGATATTTTGGATGTCATATTATACTATGACTATTTTATGATATTTTGGATGTCATACTATACTATGACTTTTTTATGATATTTTGGATGTCATACTTAACTACAACTTTTTTATGATATTTTGGATGTTATACTATACTATGACTTTTTAATGATATTTTGGATGTCATATTATACTATGACTATTTTATGATATTTTGGATGTCATACTATGCTATGACTTTTTTATGATATTTTGGATGTCATACTATACTATGACTTTTTTTTAAGACATTTTGGATGTCATACTATACTTTTTAATGATATTTTGGATGTCATATTATACTATGACTATTTTATGATATTTTGGATGTCATACTATGCTATGACTTTTTATGATGTTTTGGATGTCATACTATACTGTGAATGTTTTATGATATTTTGGATGATACTATACTTTTTAATATTTTGAATGTCATACTATGACTATTTTATGATATTTTGGATGTCATACTATGCTATGACTTTTTATGATGTTTTGGGTGTCATACTATACTGTGAATGTTTTATATTTTGGATGTCATACTATACTATGACTTTTTTTTAAGACATTTTGGATGTCATACTATACTTTTTAATATTTTGGATGTCATATTATACTATGACTATTTTATGATATTTTGGATGTCATACTATGCTATGACTTTTTTATGATGTTTTGGATGTCATACTATACTGTGAATGTTTTATGATGTTTGGATTTCATACTAAAGTATGACTTTTTTTATGTGATACTATGACTTTTTTGTGGTATTTTGGATATCACACTATACTATGACTTTTTTTTAAGACATTTTGGATGTCATACTATACCATGTCTTTTTTATGATGTTTGGATTTCATACTAAAGTATGACTTTTTTATGTGATACTATACTATGACTTTTTGTGGTATTTTGGATATCACACTATACTATGACTTTTTTTTAAGACATTTTGGATGTCATACTATACCATGTCTTTTTTACGATGTTTGGATTTCATACTAAGGTATGACTTTTTTTATGTGATACTATACTATGACTTTTTTGTGGTATTTTGGATGTCACACTATACCATGACTTTTTTTTTTGACATTTTGGATGTCATACTATACTATGTCTTTTTTATGATGTTTTAGATTTCATACTAAAGTATGACCTTTTAATTATATTTTGGATGTCACAATCTATTAAATATAAGGCTTGACAAAAAAGATAAAAAATTTTCGTGCCAAGTAATTGCACTTCTGCATGATTACAGGGTAAGGATTTGGATACTAAGCACTGACAATACAACACCATTAAACTTGGGTTTAATTACATCAAATGATGTGTAGTGTCCATATATGCTTGGTTTTCAGGAACCTGCATATTAAGTGCCAAGTCAGATATGAGAGCACTCAGAAGTCTAAATTTTCCAGTCGTGATGAATGCTCTTTACACGTAGACCCCAATCATATCTCCATTGAGTGTTTACTTTTCATTCTCAGGGCTATAAGGCTATAATTACCTATGAAGAGATCTATAACAGACAAGGTCATCTATAATGCAGGCACAGAAGCATCAAAAACAGCTACATTTTATCTTAAATTTAATATTTACCACACTACACAGATACATATTACATACAGAGAGGCTTGTGTCAGATGACAATAGCAGAGAACTCATTTGTGTCCATGAAGTTATGACTTCTGTCAGCACTGATTTGCTTCAAAATGTCCAAGAGTTCCATCTTCAGAGCCACAAGTATCACACTGCTGTCCCCTCTGTCCTCTGTCTCTCTTGTTCCTGCTTGCGGAAATAGTCTTTGTTAAGCACGACGTCCCTCTGTAAAGGTAAGGTCGGCTCCTCAACCGCAACGCTGCCTACTGCTTTCTTGTGCTGGGCCAGCAGCATGGCACGGAGTAGGGGAGGGTAGGGGACGTGGCGCACAGGTGGCTCAGGGAGCGGCTCAAATTCCTTAAACTGCTGCTCTAAGTGTTTGGGAATCAGGCGCCAGTCGTGGTACATCACCTTGTCCACCTCTTTGACCTCGCTCTCCTTTTTTCCTGCCAAAAGACAAAATTAAATAAAGTTACTTCAGGCAATTTGTTTGTAGAATAATTAGGACTTGTTGTTTACTATTATGCTTTATTATTAAACAATTAAAAACATCTCAGTAAAGGCAGAAATTCACACATGGAGTGGTCTAGCTGATGTCCATAAAACTGGACGGTACAATTACTGAAAGTCTAATCTCTCAAGACAGATTCTGCAATCTACATTGTAGAATCTGTTGGCAGCCCTGTGTGAAAGATGACTAGGGGGGGGGGGGGGCTTTGAGTCTGAACGATGCTGCGCTTTAGCCAATCACAATGGAGGGGGCGCGGCCGAGACGTGCAGGTGTCCCCAGGAAATGTGTACCTACAGAAACAGCAAGCTCCGCGTCCATAGCGACCGCTCCAGTAATGCCGTCTCGTCAACGTGAATTTTTTTTTTTTTTTCCAGCGGATGTCTGAGTTACAACGTGATTGAGCTAACTGGAGTAGTTTCATGTCGTATCCGGCAACGGGAGGCTTTTAACAGATGACGTCCTGATGTTAGCTTTGCTAACTGTCCCTGTCAGCTGCAGCCACTGATGCTTTCTAGACAAAGTGATTTCCCATAACTGAATAAATACCACACATAGCAACACAAAACTGTTTTGCTAGCTCAATCATGTTGTAACTAAGATATTCGCTGGAAAAAATATTTTATTCACGGACCGTTTATTGAGTTATTACCTTATTTTTATACAATCTATGGTTATAGACAACGCTAATGGCTAACGTTAACAGCTAACAGTTAGCCCAGCTAATGTACAATAACCATATTAATTACGTGCACACAGAAATAGTAACGTTTGTTCAGTCATTGTGTTTATAGACTTAACAAACATCAGATTAGTCTACATGATGATATAGTGACGTGAAAAATGTGATATATAGCTAAACTCTACTGGTTTTCTACCCGAAGTATTTGTAAACAACACGGCAATTCCCTGGGGGCACCGCCGGAAGTGAAGGACGTGAGGCCCCTTCACTTCCGGTTAGTCGAAAAACTCCGGGCTGTGCCTCCAGAGGTAAAGGAGGAATTTTTTTATTTTTTTTTAACTGATGGATTTCCAGATTGCTGAAAGTCAAACTGGAACTGTCACTGTTCAGCAATCAGTCATGAATAAATCTGAAGCAGCAACTGCTTTGTAGTCCACATTTTAATAAACTTACATCACAATTCGTCGAATAAAAATTCTGATAAAGACATGTTTGTTTGTTGATGCTCTGTGCATCTTTATTGAATCATCAATAAAAAAATACCTTGTTTTATAAAAAAACAACTGATAAAAAAATATATATATATATAATTCAAAACAAATTCAAGCCCTCCTTGCAGTATTTATTTACTTTTTTTCATTACTCTCTTATCATCACATACTCACAACAATACATGTATTATTTATTTAAGCTAGGCAAAAACTATATTTATAATTATTATTATTATTACTACAACATTTTAAAATTATCTTACACAATTATTACAGTTTTTAAGCACCCGTTCTAGGTCATTGCCTTGTTTGTTTGTTTTTAACTTAACTTAACTTGTTTTTTAAATTTTCTATTTTTAATAATTTCTTGCTAATTTTTTTGGGTCATTTCTTCTTTCGTTGCTCATTGCCTTCTTTCCATGTTTGTGAAAGAAATCATGCCAATTTGCTCATGTTCAAAGGGTTAAATGACATGACATCAATGTCTGTCATAGTAGTTACAGTAACAGATAAATGTGAGATAAATGTAGACCCTGGTTTCAATTCAAATAAACTGCGATCTTACCTTTGTAGGTGAGGATCCCCCATGCTTTGCCATGATCCATGTTCTAGGAAACCAAAGAATCAGATGTCATTCAGTTGAACACTTAAAATGACAACATGCAGACTCGACACTGAGTGCATGCATGGATGTGGCCCTCACCTCAGATGTGTAGTCCACCTTGATCTTGGTGATCTGCCAGTAGCTGGGCTCCTTGTGGTCCTCCAGCCAGGACTTGCGGGTAAAGAGACGCCCCACTCCGAACATCCTCATGCCTGCCAGCAGGGAGAAGAGGCGACTCTCCCTGCGGACATCCTGCCAGGCCATCACAGGCAGCATCTTCCCAGTGAGAGGCCGCTTCATCGTGTCATAGTCCAGGGCGTACTTCTGGGACTCCCGGGGCCGGGACTTCAGCTCCCGGTACGCCCGGATCTTCCGAGCCATTTCTGCAATGGGGCGAAGCTGCTTCTTCTTCACCATGACTGCGTGATGGGCAGCAGCTTCTGTACAACAACTCACTGATACACAGCGGTCAGCGTTTGTCCTGCAAGAGATTAAAGTCATGAAGCTATAACGTTACATCTGAACGTAGCAGCAGAAACTATGTCAACCTGTCAGCATGGACCCTCAGTGGAGATCAATAGTTATTACAGCCCTGATGTGACAAGGCTAACTTAACCTGAGTCTGTTAGCTAGCGTTACATGCTAAAACCGTTATAAAATAGTTTCGTACTTACACCGACTCATATATTTTGATTAACTAATGCCTAACTATCGATACTGTTTTTACTCTGCAAATATCTCATTTAAAATTACCTGAATTTCCCCTGGTTAGCAGAATTAATTCAACTTGACCTCCACAAACGAGGTACACAACTTCCGCTTATTTGGTCCGACCGGAAATAGTTCCCCATGAACTGCCAGTGCACTTTTGTTCCGCATGAGGTAAATAAAGTAGACTTCCGGTAGCACATTGATCATTATAAGAGGTGCCGAGTTAATAGATAACAATGGATATTTAATAAAGATTTTATTTATAATGTCTAAGTACCAATTAAACCAGTTTTCTACTGCATTCATGGAGTTTTATTATTAAATTATGATAGTCTTAGGCCTTGTGCAAATTTTAATTATTATTTTTTAATTCAAACATGTATATTTGATATGAATTGCAGGTGTTATTTTTGTACACTTGTCAATTAAGTGTAGCCAGGATGTTTTAAGTGATTTAAGGAACTTTATGACTTGAAAACATGTGACTGTTATAAAACTTAATCATTTCCTTTTTATGTTTTATTTTGACCACAAAATACATAGAAGTTAATTGTCATTAAGTTATTTATTTCACTTGGGAAATGTTAAATTTATACAGCAAAATGGATTAACTCCAGCCTATATATTGTTACTCCAATATTTTGTGTAAATTGACCCACACTTATTTGGGAAATTTGACATCTCAAAATTTAACAGGGTTCCTACTATAGCTTAAGACAAGTTACATTTCAGGTATTTAAAACTTTTTAAATGTCACTTAGAATGAAATCTGAAAAATTTTACAATAACCAAAATTGAAGACAAAAAAAAAGAACCAACATCAATTACTTAATGTGACCTTTTTTTCTCGTGGTAGAAGTGAAGATTGAGCAGAACCTGAAGAGACCTGGCTTTTGATGTCTTTTTTTGTGTGTGTATAAAATAAAATAAAATACGCAGCACCTCGTGTGCATTGTACTGAATTGTTTCCCTTTTTTGTTTTTATTTTGACCACACAATACATAAAAGGTTATTTGGAATTAAGTTATTTATTTCACTTGGTAAATGTTATATTCATAAAGCAAATGGTCAGATTACAGCCTAAATATTGTTACTCCAATATTCTGTGCAAAATGACCCATACTTATCAATTATTTGATCATACATATTTGACATGTTGAAGTTTAGAAGGGTTCCTAAAGCCTAAGGCAAGTTATATTTAAGACTTTTAGATTTTTCAAATGCCACTTAGAATGAAATTAAGACAAATTTTACAATAACTAAAATTGAAGTAAAAAAAAGAAAAGAAAAAGAACAAACATAATTTTTTTTTTTTGTCTCGTGGCAGAAACAAGGGTAGACCAGAACCTGTTTTCTTTGCATAAAATAAAATAAAATACACAGAGCCGTATGCTTGTATGCATTGCCTAATACGAAATCCCACTTACCATATCTTTTTTAAAGACTTTTTAAAGATTTATTTAAAATATTTTAACACCAATTAAGGCCTTTTTTTTTTGAGATTCAACGCTTCTGTAGACTCTTCAAGGATCTGAGGGAACCCTGTTAAAATATCCTTAGTACCAGTTTCCTTGGTAACCAATAAGCACATTCACTCCTTTGTGCATATTTAGCATTCATTTTATTTTCAGCTGAAAATCATGCTGATAAGTTATACAGAAAAAGGCAAGTAAAGGCCTTCACACACAGTATTATTAATATGACATAGAAGAAACACTTAGAATTTTTCCTATTTACAGTACAACAGTAAGAAAAAGTGCTTGGATGCATCAATGTGAAGACAAGTACTGTGAATTAAGACAAGAAAAAAACTACATCTGCTGGGCAACAAGTAACCCCTTGGTGGTTATATCACTAAATCTAAAGAATCTGACAGGTTGAAGTGTGTCATGTCACATTACTCATGACTCATGATCATGGCCCTCTGGTACCTTCACTGCTGTTGTATCAGTGCTTCCATCATGACATCCTGAAACACACTCCTTCTGAAAACCATCATCACATTAGATGCTTGTGTTGCATAGTACCTTAAATCTTTGTGTACGTCTACTTAAACCAAGACCCACGAGGAGTGAACATGATCACAGACTGGTGACTGAGGCAGCAGCTGGCAGACTGCATAACTTCAACACCTTGGTCAAACACTATTTTAAGTTGTTATAATTTAATACTCCAAAGAGACTAAAAATAAGAGTTATTTACATATCTGACCCAGGGGTAATGTCCCCCTCTTCAGTCATGTATTATCAATTAATACTTGAACTGATCTTGACACCATTCAGCCCCTGAAGGCTTGAAAACTGGCTGTAAGATGTTTGTTTCAGGAAAACAAGCAAAACATTCAAAGAAATTTGCAAACCACTCCTGCAACATAACCAACCTCTCTAACGTCTTTTGTGAACTGTGTTTTGAGACTTGTTTTAAAAAACATTATTATTAGAAACACACTCAGCAGAGAGCTGAGAGACAGATGATGCTACAGAAGCAGAACAATACTGAATGTTGTTTTCGGCTGTGAAAACCTCACATCATCAAATTCAAGCTGGTGTTGTCCTTTTATGCAGACACAAACAACTTTTTACAACCAACTTTTACACCAATAGGAGCCAACTGTTTGATACCAAAAGGATTTAGAATGGAGTATGACCTAAATGAATTACAGTAAAGAGGAGTTGGTAAAAGGAAGTAATGGGACAAGGCCGTTGGAAAACCAAAAGAACATACTTGCATAAACAGATCAGTACAAAAAAAAAAATAAACTGCTCATAATCTCAAAGTTTTTCAATCAAAGAAACTAACTCTTTAAAAAGTTCTAAAAAACAATAAAGTGTAACAGGGATGAAAAGTTACTTTAAATGTGCGGCAGTCTCTTCTGGGTACTTGTCTAATGATCAGATTTAAAAGAGCTACACTAAATAACAATGTATACTGCTTACATCTTCTTTTTTTTAGAAAAGAGGAACTCCATAGTTTCTATGAACAAGTAGCATAATATTTCAACAGGATACTTTTAAAGGCTGGTGACAGATGGATGTGGTAATAAATGTAACAAATATTTGACTTGTAACTTCTTTTCCTCAAAAAACAAAAAACATCTAAGGAGGAATCAAAGGTGTGTGAGTTGTTTGGAGATGACAGCTGTGCCATGAAAGACAACAAGGATTTTTTTTCATTTTTGGAGGACTAAAAGCTGCAAAGTACATTCAGGTTCATTTCACCTCCCTATAAAATTTCTTAAAGGTATACTATGCAGGATTTCCCCCAAAACAATGTATAGACTCATACAAGAATAATACCTGTCAATCATTATATATGACCCACTAAAAGTGTGTCTGAAGAGCCTCTGCCCTCTGCCTGCATTTTACCATTTTCTTCTGATTTTGTTGTGTTTGAGACGTTCCTAAACGAAGCACACAGGTAAGGAGGGTCCTTTAAAAAAAAAAAAAAAAGAAAAGTACCATACAGGAGCCAGACTGTAAGCAGCACACATCCAAGAGGAAGCTACGAAAATTGCTGACACAGTACTGAAAAAAAAAAAAAGCCCAAAGGCATAGCAAGGCCAAACACATTGGAGAAATCCATTTCTGGCAGAAATCTAATTATTTTTGACCCATACCACGATTTTTTCCTAACCTTAAAGAAAAAGTTCAAAGTCCCAAAGTATCATTTGTGTATCATTTACACACCCTGTTGTATGTTTAATACATGAAGAAGACTTTGTTTTTCTCACATGCTTTCACGGTGAATGAAGAATCCAAAAACTTGGAAAATTCTCAAAGAATTGGAGTAAAAGCTAAAATTAACAACAAAACTATATCAAAACACCCTTTTTAAAGGTTTAAAGGTTACAGTCACACAATAACACAAACTAACAGATTGAGGCAGTTGTAGACCAGCAGCTCTCATGTTCAGCAAGGTAAGAGTACTGGTTTTGAAAATGGAGTCTGGCTTTGAAGAGAACATAGATAAGTATAACTTTCAGTTCCCTATCAGAAAGGGCTGTCTGTTTGAGAAGTATTGAGCATACAACTGGATGAGTGAGACTTGGATTACAGTGTACGGGTTGTGTGAGAGTATGTAACAGATAATTTGAGACAGTTTTGCTGTTGTTAAACGAGGCCCCCTATAACTTTCATTCATCATCTCTTTTTGGATTCTTCATTTAACATCGAGGCCTGTGAGAAAAACAAAGATGTCATCACAAATTTAAAGTAACAAGGAGTGAATAATTGATATACAAATGATCACTTGGGGAGTAAAATGTTAATTAACCAACAAATCCCTTTCTGGCAAAATGCCCTCTGTGCAAACTTCTCCCAACAGCAGGCCAAACGCAAAGCGGACAAAGCCGTGGTTGGCTTTCACTTTCGCTGCTGGTACTGTTTACAAACAGTAGCCGACAATTCCTGCATAGTATACCTTTAAGGTTTTAATATGTCCAGACATTTTTTTGTTTAAGAGCTGTAACCTGCAAGTAAGACATAAAGAATACTCTATGACCCATGCATGACGTGTTGCTTCCTGCACTCAGTGGGACCACGGTGTCCCACTGATTCACTTTTGCAACCTAACAGAAAACTGCAGATGCCAGTAAAACAGTAACAAATCACTTTGAGAATGCATTAATAGCATTGAGGCTTAAAACAATATACATTACTTGCATACAGGTTGAAAACACAGAAAATATAGTCTCTCATTTTTTAAATCCCCTTTTTGCAAATATACCATGATGACCACCAAAATTTGGCCATACTTGACTTCAGTGTTACACTGTACAGTCCTGCACCGTTTCATTAATCCCCATACATGAATGGCAACGCATTATGCTAGCTAACAAAATAACACCACATCTTTTCACTTGTTAGTGAAGCTGGTTTGGATACTGAATTTGTGATGATGAGCATGAAGACATCTGAATGGCATGAGATAAGATCACAGTAAAAGCGTGCAGGCAGAAACACTGCCCTCACAGTTTTCCACCTACGTACCTCTCTGATCCTGGTTATTTTCTTCACTACTGACAACACTGATGTTGAGGAAAGTTTGAGGCAGGTAGGAAACACTAGATTAGATGCCAAAGGACATTAATGTCTGCCAGTGTTTAACAGGAGGTAGGAGTCGAACTGTCCAGTCATGTCCAGCGGCATCTCTTCCTCTGACAGGCTTCGGGGTCGGACGTACAACCCTCTGAGTCGCTCTCAGAGGACGACGGTCCGGCCAGGGGGGGAACAGGCAAACGTGAGGGGCGCTCTGGCCCATCTGGGGTTTCTTCTGTGTTGCCTCCATTGAGACTGAGCACCCAACCCAGTTTGTTGTGGAGCAACTGGCGAAGGCCTGGCGGCAGTGGCAACACATCCAGGGTGTCTATACAGTCTGGCAGCAGCTGGCGAAGGCGAGCGCAGCAAAGGTACAGCAGGGAGGTGGGCGCAGAGCAGGATCTGATCACCTTCATGCTGCTCTTCGCTGCTGTGGAGCACGCCATCGGATAAAACCTCTTATTATGTAGCTCTGTGGCAGCAACACCTAGATTGAGAATGGTGACAGAACTTTTAATGTTCACATGAAATAAATTGTTACAATAAGTTTTTTTTTTCCTTTAAATGCAGACCTTATAGTCTGTGCAATGTCATGGATAATGTATGGGCTGTGTCAACCCATTATAACTAATGACAATGATAAGATTTAGAATTTAAACGGACAAAATCTAAGAATTTGGTGATCATTCGCTAACACACTGAACACAGACTCCCTTGCACTGCACAGGAGACATAAAACTGGCAGTTCTTGTGTGAAAATGGCAAAACACTTAAAATAACAGAGGGAAGGGAAGAAGGATTTGTATTGCGAGGAAACATGCCAGCCCTCAGCTTGTAATAAATGTTTTAATAATAAAGAATGTATTCTTTTACAGAGGAAATTTACAGTGGGTAATCAAAATCGGGCTTGGGCCCAAAACTGCTGCTTTGGTTTGAGCTTGGGTCAGGCTTGAACAGACACTATGCAGGTTCATGTAGAGGAGTGCCTGATTTTTTTTTTTTTTGGACTCGATCAAAGCTCTAGACGTGTCAGCTTCACATTACATACATTTTCTTTGTGGATGTCATAAAATTCAGTCTTCCTGATATGAGAGAGGCCACCCACTCAGGTTTAGTGTCACAGAGTTCTTTGCCAACCTTTACATAAAAACAAAGTTGATAATGAGCTACACAGCAGAGCTAGACCAATTTATCACCAGCCAGGTGTAGCTTATTGCAAATATATCGGTATTGGTGTATAAATATGTCCGATACATAAAAGGAGAAACTGCAGTACAGCAATTAGGTAAATTTGAGGTAATTTATAAAGTGTCTTCATTTATCGTTTGGCCACCAGAGAGCACTGACAAGTTGATTCTTTGGCTGTGACCAGCAGCTCTATAGCTTGCTCTGTCTGCAAAAATTTACCTAACCGTTGGCGGCCACAGTATTTTCCTTTGGAATTCAGGCTTGTTCAACTGTTGGTATGTATTTCAGTATGTATCTATCACAACTAAATGAAAACAAAATCTAAGGGATCCATATCTTAGTTATGTTATGTGTTACTAACCTATACACTTGCGATTTTTGAAGAAAGTGAGTGTGCCGTGCCACGTGTCCAAATGGACTCCAATGATGGAGCCCTGTCCAAACCGAGAGGAAAAGTTCATCTTGTCTCCTTCATGATGCAACAAGCCTGACAAACGAAGACAACCACTGATGAATAACTTGTACAACACCCAGATTGAGAAGTTACTGCTACATCATAACATGTCGTGTTAATCTTACCAGTGTAAGAAAGACCCCAGCTATCTGCATCTTTTCCCAGCAAACTGCAGAACGTGTGTCTGTATTTATCTAGATTTACATCAGAAGTACCGATACCAACCATCTGCACAGAAAGAAAGAAATTTAGAGACAAATTAACCTGAAATTCCACTCACTTAACAATCCATCTTTTTCAGATTAAGTTTACAGAGTAACACCAGGTCAATGTTAGGAGGTAAGATGTAGAGGTTTACCATGTCTGTTCCATACACTGGGGACGTCATCTTGATCTCCCAGAAGTGCTGGCCCTCAGCCAGCTCCTTAGAGCCGCGGATCGCTGCTGTGCCGCAGCTGTATTCAGAGTGGAAGTTCACTTTGCGATTGTCGCAGCTCAGTAACGTTGCTGTTGATCGACAGCTAGCATCCCACACCCAGTCAAACTCTGAAACATCAGAAGTCAATCAGTCACTCACTGCCAAAGATACAAGAAATGAAATTAACTTTTAAATGATACAATCAGCCCTTGAAATGCAGCACTCATCTTGTACCTTGATCATCCTCTCCACAGTGGCAGTCTTTAACTTGGTGAAAACCTCGCAGTCGAGGGTTGTAATTGGTCTCAGCCTGGGAATCACAGCCACAGTATGACTCTCCGGTGACAGGCACTGCACTGGGGACTGGAGGGACCATCACTGCTGAGAAGTCTGCCTCGGAGTCTGAATCACTGTACTGAGGAGCAACAACGTAGAAAGATTAAAAGAGCAAATTAAAATGGCAGCAACACTGCTTATGTAACAACACAGCACTGGGTTTGGTGTTCTGCTGCTACAAAGACAAAAGTGGGCACTGCGCTGGAAAATATATGCATCTCAGACATTATTTCTTTCAGTGAAAAAAACAATGCTTGCAAACAACTGAAACTCTGGCTTCCAGTTTAAGACATTGCCATCAACACACACACACACACACACACACACACACACACACACACACACACAGTTTGTAATGGCCAAAGGCAAATTTGAGGCTCTAAGCTTGACAGGGATCCCTGAGGTAGATTTGTCAGTCTTCTGATGGTGACACATCCTATCTCCTGCCTGGATTGTAAACAAGTGTCACCATACAACAAACAAAAACACCATTGACCACCGATGCCTCGTGTCTGTTAAGAGCTTCAGGGCCAGCCTTCGTATGCTCACCTCTAGACGGTCGTAGCTCCATTCTTCAAGTGCCCTGGCATCAGCATCCCGGCGTATCCCACCCCAGACATAACGCCATGCACGACTGTTCCTGCTTCGCCTGGACATGGCAGCCACAGAGTCTCAGCAGTAGAAGAGCCTGCCAGTCAGTTCGGGTTCAGTCCAGAGGACTGCTGGAGGAACAGCATCAGTCCAGGTGCTTAAAAATAAAATGACATCATGATTATCTTGAGAGGCATAGATACTGAAGTGGCAGACAGTTCACCTGGGCAGTTTTTTAGATTGGTGCTTGTAGCTTCATGCACTGCACGTCATCTGAATCTGTTTATATAATACATATACTTGCCTTCCCTGTGTGACATAATTTTGATTTCTTGACGTCATCCTGGTCTTGTCTCACCACTAACATTTGCTACACCTTTTCAGAAGTACTTGAACGTGCAATAATCCTACCTTTCTCCAGGACACACATCAGTTTCGTCTTATTTTTTTAAGCTATCTCATTATCAATTTAGCCCAGTGAGACACTTAGTGTAGCAACAGTTGCACACACACCTTACTGACTGCTTAATTTAACGCTAACCAACTGTAAGTAGTCTGGTCTACGTCCTCAAATTATTGTCATCGTTAATAAAATTATGATTATCATTTGACGTGCGTTGTTGTTTGCCTAACTAGCTTTAGTTAGCCACCTAGCCTAGCTAACAGGAGAAGCTAACGCTAGCTACATAGAAGTCAGCCGTTGAACCGCGCATAGCAGGCTGCAACAAGGTCAGAGACATCACAATTCAGCTCAGACTGCTGGTTAATGTATGCATGTGTGTATATAAAGCTTAGTACTCTGGTAGAGGTCGTTCACTACCGTGTAGTTACAGTTGATTAGCCATGTAATAAAGCAAGGGTGACCGGAGGCGGAATAACTTTGCTGGTGATGCAGATTCAAACCTAGCGTAAACTAGCTAGTTAGCTTCCGTTAGCTTCATGCTGCTAACAGCTCCGGATAAAACCACGGCGTTAACGTTACCTGCCTGTTGTTCACAACCAGCGATCACGGAAAATCACCGACAGCACCACAGAGACGTTTTTCCTCGAAGCCACCTATTCCTAGATGGTTTATACACGACAGCTGAATGAGCTTCCTCTTCCCATGACCTACTTTACATCAGTGTGATCGTAAACAATAACAGGCAGGCAGACTCTCTGCAGGAGCCCTCAGCACACAGACTCCTTCACAGGAAGTTTTCAATAACGTTACACAGCAAAGACTCATGTGAGTGCAGCTACAAGGAGCAAGTAGAGGAGGAAGTATTTCAGTAACAGTGCCACAACAACATCACATGACTTTAATAGCAGTGAAGTTATGCATTCATTTAAGTATTTATCATAAAAATGGGCCCCTTCCAGACATATGATTACGTAATATATTCAGTGGTAAGGATGAACGATAATATCGGCCAATATCGGCTTTAAAATTAATCAGAATCGGTCAACATGCTTTTTCTTAATTTCCACAAGGAACTGATATTACATGCACTTCTCACAAAAATTAAGGAAACACTTAAATCACACATCAGATCTTGATGAATGAATTATTCAAGTTGAAACTCTTCATTGATGTACACTGTATAATTTGTTGAGAACAAAACGACGTAACAGTGGTCAATGGAAACCAAAGTCATCAACCCACTGAGGGCTGGATTCAAAATCATGCCTAGAATAAAAGTAAGACACTGAAATCACAGGCTGATCCAACTTGCGGGAATTTTATCACAGCAACTCGTGACACGGTAGTTTGTATGGACCCTGCGTCCCTGTATGCACTCCTGACAATGTCTGGGCATGCTCCTGATGAGTCCTGATGATGTCCTGGGGGATCTCCTCCCAGACCTGTATCAGGGAATCAGTGAGCTCCTGGACAGTCTGTGGCGGTACTTGGTGGTGTCCCAAAGGTGCTTAGTTGGATTAAGGTCAGGGAAACGTGAGTGACAGTCAGTGGCATCAGGTTGATGCTCTTCTATGGCCCTGTCCAGCTCTCCTTATGAAACGGCCGGTCTCCAACTATCTCCTCCATGCTCTTGAGACTGTGCTGGAAGACACAGCAAACCGTCTTGCAACCGCACGTCTGGACGTGCCATCCTGGAGGAGCTGGACTACCTGCAACCTGATGGAGCTGCAGGTAAGGCCTCATGCTACCAGTAGTGACAAGGACACTAGCAGAACACAAAACTAGAGAAGAATCAGTCAGGAAGGATAAGGAGAGAGCAACTGCCTGTGACCACCACATGTAAAACCATTCCTTTTTGGGGGGTTGTCTTGCCTTTGCATCTCCATTGCACCTTTTCTCACTTTCATTTGCACCAAAGCAGGTGAAACTGATTCACAATCACTTGTGCTTCCTAAATGGACACATTGATATCCCTGAAGTTTAACTGACTTGGTGTTATACTGTGTACATTGAAAAGTGTAGTATTTCCTGTCTCCATCTACTGATGGGCCATCACATGCATAATATCCTCCTAAGACCCTGTGTCTTCATATGAGATCATCACATTTTTGGTTAACTGGACCATGTACTTCATTTTGCTTAACTTAGACCTGCTGTCCTCATTTGTGGGCTTTTTTTGTGTGCCATCTAGTGGTAGTAAGAGCACAACATAATCCATGTAAAAACAAGATGGCAGCCATCTCTGCCAAGTCAGTCTGCCGCCAATCCTGACACAAAAGTGGACAAGGTACAAAACCCGATCACTTTTAATGGTTGAAACTTTTTTATTTATGATTAATAATGTTTGTAGTTTGATATGCCATACCAGAGTTGGTGATTGTGGGAACAGTAAAAAGAAAAACGAAGATGGATTTTGTGAGTTTTATTTTGTTTCTGTGGACTTCTGAATGAAGTGTGTTTTACAATGATGAAATTACTGTTTGTTTAAATGTAGTCTGGTGGGTTTGTTGCTTGGTAAAGAAAAATGATCTTTCTCTTTAACAAAAAGGTCTGTCTCTGGAGGGATCCTTTCCATTATGTTGTCAGTCACTTAGAACAACAGTCTGAGCCTGTTAGTGGCAAAACAAGCACTTAAGTGGACGTAAACTGACTGAGTGCATAAATGCCATGTGTGGCTACACTGCAGCTTGTCTTACCACTGCTAGCTGCAGCACATTTGCTCAATACTGGACCAATTTCAACAATTGTTGTCTACATCAATCACCTTAGACACAAAAACATGGGAAAATGGGGTTCAGGTTGATAAATACCAAAGTTGCCCTTTAAGTAATTGTACAGAAGTGTTAAATGTACTTAAAGGATTTTCAAGTCTGTCTACAAACACCAGTCAGGTACCTCTATGAATACTGAAACAGGTTTTGCTTGTTGTAATTATTCCTTTTGTTCATACTGATCGCCTCCCTAAAGTGCTTTTACTGTAAGAAAGAAGGAAAGAAAGCATTCATTTATTTGTCCCTAAATTTATTTTTCCACTCTGTTCTTACTTAGACATTACACACACATGGATACAATACGAAATACAGACACATACACAAACAGGACCTATATACATGTATTTATGGAGAGAGATGTCAGAGTGATAGGGCTACATATGGACAGGCGTCTGGAGCAGTTTAAGGTTTGGTGTCTTGTTCAAGAGCATGAACTAGCACCTCTCCAGCTAGCAGCCCATGCTCTGTATCTGGTCCTTAGGGGCACTTGAACCAGCAGCTTTCCTGTTCCCAATTCAAAGTCCCCCCTATGGACTGAGCTACTGCCACTGCTGAGCTGAGGGGACAAAATCCACATTCTTAGTTCTGCGCAAAAAAATGTATTCAACAGATGTTCGACAGATGTATTCAACAAGAGTTCAACAGATGAGGTGGATGTCTTCCAGAAGAGGAAATTTTGTACTTAAATGTCTGTAACTTTGGAAGATACACAGACAATCGTGAGAAGTATCAAAAGTAAAAGTTCCCATTATGCAGAATGGCCCTTGTCCGTTTTATAGTCATATATCTGTGTATTATTGTTGATGTACAAGCATATAAGCTGTATTAATTTTGTAGTTGGTTAAATGCAGAGCTACAGTAACTTTTACTGCTACATATAATAATTATGATGTGATTGTATTCATAGCGTATTTACCAAAACAAAGTATTAAGTGCTTCTCACAGATAAAATAAATAGCAAACAAAAATGAACAGGCAGAGATACAAGATTAAATTACGATATACTCTCCAATTAAAGTACATTTTTAGAAGACCTAAATATGAATAATTTACATACATCATGTACTGTTGTTGCCCATAGTTTAATCTGTAACAATGCAACACATTTATAAACTGTTTCTTTGTTTTATATTTAAATACTAACCTGTAAAGTAACTATTGACTAAACATAGTCGAGTTAAAAGTAGGTAATATTTGCCTCTGAAATGTTGTAATCTTGAAGTGTTAAGTAACATAAAATAGAAATAATCAAGTAAACTGCAAGTTCTTCAGAACTACACAGCACTTGATTTAATGTACTTTCCACTACTGAATATATGACATTAAATTATTAATTAATTAGACACATTTATTTTTAAGTAGTATTTCAATTTTGTATTGGAACTTAATATACTTTACACATGGAACACAAAGTTAATGGCATTTAGCATAACACATTCACATAGTTTGCTTCTAAGCTCTGAGATTTTCATGTGTAAATGTAAAACTTGCTACAGGCAGTGTAAACAATACTGCCACTTTCCTATATTTACAGTCAATGGCGAAAGGTGGTCACGATGAGCTCCAGTGCATGCTATTATGACAGGCCCCAGTGCGCACTGGTTACTACTACCAACAGTGTGCCTTACTGCTGGTTTTATGTTATATCCGCTTGCAGATGTGTTCAGCTTGTCAGTCTTGAGAGATCTGCACCTAAACGAGCTGCTGTAAATAGTATCGTCTTGTTACATTTCATTAAACAGAGACTGGATATTGGGCAACATCAACATACATGTTACCCAGCAATCATTATTACATATCTGTATATGTCAAAAACTACAAAAGAAAACAGGAAATTATTAGTTTAACTAAATAGGGTTTTTTTTTCAGTTTATGTATAATAAGCATGTAATTTGTTATAGATTTATACTATTTTACAAAAACAGAAAACCATGATGGAGATGGGTTTGCCTTTTTGAGGGCATATATAGAAAATCACACGATTTTTAATTTTATTTGAGCTCTTTGAACACTGGCATATTTCCAGATGGTAACGGGGCCACAGTGCAACCACACTGCCTGCACTGTCTATATTTACACCCCTTTTTCTAGTGCTTCCAGTCTTATTAATTCGGCCCTTTCATTTTTGGTGTATTACATGGTGAACACAAGCAGTAGCACCACCAAATGTTGGCCACAGCCACCCTGATACAATTGCTGCTTTTGGTTTTGGTGCACTACCCCAAGATTTTCAGTGGCCCCATCTGACCACACCTATGGAGAATTTCTGGGGGTGCCACTGGACACATGGTGGGTCAGAGCTGCTTCCCTGGATTGGATTTCTTCCTAAATGTTGACACTGCCTTTTTTCAGCAGCAGAATATGTGTATTTAAAAAAAAAAAAAAAAAAAAAATCACTCAGATTTCGTTTTTCGGAGTTTGTGCTGAACAAGATCCCTGGAGATCAGGCTCCCGCAGTACTTGATTGATTGAAATGGACTAAGTCCACTCCCAATCCTATTTTTTGGAATTGATGTAAGGAGTGGGGAATAATATGGACTGCATGAGTCCAAGTTAAAGAGAAAATGAATGACTTTGCTCATATAATCAGTGGCATTTATCAATCAAAAGGCATCACTGAGGGTGTTGTGGTGCTTACAGGCGCTCCTAACAGTCGCACACAGCTTGGCAACTAGAAAAGGAAAAAGTACCGAATATACTCATACACCCCAAATCAAATATGCATCCTTTTTAAATCAAACTTTAAAATTTCGAGCTTTACGGTTTTAACTGATGATAAAGCAAGCAGTTGTATTCGTCACTCTTACATGTAGTTCATCAACATACTGTAATGTGCACATCAGGATGAATTGTGATAACATTTGTGATCCTCATTTTACTTCTATCAGTGTAACTGACCAATTAGTACAGAAATGTACAATACAAAAGTCTAAATGACATTGGTAATGTAAGTTCAGTCATCCGATTAATATCAGACATTTAAGAAAAGAAAAGGCTCGACAGTGATGTTCTGGAGGAGGTTGAGTTTTATTTGGAAATCTGACAGGCATGGCTGAACAGTGAGCTCTCACTTTAAACAAAACAAACAAAAAAATCAAGACAGCAGCACTACAGGTAAACAATACTAGTGTTTTGAGAATGTCATATTAAACATAAAGACTTGCACACACATTATGCACTCAGGTCATTCACACACACGCGCACACACACTGTCAACTCCATGTCAACATGTGGACATCCTCCATTAATAATTCACACTACATCCAGAGGAATTCCAAGCACTTTGAACAAGAACCCACAGTGCAATTAATCTAACTAACTATACACAGATAATTTATATATTTTTATGTATATAGGGTATTCAATAAACAGTATTCAGTATCAGTAACAGTATTCCATTTAGACAGCTTCATAAAGTCAAAATCTTCATAACTTTCCATAAATAGTGAAAAAAAATATGTATAGACAGCTCTTCACGACTGTGTTTCAAACATGGTACCCGAAAAGAACATGTATAAATAAAAATACTAGTGTGCATGTTTCTTCAGCAGTCTCATAACGGAAATGACAAAACCACCAACGGTAAACAAAAGTCAAAGGAGGGGAATGGGCAGAGGGATAAACGTTGATACTCACACTCACAGCACAGACTGGTTACTACATTTACAGGGGGTGGAGGGACTCTGGATCACTGTACAGGTTAAGATCAGACAACAAGTCAAGCAGACTGTCCACACATCATCCCACAACAACCAATACGTCTTCATGCCCGTTCAGTACTCACAAGACCTGACACAACTGGATGGCTTTAAACAATATGGATAGATCACATCTACTGAGGACACAGCTGTCAAGTCAACCGCCAACATGTTTCTGTTGCCATCCCATCCTGTCAGACCCACGGGGTGTAATGGAAGTAGGTGAAAATCTCCTATTTGTTCTTGCTGCTTTGATGTGGAATGAATGAGATGGTGTTTGATGCGTACACTTATTTTGTAGATAGGATGAGGGCCACGATGAGGCCGTAAAGCCCCAGCACCTCAGCGAAGATCAGAATCAAGATCATGCCCACGAAAAGCCGGGGCTGCTGGGCGGTGCCTCTCACGCCGGCGTCGCCCACGATGCCAATGGCGAACCCAGCCGCCAGACCGCTCAAGCCCACACTCAGACCAGCACCGAGATGCAGGAAACTCCTGATACAGAGAAACCAAGGATAGAGTATCGTCATTGCACAAAGTAATACTGTTTGATACATTAAATAATAAAGTATATATGTGTCATCGCTCATCTTGTAAAAGTTGAAATATTTATAACAATTCATCCAAAACTCTGGAATGTATACCTAAATGTATCCAATAAAATGTGGTTTGGGATGACTCACTAACCCCACCCATCACATAAAACCACACTTGAGTATCAGTTTGTAGATCATAGCAGTTAGCGTGAGTGGGACCATGAGTCAGTAAATGTCAAAAACTTTGTTTACATTTTAAAATACTGCGGTCGAAGTGTAATTTATTCATCTCTCCCTCATGCTCTTCCAGGAGAAGGTGGTGTGGGTGGAGGCCAACAGTCCTCCACAGCTCCATCATTCACTACAGCTCCTTATTGCACTGTACTCGCTAAACCATGCAGACATTTGAGGGATCCAATCTGAATAATCTCACCAAATCCTTCTCACAACTAGAGATGAAACCATATGAAAATTGTATATCATTATACTGCTTAAAATTATCATTATTAGTATTAATGCAGCATTGTTAAAATGTGCTGAAAATGATCTGTACTGATACACCCCCAGAAATCATTTCACCAAGTTTCATTTTAAATTGGTGTATAAGCAGCATGTCTTTGAAATGCTTGCTTGCGTGTCTGTGTTACTGTAGATAAGGACAGGGGACCAGTAGCATTACTGGGTTGATTGCTGCATGTCCACTCTGTAAACAATGAGGCTGAAATATCTCCATTGCCTTACGCCATGTTTTCTTTGACCAAAAATACCCACGTTGCATGCTGTACTTGCATCTTGGAGACTGTTGCTAACTTTGATTACTGTAAGTCTTTCAAAGCGCAGTAATCAAACAACACAACCTTTTAATGACAACTGAAATCTGAGATGAACCATTGGAATTTTATCGTGTTTTACTGTGACGCCGATAACCATTTCGTCCCTGCTCAAAAATAACCTTAAAGGATAACTTCGGTATTTTTCAACCTGGGCTCTATTTCCCCATGTGTATGTGTGCGTATGATTCATGGGTACAACTCGTTCTAAAATTGGTTCAGTATTGAGGGAGGCGGATGCAGCCAGGAGCCGCAAAACAAGCTAAAACGGTAACGGGGGCAAATGCGTCCCGTATAAGTTTGCGCATTAAAAGTGCTTTTTTTCGCCACTGACTGGTTCAGATCGCCAGTGTTATCTCTGTAAATAGCATATTGTAGCGACCCTGGGGCAGTGGTGAGTGTGGTATGAGTGGAGTCAGTGTTGGAGCAGAGAGGGGAGGGCTGCCCCGCTGGGTACTGTAAGTGAGTATGTGTGTATGAAGTGTGTGTTATGCTAGAAGAGTCAGAGTTTGGGACAGAGTCTTTTACGTGCTACCCCCTGGAGTGTTACCGGAGGTTTTGGAGTACTCAAATAAACGGCCCTTTTTCCTGAACGCAAGAACAGGATGTGGCGCAACACCCCGTACAGCTTTCATAGGCTACCTTTGTCGGATGGCGAGATGCTGAAGTTGTGGCTAGTTGTGCTACAAATGGATACTAACACTCTGGTCCAGACACTGCGCCTTGCAGACCATCTGGTCTGCAGTGCTCACTTCTCCCAAGATGACTACTGCCAGCCGAAGAAGAGAAGACATCCAATCCCGAAACACCTCTTCCTCAAGAAAACGGCTGTCCCATGAGCAGAGAGAGCTACAGACACAGTGGAGCAAAGCTCGTGATATCACACAGCCCAGAGGTAAGGGAAAGGCTAGAATGCTATTTACAGAGATAGCACTGGCGATCAGAACCGGTCAGTGGCAAAAAAAAAAAGCACTTTTAATACGCGAACTTATACGGGACGCATTTGCCCCTGTTACCGTTTTAGCTCGTTTCGTGGCTCCAGGTTGCATCCGCCTCCCTCAATACTGAACCAATTTTAGAACAAGTTGTACCTATGAATCATACGCACACATACACATGGGGAAATAGGGCCCAGGTTGAAAAATACCTAAGTTATCCTTTAAGACAAGATAACTGTTGTTTCACTGATGTAAACTTTACAAGCACTATAAAGCAATCAATTTTGTTAAAAGTAAACAGCATCAGTTTAAAATGAGTAATATTAGTTTTTATATAAACAAAAAGGATCTGAAGACCTTGTGGTTAACACACATTACATGTAACTGCATTGTTCATTATACTCTTGCGCTCTTCCCCCCCCCCCTTCCCTCAAAGGGATACTTTGACAATTTTCAACCAGCTGTGTCACTGTGTTGTGGGGAGTGTGTGCAGATGAGTGGCGTGAGGGCGACCCCCGTGCCAACAACAACAGGAACTCCCTGCCCGTGTCATGAGGAAAAATCTGCTGGATTATGTGAAATATGTAATTTTGCGTCCTCAGTTATGCGTTTCATGTCATCTGCTGATTTTTGGCTGGCAGATGGGTGGGGGAGCTTTGGAAGCTAGTGGCACAGAGGGCGCCTTAACATCTGCACATGCTCCCCACACAGCAGTGACACAGACCTGGTTGAAAATTGTAAAGTATCCATTTAATGTAAAGGCAAAATGTGAAAAACAAACATCAACAATATTAACAGTGAATCAAATGTGTATTTAAAAACTGGCTTAAGTCTTCTCCCAGATGTAACTTGGCCTATCAAGGCTGCTACATACATATGTGAAAGGG
Organism: Epinephelus lanceolatus; assembly: GCF_041903045.1. Taxonomy (NCBI): domain Eukaryota; kingdom Metazoa; phylum Chordata; class Actinopteri; order Perciformes; family Serranidae; genus Epinephelus; species Epinephelus lanceolatus. Next base: position 31,289,232 of record NC_135751.1, read on the forward strand.
TCATTAAAAGTGCCAAACCCTCTGATAAACAGGTTCTCCAGCCCACACAGACTGTATGGTTGAGTCTCACTGCGTTCACCAAACCCCCATATAAAACTGCACCAGCAACAAGTTTTGACTGGTTAACTGTTCACTGCCTGCCCAGTAGGAAATTAGACTTTCAGCGAGCTAAAGGCCCAGATGTTTTTCTTTGGAGTTCATCAAGAAAAATAAAAGGCCAAAAATTTATTGGGTGACCAGAATTAGTAGCAATGAAAAAATAACTTTAGGACTATTTTAAAAAGTGTGTCTTTTTCAGATGCAAGGGGTTATGTGTATGTTCCACTATGCAGAAGTTACTGTATGAAATTATATGGCACAATTTACATACACACACACACACACACACACACACACACACACACAAAAAAACGTGCAGAAATAATATACACTGTAAAAATGACTGAAACTGTTCTGTGTCAAAGGTCCATCTTACTTGTAGAGGGAGACTCTCTCAGAGATGTTGTTTGCTATCAGCACAGCCACCACCAGCCCGTAGATGGCGATGATACCCGCCATGACCACGGGGATGATGGACTTCATGATGAGCTCTGGCCGCATCACAGACATGGCGGCGATGCCTGTGCCGCTCTTTGCTGTGCCATACGCTGCTCCTAATGCTACGTAAGAAAGGAGAGAGTTCCTGTTAATTCATGTTCAGATCAATCAGTGTTAATTCTTCTTTAAAAAAACAATTCCTGACAAAAGCAACTCAAACCAGACAAGATATGGATTTGGATGGAACTGAGTGAGAACAAGTGATCCAGTCGATCGATTTCAATTCTCTCTTTCAACATATTAGATCTGAGACACTGTGTAGGGACCCGATGTGCAGGTAACAAACAAACAGTAGAAGATGTTCGATTGCCAGTTTTCTCCCGCCCAGCCATAAATAACTGAGAAATTAAAATGATATATCAAAAAAAAAAGAAAAAAAAAAAAGAGGCGTCCTTGAAAAATCACACTAGTGCATCTATTTTTAAAGTTCCCTTACAAACCATCTCATTTTAGTAAGTAATTAACTGTTGTACTATGGAGCATTGCTAAACAACCTCGCCCACTTCAATACTTTATTTTGTGACTATTTTCATGACTAATGTCACAATTGGTAGGTTTCCTTTCTGCTCTGCTTTCATCCCATGTTTCACTGATAACTGCTTGTCACATATTTGTAATTTACACTGCACATCATTGGATGCATGTTGCCAGTTATGGTTTGTTCAGTATACTTGCACAATCTAAAATAATCTACAGTAACAGATTATTCTTGACATCAAGCTTTTCTTTTTTCTCTTATTTTTTGTTTTTGAGTCTGTTTTCTTTTTTATGTTCATGTTATCTGCTCTTAATTTAGTTTTCTTGTTGTGTGATGTTTTTAATGAAACGCAACTGAATAGTTTTGTATAGGAGAGGACTTTGTATCAGCCTCTTCCTTTTTCCTATGAGCTCTATTATCGTATGTCTATTACCATGTTTTAATTATGTGAACAAATAAACAATTAGAGGACTATAGTTCAGTTTTCATTTCATCAGAGAGGTGTTGATTGAACTATATTAGGCAGCCAGTTGTATGTCGGCCAGTAAATCACTTGTCTCATATTATCCTTCTTTCACCAAGCAACCAACATCACTTGGGTTGGTTATCAATTGGTATTATTTCAATTTCAAGGAGTCGAATCTCTGATCTGTGATGGGACAGAGTCAAGACAGCTTACATACTTATTTCACAAAACTTTGCTGTTCACAATTCACTTAATACAGTTTATGGAACCTGTATTTATGTGGGTCCGTGAACACAGCAGAATTGAAACTTTTTTTTTCTTCAGCACCTGTTTGTTGAGTTTCAGTCAAGAATAGATTAGTCGATCAGATTGTGGTTGGATCAATCAGTGTTGATCAGATCAGATCTATGGATTAGAGGAGCAGCTACTACAGCAAAGCAAAGTTCCTGTTGCTGATAAACAGGTTAGACTCAGAGCTGGACCACGGAGTGCACTGTTTCCATGTGAATGCAGCTGGTTTCATCTAGAGTAGGTTGGAAAAGTGACAGACAGCACTAACATGAGAGCATTGCTGTTCTATGAAATAGAGCGTTCTTTTTTTCCATATGAATTAACGAACAGTTAAGTTTCAATTTCATCGCGCCAGGTACTCTGCTGCTCCATGTGTCCCAAGACTACGCACTGCGCTCCGAGACTAAAAAACACTGAATAAGTCAATGGTATACTCTAACAAAGCTCCGAATAATTGGTCCAGCTTCAAAAATAAAAAATAAAATAAAATAAAATTGGGGGCGAATGCTGATGGTGATATGAATACACCAAATGTCACTATATATTTCAACCAAATGCCTCAAAATCAATATTGCAACAACCATGCAGGGTTAACCATCGGTGCTTTCATAAAATATTTTCACACTGAGATTTTTGATAAATAATAATCCGTTATGTGAACAGAATGACAAAGTGAGTAAAGGTAAGTTCAGACAATTACATCGCTTTACTGTAATGCAACCTTTAAAACCAGGAAAAGACAACACTTACAAAAATGTGACATCCAAAGTCTAAGATGATATCTCATCTCCTAACACAGTATTGATATAATATTGATATATTGCCCAGCCACCTGGAAAATCAGAACCAAAATTTATTTTTTTTTTTACCAGTGCCTGGTGTTTTGCAATTTTTATTTGGCTGTCATTTGGAACTGCTTTTCGGCAGTTACCTGCTTATCATGGAGACCGGCTAGAGCAAATGAATAAATACATCACACACTTACTCCACCACTTCTCACTTGCTGATGTGGGTGTGTTGACACTTCTGAAGGCTATGTACTTATCGACTACAAGCAATTGTTAGAAAGTATTGTGTGAATAAGCAACCCGGCATTTTCTCCAACAATTTTAACAGCTCTGCACCAAGCAGCTCTTTTCTTTATATTCAGGGAGGGAAAGGCCATACAAAAGAAGAATACCACAAAATTCAATGATGATTTTCTGATCCACATATATTTTCTGCAGTTCTGTTTTGCATAGAAGTAGAAACTAACTTTTGACCCCTCCCATTGCCAATACATGGTGGGCTGATTCTGCACTGCTCGCTTTGCCATTGTGCCTTAAAAAGGCAGTACATTTGCATCCCATTGATAATGAATAAGGAAGGACGTCACATGTCCAGTGGGTCTTGAGTCTAACACAGATGTCGCCTATGTTGCTTGAATTGCCTGGAGTG